>NC_081414.1:510371875-511797708 GCF_030272615.1 Cryptomeria japonica | reverse complement strand
GTCATGATCTAAACCTTATCCATATTATCTATCATCCTCAATACTTGCATTTAAGATTATTCCATTTCTTAAGGTTCTTTCACATACTAAATCACAACCTAAAGAGTAACCATAAAATTCCTTTCTAACCAATACAAGAAGATCATCTTATAAATCTCCTCTATTTCAATTACAACTCCATTACCAAATTTAGGTACATGAAATCATTCCCTTCATTTAGCAAGAACATATCCCTACATCTACTTACCACATTTACAAATAATGACATATCCTAACTACCATTTATGAACTACTTACGAATACATTTACATAACAATACACCATGAACATAGCTCTTTCTTTTACATGATTCCATCTACCTCATACAAGATACTACATACATGCATTCCATCATATTAATTACATAAATCTTCTACAAGGTACATTCGTAATCATCATGAAGAAGAATTCACATCCATGCATGAAGAATCCAAGAGAACATCTCAATGACTAAAAAGCACCAACCACCTGACCATGTGGAACCAAAGGAACCACCCCCCGTGCTAGGAGATGACACAAGGTCCCAACACACACTCTAAACCTATGCTAACACCTAACCACACAAGGACCAATCCAACACAACATGAATAAACTCCTAGAGGCTTACAACTCAACAAGGTATAAATGCAACTAATGAGGCATACACGCAAATAAAATAGGGATACATGTTGGAGTGAAGTGTCATCACATGCTATCCTTCGCATAACATTGCAAACACAATTCTTCAAGGCATAACCCTGATAGACATGTGGAACCATTTCTTCCCATGAGAGAATCAAGGGAGATTATCTTACCGTCTTCATGGTCTTCTCATGCTTATCCTAAAACATCCTCCCTAGGATTAAGTCATGAGGCTCAATTATTAATTATCTTGATTAAATGAATCCTAATTACCCAACCAAACTAATTCATTATTAATGTTATCACTTGATTACAACAAGGAAAACTTCCAATGTGCCCTAGCAATCTAGATGAGAGGCTTATCAACTCACCATCCATCTCTCATGATCTCGGTCATCACATGAAATCCCACTCCCCCCTAACATGTTCCAAAACAACAATAGCAACAAGGAGGCTCAACAACATCCAAAAGGAGTCCATAAGCAGCATATACAACCAAAGCCATCAATATATTAATCAAAAGCCTCAATGCCAAAAGTGAATCAAAACCATCTCAAGGGCAGCAAAAATCTGTCATAGGCATAAAGTAAACTCCTACAGCAAGGCTCATCAACTTGCTGAGGCATCATACACATAAGTCCATGATCACAACATATCAACAAGGTGAATAAGAACGAAACCGCTATGGCAAGACTTATCAAATCTCTAAAGCACAAAACCATAATAAAACATCAAATCCAAGAGTACATCAAACTGAAAAATGTCCAAAATCCTCAATACAAGCCTCTGGTACAAAAACTCATTCGAAAAATATCACAGAAAAGAGAAAAACTGACAAAACACTAAATACTGACAGTTCAGGGCTTTACTTACTAGTACAACACTTTCACTTAGTGGTACAATGCTTTCACAAAACATTACAGCGCATTCAACAATGAAAACAACACATATATATTAAATCAGCGGCTTTACAATACTATGCAACACAAACACCTATTAAAACAACGCATATACAATGGGAATTAACACATTCAATCTTTTAGCACTTTTACCCAAAACTAGACACGAAAAACAACAAACTTGTGACTAAGTTTAAAAATCAAAGACTAAATGAAAACATCCAAGTAAGGGCTCAAAAGAGATGCCTAGACAAGGCAAATAATTTGATATAAACATTAAGTGAAAACTCCAATCATAAGGAAAGATATCATGAAAGGCACATTTACTGCACTATCACAAAATCAACTCCAGAAAGCTCAACAAACTCAAAATAAATGAAACTAACCAATCCTAGCACTCTCACATTCGAAAGGAGACTCTCAAACACCACCCAAACCAAGCATAAAACTCAGACAAAATAACTTCACAAAGGGGGGGAAATTGTAGAGCCGTGAACAACATTTGCAGACAAAAACGCTTAAAATATTTGACCAAAAACTATAACAAAATCTATATAAGATATAGTTTTCTCCCCAACATATTTTCTAAAACTATAAAAGTTGTAGATTATAAATTTAATTCAAACCCATCTCCATGAAGACAATGTACAGACACAGAACAAACAAAATGCAAGAAACACAAAATATAAAAGAATAGAACTCCAACCTGCAACCCGTGTTATGGATGAAAGTTGGAGAAGAGCTCCCAAATCCATTCCAAAATCCAATCAACCAAGCTCCAACAAAATCCAAATGCAAAGCCAAAACCAAGAGCCAAGAAAATTGCAAAGAGAAACTTTTTTACATGGAAGTTAACCCGAAACACATCTCGGCAATGAAAATAAAAGCATGCAAAATGCCAAAACCCTAGCCTCCATAACGACCAATCAAAATATTTGGTTATAGAATATATTTTACCAACCCCTCCATATAATATAATTTTACCTCCCATTTCAAATTCAACCAATGAGAGTAAAGGGTAGGTAAGGAAAATATAAAATATATTTATACAACCAAGTGGGAATGTATTATTATTTTATTATTAATTTTAAAGTGTTCATACTGTAATGCCTCGCCAAGAAACCCTAAAGGATTCAACTAAAACTCTCGAATAGAGTGCAAATAATCGAGAGTGCAAATAATTTTATTTTTTTTAACATTAAAGAACTTAAAGATGCATTAAATTAAATATTGCAATAACATTTGCACAAGCAGAAGACTTAACTTAAACACCTAAAGGGTTTCCAACCAAGATTACTAGATTAATCCAATGAACATTAAGGTGTATTAATCCAACTAACAAAGAGATTGATTAAACCTACTCATGATAGAATGATTACCATATGAACATAGTCATAAAATTCCATAAGAGATTAAACTCACATGATTGAATATATACATCTAACATTAGCTACATTACATTACTAAGTTGCATCTATCATAACCCATATTACTGCATTTAATTAATAACCTCATACATACAATTAAGATTAATATCACCTATATTACATTATATATTTTAACCATAATGGCATTCATACATCCAAAATAAAAAGAAACCAAATGAACACATACACCATACAACACCAAAATTGATATCGGAGTTCACCCCTAATGGGCTACATCTTCGGGTCTGCTTCAAATGCAAGACCCTTCTAATAAATAATAGGTGAAAAATACATAAGGTTCACATCAATTAAATCCTTCCATCAAGGCGTACAAAAACAAATGATACATATGACCACATAGGGTCCAAGAGATACATGAATGATCCAAGAAGAAGAAAGAGGATCCATCTGATACATGGAGTGTAGTAAATACTAAAGAACATTTGGAGCACCCACCAAAACTAATTCCTCGCATATCATCATAAGCATCCCATGGTCTAACAGGAATATCAGGTACTCACATGAAGTATAAACACAAAGATATGACTCCCACAATAGCACTCCAAGCAAAATCAATACAAGACTGCATAGTGGAGAACATAAGGAAAGAACACATGGTCTAACATGACATCGGATCATCTCATGAAACATACAAATACACACCAGATAAGACTTCACAAAGAATACCAGGAGACATCTACAAAACTACACAACCGTGTAGATAAGAGAAGAGTGTCAGCACATAGTTTGGCATGGTTATCCTAGCAAGCCTCCATAGGCCCCGACCCCCATTATGGGTTATCCTGGTAGCCTCTCTTGAACTCCTAGCCCCATCCAAGTTCTATGCAGACCCAAGCTATCCTTTCGTGAAGACAAGGTAGATGGTTTGTCATTCCAGGCCTTCCCACTGCATCCTGAGTTTGTACAAGCACTCAACCAGGAGCGGGGCACAATAAATCTTGATTAATGTTTGTAAAACCAACCCCCCATTTTTAAATTAAGTTATCACTTATTACTCAACATCTGATGGGTTATCATGCTAACCACTTTGGGCGCGGTCCCCACTCGAAAGCCACTCTCTCTTACGACACCACAATCCTACTGAACTATAAGGTATGACTCACGATACCAAAACACTCGAGTTTAGACACAATAGTAGTTCACTTGGTCACACGAACCTAGTACCTAGGTTGAATAAACAATAGGACTCAATTGAATCACAAGAGGAAACTATAACAAATAAACACCACCCAAGAATTGCATATAACAATTACATAAATAATTGCACAAGAACGCAACTATAAGCCAAGCACATAGGCAAAGTAGAAAAACAATCCTCACATTATAAAAGATTTAGGTAATGTTGATTATCGTTAAACTCATTTGACCAAGCTACTAAATCTCCAATTTTGATAAAATCACTTAATAGGAATTGATTCATGTAATACCAATATCACTAATTTTGACAAAAACAAGACATTAATTATCTCTCTAGAAATCATTCATACATATAGATAAATGATCCACACACACACACACACACACACAGATATATATATATATATATATATATATATATATATATATATATATATATATATATATATATATATATATATATATATATATATATATATATATATATATATATATATATGCCCTATAATATTATATATCTATTTTATTAATATATTTTTAATATACAAAAGAAAAATTAAAACTTAATAATGAATTATCTTAATCTTTTGATAAAAAAAATTAAAATAATATTAAATATTAATATATATATATATTATTAAATAATTAAAACTTTAAAACTTTTAGAAAAAAAAGCAAACTTTACTTTAAAGTAAAGTGGGGTGAGGGGCGAACATGGTTCCAGCATGGAAAACCATGGACTACCTTCCCACGCAGCACCAAAATGCCCCCCGTAAAAGAACAAAAAATATAGTTTCGTTTATTTTTATTTTTAATATATATATTTTTAAAAATTGTTTTTAAAGTAAAACAAATTTTCCTGCCAAAATATAATAACTCGGAAAATTTTCTGAGTAAGGAAATAAAGTTCTGGAAAACTATATACATAATGTTCAAATTGGCAAAATTTTGCCACCTAGGGATAAAATCAACAAATTTAGACTACTATTTTGACAAAGAATAAACTGATTTTACAATTCAAATACAAAGATGAGATAATCAAAGTGAAATCTTGGGTTTTCAACACACAAAAAGAAATTCAAAAAACTGATTTTGAAGTTTTTTTTGTTTTTTTTACAAACAAGGAATTAGATTTGGGGAAAAAAACCAAATCTGAATTAAAATCATCCTAATTTCTCAATCAAAACTAAATGAATGTATCTAATAATTTTTGAAATCAAACGATTTACACAGGAAAACTCACAAATCTGATTATTAACTCAATTATTTTTCCTCACAACCAAGAAATTGATTGAAACCAATCACCAAAGGATTTGATACCAAAACTTAAACACTCCTTCCCTTTTAACCAAAATAAAAATAAAAATAGAAGAGTTTCCAAATAGAGAATGAAACCACATACCCACACACACAGGAATTTCCTCAATATAATTTAAATTTCAAAACAGAGGTAATTAACAAGAATCCAACCTTAATAAGAAATCTGGGTAGTGTTTGTAAGAAGAGCTCCACCTGCAACTGGATAAATTCCTTCAACCAGGGATGCACAAGAATTTTCCTCCCAAAATTCTCCCCCCTTTCCTTTGAAAGAATATGGTTAAATAGAAAATTTCTAACCTAAAATTATTTTAGGTTGAAATTATTTTTGGACCAATCAAATTCTTTCCATAAGGTTTAAATGCAAAAAGCTTTTCTCTCCAAAATTTGATTTTCTCCATATATTTAAAAACTCAAATTTACATTTTCAAAGTCAATGAGGAAATTTTTTTTTTTTCTTATTTCTATTACAATTATTTTCAAATTTGCCTACACATTTTATTTCTCACATGAAAACAATACATGATCAAACTTGTTTATATAATAAATTGAACAAATTGATTTTACGACGAATCACAAAAAGGGGTTGCAATTGATCTAATTTAATCTCTTTTGTTTATCAATGCATAATAACACATTTAATACTTAAGATTAATTAAATCGTTTCACCCATTGCATAATACGAACTTAAGTAACCTAATTAAGCACATGACTCGCAAACCAAATAAAAAGAGAATTTACGAACGACCGACACCACTCATATTGAGCATGACTAGGGGTAACACGAAGGGTTTAAGATCTTATATTCTCCCACATCCATCGAATCAATAAGGTACGCTCAAACCTGTGAAACCAGATGGAGTCATATCTCGTACTCACACGATACTCAAACCTACAATTTCCTGCATCACCAATACACACATGCATATATACATAAAAACATGGTAAACACATCGGTGAAGGAGAATAGTGACTTCTCATGTCTCACCATAGTGAGTGACGAGAAACCATCTCCCCACATCCCATACACGCACATACATGATACATTCACATTGCACACAACATGCATAAAGGAAACGAATTAGTCCATAATCATTAATGCGTAATTGAAATCAACATTTAATCATCATCAATAAATTAATGCATAATCATCATTAACTAGAACACACACATTAAAGCATACATCATCATGATAGCATACTAGATGCACAAAACATCATGACCAAGGGGGGTCTACAAGGTACTAAAAAGTCAAACTTAGACAAAGTACACACGAGATCAGAATGATCGGGGAAGGGGTACTACACACACACTCCCACTAATAAATAAAGTCAACTATATAAATAGAACATAAGCCATAAATTAATTAATTAATTAATTAAGTTAAATATAATTTCATAAATAATCAAGCCAATAACATTTAACGGTAGGTGGGGAATATAATAAACTCATTTACTCTTGTAACGAGAGAAATAGCTAAAATTATATAAAATATTATTTACCAAGTAACAAGAGAAATGTAATAAGATATTATAAAGTATTGATTACCAATGCACAAACAATAATGACCATTCCCTATTAAATATCTAAGGGTCATTTAAAATAAAACCAGTCAAATAATTAAATACAAGCTGTCAAGGCTAATAAAATAAAAGCTGACCAAATAAATAAATATAAAATAACCAAGGCTCAATAAATAAATTAAAAGCCACCAATAAATATTAATCTAAATTAAAATATAAAGGCACTATTAAACAATAAATAATAAATAAATAAATGCAAATTAAGCAATAAATCAATAATGAATAAATAAACAATAAATACCAAATAAGTATTAAAATCACACAAAATAAATAACCATAAGATACCAAATAATTAAATACTCAAAGCCAATAAATTAAATGCATTAAAATAAGCATTGTTAATTATAAAATCACACATCAAGGATCACATAACTAATCTAAACATAATCAAATAAATCAACCATCTCTAAACATACTCACAATACTGAAAAGATCAAACTCACTAATTGACGTGGTGAAATATGCCAATACGCTACGACACTTGGTGTACATCTTAGACCTAGAATAAGTGAAGGGAACTCATGTCATCTCTGAATCACATAAGCCATTGTAATTAAAGACATGCTTAGACCTGTGAAGCTAGGTCGAGTCGATTTCTGGTATCTACAAGGTCCTGCAACCACAAAACAATAATACATATACATACATATATCATAACAGGCAAGCGATAGAGAGTCGTGACGACACATCACGCTCACAACGAATGATGTGGAGTCGTCTCTATCACGAAGACAATCAAACAATAGTCAAACACATCTCATAAGCATCTTATCAAATGTAATCATGAAATAGGGTTAGTGTAATCATAATCAACATCAAATTCATGATCAATATAATCTATCACATAGTAAGCATTTAGTATCCATCAAATCACATGATCAATTATGATAATATCAACATCGTATAAATCATCCAAAATAGCATATGCCCAATAATGTCTATCACCACAATGCGTAACTAAAACACATGAATAATCATTATCCAAATCATCATAAATAGCCAAGATAAGTCTATCATGTATGGAATAGAAGTCAACTCTAATCAAAACAAGTCAAGTCAAGGGTGGACACTACATGTTGAAAACCGTGAATTTGGAAGAATTATTAGTTTTTATATGGAGAATAGATTAGAAGAAATGATAAATTAATTGAACCAACCTTTATTTATTCCAGAAGTAGATATGATGGAAACAATTTGATTGATAAGATTTTGATGAAAAAGTCTTCATTGCTTTATTCATAGTGCAATACATTATCATCATTGAGCCTTATTTTGTAACAATGGAGCTTATTACACCAGGGTATGAGGAACCAAGATGTATAGATATCTCATCGCAAGAAACAAACAATTAGTAGACAAGGATTGAACCCTCCATTTTGGGAATTACGCTAGGGGTAGAGGTATGTGTGGCATTCACAAGCTGAATGCTCTTATCACAGACACCCACTAGAGAAATTTCCAAAGAACTTCATTGGTTCAAACCACAAATAGAAAACAAAGAAAAAGGATCATGCCCATCACGGCTCCTCTAGTCACTTATTTGGACATCCTTGAGTAGCTAAAAGCAATGATCTTTGCCAATGTGATAAAAGGAGTCAACCAAAATAGACAAAACTCAGTAGTTGGACTGACTGTGTCTTTGCTTTGATATGTTTTATGTGATTTTGATAATGTCTGGTTTCAAAAGTTTTGGACTCCGTTTAAGATTGACCTGTCTAGTTTCGAGTATACCGATTTTGTTTAAGACAAGATGGTGATCACATTGATAGTTTGATAGTGATTCGATAGATTAGACAATTGATCAGCTTGATTGCAGATGTTTTGACAAGATAGTTGTATCCTTTCTTTAACTTCGTGCAAGGTGTTTGTTGGATATCTGCTAGGGTGTTTGATTCTTGTGAGAAAATTTATTACAAGTTTTTTTTTTTAATTGATTTTTAAATGTTTTTGTATTTTGTGGATCGATATTTGATTGTTTTTGGATTGATTTTTTTCAGGATTTTATCTGAATGTTTTGATTTTTTTAGGACTTTATCTGAATGTTTTGATTTTTTCAGGACTTTATTTGAATATTTTAATTTTTCAGTTATGCCCCCAAGTATGAAAACTTGTATGATATGGTGATCTAGGCAATGCACATGGAGACAATGAATTTTTCAAATGCAAATTATGCTCATGCAGTATGCGATATGAAGATGTAGTACCTATATAGGATGAATGTGTGTACCCCTCACTCTGAAATGCATTGCTTTGATTGAAGGTGTGAAACGTTTCAAAGATAGGAGTTCAATCCATCCCCAAAATACTTTAGACAATCCAATCTAACACACTGTGTAGCCAAGATTTATGAACGGAGGCACCAAAAACTTCGCCATCAATTCTTGAAACTTTGATCTTCTTTTGCCAATGTGTGTGCATTTGAATTCATTATGACTCTTATAACCATCAAAGACCCTTGGAATCCTATGTTGCTAGCTACATGAGCTATTCTAACTTCAAAAGCATCTTGGATAGAGCCTTGCTGCCAGCAAGATTTTAGGGCTCCGACGAGGTTATGCACTGTAATCTCTCAAATATTGCTCCATTGCCAGCAAGCGTCCATAGCCCTAATGGAGTTATTTGCATCTTCCCATAGTCAAGCTTTTATTGTCGCACTTGTATGCGTAATATTTCAGTAATATATCATTGTTTATTTTGCCTTGAGATGGATATTAGCATAGTTTTTTTGTTTTTTTTTTCTTTTCTTTTCTTCATTTTATTGCCTTGACTTGTAAGTAATGAAACCTACGTGAGTATGATAATTACAGCAGTGCTGAAGTAGAATTTTGGATTTTTCACTAGCCACATGATCAACTATGTATCTATATTGACTTAGAGCTATTGATTAATGTGTGAGATATAGCAATTGATAGATTTTGGGTAACAAGGTTCAATAGTGAAACTTCTACACAACCATGGATAAAGCTTAATGACAAGGCAACGTTAAGGATGAATGACTAAAGGCCTGTAAGGAATTCATGAACAAATATCTAGGAAATGAGACCACCTTATTTCCTTTCAGTGCAGACAGGTGAATAACTCAGACACTCATCTTATGTTATTGATGCAATGGATATGATGCCTTTTATGAAGGAAACTATATGAGATGCAATGCTTTCAAAATGATATGCAAGTACAGAAAGTAAATTCTAATTAAAACCCAACCCCTTAGATGTAATATATTTTTAGGTGCATTTTGTTAATTGGATCGGGGAGTATATCTCCCTCCATCGTTTGCAAATGATAAGCATTGTTTCCAACTACTTTGGTTATAACAAAAGGACCTAACCAGTTTGGCTCGAACTTTCCTGGTTTTTTTCATTTAGCGATATTCCTATGATTATCGTTAAGAATGATATCTCCTTCCTCAAAGCAACTTGGGTTTACTCTTTTGTTGTAGCTTCTTCTCATCCTATTTTGATATTCTTGTAAGTGATTTAGTGCGCTTTGCCATTTTTCGTCTAGGAATTCTAGTTCTTGCAAACGTGCTACTTTGTAGTCTTCTCTTGATATAATGTGTTTCAGAGAGACTCTTAATGATGGTAATTCTACCTTGATAGAAAAATATCTTATGAACCATAAACCAAAGAGTAAGGTATGGCACCAATGCTTGTGCGGACACCAGTTCGATAAGCCCCAAAGAGCAAAATTTAGTTGAAGATGCCAATCTCGTCCAGTGTCATTGACAACTTTCTTTAAAATTTTCAAAATAGTCTTATTGGTTGCCTCTGCTTGACTGTTGCTCAAGGGATAGTAGGGTGTCGCAAAACGTTGTTGGATTTGAAATTGTTCGCAAAGTTCACTCACTTCTTGATTTTTGAAGGGTCACCCATTGTCAGTTACAATGCACATGGGGACTCCATATCTATAAATGATATAATTCAAAATGAACTTAGCTATTTTCTTCCTTGTTGTGAAGATCATTGAGATTGCTTCAACCCATTTTGTAAAGTACTCAGTAGCTGTGAGTATAAATTTATGTCCGTTGGAGGAGGTAGGTTGTATTTTCCCCACAAGATCTAGTCCCCACTATGAAAATGGCCATGGTGATGTTATTGGCTGAAGATCTTGAGCAGGTGCATGTATTAGGTTTCCATGTATTTTTCATTGTTTGCATCTTTGGACATACTTGTAAGTGTCCTTTTCCATTGTAGGCCAATAATAACCTGTTCGTAACCGTGTTTTTGCTAGGGCTGGTCCAGAAGAATGTGCTCCACATATGTCGTCATGGATTTCTTTTAGGGTGATTTGTGCTTCTTTAATATTAAGGCATCTGAGAAAGGTGTCATCTACACTCTTTCTATATAAAGTGTCAACAATGATTGAATGTCTTGATGATTGTCAGATGAGTGACTTTCTTTGATTTCATGAAAGATCGGGAGGTATATATTGATCATGAAGGTATGTATATATATCTTTGTACCATGGGGACTCAGGTCATATTATCATACATACATATTTAGTGGACGGTATTTCATAAGCTAGCACAATGAGTTGTTCCACTTGAAAATCAAAGTGAGTTCCATTGTTAAGTATATCCAAGAGAGAGCCTATTGTTTCCATTGCATCAGTTGGCTTGTTTTGCGCTCTTGGTATTTGTTCAAATGTTACATTGGTGAAGTATTGTTTGTATTCATCCACCAATTGTTTATAGGGTGTTAGATTATCATCTTTTGTAGTGTAATCATCATTGACTTGATTAATAATAAGTTGCGAGTCTCTGAAGACTTGTAGTTCCATGATCTTCCATTGTAGTGCAGTACGGAGTCCTATCACCGGGGCTTCATATTCAACAATGTTATTGGTGCAAGGGAAGTTGATCCTGAATGATTTGGGAATGGAATCTCCTTGAGGAGTAATGAATAGAATTCCTTCTCCTGCTCCATGATTTGTGTGATATCCATCAAAGTATAGTTTCCAGTTTGTTTGTGTTGACAGTTCAAATATTGATTCATCTAGAAAATATACCACTATCGGATGACTGTCTTGTAGGGGTGCTTCTACAAGTTGGTCTTCTATAATCTTTCCTTTGATGGCTTTTCTATCGACATATTCAATATCGAATCCATTGAGTATCATGACCCACTTGGCAAGCCTTTCGGTTAATGTTGCTATGTTCATCAAGTACTTGAGTGGATCGAAGTGTGCAATGAGCTGGACTTTATGACTCAACATATAGTGTCTCATTTTTTATGATGCAAAAACTACTGCAAGACATGCTCTTTCTATTGGTGTTTAGTTGATTTCATATCCAATGAGTGTTCTACTGATGTAGTAGACGACTCTCTCTTTTCCTCGTTCATCATGTTGTGCTAGGAGAGCACCTAAGGAGAAATTTGTTGCAGCTATATACAGGAGTAATGGTTTCTCGTGCATGGGTGGAACCAAGACTAGTGTGGACAAAAGATATTCCTTTAGTTTTTGGAATGCTTCTTGGCATTGTTGTATCCATTTGAATGTGACACATTTCTTTATAAGATGTTGAAATGGTTGGCACTTTTCTTCCGCGAAGAAGCGCCTTATGGATTGTAATCTGCCTTGTAGGCTTCTGTGTTGCTTGAGTGTAGTGGGTGACGACATGTCTAAAATGGCTTTTACTTTTTCTAGATCTATTTCAATGCCGCGATTGGATACAATGAATCCCAAGAGTTTGTCAGATGTTACTCTGAAAACACATTTTTTTGGATTGAGCCTTACATTGTATTGCTCAAGTCTATCAAAGATTTTAGCCAATATGTTTACATGATCATCTCTTGTGTTGGATTTTCCTAGAAAATCATCTACATAGTCTTCCATGATTGTGTGTATCATGTCATGTCATGGAATAAGGTGGTCATTGTCCTTTGATAAGCAGTGCCTACATTTTTAAGACCGAATGGCATCACATTCCAGCAATATATTCCCCATGGACAAGTGAATGTTGTATTAGGTTGGTCCTCTTGTGCAATTTTGATTTGATTATAACCAGAAAAACCATCCATGAGTGATAGCATTTCATTTCTAGCTGTCAAGTCCACTATCATGTCTATGTTAGGGAGTGGAAAGTCATCTTTTGGGCAAGCCTTGTTGAGATCTTTGTAATCAGTGCAGATCCTGATACCTCCAATATGCTTGGTTACTAGGACAAGATTTTAAATCCACTTAGCATAGTCTATGGGTCTAATGAAACCCACTTTCAACACTTTTTGAAGCTCAATCTTGACTAATAAAGCTATGTGAGGGTGCATCTTTCTGAGTTTCTATTTTTATGGTTTGACTCCTGGTAGTAATGGTAAATGATGTAAGACCAATTCAGGATCTAACCTTGGTATATCTTCATAAGACCATGCAAAATTAATGGGTCTTTGCTTAAAGAATTGGATAAACTTCTCTTTTTCTATTGGATTCAGGGACTTTGCTAGGTGTATATTATGAACTTTTTTAGCATCACCGATGTTGATTTCTTTGGTTTCTTCTACTAATAATATTGATTGTTCTTTATCAATAGGAAGAGTGTCCATTCTGTTATAAGAAATGTGTTCTGCTTCATTATAATTGTCTAGATTGGAAGAGGAGCTTGCTTCTCCAAAATATGTAGTTCTGTCCAAATCTATTCCAAAACCTGCTTTGTGATCATCATAAGGGAGTTTCTCCCTTGCACCCAAGAATTGGGCTAAGGCTTCATCATTTTGAAACCAATCTAATTGTGTCTTTTCTTTTTGCCCCCAATCAATCAAATACAGGTGTATAAGGGGTAAGTCATTGTTCGCTTTTGTTGTAGAAGATTCTGATAACATGCATACTTGGTTTATTTGGATGACCTGATATATCCTCATCATCAATTGCTTGTGGGTTGTCATCATGATCAGATGGGAATTCATAGTCATGAGAATATGTCACACTTTCTATGTATGTTTCACTTTCTGAGATTGTGTCGCTCATCTCCTCTTGTTCTTGTAGCTGAGTTTTATTAGTGGCCCTCCTTTGTATGGTGGATACCCTTCTCAAGCTTGGTATTAGTCGTTGCAGTCTCTCTTCATCTGACTCAAATGGAGGAGCCTGAGTTGTTTCCTTTGATAAAAGTATTGACAACAACCAAGGATTAGGCTCATTTGTTGGTGCTAAGCCTGTATCTATTACCATATTTACTTGTTGAGATGTTTCTGGTATTGTATTGCTAGATGATTCAGATGTTGATTCTGTGTGAGATGAAGAGGGAAATACTTGTGTTAATAACTGATTCTGAGGTATGTATTATGAGGGAACCTAGGCTTGTTCAATATATCTAGTGTACGTTGCCTTGCCTCGGTTATCTTTGGTACATGTTTATATCCTAGCCCTTGATTCTTTGGGTTTTCATGTGGTAGAACAGGTTATAATCTGCCTTGCTTCTGTAATCCCAGTCTTATGGTACCATCGTACCCATGTTTTTGTAGCATCTTGAAGTCGTTGCCATATTGGTCTAGAGATAACCTGGGTATTGTCATGTCGTCTTCTTCTCTATATATCTAGTGATTAGCATATTCATTTAGAGATTCTTCTTGTAAGTCTCCCCATCTAATGAAAGAGCATGACTCTAAGTACTTCACTATTTCTTTTCCTTTATCTTTCTTTATTACTGTGTTTTGCGGCTTCCCAAAAGACCTAGGCGAAAGGCATGATTGTTTTCCATTCAAGGTACTTGAAATGGAATATTCCCCACAACCAACTTCCTTAATTTGTAAAGAAGATGTGGTAGGTGTATTTTTTTTCTATTTATGTGACTGTCAACGATTCCATTTGTAGGTGAAGTGGAGTTGCCTGATTGTTTGATACTTGATTGTATGTGCTCACCCTTAAATAATTGCAATGTTGAAAAGGGTTTGGGTCACCATGAACAGTGATCTCAATGCCATTGTATGGGAACTTCACACATTGGTGAAAACTTGATGGTACTGCCTTCATGGTATGTATCCATGGGCGGCCTAATAGCATATTGTACCCCAATTCTTTGTCTAGGACTTCAAAGGTAATGTCTGTTGTAACTGGTCCTATTTGTACTAGCAAAGTCACTACACCCTTAGAAGGGCGTTCCTCATCATCATAAGCTTTGATATTGATTCTCTTGGTAGAATCAATATAATGTTCAGAATATCCTAAGGCTTTGATCAAATGTAATGTGCATATGTTAAGGCCAACTCCACCATCTATAAGTACTCTTCGAACTTTCTTTCGATCTATCAAAGCTTCCAAGTGTAAGGGATCATTATGCATGGCTTGGTCTGTAGGTACATCCTGTTCAATGAATGCAAACTTTGAAGCTGCCAAGTTTCCAACCATGGACTGGAATGTGTTCTCATCAATATCTCTAGCAACAACTGAATCTTGTAATGCTTTGTCAAGGACTGGCTTATGAGCTGGCGAGATGCGCAGTAACTTAAATAATGAAATTTGAGCTGGAGTTCGCTTCAACTAATCCTCCATATTGTAATTGTTAGTTGTTAAAGGGAGATTTGAAGGTACCCCTTGCAATCTGACATTTGATCTTCTAGTGATGACAACACAGTCTCTGCTTGTGGGATTTATTGTGATTCTAGCCATTATGTCATCTCCTACACTGAGTGCATTGATGGCATAATCAAATGCCACATTAGTATAATTGGCAATATTGTTTTGTGCATTGGAACTAGAAGCCTTTCCTTTGTCATGCTTGACAAAGGGATCCTTGAAGATGGTATGATTTGTGTTTGGTGTCTTACTAGCATTCATAGTAATGTCGCCTTGATCAATGAGATCTTGTATGAGGTTCTTCAATTTGTAGCAACTTGTTGTCTTGTGACCTTTATTGCGGTGGTATTCACAGAAATCATTGTCATTCCACCAAGCGGGCTTAAATGGACTTGTTTCATAGGGCTCGACTTCTGCTAAAGTTTTGATTAAGTAAAAACAGGTTTTTGAAAGGAACCCGAACCTTAATACAAATCAGGAGAAAGATAAAGCCTTAAAGTGGAAGAAAATCATGCCTGATCACCCAAACAAAAAATAGTACCCAACCAAAACAAAAAGGGAACTCAAAACACAGAAAGACAGCTAAAGGATAGCAAAAGGACAACACACAGACAAAGACAGAGACAAAGATAGCTAAATGTTTTTCATAATATCTTCTGCATAAATTGTCATCTACTTCATGTTGTCCACAGAGTTCTTCAATTCATCCATCTCGCATCCCTTGATATCACCTTGTTTCCTGGTGTTGGCCTTAGTTCTCTTCTCATGACCCTTTTTCTCCATCCGGTCCTTGTCGCCCTCCTTGTCTTTAATGTAATCAAATTTGTTGATCAAGATATTCATATTATCCACAGAGGCCTTAAGAATCTAGAAAGTTTGTTCAACAATCCTCTTCACAATTAATTCCATCTTGTCAACTCTGTTGACCAAGTTGTTCATGGTAGTTTCTGGCCCGTTCGCCTCTCTATTCCCTTCCATTTCCTTAAGCTTCTTTTCTGTTTCAATAATTTTACCGACCATGGCCTCAATAGCTTCAACATTGTTGATTGCAACCACTAATTCTTTAACATTTTCAGAAAGAGGCTTCTCGCCTATCGTAGCATTTTTTATAACATTAATATCATTCTTTAGGTTGCTGATATCTTTTGCAATTTTGCTGATAGTTTCACAAAATCCCTTAATGCTATCATTATCCCCATGACAGTCACTAGGATTTCCCATTTTATTCTCTTGGCCCTCATTCTGCAATCCTTGAGTACTCATGTCCTCACCATGATCCACATCCGGAATCTCATCCTCCTCCTTACCCTTTGTATTGTCATTTTTATCCTCCTCTGCATCCTCATCAGAAACAATCAGTATCTTCCTTTTTACCTTGTTAGTCCCCCTACGGGTATTCTTGTTCCTCTGGGTTTGTTTTCCCATTCCCTTTCCTTTCTGGCTTTTGATGAATTTCTCATCAAAGGACTCATCCTCGTTGTCTTAGAGGTCAGAATCAACAACAGTCCTCTTTCTTTTCCCCTTAGCCTTCCCCTTTTTGTTGAGATCCTCAGACTCACCTTCAGTTTCAGAGTCGAGGTTGAAACCACTATACTCACTTTATGTGTCATCATCCTTGTATTTTTACCTTTAATGGGTTTCTCAATGGATTTCCCTTTCAACAATTTGTAAACTAAAACCATAAGACCCTAATGAAGAGCATGGTCACCTTGAGGATCTTTCTGCATTTCTTTAATTGTATGATCCATAGAACAAGCTAAATAATAAGGCAATCTTACCTTTTCACCATGTGGTTAAGCAGCACGAAATGGTGCCCATAAGCCCTCGTGAATCTTCCATCCAGAGTAATGTAGTTGATGGTAGCAAACATCACAAACCTCCATGGCCTACAAATACGCTTAGGGGAGTGGTAGGAGTTATCCACCTTCACCAATTTCCTTTTTTCACCATCTGTGATAGGAAATCTAATTGCCGCCTTATCAGAAACACTGTGATCTCTATAAAACATAATGCCATCTTTAACCATCCCCATGGCTTCAACTATGATACCTTCATCCACCATCATCATCTGGGTGCCAACCAGAACCTTGCCATTCTTCCAATTCTTTATGAAATGCTTGGTAACTATGGGGTCTTTGCCGCAGAGCCTCTCCATGAAAACACTTAAGCCTCCCTCTTGAAGAATCTCCCATACCTCATTATTTTTCTTCCAGTCCGAGCAAGAAGTTGGTTCAAACCTCTTTTTGTTCCCTCCCATGTTTCCCTCAAAATCACTGGAATTCCTAATCTCGGCTCTAATATTTCCTCTCTGGTATCTGTTATTGTTCTAAAAAACAACCCAAAATCTGTGCCCTGTTAATATGATATGACTATTAAATAAATAATCAACCCCGTCGTTGTGACCAATCATCAAAAAAAGGGGAAAAGGCATTAAGAATTATGATTAATGATGCCACGTTGCTTCATCTGGATACGGTCCAGTTCAAACAAGGATTTTGCCTCACACGCGAGATTACTCTCACCATAAATGGTAATGATTTTCTCAGAACGACAAGCCAGGTTGGCAACCCAGTCATCACACGTGTTGGATTCCCTGTAAACATGTGTAAAAACACACATATCAAAGGTTTCACTGATTTCCTTAGCAAATTTGATTGCATTGTGTATAAACCAAGAGGGTGGGAAAACATTATTCAAACAATTTATAATGTTCAAAGAGTCACCTTCACACCAAACTCTGGTACAATTGGCTTCCTTAGCTAGAACCAACCCATGATAAGCAACAATGGCCTCAGCAACATGATTAGTTTGACTACCAATAGGAATACATTTAATGGTTTTGCAATTTCCCCATTCATCCCTTAAAACCACACCACACCCCACATTGCTAGGGTTACCCTTGGAAGCGCCATCGAAGTTAATTTTCATCCATCCATGAGGAGGGCTTTCCCATTTCACATCTTCTCTAGGGTTAGCCTGAAAGATATCACTTCCCCTTAATCTCCAATTCTTGAAATGATATGATCATCCTGATCTTTGGGGTTGGCTATTCCACCCGTGATGTAGATATTCTCTACCATATGTCATTTGATTATCTCAAAAATTATTTGAGCTTTTGAAGCCTTATCTTTGAACACTCTTTCATTTCTCTCTTTCCATATTCCCCAGCAAATATGAGGTAAAACCAATCTCCATAATAGAATTATAGACTTATTCCTTGAAGGTTGACGCTAGGAATTAAAAACATCTTGGACAGATTCTGGAAAGGCCCAACTGATATTGAAGTTATCTAGACATCTAGCCCAGATGTCAGCAGAGAAGGGACAGTGGAAAAACGAGTGATTAATGGTTTCCTCATTCTGCATACAAAGATGACAAACACTAGGCATACAAAATCCTCTAATTTTGAGATTATCAATAGTCAAAATTTTATTTTGAAGGACAATCCAGGAAAAAAATATTAATTTTGGAAATAAGGCCTTTGGCCCAAGCCTTAGCCCAGCATGGGCTCTCCAGATTAGAGAATTGCTGATTATAGAGAGAGGCGACAAAAAATTTACCATCTACAGTAAGTTTCTAGATTAACTGGTCATCATCATCCACCACCACCATAGAATTCATAATTTTGTTCAGATTATCTAGGGAAGGATCAACTGAGGATAATTCCTTCCACTGTCCAACATTCCAGTAGTCACCCACCATAGTACCATATTTTTCCTTACACTGATCCTAAAACTTGACCCAATTAGGACTATCACTTAGCAGGGAGTCAAACAACCGATGTCTTCCCAGAATTTAATGAGATTACCCTTCCCCACCTTCCATTTCACACCTTTAGCAATTAGATCTCTAGTTCTTGTAACATTTTTCTAGATGTTAGAACCAATCGGGATATCTTCAACATTGAGGAAACTTTGGAGGTTAGGGAACTGTCTTTTATACTTATTGTCCCATATCAATTTCCATTCTCCCTCAGTGTTATAACCTCTCCATATCTGCTTAGCCATAAGAAACTCATTCATGTCTTTGATTCTTCTAAGGCCTAGTCCTCCCTTTCTTATAGGTTTACAAACCTTATCCCACGCAATCAGATTCATTCTCTTCTTTTCCTCAACTCCTATCCACAGAAAAGTTCTTTGAATTTTTTCAATAGCCTCCGCAAACTTGGCAGGGATTCTAAAAAGACTGATGGCATAAAGAGGAATACTCTGAAGAGTAGATTTCAACAGCTGAACCTTACCAGATTGGCTGAGCAAAGAGCCTTTCCATCCAGCGAACTTCCTATGAAATTTATCCACAAGAGCACCCCACAAAGTATCAGGAGGAACTTGACATAAAGGAAGCCCAAGATAGGAAGTAGGAAGATTCCCCAATTGGCATCCCAAAATGTTACTAATCTTTATCTGTCTTCTTTCCAAAGTGTTTATGAAATAGACAAAACTTTTAGACTAGTTTATCAATTGACCAGTAGCTATCCCATATCTGTCCAAAGCTTTCTTTAGGCTCCTAGAATCTTTCACTGAAGAGTTCCCCATAATAATAGGGTCATCCACAAATTTTTGATGGGAGAAAACTTGGTCTGCCGATGAAGGTTTGAGTCCACAAAACTCTCCCTTCTCAACAAGTTTACCAACAAATCTTCCCAAACATTCCGCCATGATAATGAAAAGAACAGGAGATAGAGGATCCCCCTGTCTGAGACCCCTTGAGTATTTGAAAAGGGGGAAGGAGACCCATTGATCAAAACAGAAAAAGAAGTCGAGGAAACCAATTGCATAATAATATAGATACTTCTAGAGCAGAAACCAAAAGCAAAGAGAACATTCATCATAAAGCCCCAGTCAACTCTATCATAGGCTTTAGATAAGTCAAGCTTCAAAAGAAAGCCTTCTTTTTTAGCACTAGAGAGAGAGTGAATGTTTTCATGGACCATGATTATCGAATCCAAAATTTGTCTCCCAGGGTCAAAGCCACTTTGCTGGGGAGAAATGATAGAGGGGAGCAAAGTCAAGATTCTAGAGGTCAAAACCTTTGAGATTGTCTTGTACAAAGAATTGCATAGGCTGATAGGTCTAAAAAGATCCATAGTATCAACACCCATCTTTTTGGGAATAAGAGCAATGAAAGTACCATTCAGTTCTTTCAAGATTCTCCTCGCACCAAAGAATTATTTCACAACACTAGGTACATCACTTCCAACAATATGCCAATACATTTGAAAAAAGAACATAGGGAAACCATCCGGGCCCGGGGCCTTGTTACCTTCAAAAGAGTTGACAACTTTCAGAATCTCATCATTAGATGGTATAGCAGTAAGATAGGAATTTTGATCAACATCCAAGATAGAGGGGATACAGTCCGTAAGGTCCTTTTGAGCCCGAGGGTTCAGGTTTTGATCCTTAGTCAAGAGGTTGGAGAAGAACTCCAGGATTGTCTTCCTCATAGAATCTTCATCTTCAATTGTTCTACCATTGACTTTAAGCTGAGATATCCTATTGATGGCCTTGTGTTTCAAAGTGGACATATGAAAGTATTTGGTGTTTCTATCCCCTTCCTTCAACCAAATATTTCTCAACCTCTGTTTCCATAGTGTTTCTTCTTTAGCTATAATGCCATGATATTTCATGAGAATCTCATCTTCAACCTCTCTAGAGACCTTGATGTAGCCATTATTCTGAATCTCATCCTGGATATCTTTCAGATCTAAGAGAATGGTAGCTTTGGAAACAAATATTTTCCCAAAGGACTCCTTATTCCATCTCTTAACATTTTCTTTCACAAACTTCAACTTTTGACCACCTTATACATAGCATTTTCTTCAATTCTAACCGGCCACCATTCCTTGATTTTGCTTTCCAAGTCCGGGTGTTCTGTCCACATTCTCTCAAATCTATAAGGGAAATGTCTTCTTCCCTTCTTGGCATCAGTCGTAAAGGATATAGGATAATGATCTGACCTGACCCTAATATTAGCAGATAAAGAACAAAAATGAGAATTAAACCAATCCAGAGATATTAAAGCTCTGTCAAGTCTGACCTGAATTAAGTCTTCACCACTCCTTCTGTTGGTCTTGGTATATTTAACCCCTTGAAAATCCAGATCATGGAGAGCATGATTAATGATGAACTCCATCAAATCCAATCCGCTATCCAGATTGGTTTGGCTCCCTCTTTTCTCATTTTCCCTCAAAGGGGTATTGAAATCCCCCATAATAATCCAGCTATCTTTAGCAAACTTACTTCTAAGCGAGGATAAACTTTTCCAGAAATCACTTCTGCCAATTTTGGTGTTAGGGGGCATACACATTAGTCAAGACCCATGAAGTTCCCTCTTTCAAATGCTTAAATCTTATGCAAGCCAAGTTGTTATCTTGAATCAACACTTCTCCTTTTACATTATTTTTATTCCAGAAAGTAGCAATACCCCCAGATGCCCCTTCTGAACTACCACCACTAACTCCACCATTACTAAACATTTTCAAACATTCAACCTTATCCTTAGGCATTTTGGTTTCCAGAATTAAAAAAAATCCGGATTTTTGTCTCTAATCATACTTTTTATTAAATCATGTTTGTGAGGATTATTCAATCCTCGAATATTCCAAGAGATAATCTTCATGATTTTTTAGAAATACCTGCCTCAAAGATGGTTCTTTGAGTACCGTCTGCTAAATTCTTGCTGGTTTCCATGGTCCTCTTCTTTGCATTTGAATATCTTCCAGGTGATGTATGTTGAGCCCCCACATCCCCTAGTCCGCTTCTAGTATTTCTGGTGGTGGTGTTATTGTTATTGCTATTATTGTTTTTTTTTATTCTTGTTCTTTCTTTTATCCTCCATTACTTCTTCCTCCTCCTGCTTTGTCCCACTCTTTCCTAGAGCCTTTTTTATATCTTCTTCATTTCCCCATCTTGGTTCATTTTCCTACGGGAAAGTCAACTTGACCTGGGCTAGAGAGGCTAAAGATATCTTTGAGAGCCCTTGCTCAAGGATATTGTTAGGTTGAGCATCTTGGATCCATCTTACTCCATTTTCTAACCTAGAAGAAATTCCTTCTGAGTTAAAATTGTCTCCCTCTTCCTTATTGTCTTTGGATTGACTATTTCCCTTATCCATCTGACTACTATCCCATTTCTCACTCTCAGCTAGGTTTTGTTCTGTCATATCCTTTTGATTATTTTGATTGTTGTCTTGTGACTTCCTTTCTCCATCATTAGAACCCCTTCCACTTTTCTCCTGCTCATTTTCTTGCTGGGACATCTTATCTTTCTCTCCTTTCTTCGTTTCATTTTCTGATTCCCTGGCTAATAACTCCTCGATTCTTCCAACCTAAGACTGTTTCTCCTGATCCAAACCATTAGAAGGAGAAGCTTTCAAAGAATTTTCTATCTTGGTATTTAGGTTCTTTTCCGCCTTTTTCCAAACTTTAGTTTGGGTTTGAATTTTGGCAACATTGCTTGGGCATTTTTTAGTTCAGTGCCCAACTCTCTTACAGTGAAAACAAGCAAAGGGGATTGATTCATAAACAATATTCTGCATCCATTTGCCAAGTTTTGAATCTATCTCTATTTCCTCTGGCATATCCGCCTCAGGCCCAACCCCTACACAGATTCTATCATAAATGAGTCTTCTTTTGGATGTCGTGACCGGATCAATGGACAGAAGCTCCCCAAAAGCATTGGCTATCCCAACAAACACATCTTCCTCCCAATATTTGATAGGAAGCCCAGGTAGCTTTATCTAGACCGGCACTTGGACCACAAACTTATCATCTAGACCCGCATTAGGGTACCATTTCTAGATATACATTAGATATTTACATATCGACCAGATTCCAGTGCAAAGGATTTGTCTGTGATCTTCCTCACACAAAAAAGAAAAGGAGAGACAACCTTTATTCATAGCAACCACATCAACATGTCCTTTCCAATTCCATTTTCTCTTGACAAATCCACGAACAACCTCAATGTTAGGTCTCACCCTTAAGACTTTACCTATTAGGGTAAAGTTATGGCATTACTTTGTATCAATTTTTTTAGTGCAAATTCAATAGGTTCACCAAAGCGTGTAAAGCTTCTTCTGGGTGCGCCTTCCCTTGGTGATCTTGGATTTTTTGACTACAGTGCATTGGTGTTGTTTATCTGAGTTTGATTCTTACTAGCAAGATCAACTGGTCCTTGTAGAGATGTTGTTGGTTGAGCTTTGTTTACAACACGGGCATCAACAACTCCATCATTTGTGACATTCTTATTCCTAGGCCAAAATTTTGGTCTTTCATTGTTTGTACTTGTGTTTAACCCATTATCTTTGTGGTGTTTCAGTATCCCTTGCTCAGCTTCAAGGATGTGCCTAAGACATCTGCGGTATAAACCTCTCCATCTTTGCAAGAATGTAGCGAAGGTTTCTCCTTCATTTTTCTTTGTTGCGCACAAATCCATCAAGGTAACTGGATTATCTATATTGAATGCAAAGTTTGATATGAATAACTCAACCGGTTCACCCCACGAAGCAATCTTAGGTGGGAGGTGTGAAAACCATTATAATGTGGTCCCTCCAAGACTTTTGGAAAATAGTCTCATTAAGTATGTATCATGGTGGTCTACCTCGATACATGTCGTGAAGAATTCTCTGACATGATCTCGAGGATCGCCTTTCCCTCTATATTTGTTGAACCTTGGAGTTTCAAAATGCGTGGGAAAAGGTGGCATATAAAACTTTTTGTCAAAAGGATATGGATGAAGGTCCTCCATTGTATAGCTCTTTTTATCATTGACTGTTTGCATATTGGTCCTTTGTTTCTAAAGATTCTCCTTTTGTTGAGTCAAGATCTTTGTTTGCGTCAATGGTGTACTGACTTGATGAGTGTTTCCCACAAAAGGAATAGTATTGGAGTATCTTTGAGCTTGTGGAAATGTAGACTGACCATGTAGTTGTGTACCATAAGTCCCACTAGGTGGTGTAAAATATGCAAATTGTGCATTAACATTCGAGTGAGTTGAGCCAGTTATTCCTTGATTCACATTTTGGCCACTATAGGTGGATCCACCTGAAACTGAAGGTTGAGTTATACTTGTTGAAGAAGGGTTTTGAGATATTGTAGCTTGCATTGTTACACTAGGCATTGTCTAAGATGTAACATTAGTACTTGTTGATGCAACTGTTGACGGTGGTGAAGTTGTAGTCGCTTGAGTAATTTGAGATACACCTTGGGTTGATGTAGCAAGTGTTGCTTAAGTCTGTGTAACAGTAGGTACTTGAGGAACATTTTGATTCAATTTCACACCTAGTGGCAATATAGTCAAAATGTTCACCCCTGGAGGTAATTTGGCCCCATTTTTGACTAATAGTGTGAGATATCTATCTCTATCATTATTGATGAGAGCATTGAGAATCATAAGCGTTGTAGGATCTTGTTGGGCTGCTTCCAATTCTTCTTTTGTCAGATTATGTTGTATTTCATCAATGGAAGACATCCTGTTTGTGCTTGTTGATAAGGTCGCGGGTTTCCGACCCGATGTTTGTTGATTTGTGGACAAGTTAATATTCCATTTTGGGTTAACCAAAGGGTCGTTGTTAGGTTCCATTTGATGTTTCACCTTTTAAGCACGTGTTAATGGCATGAATGTTATTCCAACGCGATCTTGACTCTTTAAGACTCTCTAACATGCGAATGCAAGACTCAACTAAATGTAGCTAGGTATGCTTCTAAGACTTTCTAAAGAATAAAATGCAGACAATGCAATCTATGAGTGAAAACTTGCTATCAAGGATTTCGGAATTCAAACACAAGATCTTCAGTGTATTGTTGAAATGCTTCAAATTCTGCCTCTTCTTTGATTTGATTTTTGAGGTCTATGTCAATTTGTACTAACTTCCGAGCTTCCTCATCTATGGTAGCTTGGACTATGTTGAATTGGTCTTGATCAACTATCAATTCCTCAGCAAGTATGTTTAACCCATCAATTATTTCTAATTGAACGTTATTTGACCCAAGATTGGGTTGCTCAAATGGGAATTTGTCGTTTCCTTTTAGACCCATATGCTAAAGATTACAATGCAGACTATATGGAACCTAGGAATGATTGATACTTTTCTTTAAGGACTCTAACGAGGATTTAGAAACTATACTATGGTGTTTTCAACCAATTGTCTGATGGCTTCCTTTTGAGCTGCCTTTTTTTTATCTTTTTCCTCAATTTTTCATCAAGACGGACAAATTTTCGGATCTCATTATCTATGACGTTTTCAACTATATCGTACTTAGCACGATCAACTTTTAGTTTCCAAGCAAGGTTGTCCAAACTATCAAGTATTTCTAATTGGTCGTTGTTTGGTCCAAGATTGGGTTGCTCAAATGGAAATTCACCGTCTCCTTTCAGACCCATGTATTGAGGTATGTTTCTTAGACTCTAATGCAATACTGAATTCTATATGAGTGGATGCAACCTGATTTAAGAGTACTTTTTTTTTGTGATGTGAGGACTTGTACAAAAATTTTATGCAGTATGATGACACTAAAGGACTTATGCATGAATTAGATGTCTAGGACTTAAGATCACTTGAGAATACCATGTTTTTCATCTTTGAATTTTGCAAAAGTTTTGGTCTGATGTTAACGTTGATGTTGACACTTGACTTTGTTGAGGGAATTGACCTTGTTGATGTCTTTGACTAAACCTGGCTGAGATTTAACTTTGTTTTTGGTATTTTCTAAAATGTTTGAATTTGGTGAAATGTAGCAAAGGACACAATAGACACATCAAAAAGAATAATAATAAAGAAAAAATACTTGTTTAAAGAACTTTTTCAAATTCTCATGAATGTTGGAGTCTTTTTCAAAACCCCATTTTGTTTTTGTTGTAATTGGTCAATTGATAACACATCAAGCATACTCTCCTAATGGTCAAAATGTCACAAGTATTACCACAACTTCTCATGTTTGAAATCATCAAATCCAAGCTAATTAGACTTAAAGGACGAATCACAAAATCCTTAACTAATTAAACTGATTTTAAACACAATACAATGAAATAAATGATAGAAATATAAAGATTAAACTAATATTAAAACTCCCTATTCTCCACTTGTGCTTCCATTGTTCTTCTCCATTATTGTTGGTGCAGGTGGCTCTCAGGTATTGCACTTGATTTCCTGCATAATATGGACAATAACTTTGAAGACTGTCATTCTAGCTTGAAATGAGAAAATGAGGTTGAATTTATAGATTTTCAACACAAAAGAGGTGAGAATTTGAACTCAAGTGTTGATTGATAGACAACTAAAATTGATTGATCTGTTAACTCATTAGATTGAGGAGTCAACTGAATTGATTGGAGAGTGAACTCAATTGATTAACCAGTAGACTAAATAGATTAGTTAGTTGACTGCGTTGATGAATTAGATGATTGAATTGATGGATTAGAAGACTAAAATGGTTGATTAGTCATAAAAAGCTGATTTTGAGTGAAAATGGGAGATAGATGAGTTAACTGAGTTAACTAATTAGATAACTGATTTGATTAATCAGTTCTGATTTTAGCATGTGCTGTAGGATTTTGAAATTGAATTTTATTTTCATTTTCAATTTGGATTTGAATTTGGACTTTCAAATGCTGAAATGCACATGAAATTAATTGAAATTCATATTTGGTGAAATATGAATTTGGAAGAAATGAAATTAATTGGAATTAAGTGAAATTAGAATTTGGGGAAAATGACATGAAATTAGATGGAATTAATCGGAATTAGAATTTGGGGATTGGAAGAATTAAACTAATTAATTAAATAATTTAAATGAAATTATTTAATCATAGGAAATTGAATTAATTAAATAATAAAGATTACTTAACTAAGGAAAATATCGTAATTAATTAAATAATTGATATTTAATTATTAATTGAGATAGGGTTGATTAAATGATGAAATGATAGAAATTCAATAATTAGAAATGTTAAATGTTCTGATCAGAAGAAATATTTAATTTAATCAACTAATTAAAGAATTATTTAATTAAATAGACAAATATTTAGTGTAGAATTAATGAGACATTTTTAGGTGTCTACACCTACTATTGTTGTTAGTTCAATTATGGATGTTTATTTGAGTTGCTCCAAAATTGGGAACTTAAATGTCTATTCATGATGTGAAAACATGTCATTTCCTTTGGAGATCACACTATTTTTTTGGTGTTTTGAGTTTATCGAGTTGATTAAGAAGGAATCTATTTTATATGAGGAATATGTCTATGTGCAGCACCAACCATTATTGTCAGTGTCCATAGGAGTTAGTTCAGTTTCTCTAAAACCTATCCTTTTCGCTCTTTATTTTAATCATTTTAAGAAGTGCAGCAACAATCAAATCACCATATCAAATGCAAACTAGCTTGTCAGATGCGTAAGTCCCCTTATGATTGTCAGTAAGCCACATCATCACTAAGTTATCCTAAGTAAAGTCAAGACTTGACTTTGGAAACCTTTGTCTTGTTTGGACAATTTGAGGACATATAAGATCACCTTATTCAAGAGAGGATAGGATATACTTCGTATATTTTCTTTTGTGCTAACAAAAGTGAAAACTTCCCCATCAACACATACCATAGGACCTTTAGGTATTAGTAAGTCCTTTGGACATTTTTAAGTCCTTATGGCATAAGCAAGTCCTAATAGGCATACCATAAGACCTTTAGGTATTAGTAAGTCCTTTAAGCATTTTTAAATCCTTTTGGCATATGAAAGTCCTAATAGGCATACCATAACACCTTTACGCATGTGTAAGTTGTTTGGCCATTTTTAGTTATTCTAGCATAAGCATGTCCTAATAGGCATGCCATTAGACCTTTAGGCCTTAGTAAGTCCTTTGGACATTTTCAAGTCCTACGAGCATATTGTAAATTCTTCTCTTTGTAAATCTTTCACTTGTAAAAGCATTGTATTATATAAGACCTGCGACCACTATGTAATGAACTTGGGGAGAGGCTAATTTGAGTAGAACGCAACTCCAATATATTTCTTTATAAGACCTCATAGCATCATTTTTAAAACACTAGACATATAAATTATCACAAGATGACTTTCATGTAGCTCAGGATGCATGATCTTCATGTTGCCATATATTTGAGTTCCTATTTATCACTATCAAAGAATATCTATACTACTAGGGTACTTCATTTTTTATTTTTTTTAATGTAAATTGACATGTGATGCTCCCTATTAACATTAAGGGGCAGTGTTAGAGCATAATGTTATTAGGGGTCACACCCATATAACATTTATATGTTGTTCTAAAATAAGGTTAGTAAACCTTATATATTATATGATTTATAAGCATATCCTATTTGAAATAATTATAATCTAATAACTATTATATTGTTAATTATTTATGAATGGGGGTTATTGAAAAGGTGTGACTAATTGTTCCACCCTTCCTCTTATATTTAAGGAGGTTCTCTGTCATTTGAGAGTGTATGAATTTGGAATTTTATAGGTGAGATATATCACCATGCACGAAAGGTATTATTGGTCATGTGTAAGTAAGGAGAAGTATCCACAAGTTTGGATTATTTATGATAAACTATATTTTGTAAGTGTTGATAAAATTATGCTTTGTCATTTTTTTTTTTCAAAAGGGTTTCCCTATGTATATCTTGTGTAATGTGTAAATTTATGCATGTATGATTCTTATTTCATTTATTTTTGTTTATAATGATTAGTATCCTAAGATATTAATTTCTAAAAATTAAGGCACTTCTTTCAAACATTTAAATTCTTTACCATCAATGTTTCAAGAGGAAAAAGATTTTCATATTGATGCAGGAGCATTGCTCTTCCTAAATTTTGGTTTTAACTTTTTTGTTATATTTTGTTCATTAAGCAAGCTTTTAATTTTGGTTTGAAGTTAATTAGGTACTCTGAGTTTGTCAATACTCACTCACCATATAATTAGTTTGTTTTAAGATTGGTGTGGAGTCGTCACAGTCTTCTTGTCTCCACGCGGGTAGGAAGGTAGACAGTTGATAGAATTGGTTGGTCAATAGTTATGGACCTATCATAACCGATCAAAGAATGATCAGTTATGGGACCCGATGATAAAGATTTGACCATTACAGATTGAAAGGATTGGTTTGTTGGATCAACTTATAGCAAGACGATTGAAGAGAAAAAGAAAGCAAATCCTTAAGTGGTCAATGACAAGGGTGTGCAAACCGAAATGTAGAAGAGCAATCCATGGGAGATTAATAATAACGGATTTGTCTGAATACAAAAGCTTGATCCTTAGAAGGATTTATTTAATTTTTGTAAAACAAACTTTGGATAATAGTGAAAAAAAGTTTATAATTTTGTTTCTTCTGAATTTAGAATTGATCTGTTGGGAGTATGGACTGTCATATGAGAGTTGTATTTCTAAGTTCTAGTTTCTATCACATATTAATGTTAATGTGGTTGTAATCGAAAGCTCCCTGTTTTAATTATGAACTTCCTATCATTATTATGTCACGCATTGCCACTTTTGGTTCTTTTCCTTTATTAGTCAAAAATCCTACCATCATATTGGTATCAGAGAAGTAAGTGATTGGTGACTGAAGTGTGGGCAAAATGTCACCAAGAAGAACGAGAAGAGGAGGTGTTAGAGGATGTCGAAGAGGGCATCAGGAAGGAGTTTTGGACATGTTGCAAAACCTAGCAGCAAGAACGGATGCCATGGAACAAGCCCAACAAAGAGGAGTAGCAGTCGATGATGTTAGTGAGGTTGAAGATGAAGCGGAACCTCAGGCAGTTGGTGAAGATATTTTGGTAGAACCAGAAGGATTTAGAGAGATTGTTGAGAAGAGGTTCTTACATATTCGGGAACTTTGAATGGTGAAGAAGTCATTGATTAGATCAATGAGCTTGACAAATATTTTGAATATGAATGAATTGTAAAGAAAAGAAGGTCAAGTTTGCTTGTACCAAACTCAAAGTCCACATTGCTATGTGGTGGATAAAGACGGAAGAAGAATAAGGAGAAAATGACTTCTTGCAATAGAATGGTTGTGAAGTTGAAGGCTAAGTTCCTTCTAGGAGAGTATTAAACTAGTCTTTTCAAAAGATTACAAAACCTTAAGAAAAAAGGATATGTCGGTAAAAAATTATATTGAAGAGTTTTACAAGTTGGTGATTTGGTCAGGACACAGTCAAGAGGACATGGAGAAATTAGCAAGGTATTTGAGTGGGTTGAAGTATAGTTTACAAGATGACTTGAGTGTTGTATCCCCTAGAGTGTTTGAAGAGACTTATCAACTCGACATCAAGGCAAAAGAGAAACAATTGAGGAAGGAAAACCAACAAGAAAGATAGAGGAAGGGGATTTAGAGGATGAGGACAACAAGTTGGAGGAGGACAACATCATCAGAAAGAAGGGGTTGGTAGTTCTAGTGCGACACTGAAAGAGGAGACTATCAAAATAAGGGAGAAAGATCATATGGAAGAAGAGGTTTTCAATGAAGGGACAAAGGATTTTCTAGTAAATGTTTCAAATGTAATCAATATGTTGGCCAAAAAAGTTGTGAGTGTCATAATTATTCACAAGGTCATACAAAGTTTGAAAGGAGCAATCAAATTTTACAAGAAGACCAAGAGAGTGTGGAGTCACCTATCCATCATAAAAAAGAACCAAAATCAGGAGAGTCATTGTTGTTCAAAAGAGTGTTGTTGAAGACACCCAAGGAAAGTCAAGAACCAATTCAAAGAAGATCTCTATTTAAAACCAAGTGTAAGGCACAAGGTAAGTGCTACAAATTAATCATTGACACTGTTAGTACAAATAATCTTGTGGCTACAAAGATGGTAGATAAGTTAGGTCTTAAGAAAATTAAACATCCTTCTCCTTATAGAGTTTATTGGCTACAAAAAGGGCACCAATTATTGGTAGAAGAACAAGCTCTTTTTTAATTTTCGATTCGTAGTTATAAGGATATTGTGTTATGTGATGTTATGCCCATTAAGGTGTGTCATGTATTGCTTGGTAGACCTTGGCAATTTGATAGGAAGGCAATACATAATGGAAGAGATAACACCTACACTTTTCAGAATGACGGTATCGAGCATACCTTGTTGCCTACGCAAGAACAAGGAGGGGACAACAGTAGTAGCAGCAATATAATAATGTTGGTGTGTGGGAAGGATTTTTTACACACCATGAAGAATGAAGAGAAGGGGTATGCTTTGGTATTCAAGTTTGAGGTTGTTCTTACATCAACAATGTTGGATGAAATGCCTAGAGTTACAAGTGATCTTAGATGAGCATAAAGACATTGTTATAGTAGAGTTTCTTGATGAGTTTCCTCCTAGGAGTAGCATTAGCCATCATATGAATTTGATTCTAGGGGTTAGCCTTCCAAAATAAGGCCGCATATATATTGATTCCCAAGGAGAATGAGGAGATTAGAAAGCAAGTAAAAGAATTGTCAAAAAGGGATTGATAAGGAAGACTCTTAGCCCTTGTGTTGTGCCTATACATATAGTTCCTAAGAAAGGAGGTGAATGGAGAATGTGTACGGATTCTAGAGCCATTAATAAGATAACTATTAGTTATAGATTTCCAATTCCAAAGATTGAAGATTTGATGGATTGTTTAAGCGGTTCAATGTATTTTTCAAAGAGAGATTTGAAAAGTGGATATCATCAAATTACTAGCATTTAAAACTAATGGTGGACTCTATGAATGGTTGGTTATGCACTTTGGACTTTCTAATTCCCCTAGTACTTTCATGAGGCTTATGAATGAGGTTTTTAAATCATTCTTAGGAAAGTTTGTCATTGTGTATCTTGATGATATTTTGTTGTTTAGCAAGTCAAAGGAAGAGCATTTGGAGAATTTGAGGATGGTGATGGTAAGGTTGCATGAGGAGAAGTTACAAATTAATTTGAAGAAATGTGTGTTTTTGTAGACTGAGTTGATCTATTTGGGCTTTGTTGTATCCAAGGATGGATTGAAGATGGACAAGAAAAAGGTTTAGGCCATCATTGATTGGCCAACACCAAAGAGTGCATGCGCGGTACAAAGTTTTCATGGACTTGTTAGTTTATACAAGAAGTTTCTTAAAAATTTCAATCATGTAGTTTCTCCCATGCTCGAAACAATTAAGGGGTATAAGAAACCATTTGAATGGATATTAGAGGCTGAAAGAAATTTCAAATTTCTTAAACAAAAGATGAGTGAGCAGTCTATACTTACATTGCTTGATTTCAATAAAGTATTTCAAGTTGAGTGTGATGCTAGTAGATTGGCAATAGGTGTTGTTCTTAGTCAAGAAGGTAAACCAATGACATTTTTTAGTGAAAAATTGAATGATGCTAAGAAGAAATATTTTGACTATGATCTTGAGTTTTATGCATTAGTTCAATCATTGAAGAAATGGAGGCATTACTTGCTTCCTAAGGAGTTCATTATTTGTACAAATAATCATGCTTTGCAGTTTATAAACAACCAACATAAATTAAATCAGAGGCATGCCAAATGGGAAGAGTATCCTCAAACCTTAGATTTTATATTGAAGCATAAGAGTGGACAAACAAATAAGTTTGATGATGCTTTAAGTAGAAGGAACTTGTTGTTACATGAAATTCAGGCTAATAGTGTGAGATTTGATAGTTTGAAAGAGTCGTTTGTTGGATTGACATACAAATCGATTGAAGAGAAGAAGAAGAAAGAAGAGCCTTGAGGGGCTAACGACAAGAGTGTACAAACTGAAATGTAGTAGAGTAGTCCATGGGAGATTGATAGAAACAAACCTGTTTGAAGATAAAAGCTTGATCCTTAGAAGGATCAATTTATTTTTGTAAAACAAACTTTGGATAATAGTGAATAAAAATTCTAATTTTGTTTCTTATGAAATTAGAATTGATTTGTTGTGAGTTTGGACTGTCATGAGAATTGTATTTCTAGGTTTTGGTTTCTATCACATATTAATGTCAATGTGGGTGTAATTGAAAGCCCTATTTTATTCTAAACATTATAACATTATTATGTCATGCATTGCTAGTTTTCGTTCCCGTTTAGTAAAAAAGGTTGTCATCACATGTGTAAATCTTTCCATTATGATTCTATGTTAGAATTTAGTAGTACAAGTGAAATAGTAAAGGAGACTACCCAACCTAATACAAGTTCTCTTCTTTTTTTTCTTCTTCATTCAAAAAGTCAAGTAGCAAAGGCATTTATCAATATAGTGTTAAAAGCGTATATCCAACGATGTAGATGGTGACCCCAATTTTTTAAAGATCAATAGCATTTTATCAAGTAGCAATCTCACTGCATTAGACTATAAACAATTTCATTAATAGAAGCAAAATGCTTTAAAAAGTTTAAAAGCTATGATAAAAATTTGGGTATGTCAAGATGTCATGAAGCAATCCCATTACATTGAATTATCAACAATTTCATTGATAGATGAAAAATGCTTAGTTTTACTAATTATGTAAAAGATCAAGATATATCAAGATGTCTTAAAGCAATCTCACTACATAAGATTACAATCGATTTCATTTATAGAAACAAAATGCTTAAACAATCTTCCAAACTATATGAAAGCTCCAGGTATATCAAGATTCCTTAATATATTTATAAAAACATCTACAAGCTCAAACATTTATGTCTAGTTTTCAAATAAATTTACAACCATCACCTTTAAACCTAAACAAAAATTAAGTGATTCCTTGCTTTGAGAAACAATACCTATATAAAATAAAATTTGGACGGAATCTCAAAATCTAGAACACAAACAAATGACCCCAAAAATAATTCAAAGCACAAGTTTTAATTGTGATAACTTTCAATAGTGATAACCAATCTATGAGCTACTTTTATATATCCACAAAGATCTCTCTTTATTCAAGTCTAATAGAGGTAATAATCTATCTTCTTTACATCTATATGTCATGTATCACATGCATATTAAGCCTCCAATCCTATGCAAACAACCTAAACCAAGTTAGTTCCACAAACAAATGACCCCAAAAATAATTCAAAGCACAAGTTTTAATTGTGATAACTTTCAATAGTGATAACCAATCTATGAGCTACATTTATATATCCACAAAGATCTCGCTTTATTCAAGTCTAATAGAGGTAATAATCTATCTTCTTTACATCTATATGTCATTTATCACATGCATATTAAGCCTCCAATCCTATGCAAACAACCTAAACCAAGTTAGTTCCATAGACAAGTATTTTAGGACATTTTTTTAAGTCTACTATAATAATGCTTTTGCATAGCCAATTTGAGACTCAATGTGTTACATTTTTGCATACACAATATTTCTACTCTAGCATAACAATAGGATGAGCATAAGTTCAAATGTAAGCAATAACATCATCTCAATGTCTATATTTGAAGTATGTATAACAAAAAAATGGATTACAATATATAGACTTTAGAACACACAGATCAATCTGGCAATTGTTTCAAAGGAGACCAATAAACTAAAGGACTTACTCAACTATAAGAGTAGAGTTGTCAAATGAACTCGTCTTGATGACCAAGTAAACTCAAGGAAAATGGGGTACTTACTACCATAAATAAAAAAGTTGAATAAGATAGAGGTAACATGTGATACCATCGAATAATATCAAACAATGGCCCTCCTGTCTCTCTTCAACGGCTCTCTCGCCTCTCAAATTTTGAACATTGGTGTTGTTGTTTGTGCCAAGAATAAAGTGTGTGCCTTTGCTCCTATAGTGTATGTTTCTGCTACGACGGCCAGTAACATTGCTCACGTGCCTTCGTCCACGGATTCCCCCCCCCCCCTTCCTCCTCGCATGGGGTTTGCGGGTGACCTTCCCACACCCTCCTCCTCTATGATCCCTCTGGTTCTTCTTATGTCTGTTGTTGTCGCAGTTGGGGCTGGTGTTGCCCTCTCTCCTAGCGCAGTTGTGGTTGGCTCTGGCCTTCCCCCTCCTCCCATGGGAGTTGGGTCGGGGGGTCATCCCACTACTGAGGGCTTCGTTGTTGGGTGTACTTTGACTACTAGTGTTGCTCGCGAGGGTGTGGATGCCCAGGTAGTGGTCCCTCCCAGACCTCCTCTTACTAGTGGAAGAAGGTTTGCTCGTGCGGCTTGGTCTACCACTATTAAGGGGGTTCGTCCCCTTCCCTGTGTCAAATCCTCCCCTGTGGTGGTATGTGGCCAAGATGTTGTGGATAATATTGACTTCTATCAAAGCAATGCATTGGTGTGCGGATTTTCTGGGTTTTGTCCTTCTCTTCCAAACCTCCATCATTAGGTGAGTGACTCTTGGAAACCCCTGGTTGCTCACAACATAGAGCTCTTTCGTTGTGCGAAAGGTTTTTCATTGCATCCTTTACTTCTTCCTTGGATAAAGACTTGGTGTTGGACAAGTTGTGGGCTTGGGGAGATCACTCTCTCTGTGTCAAGCCTTGAACAACCTCTTTTAATCCCCTTACCGAATCACTGTCTGTGCATCCAGTATGGGTCTACCTTCCTAATCACCCTCTCCATTTTTGGGAACTTTCCTGCTACGAGGCTATTGTCAACTCCATAAGTCGTTTCTTGAAGGTGGATGAGGCTACGTCTTCTATGGGGCACTCTACCTTTGCTCGCATTTTAATCGACATCAACATCTCCTCGCCTCTCCCAAGGGATGTTCTCATAGTTGGGGATAGGCCATGGAGTCAGCCGTTGGATTATGAGGGCTTGCCCTTCCGCTGTCGAAAATGCTTCTCAATGGAACATCTTGCTTCAAACTATTCTCTTCATCATCATATGGGTGATGCTACTTGGTGAAAAGATGTCACTATTGACCATTTGACTGTCAATGCTTTGGATTCTACTAGCTCCTCTCATGAAGATGATGCATCCTCCCGAGATGAAGTGCCTCTTATTGTTGTTGAACCTTCTAATTATCTTGTTGTTGTTGTTGTTGTTGTCGTTGTCGTTGTTCTACAACCCTGTTCTACTTCTATTGAGCCTACTTTTGGTGTTGCTCTATTTTGACAACCTATTTCTGCATCTACTCCTGATGATGATACCTCTACTGTCTCTGCTCCTGTTGTTGTTCCTCTACAACAATCTGTTGTTGTTTCACAACACCCTATTGTGGTTCTACAACAACACTCTGCAATTGCTTCTAATTACAACCATGCGGTATCACTCCCACTTGATCTCTCTTAATGATCCTAATGATTGTATCGATTGGATTATGGTTCATCACAAGCAGAAGGGGAGGTCCTCCCCCCTTGTCCAAACCTCTCCCTATCAAGGCTTGGGTGTCTCTACCCCTCCTTGAGTTAGGTCGAGTTTGTTTATTGGTCTAACAAGCTTTCTTGTTTGCCTGTTTGACCTAGTTGTTAGGGGGCTTGCTCCCTTGGATAGTTTTTGTTCTTTTTGATAGTCTCTGACTATGTAAAGGGTCGACACCCTACTTAACGTTGTTTTTTAATCAAAAACATCTCACCCCATCAATCAAGAGATGGCATGTGCTTTATTCATAATTTATCCAAGTAAATAATATTAATTACTTAAGTAAACTTAATATAAAGTATAAAATTAATTACACTAATACCATCATTCACTATGATAGTAAAGAAATAAATTTAGGTACCCATGTATAATCTCAAAGAACCACAATGTATAAAAACATGAACCCCTAGAAGTAGAGAAGAGAAAACATATGAGATATAACTCTATCCCAACAAAGGTATGAAAAGAAAGAAAGCATTGTCCCCAAATTGTAAGTGTGTCGTGAAATCTTTACAAGATAAAGCCCATGGGTGCCTTCACAAAGAAAATAAAGTCAATGCAAAATGTCACATGGTGAATGCTATAGTGGGTTTTTTTGCAATAAATGATGTGTCTTTCTTTCAAACGAGAGAAAACTTGGCCTATCAAACTATTGAATTTCCACTCTAATGGTGGAATGTGAGGAACTAATTTGTATCATTCTTGATGCTACTCATGTGAATTGATATCAATGTCAAACTATGATTGTGCCATACAAGATTCAAGAACAATGATCATGGAAGTGGGAAATGGCTATCTAACCCCTAGAATGCACCAAACATCTATTATAATGTATAAAGGATAATGATGTGTTGGTACATTCTAGGGGCTGGATACCCATTTCCATGGAAGTGGGAATCTAAACTGATGGTAATCAAGAGTGTCAAGATCGCAATATGATTTAACTAGGCAAGAACAAAAAGATTGAGAATAGATGTGATTCTATGTGAACCTTCATTAAAGAGAAGACTAGTGCATCCAAATCCATAATGTATAATTCTACAAAATATTGAATGTCTAATAAGTAAATATCTTGATAATCAAGATGACAAGTGTGAACCTACAAAAAGGCATTTGTAGTAATGTGAGGTATTCGAGATCTCAAGTGAAGTAAATGAAGTTGGTAGAATACTTGCTAATGTTGAAGGTGTAGGAGAAGTAATAGAAGAGGTATCTATGTCATCAAAACATTCAAGACTTTCCCCATAAGCAAGTTTCTCTTCAATATCATCATCATATAAAGGATTCTCAACATCATTGAGTGGGAGAAGTATGTCCATAACTAGATCAATTGAGTGAAATTCATTAAAATCTCCATACATCTCCCTAAATGTGGTCCATATAGAGTGAAGGCACTCAATGTGTAACAAAGTCCAGAGCATGTGGTCACCAACACTAAGACCAATTATTCCCAAGATATGACCATATTCATATTTCCCCACATAAATTTGTCCATAAGTATCTAGTTCATGAATAAGCCCACATAGATAGAGCAAGAGATGAATCCATCAACAATGCTTCAAGATAACATCTCACGAGAAATAGTAGTTTCATTCTCCAAGGTAATGATAGAGGGATGATTGGTCATACCCATGATTGACTTAGATTTATCACTCCCTTAGTAGATTTGGAACTATATTTTAGTTTGTGTTTACAAAATGTTAATTGTGTTAAGCCCCCTGCCCCATAAAGACTAGTACATGAAATTGCACTTCATAAGATGGCTTGTGCACTAACAACTTTTGTTATAATGTTTTGCACCATATAAACTAGTGCATTTACAAAGTGGTAATTGATTTTCTAGAGCTTCACAATGTTCAATGGCACACTAAAGGTTGATAATATAGTCAAATTATAGCAAAGAACAAATAGCATGTATCAATGAGTAATGCTTAAAAAAGTGCCCACGTTTTAAAAACATGAAACTCGAATCCGAGTCCATTTGTTAGAAGCTCAAAAAAATAACTACACAGCAAAATTTGCGAAAACTAAAATTCTAAAAAACCAAGACATGCAATAACAGATTACATCACTGCAAAGAGTGCAAAATTGTTCCATTCTAACAAAAAAATGCTCAAAGAAAATCTTATAAATGACCAAGATAATGTATCTTAAAGTTTTGAAAACACACTAGAAAAGTATGCTACTAATTATGGGCTAGTGGCCTATGGATAGCAAACAAGCAACAAACAAGTGGTAGAGAGGCCAAGTGCAAATGGCAGACCACTCAAGTGACAAACCGGCAATGGGTCAGCGGAAAGTTGGTGATGGGCAACAATTGGAACCTTGGAGGTGACTGGGCCCAAACAAGCAAGTCCTTGATAGGCCAAAAGTGGCACAAGCTTTAGCCACAAGAAAAAGGCTTGTAGGGCCACCAAAGGTAGAAGAGAACCCAACAAGACCGAGCAAGTATGGGCACCCTACTCTACTATCATAGGGGTGGTGAAGGTAGTGAGTTCATGTGCCCTTTCATAAGTTTCTTGGGTATTGAAATGGCAGAAGGTATTATGAAAAAATTAATTAAAAGAAACTTTGTTTTAGTTTAAAGTAAAGAATATGCATGGCAAAAAGAAAAGTATACTTGTATATTACTACACATGAAGGTTGAATTTCCCTATGAAAAAAAAAAATACACTTTCTACATGTTTGACAAGATTTAACAAATTTTATATGGATTCATAAGTTTTTTTTGCCACTTTGGACACGGATGGGTTTTATTTATGTCAAAATGCTCTAACAACTGAGTTGCTTGCAAAAAAAGAAAATTCAAACCCTTCGAATATACATGTACAAGATTGACTTTAAAATGTGTGATGATGACATAATGAGTGTTTAACCTAGTTATCTTACCCTTCTAAATGCAACAAAGCTATCTATTTCTTCCCTAGAGGCCGCCCACAATGAACTAAAAATACTCAATTTTCAAGATTACAAACCAAGGCTGAAGAAGATAAAATCAATATCCCAGATAAATTATTTTGCATCTATGTTGCCCTGCTCTCATACGATATTAGAACTATGTATAAACATTAATTCTACTCAAGAACAACAATGAGATGACAATAAATCCAATTGTGAATAATAAAAATAACAGCATTTCAATAGAGATGTATTCTGATAAATGTAAAACAAGAAAATGGACAACAATATATAGACTTAAGGATAGACAAGTCAGTGTGATGAGTGTCCCAGAAGACCAATAAGTTAAAGGACTGACTCAACTGTAGTAGCAGAAGTGTAAAGTGAACTCATCTTAGTAAGAGAGTTATGGCACCTAACTACCATCAACCAAGGAGTTGAATGAAGTAAAAGGCGATATGGTCTCATCAATCAAGAAGATGACATGTGCTCATATTTCCTTATTTACACAAATATATAATAATAATTACCTAAGTAAACTTAACATAAGACACAGTAATTAATTACACCAACACAATACTCAATCACACACATCAACATTTTCACCCCTTGTCTTTTGAAGGGAAACTTACACATCTATATAGCAATAGCCTAGTCATAGTCATTCAATGAGTTCCTCAAACCATAATGCGAGCAATACTTCCATTAAAAATTAACTTTACTATCAATTAGACTCAAATATTTGACCATCCTTATTCATTTGAGTTTGCATCTTAGACAGCAACTAACCTATAAGCGAAATCTTTCAAAAGCATTTACTTTCTATCATCAATCAAAATCACAATTCCTGCAACTACAATTCTCAATTCATCTTATTAACTGTTTTTTCACCAAGTCATAATTAGTCATCGCTATAGAGCCCATGATGCTTAGCAACATAGCTACTACATCATTACTCTGATTTCTTTAAGAATGCCCTATCTTGTAGATACTAAATACAAGCCTTAGGGCAGTGGGCACTGAATAAAATTTTTTAGAGCCAATAAATTATGCCATCCAAAAATGATTCAGAATACCTTCTCTAAACTCCTTAATTACCACCAAGTACTTAGATATGCTACCGGAATTTCAAATGTCATTTTTTGAGAAATAGTTGACCAGAAAATTCTGGTGAAGCTGCAAAATAACCCAAAATTGGAATGGCATAGTTTCTTTGCCAGAACAATGCGGACATTCGAAGAGAAATGTGCAATTCTAGATCAGTGGTGTGCTGTGCGATGTGCATTCCAGAAAGAATTATACATGAATAAATGTGAATTGACAACAGCAAGGACACAAAACCGTCCAACTCAATAAAGTTGGAGATCAAGCAATCACATTTGGGACGGATCTAGTTACCTTCATTTCTTCAACAAACAAATGAATTGCTCAAGTAATTTTATGCAAGTTATGGTGTTCACTTGAAAAGAGCCCTTAACCTTTTCGAAGCTTCTAATATGTTCTCTCTGTGACCAAAGGCACTCACCCTTATAAAACTTTCACCTGCAGGTCCAAAACCACTCCCTGGAGTTGTAACTATATGTGCTTTCTCAAGGATCTCAGCAAAAATATCCCATGAATTTTGACCAGGAAATCGAACCCAGACATATGGTGCATTCTTTCCTCCAAAGACATCAAACCCAAGTGATGTAAATGTTTCCATGATGATTCTAGTATTCTCTTTATAGAATTCAACAACTCCATGCATGGCCTACAAAATAATTGAGCATCCCAAATTAATAATCACCATACGAAATATTTCAGCACTAATAAAAGTTAAAGTGAGAGGGTGTATTTCTGTAAAATGTTTGAAGCTTGGTGAGCCATAGCCAATATAACATCATTACTTTTTGGTCTCAAATAAACTTCCCTGCAGCTTTGTAAATCTCTATTTAACCAAACCCATGATTTGTTATGATAAGGCATCTGGATCCAACAGAGGAAAGATGAAAGACCAATTTGACAACAGTTACCATATCAATGACTATAAACATTTTGTTTTTTCTTTTCATATCAGCAGACCAAGTATGATTCCTACCAATTAAGTCAGTTAAATAATCAACCGAAAAAATTAAAAAAAAATAAAATTTGAAAATGATAAAATATGACACAATAGCAAACAATTGTAAATTAATTAGAAGAATATCCTTCCTTCTCATTCTTCAATTGTATGCCAGAACAAGTCCAGAGTCAAAGACTGCTAATTTCCTACATGGTACACTAAAACAAACACTCATAAACAGTGCAAAAGGCAAACAAAGCAATCTCATCTAAACCTAGAATAACTTAGCAGACCTCAAAAAAAACAGAAGCCATTGGGTATTAGTTGTCTGTTACACAGTTTCGGCACTAAACTGTGTACATTTCAATAAATTTATTAGCTGCTTTGTGTCAAAGAACAAACGATATCACAGTACATTCAGGATAATACATCTGTCAAAGAAACCTGTTTTGATGAGCACTCACCTTCAACCCTTCTGGAGAAAGGCAAGCCAATCCACCAGCTTGTGCAATATTAGATGCACCATTGAAACAAGTACACATGATACGATTGAAATCATTTGCAATGGGGAATCCATCAGAGTACCGAAGCTCATCAGGAACAACTGTCCACCCAAGACGGACACCTGTAAAGCCAGCATATTTGGAGAATGATGCAGTCTCAATCGCAACCTGCAGCACAATATACAACAATAGTAAGCAAATGAGAATACCTTCAAAAGTACAGAAAAATAATGCATTATACCCTAGACAATTTGAATATTACTGCACTACGATAGCCATTCCAGGCTTCACCACCAAGTAGGCTAATGCTTTGAAGCAAGGATAATTACTATGAGTAAAATGCTGAAGTAATCTCAATATGTATTAGTGCATCAACTTTGGCATTTTAATGTTGAGACTCTTCCTTCTATACCCTTCACTCTACCCAACTTTTAAATTTGAGTATTATAATTCATCAATGTTGAAGTTATCTAAGGATCCCTTCACATGGCATGTTGTACCAAATTTTAAATTTTCAATGAATAAAACTGAACTTTCAGCCACCTTATTTATTGTAAACCTAGGACTTACTTTTTGCACAGATACTCACAAACAAAAATTTAACAATCATAAATGTATCACCAGAAATCTCATATTAGATTTATAGGATTCATCACTTAAATCAACATAGAACATAGATCTTTTCACGAAGTAAAATGTGCCTTAGGCTTTATGACTCCAGTCCAAGTTATGGCTGCCCCGACATAATGCAATCGGAAGCATATCAAACGATTATGAATTCTTTAAGGGTCAACTGAAGCACTAGATGGTTTTCAAGTAGAATTAATCCTCTGTAACAGAATGAAGACTACACACATGCAGATGGCTGCATCCTCCAGTAAATGCAGACTGATCCTTCAGGAATACAGAGTGCAGCAGCCAAAATAAAATGTCTGCCAATGCAAATGAGATGGTGTAAACACTAATCGTAACCAAATAGTTTACTCTCAATTTTCTATTGTTCATTGGCAAATAGAAATGAAGTATGCACAATCAAACTGGAAAGAGGGATATATAGAATAAGAATAATAGATAGGAATAAGAACTTGGCAGTTGGCACTTTACTCACATACCAAAATAATCACGTGCAATGCACAATATGTATTCTCTGGCAACATACACAACAGTATCACCAAGGAAACTAACCAAGAGAGCCAACCAGCAACTTGGACTCCAGAAAACAATGATAATGCCAACGGTTGTATCTGTTCAACAACCATCTTGATGCTTCATCCTCAACTAATCAAAACTAAAACACGATGTCTAGACTTTACACGTGATTGACTAATCCTACATTACACAATAACATATAAACTGGTCAATACATTTATTTTGTTAAGTCTTTCCACGCAATAAAAATAAAAATTCTTATTATGTCTTCATCAAATCTGATGCCCATGGACATTCTGCCATTTCAATACCAACATTCCATAAAATGGCTATAAGTGGTTTACAGAAGCCTACAAATCAAATGATAAAGGGCTCAAAGCTATGCTCCCTGTGCAAAATGACTCAGTATCCTATAAAAGACATTTTGGAACACAGGGTCAGGTAGGAAACGTTCCCATCCCATCCCTCTTTTTACCAGTTTTAGCAAATGTTCCCAAGTAGTAAAAAAAATCCCAAGAGACAGCTAACCATCCTCTACAGCCTAGCTGCATTTTGGGTTTTTTTTTCCAAACACAATTTTGAGGGGAAAAAAGGGATGGGGGAGCCCACAAGGACCCCCACACCCCTTTAAAGGACTAGAATCAATATCTTATGCCCAAGGACATTCTACCATTTTGAAACCAACATTCTACAAAATGGCTATAGGTGGTTTACAAAGGCATACACCTCAAATAATAAACACCTCAAAGCAATGCTCCCCAAGGACACATCCCTACCCAAAATGACTCCATCCCCTATAGGAGACATTTTGAGGACACGAGGAAGCATAGAAAATGTCCCTCCCTCATTCCTCTTTTTTGCAAATTTTAGGAAACGTCCATCACGCAATCAAAAAAAATTTAGGAGGTGGTTAACCATCCTCTACAGCTCAAGCACTTTTGGGAAAAAAATTTAAAACACAATTGTGACAGGCAAAAAAGCATTGGGTGGTCCCACAAGCACCCCCAAAACCCTTTAAACTAATCTAAACCTCAAACGACCCCCAAAACAACTAAAAACTAAAAACAAACTCATTTTGATATTTTTCAATTTGTAAAGAAGAGAAAGAGGAGCAGAAACGAGAGAATGGTAGTGGAAAGAAGGCAACGACATCATATCCATGTCATTAAAGGTAAGTTTACGGTTTATCATTCATTTGTTCAAATTCTTTTACATTTTTCTGGGGTTTTTTGAAAGCTTGAAACACTTAGGGAAGGCTTTTTGTTCTCTATCTACACTTGTAGCTGTGTTTTGAATTCATAGAAAAAAAAACAATTGGCAATAGTGGGAGTAGCAAATGAAGAGATTGGAGTTCAAATATAACAAAGAACTAAAAGTTATAAAAGTATGACTACCACTAGGGGTTTTTCTAAGAATGAGTATAGCAGGGACTACAAGTTCAAGTACCCATTTGAATGCCCATTTGAACTCCTCAAAACCAATGGAAAAGGCCCATTTAACTCAAAAAAATCTCTCTTGAAATTTGTAACACGCATAAGCAAAGATGAAAAAAATCATGTTCTCCCTATTTCAAACAAATGTTCAAATATTTTATGGTTGTTGGTCACTTATTTGTCCCACTTAGAGAACATAAGCTATGCACCACCCTCCTTGATAGAGAATATTTTAAGGAAGGGGTGTTGAAGAAGAAATGAGACAAACTTAGATAAGGGATGGCTACTCCATCATCATGGATGGGTAGGCCGATATTAGAAATTGACTAGTCATCAACATCATCATCACATGTTTAGTTGGCTATTATTTTCTTAGAGGTATTGATAGCTTAGGGAAGAGGAAGGATGCAAACTTCTAATTTCAAATTTTAAACGATGAATTAGGAAGATTGGAGCATCTAATGTTGTAAAAGTGGCAAGTGATTCATCTCGTATATGTAAGTTGTCTTGATAGTGGAGTGTGCTTACTAAAAAGCACACAGAGAATACTGGGAGGGGAGGAAGGGGGGTGTGAATCAATATTTTAAAACTTTTAAAATGCATGAAACCACATAAAACATACAGAGAGAAAACACCGAATTTCACGTGGAAAACCCTTTCAGATAAAAAACCACAGCACATCAATAGCTTTAAATTATCAAATGAGCACCAACTCTAATTACATAAGTGAGCACCAACTCACTGAGAGCACCTACTCTCATCGAAGCACCAACTTCATTCATATTTTTACATCAAATGATACATTGATATCAATAGCAGCACATGCATTCATTAAACCTCCACAAGTCTCGACCTCAAGGTTACGCTTCAACAGCAAAGTCAATGATAATCAAAGTGAAGCACTTCAAGTATCCATATACCAAAGAATGTAGTTCTGTTTTGTTGACACCAAGTGATCAGAACAATACTACAAACCTTCGTCTCCTCTAGACAAGTAAAATCACCTCTAGTGAAGATTATCAATGACCACCAATATTTTGGAAAAAACAATTGCTCTTTACACCAGTCCAATAGAACCGCATCAGCTCTCAACAATCTAAAAAGAAAAAATAAATCAGAACTGTGATAGTCTTTTATTTCTTGTATATATAATCTCAACCAACCACATTTATCCAAAACATCTTCTATATCGGCAGCTCTATCCAACTTCAAACAACACATCCCATGAGCCTTTTCACCTAAGAACAAAACACTAATATCGTCCCCTTTTTAAGGAAAAACGCATATGTATGTTTTTTTAGAACAAGACAACATAATCTTTAAATAGACACCCAATAAATTCTTATATTAAACCGCTTTTCTTAACCAATAAAGGAGGTGACCTGTCAAAGGCAAGATAAGAAAAAAAATGTTCCAAACGCACCATAGGCTAATATTCACCGCCCCACTCAAAGACTTTAACAATTCTGCAAGCCATCGCACCAAGGAAGGATAAACGGAGGCACCACAATACAAAGTCAAAAAAACCATTACAAAAACAGTAGAAAGAAAAGTCGCACCTCTTAAAAAAAAAGTTACAAATCTGCAAACATTTAATTAATGTTGTCGCACAAAGAGGGTAGGAATTCTAACACCATTGAAACATATGAAATTTGTTGCCATTATCCAAAGACTATCGCAGCCCATAAGAGTTTAATTTGATTCCAAAAAAAAGATGTCCTTTTGAAAACTCAACGGATGACATGTCAATCTGATTTGGCAAGATAAGCCAGAAAGCAAGTGACTTGGACAAGCAGCCAACTCAAGCTGACAACCACATAGCTCAAACACACAACGGGGTAGCTCAACCAGACAACCAGGTAGCTCAACCAAGCAACCAAGTAGCTCAACCAAATAATTGCTAAACAACCTTGATCATCAACCTTTGACATCAATGACAACATATTCAACAATCTTTCCCTTTGTCATTGATGGCAACTCCATCTGAAACCAAACCGAAACAAAAACTTCTCTAAAATAAAATTGCTCCCCCTGACTTACTACTCCCCCTTTGACATCAATGACTGAAACCAACATAAATAACTGAAATGGGGCTGAAATAATATGACAATGAAAAATCCCTCGAAGTCCAAACAGCAATTCAATGATGGAGTGGAATCACTCCCAACTTTTCACTTCTGATATCATAAAAAATGTATAGAATGTTAGCAGCCCTACTTGCATCAGCTATATGTTTACCATCTTTACTGAAAATTAAAGTGTCCTTGATCACACAATTGACTCACACTTAATAGATTGTGTTTCAAACCTTCTGCATATAAAACATTTTCAACTTTGGTCTCACCATCATCCAAAACAACTGTACCTTTACCTTTGATTTTAGCAAATGTATTGCCACCAAAACTTACCTTACCTCCATCAGTGCTTTTGAGAGTGAGAAACTTACTCTTGTCTCTAGTCATATGCCTAGAATAGCCACTGTCAACATACCATATGTCTTTTTCATTTTGTGCAAGAAAGGTTGTTTGCACAATCAAGGACTCTTCTAAAGAAAACTTATTTCTCCTTCTTCCTCCAAAACTTAGTAACCTCCTTTGCTTTGTCCTCTTTCTCAATCTTCTTGCTCTCCTTACAGGAATCTGCCATACCATTTTTACAAACTTTTGTAGTGTCACCAAAGTTATTGCATTTATAACATATAGCATTGTAGTTCCTTGGAGGAGCAAAAGAGCACTTACTCATAAATCTAAAGTTATTTCTTGCAAACATTCTAAAGTTGATCACCTTGTGTCCAAAATAATTGCAAGAGAAACAATAAGCATAAAAGAAAGAACTGTTAAACACGGTCATATGAGCTTGCCTTGAGAAAGGAGGCCTTTTGAAAGCATTAGTTCTAATTCTTGATGGCAAATTCTTTGTGCTATCCACGTTGATCATTTTTTGTAGACTTAGAACTTTGACCTTATTCAAGACCAACTCCACCTTTATTAGTAGACGATTTTTGAGAGCCAATGACATGAAACTTTTCTAATTTATCTTCACATGATTCAAATGTGTCAAAAATTTATCTAACTTTCTAAGTGAAACTATTTCAACTTCAAAACCTCTCACAATTTTCTCCCTTGAGCTTAAGCTGATTTCTAATTTCTTCTATTTTCTTTGCTTCTTCAACCTGAACCTTTAAATCAACTCTCAATTTTTCTGCTTATTCAAGAGCTTGAGATATCTTGGTTTTCGTTTCATTCTCCTCTTGTAGCAACAACTTCAAGTTCTGATTTTTCTTTCAAATTTCACTTAGTGCACTTATTAGCTCTTCTTCAAAATCAACTTCTCCTTCTTCATCAAAATGATCTCCATCTTCTTTATTTTCAGCTTGTACCTCTTATATGGCCATGAACAGCATTTCTTCACTTAAAAAATCTTCATCATTAACATCGAATGAATAACTTTCTTCTTTTAAATAGAAACTTTTTTTGAATTTCTAAGATTTCTTCTCTTTTCCCTTATACTTCTTAAGGTTGAATTTGAGCTTCTTTTCATAGTTGTCATCCTCACTTTTTGCATCAGGACATTTAGCTGCAAAATGTCCCACCTTACCACAGTTAAAACATTTGAAAGGTAACTTGCCTTTTGCCTTTATATTTGCCAAAACCTTTCAACTTTCTAATGAAATGTGTTTCTTCGAAATCAAATTCTTCATCAGAACTTTCACTAGATGCATACTCCTTGTCTTTTCTTTTCTTCGACGCTTTGAAGGTTGCCTCCCTTTTGGATGAAGAATTAGAGTTTGTTCTCATCTCAGAATGCCATGAAACTTATCAACAGTCAACTTATCAAATTTTGTCATCTCTTCAATTGTTGAAACCATCAAATCGCAAAGGAAGAGATCTTAAAATTTTTTGAACTACAGTGGACTCCTCAACTTTTTCTCCTAAACCCTTAATAGAGTTGACAACTTCACCTACTCACAGAAAATAAGTAGCAACATTTTCCTCTTCTTACATCTTGAGAGTTTCAAAAATTCTTCTATAAGTTTGAAGTTTTGCTTTCTTAACCTTGTCATCTCCTTCATATACTTTTTGAGGTTTCTCCCAAATGTCATGAGTTGTATCACAATGCATGACTTCCACCAATTTTGTCTCTAACAAACCACATAAGATTGCATTCATGGCTTTAGCATTATTTTCAAAATCCTTCTTCCCATTAGCATCCGTTCGAGGAACTGAAGGTTTTGTATAACCAGACACTACACTATTCCAAACATCAAAACCAAGAGACATTAGATAAGTACGCATTCGAACACTCCAGAATGCATAGTTGGAGCCATCAAATAAAGGTGCTCTATTTGTAGCAAGACCTTCAAGAGAACCCATGTGCAATCAAGATCAACCTCCAAGCATTTAAGCTCTATTTCTGAAGGAACCCTACTCTGATGTCAATTGAAAAGCACACAAAAAATACTGAGAGGGAGGGGGGGTGGGGAAGTGGGGGCGAGGGCAGGGCAAACGGATAAATCACTATTTTATAACTTTTAAAATGCACAAATCCACATAAAACATATATAGAGCAAACATTAAGATGCAAACACCAAATTTTACATGGAAAACCCTTCCAAGTAAAAAACCATGGCAAATCAATAGCTTTCAATAATCAAATGAGCACCAACTTAGAAATACATAAGTGAGCACCAACTCTGATTACATAACTAAGCACCAACTCACTGAGAGGACCTACTCTCCTCAAAGCACCAACTTCATTTAAAAATTTTACATCAAATGATAGACTGTTATCAACAACAGTACTTGCATTCATTAAACCTCCACAAGTCCCAACCTCAAGGTTAAGCTTCAGCAACAAAGTAAATGATAATCAAAGTGAAGCATTTCAAGTATCCATATACCAAAGAATGTAGTTCTATTTTGTTGACACCAAGCGATCAAAACAATACCACAAATCTATGTCTCCTCTAGACAAGTAAAATCACCCCTAGCGAAGATTATCAATGACCACAAATGTTCTAGAAAAAACAATTGCTCTTTACACCAGTCCAATATAATCACATCAGCTCTCAGAAATCAGAAAAGAAAAAATAAATCAGAGTTGTGATAGTGATAGAGGCGAAGATATTGATAACTTCCTAGCCAGGATTCGCAAGGAAAAAGAGAACAAGAAGGCGAAGATGTTCTCTAGGATTACTAGAGATGATACAAGAGCACACATTGCACAAGTGGTTGTCCCGACAGGTGATAAGACTAGAGATGTGATCACTCCTATGGATTATCAGGTTACCACAACTAACGTTGGACCTACTATGAAGCAACAAGAGTTTCAAGAGTTGAATGATATTGTCAAGGCAATTGAGGCACGATTAGATAAGGCTATAGAAAAGAAGGAGATGCTAGAAATTGAGAATAGGGGACTCAAGGAATGTATTGGAGGGATAAATTCCTTAAGGCATGAGGATCCTACCTTTGTCTCACCCATTGCTATTGCTCATGGATCTCCTTTTGATCATGAGGCAATGAGGAATACATATCAAGAGGTTGAAAAATGGATAGAAGATATTTCAAGACAAGCAGATGATTTCCTAGCTCGATTCGTTCAAGCATATGATAAGACAACGATGCTCATATTTAGGATGCAATACTTTGAGGGAGTGTGGGAAGATTTCCAACCAATGCAAGAAAAGACTATTCCTTGACTCGAGGTGTTGAAACAGATTCCTACTTCTACATTGATCCTGGAGGGAGTTGTTCAAGAAAGCAATGTGTATGATTTCCATGGATGCTATTGTTGTTTGGCCATGAGAAAGTTAGTGTTTGGTCATGCAAGGAAAGAGTGCATGGAGATGGAGGGATCAATCCAAGAGATACAATCTAGGATCCTCACATCTATTGAAGAGTTATTGGGACAAGATGTCCAGGCTTCCAGCAATTTGAATTTGGAAGAGTTGAAAGAGAAGATGAAGTTTTTTACTTCAAACAGTTGGAATCCATAAGGAAGAATCAGCAAGATGACTTGGTTTCTCTTATGATTCACATCAACAACTTGCAGAAGCTTATGCCAGGTTGGAAAAGCATTTTCGATGCTTGCTCAGATACCTTGGATGTGATCGATTTGTGGTAGGAAGGTCTACCAAATGTTACAATGGAGGAACTCAACTCAGCTAGAGAGAGGGATGCAAGCCAAAATCTTTTAGAAGATTCCCTACTTGATGATTAGGCATCATCCCATTGGACCCCATTTTTTATTCTACCTTTTGATGTAAACCCCAATTAGGGCAATGTTGGCATAATCTCCACCCTTGATTCTAAATGAATCTTGGCCATTCATTTCAGTTGGATACTCTATGTAAACCCTTTTTCCTCTCATTTGTAAGGGATATTTTTTAAAATTGTCACCTATATGCTGTTAAATTGAATCTAATCATTGAAGTTTGGTGATTTTATTGAGATTTTGAAGCATTGTGTGGTTCTCATACCTCCAAATTTAGATTAGAATTTGTTTCATGTATTTTTAGTTGAAGGAAAGAAATTGTTGAGTGCATTCATATGAAATTCGTTTTATTCATACCACTAGCTTCTTGTTGATTGTATGTTTGCCTTGTGTGGTCAACTGGAATCAAAATTTGAACTTAACTTCAATTTGTGTTTGCTCATTGATATGCATCCAATTGATGGTGTTAGTGTTGTTAGTATAAATTTGAACATCTATAAATTACCCTAGATGATTGCACTTGGCTTGTGTTGAGTTGTTCTTTGATGACAATACCTAGCCTAGTTGAATTTCATTGAATCATTCACTATCTCTTGCATTCTAGGTTTAATATAGGATTAGAATAGAACTTCTAAACCCTACCGCTTTTGCATTTTATTTGAGTATCTTTGTTAGAAGTAGATTAAGAGTTGGTCTTGAAAAATCACGTCATTTACAAATCATTGGCAAACCTACTCCATCCATGATAATTTTGAGTTTTCAAGAACAATTATGTAAGTCTCTTTGTGCATACAACAAAATCACATTCGCCATTGAGTTACCCACATGTCAAAAATTGATATTAGAAACCTTGGAATCGTCTTAGTTGATCAGATATTTAGCATCTGAGGTGATTTTGTTCAAGAGAGGATAAAATACTTTGGTATTTTATTCAGTGTTAGAGGTGCCTAAAACACACATCAACAGGTCTCTACTTATTTAATTTTCATGTTGTTAAGATGAATGGAAGAACTTTGTGCATGATCAATGGTGAAATTCGTATATCCATACTACTAGAATTTTGATGATTGTAAAGTGTCATGCATGGTCAACTAGACCCCTCTTATTCAAATGTAACTTCAATTGCTACTTGCCTCATTGATATGCATCGTCTTGATGGTATCTATGTCTATGTTGGTGATTTGAACATCATTTTGTTCTCCTTAGAAGATCACACTAAGCTTTGTGGAGTTGTTGCTTTGCATGTCAAAGCAAGGCTTAGTTGTGTTTCACCAAAGATTGTCCATCGTTCGTACTTTCTTAGGATTAGATTAGAATCCCTAAACCCTATCTCTTTTGCCCTTTTATTTTCCAAGCAAGTAGTTAGAATCTAAGTTCCAGCAACATTCAAGCAAAAGTTCAAGTATCAACGTAAGTCCCCCTTGTGATTCCAGCGAAATCACATCACAAAAATTGAGCCATCTACATGTCAAGACTTGACAATAGAAACCTCGGAGTCATCTTGGTTGATCATCTAATTTAGCATCCGAGGAGATTTTCATCGAGAGAGGATAGAGTGCCTGCATAGTGCATAAAAACACATCAGCAATGAGTCTAAAATGAGTAATTCATTTTGGAAAGAGGCAGCCCATACTACTATTTATATTCAGAATAGAGGGCTGATTAGAGAAAAGCATAACAAAACACCATACGAATTCCGGAAAGGTAAAGCTGTTTCAATTAAGTACTTTAGAGTTTTTGGTAGTCCTTGTTACATTACGAGAGTTGAAGACAATCTAAATAAATTTGATCCTAGAGCTAATGAAGGTATCATTTGGGATTACTCTTCTAAAAGTAAAGCTTATAGATGCTTTAACAAAAGACTACATAAGATCGTTGAGACACATGATAAGTTAGAAAATGGTGATGATAGCACTCAAAAAGATGGAATAGGTGTCGTCCAAAAATCTTCATCACATGTACAAGCTGGGACAGCAAGTGGAAGTCATAAAAATGCATCAAAAAGTGTTCAATGAGAGACAAAAGATACTTTAAATGAGAATACATCTTCTGATATTTAGTTTGGAACAGCAGATGCAACCACTGAAAATGCACCTGAAATTGGTCAAGACAGACTACATTCAGAACATTTTTCAAGACTCCTTCCAAATTTGTTCAAAAGAATCATCCTATTGATCGAATTTTGCAAGAAGACAGACCTTGTAATGTCCCATTCCTAGGTGATAGGAAGTTGAGCAAGGATTGGCCTATCATCTGGTTCCCCTAGGCCAGTTGAGTGAAGAGGGAACCCATTCAAGAGTCATGGAGCTTTATAGGGGGCTTTTTGAGTTGATTCAGACATTTAGACGACAATTCCTAGTTTTTAGGAGGGATCCCTATTTTTTAGGGAATGACTAAGAGTTAGTTCTAAGGTGTCTAGAAACCATTTTGGATCATTTGAGACCATCTCCTAAATTTTAGGGAGGGGTCCTATTTTTTAGGAAGGACTACCAGTTGACTGGTTGACAACCCGGAGGGCCATAGAGCAAAACTGGTTCGCTTTTGAGCAATCCCAAATGTTTGGAGATAGTTTCCTACTTTCTAGGAGGATTCCTATCTTTTAGGGGGATCACTGCCAGTTAGCCAGCAACACTCAGAGTTCATCCATGGACAAGTGGCTTCAGTCAGAATTCAATTCGGAGTCCAGATGAGTAGCTTTTGAATTATTTGGGAAATATTTAATATTTCCCAAGTTGAATTAAATAAATAATAATAAAGTAAAATAATATAATCACTTTATATTATAATAAAGTGGCCCCTTGGAACATTTCTCTAGAAGTTATGGATATTATAACAAAGTGGCCCCTTGGAACATTTCCCTAGAAGTTATAACTTAAAGGTCATATCTTAATAATATGGCCACTTTTAATGAGAAATTAGACCCTCAATGGGTCAAACCTCTTAGGGGAAGGTATTTTTTAATAAAAAGAAACATTTTAACAAATTTTATGATGCCAAAAGTACAACCCTAACCCCAAATTCGAATTAGGGTTTGAGGCATGTTAAAAAACTATTTTGGAGGCTCATTTTGGCATTACTGTTATTCATTTTTTGGAGATTACTTTTCATCAGCAGGTCTGCAACATGGTTGACTGAGATTTGAGAGCAGATTGGAGACGAAAACCTCCATCTTTGGTGACAGAACGTAGCCCCTTTCACTAATTCAGCATTTGGACACACAAAGAACTTCATTGAGGGCCATTGAGGGCCATTGAGGGCCAAAAAAAAATCAGAAGTTTGCAGGGTTAGACATCAATTATAGGGCTTTTACATCAGGTCTAAGCATATTTGGATGATCTTACCAGCAATCCAGACATTATTCCAGCAGATCATACCATTCCCAACGAGCCATACATCGAATTCTTGCCTAGAGTTTGTAGAAAATAATAAGGGTTTTAACTCAGCCAATTGCACTAAAATTCATTGTTGGCAATTAGGATCAGCAAATAAGAAGTTATTTTGGAGAAATAAGGTCATATGTGATTAGCATATTCAATAATACAGGGAAAATTTTTCATTCCTAGAGGGCCACGCCTGGCAAAGAGTTAGAATTCCACCTTCATCAATTGTTTTTGGTAATTCATTTTAGGGTCAATAAAGTCAATTGGAGCTGTCATTCCATTCAGGAAGCTCATATTTCATTATATATTGAAATTCAGTCAAATAAAGAGGCTCAACCAGGCAGGCACAGAACACCTAGTATGCAAGTTTTCTCATTAAGTGGGAACCAAAAGTTATTCTTGAATTACTATTAGTTTAATTTCATTTTTGCATTTACTTCCATTATGCATCATTCAAAAACCCTCTGAAACGTATAAAAACCAAAAAAATTATATCGCTGGTCAAAGATTCAGTTGAGACAAACCAATCAGATTTGTGCCAATCCCTAGTGGGCATCTTTCAGCCCTAGAGCTACAAGAAGAAATGTAAATAATTGCGGTCGAAAACATCTCTTTGCTGTCTATGAGTGAACATAAAATTTTTGAAGAGGCAGCTTAAGACAAACATTGGGTAGCAACCATGAAAGAGGAACTTGATCAAATTCAGAAAAGTGGAACATGGGAACTTGTTCCTAGGCCCAAAGACAAGAATGTGATAGGTACAAAATGGGTCTACATAAACAAATTGAATGAGGATGGCCAAGTGGTTACAAAATGGGTCTACATAAACAAATTGACTTTGATGAAACCTTTGCTCCTATTGCACAATTAGAAGCAATTAAAAATGTTTTTGGCTTTTGCTTCTGTTAAAGGTTTTAAGATTTTTCAAATGGATATCAAATCTGCTTTTTTCAATAGTAATTTGAATGAAAAAGTGTACATAGAACAGCCTGATGGGTTTACACTATAAGAAAATCAGAACTATGTTTGTAAGTTAAAAAAGGCTCTTTATGGCCTTAAACAAGCCCCACATACTTGGTATGACAAACTTGATAGTTACCTACAGCAGTAAGGTTTCAGAAGAGGGATAGTGGACAGCAACCTATATGTTAAAGAAGGTAAATTCATGTTAATTGTTGTAGTTTACTTTGATGATCTAATTTTTGGTAGTGATTGCGTAGAAATGTGTAATGTTTTTTCTACCAATATGAAGAAGGAAATTGAAATGTCCATGTTGGGTGAGTTGTCCTTCTTCCTTGGTTTACATATTCATCAATCTGATAAAGGTATTTTTATCTCTCAAACAAAAAACATTAGAGAGATGTTGAAAAGGTTTAAAATGGAAGATTGTAATCATGTGAGTACTCCTATGGTAACAAGATGCAAACTTAGTAAAGGTGATGAGTCTCCAAATGTTAATCAAATGTTTTATAGGTCTATAGTAAGAAGTTTGTTATATGTTACAGTTACTAGACTTGACATTATGCAAGTTGTTGATTATGTTGCTAGATTTCAGGCCACTCCTAATGATACTCATGTTTATGTAGTTAAGAGGATCTCCAAGTATCTTAAGGGTATCTTAAGAAGATCTTCAAGTATCTTAATGATACTTATACTGATGCAGATTGGGGTGGTTCAGTTGATAATAGAAAGAATACAAGTGGAGGTGCTTTCTTTCTTGGTGGTTGTCTTGTTTCATGGTTGAGTAAAAAACAAGCTTCTATTTCATTATCTACAAATAAAGCGGACTATATTGCAGCAGTGTCATGTTGTACACAAGCTCTTTGGATGAAATAGACATTGAGGGACATTAAGGTAGAATTCAATCATCCTATTTCTATCTTTTGTGATAATACTTGTGCCATAAATATTTTCAAAAATTCTATTATACACTCTAAAACTAAACATGTTCCTATTAAATATCATATTTTGAGAGAGCAAGTTAGCAATCAGCAAGTTAAACTGGAACATGTTTCTACTGAAGAGCAGATTGCAGATGTGTTTACAAAGCCTCTATCAAAGGAGACATTTGAATATTTAAGGGAGAAATTAGGAGTGACCTCACTCCACTAAATCGTAGATTGGACTAAGGGGGAGTGTTTCATTGTTATATTTTATGAGCTCCATTTCCGTCATCCAGATTTGTTTTTGTCATTGATGTTAAAGGGGGAGTAGTAAATTAGGGGGAGCAGCTTTGTGTCAGAAAAGTTTAGGTTTCAATTTGGTTGCAGATGGAGTTGCCACCAATGACAAAGAGGGAGTTTGTTGCAGTTTTTGTCATTGATGTCAAAGGTCAGTTGATGAGTTTCAGAAAGGAGATTTTAATTTTGGTTGAGTTGGTAGCCTGCTTGCTTGAGCTTGTTAATTTCATGGTTGAGTTGCACGTGTGTCAACTTGAGCTTCTTCCTGTTGATGTGTATTTTGTACGACCAAACACAGAATAAAATACCTAAAAGGTACCTTATCCTCTCTTGAGCAAAGTTCCTGACTGCTGAAGATCTCGCTGAAGGATCAGTCAGAGTAACTCCAAGGTTCTGTTATGTAGGGTCTCTACGTGTGGATAAGCTCTTCGCGGTATGATGTGATTTTGCTAGAATCACAAGGGGACTTACACTCAATGACCTAAACGTCTGATTTGCTAGAATCACAAGTCCTATTAACTAACTGGAAGACAAACAAATGACAAAAGATGCAGGGTTCAGGATGTCTACTCTACTACCTATAATGCGAGAAAATGGATGAATGACTAGGTGGAGTCCTACTGGGCTGGGTCTCACCATCAGGTTGAACAATTCAACACCAACTCAGTGCGATCTTCTAAGGGGTGCTTCCAACATGTTCAAATCGTACACCATCAGACACTGATCACCATTCAAGATAATGCATGAACAATAGACGTGTAACGACTTAAGATTAAGCTCATTTTATTCCAGTTGACCACGCAAGGCGCACTTACCATCAGCAAGAGGCTAGTGGTTTGGATTAGACGGATTCCACATAGGTGCATTCAACAATTTTCTTCATTCAATCTAATCATCTACCATCTAGAATTGAAGATTCAACAAGAAACCATGCATATTGCAAGAAACGACACACTTCACCATTACTTCAATGAAAATGGAGTTTATTTACAATCAATGGCAACAATTTCTTGCCTTGTCCTCCTATTCTACTCTAACTGCTATTCTATTTGCTATTAATCATTAGCTATTCTAACCTCTATGAACTAACTATTAACTTCCTAGCTTTTAATGAAAATAGAGGAAATATGAATTTCACTCTGGACCCTTCCAAAGGGTCCAAAAGGGTCCAGAGCGAAATTCACTATAATCCTCATTTGCTACCTTGAATGGGCTTACAACCTGGTTCCTCAAGTGAAAAACAATCTATATTTGCCTCCAGGAGAAGATTGAAGTTTGAAAAATGAGCAATTAAAGCCTAAATCAAGATTTTCGCTCCTGACCCTTCCAAAGGGTCCAGAGCGAAAATCAACCTAAGACTCATTTCTGGCCTTATTTGACCAAATTTTGATTTGCAAGGCATTTTGAAGGGAAGAGTAGACATGTTTGGACGTTGGAAATGTTTGAAAGCCTTGAAAAAATGAAAGATTCTAGCCAAGAAGGTGAATTTCGCTCCTGACCCTTTCAAAGGGTCCAGAGCGAAATGCCTTGCAAGCCTATTCTTTTGACCTTGTTTTGGCTTAAGACCTTATCCCTTGGGTGAAGGATGATGTTTAGTTACCTCTTGAGGTGATTTTGAGTTGGAAAAAGGAAGAATCAAGCCCAAATCATGATTTTCGCTCCTAACCCTTCCAAAGGGTCCAGAGCGAAAATCCTCCTAGACCTCATTTCCTTCCCTATTTGACCAAATTGTGATGTCCAAAGCATGCTGAAAGGGGAAATGGACATGATCTTGCCTTTGAGAGTGTTTGGAAGTTGTGAAAATGAAGGATTTTAGCCACGAAAGGAAATTTCGCTCCTGACCCTTCCAAAGGGTCCAAAGCGAAATTCCTTATAAGCCTACTTTTTAACCTTTCTTGGACATGAAACCTTGTTCCTAGGGCAATGAAGAATGAGATTCTACCTTGCAAAGAAGTTTCAAGTTGAAAGAATGATGATTTTGGGTCAAGAAAGAGATTTTCGCTCCCGACCCTTCCAAAGGGTCTAGAGCGAATTTTCTCAAAACCTCTCTTTGCTATCAGTTTTTTGCTAGGTCAAGTGTGGGATAAGGTAAAATCAAGAGGAAGTTGCCCCTAAGAGTGACTTTGAGTTGCTAGAAACCATGAAAGATGAAGGAATTGAGCCTAGAGGTGATTTTCGCTCCTGACCCTTCCAAAGTGTCCAGAGCGAAAATCCTTAAAATCATCTTTTATTCCAAATTTTGATCAAAGCCAAGCTTGGACAAGGGTGTGAGAAGGCATTTGGATTGCCTTAGAGTAGATTTTGGTTGCCAAGAATGCAAATTTGAAAGCCTAATGAAAATTTCGTTCCTGACCCTTTCAAAGGGTCCAGAGCGAAATTTCTAAGATTCCCCTTTTTCTTTGCAAATCAAGACAAGATTTTGGTTTTTATACCCTAGAAGGGAGTGAGACAAGATGTTCTATGCCTTGGAGGAGATTTGAAGTTGAAAGGATGGCAAAATAGCCCTAAAAACAGATTTTCGCTCCTGACCCTTTCAAAGGGTCTAGAGCGAAAATCCTAAAATCTACCTATTCCTTTCAAATTTATGCTAAGCTATGCCTAGACCAAGGTAAAAGATGCCCTTGTGATTGCCCTTAAGTCGATGGTTGTCTCCAGAAGTGATGATTTTAGGACAGAAGAAGAAATTCGCCCCTAACCCTTCAAAAGGGTCCAGGGCGAAAATCCTTCAATCACCTATTTTGCCTTGCAAAATCAAGATAAACTTGGGTTGGATGAGAGAAGAAAAGTGTTTCCTTGCCTTGTGAGGTGGATTGAAGTTGAAATGATGGAAACAAATGAGCTACAAACAAGAAATTCGCTCTTGACCCTTCCAAAGGGTCCAGAGCAAAAAACACTAAAACCATCCTTTTCTCCAAATTTTGTGCTAAGTCAAGCCTGGACTAGGGTGAGAAAAGCTATTTGGAATGCCTTGGAAAGATGTTTGACCTTCAAAAATGTGGATTTTGAGCTAAAGTTGGAATTTCGCTCCTGACCCTTCCAAAGGGTCCAGGGCGAAATTCTTATAGGGTCTGTTCCTGGAGAAAATCTTGGGCAAGTTTCATGTTAATATCTTTTTGTTGATGATTTAAGTTGAAAATGCTATGTCGAAATGAATTTATCATGTGTCCTTAATCATCTTTTGGCTTGTTTTGGCAGATGAAAGAAGACCAGGCCAGGACAAGGACGACTTTCTCCAGCCCAGCGTCAATAAGGACGACCTTCTCCAGCCCAGCCTCATCAAGGACGACCTCTTCCAATCCAACATTTGAAGGAAAGACAAAGTGGCATCCCAGTCATCACTCCTCCAGTCGGGTTGGTCCACTTTAGCATGTCCAGATTCAATGCACCTGACTCATCAAAGATGGCACTAACTTCGATGTACCTACCCCGGCTATCCATTGGTCGAATATTCTAGAGAAGATGTGTCCAAATAATGCAATTATTTCATTGGTCAGAATTAAGTTTGTTGTAACAAACCCTAATTAGGGTTTCATTGTAAAATCTTGGCCATTGATCTCAAATTGATCTAAGCCATTGAATTGTATTGTGGGCACTATATAAGCCCTGGCTCCTCATTTGTAAAGGCTGATAGTTAGTCATTAATAGCTAGGAGGTTAATAGTTAGTTCATAGAGGTTAGAATAGCTAATGATTAATAGCAAATAGAATAGCAGTTAGAGTAGAATAGGAGGACAAGGCAAGAAATTGTTGCCATTGATTGTAAATAAACTCCATTTTCATTGAAGTAATGGTGAAGTGTGTCGTTTCTTGCAATATGCATGGTTTCTTGTTGAATCTTCAATTCTAGATGGTAGATGATTAGATTGAATGAAGAAAATTGTTGAATGCACCTGTGTGGAATCCATCTAATCCAAACCACTAGCCTCTTGCTGATGGTATGTGCGCCTTGTGTGGTCAACTGGAATAAAATGAGCTTAATCTTAAGTCGTTACACGTCTATTGTTCATGCATTATCTTGAATGGTGATCAGTGTCTGATGGTGTACGATTTGAACATGTTGGAAGCACCCCTTAGAAGATTGCACTGAGTTGGTGTTGAATTGTTCAACCTGATGGTGAGACCCAGCCCAGTAGGACTCCACCTAGTCATTCATCCATTTTCTCGCATTATAGGTAGTAGAGTAGACATCCTGAACCCTGCATCTTTTGTCATTTGTTTGTCTTCCAGTTAGTTAATAGGACTTGTGATTCTAGCAAATCAGACGTTTAGGTCATTGAGTGTAAGTCCCCTTGTGATTCCAGCAAAATCGCATCATACCGCGAAGAGCTTATCCACACGTAGAGATCCTACATAACAGAACCTTGGAGTTACTCTAACTGATCCTTCGGCGAGATCTTCAGCAGTCAGGAACTTTGCTCAAGAGAGGATAAGGTACCTTTTAGGTATTTTATTCTATGTTTGGTCGTGTACAAAATACACATCAACAGAATTGGCGCTAGGAGGGCTTGAACGCAATGAATGCGTAAACAGTTGGACTTCGAAATTTTATCAATTTATGTTTGCAGGAGTTATCCAGGACTTTTGTCCCTCCTCTCGCGCTCAACAGAATTGGTGCCAGAGGGAGGGGGGTCTGAGCATTTGAACGTCGGATCTTGTCAAGTCACATCGTATTTGAAGAAATCATCTTAAAGCTTTTTACCCTCCTCCACGCTCGACATAATTGAATTAGGAGTGCCTGACAGCGAATGCGAGCTCTTGAATCCAAGGAAGATCAGTGGAAAGCCTTTTCTCAAACACTCGATGAAAGTGATACAGAGAAGGAAGGTGATCGCTGGGTCGTCAGTTGGACTTGCGAAAACAAGGAAGCAAGCTGGAACCAATTGAACGTTCAAGTTGAATCTGAGATATTCAAGATCTCCCTTATTCCAGAAAATCCAAAAAAAGTGAAAAATAGAAAATCCAAAAAAATCAAAAATCGAAAAATCGAAAAAGTAAGATTTCTCAATGGAGCGGCAACAGTTTCACGAGGAGCCACAAGTTGATTTTCCTAAACTTTGGTGGAGATTAGATACACAGCTTTATCCACGCAGATTGTCCGAGTTTGCAAGACCAGGGCAATGTCGGGTCCATGAGACAGAGGAGCATGATGAAATGCATTGCTTGAAGTACTTATCAAGGATGGAATCGGCAGCACAGGGAAAAATCTTCTTTTGGGATGTCCCTAGGCCAGAAACAGAAGAAGGCAGCTTCAGTGTCCTAGAAAGCAAGGATCCTCTTCTAAGCTTCTTGTGGATGATTGAGAGTCAGCTCATTTTGAATGGTGAAATGCGTTTAGAAAACATATTGCTACCATTGTGGTGTAGAATTCACAACTCACCTCACTCTGAATTTACTTGCTCAGTATGTGAAATGGCTATCAATCAAGTCAGAAACCAGTTTGGAATGCCAACTTTGTCCAAGGAAGAATGTATTATTAACAGATCTTGGGGTGCACATCTTGCAGTTGAATTCAGGGGGACCTATGAACAAGACATCGTTCTAGCATCTGATTGTGAGAAGGATCAATTGTACGTTGACGATACAAATGCACTTGATGAACAATGTATTACAGTGGATAGCCCGCCATGCCTTGCACCTGAAAAGGAAAACCATGAAACAAAAGTTGAAGAATCAGTTGAGAATACTCAAACAGTAATAAAGGAAGGTCCAGGAGTTGAGCAAGCAATTAAAGGAGAAGATGACTCATTCCTTGAAGAATTCTCGTTTATGCTACAAAAGGAAATCCTTAAGATTGAATTGCAGGAGGTTTCAAATAGCATTCTTAAAGAGGACAATCAAGTTGACATATTGAATGAAGAATTACAAATCATCATAAGTGAGCCTAGATACGAAGAACAATTCAAAGGGGCACTTAAAGATTTCATCACTCTCATAATATTTGAAGGGGTGTTGAAGGATCTTATAGAAGAAGTACAAATGGAATCACTGCCAAAAATTTTTCAAGATAAGCAAGTTACTGTGAGTGATATGATCCATCATCAGCTCCGACCTCCTGAGACTAAGCTTGAAGAAGAAAGGCCACCAGAGATTACATTTGATCAACTAGAGGAGATGTTTGAAGCTCAATTCCTCGAGGAAACTCTCATTTTTGAAGACATGCTTACAATGTTTCATGAAGATGCCTGGTTTATGCAAGATATCTCAGTGAAAACAGAGAATGTTGAGCTATTCGAAGGGGCGCTGAGCTTGTTACAAGAGGAATTTCCTAATCAAGATCAACACACTGTGAATGCTCGTGGAATAGTTCATCATCAATGGCGACCTCCTGAAGCAGCTAGTGACCTCGCTCCCGACAATGCAGTTCCGTCTGAGCCTGAAATATGCCAGGTTGTCTCTTTCCTTAATCCCAACCTTGAAAGTTATTATGATTTTGATTATGGGGATTTTGGGAAAACAACTTGCATCTGGATTGATCATGGTCCTAACGAATTGCCTCAGTTGATCATTTTGAGTGAAAATTTGCTCGAGTATGAGAGATGCATGGTGAGAGTTTGCATTTCTGTATTTAAGGATGAATTTGCCCGATTGAGAACCATCACGTTTGCCATGCTCCTGTTGCACAACCTGAGAAATCATGTGAAATCATGTATATATTTTGCTTCTTTGAGTCGTGTTGAGTCTGGGGGTCTTGTATATAGGTTTGGAGTAGGTTTTCTTTTCGTGTCTCTAGTTAGAAGTTTTTGAGCCTTGTTCTTAATTTGCCTTGAGTCATTTGACTCATGATCTAGTGTGACTCAGGTAGTTTAGTTGTTTGCTTTCTTTAGATAGTTTGCTTTTGGTGTGCGCTTTAGCTTAGTTTGCCTTGGGTCAGTCCGTCGGTCGTTTGCTTTAGTTTAGGTGTCTTGAGTGGGAGCCTACATCTTGTGAGAAAGGCGTCTGTGTTGTTTCTCACACACTAGATATCTATTCATGAGGTGCTCAGAATCCGAGGTTGTTCCTCTCCAGCTTTATCATCTGATCAGGACTTGTATTTGACTTGGAAGGGAATCATTTTCTGTATCTTGATGCCGACATCGGTTGATTACTACATCTTCACAAATTAATAGACTCCGAGTCATTATGGTTTTTAGGCAAAGCTGTGATTGGTGAAAAATCTAAAATCTGACTTCAGTGCCACCGCAATCCTCAAACCCTAGTAAGCTTCGCTGCTTACGAGCCAAAGGAATTGACAGAATGAAGAAGCAATATCAAAAGGAATAAAATTTTAAAAAAAAAAAAAAAAAGAATGAGAAAAATCAAGAAAAAAAAAATGAAATGAAATGAGATATCAAAATTGGCTAATGGGAACATACGAGTACCTCCATTGGGGCTATGGACGCCTGGCTGGCAATGGAGCAATGTTCGTGAGATTGCGGCGATAACCTCGTCGGGACTATGGACGTCTGACTAGCAGCGAGGCTCTATCTAGGATGCTTTTGAGGTTCAGATAAACTACGTAGCCAATCACAGGGGAACCTGAAGGTCATGATTGTCTTGTCGAGAGGAATGAATACACTTGCACACACCTGGGTAATCAAAGAATAAGTGTCTGGATGTGGTTTGAGATTTTCCTTCCACTTTGAGTACATTTTCTAATCTCTTGATAAGCTGGGTTGAATTTTCCGGAGGTTCTAAGTGTCAATTGAGTCTTTATCTCTGAAATGTTCCGAAACATTTATTCAAGGTGGCGCTAGATGTTGTGACGTATTCACACATCGCCCCATTGCAAATGGGGACCCCTACTTTTTGCTTTCTGGGGTTTGCTTTCTAGGTGTTTAGGGTTTGTATGTTAGCCTTTGCATTTTGAGTGTCGCCAGGGGATCAATAGGATGGTAGGCTTTGCTTGAGCCAGGGGAGTCAGCAGGTGCCCCAGAATTAGGGTTTCTTTGAGAGTCTTCCTTAGGGCCTGGTTTTGCTCTCATTGCTAATTGTGTCTTGCTTTGTGAGTGGGTATCATTCTTGAGGGTCTGAGCTAGGTCAAGTTGGTGAGTGATGAAGTCTGGAATGTCATCCTGATCTTCAAATGCCCTGATATTTGGCTGTCTGGAATGCCTTGATCTTGAAATTTGGCTAAGTCTGGAAAATCATGTTCCTGCATTTGGAAAGAAAGTAACACGGACAAGCTTTCTCTGAAAGTACGTAAGGCCCCTTGAAGAAACAGCATACACAACGACCACTAGTGCTTATCCACACGTAGAGATCCTACAACAAAGAACCTTGAAGTCATCCCGATTGATCCTTTTCGCGACATCTTCAGCATTCGGAGACTTTATTCAAGAGAGGATAAGATACCTCTGGGTATTTTATTCTGTGTTTGGTCGTGTACAAAATACACATCAACACTTCCCTATCTGTTTAAGTTGGTTATCTATCATCTTATGCTACTTAGTTGCTTACTTCACCTTTCTTTTGCCAAGTCAAATCTTCTATGTCACCGGTTGAATTCTTCAGAAGCACGATTTTCTTCAACTAGTGGAATTGAATTAATATTTGTTTGGTGCGTTGATATTTCATGGATGGTTTTAGAATTTCACAATTATTTGGTGGTGATGTCATTTTTATATAATGCCTTGTGTATCTTCACCTAATTTGGGGGTACGTGTTTTCTCACCTTTTTTTTGGCACATTTAAGATTCATGGATGTATGAAGTATGTAAGCTATGGAGAACATGTGTGAGATAGCACATGCCTTGCGTTTTTTTTACAAACCAAAAAACAAATGATGGCAATACTGAAAAATGCCAACGTATGCCTTGTGTTTTTCAAACACGTGTTTTGTCTCTGGTTTGTTGCAATTACTGGAAGAATGCCAACGGTGTTGCCACGTTGTGCATCTACAGAAATGTATGTTTCCGTTTTTATTTGTTCTTTGATAGTTGTTTTGGAGTATGTAACACTTTTCATCTAATCTGGAGGATGTTTAAAAATTGCTTTGATATTATTAGATGTTTTTTTGTTGAAAAATTTCAATTGCTTTTTGGAGATGTTTTTGGTAGGAATCGTTTGTTAAGAGTCAATTGTCTATGGGGATTTTAAGAATATGGAGGATCGTGTTTTTGCGATATTGCTGAAGCTCTACATAATAGCATGGATTTTGATATTTTGAAAGCGTCGAAACCATGAGGGATTTTTCTGTTCAATAATGGCACAGAGGAAGTTGTGTTCAGAAGACGACTTTCCTTCTTGATAAAAAATGCTTATGGGGTTCTGAAGTCATGTCTTGTTTTGTGTTCAAAGCTTTCGAGAGTGCAAAATATCAGAATCGTTTTTTTGTTTGACGCGTAGTTTTGGTGAAGGATTGGCGATGAAGTAAAGGAGTTGTGTCATGTTCTGAATGACAGGGATATATATAAAAAATACTTATGTTATGATGTGTGTGGGTGTTAAGATAACGGCACGGATCATATTGAAAAGTAAGATAAAGAATGGTTAAGCTGTGTGTTGTGTTGTGTGCTTATTAAAGTGATTAAGAATCATTAGTGCATATACAAAAAGGATTCACGATGTTGAAAGAGTATGTTGCGTTAGAAGGGTTTTGGCACATATCGGAACAGAAATTATGTGTTGTGGGTAGATGGGAAAAAGATTCCTTGTTCTGCTCTAGGTCGTGGCATGTTCATAGAAATTTGAATCATCCTCGCATTTTGTGAATCTTTTGTTCTGAATGTCATGGATGTAGCTTGAGTTTGTTCGAATATTTGTGGAGCACATTTCTAAATGGAAGAGCCTAGTATTGATAAATTAAAGTTGCTGGAAGAAGATATTGAAAGCTCTATTTGTACGCATATCTACCTCTGCATTTTGGGTTGACTATTGTTTATGATTAAAGGTTGAATTCAGCTCTTTGAAGCTGTACAGTGTTACAATTCTAGAAGAGGAACATTTTTTTTGCAGATTCTTTGATGTGTGTGCCTGATTTTCGTGAAGTAGGTGCTTCACTAGTGTTGTCTTTGTTTCAAGAGGAGTAGATGCTCTCAGTGGGTTGGTGCTCACATCTGTAATTTGGGTTGGTGCCCATTTGTTAATAAAAAGCTTTTGAAGTGTCCTGATTTTTTACCCAAAAGGGTTTTCCATGTGAAAATTTGTCTTTATGTTCATACCTTCTTTATGCAGTTCATAGTATGTGATTCTAAGAATTGAATGTTTTTTAAATATTGATTCACCCCCCCTCCCCTCAGTATTTTTTGTGCGCTTTTCAAAAGATATATAAATGTTCATTTGCAATCTTAACACTTCACTTGCTTTGTTTTAGATGGCTTTATTTTAGATGTTTTCAAAAAAGAAATTTCTCAAGCCCATAGATGTTAGATATCCAGCTACTTCATTTTGTTATAAAGGATAGTTGAGGTGTCGAGCCTCTACAATTTATCGTGGTTAATTTAGAGTAGGGTAGATAAAGGCAAGCACACCTAAAGGAAAAAAAAGTGAAAAAAAAAAATCGTTGATGAAAGGAGAGAACGAAGAGCAGTTCCACTTCCTTCCTTTCATCTTCCACTGATTAATTAACTAGTTTCCCCCCTACTATCTAAAGGGCTAGCAGGTTGATCCCTACAATTCTATGGAGAATGGGGCTACTTTTGGAATGCCTGGTCGCAGCAGTAAACTGATTGCAGGGAAGTTTCGGGTTGTTCCTACCTGTTGACGTGTATTTTGTACACCATCATACACAGAATAAAATACCTAAAGGCATCTTATCCTCTCTTGAGAAAATAGTCTCTAACTGCTGAAGATCTGCAAAAAGGATCAGTTAGATGGACTCCAAGGTTCTTTTAGTGGGGTCTCCACGTGTGGACAAGCTCCAGTGGTATGATGTGATTTGCTGGAATCACAAGGGGACTTACATTGAACTTCCAATCTGCTTTGCTGGACACAGGCTCTGACTAACTTAGATTTGAAAAAAATGGAAAAAAGATAAGGGCGAAGAGAGGATCTAATCCTAATACTAAGAATGTAGGAGCAATGATTGGATTTTTGATGAAACTCTAACTAGGTCTTGTTTTGACATCAATGGAACATCTACACAAGACTAGTGCGATCTTCTAAGGGGAGCTTTATGATGTTCAAATTATCACCGCAGGCATAGATACCATCCAAGTTGATGCATATCAATGAAGAGGCGACAAATTGAAATTGAGCTTAAGCTGAACGATTCCAGTCGACTACACAAGGCAAGTTTGCAATCAACAAACTGCTAGTAGTATGGATGTATGAATTCCACCATCAATCAATCACATTCCCTCCATTCATCTAATTATCTACCATCTAAGATTGAAGACTTCAACAAGAAACCATGCAAATTGCAAGAAAACGACATATTTCACCATTACTTCAATGAAAATGGAGTTTGTTTACAATCAATGGCAACAATTTCTTGCCTTGTCCTCCTATTCTACTCTAATTGCTATTCTATCAACTATATTCTAACTCTTCCAACTATTTACAACTCTCTCTAATCATCTTTTACAAATGAAATGTTTGGGCTTATATAGTGCCCACAATACAATTTGATGGCTTAGATCAATTCAAGATCAATGGCCAAGATTTTACAATGAAAAACCCTAATTAGGGTTTGTTACAACCATTACATAACATTTAATGTTTGACCAATGATAAAATTGTATTGCTTGGACACATGTCCCTTTTAGAAAAATCGACCAATGGATAGCCGGGGTAGGTACATCGGAGTTTGTGCCACCTTCCATGAGTTAAGTACATTGAATCTGGACATGCTGAGGTGGACTTCACTGACTGGAGGAGTGATGACTGGGATGCCACCTCATCTGACACTTGAAGCTTGCTAGATACTCAATTTGATGTCTTTGAGAGGCTATCTTTAATTAACTCTTGTTCTAACTCCTTTTGTCCTTGATGTGCAGGATGACGATGTACCTCGCCTTGGAACGCTGGATTGAAAGAGGTCGCCCATGTCTTGGCTTGATCGTCCTGGCGAAGACCGTCCTGGCGAAGACCGTCCTTGATCCGGCTTGATTTTCCTTGAAGAGACCTCCATTTGATGCCTACACAACATTTCAAAATTAGTACCATGATTTTGCAATACATAACATAAATTAGAGAGCAATTTTTTAGGAAACTTAATGATAAGTCCTTTATTAATCATTTCCTAAAAAAGACTCTTGAGCTAGGAATTCAAAATTTCAAAATCAAGGCAATGACAATCAAAATTCGAAATTAAAACAAGAGATCTTGCCATACCTTACTTGAGAGCTTAACTCTAAAATGCAAAATGAATAAAATTCGCCTAGGCGAAATTTGAAATAAGATGGTCTTGATGTGATCTTCAAAAGAACGTTCCTCTTATCAACTTCGCCACCCTTCAAGTCTTGGACGTGATCTCCTCTTCAAGTTAGCAATTTCGCCACCCTTTGGATTTCAACGTGATCTTCAATTGCACCTTTGACGTGGTCCTAAATGGATCTCCAAGTTCACCCTTGACAAATCGCTCCACTGAAATCTCCAAAATATCGCACCACTCTAGATAATATTAGCGCCACCTTTGGTTTGAAATTCACACTCCATACTTGAAATACTTCGCACTTCCTTCCTTCTCCTCAAGATCGCATGTAGAAAGCAAGAAATGATTATGTGAAAATGATTGTTTTCACCCTCCATATATAGCGCTTGCACCTTTTCATCCCTTAGGCCGACTTGAGGATATAAAACAATTTTTTAAATGATTTTTAAATGATTTAGCAAGGCCGACCTCCAAGTATAGCGCTTCAATTCGATTTTTTCTATTAATTAATTAATTAATTAAATGCCTTTCGTTTTTTAATTTGTAAATTTCGATTTTTAATAAAGGCAAAATAATTAATAAATGTCAAACGCCATATTAAATGCTAATTAAATTAGATTTTCAATTTTATCGAACTTAGCATTTAAGGAAAATTTGAAATGTTTATTTGGCACCAAAATTATAAAAATGAAAGGGACGTACCTCATCGCTATGGTCCCTTGGAGAGGGACAGGAGCGATTTTGCTCTTATGGGCCTCATTTCACTTCATCACCTTCGAAAATTATATTCAACGGATTCGTAATGCCTCCTTTCATTCAATCATGCCTTGAGATCGGTTGAAATTTGGTGAGAAAATCATCTACAACAAAAATCGCTCTGGTCCCTTGGAGAGGGACAGGAGCGAACTTAAGCATTTTGGTCCTTTGATGGCTTTTGGTAATCTTCAATTTGTCTTAAACGCGTTCATCTCGCCTCCTTTCTTGCCTTCGAACATAAAATTTGCTTGGTCTTTGTTCAGGACGTACCCTATGAAGAACTTCGCTCTGGTCCTTCAATGAGGGACAGGAGCGAAATTGACCCTCTAGGCAAAACTTCATCATTTCATTGTTTTTGATCAAGTCTGGATGTTCTATCATGCTCATTTCGTCCTTCACCATGCCTTTGATGTCTCGATTCGTCCAAACAAGGTCAGGAATGGCTCAACTAAGCATTTTCGCTCTGGTCCCTTGGTGAGGGACACGAGCGATTCGCCTTGGACCCTTGGAGAAGGACACGAGCGAAATTTGACTTTTCGCACTCTTTATCAGGATAATTTTAATGGAATATAACATTTAAGTATAAGTGACATTTCCTTCTATGTTTCTTCTTTCTTATACTTTAAGTTATATTCCATATATACTTTCAGGATGTTTGAGAGTGGTTTCAGACCTCCAGGAGTTATATTGCAAAATCTAGTTTTTGGAGGTTTTTTCAGTTTCCAGACTTAGTCAAATTCAGGATCAAGGCATTCCAGACTTAGCCAAATTTCAGGATTAGGACTTCACTCAAGCCGGACTTGCTATCCTATGTGATCCCCTGGGCGACGCTTCAAGTTATATTCATTTGATAAAATGCACCTCTTTGGACCTTTTCACATCGTCAAGACGTTAAAATCTTGCAAGGACAAAGCAAAATTGGATTTGTAGCTCCGGTCCTTCACTGAGGGACAGGAGCGTTTTTTCCCCTGGAGGCATTTCTGTGCTCATGAAAATCTTCAATTTATATTCAATGGAAAGATCTTGTCGTTCTCCATTACTTCAAACGTAAAATTTGTCTGGACTCTGCAAGGATGATGAGATATTTGAAATTGAGCTCCCGTCCTTCACTGAGGGACAGGAGCGATTTTGCTCCTACAGGCCAAAATAACAAGATTTTACACATTTTAACACTTCACAAGGCGAAAACAAATCATTTGAGATGCCTAGGATCAAAAATCAAAAATGTCAAAATTTGGTCAAAAATATTCAATTGGACAAAAATTCACATTTCATCTTCAACACTTAGACAAATTTAAGCTCTGCGTCAACATTCCAATTGAAAATTAGACCATTCTGGCGAATTCATTTCATTCAAAATTTGCATTCTAGAAAAGGAAATTCAAAAAGCTCCCAAAACTAACTGGATTTTGGTCCGAAAAGACGGTAATTAGAACCCTAAGGCTTGACCCTAAATCCAGACAACTAACAAACTAACAAAACCCTAGAAAAAGCAAAGCGAAAACGAACAAAACGAGCAAAAAACATGGGTCCCCATTTGCAATGGGGCGATGTGTGAAAACGTCACAACATCTAGCGCCACCTTGAATAAATGTTGAAAAACATTTCAGAGATAAAGACTCAATCGACACCTAGAACCTCTGGAAAATTCAACTTAGCTCATCAAGAGATTAGAAAATGCACTCAAAGTAGAAGGAGAATCCTCGACCAGATCTAGACACTTAGTCTTTGATTACCCAGGTGTGTGCAAGTGTATTCATTCCTCTCGACAAGACAATTATAACCTTCAGGTTCCCCTGTGATAGGCTACGTAGTATATCTGAACTTCAAAAGCATCCTGGATAGAGCCTCGCTGCCAGTCAGACGTCCATAGTCCCGACGAGGTTATCGCCGCAAGCTCACGAACATTGCTCCATTGCCAGCCAGGCGTCTATAGCCCCGATGGAGTTACTCGCATATTCCCTTTAGCCAATTTTGATATTTCGTTTCATTTCACTTTTTTCTTCATTTTTCTTTTTCGTTTTCTCTTTTTTTTCATTTTTTCCTTTTGATATTGCTTTTTCTCTTCGTCAATTCCTTTGGCTCGTAAGCAGTGAAGCTTACTAGGGTTTGAGGATTGCGGTGGCGCTGAAGCCAGATTTTAGATTTTTCACCAATCACAGCTTTGCCTGAAAACCATAATGACTCGGAGTCTATTAATGTGTGAAGATATAGTAGTCAACAGATGTCGGCATCAAGACACAGAAAATGATTCCCTTCCAAGTCAAGCACAGGTCCTAATCAGATGATAAAACTGGAGAGGAACAACCTCGGATTCCAAACACTTCATGAATAGATATCTAAGAAATGAGTCTAACATAAGATCCAGGATATTGCCAGCGTGCGGGCAACAACACAAACGCCTTTCTCACAAAATGGAGACTCCCACTCAAGACACCTAAACTAAAGCAAACCGACCGACAGACCGACCCAAAGCAAACTAAACTAAAACGCACACCAAAAGCAAACAACTAAACTACCTGAGCCACACTAGATCATGAGTCAAATGACTCAAGGCAAATCAAGAACAAGGCTCAAAAGACCTCTAATCTAAAACACGAAAAGAAAACCTACTCTAAACCTATATACAAGAGTCCTAGACTCGACACGACTCAAAGAAGCAAAATATGTACATGACTTTACATGATTTCTCAGGTTGTGCAACAGGAGCATGGCAAACGTGATGGTTCTCAATCGGGCAAATTCATCCTTAAATACAAAAAGGCAAACTCTCACCATGCACATCTCATACTCAAGCACGTTTTCACTCAAAATGATCAACTGAGGTAATTCGTTAGGACCATGATCAATCCAGATGCAAGTTGTTTTCCCAAAATCCCCATAATCAAAATCATAATAACTTTCAAAGCTAGGATTAAGGAAAGAGACGACCTGACATATTTCAGGCTCAGACGACACTGTATTGTCGGAAGCGAGGTCACCAGCTTCTTCAGGAGGTCGCCATTGGTGATGAACCATTCCACGAGCATCCACAACATGTTGATCTAGATTAGGAAGTTCTTGAAACAAGCTCAGCGCCCCTTTGAATAGCTCAAGATTCTCTGTTTTCACTGAGATATCTTGCATAAACCAGGCATCTTCATGAAATTTTGTTAGCATATCTTCAAAAATGAGAGTCTCCTTGATGGATTGAGCTTCAAACATCTCCTCTAGTGGATCAAAGATAATCTCAAGTGGCCTTTCTTCTTCAAGTATAGTCTCGGGAGGTCGGAGCTGATGGTGGATCATATCACTCCCAGTAACTTGCTTATCTAGAAAAAATTTTGGTAGTAATTCCATTTGTGTTTCTTCTACAAGATCCTTCAATGCTCCCTCAAATAGCATAATGGTGATGAAATCTTCAAGCGCCCCTTTGAATTGTTCTTCATATCTGGGCTCACTTATGATGATTTGTATCTCTTTGTTCAATATGTCAACTTGATTGTCTTCTTCAATGAGGCCATTCGAAAACTCTTGCAATTCAATTTCAAGGATCTCCTTTTGTAGCATAAGTGAGAATTCTTCAAGGAATGAGTCGTCCTTTCCTTTAGTTGCTTGTTCAACTCCTGGATCTTCCTTTATTATTGCTTGAATATTCTCAACTGATTCTTCAACTTTTGTTTCATAGTATTCCTTTTCAGGTGCAAGGCATGGCGAGCTATCCATTGTAATACATTGATCATCAGGTGCATTGGTATCGTCAACGTACACTTGATCCTTCTCACATTCAGATGCTGAAGCAATGTCTTGTTCATAGGTTCTCCTAAATTCGGCTGCGAGATGTGCACCCCAAGATCCATTCATGATACATTCTTCCTCGGACAAAGTTGGCATTCCAAACTGGTTTCTGACTTGATTGATAGCCATTTCACATACTGAGCAAGTAAATTCCGAGTGAGGTGAGTTGTGAATTCTACACCACAATGGTAGCAATATGTTTTCCAAACGCATTTCACCATTCAAAATGAGTTGACTCTCGATCATCCACATGAAGCTTAGAAGAGGATCTTTAGTCTCTGGGACACTGAAGTTGCCTTCTTCCGTTTCTGGCCTTGGGACATCCCAAAAGAAGATTTTTCCCTGTGCTGCCGATTCCATCCTTGATAAGTACTTCAAGCAATGCATCTCATCATGTTCCTCTGTCTCATGAACTCGACACTGCCCTTGTCTTGCAAACTCGGACAATCTGCGTGGATAAAGTTGTGTATCTAACCTCCACCAAAGTTCAGGAAAATCAACTTGTTGCTCCTCGTGAAACTGTTGTTGCTCCATTGAGAAATCTTTCTTTTTTGATTTTTGATTTTTCAATTTTTTTTTTGGGTTTTCTATTTTTCACTTTTTTTTGGATTTTCTATTTTTCACTTTTTTGGATTTTCTGGAATAAGAGAGATCTTGAATATCTCGGATTCAACTTGAACGTTCAACTGGTTCCAGCTTGATTCCTTCTTGCGTAAGTCCAACTAACGATCCAGCAGTCACCTTCCTTCTTTGTTTGAGAAAAGCTTTCCACTGATCTTCCTTGGATTCAAGAGTTTGTGTTCGCTCCTTCAATTTTGTCGAGCGTGGAGGAGGAGCAAAAGTCCTGGGTAACTCCTTGCGAATATGAAATGATAAAATTTCGAAGTCCAACTTGTACAAGCCCTCCTTCTAGCGCCAATTCTGTTGAGCGCGGGAGGAGGGACAAAAGCTCTTGAGATAACCTCCGTAAATTTGAAGTGATAGAATCTGGAGTTCACGTACAGGCCCTCCTTCTAGCGCCAATTCTGTTGTGCGCAGGAGGAGGGTGAAAAGAAGTCTTTAAGATTACTCCTGCAGACACGAATTAATAGAAACTGAAGTCTAGCTCTTTAAGCATTCATCGAGATCATGCCCTCCTTCTAGCGCCAATTCTGTTGATGTGACGTTTTCACACATCGCCCCATTGCAAATGGGGACCCATGTTTTTTGCTCGTTTTGTTCGTTTTCGCTTTGCTTTTTCTAGGGTTTTGTTAGTTTGTTAGTTGTCTGGATTTAGGGTCAAGCCTTAGGGTTCTAATTACCGTCTTTTCGGACCAAAATCCAGTTAGTTTTGGGAGCTTTTTGAATTTCCTTTTCTAGAATGCAAATTTTGAATGAAATGAATTCGCCAGAATGGTCTAATTTTCAATTGGAATGTTGACGCAGAGCTTAAATTTGTCTAAGTGTTGAAGATGAAATGTGAATTTTTGTCCAATTGAATATTTTTGACCAAATTTTGACATTTTTGATTTTTGATCCTAGGCATCTCAAATGATTTGTTTTCGCCTTGTGAAGTGTTAAAATGTGTAAAATCTTGTTATTTTGGCCTGTAGGAGCAAAATCGCTCCTGTCCCTCAGTGAAGGACGGGAGCTCAATTTCAAATATCTCATCATCCTTGCAGAGTCCAGACAAATTTTACGTTTGAAGTAATGGAGAACGACAAGATCTTTCCATTGAATATAAATTGAAGATTTTCATGAGCACAGAAATGCCTCCAGGGGAAAAAACGCTCCTGTCCCTCAGTGAAGGACCGGAGCTACAAATCCAATTTTGCTTTGTCCTTGCAAGATTTTAACGTCTTGACGATGTGAAAAGGTCCAAAGAGGTGCATTTTATCAAATGAATATAACTTGAAGCGTCGCCCAGGGGATCACATAGGATAGCAAGTCCGGCTTGAGTGAAGTCCTGATCCTGAAATTTGGCTAAGTCTGGAATGCCTTGATCCTGAATTTGACTAAGTCTGGAAACTGAAAAAACCTCCAAAAACTAGATTTTGCAATATAACTCCTGGAGGTCTGAAACCACTCTCAAACATCCTGAAAGTATATATGGAATATAACTTAAAGTATAAGAAAGAAGAAACATAGAAGGAAATGTCACTTATACTTAAATGTTATATTCCATTAAAATTATCCTGATAAAGAGTGCGAAAAGTCAAATTTCGCTCGTGTCCTTCTCCAAGGGTCCAAGGCGAATCGCTCGTGTCCCTCACCAAGGGACCAGAGCGAAAATGCTTAGTTGAGCCATTCCTGACCTTGTTTGGACGAATCGAGACATCAAAGGCATGGTGAAGGACGAAATGAGCATGATAGAACATCCAGACTTGATCAAAAACAATGAAATGATGAAGTTTTGCCTAGAGGGTCAATTTCGCTCCTGTCCCTCATTGAAGGACCAGAGCGAAGTTCTTCATAGGGTACGTCCTGAACAAAGACCAAGCAAATTTTATGTTCGAAGGCAAGAAAGGAGGCGAGATGAACGCGTTTAAGACAAATTGAAGATTACCAAAAGCCATCAAAGGACCAAAATGCTTAAGTTCGCTCCTGTCCCTCTCCAAGGGACCAGAGCGATTTTTGTTGTAGATGATTTTCTCACCAAATTTCAACCGATCTCAAGGCATGATTGAATGAAAGGAGGCATTACGAATCCGTTGAATATAATTTTCGAAGGTGATGAAGTGAAATGAGGCCCATAAGAGCAAAATCGCTCCTGTCCCTCTCCAAGGGACCATAGCGATGAGGTACGTCCCTTTCATTTTTATAATTTTGGTGCCAAATAAACATTTCAAATTTTCCTTAAATGCTAAGTTCGATAAAATTGAAAATCTAATTTAATTAGCATTTAATATGGCGTTTGACATTTATTAATTATTTTGCCTTTATTAAAAATCGAAATTTACAAATTAAAAAACGAAAGGCATTTAATTAATTAATTAATTAATAGAAAAAATCGAATTGAAGCGCTATACTTGGAGGTCGGCCTTGCTAAATCATTTAAAAATCATTTAAAAAATTGTTTTATATCCTCAAGTCGGCCTAAGGGATGAAAAGGTGCAAGCGCTATATATGGAGGGTGAAAACAATCATTTTCACATAATCATTTCTTGCTTTCTACATGCGATCTTGAGGAGAAGGAAGGAAGTGCGAAGTATTTCAAGTATGGAGTGTGAATTTCAAACCAAAGGTGGCGCTAATATTATCTAGAGTGGTGCGATATTTTGGAGATTTCAGTGGAGCGATTTGTCAAGGGTGAACTTGGAGATCCATTTAGGACCACGTCAAAGGTGCAATTGAAGATCACGTTGAAATCCAAAGGGTGGCGAAATTGCTAACTTGAAGAGGAGATCACGTCCAAGACTTGAAGGGTGGCGAAGTTGATAAGAGGAACGTTCTTTTGAAGATCACATCAAGACCATCTTATTTCAAATTTCGCCTAGGCGAATTTTATTCATTTTGCATTTTAGAGTTAAGCTCTCAAGTAAGGTATGGCAAGATCTCTTGTTTTAATTTCGAATTTTGATTGTCATTGCCTTGATTTTGAAATTTTGAATTCCTAGCTCAAGAGTCTTTTTTAGGAAATGATTAATAAAGGACTTATCATTAAGTTTCCTAAAAAATTGCTCTCTAATTTATGTTATGTATTGCAAAATCATGGTACTAATTTTGAAATGTTGTGTAGGCATCAAATGGAGGTCTCTTCAAGGAAAATCAAGCCGGATCAAGGACGGTCTTCGCCAGGACGGTCTTCGCCAGGACGATCAAGCCAAGACATGGGCGACCTCTTTCAATCCAGCGTTCCAAGGCGAGGTACATCGTCATCCTGCACATCAAGGACAAAAGGAGTTAGAACAAGAGTTAATTAAAGATAGCCTCTCAAAGACATCAAATTGAGTATCTAGCAAGCTTCAAGTGTCAGATGAGGTGGCATCCCAGTCATCACTCCTCCAGTCAGTGAAGTCCACCTCAGCATGTCCAGATTCAATGTACTTAACTCATGGAAGGTGGCACAAACTCCGATGTACCTACCCCGGCTATCCATTGGTCGATTTTTCTAAAAGGGACATGTGTCCAAGCAATACAATTTTATCATTGGTCAAACATTAAATGTTATGTAATGGTTGTAACAAACCCTAATTAGGGTTTTTCATTGTAAAATCTTGGCCATTGATCTTGAATTGATCTAAGCCATCAAATTGTATTGTGGGCACTATATAAGCCCAAACATTTCATTTGTAAAAGATGATTAGAGAGAGTTGTAAATAGTTGGAAGAGTTAGAATATAGTTGATAGAATAGCAATTAGAGTAGAATAGGAGGACAAGGCAAGAAATTGTTGCCATTGATTGTAAACAAACTCCATTTTCATTGAAGTAATGGTGAAATATGTCGTTTTCTTGCAATTTGCATGGTTTCTTGTTGAAGTCTTCAATCTTAGATGGTAGATAATTAGATGAATGGAGGGAATGTGATTGATTGATGGTGGAATTCATACATCCATACTACTAGCAGTTTGTTGATTGCAAACTTGCCTTGTGTAGTCGACTGGAATCGTTCAGCTTAAGCTCAATTTCAATTTGTCGCCTCTTCATTGATATGCATCAACTTGGATGGTATCTATGCCTGCGGTGATAATTTGAACATCATAAAGCTCCCCTTAGAAGATCGCACTAGTCTTGTGTAGATGTTCCATTGATGTCAAAACAAGACCTAGTTAGAGTTTCATCAAAAATCCAATCATTGCTCCTACATTCTTAGTATTAGGATTAGATCCTCTCTTCGCCCTTATCTTTTTTCCATTTTTTTCAAATCTAAGTTAGTCAAAGCCTGTGTCCAGCAAAGCAGATTGGAAGTTCAATGTAAGTCCCCTTGTGATTCCAGCAAATCACATCATACCACTGGAGCTTGTCCACACGTGGAGACCCCACTAAAAGAACCTTGGAGTCCATCTAACTGATCCTTTTTGCAGATCTTCAGCAGTTAGAGACTATTTTCTCAAGAGAGGATAAGATGCCTTTAGGTATTTTATTCTGTGTATGATGGTGTACAAAATACATGTCAACACTACCGTACGTGCCCCAAGCACCATTGATCTCTAACCCGTCTTTGATAGATGATTAATGGTCCAAAATGAAGAAATTGTTGGTTTGATTATTAAATTTTAAAAACCTTAAAATTATTTATGTTTTCTAGCTCATAAATTATTTACATTTTTGTAATAGTATTCACTCTATATTTTGAGTCTCAAATTTTAATATTTTTTGAAATTTTAATTTTTGTAACTCATTTGCACCTGTAGACATGTTTCCTCTTTCATCGAACCTATTGTGCAAATCATAAGATATGCTAATGCAAACTATACTAGCTTTGGAGAGAAATATGAGACCTTTGCTGGAGCAAATGAAGCAAGCCAACTATAGCAAGGATCCCACTTTGAGATTTTATGAAGAGCATATTACGTCTATTGTGATGTAGTGATAGAACACTATGAACACCCCACTTCATATGGCAACCTGTTTTCTAAATCCCAAATGGTATATAGGGAGGCTTAGAATAGTGCCTCCATCTCATGATGAAGAGATGGAAAAAGGGCTTTGAAGACCCTTAAAAAAATGCAGTTGTTGAGAAGTCTTCTTTAATTCTCACACAGTGGCTTGCCTTTGTCAATCTTCATGGTCCAAGCTTCAACAAACCAAAGGCAAGGACAGATAGAGACGCATTAGCTCAAACTAAGCTATTGTACGGGGGATGTGGCATGGAAAGGATGCACCAAAGTTGAGGATACTTGCCACTTGCTTCCTTTCAGAAGTTTTCAGTCCCCCTGCTATAGAGAGAAATTGGTCCACATATAGCTTGATCTAGTCAATCAAGAGGAACAACCTTACCTCTAGACAATTAAAAATGTTGGTGGCCATACATAGTGTCTTGCAGCTACAAGATTGACAAACCCTTGATATTGCAAAACTACAACTTCACATTGGGATGTTGATCCCAAAGATGTTATACATGTTGATGAGGAAACACGAGGGATTCACTGCATGAGGAAGCCCCTCATAGTGGTAGCGACTCAAACTTGAACTCAAACTTTGATTTTGATACAGACCTACCAACAGCATATACTAACTAGGGACAGCTATATATTTTCTATGTTTATGTCATTTTATTGTTTTAACTTGCAACTTTTGGGCATTCTATTGCAATTGTTATACAATATATATGCATGTTGACAATGCAAGCATTTAAATTTTGTTGATTAGTTTGACATTTCTCATGTGAAATCTCAATTCAAGACTAATGCTATATATTAGGTTTCTATGTCTATGATAAATACTTTATCAATGTCATATGAATATTTAAAATTTCCTCATATTTTAAAATTTTCTTTTCTTTTTAAACATCAATCCCTTTCCGTCCCTAGAAAAATGGCTATGAAAAAACCCACAATGAAACCACATCTCCATCCCAAAAACTTGGAAAGAATAGGCTTTAAGTGTTTAATTTGTGACAACCTCACTAACCAATCTAGAAATAAATTTACTAGTTTCTTAAAGATTCTTCTCCCTCACTCCTCTAGGAGCAAACTGAATGGGATATTACACACCCTTCCAGCAAAAAATAATAATTCACAAGACCCATATCATGGTTAATCAATGAACAATTCATTCCTAAGGGGTTAGGCTATCCAAGAAAGAATGCCAACTTTTACCAATCATCACATGGTTCAGGATTGAATTCCTTTACTCTCCACGCAGAAATTATTATTAATCATATAGCATTGAATACTAGACAGGTTGGAAGGATATAGAGTAGGTAGGTAGATCTGCTCAATAACTTATATGAGCCATTATATTTCATATATTTAATTTACTTTCTATTATGTTTAGAGAAGCTTCAAGAATGACGTCTTCATTAAATTCTGTTGATTATTATCTTACAATACAAACAAATGGGCATGTTCAACAGCACAGAAGGACACTCACAATGACAGAAGTTTGGGTAGCTTATGGAGAAATAAACAATCAAGAAATATATGTCCCTCAAACAACAAAGGAAAGTTGCATTTATATCATATATATGATACTGCAGATAAACGGAATTGATAACCAAAGAAGATCTAACAAGATGGCCTTTACAACTTCAAATGCAGAGCAAATGTCTTTGCAAAACAGCTAACTAGCACTATTTGTATTTCATCTGGATGCACCTTAATTCTACCTATTAAGGCAAAACAGTTTCCATAAGTTTCAACACTCGTGTGTAAAAATCATTGTACTAGATAAAGGCAGAGTGTAAAAGCATTGAAATAAAATAGTACCTCTCTTGCTCCAGGGATTTCATATATTGATTTTGGATTATCATCAGACATGTAAATTGCATAAGCAGAATCATATACTATAATCGAGCCATTGTCTTTTGCAAATGCAACAAGTTGCTCCATTTGTTTTCGTGTGGCTGCAGAACCTGTTGGATTATTTGGCGAACAAAAGAATATAATATCTGTCCGGGGTACAGATGACAAATCGGGGAAAAAATCATTCTCTGGAATACATTTCATGTACTCAATCTTCCCATACTTCTTTACATCATTCTGATATGTGCCTGTCTGGCCCATTATAACACTTGAATCCACATATGCCTGTCACAAATGAAGCAAAAACTAATACCTTAGCTGTGACAGAGACTTAACTCTTATGGAAGCAGCTGACAAAAAAAATCTTGTTAAGAGATATTACCAATAACCAACTACAATTAAATATCATTGCCAACCAAACTCTCCATCCACTAGAGTTACTTGTGATAGATGGGCATGTCAAACATATCCTGTCATTTACTAAAATACTTCTTTAAAAACTAATGCTCCTGTAAGTTTAATCTATTAGTCTTCTAGAAAGCTATCTTTCTTAATAAAGATTCAATCAATCTCATAATTGTAAAAATCCCATTAATATTTAGCTAAATAAATCACCTACTTTGTTTCCATGACAAGAGTTATTCCATTTAGCACAAATACAACTAAGAAAATCATTTTATCATATTTGAGTTTTGTCCCACAGCTACTCTTTTGTAATATAGGATCCCCTTGAACCTCAAACTTTTCTATTGAGAAAGAATTTCATGCCCCAAACAACAAAGGAAAGTTGCATTTATGACAGTGGCTATCAAAGTAAAATCATCCATGTTCATTTATATAACTTCTTTCTTTCCTTTCTATCATCAACAAGACCATCCATATAGACTTGTTGATGATGGATGTTTCATTTGGGAATGAATTACCACAATTAACCATAATGACTAATCACAACTACTAAATAAAGAGCTCTGTGTATTACTCATGTTTTAAACTATTTCCTTATTATTGTATATGCTGTCTGCAGTTGTAAGATTTCCTTCCAGCAAAACAATAAATTAGAAGCTTATTTAAGCAGACATAATTGAAAAAAAACTCATTATTTGTTATCTCTTGTAAAAGATAATAAGGACTGTACTTGAACTGCACAATAATATTAATAAAGTATGGTAGGCAGTTCCATTTGAAAACTTAAAATAAATTATGAGTGAAAAGCAAAACAGAATCTAGAGCATTAGAAATTTGCATTTGTGAACATCAAGAAATTACTGATTACTGCTACATGACAACCCTTTGGCAAAACTAGATTGCTAATCATGTAAGTACATATTATATGATGAGTGATAAACAGAGCAGAATCTAAAACATTAGAAAATTGCATTTGTAAATTTAAGGAAATTACTGCTTTAAGCAGCATGATAAGCTTTTAGCAAAACTAGATTTGCTAATGATGTAAGTACTTTATATAGAGAATGTGATTGTTGTAACTTATATAGAGAATGTGATTGTTGTAACTGGAATGTATTATTGTGTTGCAGCCTATTCCCATAACTCGATATTTAAGGATTGTTTGGCAAGGGTAGGAATTTACTTAGAATATTTACACTGAATTGTAAATGGTTATTAGAACCAAGTTCACCATGCCATGGTCTTTTGGTGTGTTATAATTCATGCTGCATAAATCACTTGAGTATGGTCACAATATCCTTCCCAGGTAGCTGCATCTTATCATATTTCAATCTTCTCTATAAAAAATTAAAGCTAACACTTTGTTGAGTTTTCAACAAGTTATAAAATGAAACTCCTATCAACGATGAAATTTCATTGTTACTCTAAGTTCAGTGGTTTAATTTGACATTCAGTCAACTCTTCACCAAGTTATTGTCAAGATTTTTCTCAGATTTTTGCTCAGTGTGGAATATTTAATTTCCCTCATTATACCATAATGAGTGGATCATGAAACCATGAGATAAGAGATGCATGGAGGGGAGCTTGAAATAGTTCGGCTGGTTATTCAAAACATAAGTAGAATTTCATTTGCCACTACTGCTACAGATTCCTGAGAACTTCATCGGAAATTGATTTAGATTTGGACACTTAGATGCTGATGTGTGCGTCAAGGTACTTCATCACAGTTAAATGCATGAGACTTAGCACAAAGAGATAGGTCCAAAAACCTATTGACGTGTTTTTAATGACTACGTCGAACACAGAATAAAGTTGCCTAACGGTCACTTCACTCTCTCTTGATCAAAGTGCGATTGCATCCTAAGATTGCAGAAAGTTCAAACAATCGACTCCAAGGTTCCTTTATGCTACGAACGTGGCTCGGTTGGCTGATGTGTTTGTTGGTAATCCAAGGGGCCTTACGTTTGCATCATTCTTTCACTTTGTTGTGGCTGGACCTCCATCATCAGATATGGCAATTTGTTGATGCTTTTGTTTCGAACGAACTAAAATGAACTGAAAAGAAAGGGGAAAGGGTTAGAAGGATCTAAATCTACTCCTAAGGGCAGTGATATCAATAGATAGTGCTCTACTGGACGAACTCCAGATAAACCAAGCTCTGCTTCGCCAAGATCAACTACAACTCTGCAAGAACCGGTGCAATCTTTTGAGGATGTTGAAGGATTTTCACATTGAGAAAGTGCATTTGAAGACTCAACACGGCGCAATCCAAACAACTATTCACAATCAAACTTAGCATAAATTTGGGGATTCAAGCTAACTTTACACTGCAACTTACAATCAGCAAGATGCAAAAAGTATGAACCGTGGGAATTCATCAAACACCATTACATTCTCCATCGAAATCAAAGCACTTTATCTAACAACTGAGAAAATAAAATTATACTCTAAGTGAGGAAGGTGAAACCATGCAAGTTTTGAAAAATAACTTAAGCGGACACCATCAGAGAACAATGTTTCACTATTATTATCTCAAAACTTATCGCAACAATTTCATACAAGTCTCCCTCTTACAAATGAAGGGGGTCACCCCTTTATATAGGCCATGAGACTTGGTAACATGCAAACCCTAATTAGGGCTTTCCCTAAAAGATTCTCCACTCAAGATGCAACAAGGTGGGAATCAACAATAAATGCCCATTATGCCCATATACAATTAATTACATTCCTGCCAAAAATGGCGTCCATTGTGCATTGAATGCACCATCATCCATCAAGCTCGCCCAATAAATCATAAATGCAATAAATATGCCTCCATGCAAAATCGCCCGATGATGCCATAAATGCACCATCATCTCCACATGCGGCGGCTGCATGCAAAAAGAATCTACCATAAATTCAACAGGCAATGACCAGCTCGCCATTTGGTCAAATATTCCGGCAATGAATGGGCCACTCTACTGCCACGTGTCCAATAGATCCTTGCCATGCAAGTGGACCCCGTTGTCGTATATCGGCTCCTGCATATCTGGAATTGTTGGAGAGGGAAAATTCGATTCAGGAAGAATTTTCTTGAAGTCTCCTCAACTTTCCTTGCTTGAAGAAGGTTTTCCATCAATTTTCACCATCTCCTATTTTTTCGGAACTTTCCTAAAATTTAGGACTCGGGTCCTGGAGAGAGGGAATTCTTTCATGATTCCAAATCTGTAAAACTTTTGCAATTTGGATGTGATTTGGTGTATAAAAATAGGATTTTTCAAAATTATTCCCGAGGGGATTTCCTGCATTTCCATTCCTCCTTGAGCTTCAAAATTCTCCTTTGCCTTGGAAATTTCCATCCCGGACTTTCAAACTTAGGCGTGGAACGTGGAATTCAGCTTGGTGAAGGAATTTCATTATTTCCATGCCTTAGAAAATTTTCAACTTCCTAATTGGGCCTGGAATTTTGACTTTGATAGAGGAAATTTATCCTTCCCATGTCCTTCCTTGATACCTAGATTTTTGTGTGCCTTAGACAAATTTTCAGTTTTCCAACTTAGGCGTGGAATTCACTCTTCATGGTGGAATTCATCATTTCATCCTTGAATTTTTTTTCCTGACTTAGCCATTTCAACATCCTTTCCTTGGCCAAAGGCATTGATCCCTCCATTCCTTGGAATCTTGAATTTTCTCCATTTTCCACGCCTTGTGTGTTTTGGCGCCTTAATGAAACCTTGGGTGCAAACTCTCCATGGAGGAGGAATTCATGAGTTTGAGCATTCTTCCATGCCTTCATGGATTTGGCGCCCCATCCTGTGCTTGGGTGCTAATTTGCTTGGGTCATGGATTTTCATTGTTCTTTCATTTTTCTTCATCTCTCTTGTTTGGCGCCTTGATCATGGCTTGGGCGCTACTTCACCTAAGGAAGGAATTCACAACTTTCTCCATTCTCCTTGAGCACTCCACTTTGGCGCCCTCCCTTGGAGTAGGGCAGAATTTTCACTAAGTGGTGGAATTCACAATTTTCCATGCTTTCCATGTCAACGTCACTTTGGCGCCCTTGGTGAAGTATGGACGCTAAAACCACCTAGGCAAGGATTTTCACATTCTCCACGTTCTCCATGGACTCCTTTGTTTGGCACCCTTGGCCAAACTTGGGTGCTGAATTGACTTGGGGAAGGATTTTCATGATTTTTCCTCATTCTCTTCATCAGGATATAAATGAAATATAACATTTAAGTATAAGTGGCATCTTCAATATGTTTTTTTCCTTTCTTATACTTAAACGTTATATTTCATATATATTGTCAGGATGTTTGAGAGTGGTTTCAAGTCCCTAGGAATCATAATGCAAATTTTGGATTTTGGAAGATCTTTCAAATTTTCAGATAGTCAAATTTCAGGCCATTTTCGGATTAGGATGACATTGGTGGATTGATGTGAATTTCCAGACTTGGATGATTTTGCATGCTTTCCTCTTCTGGAATAGGAGTTCCAAACTTAACCATTTTTTTTATCCAACTTGTCTGCCTTCTGACTCTTCCGAATTTAGAAATGGTTTTTAGGAACGTTTAGTCTTCAGCGTCTTCAGAGATATTCAGCTTTCAGTGTTTTCCTGTGAAGATCCTGCCAAAAATAGATTTTCCCAAATAGTAAGTGTTTCAAAATGTCAAGGTTTGGACAAAATAGGTCAGGAAAGCACTTACTAAAAATATAAACTTACTAAAAATAGTAATTTTGATTTTTGGCAAAATTAGACCAATCCGGGAGGCAGTGAAACTTACTAAAAATAGTAAGTTCTCAAAATTCGCTCAAATTTTATTGGAAGGTTCCTTGAAGGGTCCTGATTCCACTTCTAAGTTTAGTTTTTCCAAAACCCTAAAAAAAACCCTTAAATCTAGGACTGAAGGCAGAAACCCTAAAATTAACAAAACGAGTCCTAAACTTCACCAAACTCGCCCAAACGAAAGAGCAGACTTGATCAATATGACCCCCAAACACTCGCAAATTCAGAGACTAACGAGACTGTTGCGAAAAGACCGAAAAAACAAAGCCAAAAGACCGGAAGGGCCTAAAAAGAAGGGGGTCTCCATTTGCAATGGGGCGATGTGTGAAAACGTCACAACAAAACCGAACATGGGGTTTCCACAAATCACTGATGTAAGTGCATGTAGGTTTTTCTAGATGTCAGAAAAATATAAGTTACTTGATTCACTCAATTGGAGGCTAATTTTGCATGTGGGGGAGAAAATGACTAGAGACAGATGGAGTATAAAGAATTCATTTCATACTTGTACAGTTCATGGATAAAAATGGAAGAGTTTGTGTCATGTTAGTATTTCTAAATATTTTTTGCTGAGTTATTTGTTAATCTAGCTAGCCTCAAAAAACAGCCCATGAAAATGTAAGGAAGTTAAGTAGCGGAACAACTTCCTACACTAATCTTGAGAGGAGGATAATGCAAAAACTTTTATAGATCATTACAACAATTACAAAAACTTAACAGAAATCGACACAATAACATGCATACCATAACACAGTGATTTACGTGGGGAAAACCCTTTCGGAAGAAAAACACCACACTCCAAAAGCAGTTCAATATATTATTCAGCAATCAATAACAGATTACAATATACTTGCAAAGCAAGCTCTCTGCAGGATTACCACTAATCAAAGACTCAGAGGTAACCAAATTGCTATAAGAGTTTTACACACAACCTCTATCTCATGCACCTCACATATAAGAGATACAATACAAGAAATCGTCAAATCGTATTACAAAACCACGGGCTAAAACTACCCAATAAGGTGTAGCCGACCCTATCTCCCTTCTAGATGCCCTATGACATGTTAAAACACACATCAACACGTGTTCCTCCCTTTTACAGCTCATTTATGTGTCTGATACATTTTATATTTCCTATTTCAAGTGTACAAACTTCCGGAGGGCATAACTTGAGAACCGTGTGTCCTATTGACAAACTGTTTGAAGCGCTCAAAAGATCGCGAAGTGATATATTGGCTGATAAATTGCTATACCATTTACGCCCACTTTTCAAGGCATTTCGAGGCCTCTAAAGCCCTCAAAATTAAATTTAAACCTTTCATTGCACCCCTCCAAAACGGAAAATTTAATATCTTCAAAACTAGCTGTGATATTGTGACGTAACTTTACCGGAATGCTTATCTAGCCAACTAGAAGCTTCAAAGAGAATTTTGCACCATTTTGTGCAAATGAAAACTTACTATAAATAGTAACCTCATGTAAATGCAAGGTTGAAACACCATTTTTCCCACAAGAAAATATGTCTTTAGGATTGCATATGTGACTGAGCAGCATAAGAATGTAAACATTCATATTCTTTTCTGTAAACACTATGATCCAATTTGATTATTTAAACTCAGGGTTGCATAGAAACAGCTACAATATTCAAGACAAAATTGGTATAGCAACTTTCCAAAATCTTCTAGTTCAGAAATAGCTAGATGTAGCAATTATGTGTGTGTGTGTATTCAATTCTTTATGCATTTAAGACCATAGAACATATAGTTTTTTTTATTATTATTATTTATGAACATTTTGGTTTTAATAGCTTAGTTTATAATTTTTATTTTGTTCCATAACAATTGGTCGTGGTGATTTGTGTGTGTGTGTATGCATGCATCTATGTGACTAACTTTTTTTATGTTTTAATCTTTTTGCAATTTTCAAATGATCTTTCATTAACGCTATGCTCAATATGGCAGCAAACATTCTGGTAGAATAACAAGATGCATCAAATATGGCAACATATAGGTTCATAGATGCATAAGTTTGAATATGTAATGTCCCATTCTCGAGCTTAGTCGGTAGACAATTAGCCTATTTCCCAAGTCCCCATAGGCTAATTGGTAAGGAAAAGAGGGCTCCAAAGTTGTTGGGGAGCACAACTTCAGCATTTCAAAATTGTTATTCATGGCACTAAGCTAGGCTGATATTAAAATAATATTGTAATGTTTCTATAATGGTGATCTTAGTTGGTTTAGTAAGTTTCTTTTTTGTTGTTTATGATTGTTTCTTTTTAGAAACATCGTCTTGTAATCTATAAATAGAGTCTTTCGTTTCTATTGTATATATTGTTGATTTATAGCTAGGTCGGATTCCTAGTTTGGGCCGACCTAGCTCTCTAAATTGGCCTTTTAGCCTTAGCAATTTGTCATCGTGTTGACTGGGCCCTATTTGGGTAATTTATGTTAAATACATATGTAACGTGTTGTGACTTGCATGTATAACGTGTAAACATTATCTAGCTTGGCACCAAAATTATGTAACTTGTAAATAGGTCACGACCTATACTTGGAAATTGTAAAATGAAATTATTTGTTTATATTTTGGCGGGAATTAAACCTAGCCGACCTAAGGTGAAGTGAAGGCTAGAGTCTCCTATATATGTGAAGCCTATCTCATTGCTCAAATATATACATCCAGTGAATTGTCTTCAGTAATCAGCGAATTACCTTCAGCAATCAGCGAATATCATTAAGTGCATAGCGAACATAATCAGAAGACAGTGAATCAGTATTAGAAGCCAGTGAACATCAACAGATGCACAACACCTTTTGCAATCAACGAACCTCATCAAGGCACAGTAAACTCTCTTGAAGGACTGCGAACTGGTCTAAGGGGGCACCAAACATCGTCTTAGGGTCAGCGAACATCATCTTTGTGACAGCAGATCGATCTTGTAGACAGTGACCTCAATCTGCCATCCTCCTTGTATTGCAGATAAGTTTGTTAGTGCTATTTACCCTAAGGTTCTGTGCATAATTGCTGACAGCTTCAAGTGTGAAGCTAATTGTAAATGCAATTTGACTAATCGAGATCTGAGAATTGTTGCTGGGTTTTTCACCTCCAAGAGGGAGGTTTTCCCAAGGTACTGTTGTGTTGTTCTTGTGTTGTTTTGTGTTGTTATGTGTTGCTTTTTCAGTTTCAGTTATTTACTTTCAGTCTGATTGCTAAAAATCAACATATATTTATTACCATTTCAGTTGGCAGTATGGACCATCTTGCCACTTCCAGAAGTGATTTCTAAAAATTGATGGCTTCTCCAAACATCTTGGAGAAACAGTCTATTTTAGTAAGTCACCTAGTTGGCTCCAATCAACATCACTAGTCTTTAGACTTATATTGGCATGATCAAAGTTTGATTCTGATGCAACTTCAGTTCTTTTCACAACTCAAGTAAAATGATTTAAATGTTTGATTAGGTTTCTATTGTTAAATATTTAAAATAACTTAAGTAAAATATCATTTAAAAAGGTGATTAAGTGTTTCAAAAGTGGACACCTATGAGAGATAAGGGAGCCTTTGCACATGAAAATGTTATTATTATTTCAAAAAAGCTATATTAAGACATGTTGGACTCGTTTGAATAGTAAACTAGTGAATATGATATTGTCATGCTGCTAGAATGTACCCCTAGTTCTTCCAAATCTTTTGAGGACAAAAACCCTCTCAAGATTACTAGTTTCGGGAACCAAAATCCCCTTGATAGTCGGTGGGATTTCATCCAGGAACTACCATTGCTACAATTTGAACTTTTCATTTCTTGGGTGTTGCAATGATAGAGATTTGTGATGAATTTTAAGTGGAAGTAAGTATTGAAATTGCAGAATATTTCCAAAACCTTATGCATTGCTTTGGGGTAAATTCGGAATATTCAAGTTGACCATACCATTGCTGAATTCTCTTGCCAGACCGTACTAACATATTGCAAGTACAGGCCATTCCTCTGCAAGAATGGCATGAGCCTTTTAGAGAGAAGCATTGGGTATTAAGTATTCAAAAAGGCATGTTAGGTGGCACCACATGTAAACTTGAAGCTTCCAAGTCTTTTGAAGATGAAGAAATGGCATTGGAGTGATGTTTGATGCTATCATTGGAGGCATAAAACCCTTGGTACCTGCTGCTTGACTGTTAATTATTTTCAGACCTGCCAATTCATTTAGTAATGTTTAAGGTATTTTGAGGTGAGCTTGGAGCTGTTTGGTGAAAGCTTTTCAGTTGATGTCATTTTGGCTTGTTGGGTGCGAGTTATTGGAGGTTTTTGGGTGAATAACCTGGCTGTACATCTCCGAGGCAGCCTGTTTCAGTGCATTCTCATACCTGCACCAGCTTGCCTATTCATCCACTTAAGGTCTACTATTGTTACTTCATAGCTAGGCCAGTGGGTTCTTGTTATTTTGCATCTTGAGGGTGATTTAGTAGTTTGTTTATATCAGCGGTACTTTCCTTCATGAGCATTTGTAAGAGCAGATATATAATTCTATTTTGGTGTGAATTGTGTTAGTTAACATTGTAACACTGGATGGTAGAACCTTGTTTATTGTTGATACTTACCCCACTGAACAAGTGGTTTATTGTAATCACTCACCACTGAATCAGTGTAAGAGCCGTTACTCATGTTTTGTACTTGCTAACCACTAGATAAATGGAAGAATCTTATTCTTCATTTCAGTATTGTATAAGCTTTCTCATTCAATAAATCAAAGTGCCTTGCAATTCCCACTAAATAAGTGGATGTTTACCTTTTTCAAGTTCTGCATATGCACCACACTGGATAAATGGCTTTGGATAGCTTGCCATGTAGTGCTTTCTTTTCAGTTGCTTTATTTCAGTTAATTGTTATCCTAAACACCGTAAGCTCTCATCTTGACCATTGTAGGATTTGGGTCATAAGAAAGTGAAAAGAAAATTTTTGCATCTCAATTTCAGTTGTTACCATTTTTCGAAAGAAAAAAAAAAAGGATGTATGCTACAGTGGTATCAGAGCTAGAGATCTTGTTAGGATAAAATTGTACAAAACCCCCTAGTTTTTTCAAAAAATTTACTTGCAGCCATCATGAGTAGTAAACAGAAATAACTCCCTGATTTTGGTGGAAAAAATCAAGAAAAACCCTTCCATGACTTTTTGTTGGAAAAAAATCATAGAAAACCCACGAATTCTTTTACTAAAAAAATTTGACAAAACAACCTAAGCTCTGATATCATGAAATGTGTGCAAAGGCACCCGGTCGAGACGGAAGTTTAGGAAAGGAAACTGCACTTTTATCGGGCATGGAGCTGTACTAGGTCAGTGAAAGCAGTAGCAAGGGCGGAGGCACCAGGTTCCCTGGCCGGCCCCTACCTATATCTGGAAGAAATGGATGTTGTACTTAATTAAGAAGAGGAATACTCATTATATAGCAAATTACAAGAGGATCCTTTCATAACAAAAACAATCAAGAATAGAAACACGAAAGGAAACATTCTAAAAAGAAACTAAACATAAAAAGGGAAAGATCCTAAACTAACTGAATAACCATTATAGAAACATTACATAATTACTTTAAATTTATCCAGAGACACCAAGATCAACTTCTCAAAACTCATGCAAAAAACCCATCATGTTTTTTTTAGAAAAAAATCAAAAAACCCAAAAAAAACACCCTTCATGATTTTTTTTGGAAAAAATTAGAAAGCCCTCCAACAAATAAAGAACCCACGATTTTTGCGTGAAAAAATCGTGCAAAAAACAAATAAAGAAACCACAATTTTTGAAAAGAAAATTGTGCAAAACCCTCCATGATTTTTGTGGAGAAAAATCAAAAAACCCATCCACGTTTTTTAGGAGAATCGCACAAAATCCTCCAATATGTTCAAAACTTCACTCGCAGTCATCATAAGTAGTAAATAGAAATAGAACTCTCTAATTTTTGTGGCAAAATCAAACAAAACCCTTCCATGAATTTTTGTGGAAAAACATCAAAAAACCCACGAATTTTTTTTACTTAAAAAGTTCGCCATAAAAGAACCTAAGCTCTAATACAATGAAATGATAATTCAATGTTTGTTGTCTTCATTTTTGTTTTCAAAAAAATGGACTATTACATTGAATTTTTTGTCAGAAAATGAAAATTTTACTCTAATGCACGCTTAACGAGGTAAAATTTTTCTCTACCCCTAGATTGGACTAATCCTCGGCCCATCCTCAAACCGCGTTTCGAATTCGTTTGCTTTGTTTTTCTTTCAATTTCGGGTTTTTTCTCCCTGACTGCAGATGGGAAATTTTCCTTAAGTTGCAAGTTTTAATTTTCTCTTGTTTTAGTGTTGTAGGGAAATTTTAAGTCAATTAGAAGTGCACTTTATGTATTTTTTTTAAACTTGTAACTTACTTTTTATTTCCCCCCTTGTTGCATTTTGTCTTTTTAGTCATTGGAGGAACTTTTTGAACATATTACAAGTGAACTTTAAATTGTAAAGTTAAAATAAAACTTGTAATTTATTTAAAAAGTTTCACTTAAGTGATTTTAAGTTATGGCAGGGGTTTTTCTCCTCCATTACAAGTTTTATTAAATCACTTTAAGTTGTAATAGGGATTTTGTTTCTCTATTACAAGTTTCATTTTTAAGTTATTTTTGACTCGTTAAAGGAATTTTATTTTCCCTTTACTAGTCTTTTGTTGAGTTGTTTAAAACTTGTAAAGGGAGTTTTATTTCCCTTTTACATACATTTTAAACTTGTAGTTTTCTCTCACAAACCCGATTTTGCCTTAATGCATGATAAGTGAACATATTAAAACTTGCAAATAGGTTTTAAAAACCCAATTTCATGTTCTTTGCAAATTTTAAACTTGTTGCCCTTCCCAAGAACCCGACCAGCTATAGAAGTCGAATTTCTTGAAGGATTCAAACGATTTTTGTGGAGAAATTTTAGGAGGAAGGCATTTTGATTCCTAACCAATTCTCATGCATTTTTGAAACTCTTTTTGTGCCATTTGGAAGTCGTTTTGCTGATTTAAAGGCATTCAAACAGCAAACACGTGTTTTTGAAAATGCCACGATTTACCTCATGAAAAGCCACGAATCCTCCTTCTCCTAAGTCGTTTTGGCTTCTCTTACCTAGGCGTGGAGATTGGAAGCTTTATTTGACCGATTCTTCATGCATTTATTAGGCGTTTTGCTACATATGGCGTTTTTGAAAAAAATGTGGCTAGGGTTTGAATCTTCTTCTTTTTTCTATTTAAGAGATCATCCATATATACCATTCCCGCCATTTCCTACATGTCAAATTCTCATTTTTCACCCACTACTCCATTTTCCATTTTACAAGTATACTTGCATTCGGGTTTCAAAAGCCCGATTGCACATTTGTTCTTCCCTACTTGTATACTTGCGAAACTTCCTCAAGATCCGAAATTGGTCAAAAGCCAAGTTCCAAGCATCCCTATTTATTTCCCATCTTCCTCTCACAAAGTTGTGAAGGGCAAGAGTTAAAACATTTCCCATTTGAAGAAGAAAGATGATAGGTGCAGCTGATTTTGAAGTTGCTTTGACACTTTTAAGTCTTCATCGCAGCATACCAGGTTGTTCTTCAATGTCAGATCTACAATCATCTTCCGTTCCAAAGAAGATGAAATACAAATTTGATAAGTACCAAAATGATGTCTCCCCTTCACAAGTTTCCTCTCCTATGGACCATATCAAGGATACAAAAATAGGACCTGTTGACATGTCAGATTTCATCAAAGGGGTGGAGGATCCAAAGGATAGCAATATGTAGCGATTGTTTGACAGCCACATTCACCATGCTTCTTCTTTTCCGGTGGCTGCCCTACAACCTAAGTTTGTTCTTGATTGTGCTCACCATTTTGATAAAGAGACAAGAACTATCAGAAATGATGATGGGGAGGCGATAATTCGTCTTGATGCGGATACCATTGAGAAAGTTTTCAAAATAACATCAGCACCTGTGTATATGGAGATTTCCAAAGATAGTGCAGCTCAATATTATGTTCCAAGGGGAAAGGACTGCAAACGCCACATTAATAGGTGGATCCATGAACCACGAGCCGCTTTCACAAGATGGGCTAAGTTATACCGTTGCGACTTCAAGTGGGAAATTGGAGACATCATTACTCTCCTCAGCAGGATGTTGGGTCTAGAGCATTATAATGTTTTCGAACCCTGGATGTATCAGTTTATCATGTTTATAAGGTAATCCCATCACATCTCATGGGGTGAAATCATCAGTGATGCTTTGTGTCAACAACTTGCGGCAGTCCCTATCACCATGACATTCTACATGAACTCATATCTGGTGTATCTAGCAACATCACTTAGACACTTCCCTGGTCTTTCTACCAAGGGTGATCACTCGCTTATACTTGTATGGGATTACTATGATCAGTTGCCTTTGAGACCCAGCAGATTGCATTACAGAAGGGTTTAGGATGCATTCTTTGGTTATTTTATGTGTCAATTTGAAAAGACACTAAAGAATAGAAGAGTATTAGATAAGGCATGGGAAAAAGTGAATGAATTGTTAATTTTAAGCAATCAGATGTTAATCTTAAATAATCAGGTTATAACGGAGCAATAACAGCAATAAAAACACAAAACAAGACACACCAATACCCTGGGAAAACCTCCCTCTTGGAGGTGAAAAACACAGCCACAAAGTACAATGTGTATTATCTCAAATGTATGCAATTACAAGGCAAGTGTGCTTATCTCAAATTGTGTTTCAACCAGCAAGATAGCAGATCTGAATTCCTCTTTATATGATAATGGAGATTGCAGCCCTTATCATCAGCATCACATTTGCTCAAGGCAAGTCTTCATTAGCCTCGTAAGATCTTGATAGCATCACCTAACAGCCAGCCTTCACACAACGGATCAGGAGCAAGTTCGCACAAGAGAGAGAGAGAGAGAGATCGCCAAATGTTGGGGAGCAGATTACATGCATTGACAGCCTTAAGAGTGATTCTCCTTGTATGTAAATTGATTCATTATGCTATGCAAATGACTTGCTTATATACTTGACTTGTGGTGTCAAGTCTCAAGTTGGCCTTGTTAATTTAATAATAATATTATGTATATCGTCCAAATAGGTCTTGACCTATTAAGACGTTATTGCTTGATTGCCTTTACCACATGCTACATGAGTTTGGGCCCAGCCCAATTACATAATCGCTCAAAATACATATTGGGCCTACCCTATCTACAAGTTACATTCAATATAGGACCACAAGTTACATCACCCAATTAGGGTCAAACCAAATTACAAGTTACATTTATAGGGCCTATCCTATCCACATGTTACATTATATATAGGTCTCGCCCAAGCAAGACATAATTACAAGTTACATGTATTTGGGCCCAGCCCTAAGTTCGATTTATATAATGGATAATACATGTGTATTTTAATTGTCATTGACAACAATAAAATACAATAGATAGGTATCCGAACTAGCTACTATTTCAACCTGAATTGGCTTCTTGTTCCTTCAATTCCTGACTTTCACTTACATGAGAGTTGGATGTTACAGCGAGCAGCCGTACATGCTTCCTAGATTCCCAACTGATAAGCTTATTCTTATGTAGTTGGGAAGACAGATCATGGTCATTCATGCACATCAATCTGTCAGGCATAAGGTTGGGATGGGGATTTCTACAACTAACCCATTGAAGATTGGCCAGCACTCCCTCATTACATCCACCAAAGCCAAAGCCATGGAGACCGAAATGAAGGAGATAAAACTCAAAAGGTTCAAGTCAAGAGCAGATTTCGACTACTGGGGTATGAAGGAGAGGATCAAAAAGTCGTCATACATGTGCATTGCATAGAGGATATTTGGGTGGATCTCCATACAGAGAAAGAAGTTCGTAAGATGGATTATTGTTCCAAACCTTAGGAAGAAAGTTAGGCAATACTAAGATCTGAAGAAAAGTGCACAAACCGACATATGAAAGCACCCTCAAATGAAGTAGTTAACAAGCACGAGAACCTTGTGCACTAGATAAGACACTAATAACAATAAGGTAATCGGATGCAAATCTCCAACCAGGTGGACCCTATAATTGAGAATAGAGGAATGAGAGAACCTGAAATCTTATTCTTGCTATCGTCCCATCGATGCCTTTAATTTGTCAAGTAGACATTGTTGTTGAACTTTTTGATTCACGGTAGACTTCTTGAATTGCTTTAGCTCATCCAGATCCGAAGGCTCAGTCAGATCCTTATCTTTCACAAATTGTAATGGACCTTCCATGGTGTAAAATTTAGGGCACCTTCAAGTTTGTCCTCGACTTTCAAACCTGTAACCATCTTGCAAAACTAACAACAAACTGAAAGTGAAGGACAACTAATCATCTGATTATTTAGAATGAACCTAAAGCTCTGATACCATGTTAATTTTAAGCAATCAGATGTTAATCTTAAATAATCAGGTTATAACAGAACAGTGACAGCAATAAAAACACAAAACAAGACACACCAATACCCTGGGAAAACCTCCCTCTTGGAGGTGAAAACCCCAGCCACAAAGTACAATGTGTATTATCTCAAATGTAGGCAATTACAAGGCAAATGTGCTTATCTCAGATTGTTGTTCAACCAGCAAGATAGCAGATCTGAATTCCTCTTTAAATGATAATGGAGATTGCAGCCCTTATCATCAGCATCAAATTCGCTCAAGGCAAGTCTTCATTAGCTTCACAAGATCTTGATAGCATCACCTAACAGCCAGCCTTCACACAACGGATGATGAGCAAGTTTGCACAAGAGAGAGAGAGAGAGATCGCCAAATGTTGGGGTGCAGATTACATGCGTTGACAGCCTTAAGAGTGGTTCGGCTTGTATGTAAATCAGAGTTCTGTGACTCGCCAAAACTTGGCGAGTCACAGGCCGAGTCACCCTCAGCGAGTCCTGGGTGGCTTGGACCCGGACTCGGCGAGTTTTGGCTGAGTCACGACGAGTCATGTGACTCAGCTCGGACCCGGCGAGTCGCAAGCCCATAACTCGGTCAGCGTAAACTACCGAAAAAGCAAAAATAAAACATGTTAAAAAATGGTTTTACTTGCTTTTTTTTTCATTTATATTTTATGCTAAGTTGTAAAAGGCATCTCATTTCATTCTATTGAAAAAATAGGAGGAGAAGAGTGAGTTGTGAGGAAAAAGAAGAGAGCATAGTAGGGCAACCAGCAAGGAGGAGGACTAGAATTTCTTCAACAAATCACATTGGAGCAGTGTAATACTTGCATTTGGTGCATCAAAAGCTTGTTAGAGAGGATTGGAAAGAGGTTGCATTTCATTTCAACCTTCGTATAAGAGGTAAGATTTATATTTTTTGGTTTTTTTGGTGTTTCATAAGCAAAATTTACATTTTTTTTTTAACATTTGTAATACGTATTCATTTCTTTCAAATAAATCAGCAAACCCTACCATGTTTTTGTTTTTTGTTTTCTCAAAACTTAAAGAAATCAGCAAACCCTACAATGTACATTTATTTTTGTTTAAAAATGTACATTGTAGGGTTTGCTGATTTCTTTATGTTTGGAAATGAAAAAAACAATCTACATGGTAGGTTTGCTAATTTCTTTGAAAAAAATGAATACAAATTCTATTACATTGATTTTTGTATCAAAATCAAAACTTTGCAATTATATTTTTTTTTGTATTAATTTATAATTTAACAATTGACAAATATTCATTTTTTTTGTAATTGTGTCTTATTCTAGCAACCTTCAACTTTTGAAAACAATGTCTAGTTTCAGTCCTCCTCATAGAGCAATCCCGAGTAGAAAAGATCCAGCTTGGAAATATACAGAACCTTTTCCCGGGCTAAAAAGAGGAGAGGCAAAATATAAATTTTGCAAAACAATCCTTCATGGAGGCATAAATAGATTGAAATACCACCTTGCCGGCATACGTGGCCATGATGCAGAGCCTTGCACAAAAGCACTTCCTGAGGCTATTCGTGAGTGCCAAGTGCTATTAGACACATTTGAGACTCGAAAAGAAATAAAGAGGCAAAGGGAGGAGTTGGCTCAGACTAGCATTGGTTGTGTTGGAGAAGCCTCTTCCATGCCTCCATATTGTCCTAGTGGGAGTGCTAGTGCTTCTGTTATTCGGTAGTGCCAGTGCTAGTGGGAGTATCAATGCAACTCCAACCATTGGTCCTAGAGTTCGTAAATCTAGGATGGATTCATATTTTGAGCCATGCACTACTCTTCGTGTCCAACCTTCACTTGAGAGCATGGCTTGGAACAAAGAGGTACACAATAAGGCTAAAGGTGCAATTGGAAGATTTTGGTTTTATTGCAATATTCCATTCTTCGCAGCCAGGTAATTCCTTTTAGTTTTTACTTGATTGTTTTAAGTTTTTAAGTTGTTAATATTTTTAGTTTGTTTTGTGACTTTGTCTAAGACACTAATATTTATAATTTTATACATATCTTATTTAATTTATTTGTGATAGGTCTCCTTATTGGCAGAAAATGGTTGATGCCATTGCTATTTGTGGGGCGGGTTTCAAAGCCCCTTCTGATTCCGAGTTAAGTGGCCCAATTTTGATAGAATCGGTGGTTGATGTAAAAGCCACATTAGAGGAACAGCGAGAGATATGGAAGAAGAAGGGTTGCACCATCATGATCGATGGTTGGATTGAGAGGAGAAATCGATCACTCCTAAATTTTCTTGTTTCTTCTGCAAGTGATTGAATAACTTGAATTTTATTTAATGATTCGTATTTTATTTTTGAGTTGAGATTTATTGAATGATCATTGATCACTGTTTTTGCTTTGTTTTCAAATTTCAGGTGGCACCATGTTCCTGAAGCCCATTGATGCTTCCGCACATTCTAAAAATGCCACTTACCTATGTGAGGTTATAGAGGAGGTCATATATGAAGTGGGTGAGGAGAATGTAGTACAAGTGGTGACCAAGAATGCAGCAAATTATGTTGCTGCAAGCAAACTTTTGATGGAGAGGCACCCATCTATATTTTGGTCTCCATGTGCCGCCCATTGCATTGATCTCATGTTGGAGGACATTGGTAAGATTGCATGGATCAGGACATGTGTAGAGAAGGCAAAAAATATTTGCAAATTTGTATACAATCATGCATGGGTCCTTAACTTAATGAGGTAATACACGGGGCAGAAGGAGTTGGCTCGTCCTAGAATCACTAGATTTGCCACTAACTTCATCACACTGCAATCCTTGATTCGGAGTAAGGCAGCTTTGAGACGTACGTTTGTTGGTGAGGAGTGGAATTCCTCATCCTATGCTACGAGTGTTGCAGGAGTTGATGTTGCAGATTACATTTTTGATGAGCCAGGCTTTTGGACCCCTTGTGCTGAGATTGTGAAGGTCAAATTTTTAAGCATTCTAATTTCTACCTTATGTTTAAAGTTTTAACTTTTTATTTTTATTCGTATTTTTCTTTTATTTGCTTATTTTCATTCACAATTTCACACTTACATTAACTGATATTACATATTGTTTCACAATATTTGCAGTTCATTGAGCCCTTGGTAATTCTCCTACGTGTTGCTGACGGGGAGAAGCCCGCAATGGGCTACATATACGAGGGGATGGATAGGGCCAAGGAGGGCATCAGATCTGCCTATGAAGGAGATGAGAGTAAGTATTGTCCCATTTGGGCTATCATTGACAGGAGATGGCAGACCCAGCTTCACAAGCCCCTTCATGCAGCTGCTTATTACCTCAATCCGGCATTCCATTTCCGCCCTGATTTCAAGGCGGATGAGGAGGTTCTTAGTGGGCTCTACTCAGTGATAGAGTGAATGTCGCCTAGTCATAGCAGTAGTATAGTCCAGGAGCTAGAGGCTTTTTCTAATGCTGAAGGGGAGGTCTTCTCTCATCTGCTTGGCAAAGAAAATCGGACAAAAATGTAGCCAGGTAAAATGTATATTTTAAGAAATTAAGAGCATAATTTTAATTATATGTTATTCAATTTGTTATTAATTATTAAATGAAGCTGATTTTTTTTTCCTTTTTCTCATCTCAGATAGGTGGTGGCAGATGTTTGGTCCTAAAACACCAAATCTTCAAGAGGTAGCCATTCGTATTTTGAGCCAGCCATGCAGTGCTTCCGGTTGTGAGCGCAATTGGAGTATGTTTGAGCACATACACTCCAAGAGGCACAATAGATTGTCTGTGGAGAAGTTGAATGACCTAGTCTTTGTTCATTACAACCTCCGTCTTAGACACAAACAGGTTATGGACCATGATAGCACCCCGATCACGCTAGAGGAGGTTGATCCAGAATCTGAGTGGATCAGTGAGGCTACAAATCCTATCTTTGGTGATGAGGACTTAGATTGCATCGACCAGGTAGATAGAGAGGCTGAGGTTGTAGCCATGACAGAGGAGGAGGTTAGAGCGCGAGGAGATCTAGAGCCAAAGCCAGAGCTAAAGCCAGACACAGTTGATGTTGGTGAGGGTAGAATGGAGTCACGGGCAGAGAGTATGGCTGTTGACACATCCAGCACCTACTTTAGCGTTACACGCCTTCGTAGGAACGACCCAGGCTCCTCTGAGCCATAGACTTGTAGTTGTTTTACTTTGGATATATGTGTGGAACTGGAACATTTGAATTTTGATGTCATGGATTCCATATTCCATGAGTTTTGTAATATTTTTACATTTGACACTATTAATATATCTATGGTTATTGGTTGCTATTTCCTTCAGCTACAATTTGCGTTTATACTAATCATAATGTGATCGATGTATACTTGACACTTGTGTATGTGATCAAATTAACTTCAATTTGATGATGTTATTGTATATTTAAGGTTAGTTTAATAATGGGTGCATGAAAAAAGTTCTAAATCCTTAAAAATCACTAAATTTCTTGGGTTTTTCACTTTGCCGAGTCCTGGCCGATCCGAGTCGAGTCACCGTTGCCGAGTTCACACCGAATCCGAGTCCCATTTCTTTGATGTAAATTGATTCATTATGCTATGCAAATAACTTGCTTATATACTTCACTTGTGGTGTCAAGTCTCAAGTCGGCTTGCCTTGTTAATTTAATAATAATATTATGTATATTGTCCAAATAGGTCTTGACCTATTAAGACGTTATTGCTTGATTGCCTTTACCACACGCTACATGAGTTTGGGCCCAACCCAATTACATAATCGCTCAAAATACATATTGGGCCTACCCTATCTACAAGTTACATTCAATATAGGACCACAAGTTACATCACCCAATTAGGGTCAGACCAAATTACAAGTTACATTTATAGGGCCTGTCCTATCCACAAGTTACATTATATATAGGTCTTGCCCAAGCAAGACATAATTACAAGTTACATGTATTTGGGCCCAGCCCTAAGTTCAATTTAAGAAATGGATAATACATGTGTATTTAAATTATCATTGACAACAATAAAATACAATAGATAGGTATCCGAGCTAGCTACTATTTCAACATGAATTGGCTTCTTATTCCTTCAATTCCCGACTTTCACTCACATGAGAGTTGGATGTTACAACGAACAGTCGTACACGCTTCCTAGATTCCCAACTGATAAGATTATTCTTATGTAGTTGGGAAGACAGATCATGGTCGTTCATGCACATCAATCTGTCAGGCATAAGGTTCGGATGGGGATTTCTATAACTAACCCATTGAAGATTGGTCGGTACTCCCTCATTACATCCACCAAAGCCAAAGCCATGGAGACCGAAATGTAGGGGATAAAACTCAAAAGGTTCAAGTCAAGAGCAAATTTCAACTACCGGGGTATGAAGGAGAGGATCAAAAAGTCCTCATACATGTGCAACGCATAGAGGATATTTGGGTGGATCTCCCTACAGAGAAAGAAGTCTGTAAGATGGATTATTGTTTCAAACCTTAGGAAGAAAGTTAGGCAATACTAAGATCTGAAAAACAAGTGCACAAACCGACATATGAAAGCACCCTCAAATGAAGTAGTTAACAAGCAAGAGAACCTTGTGCACTAGATAAGACACTAATAACAATAAGGTAATCAGATGCAAATCTCCAACCAGGTGGACCCTATAATTGAGAATAGAGGAATGAGAGAACCTGAAATCTTATTCTTGCTATCGTCCCATTGATGCCTTTATTTTGTCAAGCAGACATTGTTGTTGAACTTTCTGATTCACGGTAGACTTCTTGAATTGCTTTAGCTCATCCAGAATCGAAGCCTCAGTCAGATCCTTATCTTTCACAAATTGTAACGGACCTTCCATGGTGTCAAATTTAGGGCACCTTCAAGTTTGTCCTCGACTTTCAGATCTGTAACCATCTTGCAAAACTAACAATAAATTGAAAGTGAAGGACAACTAATAATCTGATTATTTAGAATGAACCTAAAGCTCTGATACCATGTTAATTTTAAGCAATCAGATGTTAATCTTAAATAATTAAGTTATAACAGAACAGTAACTACAATAAAAACACAAAACAAGACACACCAATACCCTAGGAAAACCTCCCTCTTGGAGATGAAAAACCCAGCCACAAAGTACAATGTGTATTATCTCAAATGGAGGCAATTACAAGGCAAGTGTTCTTATCTCAGAATGTTGTTCAACCAGCAAGATAGCAGATCTGAATTCCTCTTTATATGATAATGGAGATTGCAGCCCTTATCATCAGCATCAAATTCGCTCAAGGCAAGTCTTCATTAGCTTCGCAAGATCTTGATAGCATCACCTAACAGCCAGCCTTCACACAACAGATGAGGAGCAAGTTCGCGCAAGAGAGACAGAGAGAGAGAGATCCCCAAATGTTGGGGCGCAAATTACATGCGTTGACAGCCTTAAGAATGATTCGCCTTGTATGTAAATTTATTCATTATGCTATGCAAATGACTTGCTTATATACTTGACTTGTGTGAAGTCTCAAGTCGGCCTGCATTGTTAATTTAATAATAATATTATGTATATCGACCAAATAGGTCTTGACCTATTAAGACGTTACGTTATTGCTCGATTGCCTTTACCACACGCTACATGAGTTTGGGCCCAACCCAATTACATAATCGCTCAAAATACAAATTGGGCGTACCCTATCTACAAGTTACATTCAATATAGGACCACAAGTTACATCACCCAAAGAGGGTCAGACCAAATTACAAGTTACATTTATAGGGCTTTTCCTATCCACAAGTTACATTATATATAGGTCTTGCCCAAGCAAGACATAATTACAAGTTACTTGTATTTGGGCCCAGCCCTAAGTTTGATTTACATAGTGGATAATACATGTGTATTTTAATTGTCATTGACAACATTAAAATACAATAGATAGGTATCCGAGCTATTTTCAAACTTTGTGCTGCTATTATTTGTTCTTGATATCATTAGCATAGAAAAGGGTAGATAGGACTTCATAATTTCAAGTCTTTGAGCTTGATATTACTATCTCGTCCCGAAGGAAGTGACGGAAGTCTTTAAGCTTTCAAGAAACTTCATTTCCTTTCTCTCATCTTATTTCAAAAGGTTGTCATTGTTGTTTTAAATTAACTTGCTATCACTTTTCTGTCAAGAGAAAAGGATATTGGCTTTCTTGAAGAAAGAAGAAAGACTGATGTCTAATCCCGTTTAGTTTTAGATTAGATATAGATAGGGGGAGACTTCCCTTAATTAGGAGAGTTTTACTCACACACGGTGGTTGAAACCACAATTTTGTATATTTCCCCAAGTGTACAAAATTTTCAACCAACAATGTTGTTGTGATTTATTAAGGAGAGGAATACTCCTTATATAGAAAATTACAAGAGGATCTTTTCAAAATAAAAACGATTGAGAATAGAAACACGAAAGGAGACATTCTAAAAGAAACTAAACACGAAAAGGGAAAGATCCACTGGTAGTCATTGGTGATATGGATGCAATCCTTGACATCCGATGGTTGCGATCTTTCGAAGAGATCACCTTGAGCTTGCAAACTCTAGAGTTTAGGTTCCAATCAAAAGAAAAGAAAGTGGTTTTCAGTGGGATGTCCAATGGAAGTCCATGTGTTGTCACCTACAAGCAGATGAGAGGATGATTTGCCATGATCAAGTTGAGTGGGTAGTAGTGTTATCATGCCTACCATTCCTTAAGGAGAATAAAGGAATTATCATCCAGATGTGCAAGCCTTGCTAACTAAGCAAAGTATGGTTTTTAGTGGCATAACACCAAGAAAGACTCCTAAAAGAGGTATTGAGCATGTGATAGACTTGGAAGAGGGAGCAAAAATAATCATCACCACTCCCTATCAACATCCCAAGATACATTAACAGAGTTAGAGAAAACAATCAAGGAGCTTTTGGAGATGGGACATATCCATCCAATCAAGAGCCCATTTACATCTTTAGTAGTGTTGGTGAAGGAGGGCAGAACTATGTGCATGTGCATAGATTATAGAGCTCTTGATAAGAAAACCATTAAAATTGGTATCTTGTATCCACGATTGATGAGCTACATGGAGTTGTCTATTTTTGCAGAGATAGATTTGATATCTAGTTACCATCAAATAAGAATTTGTGAGGATGATGTTGCGAAGACTACTTTTCAATGTCATTTTTGGGCATTATGAGTTCCTAGTTATGCCTTTTGGCTTAACTAATGCTCCTACAACATTTCAATCCTACATGAACCAAGTTCTCAATAAGCAGCTCAAAAAATTTGTTTTGATTTTTTTTTATGACATGTTGACTTTCAGTAAGACTTGGGAGGAGCCTACAAGACATTTCGATAAAATTTTGAACATGCTTGAGGATAAAACTTTATTTGAAATCCAACTATATGTTGATATGACAAAACTCATGTACCTTGGTCATGTAATCAACTCAAAAGGGGTATGTGTTGACCGATAAAAGATCAAGGCAATTTTAGAATGGCCTCAACGTACAAATCTCACTCAATTGAAGGGATTCTTTGGTATTTTTTATTTCTATAGACGATTTGTGAAGGGTTTCTCCCAATTGGCTGCCCCACTTACTAATCTAATCAAAAAAGGGGCTTTCGTATGGTCTACTGCAACGCAGAAATCTTTTGATTAGTTCAAGCAAATCATGAGCACATTCTTGTCTTGGCCATTGTACAGTCAAAAATATCACCCTCATCACCTTTAGTGGCAATTGTGACATGTGGGCCTCCCCCACGCTGCTTGGAGGACAGGCCGCCAACTTGTCCTTTTTTCCACCGAAGAAGTCCATGTCAGCTTCCTCAGAGACGTTACCAATTCTGCCAGCCTGACAGATTCGCGGGCGCAGACTCAGCGCGAAGATGTCCGCATGGCGTGCTCTTGTCCCACCAACCTGCCAGCCAACAGGTGGCCATTGGGACATTACAACCCGTGCCAAGAAGGAATCGTAACGCCTCCTTGCGTGGACACCGACATTCAAACTCGTCCCTTAGCCTATATCCTGGGTTTTCAGACATTTCCAATGGATCCATTTTTGGCAGATTGAAGACTTGCTCTTGGAGATTGAAGCTCTTGGAGACACCACCACCATTGTTGCAGCTTCGTCAAGCTACCCAGTTTACCAAGCATGCCAATATTTGCCAAGCACTAGGGGAGTAATCTAACTCTATCTTGCATTTCCAATATCTTGCTTATTTTCCAATTATCAAATAGCATAGCATCATCTTTGCATTTGCTCTTAAACTCTTCTTTATCATCTTCCTTTCCCGTGGCTTTTTGGGTTGTCCGTGGAGGTGGAAACACCAAAACGAGGGTCTGACTTAGGCAGGCTCCAAAACACAACCCCCAACATTTTCTCTCTTGCATGTGTGTAGGTGCAGCTTCGTGAAGAGAAGATTATCATGCGGGAAGCTTCAGAGCGTGGACCGGTTGTAAGATTTCTTCATTCTCTAGTATTTTCTTTATTCTATCTCGTAATTTGTGTTATTCATAGATTTAAGTGTTGCTTAGCTATTTTATAAATTCTGTCAACACGTCCAGGACTTTTTGCCCAGACTTTGTGCTTCGTCCGTACAGGACGACAATGGGCCACGATGGTGCCCCAGCTCCGCACGCTTGTCCTATGGGCAGAGGCTCTGCAGAGCCGTGTTGACGTGTTCTTTATGACAGTGTCGAACACAAAATAAAGTTGCCTAAGAGTCACTTCACTCTCTCTTGATCAAAGTGCAATTGCATGCTAAGATTGCAAGAAGTTCAAACAATCGACTCCAAGGTTCCTTTATGCTACGGACGTGACTCAGTTGGTTGATGTGATTGCTGGTAATCCAAGGGGCCTTACGTTTGCATCATTCTTTCACTTCTTTGTTGTGGCTGGAACTCCATCATCGGATATGGCAATTCTACGATGTTGCTGCTTCGAATGGACTAAAATGAACTGAAAGTGAAAGGGAAAGGGGTTAGAAGGATCTAAGTCTACTCCTAAGGGCAGTGATAACAATGAATAGTGCTTTGGTGGACAAATTCCAAATAAACCAAGTTCTGCTTCGCCAAGATCAACTACAACTCCGCAAGAACTGGTGCAATTTTCTAGGGATGCTAGAGGATTTTCAAATCGAGAAAGTGCATTTGAATACCCAAAACAACACAATTCAAACGACTATCCACAATCGAACTTAGCACAAATTTAGGGGGCTCAAACTAACTTTAGACTACAACTTACAATTAGCAAGACGCAAAAAGTATGAACCATGGAAATTCATCAAACACCATTACATTCTCCATTGAAATCAAAGCACTTTACTATTTCTAATCTAAGTGAGGAAGGTGAAACCATGCAAGCTTTGAAAAAATAACTTAAGTGGACACCATTAGAGAACAATGTTTCACTGTTATTATCTCAAAACTTATCGCAACAATTTCATACAAGTCTCCCTCCTTTTACAAATGAGGGGGTTACCCCTTTATATAGACCTTAGGCCATGATTACACGCAAACCCTAATTATGGTTTACCCTAAAAGATTCCACACACATGATGCAACAAGATGGGAATCAACAATAAATACCCCATAAAGCCCATATACAATTAATTACAATCCTGCCAAAAAATGGCACCCATAAAGCATTAATTAACCATTACATTCAAAAAGTGCCCACTATGCAATGAATGTATCATCATGCCAAAATCGCCCATGATGCCATAAATGTTCCATCATTTCCAAATGCGGCAGTCGCATGCAAAAGGAATCTGCCATAAATTCAACATGCAATGACCAAGTCGCCATTTGGTCAAATATTCCGATAATGAATGTGCTACTCTACTGTCGTGTGTTCAATAGATCCTCGTCATGCAAGTGGACCTCGCCATGGTATATCCGCTCCTGCACATCTGGAATTGTTGGAGAGGGAAAATTCGATTCAAGAAGAATTTTCTTGGTCTCTTCAACTTTCCTTGCTTGGAGAAGGTTTTCCATCAATTTTCACCATCTCCTATTGTTTAGGAATTTTGCACAAATTAGGGTTTCAAGTCCAGGAGGAAGAGAATTCTTCTACGAATCCAAATCTGTAAAATTTTTGAAATTTGGATGTGAATTGATGCCCGAGAATGGATTTTTTCAAAACATTTCCCAGGGGGGAATTTCTTGTTCAGTTCATCCCTAATTCCTTCCTTGCCTTAGAAATTTTATCTTCAATTCATCCTTGGGTGTGATTTCTTCCTTGCTTGGAATTATGCTATGAAAAGAAATTTGTTCCTTACCCCTGAGAGAGGAAATTCTTCATGCCTTAGCCAATTTTCATGATTTCCAAGAACTATGTCGTGAAGGAAGGAATTTCCATCACTTAGTCAAAAAAAAATTCAGAATTTCTTCTTCTTGGGCGCAATTATTTCTCGAGGAAGGAATTTTTTTGTGCTCTTTGAATTCATCACATTCGCAGGGAGTTTTTGACCAATTTGCCACATTTCCTATTTTTTAGGAATTTTCCTAAAGTTTAGTACCCGAGTCCAGGAGATAGAGAATTATCTCACGAGTCCAAATCTGCAAAACTTTCCGAATTCTGATAAGATTTGGTGTCTAAAAAAGGAAATTTCAAAAAATTTCTCGAGTGGAGTTTTTTGCTTTTCATTCCTTCTTGACCCTTTGACTTTCATGCCTTGGACGATTTCTCTTCATTCTTTGACTTGAACGTGGAATCTAGCTTGATGAAGGAATTTCATCAAATGTTGAATCCTCCATGACCCCTCCATTTTGGTGCCCTGCTGAATGCTTGAGCGGAATTTCACTGAAGGCAAGGAATTTCGTTGAATATTGAATCCTCCATGACCCCTCCATTTTGGCGCCCTGCTGAGTGTTTGGGCAGAATTTCACTGTGGAGGAGGAATTTCATCAAATGTTGAATCCTCCATGACCCCTCCATTTTGGCGTGCTGCTGAGTGCTTGGGCAGATTTTGGCCATGAAGGAGGAATTTGATGTTTTCTACCAATTCAGGATATGTATATATATGAAATATAACATTTAAGTATAAGAAACTTATACTTGAAGTTATATTTCATATATATTGTCAGGATGTTTGAGAGTGGTTTCAGGTCCTTAGGAATCATAACGCAAATTCTGGATTTTGGAAGATCTTTCAAATTTTCAGACTTGTCAAATTTCAGGCCATTTTCGGATTAGGATGACATTGGTGGATTGATGTGAATTTCCAGACTCGGATGATTTTGCATGCTTTCCTCTTCTAGAATAGGAGTTCCAAACTTAACCATTTCTTTGCTCCAACTTGTTTGCCTTCTGACTCTTCTGGATTTAGAAATGATCTTCAGGAGCGTTCAGTCTTCAACGTCTTCAGGGATGTTCAGTTTTCAGTGTTTTCCTGTGAAGAACCTGCCAAAAATAGATTTACCCAAATAGTAAGTATTTCAAAATGTCAAGGTTTGGGGAAAATATGTCAAGAAAGCACTTACTAAAAATAGAAATTTACTAAAAATAGGAATTACTAAAAATAGTAAGTTTGATTTTTGGCAAAAATAGACCAATCCGGGAGGCAATGAAACTTACTAAAAATAGACTTACTAAAAATAGTAGGTGCTCAGAATTCGCTCAAATTTTACAGGGAGGTTCCTTGAAGGGTCCCAATTCCAGTTCCAAGTTCAATTTTTCCAAAACCCTAACAGAAACCCCCTAAAATCTAGAAATAAAGGCAGAAACCCTAAAATTGACGAAATGAGTCCTAGACTTATTAACCAAATTTGCTCAAATGAAAAGAAGACTTAATCAATATGACCCCCAAACACTTGCAAAGCAGAGAGACTGACGAGACTGTTGCGAAAAAGACCCAAAAAACAAAGCCAAAAGACCGGAAGGGCCTAAAAAAGTAGGGGGTCTCCATTTGCAATGGGGCGATGTGTGAAAACGTCACAACAAGCCATCCAGAGACGTTTCTTGGGTGGCTGACGCTCCCTGTATAAATTTGTTATCCCCTGGCTCATCTTAGCGTCAGTTCCCAGAGGTAATCGAAAGGACAATTTGTCCTTGAGGATTCATCATCCTTGAGGTGACAAACTCCCTCCGTTACAGCCATACCGAATTTCTCCAAGCCCTTTGAGCTTGAGTGTGAGCCTCTAGAGAATGAATAGGTGTTATCCTAATGCAAAATAAGCAATTGCCTTTGAAATTAGAAAGTTGAGAGGAGAAAAATAAGATTGGAGATACTTGCCATAATGCATGCCTTTACAATGTTTAGGTAATATTTGGTTGGTGGAAGGTTCATTGTTAAAACTAATCATAATAGCCTCAAGTATTTCCTTAATCACAAAGATCTCAATGATAGCAAAAATGGATTAGTACGCTCTATTAAAGTAATATTGTAATATTGTTATAATGATCATCTTAGTCATTTAGTTAGTATTTAGAAACTTTTGTTTGTCTTTCGTCTTTAGTTAGTTTTAGGAAGTTTCTTTTATGTCTTTTGTGTTTCTATTCTCAATTGTTTCCATTATGGAAAGATCATCTTGTAATTGTTTATTTAAGGAGCCTTTGTTTCCTTTATTTATACAGCATCGAATTATCATTTCATGGTATCAAAGCAGGTAAAGTTTTTTGACGAATTTTCTTAAAAAAAAATCATAGGTATTTTACTTAGAGATTATTTCCAGAAGTTTTTTACGATTTTTTATGAAAAATCATGGTGGGTTTTTCTGATTTCTTAAAAAAAAATCGTGGATGTTTACCTGGAATTTATTTTTAGAAGTTATTTACGATTTTTTATGAAAAATCATGGTGGGTTTTTTTATCCACAAAAAATCATGAAGGTTGTTATTTTTTGGGTTTTCTAATACTTTTTTCCAAAAAAATCAAAAAAGGTTTACTAATTTTTTCCACAAAAAATCATTGAAGGGTTTTGTATGAGTTTTTCCATAAGAATCAGGGAGGGTTTTACATGATTTTTTCCTAAAAATCATGGTCATGCAGTTTTCACTATTTTTCCACAAAAACGGAGGTGTGTGATTTCAGCATTGCATCAAGGGTTTGACGATTTTTCCCGCAAAATCGTGGTTTCTTGTAACTTGTTTTGGGTTGCACCTAGGGTTTCTAGGGCGAACAGCGTTCTTCTCCAAAAAAAATTTGATGGTTTTTTTAAAAAATCATGGGTGTTGCTTCTTTTGACATTTTTTGGCAAAATCGTGTTCTTTCGGACCTGTGAAGTTTTTGAGAAGCTGATCTTGGTCTTTTTGGATAAAGGGAGGGATGACTTCGTTACCCAACATCATGTTGGAAGGTTCAAAGGATTATGGTAAACTTTGTCATATCTAGAAGTTCTACAAAACCAAGGAGGGTCTCGACAGTAGGCTCATGTCGCGGAGCATTTTGAGGAGAAGGGGGCCAGCCTTCTATGCATTCGTGACCAAATAACCTCAAGATTATGTCAAGTCTTTTGTAGGGTAGTTAGTAGGAGGACCTTTAAGAGAGGGTATTAAAGTAATATTGTAATATTGCTATAATGTTCATCTTAGTCATTTAGTTAGTATTTAGAAACTTTTGTTCATGTCTTTCGTCTTTAGTTAGTTTTAGGAACTTTTCTTTGTGTCTTTCATGTTTTCTACTCTCGATTGTTTCCGCTATGGAAAGATCGTCTTGTAATTGCTTACTTAAGGAGCCTTCGTCTCCTTTGTTTATACAACATCGAAATATCATTTCAGCTACAAGTTTAAGATTTTGACATTAAATGTCAAAGGGAAGAAGACTATTTTAGTTAATGCAATGTCAAGAAGGCCAAATTTGAGTTCCATAATGGAGATTACTGATGATGGTAAGGAGTAAATTCTTGTGGTGTATGCCAAAAACCTTTTTGCCACTAGTATTTTGGAAGGTACTTTGCAGCAATGTTACAAGACTCTGCTAGACTCAGCAAGTCTCGAGGCAAACCACCTCTGCAAAGTCTTTAGGACTCTAGACTCTAGAGGATATGTGTTTTTCCTTTCCTATACTTTAAGTCATATTTCATGTATATATTGGTAGGATGTTTAAGAGTGGTTTCAAATCTCTAAAAGTTATAATGCAGATTCTAGATTTTAGAAGATCTTTAAATTTTTCAAAGAGCTGAATTTCAGTAATCAACAAACTCCTATCAACATTCTCTCGCTCTCTCTATCTCAGTATCTTTATCTCCCTTAAACTCTAGACCTATCTCTCTCCCTATCACTCTTCCTCTATCCCCTCTCTCTACCTTTCTCTATCTCACTCTCTCCTTTCTCCCCCAAGATATGGACCTATCTCTCTACCTCTCTCTCACCCCCAAACCCTCGCAAGGGGTGCTACCCTCAACCTTGTTTGTGTGTCGTCCCCAAACCCCCATCAAAATATAAGTCTAAGCAAGTAATAGGCCAATGATGAATCATGATCATAAAATCTACAAAGTACATATCCCTTGTCGCAAATCATTGCATCTTCGTAGTCAAAACTACAATCAAAAATTATCTTGTCACTAAGCTTGAGATTGAGACGCAAGTAGTTTATCATGGTTGCAACACCTTCTTGGACCTATCTTAGATGCATACATAGGACTAGGGTATCGAGTGATATAGGCTCCAATGAGGCTTGAGCAATAGACTTCCAACTTTTGTTTTGATATTTGTTTAAAACTTTTGATGCCATGGATATCATATTCCATGAGTTTTGTAAACACTTGACACTACTTATATATCTAAAGGATTATTTCCTTAAACTAAAATTTGCTTTTATACTTATGTGATCAATGTATACTTTTGTATGTGTTCAAAGTAGCTTCTATTTGATGATATTATTGTGTCTTTAAGGTTTATTTAGTAAAGGCTACATGAAACAAGTTTTAAATCCTTAAAAACCTCTTAATTTCTCGGGTTTTCCAATTTGTTGAGTTTGGGTGTCAAGTCTGAGTCTGAGTCAAAAATCAGCTTGCCGAGTTCGAGTCAAGTCTAACTCTTGTAACACTGCTTTGTAGGATGAAAAGTACAAAGTGGTGAATGAATTGATTCTCTACAAGGAAAGAATCTTCCTAGTACCTGAATCAAGGCTCAAATTGAATATTTTGAGTACTTTCCATAATGCTCCCTATCTTGGTCTCCAAGGATTTTTCAACACTTACAGGCTAAGTCACCGCGTTCGAGTTCGGCAACCATAAAATTCGGATGAAATCGGGGAGGCCAAAAAATTCGGCATTAAATTCGCCTTATATAATTTTATTTATTTTTAAATATAAGTAATAAATTGAAAATGAGTAATAAAATAATATTAGTATACTAATATATTTAAATATACTAATAAAGTTAAACATAAAAGAAAATGAAATAAAAAATAATGTTTAAAAATTTAATTTAAAATATTATTAATACATAAAAAATATACTAAATAATAAATATATTATAATAATAAGTTTAATTTAAATATTTTAAAACATTAAGTTTTAACCTATTGAATAATAAACAAAATTATATAACAAATAAACATGATGTAAAACATAAAGAATAAATAATTTTAATTTAATTTGAAAAAACAAAAAATTAAAATAAGAACAAAACTTAATAATTTAGTAAGCCTCCTCTTCGTGAAAAGCCCTACCTAAGCTGATTCCGTCGTAAAATAAAAAATGGATGTACAGCTAAACTCCCGACGACTGGCAGAGCTCCTTTTCGATGACAAAGCTTTCTTCCACTGTGTGGGCACTGCTAAACTTCCGGCGACTAACGGAGTTCTTAACCTTGACAGAGCTTTCTTCTGCCTCGTCGGCTACTAAACTCCTGGCGACTTGTGGAGCCTTTTCCTTCAATAGAGCTTTCTTCTGCCATCGTAGTCAAGAGTTTTTTTAAAATATATTTTATCAGAACAAATTTTGCCCTTTACCCTACCAAATATATTGGCGAATTTCAATGAATTTTTATTAATGTTTTGAAATCCGCCGAATTTCAAACTTCATGACTGAAATTTGCCGAATGCGGTGACTAAGCTTACAGTCAAATCTAAGAATGATTTTCATGGAAAAGGCTAAAGGATGAAATTCTTATGTTAAAGAATGTCAAAGTATGTCAATAGAGCAAAAATGAGTACACTTTTCCTATTAATTTGTTACAGTCCTTGCCCATTCCCAATCAAAAATTGGAAGGTATCTCAATGGACACCATCACTAATCCATCAAAACTGCATGGGAAGGATTGTACCTATGTTATTGTTAAAGATTCACTAAAATTGCACACTTCTTTGTTATTTCTACAGTGTTTACAACAGCTTAAGTGGCTGATTTATTCTTTAGAGAAGAGTTCAGATTGCACGAAATGCTAAAAAACATTGTGAGTGATAGAGGCAGCAAGTTTCTAAGTCTCTTTTTGGCAAGAATTATTCAAATTGAGTAGAACTAAGCTCACTCCTAGCACCAGTTATCACCCACATACTGATGACCAAACAAAGATTGTTAACAAAAGGGTGCAAAGTTATTTTAGCATTATATTTCAGGGCATCAAAAAGCTTAGGTAAGATAGTTTCATTTGGATGAGTACTATTATGATTCTACTTATCATGTCTATTGAGATGTCTCCAATTATGGCATTGTTTGGATATGAAACTTTTGGCTTCATTGATCTCTTGTTTGGTGATAGTAGAGTGCCCAAGCTAAGCATTTTCTACAGCAAAGTCAAAACATCATGGAATCCTTGGAAACAACCTCCAGCATGCTCAAAATCAGCAAAGGTTGTATCAGCATCATATAGAGTGTGCATCTAAAGTTGGAGATATGGTTTACTTGAGGTTGCAACCCTAGAGGCAATCTGCTCTCAAGAAGTGTGGATCAAAAAAGCTTAAGTCACGATTCTATGGCCCATTTAGGATCTCCAAAGGGAATAGAGAAGTGGTTTATGAGTGAGAGCTACCTAAGAGTAACAACGTTCACAATGTCTTTCATGTGTTATGCCTCAAGAAGGTACTTAAAAATAATGTACTTGCCTCTTCAGAGTTGCCTCCTTTGGATGAAGAAAGGAAACTTTTTTTGATTATAGTAGTGATGGATTTTAGCGAGCATGCTTTGACGAAGAAGGCCATAAACAAATATTTGGTTAAGAAAAAGAATCTACCAATGTAGGATGCTATTTGGAAGAATGAGCAAATATTGCAACATCAAATTTGCAATTGCTTGGAGACAAGCAAATTTACGAAGGAAGGAACGTAATGCCCCATTCTCGAGCTAGTTGGTAGACCGACAGTTAACCTATTTCTCGAGTTCTTGTAGGTTAATTGGGAAGGAAAAGGGAACTTCAAAGTTCTTGGAGAGCACAGGTTCATTCAAGATTATTATTCATGGCATTGAGCTAAGTTGGCAATATGAATCATCTTGTCACTTTCAAAAGTGATTTCTAACTTTTGATGGCTTCTCCAAACTTCTTGGATAAACAATTATTTTTAATAAATCACTCAGTTGGCTCCAATCATCATTGCAAGTCTTCAAACTTATATTGGCATGATTAGAGTATGATTCCAACGCAATTTAAAATCTTTTCACAACTCAAGTAAAATAATTTAAATGTTCAATTAAGTTTCTAATGTTAATTATTTAAATGACAACTTAAGTGAAATAACTTTTTAAAAGTTGATACTGTTTCAAAATTGGGCGCTTAAGAGAGATAATAAGGAAGCCTTTGCACATGAAATGTTATTAATATTTCAAAAAAGTCATTTTGAGTAGAAAAATGAATTAATAAAATTTTAAATTGTAAATTTCCCTCCAAAAGCTATTTAAGGTCTTGGGCTCATTTTAAAAGTTACACTGGTGAATATGATATTTTCATGTTACTGAAATGAATCATGAGCTCTTCCAAATCTTTTGAGGATGAAAATCCTCTCAAGGTTACCAGTTTTGGAGATGAAAAACCAGTAGTTAGTTGATGTGATTTCAGCTAGGAATCACCACTGCTACAAATCAAAATTTCCATTTCTTAGGTGTTGCAATGGAGATTTTTGATGTATTTTGGGTGTACGTTTTAGTATTGAAATTGCAGAATATTTCCAAAATTTTGTGTTGCCTTGGGGCAAATTTGAAAAATTCAAGTCGGTCATACCATTGCTGATTTCTCTTCGCAGGCCATACCAACTTATTGCAAGTACAGACTGTACCTCTGCAAGAACAGTGTGAGCCTTTTAGGGCGAAGTGTTGGGTATTAGGCATTCAAAAATGCATATTCAGTGGCACCATGTGCAAACTTGAAGCTTCCAAGTCTTTTGAAGATTGGGAAACGGCATCAGAGTGATGTTTGATGCTATCACTGGGGGTTGTATGCTTGACCATTAATTATTTGCAAACTGCAGATTCATTTAATAATGAATTCAGTGTTTTGGAGTGAGATTGGATCTATTTGGTCAAAGCTTTTCAGCTTATGTCATTTTGGCTTGTTCGGTGTGAGTTATTGGAGGTTTTTGGGCAAATATCCTGGTTGTACATCTTTGAGGCAGTGTATTTCAGTGCATTCTCAGACCTGCACCAGCTTGCCTATTCATCCAGTTAAGGTATACTGTTATTATTCCATCGCTAAGCTGGTGGGTTCTTGTTGTTTGGCATTTTGGGGGTAATTTAGCAGTTTATTTATATCAGCAATACTTTCCTTTATCAACATTCGCAACAGCTGATACATAATTCTATTTTGGCAAGATTATGTGACCTAATATTGTAACACTAGATGGTAATACCGCCACAGAGTTGCTTTTGTTTATTGCTGATACGTTTCCAACTGAACAAGTGGTTTATTGTGTACTCACTCACCACTGAATAAGTGGAAGATCTCTGCTTCATGTTTTGTACCCACTCACTATTCGATAAGTGGAAGAAACTTGATTTTCATTTCAGTATTGTATAAGCTTTTCCACTGAATACGTGGAAGTGCCTTATAATTCCCACTAAATAAGTGGATGTTTACCTTTTCCAAGTTTTGTATATGCACCCCATTGAATAAGTGGCTTTGGTCGGCTTGCCACCTGGTGCTTTCCTTTCAGCTATTTTATTTCAGTTAACTGTAATCCTAAACACAGTATGCTCTCACCTTGCCCATTTCGGGATCTCGGTGATCAAAAAGTGGGAAGAAAGTTTCTGCATCTCAATTTCATTGTTACTATTTTCAACAAAAAACAAATTACATGTGTATGTTACAGAGTATGGTAGTTTCTACAATACATACAATACAATATGCAGATGTGTATCCAAACAGGGACAGGGAAGTAAACTATGTCTTCAGAGCAAATGGGGATATAATTCTGGATGGGATATTCCCCCATACGGTAACATAATGAGGTGATATAAGTTTTACATTTATATGCAGACCATGTATACAGACAAAATACAAAAATGCAATTTCATCATTGAAAGAACATACACACTTTAAGTGCATAATTAGCTTCTCTATTGCACACATCTAAGTTGAGTTAAAAACATTTAGTCTACCCTAGAATAAAACTGTAGAAGATTCATATTCATTTTGACAGGTTTCTAAATGATGCATGCCATTTAATAGCTTGATGCATACCCCACTTTCCTCATAAGGTTCCAAGTATTTACCGGATAAGATGGGTCTTGCACTGCAATCGTCACATCTGAGCCAAAAACAAGCTGCAATAAAGAAAAATTTAAAAAACTCACAAAAATGTAGTAAGTATATCTAAACAAACAGTTATCAACCAAAGTTGCGAATAAGCTAAATGAGCAAAAAACATATCAATTCACTTAATCATAATCTTCAAAATAAAATAGCTAAGAAGCATTCCATCATAAGAACAGAAGCATCAAACAGAACAATAATCTACAGAACAGATGCAGTAGGAAGCCCAGAAAAAATAAAGAGTCAAACATAGCAAAGATTAGATTGTATATGTTAAAATACAAATAAGAACTTTGTTCATTTCAAGTTACATGAGTAGAAAGATTGATTGGCAAGTAAACAATGTCTAGATACAATATGCAGATAAAGATTAACTCGCCATGCAGAAAAAGTAAATATATATACCATATTTGCAATTATTAATTTCAAACATTGCAGGGTACATGTAGTTGTGATCAACAATTTTTTAACACTCAAGATACAATGCTTAAGTTTCATTATTTTCAAATAAAGTGTTTATCACTTTAAATGAAAGAATAGAGGATACTTAAGATCCAAATACATAAGAAGAAAACACCAAAAAGTTTCTCCTTTTGATCTGATTTAAAGCACCCTAAACCTTAAAAGCAGGTAATATTGTGATACAATGCAATTCACTTTTTAACATCATAATAATCCCTAAAGGAGACATTCCTCTTAATTTTGGGATCTAATCTTGAGTACGCTTCCACAAATTCTTCCACATTATCAATGGTTGGATTATTTGCTTCCTCCTCTACCATGTGTTCTTCCCTAGGTAGGAAGGGAGGTCATGTTGGTCTAGGGGTTGATACCCTTGTTGGGTTGCTATTTTCAGGGTGGTTTTTGTAGGTATCCCTTCCATTGGAGTGGTTGGATCTAGAATTATTGCTATTCATGTTTTGGATAACTTGGAGGATAAGTTGGGTTGTTCTTTCATTTCTTTCATTTTGCTCCAGGAGAGCTTGGGTGGTTTGTTCCATGAAGGTCCTCAATTTGTTTGACTATTTGTTCGCTTATTGTGTTGTTGGTGGATGGAAGTTTCTTCCTTTCTCTTTCCAAGATCCTTTGAGCCTTTTGGCTAGGTAGCATCAACTATCCTCCGTCCCTCAGGCTGACAGGAATGGTGCTCTGATACCAATTGTAATGTCCCCTTTGGGATTGCCCTAGATTTTACCCACAAAGAGATATAATAGTGCTATTATTCTATTCAATGTAATAAGATTTGATCTGATTATGTGCCTGATTTCTGCTTGTACGTATTGCTCGATATGATTGTGATCTGGATCACTGTTCTTTATCAATTGCTTCCTTGATGCTGATCGCTGCTCTTTTGATAAGTATTTATGTTCCTTAGTTTGATGTTCCTTGAAACAATTGCTTGATATATTTTCTGATCTGGATTGATTGTTCTTTTCCAAATGATCCCTTGATCGATTGCTGGATGAACGAGAGTCCTATCTCCCTTTTCGAATAACTCCTTTAATGATTCCTTTTATATGTTTTCAAAGGAGGTGGCTCACCTAGAGCCATATCTGTTCAAACATATCTTCTTTGCCAAGATCGCACCACCTGGTGAATCGCACTAAATTGAATCCCTTCCTTATGTTTAATAACTCATGCTTCCATTTATATAATGATGCGGTTTGTCTTAATATGCGGGCCGCCTTAAGGAATCAGCCAATTAAGATAATAATTAATTTTGAGCTTCAGTTTTGTTTTCTTTCTCCCATGCACAACATGTCTTTGGCGGGACATGACACTGTCAATCAGATGTTATTAGATGTTTTAAAGGTTGCTTAAATGTCCAATAACCAGCAAGTTAATGTTGTTTTAAGGGGTTCGAATCTGATAATATTAATGAATATTAATTGTCTAATTTTGCCATTGGCAGTGATGTTAGCAGCTTCTATTCAATTCTAGTACACAGCATTTTCAACTTAGTTCAAGATGATTCTCTGGATTGCCTTCTGAAGCAGAAGAGAATTGAGGATGACAGAAACATGTACAAGAATGAGCTTGTATTGAATGCCTACAGATCAGGTGCTGTATCAAGTTATGTGTCTTTGAAAGAAGATTAAATGGATTTCTCACATTGTTTTCTGCAATACAAAGTCATGGTTGGGAGAAATTTAACAACTACAGCATTAACAAAGTAACTTTTAACTAATATGCATACCTGACCTTTCAACTTGTTCGTTCTATCATATTCCCAACAGGTTGACTGCAATTTATTGCAATTATTGTCCTTAGCTATCACAATTATCCATGGCTGGAAAATTTTGTTTGATTTTCTTTGAGGTCATTTTCTAGAATGTTTGAGATTTTTTGGTCTATGTATGAATGATCAATGGGCCAGTAAAGGGATTCCATATATTAAGGTACATAAAAAAATTTAGTTTGCTGCTTTCCTGAATTCTTTCTGAGTTTATGATCTATTTTACACCTTTTCATAGATTATCAATAGAATTAGAGAGCCTAGAACTAGGACCAGTTTCAATCATATCAGATATCTCAAATACCGATTGAGCAGGATCTACACCATCCTTCCAAAGTGAAGAGACCCAGGTAAAATCTCACAGACAAATACATAATTATAGTTCCATGAGAAGATATGACCAACTAGCATGTGGACAGCCAAACTAGCTATTGTAAATACAACTGATGAGGGAATTCTCAGAGATTCAAAGCTTCATAGAGTTGTTCAAGAAGGATCAGACCCCCATTTTTTAAGGTCTGCAAAGATGCAAGTTCATGTTTGAAACACATTTCAAATTTATTGATGATCCCCAATATGTTTGCTTTAACATCTTTAACATATGCCCTTGTACTTGTAAGGAATTGACTCATAGGAAGAATAGTGTTGGAGTCGATGATTGAACCCCACAAATTCCAAACAAACACCTTTTAAGATGCCACCCTGTTGTGACCATTTCACACATCGCCCCATCAGGATGGGGACCCCCTCTTTTTCTTTGGTTTTGTTTTCTCTTGGTTAGGTTTTTTCTCTGCTTGCTAGGTGTTTTGAGTGAGTTAGTGGTCGCCTGGGCTGGGTAAGTTAGGGTTTCCTTCGAAGAGCTCACCTAAGGTTTCTTTCAGAGCCAAATTTGACCTAGGCTTGGGGAAGTCATATGTCATATGCCTTGAACCCTAATGTTATCTTAGAAGGATCTTGCCTCTCAGGTGATGGAAAATGGATAAATTGTGCAAAAAGGGATAAAGGTTGTAAGTCAGGATAGGTCAGCGTTGTTGGTTTTTGAGTCAAAGTCTTGTCTTTTGTCGAGTCAGAGTCGATTGAATAGAGTCAGTGACAAAGAGAAGATTCAGGAGACGATTTAAGGCATAATGGGTGAAAAAAGGTAAAGAATTTGAACCAAAGAACAGGAATTTTGCTCCTGACCCTTCCAAAGGGTCCAGAGCGAAATTTCACCAAGGACCCAAGATTTCACCCGAGTCAAAGAATTGTTGAGCAAATTCGCAAGGATATGGAAGGATATGCATCAAGGGATGAATCTGGGGGTAAGTCAAGAAAATTTTAGGGGAAATTATGCCAAGAATAGGAATTTCGCTCCTAACCCTTCCAAAGGGTCCAGAGTGAATTCCTCTACAAGACACTCCACCTTGACCCAAAGTATGAGCTAACTCATTCCTAGGCTTGAATGGAGGAAGAACACTTGTTTGAATGAAGAAATGTGAAAGATGGAGTCAGGATTTGAGCCTAAGGGTGAATTTCGCTCCTGACCCTTCCAAAGGGTCCAAAGCGAAATTCATATGAAACCCTATTTTTTTACAAAATCTTGAGTTGGATGTCAACTTAAAGAGCAAATTTGCATGATCATGATGGAAGGAAGCCTAACAAAGTGTGTCCAAGGCATGAAAGGAAGAAAGGAAGTAAGAAATTAGCTTAAAATGAGAATTTTGCTCCTGACCCTTCCAAAGGGTCCAGAGCGAAATCCTCATTTGACCCTCAATTTTGACCTAAGGCATTGAAAATGAAGATTTTGGAGCCAAGTAGATGGCAAATGGACTTGGATGTGGCAAGAGGAGAGCAAATTTGATCAAGTTTAAAGATGGATTGGATGAAAGAGGTAGGAAATCAAGCAAATCTTGAATTTCGCTCCTGACCCTTCCAAAGGGTCCAGAGCGAAATTCATTGGAGACCCCTTTTTCTTCACAAAACCCTGAAGTGAATGCTAACTTGGGCTGGAGGATGATCAGGAGAGGCCTAATAAGTTATATCCAAGCCAAAGAAGGGAGAAAAAAAAAAGTGAAAATGAGCCTAAAATGAGAATTTCTCTCCTGACCCTTCCAAAAGGTCCAGAGCGAAATTCATATTTCCTCTATTTTGCTCTTTAACTTGACCAAGTTTGGAACTTCTAAGGCATGGTTTGGAGGACTTGGATGCATATTTGCCTTGGAGAGGAGGTTTGAGGCGATGAAATGATGGAAACCAACCTAGAAGAAGGATTTCGCTTCTGACCCTTCCAAAGGGTCCAGAGCGAAATCCTCAATTTGACCTTCTTTTTTACCTTAAGCCCTAGGTTGACCTTGTCTTGAGCTAGTTTGATGGTGGATTCACTTAAATGTGGAGAAAGGAGCTTGAATTTGATCAAGTTTGAAGGAGAATTGGATGAATGAAGTGGAAAACCAACCAAGGACAAGGATTTCGCTCCTGACCCTTCCAAAGGGTCCAGAGCGAAAATCCCCATAGACCTCATTTTCTTCCTTGTTTTGGCCAGGTTCTTAGTGACCAAGGCATGATAGAAGGTAGATTGATATGTTCTTGCCTTGGGAAATTATTGAAAACATTAAAAGGTGGGGATTTTGTCCTAGATTGTGAATTTCGCTCCTGACCCTTCCAAAGGGTCCAAAGCGAAATTCTTTATAAACCTCATTTGCTTCCTTGCTTAGGCTACCAACCTTGATCCTTAGGCGTAGAGTGATGTATTTTTGCCTTGCAAAGAAGATTGGAGTTGAAAAGATGAAGGGTCAAGCCTAGAGTGTGAATTTTGCTCCTGACCCTTCCAAAGGGTCTAGAGCAAAATTCCTCAAAACCTCTCTTTTCTCTCAATTTTATGCCAAGACAAGTGTGGGTCAGGGTGAATTAGGATTGGAGATGTCCTTAGGCATGACTTTGAGTTGGTAGTAATCAACAAATGTGAAGGATTTTGGTCTAGAAGGAGGATTTCACTCTTGACCCTTCCAAAGGGTCCAGAGCAAAATTCCTAAGAACACCTATTTCCCCTTCAAAGCAAGTCAATTTTTTGGTTTTTATGGCCTAGATAGGAATGGAGTAACGTTTCCTTGACCTTTGAAGTGAATTGAAGTGGAAGAATGAAGAAATGAGCTCAAGAGCAAGGATTTCGCTCCTAACCCTTCCAAAGGGTCCAGAGCAAAAATCCTAAAACCTATTCTTTCTTCCAACTTTTGTGTCAAGACAAACCTTGATCAAGGCGAGATAAGTTTGGAGAGGCCCCTAGGATTGCCCTTGAATGGATTATGGTCACCAAAAATGAAGATTTTAAGCTAGGACAAGGATTTCACTCCTGACCCTTCCAAAGGGTCCAAAGCGAAATCCTAAATAGGTCCTATCCCTGGCCATGATTTTCAGCAAATTTCCCCTTTCAAGCGTTTTGGGGGTCAAGCAGATGTTGTCAGCTTGAGAGATGGATCCAAATGAGGGAGTCAAGTAAGAACAAAGTGAGAAGAATGGAGCTAAGTAAGAGAAAACAAGCAAGGAATGAATTTCGCTCCTGACCCTTCCAAAGGGTCCAGAGCGAAATTCTTCAAACCACCTAATTTCTCCTTGAGTGAAGCCAAAACTTTGATCCCTATGGCATGATTGGAGGAAGAGTGATGTATTTTCACCTTGCAAGATGGATTGAAGTGAAGGAAATGAAATATCAAGTCTAAAACTTGAATTTCGCTCCTGACCCTTCCAAAGGGTCTAGAGCGAAATTCACAAAATATCATTTTTTCTTCAAAATTGTGTTAAACCAAAACGTTGGTGAAGGTGAATTGGACTTAAAGATTGCCATAGGCATGCATTTGAATAGGTTATGAGTTCAAGAAGTAAGGATTTTGAGCTAAGGGATGAATTTCGCTCCTGACCCTTCCAAAGGGTCCAAAGTGAAATTCTCAAGATCACCTAGTTCATTCATAATGGATACTAAAAAATGAATCCCTAGGCTTTGGAAGGGCTAAGACTAGCATATACTTACCTTGAGGAGCGATTCGAAGTGAAGAAGTGATACAATTTGGGCCTAATCATAGAAATCGCTCCTGACCCTTCCAAAGGGTCCAGGGCGAAGTCCTTAGAAATCCTCATTTTTCACCTTGGTTAAAGGCAAAGCTCATAATGACAAAAACATTAGAAGAAGGATCAAGATGGTGGAATAATAATAAAAAATGGAGAAAAGTGGCAAACATTAAAGAAACATCAATATCTCCTAGGCTTGTCTATGCCTCTTCAAGAGATTCACAAATTAAGCCACATTCAAGACACTTTTCCCCTCTCATACATTGCTAATCAATCCTCATTTGGATAAATAATACAAATCCGCCTTGAATAAACACTTGTCAAATGTGTTAAATTGATTTTTAAGCCTTAAAATTCAAAAATTCACCCTTTGCCGCCCAATTATATTTTTTTTAAAAGTCTTATGGCTAGGTCGGCCACCTTGAGGATAAAATTTTAAATTTTATTTGTTTGTCTAAGAGGTCGGCCTGTTGAGAAAATGAGGAAATCGCCATATAAAGGGAAGTGGGTTTGCCAAACATTAATCATTCATTTATTTGTATTTCTTCCAAAAGCAAATTTGAGGAGCAGAAGTAGAAGAGCAGATTGCAATAAGAAGGCGAATTTCTGATCCATAAAGGCTGGTTAAGGACTGAATCAACAAAGCCGAACCTGAAGTGCAGATCAAAGACTTTCCAAACCATTTGAATACCACTTGGAAGGAAGGCGAATCCAGCAGAAATCTCTATTTTTTTATCCATCTTTTCAAGTTGATAATTAGAAATCGAAGGTAAGGTGTATAATCTGATTTTTTGACAAGGTATTAAAGATCTGATTCAAGTCTCTATTTTAAATTTTCTTAAGGTTAGGCCTTCAATATCTAGTTTAATTTCTAGGTGATGCCAAGTTTGAAAATTCTTAATTTTTAAGGTTTTATCTTTTAAGGAATCTCAAGTCACCTAGGTAAGATTCTACACTTAAACCTAACTTAAGTTTTTTTTGTAGGTAGCAAATGGCGGCCCCCAAGGCGAGTGGATCCGCTACCCAACAGGCTCTCATTAAAGAAGACCACAAGAACGATGATTTGGAGACCAGGGTCGTGTCCAAATAGAGCAATATTGGAGACACCAACTTAGGAAACTTCAATGTGAATAAGTTTCGAGAAGAACCCTACATCGGCAAGCCATCACCCATAGCCAAGAAGATAATTGAGAGTGGCATAATCAAGGTCGCAGGCTTCCCTCCCGCAGTTGAATGTCACGAGCTAATGATCGAATGTGTCAGGCACTATGATTCACACTCAAGGACAATCGTAGTCGAGGATGGAACTGTCCTAGCCTATCTTTCATAAGAAGCTATAAGTGAAGCTTTTCATCTCCCAGAGCCGAGAGATATGATCTACAAGAGCTTGGAAGGAGCTAGGTCTATCTACGAAGATGATCTTGATACTTGTTTGAACTTCATCAATAAGAATTGGTTACTCAAGAATAGGCCTTGCTTGAACAAGATACCTAATACGCCACACAGAATTGATTTCCAAGAGGAGTTCAGAGACTTGATAACCATGCTCGATCGGGTTATAGGCACCTCTCAGGCCTTCTTCTTCAACAAGTGGATGTTCTTCTTTATCCAAGTGATCGTCCAAGGAAAAGGAATATTCAATTGGGCCAGAATTATTAGCAACAACCTAGACGTGCAGTTGAGGAGGCTAGTCCCTACTAAGTCATTCCACATGAGTTCATATGTTATAATTCTTTAGTCAGAAGTTTTGAGTATGCAGGGCTACCACATAGAGGAGTTGTTGGGAGAGGTACAGGAGAGATAAGAGCATGTGATTCTTATGCTCAACTGCATCATCCGCCTAAGAATGACTACAAGCTAGTCAATGACACCTTCACAATGTATATCACTAGGACATTGCAAGGAACGATTCACCATCGACTGTCTCCGAAAGCACAGGAGCTCGTGAAGAAACATGGTGCGTGGTTCATTCAATTTCCAAAATTCACCTACATGAGGGTCCATAGATGTCCTTCATCTCCCTATATGTTGCCAAGGTATCCTACAGATAGAATAATACTACTTGAAGTGACTAGACAGTTGGCAGCTTATGCTAAAGCATCAAGACATAAGCATGGAAATGGTATCCCCGTACCTATTTTATTGGGAAATTCAATTGAAGTGTGTCCTAATTCTCAAGCAGCCAAAGATGCAGAAAAGGAATTATCTTTGTATTCATTCACATCCTTTGCCTCAAGAGAGAATTTTGATCCTCATGGTCATATGGAAGAGACAGTTGGGAAGAAGTACAGACATGAGTTTCAAGTAGAGGACTTTTGGATGAATGTTCAAGATGATGTGGAGGTGAAAAGAAAGATGCATTCTAGATTACCCTTGGATCTTATCAGGAAATGTAAAGTTTATAGAGTAGCCGATCAAGCACAAGACAGTGGTAGATATCTCCAATCATCCTATGAGAAGGAAGATAAAGAAGTGAAGATAGATTGGAATGAGCAAGAAGTTGCAGACCTGAGAGCATTGATGGACCCAGTTTTAAATTGCACTGCAAATGGGTGGACGTACAGCATCAAAAATTGAAGGAGCAGAATATAGCCATGGCATTCACCCTAGAAGCAAGAACAGAAGAAGGAGAAGCAAGTGAGTGAAAATACTTCTCATTCCAAAGGGTCGAAGAGAAAAGAAGGACCTGAGAAGAGAGAACCCTCCAAGAAGGAACAAAAGGTGAATCCTGATCGTCCACCGAGTACTTCTTCTAGACATGAAAAGGAGATAAGTCAAGGAGAGGATCAAAGAGAGATAGTGTATGAAGTTGATGAGTCTATGGAATCCACGGTGCAGAATGATAAACAAGGCAAAGGACGAACACCTCAGCACTCATCAAGTCAATCTCTTCCTCTCCAAGTTGGTGCTAATGAACAACAAGAAGAAAAGAATGATGATAAAGCAACATCTCCTTTCAGAGACGAGAGAACTCTGCTTGAGGAAATACAGGTAAGGGAAAGAAAGTCTTCCATTCCAGATTGGCTGAAAGAAAGACTGACAAGGGTAGTTGTAGTTGAAGAGGAAGAACAAGTATTTGATTTGGAAAGTCTCATAGGAAACTCCCAAGAAGAAATCGAAAAGAGAAAGGCAACAAAGATGTCAAAGGTAATTAGAGATGATGTAGGATCCAGGAAGATACAGGTAGCTACACCAGCAGTGGACAAGTATGAGGATGAGATAATGGCAGAGGAATATGATTTAGAGACATTTGATCTTGGTCCACTTACCTCCGAGCAAGCTATGGAAGAAGCGACTGATTCAGTGAGAGCACTTAATGGTAAACTCAAGGAAGACATGGAAAAGAATAAGAGGCTGGAAAAGGAGGTTAGCGCTTGGAGAAATCATTTTAGCCACCTCAACCAACCATTAAGGCGACAAGATCCAGCAGTATCACCCTTGCATGCACTTCCTCCGGAGTCAATAAATGAGGCAGAAAAGATGAAGAACTTAGCCCAACTCATGAGTTCATGGATTGATGAATCCTACAAGGTAGCCATTGAATTTGTAACAAGAATGATGAAGACAGTCCATAGAGCTATCCAAGTCCTTGAGATCATTCATAATCTATTGATAACTATAGATGCATTCACTCACACTAGAGACATTGTCATCCCTGTATTACAAGTGATAAGAAGGACGTCAAGGCAGGTTTTAGCACAAGAGAAGATAATTGATGGAGGAACCCATAATCTTCTACAATGGTCAACTTTGCTCCAAATGAAGGAAGCTTTATTCGAGGACATCAATAGTAGATGCAGCCAAGTTGAGGGCACCATCCATCCTATTCAGGATAAGGTGTTTGATGTATTATGTACAATCCTTGACAGAAGGATAGAGATCGAAATAGATGTGGATGTCCAAGAATTGGAAGACAGGATCAAGATTATTTTTTGCAAAGAGGAGAACATGGTCACCGAGAAGCAGCGTGATCAGATGTATGTTACTACGTTCCTGATCAAGAAAACAAAAGAGCTAGAGCCTGGATGGGAGATGACCCTTCTCGCAGCTTTTGATCAAGTCCTTCACTTGGAGGACCGAATGAAGAACCTGCATGAGATTCCCATTGCTGAGATCGAGGGGATTACGTCCAGATTCATTGAATATGCCAGAAAAGAACATAGAAAAGGGAACAAAATTCTAGATGAAAAGTTGTTGTGAAATGATGTGGCAATTCAATTCCTATTGGGCTATGTTTCCTTGTTATTTGTGCCAATTTCTATTGGCTATGGGATGATAATACTTATCTAAATAGGGTCTTTTTTGTAACAAACCTTAATTAGGGTTTAGGTGTCAAGATCTCAACCTTTGATCTTCTTTAGATCCAGGTCGTTCATTGTATTTGAGAATGCTATATAAACCCTCACTCAATTCATTTTAAGGAGTTAGAGAGAAGAGAGAAAAAAGAGAGTAAGATTGTTAGCAGCAAAGAAAGAAGTAGTGAAGAGAGAAAGTTGAACAATTGTTGTTATATTTTGCTATGAGATCAATGAAATATTGAAGTTATGGTGTTTTGTTGCAATCCTTGTGGCTATTTTCATGGTTGTTTATCTTCTTGAATCACTCTTAGTAGAGATAGTACTTAAATTTTAGAATTAGATTGAAGGACGAATGTTGTGTTTGATCTTTGGTAAAACTCATAGTCCAAACCACTAGCTCCTTACTGATTGTAAGCACGCCTTGTGTGGTCAATTGGAGATATTAAGATTGTTTAAGAGTTCAATCATTGTTGGAGATATTGATAGTATCTATTCCATTGATGATTCGAAAATCATTGAATCCCCTTAGAAGATCGCACCAATTCCAGTAGAGTTGTAATCTTTTGGCAATACTAAGAATTTTACCAAGACCACTCCTCATTTAGTCATTCCTAGGCTTAGTTTAGCATCGCCTTCTTAAACCCCTATCTTTTGCCCCTTTTTGAAACATCAATTAATATTAGGAGAATTCAGTTTCCTCATTGAAAAGTAGTTGCAAGGACAAGCTTTCTTAGAAAGTACGTAAGGCTCCTTGTAAAACAGCAAACACAACGACCACTGGTGCTTATTCACGAGTAGAGAACCTACATAATAGAACCTTGGAGTTTCTCCGATTGATCCTTCTGCGAAATCTTCAGCATTCGGGGAGCTTTATTCAAGAGAGGATAAGATACCTCTGGGTATTTTATTTTGTGTTTGGTCGTGTACAAAAGACACATCAACACACCCCTGTTTGAACAAATTTGTTTTGCACTTCTAACCTCCAAGCATTATGTCAAGTTGTTGTCATACATGCTATGTCTTCATCAAAATCAGCGATTAATTCCATTTTTGTCTTTATCCTCTCAAATGCCATGTCTCCAGAAGTCACTAAAAGACAAAGAACAGCACATATCATAAGTCCTTAGTGCCTTCAAAAGAGTATCACCTTCCATCAAATAGTCTCCTAATCCCCAAAATTCTTCATAAAGAATACTTTATCGTCTTTCTTTCTTCGATTCCTTGCTGACTTCCACAATCGATTGAAGAAAGTATGAGCTGCACGAATCAAAGGAGGAAAAACTCTGCTTTGTTTGTTAGTGGCAATATACTTAGATTGTGTTTACCCTATCCCACATTATCTTAAATTTCAGCGACCACCAAATAAGATTCAGTCATCGATGCGCAGCAACTAAGATAAGCATTGCTGAACTAATTAAAAGATATGGTGTTCAAGAACCAAAATAGCAATCAAAAGGATTAAATCACCTCAAACTCTGTCTTCACGATTTAACCTTCAACTGAGCATGCAATCTTCATTCACACACAATTTCCAACTCTAAATGAGCGACACTAAATTAACCAAGCTGGATTCTCACCAACATAATTAATCTTCCTCAAGAGGGTTTCCATCCTCCAAAACGCCAAATCAAATAAGGTGCAATTCCCAAAACCCTAAGGTTTTCACCAAAGAAGAAAACAATAATCTACCTAATGCCAAATGAACCCCTCAATTCCCTTTCTATTTTCCCACCAACTTCCAAAAAACACCATTTAAAATTCACTCTATTCATTTAAACTCCATTTTGGCTCAAAAAAAGACCGTTTCATTAAAATAATGATAATTTGACATGCAAGTTCCCTATTTTATGCATCCACGATTTAAAACTTCTCATCCTCATTCCAACAAGCCATTATACTAAGGTGCTTGTAAAATATTTAAAAATTATTTAAGCATCCTTAGTAAAAATAATTAAAATAAGTCATTAATGCACCCATTTTGTAAAAACTATTAGAAAGCATTGGAATAGGAAACCGAACGCACTAGAGTGATTCCAATGATGAACAATGATCAATGAAGCCGGCCAAGCAACTTATTAAAAATAGACAACCTCTCCAAGATTCTGGGAGAGTACTAGAAGTCGAAAATCACTTCTAACACCTTAGCTCACCGGAATCATCAAATGACTACTCAAGCAAGATAGACACCCACCAAAAAAGTCAAAACCAACTGCACTGCAAGAGAACCATAAAATGGGGACATTACGCACCTGCAAGCAATTTACATATCACAAAAAGAGATCAAAGCAACCAATTTGTTCGACGACTTGAAAAACTTGTATTGATGCAATAACCTAAATGAATGATTACAATGAATGATCAATTCTTATGAAAACGAGAACGAAACCCTAGATGACAATTAGATTAAATTGTGACAAGTGTCCTCATCCTATGCAATGAGACAACATAACCTAAAAATCCCTCAATCTAATTATTAAAAGGATTTTCTAAGTTTAGTTTCTTAAATGCATAAAATAAATGGGGCCTACTAATAAATAATAATTAATTAACTATTAGGTGATTTAACATTTACTCCACCACCCCCTTTATGATCAACTTAGGAAGAAGCTACAAACCTAATGATGAATGCAATGATTGAGGAATGAATGGGTCTCGACTACAAGGACTGATGCGGTACCCATGTATAAACAAATGAAATCTCTCATAATAAGAGAAAAGAATAAAATTGCATGTTAAAAAATCCTCCACAAAAGAGAGAAAAAAGAAATACAAGTGTACATGTGACAAAAGAATGTAGGACTCAACATGTCCCCCCAACACTACTTGGTCACATAAGTACTATCAAGATCCCCCAACTAGGAGACAAAGGAAGAGACGATGAATCCTCCCCACAAATAAGTGGCTCCTCTACCAAAAGTGAATGCTCAAAGAAGAATGCTAAAGATGATCCAAAATCAGAAAACTATGTTCATCCCTTTCAGAAGGGATAAATCCAATGGCAAATGTAGAAGAGAATCCCTCAAGAGAAGAGTTCTCAATATGAGTGCCTAGGAAAATTGCTCAAGTGCCCACATGTCTAAATCACGAGATGACAAATTCAATGAAGCAAATTTAAACAACTATGAATATCCCTACAAAACAACCGCTAAAGGCAATGATGAAGAGATGGCAGGTGGGCTTTAGCTACCACCAAAGAGGAAATGAATATCCTCAATCACGTCCCCAACATTTGCAATATGTGACTCAACAAATAATATTGCAATGGCTACCAAGAAATCATCCCACAAGGCTGAAATTGGAAGATAACTAACATCCTACTAAAGTGAATTGATCTTTGAAGATGCAAGAGGTGGAAACTCTACACAAGTCTCATGAAACAAGGTGGATGATGGAAGTGCGCATAGGTTCAAGTGACCAAACTTCTCTTCAGTTATTTGATCCACCCTAGATGCATAAGAGTGAAAAAATCAATGGAACTTCAAACTAATCTAGAGAAAAATGGGATAGGGCATACAGTCGAGAGGCATGATCAACTATCTCAACTGGAATAATCTCTCTACTATGCAAGTCTTTGATAAGCACTAAATCAAGTGTGAACTCAACTGTCTTCCCTACCCCTCTGTGTGCAATCTAATAGATGGAAAGGGAATTGGAGGACAATGAAGGAACACAAAGTACATCATGGAATGTGCCATCATCAATATCTATAGCTCCTTTCCCACTAACACTCATATAAGTATTATTCCTCATCAATATGTGTGCTGATGTGCAAGAAGAGAACAGACCTAGAAATGAAGCCATATGATGAGAGGTTCTTGAATCAAGAAGCCATTGGGTGGACTAAGGACTTGTGGATGCAAAGAGTGTATGGCCTTTCATCTTGTCTGCTCCATTGTTCCATAGTAGCCGACCTTAACTGTGTGGATGTTGAAGTGGAAGAAGGGGATGTACTACATGAAAGCAACTAAATATGATTCTTCTATAAACGGTGTTTCAACTAATCAATCTGCTTTGCATAACACTGATACTCATCATGTTTTTACTTTTTGCAATATGCACGTTTTAGTCTATCCTTCTTAGTTGATTCCCCCTTAGAAGAGAGATAGGATCATAGGACTCAAGAGATATCATATAAATGTGATTCCTTCACTTGCTTAATGTTCTTGGAATCCTTGTGTTTCAGTTTCTTGTCTTTGTCATTTTAAGCCTTCTAATCTCTAGTGTCGTATTTTGCAATAAGAGCTTCTAATTTAGAAGACTTCAATGAGCCCATATGTACCAACTTTGCTTGATCCCTAGTGAGTGATATAGCAAAATCATCAAGTAAAAGCATAGTGAAGAAGTCATGGATGCTATCAAAATCTAAAGGATTTAAATTGCTAATCTCCACAAGAAATCCTCTCAAGGTATCTTGCTTCCCAAACGAGGACTCCAATTGAGTTCAAATCCGATTCGGCATGGTGTAAGATTCAATGAAACAAGGGATTAGGAGGCATAAACATGCATAAAGTCCCAAAAGCATCATCACATCTATTAAACCGTTTTCTCTTCTTTGCAGCTCTTATAGGTTAAGGTTTTGTACCTATGGTCATGTTGTGACCTAATCACACATCATCCCATTCCAAATGGGGACCCGCTGCATTTTTTGTCCACTTGGTCTTTTGGTTGTGGTTTTTGGGTCGTTTAGCAGCAATTTCCTCAGTCTCTCCAAGTCCCCAAGTGTTTTGGTTAATTATCGTCAAGTCTGCAAGTATTTTGAGTAAATTTGGCTAAGTCTGGAGCTTGTTTTGTCTATTTTAGGGTTTTTACCCTTCAAACTTATCTTTGACGATAGTAGCTTAGGGTTTTGGAAAATCTAAATGAAGCAATGAAGTCAAGACCCTTCAAGGAAGCTACCAGTGAAATTTGAGTGAATTCTTAGCACTTACTATTTTTAGTAAGCTTCAATGCATCCCGAATTGGCCTAATTTTGCATTTAAACAAACTTACTATTTTTAGTAAGAATATTTTTAGTAAGTGTCACGTTGTCTCGGTTTGCCCTAATTTGATGTTTGGAAGAACTTACTATTTTTAGTAAGTCTATTTTTTGCAGGTCTATCTCAGGCGATTGACAGGACACTGATGGCAAAGCACTCTTGAAAGTTGAAAAAGTAGGCAGTTGAACAAAAAAATGGCTGAGTATGGAACCCCTTCCAAAATTGGCAAAAGCACGAAAATTTACTCTTAAGGCATGGAAAGTTTTCCTTCTCCTAAGAATTCCTTCTCTATCCCAAAATGGCAACCAAGTCAAAGGTTGGGCGCTAAAGCAATGTCAAGGAGGAATTTCCAAAACACAACAAATTCCTCCACTTCCTATGAAATGCACTCAAGATGGGAAAAGGGCGCTAAAATGGTGCTAAGGAGGAAAACTTATTTTTTCCAAAATTCCTTCCTCCATGTAGAAATGCGCCCCAAAGGGGTAGAGGGCACTAGAAACAAGTTAGGGAGGAATTTCCTAAGTTTCCAAAATTCCTCCCTCCCAAGCAAAATGCACTCAAGAGGAGTGATGGGTGCTAAAATGAGGAAGGAATTTCCTCCGTAGACAAAAAATCCTCCACTTTAGTCAAAGTGCGCTCCAAGTCAAGTGTTGGGCGCAAATCCAAGGTGAAGGAGGAAAAATGCTAACTTTAAAAATTCCTTGCTCCATGTTGAAATGCGCCCAAGGCAAAGGTAGGGCGCCAAAGTGAGGTTAAGGAGGAATTTTCCTCCACACCAAAATCTCCTTCGTCATGGAGAATATGCGCACAAAGTCAACAGAGAGCGCCAAATGCATATCAAGGAGGATTCTTTCCTTCATGACAAAATTCCTTCACTCCTAAAATGCCCTCAAGCCAGGTAGGTGGGAGCCAAACACATGCTAAGGAGGAATTTCTTGTTTTCACCAAATTACGCCACATCAATGAAAATGTGCCTAAGGAAGATGAAGAGCGTGGAAAGTATGTCAAGGAGGAATTTTTCATCCTCACAGAAACTCCTTCCTCAAGATAGAAATGCACCCAAGGTGAAGAATTTCAAGGAACAAGAAAAATTGGCTGTGTGAGAATTTTCTCTCCAAAACTTCGAATAGGACAAAATTCCTTTGGTATGGAAAAAGGTCAGTGGTCAGAAAAATTTCCCTTCAAGACGAGGTGTGCACAAGAACACAAATATTTCCTTCAGAACAAAAATCTCTCTAGAAAGATTTTCTCTCTCCTAGAATTCTAGACATACAGGATTCCTTTAGAAGTGGACAAAATTGTTAAAATTCTTTCAAGGAAAATCTTTCAAAGTATCTTTATGCGCTTGGAATGGAAAGATTTTCGTAATAAATGAGTTGGCGACATGCAAAGGTCATATTCCGTACTTATGACATACAACTTGAAAATTTATAGAAGTTTCCATTTTTTGAACTCAAGATGATTGTGAGGTCCACTTGCATGGCAGGTTGTCAAAGGAAACATGACGCACGATTGAAGGAAATTAATGCAACTACCAATTTTATCCCCTCGCCAATATAGCAACTTAGTAGGAGACTTCTATTTAAACGACAATTTGGAATTCATTTCTCACAACGTTTTTTGGAGAAATTGGAAGCTAGAGAGAAGTGAAGAAAGTCAAAAGCAAAGTTTTATTATTTTTAGAAATTCTCGTCTTTGGAAGTTTTATTTTATTCAAGTCTGGAATCGCAGCATGAAACTCCTTCCTCAACGAATTTAATGAATTTCTTTATTAAAAATCTAATGTTTATTATTTTTATTTTGCAGGAATGGCGGAATCCAGCAAGGTTGCAAACACCTCCCGGCAAGCGCAAATCAAGGATGAACAAAGAGGATTTCTTTCGAAATCAAAGATTATAAAGAAGTGCAAAGAAGTCAGCGACACCAACCTGAGAACCTTCAGGCTGGGAGAGTTCAGAAAAAGCGTATATGAAACAGTTGGACATGTTCTAGCAGCCATTGCCACAAAGATTGTCAAGAGTGGGATCATTGCAGCTGTCGGCTTTCCTCCAGCCCTCCTGTGCCTGGAGCTGATTATAGAGTGTGTGAAGCATTACAATGCTGAAAGAAGAGCAATTTTGGCATCGGATGGCAAACTCCTGGCCAACCTTACAGTTGAAGCAATTGGAGAAACTTTTGGGAATCCTGCATACCAGTCCATGACATACAACAGCAAGAAAAGAGCAACGATGATATATGATGTTGGCTTCGAGAGATGTGCTGGAATAATCAACAAAGTATGGATGCAAAGGCCAAAGCCACATATTTCCAAGTTACCTAAGCAGATCACCAGCATGGATTTTAAACAAGAATATGTCGATCTTGTGTTGATGATGAGCAAAGTCATGGGATGTCCACAGGCATTCATATTTGAACCGTGGATGTTTTACTTCATTGGCGAAGTAATGGAAGGTGAAAGAGTAATAGATTGGGCAAAGATAATCAGCAACAACTTGGACCAGCAGCTGAAGAATTTAAGGCAATCTCAACCTTTTTATATGAGTTCATACATCATCTACTCACTGGCTAGAATGGGCAAGTTCAATTGATAGGAAAAGGACCCATGGGATGTGGACTAGGATAGCTGAAAGTTCATGAGTGTTATCTGCAGTTGCACTTATATAATACTACTTTCAACGAAGCAAGTGACACATTCACAATGCACATTACCAGATCATTGCAAGGACTTCATACAAGGTTGACGCGGGAGGCTAGAAAGTTAGTAAAGAAGTACGGAGCCTAGTATATCCAATTTTCGAAATTCACTTACATCCAGGACCAAGGATTGACCAACCATATAAGCTGCCAAGATATCCAATGGACAAGATGGTGCTGCTAGAGGTTACCAAACAGTTGACCACCTATGACAAAATTTAGAAGAAGTTGTCACTTGAATTGCCAATTGTCATAGGAGATTATGAGGAAATTTCATATTGCAATGACATTCTTTGATCCATACAATAAAATCAAGATGGTTGTTGGACTAAAACACAAACACAAGATTCAACTGGAAGATTACTGGGCCAATGCTAGGGATGACTTTGAAGTCGGAAAGAGGATGTTTTCCAAGTTGCCTCTCAATCTGATAAGACATTGTGAAGTTATACAAGTGCCAAATCAGATTGAAGAAGATGAAAATATGGTTCAACCAAAATATGAAAAGGAGAAGGATAGGCCTATTCAATCTCTAGATTGGTCAAAGCCAGAAGTTGATGATTTAAATGTCCTAAGTAGGCCAATCCTAAAATTCACTAGACATTGGGTTGGGCAGCACATCGAGAAGTTAAAGGCAAAAAATGCTCGCCTGACTTACCAATTGATGGCAGACCTAGACTCTCATAACGAGACAACAAAAGGATCATTAGGAACACGGGCCAAGGAAGAGGAAATTCAATAGGAAAGATCAGAGTGTAGAAAAGAGAAAAGCATTCCTGGGAATTCACAAGCAAAGAAGAGAAAGGAAATTCAACAAGAAGAATCGCAGCAGAAGAGGCCAAGGATAGAGGAAGCACAGTCACCTGCTAGCTCTTCCAGCGTGCACAAAGTTGAAATGTTCCCGAAAGGAGTTGCAAGAAACCAACCATAGGAGGATGATATTGACAAGGCACAAGCACAGGATATTCTCAGCATTAGTGCCTCCCATAGGCCTGTTTAGCAGAGGAGTCAAAGACAAGAACTTCCTTCGAACCCAGAATAGTGGGATCGGGATTGTTTTATGGAAACAAATCTTGGAGACTTAGGAACTTTTGAGGAAGTTTCACACGAACAGACGCAATTAGAAGTTCATGATCAACAAGCAGCCGCTCTAGATTGGCTGAAGGAAAGAATGAGAAGGGAGCCAAAGGAAGAGATAGATCCTGCGCAGGAACTAGAAGAACTTCTAAGTAGGATAGACAGGCCAGTAGAGAAGGTGGCTAGGAAATTCTCCAAGATCACAAGGGATGAGTCAGGATCTAGGATATTACACCTAGTTGTGCCCAGAGTTAACAAAGACAAGAATTGGATTACACCTAATGAATATGAGATCACAGAAGTTGACTTAGGGAAGTCCTCCAAAGCACAAATGGTGGAAGACTTTGATGAATCTTCCTTAGCACTAAAGGAACAAATGAAAAGAATGGAAGAGAAGAATAAGAGGTTGAAGAGTGAGAACAAAGCCTTGTGCAAATATGTGCAGCGCTTAAGGCATCCATCTAAGAAGAAGATCCGTCCTTTGTTCCTCCCTCTTCTCTTCCCAAGGAATCTATTGATGGCATTGAAGAAACAAGAAGAGCTCAGTGTTCTAAAGAATAGATGGAGGACGCCTTCACTTCAGCTAGTAAATTTATTGAAGACTTGGCTCACTTCCACTTGCGAATCTTGGCTATCCTAAACAGGCTTGTAACAGTGGACAATTCATGGGAAGATGCACATATCTATCAAGACTTATCAATTTCGCGCCTAAAAGCATTAATGACAATTCCCAGGCAGACTTTGATTGATGGGAAGGTTGTCCAAGAAAATGAGATATATGACTTCCCTCAATGATTTTATGCAGTCGCACTGGGAAGGAATTCTTTGAAAGATTCAGTAAGGAGTCAGCATCATTAAAGGAACTAGTCAGAAAGGTTCAGGAAGAAATTCTCAATGTAGCAGAGGCATTGTTTGCAAGAAGGTTGACTAATGAAGAGCTGACGGTAGACCATCTAAAGGATAGGTTACACAAATTCTTCTTCGTGGAATCCTTCTCAAAGGAATCTTTTAAAAATGTTTCCTTGTTCTCCAGCACAATGCGCAAGACTCAGGAAGCAGCATCAAGTTGGGAGAATCTTTTCTCCAAGTATGAAGAGGGCATTTCATTGCTGGAATCTCAACTGGAGACTGTGCCAAGTGTCTTTGTTGCGGAGCTAGAAGCCGTCATGGCCAGGTTCATCACATTCACCATAAATGAATAGGATAATGGTCGTCCAATTTTGGACAAGAATCTATTGATTGCATGAAGGCATAATAGATCATTTATTGTTGGTTGACGTTTTGACCAGGTGGTGACTAATTTATTGCATGACGTTTGCCATGTTTAAGGAGATAGTGGCTCATTTAATGCATGATGGGTGATTTGAGAAGTGGATGTCAATTAATGCATCATGGACGCCTTTTTTGGGAGCAAAGAGCAATTAATTAGTGGGCAAGATTCCTCATTAATGGCTATCTCCACTACTTGGCATCATATTTGGGAATCTTTGGTCAAACCCTAATTAGGGTTTTGTATGTCAATCTTAGCCATTGATTGGATTGTAATCTAGATTGTCCATTTTTCTCTTGGAGGCCTATAAAAAGGGGTTCACCCCTTCATTTGTAATGGGGGGAGAATTGTATGAAATTGCTGCTAGAAGTTTCTAACATAAAAATAGTGATACATTGGCTTTTGGTGTTCACTTGAATTATTTTAAAACTTCAATGGTTTCATCTTCCTCACTTAGAATAGATTTGCTTTGAGTACTTTTAGATGAATGAAATAGGTTGCACTGCTTTATGGTGAGATCACTTGCTCATACCTTTTGTTGATAGATGATTTCTATTCTTAGTGCAAGGCTGGACTGAGCTCTTATATGTGCGTTCTTAATTTAGATTGTTCGATGAACATTGTTCTTTGATCGTGTTTGTTCATGATTTAAAATCTTACAAGCACAACCTTTGAAGATTGCACCCTCTTTATGTAGTTGTCTAATAGTGGCGAAGTAAAGTGTGGTCAATCTCACCTAAGCCTTGTCATCTATTGAGTTCCTAGATTTAGATTACTTTCCTAAACCCTTACCTATTTACTTTTTGCATTATCTTATTGAAAGTCCCCAAAAAGAGCCTATTCATTGACAAATCATTTGCAAAAAATCTCCTTGAAGTTTTAAATTTATTTTAGTCTTCCTTGGTGTGCATAAGTCCCCTTGGATTACCAGCAACATCAAACAAGATGAGTCTATATCCACCATAAAGTCACTAGCACGCAATTGGAACCTTGGAATCAATGTATGATCTTCCTGCAATCTTAGCATACATGAGATTTTGATCAAGAGAGGATAGAGTGACCATTGGGAACTTTATTCTATGTTGGTGTGGTCACAAAACACTCATCAACGGGTCACTCTATATAATTTTTGTTTCTTCAAATGTATCTCCATTTTTGTTTTCCACCCATACTAATTGTGTATGGTGTGAGTTGAGTTATGTGGATTGGATCCATGTGTTTTGATTGCAAAAGTACAGAAACTAAAAAAGAAACAGCAATATGGACCCTCACAATGCAAGAAAATTCCCCTTTGTATCAAAAAAATTGACCTCGTTTGCACATTTTTCAAGAAAATAAACAAAAAAGGAAAGCCTAACTTTAGAAAAAATTAGCAAGTACCTAGTAAATTTTCTAGAAAAATAAATTTGAGACCAGTGAAGAGGACTGATCCAGCTTTTTGATGCTACAAAAAAGATGAAAATCCAAGATTCAAGGCAAAAGTTATGAGCTTCCGAATGAAAATAGCTTGATCTGAATTCAAAGACCTATAAAAATTACCAGCAACAAAGTCTGAAAAAATCAGCAACTCCACTGGATCAAGCTCGGAACCAGCTTTCCAACAATATATTGTTTGCCAAAATCCAAATTCATACCTGTTGATGGTGTTTTTACGCACTATGCAACACAAAATAAAATACTTAGTATTCTATCCTCTCTTGAACAAAGGCTCCCAAATGCTAAGCTGCGTGATCAAGTGGGACGACTCCAAGGTTCTCGAATGTCAGGTCATGACGTGCTCTTGGATAGACTTGGTTGTATATGATGTGATATTGTTGGAAGCACAAAGTGGGCTTACGTTGAATGTTTGAATGCTTTGAATATCGCTGGAACGTGGGATTTAACTTGATTTTAAAAAAGTAAAAAAGGATAGGGTTTAGGAAGCTAATCTAACTCTAGGAATGTAAAAGCAGTGGATAATCTTTGGTGAAACCCAACTACATCTTGCTTCGAAATGCAGCGAACATCTCCACAAGGCTAGTGCGATCTTCTAAGGGTAGCTTTATGATTTTCAAATCATCACCACAAGCATAGACACCATCAAATCGATGCATATCAATGAAGGACTGATAATTGAAGTTAAGTTTTGGCTAAGATGGATCCAATTGACTACGCAAGGCACTTTACCATCGGCACGGTGTTAGTAGTATGGATGTGAGAATTTCACTATTGATCATGCACAAAGTCTTCCATTCATCTAAACAACATGAAAATCAAATTGAGAAGTAGAGACCATGCAAATTGTTGAATCAACATATCAATTTCACCATATCTTTAATGAAGTTTACATGCTTCTTACAACAATATATTGGCAACAATCTTTGCCTTCTCTTCCTCCTCTAATTATTTGCTTGCTACTTTCTACATCTAACTATTCACCTTTACAAATGAAGTGGAGCCTTTTATAGTGCTCTCATTACAATTGAATGGCTCAAATTGATTCACAATCAATGGCCAAGATTACAAGATAGAAACCCTAATTAGGGTTTGTTACACCCATTGCAAAGCATTTAATGCTTGACCAATGATAAAATTACAATTGATGGGACACATATCCTTCCTTGAAAATTCAACCAATAGATAATGATGGTAGGTACATCGAACTTTGTGCCCATGTGGTAGTTATCCTCTTTGATGGATGAGTTAGGTGCATTGAATATGAACACCTTATCTTGATTAGATGTGATTGGATAAGTGAAAACCGGGCAAACATTTCCAAGCTTCTGATGTGATGACGACTTTGCTCATGTTGATCTTCTAACTTTGATTAACTCTTCTGAAACTATCTCTTGTCTTGATCACTTCCGTCCTGGAGCTTTCATTCGGCTATACTAGCAATGATCCTTGGATTTCTGGAGGAAATTCAAGGTTGTGAAAATTTCTTCCTTGAGTGCTTGATGTTGATAGCTACTCCTTGCCTTGATTTGCTTCCTCGGACTTGACTTGAAGCCTTAATCTTGATAAGGTCTGGTGCGATAGAAGCCTTCTTTTTTCGAAGCCTTGAGCTGATGTTCTTTCCATGCCATGAAATTGATCCTTTTCCACACTCCTTTGCATGTTCATTCCATTTGCATCAAACCTGGAAACAAACAAATGAATCAAAACATTGCAAAAAGTACTTAATTATGCTTCTTACTACCTTCTTTAAATCTGGAAATAAAATTTCTGATCATGTAAACATCTGATTTTCGGTCTGATTTTGTGTCTCAGGCCTCTTATTTCTGACAATATGCCTGATTTGATAAATTTCAGGTCTGGGACAGGTCTGATTTGCATTGATTTCATATAGCAAAGGATGTGCTAATCCTTAGATCGCTGATTGTCATTGCCCAGGACAGACCCTATCGTTGCCTTGGATGGACCTGTCCTTTGACCAAGGACGGTATGTCCTTGAATTTCCATGCCTTAGCCAATATTTCTTGATCTCAACTTTAATATCCTTAGCCAAAGGATGAAATGTCCTTGGCTCAAGGACGGCTATGCATTCAGTGGCATAGATGTCCCTAGTCCAGGGACGAGATGTCCTTTGACCAAGGATCCCTGACTTCTCTTGCCTTCTTAATCAAAGTCGCCTCCAATCAAAGGGTGAATTCTTTGTGTAAGAGATCAGCTTGCTTCTCACCATAAGCCTGCCATAATCTTAATCAAAATCACCATTGGTCAAAGAGAGAATTCACTATGTCTCCCAAATGAATATTGCTACTTACTGATTCTATTATTGCTCTGACAGAGATCGCTGCCTGTGAATTGCCCTCAATAATGGATCCAATTGAAATCACAGTCCTGATATCACCTTTCCAAATATCGATTCATTTGTTTGATCAAATGTAATGATCGAACAATTAATATAGATAGTTAAACAGGATCGCATCCTCTCACAAAGGTGCCTTGTTACCGTCATTAAATGTTTCACAATTACTTCATGAGAGCGGGCAACATATATTGAATGTCTTGCAGCTAATTGCTAAGGTCAACTTTGAATCTTGAAGCTCATATTTTAAATGAAGACAGCTAGCTTGCATCATAAAAAGGATTCAATCAAGGAAACGCACCTCACAGACATCTCTTGCATTGATCAAAATATACTCAATTTGCATCGTTGAAGGATCCAAACAAATGGCGCCTGAAATGTGTTCTTCATTTTGATCAAATTGTGCTCATCTAAATTAAATGTTTTGCAATAAGACTTAAAGGCCGACTTGGTTTTTTCTAAATTCACATTTAATTAAATGTTTTTTTCTTTCTTTAAATCGTGGGTCCCATTCAAGCATATTTCCTAGAGGCACGGATCTAAGGAGGCAAAGGCTGAACACAATTCCTTAAGGTGCACATTTCATATGTCAAAGGAAATGACTCATCAATTATGTCGCTGATGTGGACAGTCAAAGGAAGTCGCTCACTCTTAAGGCGCACTTTTAGCTGGGTAATGAAAACAGCACAAGACTTAGTCAGTGCTTTAGAATGGTCAAAGAAATTGCACTATCCTTTAATTCATGCCTTAGAAGTGATCAAGGGAAATAACCCTCAACCCGTGTTTTTATTGGTGAAAGAAAATATTGATGTCGGTGCCTGAAATGGTATTGTTAATGCCTTAAAATTCTGATTTGCTTTCCTCCATAAGGTTTGTGGGGCCCGAACATGGTTAACGGTAGCAAAGGGGGTCAAAGGAAAATCGCAAGGCACGTGAAGACTTTTAAAATCTCCATCTTGAGTTTGTGGGCCCAAGTAAAGCATGGCACGGTTGTGAAAGGGGAGTCAAAGGAAATGAGGTGAAAGGGGTGTACGATAAAGAAAGGATAAGGGGAGGAGGAAAGAGATGTCGTAGGGTCATAAGGAGTTAGGAAAGGTGTGAGGGGGGTTTGATAGGAGCTGCAGTGGGAGTTATAAGGAGTAAAAGGGAAGTGGTGACATGGTGAATAGGAGCAAGGTTAGTTTAGTAAAAGGGGGTAAGGCGTGTAAGAAGGTGTCGGGAATAAGGGAGGCATAAGGGATAGGCTAAGGGGAGGGGTGTAAGGTGTAGGCTAGGATAGGATAAGGGTTATGAAAGGGTAGTAAGGAGGGTTGTGAAGGGTGTTAAGGGGGGTGTGATACGATAGGATAAGGGTAAGAGGTAGGGTGGTAAGGGGGTTATAGATAGTGGATGGGTAGGTTAGGAAGGGTAGTAGATGGGTAGGAAGGAAGGGAATGGGAAGGAAATTGGAAAGTGGGAGGAATAAGGAGTTGAAGGTGGGTTGAGAGGTATAAGGGGTGGAGGATAGATATGAAGTAGGGATGATGGAAGGTAGGATAGGTAAAGGATATGGGGTGAAATAGAAGGGAGTGAGGGAAAGTAGAAATGTAGGATCGATGGAGAATGGGAGAAGGTGAAGTGGAAGGCATGAATGATGGAGAGATAGAGGAGATGGGAGTGGATATTAGAATGGAAACGTAGGAAGGAAAGATGGATAAGTGAGGGAAGATGGAAATGAAAGGGGAGATGGAAGGGAAGAGATCGGGCTTGGGCACCCGCTGGCAGTACTGGGAGAGGCAGGTCGAAAGCTTAGGAGGGCAAAGGAAGTGTTATACCTCATGTCATCCTAATGAGAGAGACTAGACTTGATCAGCTTCTGACAAACTACACTTCTTCAAAACAAAGGCTAATAGCCAAAAGACTCCACAACTAACCTAGAAAGCAGAAAAAAGTGGGGGTCCCCATTTGCAATGGGGTGATGTGTGAAAACGTCACAACAATACCTACTCTTAGCTTCCAAATAAGAGCATGACTTCATAGCATGTAACTCCACTTATATGCTATTCATAGTAATATTCGCAATGAATCTTGGCATTGTTACTGAAACATTCAAAATCACTACTAACAATGGATTAAATGTTAACAATGCACCCGCAAGAGTCACAGTACTTACTCTTTCTAAAGAGAGCTCATCAAGCACAAAAACAAGCTGATTTAGCCTGAACTCACCACCTTGGTCAAAACAACAGTTGACCATGTTAAACTAGTAATATTTAGTGTATTGGACCATAGACATAAGTGCTACTATTCTATTCAATGATTCCATTTTTAGATGATTCATGTCATGGTCTGAAATCAATCCATGGCATATATACTCAATAGTTTGCACATTGAAGAATGGGAGCTAAATTTATAATCTTTGGACTTTAAACTTTTGAAATGCATACATAATAGTTATTACATGCTACAATTAGCTATATAAAAAGTTTCACTATTTAATATGTCGTTGAGTTTATTTTGACATCTATAAATTGAATTTGTATGATAAGAAAATATTGTAATTGTACAATATTGAATACCTTCGACTTAATTTGATAAGTCTCTGTCAAATGTCACTCTTACTATTTGGCTTTTTTGAGATATTTTAAGTTTGAATCCCGTAAACTCTGATATAAAATTGCTACGATCAGGAAGACATTTCCAGTGATAAGAAATAGTATCTATTAAAATTGATTAGAAATTTTATAAACAATAAATTTATTAAGTAATACTTATTCAAATATAATAGAAGGAGCCTGGCAAGTGGGAAATGCAATGTCACTTCAGGCTACATAAGAGAGGTGCTCCCAGTGACATTATGCCCCTATCTGTAGGAAAAAGAGCATATCATAACGGTTACTTTTTCATGCTTCTTAGTACGTTCTGTCTTTCTATTATTAACTATAGCTGACAACTGAAAGCTTGCCAAGTCATGTTAAGTTCTATGAAATCGGATTACTCCCCAACATTAACATATAATTCATACCTTACAGAGATGTCCATTTTATTTGAGGGAAACAACTATATGTGGTGTCAGACTCTATGGCACTCCTCAATTTCAAGACTGTTAACTGCAATTAATGGAACTTCAACACAAAACACACACGAATCAATTACCCCCAAACCATGGGCTCTTGTTACATAACACATATAGTTCACACTTCATACATTGTAGATGTGGAATACCAATTGTATGCGCCAAACTTATCATACAGTAGATTACATTAAATCTCAGAAGTCCACCCTAATATAAAATTGTGTCCTTTTAAAACATATCTCAAAGAAAATGTTAATCCTATGATTTCCCTTTATGCAGTTACTGCATGCCTCATTGTAGAGTATTGCTCTAAGTACGAAACTTATTTACAAAGAGGAACCTTTTATGCATCCTTTATATCATAAAATGTATCCAACTAACAACAGTATGAAAAAAGATGTCATCAGCTTAAGTTATTAACTACCTGAAGACGAGAAATATCGCATTTTGCTCCATCAGAAACAAAGATCTCAGAATGCTTTATGCCAAAATCTCCATAAAATGTCTCTGCCAAAGCAACCCTGAGAGCCTGCATATATGCAAGAATAATGAAAATCCATTTTCATATGTCCAAATAGTCTATTAAATAGTTTTTATGAGCAAAAGAAAATAAACATCAGTAAGAACAAAGACAAGAAGAATGCAACCGACCTGAGTACTCTAGAGATGATGGAGGAATCCAATCAATAATAGTAAAGAAAACACATGGAAAATATAGTACAATCATCGATAACTACAATGAGCAAACACAACTATTGTAAGTCACACGAAAACTACAGCCAAGGAAGTCATTCGTATTAGGAGTCAAGACAGCTTTAGGTTTATTGAGCTCATTCAGGAGTTTATTTTGAAATAGCTTAAATCAGATCTACAGAGAAATTGTGGATGTTATAGACAGATAATTACCATGTTGTTGACTAGTCACCTCAACATAACTTGTATGCAAAGCAAAGTGTTATTGTCTTCTACCCCATTGGTATCTTCATTGACACAAGCAATTTCATGGAGGGGATTGTCAATCAATCTCAATTACATTCTCAGCTCAGATGTGTGTATTGTTTTTGCTAGGACAGGGTGGTATTGTGCCACACATCAATCATATTCACAGTAAATCAACAAGCACTAATCTAGGACAAATGCACTTCACACACAACTTACATATTTCTTCAGTGCATCTTATGCATATTCTTCATTACTCGTCCATCCTTCCACAAAGTTTATTTTTTCACTTAATATTGATTCAAAACGTGCTTCTCGTAGAAAATTTTGTATGAGCTTTTGGATCAATGTTCCAGATCACACTCCATGATCCTTCTTCAAGATGAAGCTTATTTTGCATCTATAATGGACAGTGGAAATATCATGTCTATACTTATCTGTAATTATTCCAAATTTTCAAGACTATATCCACAACAGTTGTCCATTGTACTCAAACATCAGTTATTGACAAAGTCATGTTCATTTGAAATGTTGTGCATTTGAGCTTGTAAATCAGAGTTTCAATAATCAAATGAGGATGCAAATTGTAATAAGAAAAGCATCAACATGGATACTGTTGTGACCTTTTCACACATTGCCCCATTGCAAATGGGGGCCCCTTTGTTTTCGCTTTTCTTAGTTGTTTTGTCGTTGGTGTTGCTTAGTTTGGCTTAGGTTCGACAATAGTGTCAAGCTCTCTTGCCTTAGAATGAGAAGGGTTTCGATTTGTCAAGTCTAGGAGTCAGTCCAGGAATGAAATTGCAAAATCAAGATTGTGAAAGTGAAAATTGCAAGTAATGGGTGAAGTGCTAGTTAAAGTTGTAAGATATCCTTGCAATTCCATCATACGCGTTTCCACCAAACCATGTAAGCCCCCAAAAATCCATTTGAAAATGTTGAAACCCTTGCAAACTCCCATCAAAATTGTGCAACTTCCTTGCATTTTTCACTTTGAAAGTGTTGAAATCCTTGTATTTTTTTAGATTGCAAGAAAAAGGTGAAGTTTCAATTGACATTACAAGATCATCTTGAGTTTCACTATATTGCATATCTCCGCCATGCACTGTAATTTCAATGCATGCATAACCCATATCCCCGCCTTGCATTATTGAAATTTTATAACATGCAAGGATGTTAATCTCACCAAGGAATGCATACACAAGTCCAAGATCTGATTGACATGGCATGAATAAATCTGATTTCTTCTTGCATTTTGTCAAGTTTATACATGAATGCTCAAAATCCATGAAAAACAGTTATGTTGGATATTTGTGTCATTGATGTCAAGATAATTTCAAAGTCTATTTGAGCTGCTTGCTTGCTTGTGTGCTTGACCAGCTTGACCAGCTTGACTTGAGGAGTTTGACCAGCTTGACCTGCTTAAGGAGCTTGACTTGCTTGACCTGCTTCAGCTGTCTACTTGCCTGGTTCAGCTACTTGGTTGCTTGCTGGAGCTGCCTGTGGACCTGCTAGTGCTGCTTGAGTGTGTGTCTAAGCTAAGCTGTATGCTTACTTGTCTATTTGTCAGCAGCTGAATCAGAATTTGTGCTAAGTCAGCAACTCTTTTGGAATACGTGGTCAAATCGTATTTACTCCTTGTGGACGTGGTGGACGTATTTTGCTACGTTTTTGTGAATTTTTATCGTGGTTATTAATTCTTGGCACAAAATCGTGCTTTTTGGTGTTGAACTGCACCGAATAATTTTTTTTAAAAAGGGGGGGTCATTGATATGTGTCAGCAGACGTTTTTTTACTGCATGGAACGGTAGTCCGAAAGTGGTTTACTCATTTTTTCATTTTTTTCTGAATGCACTTGCCGGGCGTTACACTTCAATTTCCAATATCGCATGCAGCTCCTATTGGTGTCGGCAAAAATTATGTGTACGTATGTGGCTGTGGATTTCTTTTAATGTCAGAATTCTTTTGTTGTGACAACTATATATCTTTTTTTAAAAAGGAGGTCGCGGGAGGCTATGTTATAAAAAAATGAGATGAGATATACGATTCTGCCGTGGATGCATTTGAATCTGTTTTTGACTGTCTGTGCATTTCCGTTATTGATGCATGTTGGCATTATTTTGTTGCTGCCGATTCTGGAAACTTCTGTGTGCGCTCTGTATTTCAACTGGGGAGAGTTGTGAGGATTTATTTTTATTGACAGAATAACTGAAATCTGGGTGTGAGGAAGTGAATTTCTGAAAAACTCGAGTTTTGTTCTGCGTGTGGTGCCAGTACTGTCTACATACATAGAGATACAGTGTGCAATTAAGTTTCTAAAGCGTGCTGTGACATATTTCTCTATTCTGTTTAACAGCAAGAGACCTGAAGGTTTATATTTTTCTCTAAGAGCTACAACAATGAATTCTGAGCAGTGAGAGAAACCGTTTGAGTTGTATTCAAATTAACTTCTGGAGAGAAACCGTTTAAGTTTCTGATAGTATTATTTCTATGATGTTCAAATGAACTTCTGGAGAGAAACCGTTTAAGTTTCTGATAGTATTATTTCTATGATGTTCAAATGAACTGTTAATAGTGTGCTTTGAATTGTGGTAAACTTCTGGAGTTGGAGCTTCTGATTTGCAGTGTATGAAGTAGGTGCTTCGAAGTTATTTGTTTGGGCTTGTAAAAGGGTCGGTGCCCTTTGTGAGTTGGTGCTCACTATTTGTAAGCTGGGTTGGTACCCACTTAGTTTTGAAAAGATTCATTTAAGCCGTGGTTTTTCACCCGAAAGGGTTTTCCACGTGATAAATTACGTGTCCTTGATGTGTATTATGCTTTTATCTTCATACCTCTGTGTTCAATAATCTCTGAGTTTGCAGCAAATTTTAAAAAATTTGAGAGAAATATTGACTGATTTGAGTGAAAATCAAAGTAATTTCCAGACCTGAAGTAGCACTTTCCAAAATTATACCATTATTTTCAGAATTTCAAGTTTTTGAGTGCTATTTCCAGATTGCTGAAAGTGAAATCAGAACTCATAAGGTTCAAATTTCTGGAAAATTTTGTGCAAGAGGTAGAAAAACAAGAGTTTTGACAAGGATGTGAAGGATTTTATTTCTTTAAGGATAGGAAATTATGTGTGATATTGTGAAAATCTGTATGAATTTGTTGCTTCGTTTTGAAAACCAATTCAATAACACTGAGAGAGGGGGTGCGGGGGGTGTTGAATCAGTATTACAAAAACTTTAGTCAAATCATACCAAATGAAAGAAGCTGAACAAATAATTACAAATAAGACACAGAATTTATCTCATGGACAACCCTTTCGAGTAAAAAACCACGGCATCAAAAGCTTTCATTGAAACAAAAGGGCACCAACCCAATGAGCACGAACTCAGAATTACAAATGAGGGCACCAACCCCCTCAAAAAACCAACTTCAAGAAACTGAAGCTCCAACTTCTATTTTCTAAGGCACCAACCCCAGTTACAACACAAACTCACAAGTACTGAGCATTATATGTACTTTTCAGAATACACACAGCACTAAGAAATTTAAATCAGAACTCTCCAAACATCTCTCTTAAAAACACATCACTGTTTAGCAACACTATCCAAAAACAGTATTTTTAAAGTTCTCGTATACATCTGTCCATGTCAATCCTTCTTCAAAAATTGATGATCATTACAACACATCCAGAAGAACTCACTGCGATATCTACCATTTTTAATATACCCTCTTCACTTAAAAAATGACCCTACAGCTTTTCATAAAAACACACTTCCTTAAAAACAGCCATAAAGCTCTCATGATCTTACATATACCATTCATTCAGATGACACCGTATATTTTTTCACTAGACATGCTAGCTGACACAATATATCTAAACGTATTTCAAAGATCACCTTCTACTGTTCAAATCACATTCAAAAAATAGAGTCTACACATCTCCTATTTCACGTCCCTTCGATGTTTACAGCTGCCTTTCTACCAACCTTTGACACCTGTAGGAAGCCATTACAGAATATTTACACAAAAACCATTCTTACCAATCGTTTTGCATCTGCCACGTGAAGACAATCTCTTCTGCTCTAACCGTTTCTTAACACACGCACAGGTAAATGACAACATCCCAATATCTGCAGGCACGAGTACGATGATAAACGACGAACAACGCCAAGCATATCCTACGGTAAAGAGAATGTAGCAAGGAATGTCCGGGCCGCTGAAATACTTGAACGTGGCAGCTACCATACCCAGCATTAGCAGTAACAATATCAAGTAGAACACCAAAAACAAACTTCCAGCGGTTATGACTGCTAAAAACAGACTGTACACATAATAAGCTCCACCCAATGAGAATCGAACACTCTTCATTTTAAAGAACGAACTTGACATCTTCAAATACGTCCCAAAAAAAAGTTCAAAACTGGCCTGAATAGAAACAAAGCTGCAGAAACATTCTCCAGTGATAATCAAACTTCACAACCAAAAGAAAAACATACAACCCAATAAAACAGTTCTGCAAACCTTTACCCTTTTTTTTTTGTTTTTACCAACAACTCCCATACTTCATCATACACTGAACAGAGAACAAATCATCTTCCAGAACGGATCAAATCTCTGACAAAGAACAAACACCACACAAGTGCTCTGCCCAGCAGAGAGCACCAGAAGTGTTTGGTTCCAGATATAATATTGTATTTACTGCCGAGACATCCTCGTTGCTAAAATCCGACAAGGAAGAAGATATCACACAGAAACAAAGAACTGCAACTCTTACTTGCCAAATGCAAGCACAAAAACAAGCATCGAAACTAACTTATACAACACCTGAACTCAAAATGAATCCACATAAGGAGACAAACCTTTCGAACAAGACACCAAAAAAATGTGGCATAAACAATCAGCTAAAACAGTCACTAAGCCAACATGAACATCAATGACAATATACTCTACATGTTTTACAATATTCCATTGAAGAATGATTTTATGCAATTTCTTTTAAAGGCTGTTCAATGTTATTTAGGAGTGCAATGTTTTGAACAAACATTTTCTTAGCATTAACGTCTTGCACTTCACTCAAGCACTTTTGAAGTTAACTTAGGATCTATTTGCAACAGTAATACCAAAATTCTTTATTTCAGGAATAGATGTCAGGTGCTAGGACCGAAGAGGTGTCAAGGCAAACTCAAATGAAGAACAACTCCAAGGGAGTACTTCCAGAGTCAAAGATCCTCTTACGATGGAAGAAGGTTGGAGATACCAACTTAGGACACATAAACATGGCAAAGTTTAAATGGCGACTATATAGACACAATCCGTCCAAGATAGTTAAGAGGATGATACGAAATGGAATTGTGCAAGCTATCGATTTCCCTCTTGCAATACAGTGAGTTGATAGAAGAATGTGCAAAACGTTACAATCCCGAGGAAAGACCAGGGGTGGCTCCTGATGGCAGAAGATTAGCTTATCTTGCAAAGGAGGCTAGTTCAGAGGCATTTGATATTCTAGTATATAATTCCGCCATTTACAAGACAAAAGAGGAAGCATTGAAGATGTATAAAGATGACTTGATACTTGTGCAGAGATCATCAATATTACTTGGTTGTCAAACTCAAGAACTCATCATTCTAGGATGCCCAAGCGACTTCATAGATCGGATTTCAAAGAGGAATACGAAGATCTTGTCACATTATTGAACACAGTCATGGGATGCCCTCAAGCTTCTAATTTCAAGCCATGGATGTTCTATAATGTTGAAGAAATATTATCTAGAGTGAAGATGATCAATTGGACCAAGATAATCAGTGACAATCTAGATGACCAACTGAGGAGGTTGGAATGTTTCTGATATTTTTATATGACTTCATATATTGTCTACATGTTGGCAAGGAGCAATAGGTATAAAGGATTAACATACAAAGGACCAGTTGGGAATGGTGAAGGACAAGTCAAAGTGTATGAATGTTGCCCTCAATTACACCTTCACAATATTGCTCGTTTTAGAAGGGTGAAAGATGCCTTCTCAATGTATATTGTAAGAATTTTACAAGGAGGCACCCATATGAGATTATCACAAGAGGTCAAGGATTTGGTATAAAAGTATGGTTTGTGGTTCATTCAGTTACCCAAATTCACCTATATCAGATTGCAAGGATGTTCATCCTCTCCCTACAAGCTTCCAAGGTACCAACAGACAAGATGGTGTTGTTGGAAGTTACAAGGCAGTTATCCATGTATGACAAGATTTAAAAAAACAAACATAAAGCTGGGATAACCTTTCCAATCACTCTTGGAAATTCAATTTAAGTGTGTCCTTCGATTCAAGCGGTTGAGAAATCCAAGGAGCTACAATTCTACCCACTTGTAGCTTACCCATCAAGACTAAACTTTGATCCTTGTAATAATATTAGGAGAGTAAATGGAAGAAAATATCGGCACAAAGTGCATCTTGAAGATCATTGGGCAAGATGCAGTGGATGATTTTGAAATTAGGAGAATGTATTATAGACTAACAGTACAAATGATTAGAATTTGCCAACTATTTCCTATGCTGGATCAAGTCAAAGATGATGGAAATTATGTCCAACGTCAGTTTGAAGAAGAAAAAAGTAGACCTCTTCCTCCACTTACTAGGTCAGAAGTTGAAATAGTAGACCTGAATGAGTTAATGAGACCAGTTATGGCATATACAAAAAAATGGATGGATCAACAAGTTGTAAAGTTGAAAGCACAAAATATCCCTCTAACTTATGATTTGATGGGAGAAGTGGAGTCGCAATCTTCTGATGATGAAATGACGGAAAGTCAACAAGAAATTAGTATTGAGGAAGAAAGAAGTAAACAAGAAGGTGAAATTCACAAGAAAGGGAAAGACATGGTCAAAACTTTACAAGCTAAGAAGACAAAAAGAAAGGAAGTTGCTAGTGAAGAACAAAAACAGATAGGCAAAAGACCAGTACAACTCGCTCATCAACTAGTACTTCTCCAATACAAGAGGTTGCAATTTCCATGGACAAGAATGGGACATCGATTGCTGAGAATAAGCCATTAAGGAAAGATGAATCAAATCCAAGAGTACAAGATGGTCAAAGTGTGAACGGAGCTTTGGAATCTACTCTACAAAGGAACCAAAATGAAAATCCTTCTCAAGATATGGAAGTTCTTCCTGATGATCTGTTAGTGGAGCCAGGAGCAATTCCGATTGAAGATATCATAGGAGGTTCAAGCATGGGCTTTCCAAATGAAGATTTCAATGAAGAAATGATATCAGCACTTTGAGGATGCCAAGAACATGAAGAATTGGATGAAGATGTAGAACAGTCAACAGCTCCTCAATGGTTGAGAGATCAAATGACTTGGAGGATTTTCTAGGAAGGATTGGTAAGACTGTAGAAAAGAAGAAAGCAAAGAAATACTCCAAGATTCAAAGGAAAGTTGCAGATCTTGCACAATGCACATTGCAGTTCCAAAAGTTGACAAAGCAAAGGAGGATATTACTCTAGAAGAGTATGAAGTTGTGAAAGTTGATTTGGGACCAATATAATGTCCCCTTATTGAAATAAGATTTAATAATAAATAATAATAACAAAATTAAAATATAAAATAATAATAATAATGAAATATAATATAATTAATTACAAGTTAATTAAGTTTAATGAAAGGTCAAGAGGCATGCCATGAAGAGTTGTGACTCCCTCAAACATGACATATAAAAGGGAGAAGAGTTCATTTGAAAGAGGATATGGAGGAAGGGAAAAAACAATGGAGCATAGCAATTAAAGAAGGATAAATGGAACGAGGAGGAATGGGAAGAAATGAGGAAATAACTGTTTCAAAAGGTAATAATTATGAAATGTTGTTACTCTCTCAAAGGGCAGAAATAATGAAAGGTTGTGACTCTTTCAAAGGGGGGGTAATTGTGAAAGGTTGTGACCATTGAAAAAGGGCAGGCATGATGAAGAAGTGTGACTCTCTCATTGGAAAATACAGAGGAGAGAAGGTTTCATTTGAGGAGGACATCCAAGGGAGATCAACTTAGGAAATAATTTATTATTCGCAAAGGTAGCAATGAACGATGGTGACTCGATTCTTGTGAAGGGTGGTGACTCGATTCTTATTGAAGGTGGAAACCCTTTTACCAATGAAGTATAAAAGAGATCATTCCAACCATTCAAGGATGACTTATCAATCATCAATCCAATCATTCAAATCGAGCAAACAATCAATCAGCAAACCACTATCAAATCATCATTCACCAATATATCAAACAGCCTTCATTACACTCTCATTCACCAATACCTCAAATCATACAATCAAAGGAATTCATTCAATCACTCATCAATCATTCAATCAATTGAATATCAGCAAAGATATTTCCTTTGCAGCAGATCTGATTAAATAGTAACGTATCAAATTCTTGTGGTATACAGAATTAATTTCTCAATACATCTATGTTTTTATAATAATTAGATGTGGTTGGATGTATATATATCTAATAGATGCATGAATTGTTACATATAATAGACATGTATCTGTGCACTTGATAATATATGAACCACTATATAACTACAATAAAGAATCATACTAGGGTAGGAAACGGAATGCAAGGAGGGGGAACAACGCACAAGCCTCACTAGGTACACCACCTCATGAGAATGGTTAAGGACCATATGAAGCCAAGGGCTACAGAGATTCTGCTCTTGGGCCTAGGGTCAAGTTAAGGGCACCCTATTGCAGTCTTCCCTACGAACCCTATATTGGTCAATTGTTGAGGTGAACTAGAAGCGATCCTCAATCATAAGGAGAGAGATGGCATCGTAGAGGAGAACAGCGTATAAGCTCCACTAGGTACACCACCACATGAGCAACATTAACGACCACATTAGGCCAAGGGTGTAGTGTCCCCTTTTGGGGATTTGCTGTAATTTAGTCCTGTGACAACAATTCCAACTTAATATGAGAGTTGTAATACATTAATAAATATAATTTTATCAAAATTGAATATATTTCATTATAATATTCAGCTTAAAGTTTTAGGGCTAGTTTGGAAAAGTAATACTTATCTTGATAGATTCTCTGATTTGGGATATATGTTTCTATATTGTAGACATCCTCTTAAACCATCTTATTGATAGCTCACAATTAGTGGAGAATGGGTAAAAAATACCAATAATTTTCCCAAACAAAAATCTTCAATCTTCAACATGTTGTTGGCCTTTTGGTAATGCTGATTGTCCAAATCACAAACAATAATCTCCAGATTCCTTGTGAAAACTTACGTGGGGCTGAAGTAAAAAAACACAACTAATAAAGTCTTCCAAATGGGTCCCATACCATTTAGTGGAGCTGCTGCAAAAAACACAACAAAATTGTGGAATCTCCAAAAACTCTTTCTAAATGCTGCAGTCACCATTTGAGGCTTCTTTTAAAACCACTTGTGGCAAGCTTATTTTAATACTAATAAATCCTAAGTTTTATTGAAGTCCTCTTACTTCAATTCTGATATTTATGTCAGATCAAATGGTATTGGTAATTCTTCGAATATTATCCTCCCTTAGGTTCTTTCAAACTGTGATAAAACAGTATATAAAACAGTATAGGATCTGTTGTCCCCAAGAGATGTGTCCACTGTCTACCTTAGTTCTGATTTGTTATGCCAAACAGTCACCTTGTAATCGCAGTTATGAATTCCACCGATAGAATATTTCTCGTGCCTTTCCACAAATTATACGATAGTATTATAGTTGGTGCCATAATAATATCGAGTCACAAATTAGTTTATCATTGATACTCTTTCTTCTATATGATTGTTGACGTAACACATTAGTTGCCGCCTTTGAGTTTATTAATGTAAACATATTAATCATTGCTGCTTTGACAAACATAATCAATCCCTTCTTGTTATTAGTTATCACTATCTCAAAGATTATAATCGCTGATCAATGTTTGTTATTTGTTCTAATAACAAGATACCATTTAATCTTTAAGTCACAGTCATCATAACTAGGGACGTCGACGATGTTGTAAGTAATCCGCTCAGCCTTGGTTATTCAAATATAATTGCCAATCGCAAATCAATGGAGTCAACCGCTTCCACTGCTGTGTCGATCTCTTGGCAATGTCCCTTTACTCATTACCTCCCATCATATGTGCCTTACATGATCTGCTCTTTTCACAATGATTATCGAGGTTGCTTATCTGTAACTAGTAAGTCACATTTTTATTTACCTGCTGTCTTAGAAAATTGACTATTACATAAGGTTGACTAACATAAACAGTTCTCTCTCTTTAATATGCAAAGTGCACTTGTCATAAATCATAGGCTTATTCACTATCCTCATCCTCGTCATTCATAAAGATAATACAAGGAGCTTTCTTAATATTAACAATATTTGATGGGGTTCAGTTTGGGGACACCACAACTTGCTGGCTACTCATTCATGTTTATCGCGTTAATACCAATGATGTTTATTATCTGCTTTGTATTTGGTGATAGTACAGCATTCATTTACAATTTTGTGTCTTTAGAGACTTCACAAAATTGGATTCCTAGGATGACTGAATGGGCACATTACAAAGGGGGACAAAGTTTTCACTCTTGGGCTTAGGGTAGGGCATATTTAGGGCACCTTATAATGTCCCTCCCATCTCAACCCTCGTTATAATTGAACCCCCGCATAATCATTTAGATTTAGATGTTCTATCTTTTCTTAACCCAAGAAATGGATGTATCATATGGATTATATCTAATATTATTATCTAACTCGGTTGCACGTTTCCAAGACAAACTTATCTCATCTTGTTCTTGGGTGAGGATTATATTTGATTCGGTTTGCATTTGTGAATTTAGGGCAAAGGATAAGGTGATCCGAGAAAGGGACATTACAACCAACAACAAAGGAACAAGAGGTTGATAAATTGGAGGATTCCATGAAGACGATTAAGGAGAGATTGAGAAAAGAAGAAGAAAAGAAAAATCAATTAAAGGCAGAAGTCAAGGAACTGAAAGATTACATACAACACTTGATGAATCCAATTCAACAAGCTGAAGGGGCATCCGTGCCTACTGAAGTGCTTTCAAAGGAATCAGTTCAAGACTTTGAAGAAATAAAGATGGATGGATTGGAAATGTTTCTAACAGAGCAGATGAGTTCATGGTTAAACTGGTACAAATATATGAGAGAACTATCACTATCTTGGACAGAATTCAAGTAATAGTTGCATCATGTGAAGAATGTCATGTTATCCAAGAAAAGACTATTCCACATTTGCATGTGTTAATGGATACTTCCAAACAAACTTTGGTGGATGGAAATGTAATAGAGGCAAATCAGCATTTGACTTCCATCGATGGTATTGTGCATTAGTTTTGAGAAAGAAAATCCTTGACAAGGCAAAGGATGATTGTGTTGAACTAAAGAAAATGGTCAAGGATATTCAGGATAGAATCCTCATCTCTGTGCAGGTAATGTTTGAACAAGAAATGGATTGTGATGAAGACATGAATGTGGAAGACTTGAAAGATAAAATGAAAAGCACCTTTTTCAAAGCTACAAGTTCCATTTCAAAAGATCACTTAGAGGATGTTGCCTCATTCATAGTCTTTATGAATGGTTTTCAAGAACAAGGATCAGAATGGGAAAAGATTTTTACGTGTACAGCTGACTTGGTAATCACTGAGTATAAGGTGGAGGCTATGCCAAATCCACCAATGGATGTGATTGAGATCATCATGGCTAGGTTCATTGAATTTGCTATCAGGAAAGAGACAATGGGCACACAATCCTAGAATATGATTTGTTATAATAGTAGGTGGCATTGAATTTTCCTATTTGATATTGATCCATGCAAATTGTGCCATGGAGAGTATTTTATTTTCATTGATCAATATTTAATAAAAGTTAGTGGATAGGGTGCTAGTTGTAACTAGCTCCACTTAGGGTTTCTTTTATCTTGGGCATAGATTTAGAATCAATCAGGGCCCTTCGTTTGTAATTGAGATCTATATATAAGGCTTGCTCATTTCATTTGTAAAGGGAGACATTGTGAAATTGTTGCCAAAATACTGCCAAAATAAATACAAACTCATCGGAGCTTGGTGAGAGCTTGTGTTGTTTTGGAATGTTAGCATGGTTTCCTACTTCTCATTAGTTTAGATTTGTTTACATTAAGTTGAATATTTGAATGGAAGATATGATTGTTGATTCATGGTGAAACCTATATGTTCATACCATTTATAGTTTGTTGATTGCAAATTGCAATGCATGGTTAATCTGAACTCACTTTAGAAGCTTAACTTCAATTGCTTTATGCTCATAGATTTGCATGTCTACGGTGTTAATGTGTAGAAGTAATTTGAAAATCATTTGCTTACCTTTGGAGATTGCATTAACTTTGTGTAGTTGTTCCCTCATGGTGAAACAAAGCTTGGTTTGGTTTCACCTGTTAGTTTTTACTTTCAGATTAATAATAAGAAACAGAAAGTAGATTTATAACTAGAATTGAATTAATTTATGTTAGGTTATTCAACTTAGTGAATGACAGAGAGCAATCAAAATAGATGTAAAATGAAACAAGACAATATTACCCTGGGAAAACCTCTTATGAGGAAAAACCCAACAAGAATAGATCCTCAGATCTGATTATAAATTAGACAATATTCTGATTACAACACTCATCTCTTTAGGAGGTCTGATATGGCCACACTTTAGGGCTGATATAGATGGCAGATCAGTATCAGGTCTGCACCTCAGATCTGCACTCTTGTCTCCATCAGACAGCAACCTGATCTGCACTTTTGATGCCTAACTCTTGACAGCAGTTCGCCCCTTTTACTGGAGATGATCACACCTAACGTTTTACCCCTTGACAGCAGAAGTGAATCGTTTTATGCACAGCAGATGACTGACTAAGTTCGCTATACTTTAGAGCAGATTCGCATATGAGAGAGTAGATATCTTGTGTTATAAATGAGGTCAAGTTGTTCTTTATTTATATGAGGCGAGGGACCTATTTAAGGTCGGCTTGACAACAATTCTTTTATTCCTTTTTCTTTTGTGCCAATTGTCTTTTGTAATATAGGGTCGGCCCTATTAGAGGGAACACGTTTCCCTTAGGGTGGCGTGAGATATAGGGTCGGCCTTATTAGAGAGTGGTGTGAGAGAAAGGGCCCAGCCCTAAAGGATACACGTTATCCTTAGAAGAGATAAAGGGCCCAGCCCTTATGGAATCCGCTCTTCACCCTAATTAAAAACTAACACTCCCTCTTAATTAGGGAGAAGAGAATATAATCAGAATATCACTATCTTCCACCTTGCACACAAGCAAAGAATAGATTACATAATCAGAACCTAGTAGACTTCCATCTTGCACACAAGCATAGACCGGAGCCACCTTACATTGCCCGCAGAGGGTGGCGAGGATCTTTTCTACCATCTTACATTCCCCGCAGAGGATGGTAACAATTACTCTTCTCCTTGAGAAGACTACCACCTTACATTGCCCGCAAAGGGTGGTTGATGCAACACAATGCATCACCGAGGTTGAGACTCCCTCTCAACCAAGGTTTCATTTTCCGAAATGCCAAGCCTGTCTCTGAAGTACACAAACTTCACCTTGGATAGAGGCTTGGTAAGGATATCTGCAATTTGATCATCAGTACTGACATACTTCAGCTGAATAGCACCTCTTTGCACCATATCCCGAATGAAGTGATAATGAGTTTCCACATGTTTGACCTCTCATGGAACACTGAGTTGACTGACATCTTTATGCAACTCTGATTATCACAATTAATGACTGTGGGTTTCCAGGGTTGTCCAAACAACCCAGCAAGAAGTTTACGAAGCCATACTGCTTCCCTAGAAGCAACACTTGTTGCAATGTACTCGGCTTCAGTTGTACTTAGTGCCACTGAGGACTGTTTTCTCCAAGCCCAAGAAATCACTGCAGATCCTAAGTTGAAGCAGATGCCTGAAGTACTTTTCCTGTCTTTTACACTTCCTGCCCAATCTGCATCTGAGTAACCTTCCAGGGTTATTGGAGTTTTCATTGGATACTTCAGCCCAAAGCCAACTGAGCCTCGCAAGTATCTCAGGATGTGTTTGGCTACAACAAGGTGAACATGTTTAGGCATGCTCGTGAACTGGCTGAGAGCATTCACTGCATAGCATATATCTGGTCTAATGTTAACTAGATACATCAATGATCCAATCAACTGTCTGTACTCAGATGGACTTGCAAAATCAGAGTTAGCTGCAGAAACACTCAACTTCTTTAAGTTAGATTCCATAGGAGTAGACATAAGTTTACAATCCATCATTCTAAATTTTTTCAGAATATCAATAGTATACTTTCCTTGACTTAAGAAAATTTCGTTAGATCTTTGCCATACTTCTAGACCTAAATCCTTCATTTCAAATTCTGAAGTTAATTCTTTCTTACATCTAATAATGAGTTCATCTTTACCAGTAAGAAATAAATCATCCACATATAGAACCAGAATTAGCATTTCATCATTAGATACTTTAAAATAAATGTTAGAATCAGCATCATTCTTACAAAAACCTAAACTTATCAAGTACTTATCAATTCTTTCCACCAAGCTCAAGGGGCCTGTTTGAAGCCATATAGAGCTTTTTTTAATCTGCAAACATGAGTTTCTCTTTCATGAGTCTCATAACCCTCAGGTTGTTCAATATAGACTTCTTACTCAATGACACCATTAAGGAAGGCAGTCTTAACATCCATTTGATGTAGCTTCCAACCTTTAGCTGCAGCAATGGCTATTATAGTTCTAATAGAAGTATATCTAGCAACAGGAGCAAATGTTTCTTCATAATCTATGCCTTCCTTTTGAGAAAAACCATGAGCTACAAATCTAGCTTTATATTTCTCAATACTACCATCAGCATTATGTTTAATTTTAAATAACCATTTAGAAGAAACAACAGACTTACCTTTAGGTCTAGGCACAATATCCCAGACATCATTCTTGATGATTGACTGATATTCTTCATCCATGGCTAACTTCCAGGCATGATGGTTCAGGGCTTCTTCAACATTGCATGGCTCAGACTCAATGAGATTGCTCATCAATGCAACGTAGTTGGAGAATACTTGAGGTCTCTTGCTTTCTCTGAAGGTACCACTGGGGGCTGCAAATCTTTTAGCTTCTTGAATGGTGTTTCTCACCCAAAGTGGCCTCTTTTTGCTAACAACAATGTCACCAAGTACATCTGTGGGATTCATAGGCTCAGGTGGATCATCATGCACTTCTTGAGGTGGAGTCACAACAGACTCCCTTTGAATCTCAAGGTTAGTATCAACATTCATATCTTGATTATCATTAGCCTCATCAATAACAGGAGAACCTTTTGACTTCTTAAATGCAATGTCTTCTTCTTAAATAACATCCCTACTTACCTCAACATACCTTTGACCTGGTATGTAAATCCTGAAGGCTTTGGAAGATTCACTGTATCCAACTAGCATCCCCTTCTTTCCGGAAGGCTCCAACTTAGTTCGCTTTTCTTTAGGCACATGAACATACACAAGACTTCCAAAAATTCTCAAGTGGTTGATGTCAGGTTTAGATCCTGTGAAGGCTTCTTCAGGAGTCATATTCTTTAGAACACGGTGGGGACATCTATTCTGAATATATACTGTTGTTCTAGAAGCCTCAGCCCAAAGAAAAGTTTGCAAGTCTTGATCATGGATCATAGCCTTTGCAGCCTCAACAATAGTCCTATTCTTTCTTTCACCAACTCCATTTTGTTGAGGATTGTAGGGAACACAGAACTCCCTCTCAATTCCTGACTCAACACAGAACTCATAAAAACTGCCAGAGGTATACTCACCTCCATTGTCAGACCTTAAACATTTAATTCTTTTACCAGAAATGTTTTCAGCCAATGCCTTAAATTCTTTAAATCTACTTAAGACTTCATCAGATTCTTTAGTCTTTAAGAAATAAATCCAAGTTTTCCTAGAGAAATCATCTATGAAGATTACATAGTAGAGACATCCACTAGGAGAAGCTACAGACATAGGTCCACATAAATCAGAATAAACAAGTTCTAATTTTTCTTTAGCTCTACTTTCACTTCTATGAAAAGAACTTTTAACATTTTTACCCATAGCACAACCTTTACAAGTATCATCATGAAATTGACTGAGTTTAAGCATACCTTTAACTATCCTTCTGAGGGAAGAGAGAGCTTGAAAGTGTAAGTGTCCAAGCCTTCAATGCCATAGCTCACAGGATTCAAGGGCCTCATTAATGAGGTCTTGAACGGGGTTAGTGGAGAGCTTATACAAACTATCATATCTATTTCCAATAACACGAGCAGATTTAAAACTAGATTTCTTAGGCCAAGCAAGTACTTTACCCTCAAAAAATGCTACTTGATAACCTTTATCTTCTAGAGCGGAAATAGAGATTAAGTTTCTTTTGATTCCAAGAACAAATAAGATATCACTAAGGTGAAGTGAAATACCAGAATTTAAATTTAAAGAGGTAGTGTCAGAACCTCTTACCGAATATTGAGCATCATCACCAATTACCACATGTAGACTGGTATCATTTTCTACTAAGTCTGAAAGATGCTCACGATAGCCTATGATGTGTCTGGAAGCACCACTGTCAATCAGCCATGTGATACTATCTAAGGGTATGCTGCTTGACAAGGCAGAAATGAATAAGAAGTCTTCATTTTGTTCTAAGACCTCATTTAGGTTGGCTTCCCTTTGCGAGGGTTCATGCTGACATTCTCTAGCATAGTGACCATATTTGTCACATCTAAAACATCGAACACGAGAGACTAAGTTACCGGTTCGGGTTCGGATTCGGGTACGGATTCGCGGGTTCGGCAAAAAAAAAAATTCTTGGGTACGGGTACGGGTACAGGTTCGTCTATACATATATACATATATTAATTATAAATTTATATATATACACATATATTATATATATTTTCAATATATACAATCCATACAAAAATATTTTTTTATTGTTTTTTGACCCGTGGGCCCCGTTTTTGGGAACCCACAGGCCTGGGTTCACCCGAGTCCTCCTGGATTCACCTGGGTCCTCCTGGATTCACCCGGGTCCTCCCAGGTTCGACCTGGGTTCCACCCGGGTCCTTCCCAGGTGGTCGGGTTCCCTATGGGTCCTGCGTCGCAGGACCCACAAGGAACCCAGCCACCTGGGAAGGACCCAGGTCAAACCCGGGCCGGACCAGGACCGGGCACGAACCAGGACCCGGACCCAAGCCAAAACCACAAAAACCGGTAACTTAGACGAGAGAGATCTCTTGGCTTTTTCCAAGAATTCTAAGACCTAGGTGGTCTGAATTCTCTATGCCTCTTATGATTATTCTTCTTCCAATTATCACCTTTCTTGCATTGATTGCAAGCATATGTTGATCATCCACTTGAGGACTCTTGAGTTTTCCTCTTGTGGCAAGGTGAGATTCCTCATGAACGCAATCGTTCCGAAGACGATCAAAGGTTGGGAATTTGGATCTCCCACTTATGGATTGAATGAAGGAATCCCATGAATCTGGGAGACCATTCAATGAGATCATGACAATGTCCTTGTCTTCTATGTTATGACCAATTGAGCCTAGTTGATCCTTTAGTTTAGAGATCTTCATGAAGTAAGACATAATTGAATCTTCCTTCGCCATTTTAATGTGAAGTAATTGTTGCCTTAATGCAATTGCTCTACTGAGGTTATTGATTTCATAAATACCTTCTAGATGTTTGAATATCTCTCTAGCTGTAGTGAATTTGGAGATAGAGGTGACAAGGTGATCTCTGACTGAATCAATGATAAGAAACAGAAAGTAGATTTATAACTAGAATTGAATTAATTTATGTTAGGTTATTCAACTTAGTGAATGACAGAGAGCAATCAAAATAGATGTAAAATGAGACAGGACAATATTACCCTGGGAAAACCTCTTATGAGGAAAAACCCAGCAAGAATAGATCCTCAGATCTGATTATTAATTAGACAATATTCTGATTACAACACTCATCTCTTTAGGAGGTCTGATATGGCCACACTTTAGGGCTGATATAGATGGCAGATCAGTATTAGGTTTGCACCTCAAATCTGCACTCTTGTCTCCATCAGACAGCAACCTGATCTGCACTTTTGATGCCTAACTCTTGACAGCAGTTCACCCCTTTTACTGGAGATGATCACACCTAACGTTTTACCCCTTGACAGCAGAAGTGAATCGCTTTATGCACAGCAGATGACTGACTAAGTTCGCTATACTTCAGAGCAGATTCGCATATGAGAGAGTAGAAATGTTGTGTTATAAATGAGGTCAAGTTGTTCTTTATTTATATGAGGCGAGGGACCTGCTGTGACCTTTTCACACATCGCCCCATTGCTAACGGGGACCCCCTCTTTGCTAGCTTTTTGTGTTGTTAGGTTAGGGTTTTGGCTGCTTAGTGGGCAATTTTGTGTTTCCCATGCCCGAGTCTCGGAGTTTTGATCATACCTAGTGCCATCTAGGGTTTTTGAAATTATAGGATCAAGTTGCAAAAGTTGATATTTTAACGATCCTAAGTTTTGTCTAAGTGTAGACCTTTTGAGCGTTAACGTGTTTTTAAACACGCGCATTAGTGATTTTAAAGTGCCAAGATATTCACAGATCGTTTGGAGTTGTTTTCTCGCTCCTAAGGTATTATTTAAGTTGATTTCGCACTTTATTCCAATATTTTCCTAGCGTTTCACTCATATTTTTGGAAAATTAGCCTAAGTTCAGTTTAAATTTAATGTTTCTAAGTGATTTTGAGTGGTTAAAATGATAAAATCCTAAGGGAAATTCATATTGCAAGGGTTAAAGGGTCAAAATCCATCTAGAGGTGCTTTTGCCTTCACATTCCAAACTACCCAACCCATTCCCCCACTCAAAATCCACACTATGCATGGGTTTCCCCTGAAATCCATACTGGCTAGTAATTTCCCCCACTGTCTATCCATAGCCAAGTCGAATTTCCCCTGGAAGTGCTAAAATTTGGCTAAGTGTCAAGATATAACCAGACTGCCATCGATTTTCCACCGGAAGTGCGGATTGGAGTGCGAGGATGATTCCATGCCTGGGTCGATTTTCCACCAAGATTTTTGTGACAACTAAGTGACAATTTTTGTCCGGATTTCCATCCAGACAGAGGTCGAATTTCCCTTAAGAACATTTGTAAGGATTTTTGTCCGGATTTTCATCCAGACAGGGATCGATTTTCCACTGGGAATATTTTTGAGGAGTTTTGAATCCGGATTTTCATCCAGACTGAGGTCGAAATTCCACCAGGGAGGTTTTTTCCAAGTTAAGTGAGTTTTGAGTATGGATTTTTGTCTAGACTAATATCGAATTTCCCCTGGGGGTGATTTTTTGCAAATGGAGTGGATTTTTGTCTGGATTTTTGTCCAAGTTCATATCGATTTTCCCCTGGGAGGTTTTTTGTGTGCATTTTGATAAAGTTGAGCATGGATTTTTGTCCAAGCATGGGTCGAATTTTCCTTATGGGGTAAATTTTGGCATTTTTATGATTTTTAAAGGGATTTTTTAATCCCAACCTATATCGATTTTCCCCTGGAGGCTTATTTTGGATTTAATTTGCAATATTTTAATAAATAAGCCCCAATTTTAATTGCTTTTAAATGATTATTAATGATTATTTAAAATTTAAAAGCAAAATTTAATAACTTGCAATAATCATTTAATATTTGAACCTTCTAGAAGCAAGTTAGGTTTTCACCAAGCAAGTATTTATACAAGTGTTTTATCCCACATTGCTTGTGTGGTGAAAGAGAGAGGTGAAAGCAAGTATATGAGAGGAGACTTAGCATTATTTTATTATTATTTCTGCCAGGTGTCTCCATGAAAGCGATTTTTCTCCAAGTCGGGCGAATTTTTTAGCAAGGCGTTTTTGTGAAGTGTGGGATTGAGGATTTATTTTCTTCCATTTTTTCCAGCTTGCTGATCTATTCCTCTTGGCTGCCATTAAAGACCAGTTTCAGAATTTTGATTTTGCTAAGTTTGGCGATTTTTTCAAACTTTAGCATTTTTTGGTGAAAATTGGCAATTTCATGTTTGGAGACTCGGGCGATTTTTCCTCCACCATTTTTGCTTGCTTTTCAGACCTTCATTACTGCAGATTGCTGCCATTAACAACATTTTTCAAAATTCTGAAAAATTTCGATTTTTGCTAAGGAAGGCAATTTTTTGTGTTTGGAGTATCCAATCCCAACTTGGGCGATTTTTCAGATTGCTGCCATCCTTGCTACTGCAGATCAAGGCTGCCATTGACATCAATCTTCAGATTTCAGTTTGGCGCCATAGTTGGGAAAAATTCGATTTTGCTAAGGAGATGATTTGGTGCCACATTTTGATGGTTTTGTGCATGCTTGTTGGCTACCATCATTTCCAGCCAGCTGATTCGCCTCAGATCTAAGGTTTGCTTCAAATTTTCACTTCCATTAATGGCTGCCATTAATTTTTTAGACTTAAGTTTTTATTGCCCAGCCAATTCCAACTTAAACATTTAGCATTCGGAGGTGTTTTATGGAGTTTTCTGTGCATTTTTTAGACCATTTTATCGCTGTTGCAGGTTTGAAACTCCATTGTTAGCGGTTGTCCTCAGAAATTTTCATTTCCAACCACCTAACCAATTTTGGCAAATTTGCTTGGGGTTGTTTCCTTAGCAATTTTTCATCATTTTTAGGGATTTAAACCACTTTGCAAGGTGCTGGTAAGTCTAAAGTATCCAATTTTCAGACTTGTCCTCAAAAAACTAAATTTTACCAGCCATACTTACATTCCAGAAAATGATTGTTTTGATCATTAGAACTGATTTTTATCAAGACTATGCACATTTTGAAGATTACAACATGTTTTAAAAGTCTGATTTTCAGGTTGTCTTCAGAATTGTTGACCTCCATTGTTGACTGCGGAAGGTGTCTTCAGACATTCATTGTGTGAAAACACAACCTTTCACACCTTTCCTTAGTCATCATCAATCCGGTATACTCCTTTGCATTTTAGCTTGCATATTTTCTAGGCATAAGGAGGTATAAATGAATTTTATGGAAGGCTTCCATGCCTTAGTGTTGTCACACTTTGAACTAAATTGCTAAAATTTACCAAGTGTATGGATTATTTTCCTGACTCCATGCTCTAATAAGCTAAATCTTTAGAAAGTCAAGAATTTTATCAAGTATTATATTATTTTCCTAAGTCTTAACTTCGAGCTTCGTGCAGGTGCGATGTCAAAGTCAGGATATAAGGAAAGAAAAGAACTGTTGAAGACGCTGGAGATTGGATTTTATCCAGAGTTTAAGATTTCATCCAGATGGAAGGAGATCGCTGATACAAACATGTATTTCCTGAACTTCGACCAGATGCAGCGTCAGATGTTCGGAGTCAGAGATCAGGTTCCTTCCCTAGCATATGAGAATATTATGAAGAGTGGCATTTTCCATGCCGCTGGATTTCCACAGTCCATACAGTGCAGTGAGTTGATCCTGGAATGTGCATGATGTTATGATCCGCTCACAAGAATGATCAAGAGTCCTAAAGGTGTTGTCATTGCCTACCTTGCTGAAGATGCCATTGCTGAGGTGTTCGGAATTCCACGCGGAACAGACATGAAGGATATGACCAAGGAGGATTATGCAGAAAGATACACGAAGAAGATGGGTGTATGTAAGAATTTAATTGACAAAAAGTGGATGATCAAGCCTAGGTCTCATCATTCCAAGGCTCCCAAGACACTTATGTGCATAGATTTTAAGGAGGAATATAGTGATTTGATATTCCTACTCAACAGAGTGATGGGGATGCCGCAGGGAGCAATATTTGATGGATGGATGTTCTACCTCATCCAGGATTGTCTTAGAGGAACACTAGTGAATTGGTCCATGATTATAAGTGACAATCTGGATTTTCAACTAAGGAATGTAGAGCGGTCCAAGTCATTCACCATGACTTCTTACCTGGTGTACCTGCTTGCACGATTTGTTTCATACAGAGGATTAATATGCAAAGGTGAAGTCGGGAATGGACAAGGACAATTTAAGAGTTATGAATGCTATCCCCAGCTGAGCATGCATAGAATTGAAGACTATAAGAGAGTGAATGATGCATTCACTATGTACATCACACGGATGTTGCAAAGCGGAATCTACAGAAGATTGTCCAAGGAGGCAACCGAGTTAATAGAAAAGTATGGATTATGGTATATACAGTTTCCCACTTTCACATACCTCAAGATACATGGGTTTCAATACGAACCCTACAGACTTCCTAGGTATCCAACCGACAAAATGATATTGTTGGAAGTGGTGAGACAGCTTCTAGAGTTCGATGTTATCCAGAGAGAGAAGCACAGGACAGGAATGACATTCCCTATTTCAGTTGGGAAGACGTCAGAGGTTTGCCAATCCACCATAGCCGCCAGCACTGCGAGTGAGGAGCTTGCATTCTATCAATTTGCTACGTACAAGAAGAGAGAAAGATTCGATCCAGACAAGAAGGTCAGAAGGATCAGAGGAGAGAAGTTCACTCATAAGATTGACATAGAGGATTATTGGGCTAACCTGATGGACAAGCAAGCAGTGAAGAGAAGAATGTGGTCCAAAATGTCAGTGGATTTTATGAGGAAGTGTGGACTTTTCCTCATTCCTGATCAGGTATTAGATGATAGAGATCATACACATCCACAGTATGAGAGTGAAATGAAGAAGGCAATCCTATTGCCTAATTGATCAGAGTCAGAAGAGATTGACCTGAATATATTGATGAGAGAGGTCATGAATTTCTCCCGCCTATGGGTGGATATACAAATGAATAAGTTAGTTGACATGGGTGTTCCCTTCACTTATGAAAAGATGAAACCGAAATAGTCTACTTCCGAAGATGATCAAAGGACTGTCAGTGATGTCAGGATTCATGCAGACAAAGAGAGTCAAGCTCCCAAGAGAAGGAAGAACACGCCAGGAGAAGTTAAGGCCAGAGGGAAGCAGATTGAAGATGTGAAGAAGAAACAAAAGACTATCATTCCTCCACTTGTCATTCCTTCACCCCCTCCCAGTGTCTCATCAATCGAAGTGATTGAAATAACAGAACAGAATAAGGAGACTCGGCAGTGTTCCAACACAATGATACTACCAGAGAATATTCAGGAGTTCCATGCCACAGCAACATTTGCACCTCCTGATGAGAATAATGATCAGTCGGAATCCCCTACTGTCCTTCTGGAAGTTAGCTTGGGAAATGAGGTATATGATTGGACCAGGGATAATCCTAATGACAATGAGGATGTTATCTCGGCATTGAAAGGGCTTGATCGAGAATATGTCTCGATGATGGTATGGAGATGGCCGCTATTCCTGAATGGCTGAGGAGAAGTATGGAGAAAAGTAAACAAATGTTAGAGGTACAGCCTATTGATGATATTGATGACTACCTAGCTAGGAGTGCCAAGGGGAAGGAGCCCAAGAGAGCGGAGATTTTGTCGCACATAGCTAGAGATGAGACAGGAATGCGGATTGCACAGATTGTTGTTCCTATTGCAGGCATGACAGCGGACATTGCTACTCCCATGGATTTCCAGATCACTTCAGTCACCCTTGGTCGTACATCCAGAGAACAAGAATTCCAGGAGATTGGTGACAACCTCCAGGCAATCAATGCAAGGTTAGACAGAGCAGTTGCGGAGAATGAAAGGTACAGAAAAGAAAATATTAGACTCAGAGAGTATATTATAGGGACAAGGCGTGGAGATCCCACCTTTATTTCCCCTATTGCAGTTGACCATGGAATACATTCACACTGTGAGGTAGCGAGAGGTACACACTCAGAGGTGGAAAAATGGATTGAAAGCACAAGAAAGTAGGCAAATGATTTCCTTACTCAGTTTGTTCATGCATATGATAGGACAACAGGGCTTATATTCAAAATCCAGTATTTTGAGGGAGTTTGGGAAGAATTCCGGCCTATTCAAGACAAGACTATTCCACGCCTCCAGGCATTGAAGAAGATTCCTAGTTCCACCTTGGTCAGTGAGAACATTGTGCACAGTGGAGACAGATACGATTTCCATGGCTGGTATTGTTCACTAGCCGTGAAGAAATCAGCTTATGAAAACGCCCAGTCGAGTTGCATGGAAATGGAAGGATTAATTCAGGACATTCAGATGAAGATCCTTGCCTCGATTGAGGAATTATTGGGTGTTGATGTTAGTGATGCTAGTGGTTTACACTTAGCCGAATTAAGAGACAAGATGAAATTTATGTATTTTTGCCAGTTGGACTCTGTGAAGAAGAATCAGATAGATGACTTGGTCTCTTTGTTGATTCATGTTCATAGTTCGCAGAAACTCATGCCAGAATGGGAGAATACTTTGAATGCTTGCTCGGATTCACTAGACTTGATTGATTTACAGTAGTATACCTTGCCTAGCGTTTCCATGGAGGAGTTAGATTCAGTATTGGCTAGATTCTTGGAGTATGCTAGGAGAGAGAGAGATGCAAGGAGGAATCTTCTAGAAGATTCCCTATATGATGACTAGGTATCTTTTCATTGGGCCATATGTTGGTGGCGCCATTTTTTATGTAACCCTAATTAGGGCAATTCTAGGGTTTTGTTGGCATGATCTTGGCCGTTGATCTTAGATCAATCTAGGCCATCCATTTTGTAAGAGACTCTACATATGCCCCTTTGTCTCTCATTTGTAAAAGGAGAGTTTTTGTAGAATTGTTGGTATATGCTGCAGCTATTTGAATCCTAATCATTGTTCAATTGTTGGTGATTTTGCTCTTCAAATGTTGTATTTGCATTTATGGTTCTCAATTCCTGCAAGTTAGATTAGAATTTAGATTAGAATTTATTTTCATGTATGTTAGATTGAGTGGAAGATTTGTTGAATTTATTTGTGTGGAATCCTTAGTCCATACCACTAGCCTCTTGCTGCTGGTAAGTGCGCCTTGTGTGGTCAGCTGGAGTTTGAGTAAGCATAACTTCAACTATTACGCGTCTGTTGACAAGCATCAACTTGGATGGTGTGTACATTTGATGGTAATAGCCTGAAAATCTTTAAGTATACCTTAGACGATTGCACTAAGCTTGTGTCAATACCTGATTGTGAGACCTTGCCTGGTTTGATTCCACTAAATCCATTCACCATTTCCTACATTCCTAGGATTAGAATAGATTTCTTAAACCCTATTTTTTTTCCCCCTTTTTTAGTAGGAAGTAAATTCAGAGCCATATTGATAAATATTAAGTTGTCAGCACACCTATTCCGCATCATTCATGATAATCCAAACATTTGCGTAAGCCCCGAAGTGAAACACAGCAATTCACATCAACCACTGAACTTACCCACTCGTCAAGACCTGACATGTAGAAACCTTGGAATCATTTTAGTTGATCTCATTCTTAGCATCTGAGGTGATTTTGTTCAAAAGAGGGTAAATTACTTTGGTAATTTATTCTGTATTGTTATGTGCATAAAAAACACATCAACAGGACCTATTTAAGGTCAGCTTGACATCAATTCTTTTATTCCTTTTTCTTTGTGCGAATTGTTTTTTGTAATAAAGGGTCGGCCCTATTAGAGGGAACATGTTTCCCTTAGGGTGGCGTGAGGTATAGGGTCGGCCTTATTAGAGAGTGACGTGTGAGAAAGGGCCCAGCCCTAAAGGATACACGTTATCCTTAGAAGAGATAAAGGGCCCAGCCCTTAAGGGCGGATTCCAATGTTGCCTTAGGCAATTGGAATCCGCTCTTCACCCTAATTAAAAACTAACATCACTAAGTCAGCAATAGTTTCTTGCATTGTTAGAAGTAGATTAGATTCTTAAACCCTTATCCTTTTGCATTTTGTTTTAAAATCTTTCTTAGGATTAGTTAGAAGAGCACCATTGCCAAATCATACATTACTCAAGGTCTTGAAGCTAAAGAATTGTTGAAGTTTTCCATAGGAAAGAATTGATCAAATCACAAACAATCGTGCAAGTCCCTTTGTGTAAACAGGAAAATCACATCATTTCAATGAGTCTATCCATTACACAAGAAGATTTAACATTTATAAACCTTGGGGTTACCTTATTTGATCACATTGTTTAGCAATTAAGGTTTCCGTGTTCAAGAGATGATAGGATACTTGGTATTTTAGTCTGTGTTGGAGAGTGTCACATTACACACATCAACAAGAACCTAATAAAGAGAAGACAAATCTGAAGAACACAATAAACATAAAGGATTGTACCTTGCATAAACTAAAATACAAAAACATAACCAAACATAATTAAGGGTTTCTAGACTGGAGAATTCAAGAGGATCGAATAGAACATGAAAAGGTATGAAAATAAAGTAACTCAGGAGGTACCTCCCATTTAGTCAAGAATCCCAAGTTTGAAAAATGCTTGAGAGCCAAAAAAACATAAAGGATTGTGCCTTGCATAAACTAAAATAGAAAAACATAACCAAATATACTTAAGGGCTTCTACATTGGGGAAATCAAGAGGGTCAAATAGAGCATGAAAAGGTATGAAAATAAAGTAACTCAGGAGGTACCTCCCATTTAGTCAAGAATCACAGGTTCAAAAAATGCTTGAGAGCCTACTGGGAGGAAGAACACTTCAGGCATTTTTCAAAATTGTGATTATTGACTAATGCTCTGGAGGTACTTGAATACTTCATTTTCCAACCTTTTTGTGTCCCTTTAAGTTCTTTAAAATCCCTCAAGGTAGGAAATCTCTCCTTTTTCTAATGTTTTTGTATTTTATCTTTATTAGGCAATGCAAGACATAGTCCTTTGTCCTTATTATATTTTTCTTCTCTTTAGAAGGCATCTATTCTAATACTTTTTCTAGATATAATTTGTTCCCTTGTTTGATCGTTCAAATGCTGAATTACATACTCAAATGTATAGCATTTCAAATGAGCGTGTGACTTATGTCAAAAACTGATAAAAGAAAAGTAAAACCCTACGAATGCTTTAGAGTCACATCCCACACAAGGAAACCCCACTCTACTAAATGTTAGGAAAGGTATCTCAACCTTGCTCCTAATGTTGAGTATATAAAGAATGCAATTTTCAGATTATTAAACATAAAAACTCAATTTGTGGGCTATAGACTTTGTTATTGGGCAAAATTAAAATTTTAGTTTGTTCAGCATCACTTCCAAGGACATATGTTACATAGTGTATTGTCCAAGTCCAGTTCTGTCCTAAAATCTCAGAATTGTTCTCTTGGAATTTTGTCAAACATATGACATATAAACCCACTGTATTCTGAACTGTGACAGATGTACTAATGCTTGTGTGATTGTCGGATGTTTTTTTGAGAGTTTTTCAATTCAAATAAATAAACCAACATACAATAAACATATACCACTACTTTGCCAACAATTATAATGATAACCCAACTTCAAATGAGCTTTACTTAATCTTGATATGACTCTGATTACAATATAGTTTATTAGAATATTTAATTGTTATTTTTAGCTGTGTGTTTATTAATGGTCATATAGTTATAATTTTAGAGAGTTCTTTAGTTGCTTGTTATATTTTTTGGGACATCGTGATAGAACTAGGAGTAACTGGGAGCTTCTATTTTTAAAGTCAGTTGTAACTGTTGTTAATGGTTAGTCCCAATTTGGACAACTGCCTTGTAATTGCCTATAAAAGGCCAGTTATTCTTTCAATAAAGTACACTGATTTTTGGTTTCATGGTATCAGAGCGAGTGATGAGCCATTAAAAGTTTTTCATTCCCTTCTACCTAGAAATAATTTCCAAAAAAATTTTAAGAGATTTTTTTATGAAAAGATTTCCAATTTGAGGGTTCCTTCATTTTTTTAAATCGTGGAAATTTTTGTGGGGTTTTTGTTTGTAGGGTCACATGAAGAATTTTTGGCTCATTTTTTTATTTTTTTCGTTCCTCTGTCTGTGTTTCTCCAGCACGGACTTACGACCCCGTGTCTGGTTTCTGAGCGTTGCTTCTATTTTTCTGGGCACTGTGACTACAATTTTGGGCAACGCGATTTCCAGCGAGGCGTTTTGTTTATTCCCCATGATTTTTCCAGGCAATGTGATTTCGTTTACCTGCAACCAACAACAGGTTTTCTGCGGCCTGCAACCTATCTTCGTCCATGCGGCCTTCCTAAGTTATGTTTTCCACGCGATTTATTTCTGCACACAAAGGTTTTATTGGGAGCTGGCTCGAGGGTCTTCTGGCTCATGATTTTAGCTCCTGCTGAAAGTATTACCACCGTTTTTCTTGTGACTCAGTTTTCTGAGCTAGGTTTTCTGTTTCAAAAGCTGTTTTTTTCAAGTTTTGAACAAACTCATGGATTATTCTGTGTTTTTTTTTTTTGCCTGGTTTTTTTAAACAATAAAAAAATCAAAGGTTCTCTTTTCTGCCATCAGTGCCTCAAGATTTGTGTGCCCCGAGGATTTTTTGATATTTTCTGTCTCGAGTTTTGTGCCAAATTCACATTGAAGGGTTTTACCATTTTTTTCACAAAAAACGAAGCTTTGTATTCTGAGCAGTTTGTCTTGGGATTTGTGCCAGACTGGTTTGACTAATTTTGACCTGAAAATCAGATTTTTCAGTGTTTGTAGCTACTGTTGCTGAAGGTTTTTGCCTGGCTCTTGACAGAAAAATCAGAATCTTTTAATGCTCGAATTTGCCTTGTTTTTCATGCATAAGAAAATAGGAGGGATGGCGTCATTGACCAACATCATGTTGGAAGTTAGTCAGTGCTTCGTAAGCAAGAATTATAATACCTAGAAGCAGCGAATGCTTTTTATTTTTCAGTACTGGTGCCTTGACCAGATTGTTATGTGTAAAGAAACTCGGCCTGCAATAGCAAGCGACGACCAAACCAAGTTTGACAAGCATAACCGAGAAGTGGTTATGTTGTTGAAGTTATCAATCACCGATGAGATGATTCCAGAAGTGCCATTGGGCAAGAAAGCTAATGAGATTTGGGATCACTTGAAAAATCTTCATGAGACATCCAACAAGAGTCGAGCGTTCTTTCTAAAGAACATGTTGTTCTCAATTATGATGGATGAGAAGATGTCACTATAGGAACATCTTACGAAGATCCAGAAAATTCGTGACCAGTTGGAGGCTATTGGTCGCAAGATGGAGGAAGAGGATATGGTCACGATCACATTGAAGAGCTTGCCCAAATCCTACAAACACTTTATTGAGATGCTCAACATTACCTCCACTAATGTTGACTTGAAGTTTGATTAATTGTGCAATAAGCTATTGCAGCAAGCCAGATGGAGACAGCAATTTGGTAGCAACATTGACATGGCCAGTGCGGAACAGGCATTTACTGCAAAGGACAAAGGCAAAGGCGAGTCCACTCAGCAGATAGGACAGCGCAACCTTGAGGAGGGGTTCAAGAAGAAGATCACTTGTCACTATTTTGGTGGACCTGGACATATCCAAAGGTTCTGCAAAAAGAGGTTGGCTGATCAGAAGTCCAACCATGGAGGGTCTCAGGAGCACGAGCAGGCTCATGTCACAGAGCATTCTGAAGAGGAGTCAGCCTTCTATGCTTTTTGATGAGCAGATTTTGTCATTGATTGGATAGTTGATAGAATGACCATTAAGGGAGGGTATTAGAATATTTAATTGTTATTTTCAATTGTGTGTTTATTAATGGTCATTTATTTATAAGTTTAGAGAGTTCTTTAGTTGCTTGTTATATTTTTAGGGACATCGTGATAGAACCGGGAGAAACTGGGAGTTTCTATTTTTAAAGTCAGTTGTAATTGTTGTTAACAGTTAGTCCCAATTTGGACAACCGCCTTGTAATTGCCTATAAAAGGCTTGTTATTCTTTCAATAAAGTACACTGATTTTTGGTTTCATAGTTCAGATCTGATATGAAATATCAGAATGCAAAAGTTGTTGTTACACCTCTCAATCTAAAGATTTGAGCAAACAACATATAAATGACATACCCGTTTAATAGCTCCTTGATTTAGGTCTGAAAAATGATCATTATATCAGATATATAAGCTGTTACAATATCTCCTTTAGCAGATTTTCTGGAAGTGATTTTCGAATTTAAGAAATGGAGAGAAGGTTGATGTCAACAGCAGGATATTTATATTTCACTTCAACAACAATTTCCAGTTTTGTTGCAAGTCCAAATAATAATTCTTGATAGTTTCCTGATAGGAAACGCTCTATGGTACCCAACTGTGGTTCTGAAATGAAGGTAACAGCAAACTAGGCGACTCAGAAAATTAGTTGCAGCACTCACAAACTTGCTTTTGCCAACCTGCAAATTGTCCCAACCAAGTTTCCTGCCCTAGGCGCCCAGAAAGGGCAGAGATGAACCTTCAAAAATTAGGTGCCTTCTCCTTGAAATTCCACGCCCTAAACGTGATCTGTATGGCCTCTTGTGGACTGAAGTTTGCTGATAATGAACTCTTATAACCCTGAAATCTATTTTAAAAAACTGCCTTCTTCACTGTCTATCAAAAATCTTGCAAATAGCACCAAACATTGATGAGAAGGGGCGGCCGGGCAAGAAGGAAGCTCATTCAGAAAATACTTCAAAACTGATTTCTAGCACAAATGAAACCCCTGAAATGAGATTTCCTCAGCACCCTAGAGAGATCTTTCACCTGCGCAGATGCAAATTCTTCATGAAGGGTTTCGTCTTCACGAAGAGCAGCTTAAAACTATATGGCCTCAGCCAAGCTCGTTAGGAGGGAAGAAGATTATCTTTTAAGCATAACGAATAATGAACTTAGAATGTCTTTTTATAGTCTTTCCATCCCCTATGCCCTAACTAGAGTTTTTCCTCTTTCCCCTAGCACCACTTCAGGTTTATCCCCTAAAATCTGATTTGATTCTGTTTTTTTTATTATTTCCAACTTACTTGGAGTGGTGCCCAAGTTAAGTGACTTTCTTTATTTATTTTTTAATTATAAAGTCACTTTATCTTTCATTACCCTAAATTAAAGTTACTTTAACATTGAAACTTTAATAATAAAAGCAAAATAAATATAGGAAATATTACCAATCACTCCTAGGGTACTCTGATCACTCCTATCATGCTAACTGACCCCTGAGACAAGCAACCCAACACGGTTCCCTGATCTTCCATGTTAGTCTACAGGACCCACTGATAGACTTGATAATCGAGTTGGCGAGGAAAGGGACATTAAATATAGATCTTTTTGAGCTCTACAAAAAAAAAAAAGGCCCCAACAGCCTCCTAAATCAAAGTTATGGCCTCTAAAAGTTGGGCCTCCTACATTGGAAATGCAATAACATTAAAGAGACAAAAAAGAGTTGACCAACTTATGACGTGCTACAACACATCAATAGGACGTGCTACAACACATCAATAGGAACCTTTGAACAAAGATAATGAGTCCGAAATAAAACGCTTAAGTTGTTCAATGGATTATGACACACTTATTACAAGTTGAAGAAATAAACTATTTTTAGCATGTGAACTCATTTAAGGATTTAGGTGTCGGTTTTCCAACCAAATATTTGGATGCCACTTTATTGGGTGGTTTTAGCTCATGGTTTTGTAATTACCATTTGATGGTTTCAAGCTAAGTCACCAGGTTCGAATTCGAATTTGAAGTTCGACAACTTTGAAATTCGAATGAAGTTCGATGAGGGAAAAATTCGAAATGTATAAAATTCGAATTAAGTTCGCCATATGTATAAATATGCCAGATATATTCTATAAAACAACCAATCTTTCATATGGAAGATGGTTCCATATGAATTGCTAATAAGGTTTATTGTAAGTAACATCTTTAGCTCATCTTATGAGAATAACAGAATCACCAAATACTGGAATACCTCACTGATTGGGTAATCAATTATCATCTTCCGCATTTTTTTTCTCATCCTAATTGAGGGTTCTAACAGACATAAATATCCAGAAGAAAGAACGGGTTGATGGGTTTTAATCAAAGAAAAGAAGATGTGTTTAAAAAATATTAACAGAAGAAGAAGGCCAAAAATTTATTTTAAAAAAAAAAAAAAATTTAATTTTTTTTTTGAAGTTCGGCGAATTTCAACAAATTTTTTTTTTTTTTTCAAGTGCGGCGAATTTCGAACTTCAAGGATGAAATTCGGCCGAACCTGGTGACTTAGGTTTCAAGTATCACTTCTCCTATTTGTAGGATGCTTGAGATGAATGTGCTGATAGTGAGTTTGTAGGTACTATTATGCTGCTACAATTACTCTAAATCTCTAGTTGGTGATACTCTAGTAAAGGCTTTCTCGACAAGTGTGTTGTAATTCCATTTAGATTACTAAATAATACATTAGACTACTTTGGAGTATCAGGTTATTTAATTGAAAAGGTCATCACCATGTAAACCTATGTTGTATGATTCAGTTTGTGTTTTATACATGCTTCTCATCTCTGTAATTGTAAAGATCTAAAATTTGCACAATACTCTCCTCTAAGATTAGTTTACAAATCATTATCCACATAACTAGCTTACTTTCACTACTAACTACAAACATGATGTGGATTATTGGGACACAAAATAAGCCTTGGAACTAAACTAAAAACTTGATCTGCAAGTATTTGCAATAGGTTTTTGCTACCCAAATCTGGCCACTGTTGGGGATAGTTTATTTTAGTGTTGTTCCAGCACATATTTGAGGCATAAATCTGTTGCATTTCATACTAACTTATCTAGACATGCAATTACAAAAGCAAAGTAAACTAGTTTACACATTCACGAACAACTCATACAAGAATAACATTGTATTTCAAGAGATATGACAATTATTCTTATTTCATTCGATGCTCAATGCTCTTAAACAAAATTTGAGCAAGGGAATGATATTCCAACAACAGTCCCGCTTTTTTACCATGGACAAGTATATGTCTACAGGACCAGCATCCAGTTCATTCCCAGTCCATGTTCATGGTCTGGTCCACTGTACACATGGACAGAGCATGGCTGTTGGGCCCCTGGATTGGCCAGTAATGAACGTACAGGGATCCCAAGCCATGTTTTATATATATTTTATTGAATCCATCCAAACACCACGATGTCTACATCTGGAGAGGTGTCTGTGCCTATAGGAACTGGTTCTCAAGTTGATCAAAGATGTCCTCATGATGGGATTCTAACAGATAGATCCCATATGTGTTCAGTAATGGCAGTTGTTTGGGAGAGACATCTGGGGCAGAGAACTAAGAGAGAGCTAAGTAGGTTGTATCAGGTTGACAACTATGAATAAGGGCCTGTGAACTGAGATGAATGTTGGCTCTTTCTATTGGCACGTTTCAGATTACTGCTCTTTTTTTGCTTTCTGCTTTGCACTCTTTTTTTTTGTTTTCGTCGTCACACTTAATTCTAACTACGTCTTGTTAATGTTATAAATCAAATATGCTTTATATTAGAAATATTTTTCCCTTTCTAACTTCGGCTTAGTCATCTTTTATATTGGTGTCTTAATAATACTTTAAGGGTGAATATAGTTAAAAACTTGCAATTATTTGCATTGTAACATAATCCAATGTGGAAGCATTTGTTTAATTCAATCCATGACCCTAATTGCTATAATACCCATCTTAACAAAAATTAGAAGTAACTATAAGAAATGGACATTGAATATCTATCAGCATTCAAGATTGACAAATGGACATTGAAGAACTTTTATGGTTTTTTGTTTATTGTATGAATGTTGTGTGGTTATCAGAAGTTAATTCCTGTTTTTAAAGGTAAAATATGTATATATTTATGATTTGTATATCTTTTTAGTACATATGTACCCAGCCCGTGAAAAAATCTGAACCCAAACCAAAACCATTAACTTAGTGTTGTGACGTTTTCACACATCGCCCCATTGCAAATGGGGACACCCTTCTTTTTAGGCCCTCCCGGTTTTTTGGCTTGCATTTTTGTGGTCTTTTCGCAGCAGTCTTGTCAATCTCTCTGCTTTGCAAGTGTTTGGGGGTCATATTGATTAAATCTGCTTTTTGTTTGAGCGAATTCGGCCAAGTCTAGAACTCGTTTTGTGAATTTTAGGGTTTTTTGCCTTCTATCCTAGATTTTAGGGGTTTCTGTTAGGGTTTTGAAAAAACTGAACATACGACTGGAATTAGGACCCTTCAAGGAGCCTCCTAGTAAAATTTGAGCCAAAACGGAGCAACTTTCTATTTTTAGAAAGTTCCTATTTTTTAGGGATTTTACTGAGTCCCGGATTGGTCTAATTTTGCCAAAAATCAAACTTACTATTTTTAGTAAGTTCTATTTTTAGTAAGTGCTTTTCTGACCTATTTTGCCCAAACCTTGACATTTTGAAACACTTACTATTTGGGAAAATCTATTTTTGGCAAGATCTTCACAGGAAAACACTGAAAGCTGAATATCTCCGAAGACGCTGAAGACTGAACATTCCTGAAGACCATTTCTAAATCCGGAAAAGTCAGAAGGCAGACAAATTGGATCAAAAATGGTTAAGTTTGGAACTCCTATTCTAGAAGAAGAAAGCATGCAAAATCATCCAAGTCCAGAAATTCACATCAATCCACCAATGTCATCCTGATCCGAAAATGGCCTGAAATTTGACTGAGTCTGGAAATTAGGAAGATCTTCCAAAATCCAGAATTTGCATTATGATTCCTATGGACCTGAAACCACTCTCAAACATCCTGACAATATATATGAAATATAACTTAAAGTATAAGTTCTTATACTTAAATGTTATATTTCATATCTATATCCTGACGAAGAGCCTGGAACTTGTGAAAAAATCCATGTATCCATGGACATGGCCAAAATGCGCCCAAGTCAGGGCTGGGGCGCTAAAACCAAGAATGAATTCACAAGTGGAAAAATCCACCTCTCCATGGACATGGCCAAAATGCGCCCAAGTCAGGGCTGGGGCGCTAAAACCAAGAATGAATTCACAAGTGGAAAATTCCACCTCTCCATGGACATCTCCAAAATGCGCCCAGGTCTGTCTGGGCTGGGGCGCTGAATTCAAGAAGGCATTCACAGGAGGGAAATCCACGAATCCTTGGCATGGTGAAAATTTCACCCAAGCTAAAAATTGAAATTTTGCCTAAGGCACGGATTCCAAGGAGTCAAGGAGGAATAAAAAGCAGAATTCCCCTAGGGCGAATTTTCGATTATCCTATTTTTAGACACCAAATCCCGACCAAATGTGGAAAATTTTATAGATTCGGAATCAGGGTGAAATTCTTCATCCAAAGAACCTGGCTCCTAAATTTTAGGAGGATCCCTAAAAAATAGGGATGTTGAAAAAGAGACATGGGCAATTCACAAAGTAATGGAAATTCCTTCCTTCAGGACATAATTCCAGGAAAGGTGAAAAATTGACTAAGTGTTGGAAATTCCTTCTGTCACGACGGAATTCTTGGAAATGTGAAAATTTGGCTAAGTGTTGGAAATTCTTTCCTTCAGGACAGAATTCCAAGAAAGATGAAAATTTGGCTAAGTATTGGAAATTCCTTCCTTCGGGACAAAATTCCAAGCAAGGAAGAAATACACCCAAGGATGAATTGAACATAAAATTTCTAAGGCAAGGAAGGAATCAGGGATGAATTGAACAAGAAATTTCCCCTCCACGGAAAAATTTGAAAAACCCATTCTCGGACATCAAATCACATCCAAATTTCAAAAGTTTTACAGATTTGGATTCGTAGGAGAATTTTCTCTCTCCTGGACTGCGGAACCCTAATTTGGAAATTTTCCTAAAAAATAGGAAATGTGCAGAATTGATGAAAAACCTTCTTCAAGCAAGGAAAGTTGAGGAGACTTCAAGAAAATTCTTCTTGAATCGAATTTTCCCTCTCCAACAATTCCAGATGTGCAGGAGCGGATATACGACGACAGAGTCCATTTGCATGGCGAGGATCTATTGAACACATGACAGTATGGTGGCGCATTCATTTCCGGAATATTTGACCAAATGGCAACCTGGTCATTGCATGTTGAATTTATGGCAGATTCCTTTTGCATGCAGCCGCCGCATGTGGAAATGATGGAGCATTTATGACATAATGGGGTGATTTTTGCATGGGTGAATATTCAACGCATGTTGGGCGAATTTGAAGGAGGTGGTGCATTTAATGCGCAGTGGATGCTATTTTGGGTACTTTTGAATTAATTGTATATGGGCATGATGGGTTATTAATTGGAGATTCCTACCTTGTTGCATCATGTGTGGAGAATCTTTTAGGGAAAACCCTAATTAGGGTTTGCATGTAATCATGGCCTGAGGCCTATATAAAGGGGTGACCCCCTCATTTGTAAAGAGTGGGGAGCTTTGTATGAAATTGTTGCGATAAGTTTTTGAGAAAATAATAGTGAAACATTGTTCTTTGATGGTGTCCACTTGAGTTATTTTTTCAAAACTTGCATGGTTTCACCTTCCTCACTTAGATTAGAAGTAGTGAAGTGCTTTGATTTCAATGGAGAATGTAATGGTGTCTGATGAATTTCCATGGTTCATACTTTTTGCGTCTTGCTGATTGTAAGTTGCAGTGTAAAGTTAGTCTGAGCCCCTAAATTTGTGTTGAGTTCGATTGTGGATAGTCATTTGGATTGCGCCGTTTTTGGGTATTCAAATGTACTTTCTCGATTTGAAAATCCTCTACCATCCCCAGAAGATTGCACTGGTTCTTGCGGAGCTGTAGTTGATCTTGGCAAAGCAGAGCTTGGTTTATTTGGATTTTGTCCACCAAAGCACTATTCATTGTTATCACTGCCCTTAGGAGTAGATTTAGATCCTCCTAAACCCTTTCCCCTTTACTTTCAGTTCATTTTAGTCCGTTCGAAGCAGTAGCATCGCAGAATTATCATATCCGATGATGGAGTTCCAGCCACAGCAAAGAAGTGAAAGAACGATGCACACGTAAGGCCCCTTGGATTACCAGCAATCACATCCGCCAACTGAGTCACGTCCACGCATTGAAGGAACCTTGGAGTCGATTGTTTGAACTTCTTGCAATCTTAGCATGCAATCGTACTTTGATCAAGAGAGAGTGAAGTGACCGTTAGGCAACTTTATTCTGTGTTCGACGTTGTCATAAAAAACACGTCAACACTTAGCTTACGGTGCAACAGATGACTAGATAATTCTCTCCAAATGTTTATCTAGGGTTGACACTTAGCATGATAATTATGCATTTGTAATTTTAGATATTCAAAAGTTGACATTGGTTCTATGTTTGCAAATATTGATAACATTAAATTTGAACACTAATTACATTTCACAGATTTTTAAAAGCACATCATTGATTACAGAAACTGAATATCCATACATTGAAAACACGGTGGACAACTTTCCAATAAAATTCTTACTAAAGAGGCCATAAAGCCATGATGAGCATACTACATACCTTTTCACCTTGCTCTGCTCCATAGCCACTATAGCCCTCTTCCGTTGATAAGGCTTCTGCACGCTGCAAGCCCATTATTATAGAATATCAAAGTATTAGTGTTCAAGATTGTGAACATATTATCAATAACAATACTACCATAACAAATGTTCCACACAAATTCTAATCATAATTAAAGTTTCATTATACATCACAAAAGAACAATAAATAGCAATGAGAAGAAACTACAATAGCATATATGCAATAAAAATCGCTAAACTACTAAAGGATTTTAGCGAAAATTTCAAAGCTACTCAATTTTTGTCCAAATCCAAAAGTTTGTGTGGGGATGTATTTCACTTTGTAGAAAATTTCCCAAAAACAAATATATTAGAAAAAAGATCATATGTAGCAGAAAAACAAATTATACAAGTATTTTACCATTTGTGACCATAGAAGCAAACATCTCCAACAAGTCCAGATTATACCTGATTTTTTGCAAATCGTTCCCAAAGACGATTTTTTTCCCCAAAAATTCTCATCTTTTTAAAAAATTATTGACTACAATTTTCAATAAAACATTTGCATTTAAATCTCATAAAAGTCACCATCTAAATCACATTTGAAACCTTAATCAATCTCCTGCCAACTTGTGAAACCCTCAAAGTCTGGAAAATGGTGAAATCTTTTATCATTGTGAATAACAAAGTTGCGTGACACTTTTTGGGCATGACTACAAACAGGAGCTCATAGAGATGTGCATAGAAGGCGCAACTACTTGCAAACTTGCAAGGAGTCATGAAGCACTGCATTTGAGTCAAAGTTAGGTAATTTTTTGTTGTAACACTGCTACAAATACATTCTATAACTTCACGCCATATAAATAGCATTTACAAAAAATTCATCCAGCACATACAAATAGAAAAATAGTTTGTTAAATAAATTTTTCGATGTGCACATCAAAAGGATCTTTCAATTTAAATTAACAAGATAAAAAGCAATCTATTTTATTTTGGTCGGGCTTCAATTCAAAGAGATAGTATTTTATTGTTATGACAAGTGAATGGTCTATATTCCAAAGTTATATTTTAGTTCATTGTTCATACTTCATGTTTTGTGTCTACTTTATCATTGTTTGATTTTATCTATATCCAATTGCTAGCATTTTTGTTCTATGTAACCCAGGAACACAACCCCGGCTTGAAAACCCCCGTCCCAATCCCGGTGATGTTTCGGGGACTTAGGGACGGCCAAGGGATGTTTCCTCCCCCCCCCCAATCCTCAAATTGCCAGAATTTGGAGGGGACGTCCCCGAAACGGGGGGATGTTTGCCCTAGCTGTGGGGGACGTCCGTACGTCCTGAGGACAGTTGGGGACTGCTGGGATGTCCCCAATCCGTCCCGGGGACGACCAGACGTCCCCCACAACTAGACCTAGTAAATTAAAAAAATATAAAAAAGTCATATTTTCAATTTTTCTTTTTGAATTTTCTAATATGGGCCCCTAAATCATTCCAATTATAAAAAAATTATAAGGCAACGATTTCAAATTAATAAATTATTAATTTATTAATATTATAATATAAGTTAATGTTAATATAATGAATTAATAATATGAATATCAAATTATTAATATAATAATATTAAACATAAGCTAATGTTAAAACTTAAATTATTAATTGGATGAGGTGGACATAGACCATGACAGTGGCAAAGACTCAGAGGACTCTGATTTTGACGCAATGTTAGGAGATGCAGATTAGGGGCAGCATTATACTTTGCATTTTTGTATTTAGTTTTACTTAGTACTATTTTGAATTTCATATCGTAATTGACAATGAAACTATATGGCACTAGTGTAGCCTTTGGGCATTTTGACATTTTGTATGTTATTTCTTTAATATCTATTATGATATGCATATTGACAATGTGAATGAATTGAAATTCTGAATTATGAATGCATAATTGCATATTGAGTATTGACAATGTTGTATGTTCAGAATTTACATTCTAAAATGTAGCAATGTTTTCAATTTCATAGTATCATACGCATGCTATATCAATGTTTTCATATGAAAATAGTGTATATATGCATGCTTTATCCATGTTTTCATATGAACATTTAGAATTTTCCTATATATTTTTAATTTTCCCTATATTTTATATAGTCATCCCCCCGCCGTCCCCAAATTTGGCAAAAAAATTTGCCGTCCCGGGAACTCGCCTTGTTGTCCCCTGCCATCCCTGTCCCAAAAACTCGGGTAACGTAATTTATGTTAATATTGTTAATATGTTGTCACACATGGTTTAATTTTGGGTCTACTTCTTATCTACATCGAATGTTAAATAAAATTTGCAATGTGCACATCATAAGGTTCTTTTGATTTAAATTAACAAGATAAAAGCGTTAAATCTATTTTATTTTGGTGCGGCTAAATCTATTTTATTTTGGTGTGGCTTCAATCCAAAGTGATAGTATTTTACTGTTACAATATGGTCTATATTTTGAGGTTATATTTTAGCTGGTTGTGTCTACTTCATATTTTATGTCTACTTTACCATGGTTTAACTTTGTGTCTACGTCATAGTTCCCAGACTCTGACTCGGCTCTGACTCGGCTCGTGACTCGGCTCGGACTCGGCAACGACTCGGCAAAATAAGAAAACCCTTGAAATTTAGAGATTTTCAATGATTTAAAACTTGTTTCATACACCCATTATTGAATTAAGCTTAAAGACACTATAACATCATCAAATAGAAGCTAATTTGATCACATGCATAAACATACATCCATCACATGCGTAGAAATGTAAATTGTAGCTGAAGGAATTGGAAAACATAGATATATAGAGTTATAAATGTTGTCGAATGTATATAAAATCCATGACTTCAAATGTTCCCAAACATATATGTAACTGTAAAGTGTAAACAAAAACAAGTCTATGGCTTAGGCTCTAGCTCAGCCTCATCTACCTGCCTCCTAGAAAGGCGTCTAAGGTAGGTCCTGGATGACTGAGTAGCCATAGTCTCTGCCTGTGATGTGCCAGTTTGAGTAGCCATAGGTGTTGTGCTTGATCGTGCTCTATCCTCCTCCTCTACGATAGCCACAACCTTAGCCTCTCTGTCTGTCTGGTCAACCCACTCAAGGTCCTCATCAGTGAAGACTGGATCGGTGGACTCAGTGAGCCAATACGAATTGCCAAAGGTGATGGAATGCACCGATCTATATACTCGATCACATCATGATCAAGCAACATGACTTATACCAAAAGTCGACTTCAACCAACACATCTCATATATTAGACATCGGTTATATTATAATTAACCTAACTTTTCATAATCACGTCTTATGCCAAGGGTCACGACTTCCAATGTGATCGATTATTAGATAAGTATTTATTAACAAGTCTTTTCATTACAAATGACGAAAATGAGAAATCGGACACATTAAATGTGTAAGGTCGATTCGGCCCTTCACACATTTGAAAGCAAAGTCGGCCCTGAGAAGTTCGACTGAAGCTATACATCAACAAGTAGTAGCCTTGTAAATCAATTCTATAGAAAGAAAGTTTTTGTATTCCTAGTTAAATGGCTTGAATTTAGTGCTAATTTAGGCTCTCTATCATTTATTGTTTTGCTTGATGAACATGACAATGCTATAGTTTCATTTTTTTACATAGTCTCATTACTAGAAGTGAAGAGGTAATGTTATGTGTGGGTCATCTTTGTCTTCATAATATTTTATCCTCCTCTCAAGTTAGACTACAAAAACCCTCGTGCTGCATTAAAAAATCAGCCTAATGTTTATATGTAACCCGGTATAGCACCACGATGTCCAATCTTTGTGACATCAAAATGTTGATCACAGTGATTTTATTTTGATATTATGCATATCCATCCTAAAATGTGTTTTGCGTCCAATATTATGCTTCTACTTTATATGAGTCGGTACTTTGACAAAATTTGAAGGTTTGGTTTAATAGCAAAGCTTTTGAATGTGACTTGGTTTTGTATCTTGAATCTTTGAAATTACATAATTCATGCCCATTTGACTCTACCTTTTATGAGCAATGGTTTCTCTTTTATCAATTGATTATATTTTTATTGATGATATATTCTTTGAAGTTTCCTAAATGGAAATTTCTCAATGATAAAAAAAATTCTTCTATCCTTATGCGATGGAAACATGTTTATTGTACTTGTTTTAAGGTCTTACTAAGTTTTTGAAGGTTTTAGAGTTTGTTATGATTAAACACTTTTGATTAGAGGTATGAACCAAAACTGAGTTTTGAAAGGACCCCAGAACCTTTTACATCAACAACCACAAGAAGGATGGAATAACAACCAACAAAGAAGTGGGCCAATGCACCAAAGAAAACCCCAAACAACAAGCTACCAGGTAATCATTCAAGGAGGTTTGAATCCAAACCTCACCAAAGGGCTTTGAAGAGGAACTAGGCCAAAAATTTCAGGACTTTTTCCTTGCAAGGGGAAACATAAACCACACCAATGTGATCCCCCACAATGGTTTGAAACACCATCCCCTTGTTTAGAGATTGAGGGCACTCCACATCAGGCGACTTCTCATGAAGGGAAGGCCCAAAAGCAGAAACCTTTCCCTCATGCCTCCTTTTGGATAACTCTCTCTTATGATGATGTCCTTGAACCAACGAGGACTCAGAAGTCATTACAAGTTTCTTGCTCCCAAATACCTGTTAATTTTAGTACTTTCAAATTGAATAAAACTCAGAAAATCAGAATTAGTTTTAACTAGGTTAATTAAATTTATTGTTTTCCAGATTTAAGCATAGTAAAGGGAATGAATGCAAAAAAAACAAAGCACAGTTACCCTGGGAAAACCTCCTAGGAGGAAACACCCAACCAAAAGATCCTCAGATCTGATTATGATTTTGAATTCAACTGATCATTACACACTTATCTGGAGTATAGAGGTTGCAGTCACAAGGAAGATGAGATAGAAGTCTTCACAATTAGTTTGCTAATGAAGATCATGATTTGCAGTCCTCCTAATCAGATTTGCTGTGTGTTACAAGGGTAGCAGCACCTTTCAAGTAGTTCGCAATCCTTCTATAGGGTTTGTTTGGGCCTTCAATGGAGTTCTCTATCTCTTGGTGGTGATCTGCTGCATTTGGTAGAATTCGCTGTCTTCTATTATGTTCTGCTGCACTTCAATGTAGATCGCTGATGTCAACTGCCTTGATTCAATATTTCGCTTCCTTAGAACATATTTCAGACCTTTCTTGCAAAACTGAATTGATAAAATTATGAGAAGTATATGCTATATTTATAGGAGTCATAATACTTCTCAATCATGTCGGCCTTCTTTGCAAATTAAACATTTTAATTATTTTAATTCCTTTTAAGTGAATTGAATAGGGTCGGCCCTATCATGGAGGCGAGTTGGGTTTGGATGTAGCGTGGAGGCCTTTTAGGTGGAGCCGAGAGGTATTGGGCCTGGCCCTATATGTTGGAGGCGGATTCCAATGTTGCCCAAGGCAATTGGAATCCGCCAGCCCTAATTACAAACAACACTCCCTCTTAATTAGGGAAGAGAATCATAACCATAATCTTCCATCTTGCACACAAGCAAGTATGGAACTACATAATCATAATCTTCCAGCTTGCACACAAGCATAGACTGGATCCACCTTGCATTGCCCACAGAGGGTGGAGAGGATCTTTTTCTACCATCTTACATTGCCCGCACAGGATGGTAAACAATTACACTAATACCATCTTACATTGCCCGCAGAGGATGGTTTAACAATTACCCTTCTCCTTGAGAAGTTTTACAATACCATCTTACATTGCCCGCAGAGGATGGTTAATAATTACACTTCTCCCTGAGAAGTTTACAATACCACCTTACATCGCCCGCAGAGGGTGGTTAACATTTACAATACCATCTTACATTGCCCGCAGAGGATGGTTAATAATTATACTTCTCCCTGAGAAGTTTACAATACCACCTTACATTGCCCGCAAAGGGTGGTTTGATACAGCACAAGGTATCACTGAGATTGAGACTCCCTCTCAATTAGGGTTTCATTTTCCACAATACCAAGTCTATCCCTGAAGTACACAAACTTCACTTTGGATAGAGGCTTGGTAAGAATATCTGCAACTTGCTCAACTTGCTCATCAGTGCTGACATACTTCAGCTGAATAGCACCTCTTTGCACCATATCTCAAATGAAATGATAATGGGTTTCCACATGTTTTGACCTGTCATGAAACACTGGGTTGATGGACATCTTAATACAACTCTAGTTATCACAGTGAATAATTGTAGGATCCCAAGCTTTGACCAAATAGCCCTGCAAGAAGCTTGCGAAGCCACACTACTTCTCTAGAAGCTACACTTACTGCAATATACTCAGCTTCAGCAGTACTTAATGCCACTGAGGATTGTTTCCTGCAAGCCCAAGAGATTACTGCAGATCCAAAGCTAAAGCAAATACCGGAGGTGCTTTTCCTGTCTTTGACGCTTCCAGCCCAGTCTGCATCAGAATAACCTTCTAAGGTTATTGGAGTGTTAAGAGGATACTTCAGCCCAAAACCAACTGTGCCTCGCAAGTATCTTAGGATATGCTTGGCTGCAACAAAATGAACATGTTTGGGCAAGCTCATGAACTGGCTGAGAGCATTCACAGCAAAGCATATATCTGGTCTAGTGTTAACTAGATACATCAGAGAACCAATCAACTGTCGGTACTCGGATGGATCTGCAAATTCAAAGTTCGCTGCAGAAACACTTAACTTCTTTAAGTTAGATTCCATAGGAGTAGACATAGGTTTACAATCCATCATTCTAAATCTTTCAAAATGTCAATAGTATACTTTCCTTGACTTAGAAAAATTTCGTTAGATCTTTGCCATACTTCTAGACCTAGGAAATAATGCATTAGACCTAAATCTTTCATTTCAAATTATGAAGCTAGTTCTTTCTTGCATCTAATAATAAGTTCATCTTTACCAGTAAGAAATAAGTCATCCACATAAAGAACTAGAATTAGCATTTCATCATTGGCTACTTTAAAATATATGTTAGGAGTCAGCATCATTTTTACAAAACCCTAGACTTAGCAAGTATTTATCAATTCTTTCATACCAAGCATGAGGAGCTTGTTTAAAACCATACAGAGCTTTCTTTAACCTGCACACATGGGTTAATCTATCCTGAATCTCATAACCCTCAGGTTGCTCAATATAGACTTCTTCCTCAATGACACCATTGAGGAAGGTAGTCTTGACATCCATCTGATGTAGTTTCCAACCCCTAGCAGCAGCAATGGCTATTATAGTTCTAATAGAAGTATATCTAGCAACAGAAGCAAATGTTTCTTCATAGTCTATGCCTTCCTTTTGAGAAAAACCACGAGCTACAAATCTAGCCTTATATTTTCCAATACTACCATCAGCATTATGTTTAATTTTAAATAACCATTTAGAGGAAACAACAGATTTACCTTTGGGTCTGGGCACAATGTCCCACACATCATTCTTGATGATTGACTGATATTCTTCATCCATAGCAAGCTTCCAGGCGTGATGACTTAAGGCTTCTTCAACGCTGCAAGGTTCAGTTTCAATGAGATTATACATCAAGGAAACGTAGTTGGAGAATACCTGAGGTCTCTTAGCTTCACGGAAGGTGCCTCTGGGAGCAACAAATCTTTCAACTTCTTGAATGGTGTTCCTTACCCAGAGAGGCCTCTTTTTGGTAATGACAATGTCACTAGGAATATCAGTGGGATTCATGGGTTCTGGAAGGTCATCATGATCATCTTGAGGAGGAGGTTCAACTTGCTCCCTCTGAATCTCAGGGTTAGAATCAACATTTATATTTTGATTGTCATTAGCTTCATCAATAACACAAGAACCTTTCGATTTCTTAAAAGCAATGTCTTCTTCAAATGTAACATCTCTACTTACCTCAACGTACCTTTGACCTGGGATGAGAATCCTGAATGCCTTGGAGGATTCACTGTATCCGACTAGCATGCCTTTCTTTCCGGGAGGTTCCAACTTTGATCGCTTTACCTTGGGCACATGAACATACACGGGACTTCCAAAGATTTTGAGGTGACTAATGTCTGGTTTAGATCCTGTGAAGGCTTCTTCCGGGGTCATGTTCTTTAGGACACGATGAGGAAATCTATTCTGGATATACACCGCTGCTCTAGAGGCCTCAGCCCATAGAAAGATCTACAAGTCTTGATCATGTATCATAGCCTTTGCAGCTTCCATAATAGTCCTATTCTTTCTTTCAGCAACACCATTTTGTTGAGGGTTGTATGGTACACAAAACTCCCTCTTAATTCCTGACTCAAGACAAAAATCATAAAAGCTACCGGAGGTGTACTCACCTCCATTGTCAGATCTTAAGCATTTAATTCTTTTACCAGAGGAGTTTTCAGTTAATGCTTTAAACTCTTTAAATTTACTTAAGACTTCATCAGATTCTTTAGATTTCAAGAAGTAGATCCAAGTTTTCCTAGAAAAATCATCTATGAAGATTACGTAATACAGAAATCCACTAGGAGATGCTATAGACATAGGACCACATAAATCAGAGTGAACAAGTTTTAGTTTGTCTTTAGCTCTATTTTCACTTTTATGAAATGGACTTTTAACATTTTTGCCTATAGCACAACCTTTACAAATGTTATCATGAATTTGACTAAGTTTAGGCATACCTTTGACTAATCTTTCAAGAGATGGAAGGGCTTGGTAATGCAAATGTCCAAGTCTTCTATGCCATAACTCACAGGATTCCGGAGCCTCATTAATGAGTGCTTGAATAGGGTTAGTAGAGAGCTTATAAAGACTATCATATCTTTGACCAATTATGCGAGCAGATTTAAAATTAGCTTTATTAGGCCAAGCAAGGACTTTTCCCTCAGAGAGTGCAATTTGATAACCTTTATCTTCTAAAGCATAAATGGAAATTAGATTTCTTTTAATTCCAAGAACAAACAAGATATCACTGAGGTGCAAGGAAATACCAGAATCTAAATTCAGGGAAGTAGAGCCAGAACCTCTTACCGAATAACGAGCATCATCACCAATTACCACGTGAAGGCTGGTATCCTTTTCAACTAAGCCTGAAAGGTGATCACAATAACCTGTAATGTGTTTGGATGCACCACTGTCAATCAACCATGTATTGTTATCTGAAGGAACACTGCTAGATAGAGCAGAGATGAATAGGAAGTCATTATTTTGTTCTGAGACTTCATTTAGGTTGGCTTCACTTTGGTTAGGGTTATTCTGACATTCTTTAGCATAGTGACCAAATTTGTCACATCTAAAGCATCGGACACGTGAGGTATCTCTTGGTTTCTTCCAAGGGTTTTGGGAACTAAATGATCTGAAATCCCTATTTCTTTTTGGATAAGGTTTCCTCTTGTTTACTCATTTCTTGCATTGAGCTGCAAGCATGAGGTGATCATCTACATGGGGACTTTTGGTTTGCCCCCTTGCGATGAGACAGGACTCTTCTTGAATGCAATCATTCTTCAAGCGATCAAGGGAAGGTAACTCAGTCCTGCCACTGATAGTTTGGATAAATGACTCCCATGAGTGAGGTAGGCCATTTAGGGCAATCATGACAAGGTCTTTGTCTTCCAGGTTATGGCCAATTAAACCTAGCTGATTCTTTAATTCTGAAATTCTCATGAAGTAGGAAATAACAGAATCTTCTTTAGCCATTTTGATATTAAGTAGTTGCTGTCTTAAAGTAATTGCCCTACTGAGATTGTTAATTTCATATGTACCTTGTAAATGGCTGAACATTTCCCTTGCAGTGGTAAATGAGGCAATAGAGGTGACTAGGTGGTCTTTGACTGAATCAATGAGAATCTTCCAGGCCTTGACAGCATCCTTTTTGAATTGTTTTAGTTCAGCAGCATCCGTAGGCTCAATTAGCTTTTTCGCTTCTATGAATTGGAGAAGATCTTCTTCCTCTAGGGCCAACTTGATTCGAACTTTCCATGCAGTGAAATTGAAATTCCCATCAAGTCTATCTTCAACTTTCAGCCCCATTGACCTGATCTACAAAAGCTACAGCAATCTGGAAATAAAGGTGTATTGAATTTTAAATCTGAAAATTGATCTAACCTATAGCTCTGATACCATGTTAATTTTAGTACTTTCAGATTGAATAAAACTCAGAAAATCAGAATTAGTTTTAACTAGGTTAATTAAATTTATTGTTTTCCAGATTTAAGAATAGTAAAGGAAATGAATGCAAAAAAGACAAAGCACAGTTACCCTAGGAAAACCTCCTAGGAGGAAAAACCCAGCCAAAAAATCCTCAGATCTGATTATGATTTTGAATTCAACTGATCATTACACACTTATCTGGAGTATAGAGGTTGCAGTCACAAGGAAGATGAGATAGAAGTCTTCACAATTAGTTTGCTAATGAAGATCATGATTTGCAGTCCTCCTAATCAGATTTGCTGTGTGTTACAAGGGTAGCAGCACCTTTCAAGTAGTTCGCAATCCTTCTATAGGGTTTGTTTGGGCCTTCAATGGAGTTCTCTATCTCTTGGTGGTGATCTGCTGCATTTGGTAGAATTCGCTGTCTTCTATTATGTTCTGCTGCACTTCAATGTAGATCGCTGATGTCAACTGCCTTGATTCAATATTTCGCTTCCTTAGAACATATTTCAGACCTTTCTTGCAAAACTGAATTGATAAAATTATGAGAAGTATATGCTATATTTATAGGAGTCATAATACTTCTCAATCATGTCGGCCTTCTTTGCAAATTAAACATTTTAATTATTTTAATTCCTTTTAAGTGAATTGGATAGGGTCGGCCCTATCATGGAGGCGAGTTGGGTTTGGATGTAGCGTGGAGGCCTTTTAGGTGGAGCCGAGAGGTATTGGGCCTGGCCCTATATGTTGGAGGCGGATTCCAATGTTGCCCAAGGCAATTGGAATCCGCCGGCCCTAATTACAAACAACAATACCAAACTTCAAACACAATTTAATATTGTTTGTAATGTCCCCTTATGGTTGTCCCCTTTTTTTTGCCCTAAAATCACAATTCCAAGCTCATTGAAAGCGTATCCATAAAATAGATCTTTCCTACTAGTGTTAGGATCATTTTTTTGTCATTTGATATATCTAATTCATTAATGGAATTCAACCATAGGAGAGTTAGGATAAGGAGACATATTAGGGTACCTTAAATGATCTACTACCCTAGTCCCAAGAGTGGATATACCATCCGTCTTGGCCATCATGTATAGCCCTTTGCCATCCATATGAGGGGCTGTACCTATTGAGGAATCCCATAGTCGTTCCCCTCTTATTCTCACCCTTATTCTCCTCCCTATGATTGGAGTTCCTTAATCTAATGGTCAACCATGGTAGAGGTTTGGAGAAACTACAATAGGGTGTCTAGAACATCCTTCCTTTCTAACCCCAAGGGCGGGGCACTCCTTGCACCCCCTCGGCCCCATGGGACTATTTGTCACCACCATGAGGTGGCATACTTTGAAGAGGACCTCATAACTATTTCCCCTCCTTGTATTCCCTTACTATCCCTATCATGGTTGATTGCAGCATTTAGACATATAAAGAATTATACATTATTGCCTATATTCTATATATAAGAGATCAAATAATAATATCAGATTCCTAGATTGCATATATATTGATCATAAGAGAGTAAATATAAATAATATTCATTATGCTGTCAACCACAGAAATTTTTACTTCACAGCAAACCACAATAATAATATTAAATTTCTGTATGCCTGAATATGACTGCCTTAAATCAGATCTGATCCTTATCGATCCCATCCTTGGAATGCTTAATTAATCCTTTATACCCCTCCATCAGTGGTGGAGGGTCATGGTCTTCTCCTTGGGTTACAAATGTTCTTAGAAGAGGCATCTCTTCTTGCTGACCAGTGCCCCTTTGCAAATTGTGTTTAGCTTTTAATGATGCCCCTTAACTAATTCGCATCACCTAACTTATGCTTACTAAATTGACTGACTTGTAAAGTGAGATCTTACATTGAGGATTATACTTAAATGCCTCCACAAGGGTTACATTCTCTAAACGCCTCCTACGATACGTTTGATTTGCTATAGATTTTTCAATTAATGAAATTGTGAAGTCTTACATACTACAAGACAATTTCATGCGACTTGGTTGTTGTTTATAAAATGTCAAATCGGGGGCATGACAATTTGGTCTCTTCTTATCGATTTTTTTGGTAACACAAAATCTAGCAAAAAGGAACCTTATCCTAGATTTTATAACATTTTCAATGGCCACAAATTGACCAATAGCATTACCAATTCCTTGAATGAAACATTCATCTCAAAATTCCACAGGGAGCTTTCGGAGTCTAGCCTAAATAGAAACCAAGTTAACATTAGCAACCTCAAAACTAGTAGTCCATCTTTTTAAAATAAGATATGCCTTACCCAAAAACCAGGGACCTCAAGGAAGAACTCTATCATGGTCCTCAATGGACTAAAAAAGAAAAAGGAGGAAACCATTTAACAAGACTGCCAGACTAAGCAGACTTGAAACATTCCAACTGTTGAACGCCCATCTGTGAATAATATCAATGTTTAGCCTAAAACCAAAAAATATTCAAATAAGGGCAAATTGTAATCCAATAGAAGCTTTGTCCACCAATGCATTAGGAATCCTTTGAGAAGGAACCTCCAAAGCAAAGGAGTCACAATCCCAGCAAGGGAACAGCACCAAAAGAACCATTACACACATCAAAAGACATCCCAACTATCAAGCCACCAATAGGAGAAGCATCTCTTGTTACCAACACCAAAGGAAAGACACTGGGACAAATCCCTCAAAAACTTGGGGCGCATAGGCAATAGCCCAATCACGACGAATCTACAAAGAATTGTGTCGAGAAGGGAAAGGAAAACGAATCACTTCCCTAGCAAAACCCCTAAAAATCAATGCCCCGTCACCAAAACAATCATGAGCGATAGAAACAGTCAAGAGGGAAGTGGGGGCCATCACCTTGGGAAGAAATGAAGAGCACAAGAATATACTGAGAGGGGGGTGGTGAATCGGTATATTAACAAACTTTTACTTCTTGAACTTTAATCGCAAGCATGTAACCTATCTCATAAACATATCCGTTGTGTATTATTATTCACATGAGATCTAACTACTATGAACACAAAGAGAACACAAGATATATACATGGAAACCCTTATGGGAGAAAATCGCTGCAATAGAGGCTTTTATAAATATCTTCTTATAAAATATTTGTACGCACCAACCTACTAGAGACACCAACCCCTACGTTTGTGAGCACCAGCCCACTGGAAGCACCAACTCCCAGATCTGATTTTGTGAGCACCAACCCACTGGAAGCACCAACTCCCAAATCTGAATTTTCCACCTTGACAATGTTGCTATAACAAGGATGATGGATGACTTTTTCTTCCACAAACTCTCTTCTTAAATCTGTTATAATCTTCCTCTCAAATCCACTATAACTCAATCATCATAAATATTTCCATAAGTCTGCTAGATGTTTCCCTTTAAACATTTTCTAAATCTGCATAAATTAAGTTCATATATCTGCCCAACAAAGTTTTTATAAATCTGCCAATACAAATCTGCAATAATCTTCTGTATTCTTTGCTTCATTGAATCGGTAATCTTCCTTTAACTTTGATATCCTTAGTGCATATGCTTATTAGACCTTTTAACTTATACACTCAATAATCTGCTCATGTGTCCTCTCAAATCTGCTATGTTCATTTACTCAAATATACCATGTAAATCTGCTTAAACCACAATATAAGTCTGCCAAAAAACTATCCATAAATCTGCTCATATAATCTTCAATAAATGTATCTGATTTTATCCTTTATAAATGGACTGCAAATATTCTTTAGTATGAATTTAAAACATACTTCATATTTCCTCTCTTATTCTTCAAAACATTCTCTATATTAAGATATTTCTCATTGCACACAACACTCACTTGCTCTGTCTGAAAGAATAGTTTTAGAATTTCACACCCACCAACAATGTCTTGAATTTGCCTTATATATATTCCATATGCATTCAAAGGACGTACCTTTTGAACTTAGACATCCCTCAAGAGAGATCACCATTTATTAAACCATCACACCACTTCAAAAAAATAATTCACCTTTGTTTTGCTAATCACACCTTTTGGATGTAGTCCTTTCTTTTTAAAAGAAAAAATAACCAGATCGCATTACCTTTGTAATATCTCATTTTTAATGTTTGTTTGTATTTAATTACAAATCTGCATCTTAAGATAATATCACATCCTTTCATTACTGCCTTTGTTCAAACCATAATTCATATAGAATCACACCTTTGTTAATTACACTTATAATCGCACTTGTTTTTCACAAACTTTACACTCTTATAGAAGCTTCGTATTTCTACAAATTGTACCACTCCATAACAATAACCGCTGCATATTAATCTCTATTTAATGGTTTGCTGCAGTCGATGTATTTAATTAGTCGATCTGATTTCCTTTCCTTAGATCACAATCACGTTAACTGATCATTGTATTTTGTCTGCATCATTTTGTTATAGTATTTCCTTAAACTATTTATCTTCAAATCTCACCCGGTTTATTAATAATTGAATATACTTTTTTCTAGACTTAATCCCTGTCATTAATTCTGACTCGGTTATCTGAAGTCGCTGGTTTTGAGAATAATACTTTAAGTATAGATTGCATCGTTTGTCTCAGACTGAATCACTTTCCATACTTAAGAATGAATCGCTATTCACACAATGAAATCACTGTATAATTGAAATGGATCCTTTGTCGACTTCAGACTGGAAGTTGACTGTCTTGTATCAAGACATGACATATGAAGTCGATTTATCTTACATAATATCCCTTCCATTTCTTTGCCCTTTATCAATGTGTATATTAATATTTGCGTTGCATAATATCCCGTCCATTTCTTTGTCCTTTATCACTGTGAATGTATACATTTATCACTGCCACCATGGATTAATTTTAACTTGGATGTCTAATAAACTCTTTTCATAAGGATCGCTGTTGTCTCTACATATTAATATGATCGCTTCAGTTTAAGTCGCCATTGGTTTATCCAAAAAAAGTCTTCAATCATTGTATAGTAATCTCTGTCTGTGTTCTGGTCTAATTCTTTGACTTTACATTCAATGGAATTTTGTCAAACAGTTTGCATGCATGCTGTAATACCACTGTAATGGTCACCCCTTGTTTGCCTCCGAATTTATTCACTTTCACTCCCTAAGCTATTCAGTAATTTCAACAAACAGTAGGCAAGCAACTTGTGATATACTCAAATTCCTATGTAAGGAATTCTATCATATAGTTGGCACACTAACTCTACCTTTAATTTTCAGATTGTCTTAATGTGTATCATTTGTTTGGGTTCTTAGACCTGTGGTAAAGACTTGGAAACAGATATTGCTTTCATCATGCCAAAGTAACCATGAATTTAATGTAGTATTTTCAATTAGCAATGCATGCCAAACATAGGAATGATAACAGCACATGAATCACTTTAGATTAATTAATATTCTATTCACTGTCAATACTTTCCAAATACAAACAACTCACTGTGATTGTCGCTAACTTATGCTTCAACGAAGTCCTTGTAACTTCCGGCCTTAATGCACAGCGAACTCCAAGTTTGCTGGCTGTTTATGCTCTGAACATTGTGTACTGAACCTGCACCATATTCTGAACTGTGTCCTTGCGCCTGTACGTTCTGCGGCTGCAGATGGAGTTTCCAGCTAACTCTCACGCCCCCTTAACTCGTATTTGCAACTGTATAGGACGGCTGGGTCATTTTGCTAAGTGCTGGTGTTAACAGTCCCACGCCTTACTGTTGTACCTTCAACGCCCAGCATTATCTCACATGTCAATGCCATCATATTGTTACTCGCTGTGTCCTTAACGAGAACACTTTGCTGGGTGTTTATCACAGACTCGAACTTCTTGACTTGCTCTTGATACTCAGTCCCAGGTCAAGCGTTACATACAAACCATGAGTGCAACTAAATCGCACCAGCTGAAGGTGTTTTCAGATCCTTACCAACTCGCACCTACAAACTATGATTCCCGGATACAATGCAACCAACCATTTGATTCAAGAAACCAAGTACCTCCAAAGCCGGAAGCTCTTAAGCTGATGAATGATTTCAACGCCCCAGCTCTAGTCTCTATGATTTGCAACTGATTAATCTCCAGGCTGTCTCTTTCAACAGTGTGAAGATTGTAAGCAATAAGGAATTTCGTCCTCCAAGCCCTTGAAGCCAGATTTTCTAGGAAAATCCAGCAGAATAACAATATCCTTCAACCAAGCATGCTTAGCAAACACTCACTGCCTCTATTTATCCTTTTTACCAAGAGGCCTCTACATCTTACCGGCAATGTGGGACTAAAAAAGCTCCATATTTTATAATTTTTAATTACTTGAGTCCCATGTCCCCTCATTAAATCGACTCAGCCTAGGGAGTCCACTTTTCAAAATAATATAAAGTAACTTTATAACTTTATATTATAACTTTATATTATACCTTTAATTTTAAAGTCAGTTAATTAAATAAACTTCAGGCATTAAAATATATTATCAATCAAACTCAGAATTACATGTGCAATAGCCCTTCGGAAAGGTCTCGCCAACACGCTCCAAGTCCAATACTGAGAATTTGGACTCACTGAGCCAACAGTCGACTTACTATAAAAAGTAAGTCCCTCCAAAACCCCATCAAACGAGCTCGATTTGGCCTGAAACTGAAATTGCCTGGGCCAAAATCCTCCTTGATCCCTTCAAAGTTCTGGTTAGCCCTCAAGACCATAGCAAAACGGGCTAACGCCATATCATCGGATGACTAGCTAGAAAGGGGGCATTGCAGTCTCAATCAAACTATTTTTGTTGGATATTGCCTTCAAGCTTGTTAAGCTCATTATTTAATCAATGCATCTCCCAAAAGAAATAAATTATACTAATGTCCACAAATGACCAAAAAATATGAGCTTAACACACAGAAAGTACAATAGCAAAAAAATTGAGCAAAAAGACTAATGTCCACAGATGACCAAAAAATATACAAGGCACTGAAACACACAGAAAGTACAATAGCAAAAAAATTGAGCAAAAAGGACCTAGACATAACGCATAAAAAATGAAATAGTGAGAATAGATAAAACACAAGAATTAACCAAAAAATGCAAACTGTGTTGAAAATGGTGGAGCATACAAGATAATATAATATATTCTATTGATTTCAATCTCACTCCTAATTTTTATTGTAATACAATGTGGCATTATAAAGCCTTACTTTCTAGCAACTACCTAACTATAGGAATATAACTTCCCAAAACTAATTTCTGTAAGCTAATATTTGTTTTATTTATTTACAAATATTATCCAATTATATCAATTGATGTAATACATTTCGTACATTCCCCTTTTATTACATCAATCCGAACACAGGACACAATACTGCATGGACTAGACACAGGAACCCATTTGGAAACATTGATGAAGTGTCTCCTCCAATTCTCATCGCTCACCCAAGACACACCAAATTGAACTCATCAATGGATGTCTCAACTATCATACCGCAAATCCTCTATACTGCATGAGAAACCATCCTCCCTACACAATGAGAGAACAACTCTCCTCGAAGCATTGATCATTCCTTCGAGTGTATCAGAATCCCTCCTCTAGTGCCTACATATGACAAAACAACTATCTTTTAATCAAGGTTGCACAAGTACGGGGGTACTTGGAGACTTTGGAGACCGGTGCTGGTACTGGTACGGTTATTTTTTCAAAATAGGAGACATTGGTACTTGGAGACGCCAATTTCTTATTACTATAATTTAATAATTTATAGAAATTCTGAAAATATAATGACATTGAACATTAAATATAATGACATTAAATATAATCTAATAATTTAGTAATGGTTGTTGCAACGTTTTAAGAAATCCTTGTGACCTACATTTGTTTTGAGCATTGTTTTTCTTCCGTTTGTACTACATTTTGATTATTTGGTTGCCTATGTTTTGTTTTTTTTTAACATTTTAAGGTTTCCTTTTTTTTGTTTGGCTTGGAGACGGTGGGAGACAGGCGGATACGTGCAGGAAGTCTCCTCTCTATGGAGACGTTTCCAACCAAGTTTCTCGTGCAGGATACACGTCCAAGTCTCCGGTACAAGTACCCAGGGGCTGTGTATGAGTACCCATGCAACCTTGCTTTTAATAGTCCACTTTCCTCTTAAAGTGTCAATATCCCTCCTCCAATGGCATGAGAACCAAATCCCTCCTCTAGTGTACAAAGACACTGAACCAATGTAGATACACTAATCACACCTTATTTTAGAGATTACACTATCCACAAGTTTTGCCAAAAAAATGTCAAGCCCCCCTTGCACCATGAAGGGACACAAAATGAAACTTATGCTTCTCATGCAAAGTGTCATCTCTAAGCAAGAAGCTAGCTCAAGATGATAAATATTCTCCAACCTATGATGCCTCCAACCTTCAATATTGAAAGTTTTTCTTAGTCTTTGAACTTGGTAAATTCTTCACTTTTGCTTTGTCCATTGTTTTCAATATTTGCTTCATTGCTATTTTTAAGTTTTTGCTTTTTATGTCATGTACAACATTGAGCATCAAATAAAATATAATCAAGCATACCATGTGCCATAAGGTATTCAAAATTTAAAGGCCCTATTTCTTTTAGAGTCACCCACAAAGCAAAATAGAAACCATAGGTAGACATTTGGTGTCGTTTTCCACCGAAAATGCACCCTTATAATGAAATCCTCTAATGATTGTTTATAGAAATCTGTGTTTCTCCACAAACTTTCTCAGATCACCTTATCTCTTATATCTCCAAAAAACCCTTTACCACACCTTTATCAACCATTCATAATTACATAGAAATGTTCACTCCTTATTTCTCCTAATTGCTTATATAAGCAAAGGTAAACATTTTAAACATTATCAATGCCCTTCTTCTTATGTATTTTGTAATTCACCCTTGACAACAAAACACTCAAAAGCGATTTCAATAGCTAATGTACCAGCATGGATCATGAGTGCTCGACTATGTTGATTGTATGAAATCCACATGAAACAACTTTTGGATCATGTTACAGTCATGTACTTGCTGTGATATTTCTGTGAATTGTAGAAATGCAATCCAAATTCATCCACAAAATGATGTCATCGATTGCAGAGTCTGGTACGGCCCCTTCGTACATGTGACTTAGATAACAGTTGGCAATGCCAATTAACCGAGTTGTGGGAGAACAAAACAACAGTTGAATGTCTTCAAATAAATCACACATTTATCAATGCTCGATTGCCCAAATATCGTCTGTCGAAGTCAACTCATTGTATCAACCTCTCGCAGCCACAAATCAATAAAAAATTATTTCAAAATTCTTCTCAGTGAAATCTTCATGCTACCTATTCAATCAAACCCATCTCCATATTTCAGGCGAATGTTTTGCTCACCAAGCCAACATCAATTTCACTCACCTATCAATATAAGGATATGATAACCTTGATCAATCTGGTCTGCAACAACCTGAGACATGTATTCATAACTAGAACAATTGTATATATAAAGCAACCACATAAACTTCCATAATTATTTGAAATTTCTTCTACGAGATCGATTGCCTACTTGTATCAATCTTCTAGGGTAGCCCTTATCAGTTCTGACTTTTCCATCACCAGCAATGAGCCACTGCATTACAATAGCAATGACTTTACAATATGTCAGGGCATATTTCAGCCTATTCCTCAGAAGAACCACTAAAGGAAAGCATTCTCTTCCCTTGTAAGGACCTGCTGATGGTTTAACTGCAAAAGCACCACCAAGTTTGTCAAGTATCCGATGCTTAGAGGCATTAAGCCTCTTCAAATGTTTCTTTAATCAACACACTGTTTTGGCTTTGCCTCTGCACTTGTTCCTGTTGAATGCACTACAGCAGCTACCCTTTGCTGTTGATTTACATGCGCATGATCAATTCGCTCTGATACCATGTTGAAAATGGTGGAGCATACAAAATAATATAAATATTATATTGATTTTATTCTCACTCAATCTAATATTTATTGTATTACAAAGTGGCTTTATAAAGAAGCCTTATTTTCCAGCAACTACCTACCTACGGGAATATAACTTCCTAAAACTAATTTCTAACTTCTTATTTATAGGCTAGCATTTGTTTTATTTTTTGATTAACTATTACCTAATTATATACTATTGATGTAATATATTCCCAACAAACTGTAATTTTACTTTCTAAAGGCTATGAAAAAATTGTTAAATTTGTGCCCTAGTTCAGTAATCAGATTTGTAATATTTAATTATTGTTTAGCATTTAGTAAATCATAATCAAGTAAATCCAAGAATGAAACAAGAGAGCAGGAGACAAACACAAAATACCCTGGGAAAACCTCCAAAGAGGAAAAACCCAGCACTAAAGACCCACAGGTCAGATTATGTATTCACTCTTAATTGTACAAATACAATACTTAGCTTGATTCTCCAGATCTGATCCTCTTTTGTATATCAGATCTGCCCTTCTAAATACACCAAGTCTGCACCAAAATGCCTTATATCCTCTTGGACAAGTTCACACAATCCTCTTTTATTTTTCACACCTTTAGTTACAAAGATAGTTCGCTGATTGCATGTGAGATGAAGTGAATAATTGTATTTGCAATTTGACTTTATTTATATGAGTCTTTAACCCATATATACAAGTCGGCCTTCATCCTTTTTGGCGCCAATTTATTTATTGAGGCGTGGTGCATTTTAGGGTGGCGTGAAGGTATGGGGCCGAACTTAACTTGAGGGCACGTTACCCCTTTAGGATAGGACCCAGTCCTATATGGGTTCGGATGTTGCCTTAAGGCAATCCGAACCCATCTTACCTAGTTACAAACAACATAGAAAGTGTAATACACAAGTGGGTCTTTACATAATTACAATTTTCCATCTAGCACACAAGCATAGATTGGACACATTTCATTCATGCACACAAGCAAAGAATGATCAAAGCTCTGCAGATAGAGTCACTGAGATTGGAGCTCCCTCTCAATCAAGGTTCCATTTTCCACAATACCAAGTCTGTCTCTGAAGTATTCGAACTTCACTCTGGATAAGGGTTTGGTAAGGATATCTGCAACCTGTTCATCTGTGCTAATGTAATTTAGTTGAATGGCGCCTCTTTGCACCATATCCCGAATGAAGTGATAGTGTGTTTCCACATGTTTGGACCGGTCATGGAACACAGGATTTACTGACATCTTTATACAGCTTTGATTATCACAATGAATGGTGGTGGGACCACTAGCTTGACCAAATAATCCAACAAGGAGCTTGTGAAGCCACACTGCTTCTCTGGATGCAACAAATGCTGCAATGTACTCAGCTTCTGCAGTGCTTAATGCTACCGAAGATTGCTTTCTACATGCCCAAGAGATCACTGCAGAGCCCAAGTTGAAGCAGATACCTAAAGTACTTTTCCTATCCTTGACACTTCCTGCCCAATCTGAATCTGAGTAGCCTTCCAAGAAGATTGAGGTATTAAGTGAATACTTCAGCCCATAACCAATAGTGCCACGCAGGTATCTTAGAATGTGCTTGGCAGCAACCAAGTGAACAAGTTTAGGTAAGCTCATGAACTGACTAAGGGCATTCACAGCATACAGATATCTGGCTTAGTATTGACTAGGTAGATCAAGGATCCAATCAACTGCCTGTACTCAGATGGATCTGCAAAATCAGAGGTAGCTGCAGAAACACTTAACTTCTTTAAGTTAGATTCCATAGGAGTATACATGGGTTTACAATCCATCATTCTAAATCTTTTCAGAATATCAATAGTATATTTTCCTTGACTTAGGAAGATTTCATTGGATTTTTGCCATACTTCTAACCCTAAGAAGTAATGCATTAGTCCCAAATCCTTCATTTCAAATTCTGAGGCTAATTCCTTCTTACATCTTATGATTAATTTATTTTCACCAGTGAGAAATAAATTATCCACATACAAAACCAAAATAAACATATCATTATAAATCTTCAAGTAAATGTTAACATCAACATCATTCTTGCAAAATCCTAAGCTTAGTAAGTACTTATCAATTCTTTCATACCAAGCACGAGGAGCCTGTTTGAGCCCATATAAGGTTTTCTTCAACCTACAAACATAAGAATCTCTTTTATGGATTACATAACCTTTTGGTTGCTCAATATAGACTTCCTCCTCAATGACACCATTGAGGAAGGTTGTCTTAACGTCCATTTGATGAGGCTCCCAACCTTTGGCTGCAGCAATAGCTATTATAGATCTAATAGAAGTATATCTAGCAACAGGAGCAAAAATTTCTTCATAATCTATTCCTTCCTTTTGAGAAAAACCATGAGCTACAAACCTAGCTTTATATTTTTCAATACTACCATCAGCATTATGTTTAATTTTAAACAACCATTTAGAAGAAACAATAGACTGACCTTTGGGTCTGGGTACAATGTCCCAGACATCATTCTTGATGATAGACCCATACTCTTCATCCATGGCTGATTTCCAAGCATGATGGGATATAGCTTCTTCGACATTGTGAAGTTCAGACTCAATGATATTACACATCATAGAAATGTAGTTGGCATGATTTTGGAGTCTCTTGCTATCTCTAAAGGTTCCTCTGGGAGCAGCAAATCCTTCAGCATCTTGAATCGTGTTTCTCACCCAAAGTGGTCTCTTCTTGCAGACCACAATATCCTGAGGTATATTTGTAGAGTCCATGGGTTCTACTGGGTCATCCTGAACTTCCTGATCCGGAAGGTTAGTGGACTCCTTCTGTATCTCAGGGTTAGCATCAACTTTTGAATCTTGATTTTCAATCACCATATCATTATTATCAGATAATGAACCTTTAGATCTTTTGAAAGCAATATCTTCTTCAAAAGTTACATCTCTACTTACCTCAACATACCTTTGACCTGAAATGTAGATCCTGAAGGCTTTGGAAGATTCACTGTATCCCACTAAGATGCCTTTCTTTCCAGAGGAATCCAACTTGGTTCGTTTTTCTTTAGGCACATGAACATACACTAGGCTCTCGAATATCCTTAGGTGGCTGATGTCAGGTTTGATTCCTGTAAAGGCTTCTTCAGGAGTTACATCCCTTAGAGCATGATGAGGACATCTATTCTGAATGTAAACTGTTGTTTTGGATGCTTCCGCCCATAGAAAAGGTTGCAGGTCTTGATCATGAATCATGGCTCTTGCAGCTTCAACAATGGTCCTGTTCTTTCTTTCAGCAACTCCATTTTGCTGAGGATTGTAGGGAACGCAGAAATCCCTCTTAATCCCTGCCTTAACACAAAAATCATAGAAACTACCTGAGGTGTACTCACCTCCATTGTCAGATCTTAAACATTTAATTCGATTTCCTGTAGTGTTTTCAACTAAGGCTTTGAATTCTTTAAATCTGTTTAGGACTTCTTCAGACTCTTTAGATTTAAGAAAGTAAATCCATGTTTTCCTAATCTATGAAGATAACATAATAAAGGAAGCCACTAGGAGATGCTACAGACATAGGGCCACATAAATCTGAATGAATAAGTTCTAACTTTTCTTTAGCCCTACTATCACTTTTAAGAAAAGGGTTCTTTACATTCTTACCCATTGCACAACCTTTACAAGCATCATCATGAGATAAACTAAGTTTAGGCATACCTTTAACCATTTTACCGAGAGTGGGAAGAGCTTGAAAGTGTAGATGTCCAAGTCTTCTATGCCATAGCTCGCATGATTCAGGGGCCTCATGGATGAGAACTTGAATTGGATTAGCTACAAGCTTATATAAACTATCACATCTATTTCCAATAACACGAGCAGTTTTGAAATTAGATTTCTTAGACCAAGCAAGTACCTTCCCTTCAGAAAATGCTATTTGCAAACCCTTATCTTCTAAGGCAGAAATGGAAATAAGATTTCTTTTAATACCAGGTACAAAAAGGATATCACAGAGTTGTAAGGAAATACCAGAATCTAGTTTTAAAGAGGTAGTAACAGAACCTTTTACCGAGTATCTAGCATCATCACCGATTACCACATGAAGGTTGGTATCTTTTTCAATCAGATCTGAAAGATGCTCACGAAAACCTGAGATGTGTCTGGAGGCACCACTGTAAATTATCCAAGTATTATTTTCGTGGGGACATTGCTTGATAGAGCAGAGATAAGAAGATAATCCTCACTTTGTTCAGCAACTTCATTTAAATTGACTTCCCTTTCCTTGGGATCATTCTGACAATCTCGGGCATAGTGACCATACTTATCACTTCTGAAGCAACGAATGTGAGAGTAATCTCTTGACTTCTTCCTTGGATCATAGGAGGAGGATCTAAAATCTTTGCTTCTCTTTTCTTTCTTCCAATGACCACCTTTCCTAGATTTAGCTAAGAGAACATGATTATCATTTTTGTGAGAGAACTTGAGTTTTCCTCTTACCTGAATTCAAGATTCCTCTTCAATGCAATCAGATTGAAGACGCTCAAAGTTGGGATGATCAGCTCTTCCACCAATGCTACGAATGAATGGTTCCCATTCATCAGGTAGACCATTTAATGCAATCATAACAAGATCTTTATCTGAAATTTGGCAATCAAGAGTACTTAGCTTGTCCCTTAGTTCATTGATCTTCATGAAGTAGGCTATGATTGAGTCTTCTTCTTTCATTTTTATGTGAAGAAGTTGCTGCCTTAGAGCAAGAGCCCTGCTGAGGTTGTTGACTTCATACATCCCTTCCAAGTGTTTGATCATTTCCCTAGCAGATGCAAATTTTGATATGACAGTGACAAGATGATTCTTGACGGATTCAATTATGATCTTCCTAGCCTTGAGGGAATCTTTCTTGAACTGCTTCAGCTCTTCAGCATCTTCTGGAGGGGACAGCCTTTCTTCTTCTACGAATTTCAGCAGATCATTCTCTTCAAGGATCAAAAGAATATGGACTTTCCAAGCAGCAAAATCAAGGGCTCCATCAAGTCTATCTTCAGCCTTCAAACCTGACATTTTAATCTGAAAACAAACAGCAACTATATGCAACAAATGATTTACTAAAATCTGAAATTAGTGACACCTTAGCTCTGATACCATGTTAAATTTGTGCCCTAGTATAGTAATCAGATTTGTAACATTTAATTATTGTTTAGCATTTAGTAAATCATAATCAAGTAAATCCAAGAATGAAACAAGAGAGCAGGAGACAAACACAAAATACCCTGGGAAAACCTCCAAGGAGGAAAAACCCAGCACTAAAGACCCACAGGTCAAATTATGTATTCACTCTTAATTGTACAAATACAATACTTAGCTTGATTCTCCAGATCTGATCCTCTTTTGTATATCAGATCTGCCCTTCTAAATACACCAAGTCTGCACCAAAATGCCTTATATCCTCTTGGACAAGTTCGCACAATCCTCTTCTATTTTTCGCACCTTTAGTTGCAAAGATAGTTCGCTGATTGCATGTGAGATGAAGTGAATAATTGTATTTGCAATTTGACTTTATTTATATGAGTCTTTAACCCATATATCCAAGTCAGCCTTCATCCTTTTTGGCGCCAATTTATTTATTGAGCGTGGTGCATTTTAGGGTGGCATGAAGGTATGGGGCCGAACTTATATTGGGGGCACGTTACCCCTTTAGGATAGGACCCAGTCCTATATGGGTTCGGATGTTGCCTTAAGGCAATCCGAACCCATCTTACCTAGTTACAAACAACAAAAATTTCTAATCTATTAGATTTATAATTCACTAGAAGATGAAATTTTAATTTCCCAATGAAGAGTGAAAGCGCTCACCCTTGATTGCCTGGGATTTGGGTATGTAGGCCAAAAATGTTGGTGGGGCAGGGCTGCATCATCATGATATTAAGAATACAGAACTCGTTGCGAGGCTGGTTTGGGGTGTGTAATGCAACTCTAACCAGCACTGAGAAAATGATTCAAAACAAATATATGGATGGTTCAACCAAAGAAGAATTATCAGTGGCTAACCCTCCAAGAGGCTCCCACATTTGAAATGTTTTATCAGTTGCAAAGAGTTTATCACAAAACACATCACATGGGGGAGGTAATGATGGTAGATCAGCAAATTTCTGGGAAGATGCCTAGGAATGGCTATGTCATGCTGGCAGGAAAAGACCTCTAAGAGGCTAAAAAAATACTATCACTAGTTTGGAGGTTCAAGGTTCGTAACTACCTATAGAGAGCTTGGACAACAGATGAACAACGTGGATATGGAAGCAGCCAATAGGTATGGGGATGCTGGAAGCACAATCGAAATTGTTAAAAGAAGTGTCCAAGAGGAAGGTGTTCATCAAAGATACCCCTGATTCAAATAGGTGGAGATGCATGAAAGCTGGCAACTATACAATGGAAGCAGAATATAAGGTGGTGGACAAGTTAAATCCAAAGGAGGATTGGCCGGCAAATCTTTGCTGGAGCAAAGTTTGCCTCCCAAAATCAAGGACCTTTGCTTGGGTAGCAACTCACAAGAAGATTCTCATTATAGATCGCCTTACACACTTATGCATTTGTGGTCCATTTAGATGTGTCCTTTGTGGTTTTAATGAAGAAACAATAAATCACTCCCTGGTCAATTGTACTTTCTTAAAAAAAAATGGAAATGGTCATGTGTCAAATTGAAGCGGTCCAGTGCTCTATCTAATGATATCTTGGATCTCTTCATGTCATGTTTAAAACTCAGGAAAGGTGTTTTTTCTTGCTTATGGACAGCTTCTCCATACATTCTTATATGGGAAATCTAGATGGGATACAACAGATGCATCTTTTAACACAAGAGTACGAACAATCAAACCTTCACCAACAAGTGTGTAGAAACTATCATTGAACTTGCACAAGGAAGGGTTCAGCTTAATCTGCAAAACAAAAAACCTTCCCTCCTGGGACAAAATGATGTTGGATAAATTGAAAGACCTAAGGCTTCCTCCAGACTACAAGGCAGGCAAAATCCCATAGAACAAAAAAAACCAGAGACTGGCATACAATGGCAGCCCCCACCAAGTGAGAAGGTTAAAATGAATTTTTGACATTGCAACAAAAGGCAATCCTGATCAATCAGGGATTGGATGCAACATTTGTGATTAGGAAGGAAGATTGTTCTGGGCAGCAACAAAGAAATTGCATATAGCCACCAACAATGAAGCAAAGCCTGCAGATTTTTCAAGCCAACGGTTTCTCGTTTGAGCCAGTGTATGGAGATTCAGTCACTATTGTAAACACAAGAAGGAAAAGAGAGACACCTAGCTGGAGGCTGGCCAATATATTTCAGGACGCCTGGCATATTTTTGATTCCTTGGAAGAATTTCAGTGAACCATGTTTATCAAGAGATCAACCAAGAAGCCAATTTGCTGGCATATTTGGTCATTTCTAATCAAGAAAGGACCACCATTAGTTGCAACATGGAGATCTGGTTAGAGGTCAGCACGAAAATTGAGCACCTAAAGTCTATGCACTCCGAAAAGTTGGAAGATATTCCTTTGTTACTTATCCCTTGACCACCAACATTGGGGAACAATATTGAGGAAGGGTGGGGCCATGGACCTGCACAAGAGTCCATGCAGGGAAGATTTCACCAATAAGTTTCAAGCAAGGAGAGGATCAGGTACATCAATCTATTCATAGTCAGGACAAACTGAAGGCAGGATTTTCACCTGGCAGGTTAGGCCAAATCAAAGGACCATATATTGAGATAATGTGACTCAGCCTCATAGCCATAGAAATTTACCTCCCACAGCCAGATCTGTAGCACTAGAAGGAACTACCCCATCCAAAGACTACCAACCTTGGTATATAGTCTTCGCATGCCACCTCCACAGCCACAAATTGACAGTCCAAAAATATAGGCTAGGGGAAAAACCATATACAGATTTGAGCCCATGAGATGGAAAAGACACTCTGTCCAAACACATCCGAGGAATTTTTGGAATCACCATGCAAAGGAGGCAGTGAAGTGCTGAGCTTAAATGCAGGGGAAAGACAAGCGAGGGCATTTTTTATCTGGATAGGAAACTGGCAATCCAAGCCTCAAACAAAGCATCAAAAGTTGAAAGGTAAAGCTTAAAGAATGACCACCTCCATGAATCTGAGGGTCTACATACAGCCATGGGAATGGGATACCCCATTGACTGAGGAATTCAATTTGGAGAAACGAAGTGAGATCTTCATAACAGAATCCCCTTTGGTGGAAAGTGCAGTTTGCAAAATGGTTGGTCTGAACCTGCTAAAAGAAATACCTCAAAGACGCCCCAACACCATCATTGCACCCATCTTCCTTTCAAACCTGGTGAATTTTATCAGGGACAAGGGAATCATTGCTACGGTTGCAAAAGCTTATATTAACGAAATCTATATTCCTCCAATGAAGCAAAAGGTGGCCCTTGACACATGATCCCAGCAAAGGGATGGCCAATGTAGGTGGAGCAATTCCTCTTTCCCGATTGGAGACTTCTGGCAAGGCAAATAACATCCTCTTTGTAGCCAAATCTGGTTGGGTTGAAGCAGATCCCAGTGGTTTTTATGAGGTGCTGAAAGAACAAGGTAAAGCTCTTCAAGGTCAGCTTTAGGAGAAGGTAAGGGATATAGTGTGTGCAATCCAGTTTCTCCTTAGGAACACCACCATCCATGGCAGGAAAAAGAAGCAGGAGAAGAATATGGAGGGAGGTAAAAAGAAAGACATGCATGTGGATGAAAGCTCTGGCTCCAGCAATGGTAACCAGGGGATTTCAAGCGTTCCCCTCTTTTCTTAACTCACAGAATTATGTGAATATTCTTGATGCTGAAGCATTCCATTGCTTTGCCTGTCTTCCTTTCTGAGACAGAAAAGGTTTTGATTTTTATACATTTGCCACTTATACCAAAATGGGCTTGACCCCCTTGGTCACTTTTGCCTTAAATATATTTACACAATTTCCAAATGCAAGCTGCTTTCTAAAATTTTGGTGCAGAGATTTGATATATTTTATACAACTATACACATTATGCCAAAATTAAATATCAGCCATTTACCTGCAGAATAATATCAGACAAAAAAGAATGGTTGGCTAAGATATTTGATGATTCATGGAAATTGAAAAATGAAATAGCAGAATTCGAAGATAGCATCCATGTGAAATTATGTATTTGGAATATCCAAAATTTTAAATGCTCTTCCAATTTTTTAAGTTAGGAGGCTACAACTTCCAACAAAAAATTGTCTGTGACTTTTTCTACAAAAATATACATTCACTATCTCAAGCAAGCTATTTACTTAATAGAAAGATATTTCAGTAATATGCAGCTAGCAAAGATGTACCTTTGCCATTGCTGAAGTGATAACTTCTGGAATAGGTTCAGTTGTATCTCCAATCCCAAGACTTATGACTTTTGCATCTGGGTACTTTTGCATGTGTGCTGAACGTCTTCTTGCAATCTGATTTGAACATTAAAAGTTAATTTCAGGATCAATAATATATGGCTCAAATATATGAACTTTGACAGTAGTGTAGCAAACAATCTTATCAAGTAAATAGAGCAGCATTCAGAACAATTCGCATAGCTTGTCCAAGACAGAACAAAAAGGACGTCAACCAAAAAGCAGAAATGTATAAATAAAATTATCAAAGTTAAGCAATCCTGTTGTGACCCTGATCAGGGATACAACTCGTGTATATGTTTTAAATCCACAAGGATTTGGAAAAAAAAATAGACAGCAAACCTTATGGAAATTATTATTAATGAATAACAGATGCACAAGTAACATTTATGTCATGGTCCCATGTGACTGCATAAGTAGAATTTTTGCTTAAATTTGAGCAGCATGGGTGTTCCCATGAAAATTTTAAATTAACTAGGAAGGATAATTTAGAATATTTTCCTCTTATAGTTAAGCAGCTATATTTTAGGGATTAAAATTATGCTATAAAAAAAATGGGGTCTGAAATTAAGCAGCAACTGCATGATGGAAAAAATGCCAGATGACTGCATAAATTTCTTTCCCTCTCTTTTTACATTCCCCTTCCCCTCCAACTTTTGGTTCCAGGATTTTCTTTTTTAATGCTATTCATGTAATTTATCTTCTATATTCAAAATTTTATTTTCTTTTCAGATAATTCTTGCAGCAATTTTAAACTAAGTTACCGGTTCAGATTCGGGTTCGGATTCGCGGATTCGGCCAAAAAAAAAAAAATCTTGGGTACGGGTACAGGTTCGTCCGTACACACACATATATATATATATATATATATATATTTTAATTATATATATATACCCATGTATTATATATATGTTCAATATATACAATCCATGCAAAAATAAAATATACAATGTGACTTTCCATACATAAATGATAAATCATAAATCCATAATTATTAATTGCCAATGCCAATAACTATTCATATATCGCAAATGTAATCACTAAACTAATAACTAAAGTCTAATATCATATTCCTAATTTGCAAAAAAGATAATATTCAAGTTTCAAGTCTTTTTTAAAAAGTCATAAAGGGGCGAATTAGAGTTTTATTATAAAAAAATATTTTAAAAAGTCTTTTTTTATTGTTTTTTTGACCCATGGCCTGTTTTTTGGAAACCACGGGCCTGGATTCACGCGGGTCCTCCTGGGTTCCACCCAGGTCCTTCCCAGGTGGCCGGGTTCCCTGTGGATCCACGTCAGAACCCGGCCACCTGGGAAGGACCCGGGAGGAACCCAAGGAGAACCCGGGGAGAACCAGGACCGGGCAAGAACCAGAACCCAAACCCAAGCCAAAAGGGGAAGAACCGGTAACTTAGATTTTAAATATTTAATAGACAGTAAAAAAAATTAAAATTTAAAATAACTGCTTCAAATAAGCAGAAAAATAAAGTAGTCATGGGACAACTAGCACCAAAAAAGACTTCTTAAAAATGGGGAATTGATGTTTAACAAAATAAGACAAGCAACCTCCTGGAACCATGGCCTTAGAGCATGTTAATCCATGAATTGAAACACAACCAACTAGAGATTAAAATAAGATTTTTTGTTTATTTTGGTTTCAGAAGCTTACATTCAAGAGTAACTAAGTGCACCAGAGACTTTTGGATGTTTCCCAAGGGCAAGAATATCCCCTTTTCTGGGAGGAGATTCCTTGCAAATTCACCTAATAGCCCTGATGCCCAGGGAACATGGTACACCTCCTGATGACATCCCCCGAGTCCCATCCATGTTGAAAAAGCATCCCCCATCCCCAGGGATAAGTACCTGGGTAACCCTCCCAAATTATGTTGACTGGGCCAGCTTGCCAGCATGGGTACACCTAACAACACTGAATAGCCTGATCTGTTAGCAAAGGCAAGAATGATGATATGATATAATCATTCTCATCAAACATTCACGACTCAGACCACTTTCTTGACATGGGGATCATCAAAGGAATGTAGTGAAAATAGAATCTGCAAAAGGATTGCTTCAGTGATGTCAATGACCTAGTTGGTTACATCAGTGAGGAAAGCAGTGCTAGTCTGAATATTAATTGACTATTGTTTATTAAAGACACAACAATTTCACTTCTAGCATCAAAATTGTGTTTTGCCAACTATTTTTTACTGTTTTGACAAAAATTTGACATTTTATCAGTAAATTGGGGAAACATTATCACCTTAAGTCATAAAAAACATGTGGGAAATGCACTATCAGAATAGATCTTTTCTTAGAAACCATGTTACATGAGTATCTATTCCTTCAAAATCAAATTGGAATGTGCGCCTCTAACCAAAATTTAACCTGCACTTCACAAATGCATTAAGACAGAACATGAGCTTCGAGGCTTGCACCCATGCCATCATAATGGCAATAGCACCACCTTACCACTAGGCAAATACCCTTGGATCTATAAAATATAACATTGTGTGACATATGGACAGCTTAAATGCTACAAATGCTTTGAAACTGCTATTTTGAGTTTGACCATGGCGTCAATGAGGTCCTCAGTGAGTTACATAAGATAAATATACTGCCATAGTATGGTGAGTTTGATTAAATGTCGATCATATCAAATGCTCTATATATGTTGACCGTTATATTATTGTGTTGGTTATTTTAAATGCCATGAAATTGCATGGAGATAGGTGGGTGGCAGGAGCTCTACAGAAGCTGAATGGTCATCTGCCATTGTTGCCTCTCGGAGCTTTATCACTTTCAGAACTCAAATCAGTACTCTTTGTCGCTTGGCCAAATTTGTGCTTCTTTGTTCTCTTCTTCGAGATTGGCTGCTCTCCATTTTGCTATCTTTGTGTGCTATTTTTATTTATTTCATGCTTGGGAGGTCGTATGTGTTGTTTTGATTTTATAAATTTGAATTTAAATTTTCATATTTGCCTCTCATGCCCTATGCCTGGCTCAAGGGCCGAGGTTACCTTGGTCATCTGAGTCTGCTGTGGGGATAGTGGGATGCGACGTCACCCACATTTACTCCCTCCCTATGTCTGGACCAATTGCGTAGTTATTGCACTCGTATCGGTTGTAATAGAGAATGACAGTCGTGCAATTGGTAATATAGCCCAAAGTAAGAATACAGAACCATCTAGAGACTTTACAGTTCCCATGGTTGAAGAGCCCTCAGCCCCTTCAATCTCTACTAAACCGTCCTACAAGGAAGTCCTAAGGTCGGAAGTTGAAGGTGAAGCGGTGTTGGTGTCTGTTCCCTTCTAAGTGGTTAAGGATGAATCCATATTGAGGGCCAGGCCAACTAGAATAAGAGATAGAAGCGTCTTCGAGGGAGGAGACACCAAAAATGGAGAAGACGGTAAGGATTCTTCCTTACCCAAGGTTCTCTTAGTTTTTACTAATCTAGAAATGCTCCATAAAGTAAGTCGTGAAGAGAACTGTCTTAAAAATATTGCAGTATTCTGTGTGTTTAGATGCTAATTTCTTGCCTTCTCAAAAGTTCTTTGATGATTGCATTTCTAATGTCTAGGGAAAAAAGCTTGGAATTTATGTATCCTTCTGTAGGATGTTGCAAAAAGGTTTGTTTGTGGTTTTTCTGGAAATCGCATATGCAAGATAGGGTTCTTAAAAAAGAATTCTAGAACATCGGCCAGCCACTATTCTAGGCTATTCCATGGTCCCCGGAAGAGAAAGGGAAGCAAATTGTTGCCAAATCCATATTAAAGTGATATTTACTTATTTAATGGTCATTTAGGAATATTTAGATATATTACATAGTTTCTATTTCTATTGATTGTTTCATTTAGAAACATATTTCTAAATGTAATTGTCTTTATATGTAACGTTCGTTTCAATAATTAAGTATCCAATTACCATTTCATGGTATCAGAGAAATTAATAAATCTTGGGCGCCTTCAAATTCTGTAATTCGTGAGTTTTTTCACGTGAAATTTTTTTCTCTGGTTTTCACACTCCTGTTTGTGGGCTGGTTTACAAATCGTGGGACTCAGACATGTTTTTTTCTGTTTTCTGGAAAACCTGGCCCACATTAGGGTTTCTGAGTGTGTTCTTTCTGCGCACAACCTCCATTTTTTCCAGCCAACATAGGTTCTGAGTTCGTGTTTTTTCTGCAACAGGAGTTCGTGTTTTTTTTTCTGCAATGAGAGTTTGTATTCTAGCGATGGTTCGTGGTTGTTTTTCACAATGTCCTGCACGCGATTTTGATTTGTTTCTGCACACAACCTCTTCTTTTTCCATGATGATTTTGTGGCGTTTTTTTGGAGATCGCATGGTTATTTTCTGCGGCCTGTCTCTGCCTTTCCAACAGGTTTCTTCCGTGCAAAAACTCATGTTTCTTTTCTATTTGATGGGTTTTGAAAATCCGAGTTTCTGTCTGTTCAACAGGATTCCATTTTTTTACGATTTTGTTTCCTCTCACCCAACCTAAGGTTGTTTGCATTTTTTTACAGTTTTTTATAAAAATCACCAGCGACCTAGGGTTTCTGCAACTCAACCTAGGTTTTTTGTTTCTGGTCTGAGCCTCGAAGTTTGTGACTATGAGATCAGTGCAGTGGGATTCGTACCAGCAAACATGTTCGTATCTTGGAATTTGTGTCAACTATTTCAGACCTGATTTTCAATCAAAAGCTTTTGCCTCATTTTTTGTGCCTACACAAGGTTGACCAATTTTGACCTAGGTGTTTGTAATGGCATCTTTAACCAACATTATGTTGGAAAGCAGTCAGAAGTTCAACAGCCGTAATTACAACACATGGAAACAACGCTTGCATACAATATTTGAGTATCGTGACCAGATTATTCTAGGTAAGATTGCTTGTCCAACAGCAACGGGAAAAGACCAGAACAAGTTCGATGAGCGCAACCAGGAAGCAGTGATGCTCATCAAATTATCGATCACAGATGATCAGCTGCCTCAAGTGTCGTCTGGCAAGACAACTGCAGAGATCTGGACTCGTTTGAAGGATCTCCATGAAACCTCAGATAAAAGCCAAGCATTCCTTCTAACAAACATGTTGTTTTCTATGATGATGGATGATAAGATGTCTCTGCAAGAGCATCTTACGAAGATAAAGGATATAAACGATCAGCTAGAGGCTATTGGTCACAAAATGGAGGAAGAAGACATGGTGGTGATCACGCTCAAATGGCTACCTCCATCCTACGAGCATTTTATTGAGACACTCAATATCACTTCCACTATTGTTGATCTGAAGTTTCCTAATCTTTGCAACAAGCATCAACAGCAAGATCGATGGATACAACAGTTTGGTAGCAGCACTAGCACATCCTCTACCGAATACGCATTCACTGCCAAAGCCTCCAACACCGAATACGCATTCACTGCCAAAGCCTCCAACAAGGGTAAAGGCAAGTCCTTCCAGCAAAAAGGACAATGCAAACCTCAGAAGAATCCCAAGAAGAATATTCAATGCAACTTCTGTCACAAGTATGGTCATATGAAGAAAGATTGCAAGAAATGACTGGAATCTGAGCAATCGAAGTAGGGAGGATCTCAGCAAAAGACCCATGTTGTAGAGCATACTGAGCAGGAGTCTGCCTTTTATGCTTTTATGGTCAAAAGACCAGTAGACCATGTTAAATCATCTTCCTGATACATCGATTCTGAAGCTTTTAGACATTTCACTCATCGACAAGACTAGTTCACAGAATACACACCATTTAGAGATTTTGTGATATTTGGAGGAGGCAAAGTATTTGTTGTCGACAAGGGTAATGTTCAGAATACATCTGGAGGGAGAAATTTGATATTTCTCAATATATACTATGTTCCAAACATGGAACTAAACCTTCTCTCTATTAGTCAGATTATGTGCCATTCTCCAAAGCTGGATGTCGTCTTCAGTGCATAAAAGTGCAACATTGTTGACAAGGAGACTCACACCACTGTTGCTGCTAGACTAGAGGTTCATGGTCTTTACAAACTTGTCGACACTGGTGATTCTCAAGAGCATGCTATGGCAGCAAAGAGTTCATCCATCAGCACACTTTGGCATCATCAATATGGGCACTTGAATGTTCACTATCTCTCTCAGTTGGCTTGAGAGGGTCTGGTTGTTCGGCTACCTGAGATTCAGCCAGAAAGTCATGGTGTTTGTGGAGCTTGTCAGGCCAGTAAGCAACATTGGACTTATGTCTCAGATAGCGACTAGTCCATGCAAATGTCTGTGGAGTAATGAACACTGCATCAGTCACTAGCACCAAGTATTTTTTGTTATTTGTCAATGACTTCAATAGAAAAATGTGGGTGTTTTTTCTTAAAAACAAGTCAGATGCGTTTCCTGAATTTAAGAAGTTTACCTTCTGAACTGGTCTCCCATACAAGATGTTAAGAAGATGACCCCAGAGGAAGCTTATTCTAGGAGGAAGCCCAAAATCAGCCACTTGAAAGTTTTTGGCTCTACTACTTATGTTTGGATTTCAGATGCAAAGAGATCAAAACTAGATTCCAAGAGCCGGAAATTGATGTTCACGGGCTACAGTGACACTGACAACCATAAAGCTTACCGATTGATTGTTGTAGACATTGATTGTCTCATATTCAGTCAAGATGTATTTGATGGAGGGCCTTTTCTACCCACTTCTCCTGTTTTGAGTCTTAATGATCAGCCTCTAAAGGCTAAGGATTTGGGTGTTCAACTTCCCTTAGCTCCACCTAAAGGGAGGGATTCCAATCATTATGAACCAAAAGATGTTGAATCTCCTAGGCAAGATCATGTTCCACTGGATTTTCCTTGAGAAAACTTGGATCAGCATTTCAACGAGTTTCTTCCAAACATTCCTGCTCATGCTAATCCTCTGGCATTAGATACAGGTGCTTCCCCTCGTCAACCTAAATGGTGGGAAAAGACGATTAGTGATGTTTGTGATGATGACCTTGTTGAGGGGAGGTCTTATAGAGGCAAAAGCAAAAAGAACACAGTAAATTTTGCTCTCATCGCAAATCTTTAAAGTATTTATGAGCCTCAAACGCATTCCAAAGCAAAAGGAATACTTGAATGGGAAAAGGCTATGGAAGCTGAGTATCATAGTCTTCAGAAGAACAACACATGGGTTCTGTCAAATCTTCCACCTCTGAAGAAACCCATTGGCTGCAAATGGGTCTACAAAGTGAAATACAAAGTTGATGGAACTCTTGATAAGTACAAAGCTTGGTTGGTGGCTAAGGACTTATCACAGAAAGAAGGCATTGACTATGAGGAAACCTTTGCACTACAGCAAAGATGAGCACCATCCGGTTGGTTCTGGCCATTGCAGCACAGTTTGGTTGGAAACTCCATCAAATGGATGTGAAGAGTGCCTTCCTCAATGGTGAATTGGAGGAAGAAGTCTATATGACACAGCCTAAAGGTTTCAAGGTTGCCAGTAAAGAACACCAAGTATGCAGACTGGTAAAAGCACTCTGTGGCCTCAAACAGGCTCCTTGGGCATGGTACATAAAAATTGATCAATATTTGGATGGACAAGGCTTTCAGAGGAGTCCTTCAGATCCAAACTTATATGTCAAGAATACTGGTAATGAGATCATTATTCTTGTCATCTATGTCGATGACCTGATCATTACTGGTAGTGCAGCACATTTGATTGAGCAAATCAAACAGAATTTATGCCAATCTTTTGATATGACAGATTTGGGACTTTTCCATTATTGTCTTAGTGTAGAGGTTTGGTAAACTAGTGGCAGTATCTTCATTTCTCAATTGAAGTATGCCAGAAGTTTGCTAGATAAGTTCAAGATGGATGATTGCAAACCTTCATCTACATGTGCTGAAACTATCAACCAAATCATATTCACATGTGATGAATGAATTAGCGATCAAGCAACCAGTTGGCAGTCAAATCTACCTAACAACCACTAGACCTAATCTCAGTTATGCTGTGAGCTACGTATCTTGCTTCGTGATAGCCCCTATGGCAAAACATTAGGTTACAGCGAAGCATGTGCTAAGATATGGGAAGCATACTCCTGACTTTGGCATTTTGTACAACAAAAGCAAAGATCTTTGGCTGATTGGTTTTATAGACTCATTGGGCAAGTTTTGTTGATTACAAGAAGTCTTCTTTATGGTATGTCTTCAGTCTGGGCATGGGTGCAATCACATGGACTAGTAAGAAGCAGCAAGCAGTAGCTCTTTCCTCGATCGAAGTTGAATATCGGGGAACTATCAAAGCAACATGTGACCCAATTTGGTTTCAAAGGATGCTTTCTAACATGCAAATGTCTCAAGCAGGTCCTTCTCCCTTGTTCTATGACAATCAAGGGGTGCTAAAACTTGCCAAGAATACAATCTTCAATGAGTGCACCAAACATGTTGAGCAATCATTTCATCCAACAGCTTGTAGAAGATGGATCAGTACAATTGCAGTATGTTCCAACCAAGGATCAGGCTGCAAAAATCCTCACCAAGTCTCTAAGACTAGACAAGTTCGTAAAATTTAGGGGGCAACTTGGTGTAGTTGATAAAATGACTATTAAGGGAGGGTATTAATATTTAGTTAATTAATGGTCATTTAGGAATATTTAGATATATTAGATAGTTTCTATTTCTATCGATTATTTCGTTTAGAAACATCGAATGCAATTGTCTTTATATATAACCTTCGTTTCATTAATTAAGTATCCAATTACCATTTCAATCCACTCCCAGGTGGTTGGAGAATAAAAATGTCCCTCCCCAACTCTAGAAATTTATTCCTAATATGCTTAAACCACTTGGAAATGTCTTACAAGTGGAGTTGCCTCATCTAAATGCTAGTGTCAATTTCATCGCTTCACTCTATTGTTATTCTGAATGTGCTCTCTATTCAATTTGAATCTAAAGTGGTTTCATGTGAATTAGAACTATTGGGATCTCTCAATTATTGTTTCCCGTGTAAGAATAATGGGCATTTGAGAAAAGATTGTCCAAAAATTGTTGTGAATAATGCAGGTTTCTTCAGTACTTTTTATAAAAATCAGCAATCTAGTGAAAAAATATTTAAAAAATACTCCCGACGATGATAAGAAATCCTCTAAACAAGTGGTCCATAATTTTGAAGTGGTAGTTCAGCCTGAGAATCATATGGGCTCAGACAATTCTGTAGATATGATCAATAATAATGATGCAGATAAATCTCCAAAGGTGTGTGGTAGTATAAACATTGCTTATGAGCCTAATAATTTGGCCGGCCCTCCTTCAAATACAAGACCTGGTACGGATGAAAACCCTATGGTCTCCCTATCTAACCCCTTATTTGAAGGTAAGTTGGGAGTGGTGAGAGCTTCAAATAAGTTTGATCAAAGTTTCGTTATTCCCCTTGGAATTGATAATAACAGGCTCAATTCTAATTAAGCCTCTATGTTTAAGCCCTATCCCAAGAATGCCCAACAATTGGCCTTGGATACCATTAAATCCCATTCTAGGGATGCCAAAAAAAAAGAAATGACTCTAGTAATAAGACATTATTGTTAAACACTAACCATCCAAAGGCTTTGCCAAATATTCCCAATAGTGTTGTTGAAACCCCCCATTGTTTAACAGTTTCAATCCCTTGTACTCTACCTCTGAGTCTGACCTTACTATGATTACTCAGGGAGAGAATAAAGATGTTCAAAGCAAGAAGATAAGGAAACAAATGGAGAGGTCTAGGAGCATTGGAACTCATAAGAGAGGGTAAGAAAGCGAAAGTAGATAATAATCCTAGTGAGGCTAACGCCTCTAAGGTGGGCAAAGTCCTTCAATGTTTTGAAAGATTGTAAAAAAATCAGAACGTGCCCCCTACCCCACCACTATCATAAATGAGACTAAACATTTGTAGTTGGAATGTCAAGGAAGTCTCCTGACAAAAATTTGTTCTTAGATCATTTTGCAAAGACACAACCAGTTTGGATGTGTTATGTGTTCAAATAGTCAAGGTTGTTGTGTTTCAAAAGGACTATGTCTTTGACTTTGTGTGGAAATTTGCAAAGGCCTTTTGTGCTCTCCATGTAAAAGGAAAATGAGGATCTCCCATCCTTATTAAGGACAACTGGGCCAAATCTATTGTTGAATAGGGGCCTTCTCCATGTAACAGGCTGGCCTGGGTTTCTTTGGAGAGAGACTCAAAATTTTTTGGGCTCTATTCAATTTAGGCCTCAAAAATGATTATAATGAAAGATGTGATTTGTGGTCTTGGATGATATCTAACCTCCCAAAGGTCCCTTGGCTTATTGTTGGGAACTGTGACATAATGGAATATAAGGAAGATAAACTTAGTGCTAGAGAAGGCCTTTGGAAAGGCAGTGAGATGTATTTTTGGTCCGGATGAAAAGAAAACTATTTTTAGTTGATCCATTGGAAAAGAAGAAATCTAACCTATTGTGAACTAAATCACACATCACCACATTCCAAATGGGGACCCCCTACTTTTTAGGTCCTCTTGGTCTTTTGGTTTTGGTTCTTTGGGTCTTTTCGCAGCAATCCCTTCGATCTCCCCCGGTCTGCAAGTGTTTTGTTGGAATTTGATCAAGTCTGCAAGTCGTTTGAGCGAATTTGGCTAAGTCTGGAAACTGTTGTGTCGATTTTAGGGTTTTGCCCTTCAGACTTAGATTCGAGGTCATTTCCTTATGGTTTTGGGAAATTTGAACATTGCAATGAGGTCAGAGCCCTTCAAGGAGGCTACCAATGAAATTTGAACGAATTCTAAGCACTTACTATTTTTAGTAAGTTTCACTGCGTCCTAGATTGGCCTAATTTTGCCAAAAAAACAAACTTACTATTTTTAGCAATTTCTACTTTTAGTAAGTCTATTTTTAGTGTCACCCTGTCCCGGTTTGCTCTAATTTGATGTTTGAAAGTACTTACTATTTTTAGTAAGTCTATTTTTGCTAGGTCCATCTCAGGCAGTGGTCAGGACACTGAAGGCAAAGCATTCCTGAAAATCCAAGTCTAAATCCGGAAAGTTGAAAAAGCAGACAAGTGATCAGAAGAATGGCTAAGTATGAAGTTCTTCCCTAAAGTAGAAAAAGCATGAAAAATCTTATAAGGCACGAAAAATCCACTTTATTCTGAGAATGGCAAAGAAATCCAGATGATGAGCGAAAATGTCCAAGGCATGGAAGAATTCCTAAGTTTGTCAAATTCCTTCATCCTGACCAAAAGTGCATATCAAATGAGGAATGGGCGCCAAGTTAGGGTAAGGAAGGAATTTCCTTCCTATGGTCAAAATCCTCTTGCATTGCAAAATGGTGCCCAAGTTGGGACTAGAGCGCCAAAACAAGGTGAAAGAGAAATTTTCCTCCAAGGCATATTTTCCTCTTGCAAGTGGGGAATCAAAGCCCAAACTGGAGCTAGGGTGCCAAAATGGCATGATGGCAGAAAAGCAAGAAATGTTGAAAAACCTCCACAGCATGAAATTTCTGCCCAAGACTAGTGGGTGAGCACCAAAGAGAGGTGTAGGAGTGTAAAGCGGAAAATCGCGATCGAACCCTAGTTGTTCTCCCCTCTTCCAACTCCGAGGAGAGAGAAGGGAGGTTCGCTAGGATTCGATGGTTTTCACTTAGGGGAGAGACTTTACATTCAAAAGAGGGGTTGAAACCCACAAGATCCAATCCCACGCAATGCAAGATTGGATGCTAAATGTGTTTCAAGGGTTAAGACAGCAAGGCTACCCTCTTTTGTAAAGAATGTTGATAGAAGAATTAAGCTAAGCATGCATAGAAAGTGATAAAGATTCGCTTATAAACTGAGATAGGAATACAGTATGAAGCTGCGGACCTGGAATTAGCAGTAAAATGTCGATACGGCGCTGTCCTGCAAATTTGAGCAAAAGTTGTCGGGACGATGGCGCCCGGCGCCACGGTCCTCCGAAAAATCCGCGAAACGAAGGGGGATTTGTTCGTCTCTGCACAAGGATTCCAGATCTTCAATTTCAGCCGCGTACCTGCAACCTCCACACAGAAAAGCGAAGACGATTGGGGGGTTAGGGATTAGGGGTTTGCCTTTAGGTCAAACCCCGGTTTTGGAATTAACCAAGAAATGAGCAAGTGCTGTAAATGTAAATGTATGTAAAACAAGTACTAATACCTTGTTCTAAGGATGTTTGTATCCTTATGTGCGAAGGTATAGATGTTGTATGTTGTATGTTGTAGCATGTAGTATGTGATCTCCTCTTCAATGGTTGAATCCTTGTCTTGAATGCAACACTTAGCCTTGAATGGAGACTTGAAATGATCAATTGCTTGAAGGAATGCTTGAATGCTTGAATGCTTGACTATAATTTCCACGCTTTTTCCATCATGTCGAATGAAAGAGGAAAATGTAGTTTATATACTTGTCATTTAGGGCTGATAGACTGATTTTCCCGACCTTAGGCCTACCAGGAAAGTTAATTTCCAAATTGCAAACAAAAAGACCCGAGGCCCCTTAGGAGACCGGGCCCAAAATAGGACCCAGGGACCAGGGCGCTGGGCGCCATGGTCCTGAAGGACCAGGGCGCTGGGCGCTCTGGTCCCACCTCCCGGGACAGCAAGGTGCAAGGAGGTTCAGGCCAGGGTGCTTGAAAAATGCAGTTTTCAGTGTCGTGAGCAAGTTTCGGGGTCTCCATTCAGGTTGCGTGTTGCGTCGCCATCGTGAAGACCGAAATGCAGTCGAAATTGCAAGTGTCGCAATTTTAGGACGCTACATTTAGCCCCCACTTTAGCGGGAGTATGTATGCTCATACTTCCGGTAAAGTACAAGGAAACAATATTGAAAGACTTTCACCACGTCAAGGAGGCAAGATACACCAAGCCCCCAGTGGACTAAGGATCTTACGACTTCGATTGACAAAGTAAAAGGGAAGATCACGAGGAAGAACCATGACTGTCAGTAGTAAGGTTCCCTCACTATGAGTCATGCAAGAAAGATATCAAAAAATTTCAAGGCAAGGCTAAATTTACCAAGAAATTTTCAAGTATCTTGAAAAGATATGAACGGGATGTATGCCCCCCTACGTTAAAGCGATCGCACACGCCTCACCGGGGGTGATTGTTTTAACGTAGTGATACACATAAGAAATGAGAAAGGAAAGGAGCACGTTATCGCAAGGATTTAGCCCCCCAGTGTGAGATAAACCCAAGGATAATAGACACAAAACACAAAGCACGAGGTGACTTCGCTTTCCTCGGGGTCAGTATGCTGTATGATAATTCATGTATATATATCATATGTATGTATGCATAATTGTTCTTCATTCCCCAATCAACGAAGGTCACCTAGAAGAAGGGAACACATGTGTCTTTTGAGTCAACATGAGAGAGATCGAGAGATCTCAATACTTTGCATCGTCCTCAAGTAAACAACACTAAGGACAACAAATAGAAGAATGAGAATAACATATGGAAGAAGTAACGAAAGAGAGGATCTGCTATGCTAATGTAACTAGTCTAGCACGTCATCTACCCCCCGATCTTGCTGATCAATGTTTCGGGAAGGCAGGGAACACGCCAGAGGAGAAACATCCAACACAGCAGATGGAGCTATCACAAGATCCAAACAAGGGCTATGTTCATGTTCCGAGCCACATTGTTCTTGTCTAGGAGCTAGGATAAGTGCTTTAGAAAATTCATTAGATAAATGGTTATCAATATCAACAAGTTCATATTCACTATCAGAAGCAAGAGGAGTAACATTTTCATCAGGAATAACATTTTCATCTATATCATCATCAAGATTTATAAAAATAGGATCTTTAACTCGCACAGGATCAAGACCATCATGCATCTTATGTTTAGGAGATTTAGGCTCAATGTCCGGCTGAGGAGAAAATGGAATAATGCTTGTTGAAGGTGTTTTTGGAGATTGCAAAGTTTGAGCTCTAAGACGACGCTTTCGCCGGCGTTCACGTGCAGAACGATTTCGTCTAGTCTTAGTAGGAAGTGGAGAAGATTGAGGAGGAGGAATGTTCTCATCCTTAGCACTTGGGTGTTTAGGTTGTAGTCTCTTAGGCTGGATAATAGGAGAAGAAGAAGGTCTCTTCTCTCTATAAAAAGAAGGAGGAGGAACTGCTCCATATAAAGGAGGAATTTTTGGTTTAGGGAGAAGCCCAAGTCCGTCATGACGAGGAGGTATAGGTCTACTCTTAGGAAGTTTATTAGGCATAGACATAGTCACATCCATAGGGATGGGTTGGGAATCTTCTTGAGGAAAGACATTAGTTTTATCTTTCAAAGGAAGAACTTCCTTCTCAAGAATGATAGGAATATCAAGTTTAGGTGTTCTAGGTTCACTTAGAGATAGGATCATATCTGTTTTCCACTTTTGATAAGATTTGAAAAGATGATCACTTCGCGGAGGAAGAGATTGGAATTGTTTAGGCCAAAAGTAATCAATAGGAACGCTAGAAGTTCTTTCAGCTGGTTTAAAGAGACTATGATTGACAGTAACAACTTCACCATTATGGGGAAATTTCAAACACTTATGAATAGGAGAAGCAATAGCTTTCATGGAAGATAGCCAAGGGTAGCCAAGCTTCACACGAAATTGTTCGGCAGATGGAATAATAGCAAAGTTCACATCAAGAGATTTGTTATGGACCTCAATAGGCAATGTTGGAATAGAATGGACAACCACACTAGTTGCTATTGGAATATATGAAATGGTAGAACCAATTGCAGGAGAAGAAAATGCATCAAATAATTTCACAATCACATCTGTTTTGTCATATATCACTTGATTCAATTGCAAAGTAAAAAGGAATTCTTCAGTAATCACATTAATCATGCACGAAGGATCAATAAGCACTCCACGGCAAGGTGTATTCTTAACTTTTGCAACTATGTATAAAGGACCATCAGGTGCCCTAATGGTTTCACTGGAATCAAATGTGATGGAAGGTTCTTTAGGGATTTCTTGCTGCTCTACAAAGTTAATCACATTCGGAGTCATAGACACAAGACCATCAGATGAGAGAGAGGAATCCTTAGCCTCAATTGCATTAGAGGTATGAGAAGGCAATGGATCAGTGAAAATCTGAAGATTTTGGTTAGGAGGAGCTACAGATGTGTTGCCTTTATCATTCACTCCAGAAACAGCGATAGTATTGTTATCAATCAAATCTTGAATTTTACCCTTTAAAGAAAAACATTTTTCAGTATCATGCCCAGGCTGACGATGAAATTGACAAAAAGCTTTGTTATCAAAATAAGGTGAAGTAATCTTTGCAGGATCAATCTGTCTTATAGGAGGAAGAGTAAGCACATTTTGTTCCAATAACTTATTCATAATACTATGCAATGATTCATTCAAAGGAGTATACTTTCTTTCTTTCTTGAAAAATTTAGAAATAGGAGGCACACCTGATGGTGCATTCACATTGTTGTTGATGATGTTTTCATTGAATTTGATGGAATCTCTGTTCGGTTTAAACTTCCCAAATGGTTGTTGACTGCTATCACCCTTATCACTCGGAGCCATAGGATGTGATTGTTCCATTTGACTCACAGTCAGTTGATAATTGTGAAGAGTTGCACACAACTGTTGGAAAGAAGTAAACTCAAAAAACAGAAGTTTGTCTCGAATATCTTTTTGTAAATTAGAAATAAAGATTCTTTGAATATCATTGTCCGGCACTGGAAAAGAAATTTGAGCATACAAATGCTTATATCTACCAATGAAATCAGTCACTTTTTCTTTAACACCTTGTTTACAATGCATTAAATCAATCAAAGTAACTTTAGGACTTATATTGTTTTGAAATTGTTGAATGAAAGCATTTGCAAGTTGTTCGAAAGAAGTAATAGAATAGGAAGGCAACGAGCAATACCATTGTAGGGCTTTGTCTCTAAATGTTCTAGTAAACAGTTTTGCAAGCAACCTTTGGTCATAAGCAAAATCGGTACATATTGTTTGAAAAGTCTTAACATGTGTTAGAGGATCTCCTTTACCATTATAAAGTTCCAAATGCGGGATTTCAACATGTTTAGGAGGGATAGCTCGAACAATGTCAAGAGAAAGTGGGCTCGCAACGTCAAATGTGGGCACACTAAACTTAGATTGATTCATAGAGGCAATTTGTTGCTGTAAAGAAGAGACAGTTTGTGCTAGATTGTTAATGGTCGCTTCAGTCGAAGAATTCATATTGGATGTGTTAGATTGAGATGGAGGTGTTATGTTATTGAAAGAAGGTAAAGAGTAAGGTGGTGGGACTCTATGATAATTAGTCATAGGAGATGATTGGACAGGAGGAATACTACAAGGAGGGATGGAATGGTTAAATGAATTGCCCCCTTGCGTCATGTTCATTTGTGGTGATATAATAGGCACACTCATCGAAGGAATGAATGAAGAAGTCGGATTGAATGAAGGAAGAGGGTTAATTGAAGAAGAAGGGTTGCCCCCATGACTGGTGATCACAGGAGGAATGTCTTGTGTAGAAGTAGCCATTATGTTTGATGTAAAGGTAGGTACGCTAGCAATAGAAGTTGTCAAAGGAATAGAATGATTGACTTGAGTAGGAGGTTGTGTATAACCCAAATTTTCAGCACAACTCTTCATAGGCATCACATTCGAATCCACAATGTGTGCAATACCACGTAAAATATCAATTCCATTCTTATCACTTTGAAGCATACGTTTTAGACCCTCAATTAAAGGAAGAGCTTGACTATCAGGGTATTCTTGAGACATCCATTGTCGAAAATCGTCAAATTGGTTATCCAATTTCGAAAGTTGTTCTACAGAAACCTCATGGAGAGCTTCTTCATCATTAGGAGGATTAGAGGAATTACCCATGTCCTCGTTAAAAAGGCTATTCAAATTAGGTTCCATCTCCTCAGTAGTTAAACCTCGGAAAGACTTAATTCTACGGCTTCGTCTAACGGGAATAGTGTAAGTAGGGCTTATTGTTGTAAAACTCATGCACTAGAAAGAGAGAGAAGATTTTGAATTTAGAGGTAGCAATTTTCAGTAAAATCAGCCAATCTTCTGGATTTAAGCTGTTAAATGCAATCACAACAGTCTCCCGAAATTTCGGAAAAAATGTCCGGGACCGTGGCGCCCGGAGTGCAACACGGTCCTTGCAACTTTTTTCGAAATTTGCAGGGATGAAAGGTATGATGATTTTAGAGCTAATCTGAAAAAATTGAGTGATTTTACGATCTGTAGATAGGCCAAATTAAAGTTGCAATCTCGAAATTGAACCCTACCAAGATTGTCGAAAAATGCAAAATTTGAATTTTGAAAAAGAGAGGGAAACTGAAATTTTGAATTTTATGATTTTAGAGGGAATGTCAAGAGCAATGCAAATTTTGAAATTTGAAAATTGACTCAATTTCATGCAAAATTCAATTTTGAAAGTGGAAATCAAAGTTGTTGTAATTAAGCACTTAATTTCAAAAGTCACAAATTGTAAGAATTTGAATAAAGCACTGAAATTTTTAATGAATGATAACACACTTTTCAGATTTAGGACAGTAAGAACACAATTTTGACACAAAATTTCAATTTCAATGATTTTTAAATGTTTGGAAGCCTTAATCCAAGCAATCACAACACCAACTTTGACTGTAATTTTGAAGGTGTTATAATTGATAAAATCAGCCAAAATTCTGAATTTTAGCAGAAAAACACAGTAAGATCTCGCTCCCGAAATTTCGGAAAAAATGTCGGGGACGATGGCGCTCGGCGCCACGGTCCTCGCAACTTTTTTCCAAATTTTCAGGGATGAAGATATTGTGATTTTATTGCGGAATCCAAAGTTACAGCTGATTTGGAGATGTTTTGATCAGTGAAATTGTCGGACAAAGGTTGAATCAAGAGGGTTTCAAAAATTAGGGTTTTGACACTTAACCACTTAATTTTCAGAATTAAAGCACAACTATGAATTGAAAATTTGTAATAGAAGAGCAGATCTGAAACAAGCATTAACATTTAGACATTTCGCAAGTTCAATTACTAAAAAAAAAATTTAGGGTTTTTATGCAATCACCTCTAAAATTTTGCAAAAGATCAAACATGGAAATGTAATCAATTTTTTCAGATCTAAGCATAAAAATCAGAAAGGATGTTCACGTCGGGTTCACCAAAATGTAAAGCGGAAAATCGCGATCGAACCCTAGTTGTTCTCCCCTCTTCCAACTCCGAGGAGAGAGAAGGGAGGTTCGCTAGGATTCGATGGTTTTCACTTAGGGGAGAGACTTTACATTCAAAAGAGGGGTTGAAACCCACAAGATCCAATCCCACGCAATGCAAGATTGGATGCTAAATGTGTTTCAAGGGTTAAGACAGCAAGGCTACCCTCTTTTGTAAAGAATGTTGATAGAAGAATTAAGCTAAGCATGCATAGAAAGTGATAAAGATTCGCTTATAAACTGAGATACGAATACAGTATGAAGCTGCGGACCTGGAATTAGCAGTAAAATGTCGATACGGCGCTGTCCTGCAAATTTGAGCAAAAGTTGTCGGGACGATGGCGCCCGGCGCCACGGTCCTCCGAAAAATCCGCGAAACGAAGGGGGATCTGTTCGTCTCTGCACAAGGATTCCAGATCTTCAATTTCAGCCGCGTACCTGCAACCTACACACAGAAAAGCGAAGACGATTGGGGGGTTAGGGATTAGGGGTTTGCCTTTAGGTCAAACCCCGGTTTTGGAATTAACCAAGAAATTAGCAAGTGCTGTAAATGTAAATGTATGTAAAACAAGTACTAATACCTTGTTCTAAGGATGTTTGTATCCTTATGTGCGAAGGTATAGATGTTGTATGTTGTATGTTGTAGCATGTAGTATGTGATCTCCTCTTCAATGGTTGAATCCTTGTCTTGAATGCAACACTTAGCCTTGAATGGAGACTTGAAATGATCAATTGCTTGAAGGAATGCTTGAATGCTTGAATGCTTGAGTATAATTTCCACGCTTTTTCCATCATGTCGAATGAAAGAGGAAAATGTAGTTTATATACTTGTCATTTAGGGCTGTGTTGTGACCATTTCACACATCGCCCCATCGCAAATGGGGACCCCCTCTTTTTTGCTTGTTTTTGTTCGTTTTCGCTTTCGTTTTTAGGGTTTTGTTAGTCCGTTAGTTGTCTGGATTTAGGGCTAAGCCTTAGGGTTTTAAATTTTGCCTTTTCAAGCCAAAATCCAGTCGCTTTTGAGAGCTTTTTGAGCTTCTTTCCTAGAAGCAAATTTTTGAATGCAATGAATTCGCCAAAATGGTCTAATTTTCAATTGGAATGTTCATGCAGAGCTTAAACTTGTCTAAAGGATGACCGTCAATGTGAATTTTTGTCTGATTGAATATTTTGACCAAATTTTGACTTTTTGAAGTTTGATCCTGGGCATTGGAATTGATTTGTTTTCGCCTCGTGAAGTGTTAAAATGTGAAAAATCTTGTTATTTTGGCCTGTAGGAGCAAAATCGCTCCTGTCCCTCAGTGAAGGACGGGAGCTCAATTTCAAATATCTCATTGTCCTTGCAGAGCCCAGACAAATTTTACGTTTGAAGTGATGAAGAACGACGAGATCTTTTCATTGAATATAAATTGAAGATTTTCATGAGCACAGAAAGGTCTCCAGAAGGAAAATCGCTCCTGTCCCTCAGTGAAGGACCGGAGCTACAATTCAAATTTCGCCATGCCCATGCAAGATTTTGATAGCTCAGCAACTGGAGGACGTCCGAAGGAAGATACTTTGCCAAATGAATATAATTTGAGATGCAAAAAATGAAGGAAAATGACCTATATTGACCAAATCGCTCCTGTCCCTCTCCAAGGGACCAGGGCGAGGTACCTTGTAGCTCTCGTCCCTCTCCCAGGGACCAGAGCGATTCCCTCCATTTTGCAAAAACCAGACAAGGGTCAAGACAAGTTTACGTTCAAAAACGAAGGAGAACATGGGATGAACGCATTGAATATAAATTGAAGATTTTTGAACGTCCATAACAGTGCTAAATGCCTAGTTCGCTCCTGTCCCTCAGGAAGGGACCAGAGCGATTTTTGATATAATTGCTCTTCTTGCAAAGTTACAAATGATGTCAAGGCATGAACGAATGGAGGGAAGAAGGACGAGTCCGTTGAATATAAACTTAGAGCATGGCAAAGTAAGATGAAAGCCACAGGGGAAAAATCGCTCCTGTCCCTCTCCAAGGGACCAGGGCGATACAAGGGTGAAGATACGTCCCTCTCAAGTTCAAGGTCGTCCCTCCAAGGTTCAAGACCGATCCAAGCCAGGACAAAAGGTGGCGAGGACATTTCAAGGCATTTCCACCAGGCGCAAACGTTACAAAGGTCATCACATGGAAGGATTTGTACTCTAAAGACCTAGATCGCTCCTGTCCTTTGGTAAGGGACCAGAGCGATATCTACATAATGGCGTAGATTTCAAAAGGCGAACAAAGTTTCGAGCAACCAAGAAGGTCGAAAGGACGTCATTTCACGCAATGAAGTTGATTGCAAGTTGGTACAAACAAGAACAAGCATATAATGATGAACTTCGCTCCTGTCCCTCAGGAAGGGACCAGGGCGATGTTAGATGCATTGCCCATTTTATGCAAAATTTACGTAAGGACAAAACATTGCAATGTTCTGGAGGGTCCATGGTATGACAACAAGGTGATAAACAAGAGAGTTGAACGTCCAAACATCGCCAAATGGTGTAAAGGCCCCACATCGCTCCTGTCCTTTGGACAAGGACCAGGGCGATCCTATCAAAAGCGCTCATATTCCTCCAAAATCGAAACAAGGCGAGGTTAAGCAAGACAAAGGAAGGCGTTTGGAAAACATCACAATGAAGGATCGAAGGTCAAAATGCATGTTGAACGTGAAAAAATCAAGATCGCTCCTGTCCTTTGGACAAGGACCAAGGCGATGCTATTAAAACACTCCCGTCCCTTCAAAGATCAAAGCGAAGCAAGGTTAGGTAAGGTGAAGGACGACGTTTGAAGGACATTACCATGAAGATCGAAGTACAAAGTTGACAAGGCCAAGGAAAACATGTGGATCGCTCCTGTCCCTCTTCAAGGGACAAGGGCGATGATCCTTATAACATCGAAAGTACCTTGCAAAAGCAAGTGGAAATAAGCGCAAAGGACACAAGCAATGATATTTCGAAGGTCAAAGAACGCAAGGTGAATGCGAGATGGACATGAAAACAAGAAGATCGCTCCAGTCCTTTGGACAAGGACCAGGGCGATATGCACTTAAAGGACACCCATATGCGCACACAAGGCGATCAAATTCGAAGGACCATCAAGGTGATCGATTTTTAACGTGGAGATGAAGGAGTTGGACGTAAGAAATGCAAGAATCATGCCAAAGATAGTGAATCGCTCCTGTCCCTCTCCAAGGGACCAGAGCGATGAGGTACGTCCCTTTGTTTTCCAATTTTGGCGCCAAACAAACAAATTTAAATTTCCTTAAATGCTAAATCGATTAAAAAATTGAAAATCCATTTTTATTTAGCATTTAATATGGCGTTATCTTTTATTAATTATATTTTGCCTTTATTAAAAATCGAAATTCTCATTTAAAAAAAAAACGCAAGGCATTTATAATTAATTATTTAATTAATATAAAAATCGGTTTGAAGCGCCCAATTAGGCAAGTCGGCCTTGTTATTTTATTGCAAATCATTTAAAAATGGTTTTATTTGTCAAAGTCGGCCTAAGAGGTGAAAGGGTATGAGCGCTATTTATAAGGGGAGTGAAACGTTCATTTTTACATAATCATTTTTACCTTCCTTCATGCGAATCAAGAAGAGGCGAATATAGTGCAAAGTGTGTTCAAAGGTGGTGCGATTTCAAACCAAAGGTGGCGCTAGTATCATCTTGTGTAGAGTGCGAATTGCGTTGAAGGCCAAAGGTGGTGCGAATTTCATTCATCCAAGGGTGGCGCGCTTAGCTATCAAAGGTGGTGCGATTCCAAACCAAAGGTGGTGCGAATTTGAAGATCACGCCTAAGGCGAATTTGCTAAAGACTTGGAGATTTATTTGTGCGAATTTGAAGATCCATTTGAGACCACGTCCAAGGCGATAAGTGAAGATCACATTCTATCCAGAGGTGGCGAAGTATATTTTGAGGGAACCATATTGAAGATTATCTTATACCTCAAATTTTGCCTAGGCGAATTTTGTTTTTGCATTCTAGAGTTAGCTCTCTATCGAGGTATGGCGATTTAATTATTATTGTTTTATTCATTCATCGTCATATTTCAATTTTTGAAATTTTGATTCTTGAATTTCTCTCAGCTCAATCGTTGTATTTTAGGAAATGATAACTCTAGGGACTTATCATGAGGTTTCCTAAAATCTATCTCTCTTATCTACGTTATTTGTTTCAAAAATCTATTTCTTATAGTGAAATGTTGTGTAGGTATGGCGACCCCAAAGGCGGGAGCATCCACCAGTCGCTCGGCCCTCATGAAAGAAGATCAGAAGACCGAAGAAGTGGAGACTAAGATCGTGTCCAAGTGGAGCAACATTGGAGATACAAGCTTGGGGAACTTTAGCACGAAGAAGTTCCGAGAGGTCCCTTACATCGGCAAGCCATCACCTGTCGCCCGGAGAATAATAGAAAGTGGCATCATTAAGGCGGCCGGTTTTCCTCCAGCTATTCAGTGCCACGAGTTGATGATCGAGTGTGCCCGTCATTACAATCCACAGTCCAGGACAATTGTGTCCAATGAGGGAAACATTTTGGCGTACCTTTCAGAGGAGGCCATAAGTGAAGCCTTTCATCTTCCAGAGCACAGGGACATGATATACAAGAGCATTGAAGGAGCCAGATCAGTGTACGATGATGATCCAGATGCTTGCCTAAGCATAATCAACAAGAACTGGCTACTTAAGAGTCGTCCCCGTCTGAGCAAAGTACCGAACACACCACACAGGATTGATTTCCAAGAGGAGTACAGAGATTTGATCACCATGCTCAACAGAGTTACAGGAGCACCTCATGCCTTCTATTTTGAGAAATGGATGTTTTACTTCATCCAGGTGATTGTTCAAGGAAAGGGTACAATACATTGGGCTAGGATAATTAGCCATTGCTTAGACGTACAGTTGAGAAGACTCAGGGCCACTAAGTCCTTCCACATGAGTTCATATGTCATCTATGCCTTAATCAGGAGCGTTGAGTACGCAGGACTACCTCACAGAGGAGTGATTGGAAGAGGACCCGGCGAGGTCAGAGTTTGTGAATCCTATACCTACTTGCATCATCCACCAGGGAAGAACTACAAGTTAATCAATGATACTTTCACGATGAACATCACCAGGACGTTGCAAGGAGGGATTCACAACAGATTATCTCAGGATGCCCAGGAGTTAATCAAGAGGTACGGTGCTTGGTTCATTCAGTTTCCTAAGTTCACTTACATTAGAGTGTATGGATGTCCTTTACCTCCATACATGTTGCCAAGATACCCGACAGACAGGATTGTGTTACTTGAAGTAACAAGGCAGTTGGCAGCATATGTGAAGGCATTCAGACACAGACATCAGAATGGAGTTCAGGTACCTATTATTTTGGGTAATTCGGTTGAGGTATGTCCCAGTGTCTCAGCCATGGATGATGCAGAGAGGGAGTTAGCCTTGTATCCTTTTTCATCTTTTGCTTGGAGGAATAGTTTTGATCCTCATGGACATTTAGAGGAGACAGTCGGTAGAAGATTTAGACATGAGTACCAGATTGAAGATTTTATGATGAATCTCCTAGATGATCTCGAAGTGAAACGTAAGATACATTCTAGATTGCCTCTGGATTTCATCAGGAAATGTAAGATTTACAGAGTAGCCGACCAAGCTCAGGACAACGGCAGGCACATCCAATCTTCATATGATAGAGAAAGCAAGACAATAAGTTTGAATTGGAATGAGCCCGAGGCCGTGGATTTAGATGGATTGATGGCACCAGTCTTGTCTTGTACTCGCAGATGGGTAGATGTTCAGCACCAGAAGTTGAGAGAACAAGGCATAGCCATGTCTTTTACTTTGGAAGAGAAACCAGCCGAAGGTGGAGCCAGCGTTAGTGAAGGCAATCCTAATCCTAGGAATTCAGGTGAAGGTAACCTTCGATGTGCCAGTGAGGGCAATCTCCATTCGAGAGGTTCAAAGAGAAAGGAAAGATCAGAAAAGAAAGAACCTTCCAAGAAAAAGCAAGGTGCCAACAAAGATCAGACACCAGGTATTTCTTCCAGGCCAGAAGATAAAACAGTTCGAGTGGAAGAATCCATGGAATCGATGGTACAGAATGACAGGCAGGAGGGAGAACAGGCACAGCATGTTTCATCCGATGGATCTCTCCAAGACTATGATTTAGAAGAAGATAATGAAGTAACATCTCCTCCCAGACAAGAAGAAGTAGTGCACAAAGAAATTCAAGTTCAAGAGACAAGATCAAATATCCCAGATTGGTTGAAGGAAAGATTGACTAAGGTGATCGTAATTGAGGACGAAGACAGTGTAATCGATCTAGAGAGCCTTGTTGGACGTTCACATATGACAACAGAGAAGAAGAAGGCTACAAAGATGTCCAAGATGATTCGAGATGAGACTGGATCTAGAAAACTGCAGGTAGCTACACCGGCAGCAGACAAATATGAGGGTGAGATCCTAGCGGAGGACTATGATATACAGACTATTGAGTTAGGACCATCCACAGCAGAGCAGACTTTAGATGATGCCACCGACACATTTGAGGCATTGAAGGACAAGTTCAGAGAAGAAGTAGAAAAGAATAGAAAGCTTGAGAAAGAGGTCGGTGCATGGAGAACATATTTCAGTCACATCAATGAACCTACCTGGGACACAGCTCTTCTAGATGCATTTGATCAGGTTATCCACTTAGAAGAGAGTATCAAGAATCTTCCCGAGATTCCAAGCACAGAAATCGAAGGAATTGTGACAAAATTCATTGCATATGCTAAAAAAGAAAATTGGAAGGGGAATAAGATTCTAGATGAAAGGTTGTTACAGATGACATGACATCTTAATTCTCATTGGCTGATACCTCCTAGATTTTTGTGCCAAATTTAATATTTGGCTATGTATTTAATATTGTTCAGTAAAAAGGAGGTCATTTGTAACAAACCCTAATTAGGGTTTAGGTGTCATGATCTTGTCCATTGATTTACTTTCAATCTGGACCTTTCATTGTAACTGGGGATGCTATTTATACCCCCATTTTTCATTTCATTTATATCAGAATAGTCAATAGAGAAATAGAGAATAGAGTTGTAAGCAATTTTTATGTTGTAGCAAGATTGAGTCTTGAAGAGAGAAGTTCAAGCAATTGTTGTATATGATGACTTGGAAATCAATAAAATATTGAAGTTATGGTGTTTTGTTGCAAGTTCCTTGAGTTATCTTCATGGTTGTTGGATGTACTTGAATCACGCTCAATCAAAGTAGTTTGTTAATTAGAAAGACTAAGTGTGAGATTTGATATTTGGTAGGATTCGCAATCCAAACCACTAGCTTCTTGCTGATTGTAAGAACGCCTTGCGTGGTCGACTGGAAAACACCTTGAGTCCTTAACCTTCAAGCATTTTCGTATCTAGGATATGTACCTTCGTAGTAGTGTCCTTGATCTTTGATGCATTGAACATCATTATTACCTTAGAAGATCGCACTAATTTCAGTTGAGTTGTTATCTTATGGCAAAATTGAAATTGGTTGAGTCTTGCCAAATCTCATTCATGCTAAGTCGTTCATAGGGTTAGACTAGATTAGACCTCTCAAACCCTGTCCTTTTTCCTTTTTTTTGAAAGTTCCTTTTAGATTAGTAAAACCTTCGAACTATTGAATCCGTAAGACGCCTTGAAGGAAACAGCAAATCACATCATACCACTAAAAAAGCTTGTCCACACGTGGAGACCCCACTAAAAGAACCTTGGAGTCCACCTAACTGATCCTTTTTGCAGATCTTCAGCAGTTAGAGACTATTTTCTCAAGAGAGGATAAGATGCCTAATGGTATTTTATTCTGTGTATGATTGTGTACAAAATACACGTCAACAGAATTGGCGCTAGAAGGAGGGCCTCTTTAGTTTCAAAGTTCGAAGTCCGAAGATTTTGAAAAGATATTGCAAACATGATCATGAAGTGCGATGGTGTTGCCAGATGAAGGACGGAATCAAGTGGTGCAACCCAATTTGCAAGTAGGCAATACCCAAGAAGACATCATTTCCCAATTGAATCAAGTAGCTTGGAACGCAAGGAGAAGCCAGGTCGAATATAACAGAGTCAGAATCATCTTAGAGCAAGAGGAAGATATAGCCGAAGAACATCAAAGGGTCATAGCTAGGAATCTTCGCAATCAGAGGAATCCACAATAATCCTTGCAAGACTTCACGCTGGATCGCATTGGTTCTTTCTCGCCCGAGAAACATCAAAGATTGTTGAGGTCCACACCAGGCATCAAGGATCTAAGTGAACTTCAGTTTACTTCCAAAGCAAAGCGAGTTAAAAGAGAGGACACTCCCAAAGAGTTCGAACTAAGATTGGAAGGATCTCCTGAGTCATCACGAGTTCTCCAAGAACAAGTCCAAGCGGCGATCCAATTTAGTATCCAAGCAATTTCACAAACAAAGAGCCAAGCTAGTTCATCAAGTTCAGTTTCAAGAAATACAATGGCTCATCGTGCTCCACCACCACCTCCTCCTCCTCATGTACTCAATGGTGCGACATGGCTAGTCAACAATCCATCACCGTTGGAATTTGCAGTTTATCATGATATGCCGAAGAATCCAGAACACTTTTGTTCCAAGTTCAATGTTAGTGATTTCCATCGCACAGCAGAAGATCACATCAAGATGTTCGAGGACCTTCTTCGTAACAGACAAATTGAATATGGAGATGTGGCATGTAGGCTTTTTCCCTACTCATTGGGAGAAGAGGCATACTTTTGGTTTATTCATTTGCCTACAGGGTCCATCAGGACTTGGGACGCGATGAAAGACGCATTCATTGCAAAGTTTGGCATCCCAACTACACCAGCAGAGTTATACAGACAGTTTGTTGAGGTTCGAAGGAGAGAACATGAACCTATTACCTCCTTCAATGACAGATTTCACCGAGCATACACAATGCTACGTCCTCCTTATCTTATTGCAGATCCAAGGGAAATTTACTATGGAGCCTTAGATCATCTCACAGCCATGTTCGTAAGGACACATCCAACTCCGAATGATCTAAATGCGGCATATACAAGAGCCATTGAAGTAAGTAAGCACATGGGACAAAACATCACTGGACCACTACTACACATGGGATCCGTCGCAGCACCTAACCAGATGCAGGCAGTTGGCACGGCTTTGGCCAACCAAACTCCAGTCATGAATCCAATTCCGCAAGCGACATATCCCAACGTACAGCCGGCGAATCAGTTGGTCCTCCACCCAGGAGCTCCAATTTCTCAAGCCCCACCCGCTCAACCTGTGTACCTGCAAAATGCTACAAATTCGTCAAGGACACAAGAAGAGAAAGATGAAATGAAAGAGCTGATTGAGCAAGTCAAGAAGTTATCAACTGAGGTCACCCATTTGAGGAACCAGAATAATCAACTCCAGAGCATGCAGAGGGCCAACCACGGCCAACACGCGAACAACCAGAATTTCCAAGGCAATAATAATCAAGGATTCAGAAACAATTATCAAGGAAATAACAATCAAGGTTTCCAAAGAAGACCATGGAATACAGCTCCAAACAATGGAAATGTGGTGACGCCTTTGGACAATCCACCAAATGCGCAAAGTCAAGAGAACCCCTCTTCGGGCAAAGTGTTTTTAGCCGAAGCAGCCTTGTCTAGTTGGTGCAGACTCCACAACACGAACCAACATTCCGAGTTGCAGTGTCCTGAGTTCAAGATTGCGGCCGACATTTTCCAACAAGAGATGCGTACTACCAATCCGCCTGAAAATCCTCCCACCACAGGGTACGAAATTGTTCCAACCACGCAGTATGGTCAAGCTATGATCGTTGAAACCTGCAGATATTCACAAGAAGAAATTAGTCAAGAACAAAATGGGAGATTTCCTCCAGAATCGGCCAATGGACCGATGTTACCACCAGGATCTCAGTTTCCGCCAGCATCTGCAAATGGACCTGTAGAAGATTCAGAATACTATTTCCCACCATTGAACGACAGTGTTTTAGTAGAAGGAATCAAGGAAGTATTCCACCAAGCGTCAGGAGGTGCAAACCAAAGAGTTTATCACAGGAATCAGAGAAATCCCGAACCATTAACAACATCGATTCCTCCAAACAATTTTTCAACTCCGCCAGATCCTCAAGCCAGCAACGTCCCTGAATATCCACAAAACACTCAAGAATACAGACAAAGAAGAAATATTTCACCTCCTGCGGGAAATGAAATGAAAAGATTGGCCGCCTTGGTGTTAGATGAACTCAAGAAAGTCAAAGTAAGTTTACCACTCTACGAGTTGCTCAAAGTGTCTGAAATTAAAGAGACAGTGATCAGTAGTTTGAATGAACCTAGTGCAACGAGGTCAAATGTTCAAGCCACTATCAATGTGACTCAAGAGGAAGCCGATTCTCAAGAACAACCCGGGCAAAATGAGTGCATGGTTCAAACTATAACCTTCCCAGCTAAAAAGGAAGATATGTTAGAAGGAAAAGTATTACTCAAAAGAGGCGAAACCAAGAAAACTCAGCCTATAGTCAAAGAGAACCTCACTACTAACTTGGTTCTTCCCGAAAAGGAGGTTGCAATCAAGAAAGATGTGGTTAAAAAAGGAAAATCTGCAAACCAAGCCAGTCACTCGAAAGAGGAGAGCCTAGCGAAGGAAGATTACTCGAAGATTAATCAAGTTAAACATCAAGAACCAAGTGAAGAAAATTCAGTGCCTTCTCAAGGAAAGGACGAACCGGCCCCGTTCCTACTATCAGTCAGAATATTTGGAAAATTATTACACAATTGCCTTTATGATTCCGGAGCCTCAAGCAATGTCATGCCCTTAGCCGTTTGTCAAAGACTGGGAATAACTCCCGCACCTACCAAGAGAAAAGTCACTCAGCTTGACAAGACAGAAGTTCCAGTCATGGGAGAATTGAACAACATTCACATGCAATTGGCCGCAGATCCAAGGATCCAGAATTTTATAGATATATCAGTAGTGGATATTCCAGATTCATATGGAATGCTCCTGAGTCGAGATTGGTCCCGAAAATTGAATGGATATGTATCGACCGATTTCGCACACATGTGGCTACCATGGAGAGGAGTCCCGAACCAGATTAAAATTGATAGCACCCCAAGGTTGAGATTGATGATAACTGAATATGGAGAAGACAACGAAGTTCTATTTTTAGAATCCGACCTAGGAACATATAAACCAAAAGTAGAGGAGATCTTGATGATACAAGATATACAAGATGAAAATACCCAACAAGAGGTCATAGAGTCAACTGAGATCGTCATTGAAAGCGATCAAGGATCCGACCAAGAAGACGAAGGGATGTTTGAAAACTTCAGAAGGTTTGTACAAAGAAACATCCAGCAAAGTGTACAACTTGGCAATAGAGCATCTGTTCGAGAGTTGCTCCTTCCGAATTGGTGTAGAATTCACAATGCCGTCCACTCGGAATTATCTTGTGCTTTATGCCAGACCGCACTGGAACAAGTATACAAAAGGGTCCCACAGACACCAACTATAGAAGAAATTCAGGATTCAGAGAATGAGAGCTCTACAGACACCGAGAGTTTGGTGGAAGATGAAGTTTCATCCGATACAACAAATGAAAGTCATGAAAGTCCAGAAGCAAACAATCAAGAAAGTCAAATATGGACATTAAGATTCGACGGATCTAAGTCCAAACAAGGATCCGGAGCCGGATATGAATTAATTGGTCCTAAGGGAGAAACATACTTTGCCGCTCACAGATTGCAGTTCCCTTGCACCAACAACGTAGCGGAATATGAATCTTTGGTTCATGGATTACTGCTAGCCATCCAAAAGGGGGCAAAGATACTGCAAGTATATGGAGACTCAGAAATCGCAGTAAGGCAAATCAGGAAGCAATATGTTTGCCATGACAAAAGGCTAACTAAGTATAGGAATCGAGTCTGGGATTTAACTGAAAGTTTCGAAGCTTTCAATATCAATTCAATTTATAGACATCAGAATCAAGTGGCCAATTCACTTGCACAGGCTGCGAGCTCATTGATTCCATTAGCGATGGAAGGGTTAAAGAAGTTTACCATCGAGTTAATATCAGTTCCTTCAGTCCCAGATAACATCACCAATTTCCAGGTTTTCGAAGACGACAAGCACATTCTAGACTTCCTAACCAGCACAGACGTCTTCTTAACACAGATCATAGATGAAGATGAAGTGGGTGAAGCCGAGTTCGATGCCGAAGGAGTCCTGAACTTAAAAACAAACACTATTCCGAAAGGAATGGTCGAATTAGAAAGGATTTTTGATCCTGACAAGTTGAAAGAAAAGAAGAATCACAGTGTAGAAGGCAATATGTGTGACGTGATCAATCTAGGTGACGAGACACAAGTTAAAAATGTTTTCATTGGAAAGTCCTGCACAGCGACTGAAAAGGATGGAATCCTGAAGAACATGAAGGACTTCCCAGATGTCATCGCATGGAGCTATGAAGATCTCAAGACCTACGACACTGCGGTTATCACTCACACAATCCCGTTGAAACCAGGAAGCAAGCCATTCAGGCAAAGACAAAGACCCGTCAATCCTTTGTTAGAACCGCTGATATACCAAGAAGTGAAAAAGTTACTCACAGCTAAAATCATCTTCCCAGTAAGACATTCGACGTGGGTCGCCAACCTGGTGCCGGTTAGAAAGAAAAATGGAGAGATCAGATTGTGTGTTGATTTCAGAAATCTCAACAGAGCATCAGAGAAAGATAACTATCCGCTTCCATCATTAGATGAAGTACTGCAGATCGTCAATGGATCACAAATGATGTCCTTCCTAGACGGATATTCAGGATACAATCAAGTCCTAGTCGAACCTGAAGATCGAATAAAGACTGCTTTCACCACCAAATGGGGAACATTTGCCTATAAGAGAATGCCTTTTGGACTCATAAACGCCGGGGCCACATTCCAGAGAGCTATGGATATCGCTTTCAGAGATTTAATTGGTAAAAGCATTATTATATATATGGATGATATCACAGTTTTCTCTAGGCAGAGAGGAGATCATGTGGAAGATTTGAGAAGAGTTTTCCAAAGATGTAGAAGATACGGTGTCTCCCTTAATCCGAAGAAATGCATATTTGGAGTCACAGAAGGAAAGCTTTTAGGACATGTCATTTCAGAGAAAGGAATATCTATTGATCCTGAAAGGGTGAAGGCCATATCTACTATCAATTTGCCAGCAAGCAAGAAAGAGCTCAAATCATTTTTCGGCAAAATCAACTTCGTCCGAAAATTCATTACCGGATTTGCCGAGATTGTCAGGCCATTGAATGAAATGTTAAAGAAAGATGCAAAGGTCGAGTGGACTCCACAAGCCAGAAGAGCATTTGAAGAAATAAAGACCGCAATTATGGAGGCGCCAGTCTTGATTAGTCCTGATTATCTCAAACCATTTTATTTATATTCCTTCGCCTCCGAATACACTTGTGCCGCCATTCTCACCCAAAGAAGTGAAGAGAGGGATGAAAATCCCATTGCTTTCATGAGCACCCCGTTGAAAGACGCAGAATTAAGATATCCAAATGTTGAAAAGCAAGCATACGCATTAGTAAAGGCAGTTAAAAAATTCAGACATTACCTCCTGAGAGCCAAGATTTATGCAATAGTGCCTGATGCGGCAGTCAAGACTCTTCTCATGCAAAATGAATTAGGAGAGAGAAGAGGAAAGTGGGTCGCCATTATCCAAGAATTTGATATTGAGATACAACCCATGAAACTTGTCCGAGGACAAGCTTTGGCACAGACATTAGCGATAGATGGGCCAGGATTAGTCCAACAAATTTATGAATTAGAAGATGTCACACCTGATGAATGGTACAAAGACATTGTGACATATTTGCTTAATCACAGATGTCCTGCTCAGATGACACCTACACAAAAGAGAGCATTAAGGTTAAAGTGTCAACATTACGTGCTTCAAGGATCTGTTCTATACCGGAAAAATTATGAAGGAGTATACCTGAGGTGTGTTGGCAAAGACGAAGCAAAGCAGATAATTGAACATTTCCATTCCAAGTTTGGAACCGGACATGGAGCCAACCTCGCCACAGCTCACCAGATCCTAAGAGCAGGATATTACTGGCCTACGCTTTTTAAAGATACGTTCAATCACATTAAGACTTGCCACACATGCCAAGTCGCAGCTATAAGAGAGAGAAATCCTGCCATGCCACTGAATCCCGTGATCGAAGCCAGACCATTTGCGAAATGGGGAATGGACTTTATTGGTGTCATCAACCCCGCATCCTCAGCACAACACAAGTACATCATTACAGCTACTGATTATTGTACCAGATGGTCAGAGGCACAGGCACTTAAGGTTTGTTCTACTGAAGTTGTAATCAAGTTTCTAGAGGAGAACATAATCACAAGGTTTGGATGCCCTTATGCGTTGGTTTGCGACAATGGATCGGCATTCACATCATTGAGATTCTCAAATTGGGCTTTTGAGTACGGGATAACCCTCAAGTTTTCATCAAATTATTATCCTCAGGGTAATGGATTAGCAGAATCTACAAACAAAAATTTGCTCAGCGTAATCAAGAAATTATTAGAGAGAAGTCCAAGAGAATGGCACACCCAGCTGAGATTTGCTTTATGGGCAGACAGAATCAGAACAAAGAACGCATTAGGCATTTCGCCTTATTTCCTAGTCTATGGCCAAGACCCAGTCTTCCCCATGCAACTCAGGATTCCAACCTTGAGATTCATTCAGGAGTACATGGAAGACGCTGATGCAGTGCAGGCCAGGTTGACACAGTTGATGAATTTAGAAGAGAAACGAGATCAAGCACTAGAGACCTTTGCTAAACATCAAGGAGTGGTGAAGAGATGGTTTGATCGACAAGCAAGAGTCAAGGCGTTCCGAATTTCGGATCTCGTCCTGTATTGGGACAAAGCTCATGAGAAAAGAGGAGAACATGATAAGTTTGATAAGCTTTGGAAAGGTCCTTATCAAATTTCAGAGATATTGGGAGAAAATGCATTTAGGTTGCAGACTTTAACTGGAGAGGACATTCCGTTGCCTGTCAATGGGAGATATCTCAAACACTATTTCCAATCCTAAAATGCCAAGGCCTTCCCTTGTACATAGCTAGTTTAGTTTGCTTTCGTCGTTTTCCGTTTGTTTGTTTTTCTCGCGTTGGTTTGCCTTTTGTTTTTTTCTTAGTTTAGGTGCTTTTGCTTTTAGGTTAGTTGTTTTGTCCTGAGGGGTATCCATTTGGCATTGGGTGATTTTGTTATATTACGCTCTGACTTCCTGCTAGATTGTTGGATGCATTTGGAAAATCATGAGGTCTTTTGGAATTACTAAGGGAGTTTCTTTTAATGAAGCTTTGAGTCAGGACATATTTGCATTGAAGTAGATTAGCTTATTGAACTCACGTATTTTTGTCCTTCAGTTATTATATTTTCACACACTTATAATCTCCGAGTCATTATGGTTTACAGGCGAAGCTGTGATCAGTGAAAAATCTAAAGTCTAGCTTCAGCGCCACCGCAACCCTCAAACCCTAGTGAGTTTCGTTACTCACAAGCCAAAGAATTGACAGAACTGAAAAGCAGTATCAAAAGAAAAGTTGAAAAGATGAGAAAAAATCAAAATGAGCTAAAAGGAAATATCAAATTGGCTAAAGGGAATATGCGAGTAACTCCATCGGGGCTATAGACGCCTGACTGGCAATGGAGCAATGTTCGTGAGCTTGCGGCGATAACCTCGTCGGGACTATGGACGTCTGACTGGCAGCGAGGCTCTATCCAGGATGCTTTTGGAGTTTAGACGAACCATGTAGCTTATCACAGGGGAACCTGAAGATCATGATTGTCTTGTTGAGGGGAATTAACGCATTTGCACACACATGGGTAACTGTGGATTTGATACTTTGTCTCAATATGATGGTCTCTTCTTGTAAGTGTTTCTTAACTCCTGGTTTTGTTGAGGGAGGTTTTCTGAGTCTTCCTTTAGAAGGATTGATTCCCAAATGTTTTGCAACATTTCTCAGTGGTGTCGCCAGATGTTGTGACCATTTCACACATCGCCCCATCGCAAATGGGGACCCCCTCTTTTTTGCTTGTTTTTGTTCGTTTTCGCTTTCGTTTTTAGGGTTTTGTTAGTCCGTTAGTTGTCTGGATTTAGGGCTAAGCCTTAGGGTTTTAAATTTTGCCTTTTCAAGCCAAAATCCAGTCGCTTTTGAGAGCTTTTTGAGCTTCTTTCCTAGAAGCAAATTTTTGAATGCAATGAATTCGCCAAAATGGTCTAATTTTCAATTGGAATGTTCATGCAGAGCTTAAACTTGTCTAAAGGATGACCGTCAATGTGAATTTTTGTCTGATTGAATATTTTGACCAAATTTTGACTTTTTGAAGTTTGATCCTGGGCATTGGAATTGATTTGTTTTCGCCTCGTGAAGTGTTAAAATGTGAAAAATCTTGTTATTTTGGCCTGTAGGAGCAAAATCGCTCCTGTCCCTCAGTGAAGGACGGGAGCTCAATTTCAAATATCTCATTGTCCTTGCAGAGCCCAGACAAATTTTACGTTTGAAGTGATGAAGAACGACGAGATCTTTTCATTGAATATAAATTGAAGATTTTCATGAGCACAGAAAGGTCTCCAGAAGGAAAATCGCTCCTGTCCCTCAGTGAAGGACCGGAGCTACAATTCAAATTTCGCCATGCCCATGCAAGATTTTGATAGCTCAGCAACTGGAGGACGTCCGAAGGAAGATACTTTGCCAAATGAATATAATTTGAGATGCAAAAAATGAAGGAAAATGACCTATATTGACCAAATCGCTCCTGTCCCTCTCCAAGGGACCAGGGCGAGGTACCTTGTAGCTCTCGTCCCTCTCCCAGGGACCAGAGCGATTCCCTCCATTTTGCAAAAACCAGACAAGGGTCAAGACAAGTTTACGTTCAAAAACGAAGGAGAACATGGGATGAACGCATTGAATATAAATTGAAGATTTTTGAACGTCCATAACAGTGCTAAATGCCTAGTTCGCTCCTGTCCCTCAGGAAGGGACCAGAGCGATTTTTGATATAATTGCTCTTCTTGCAAAGTTACAAATGATGTCAAGGCATGAACGAATGGAGGGAAGAAGGACGAGTCCGTTGAATATAAACTTAGAGCATGGCAAAGTAAGATGAAAGCCACAGGGGAAAAATCGCTCCTGTCCCTCTCCAAGGGACCAGGGCGATACAAGGGTGAAGATACGTCCCTCTCAAGTTCAAGGTCGTCCCTCCAAGGTTCAAGACCGATCCAAGCCAGGACAAAAGGTGGCGAGGACATTTCAAGGCATTTCCACCAGGCGCAAACGTTACAAAGGTCATCACATGGAAGGATTTGTACTCTAAAGACCTAGATCGCTCCTGTCCTTTGGTAAGGGACCAGAGCGATATCTACATAATGGCGTAGATTTCAAAAGGCGAACAAAGTTTCGAGCAACCAAGAAGGTCGAAAGGACGTCATTTCACGCAATGAAGTTGATTGCAAGTTGGTACAAACAAGAACAAGCATATAATGATGAACTTCGCTCCTGTCCCTCAGGAAGGGACCAGGGCGATGTTAGATGCATTGCCCATTTTATGCAAAATTTACGTAAGGACAAAACATTGCAATGTTCTGGAGGGTCCATGGTATGACAACAAGGTGATAAACAAGAGAGTTGAACGTCCAAACATCGCCAAATGGTGTAAAGGCCCCACATCGCTCCTGTCCTTTGGACAAGGACCAGGGCGATCCTATCAAAAGCGCTCATATTCCTCCAAAATCGAAACAAGGCGAGGTTAAGCAAGACAAAGGAAGGCGTTTGGAAAACATCACAATGAAGGATCGAAGGTCAAAATGCATGTTGAACGTGAAAAAATCAAGATCGCTCCTGTCCTTTGGACAAGGACCAAGGCGATGCTATTAAAACACTCCCGTCCCTTCAAAGATCAAAGCGAAGCAAGGTTAGGTAAGGTGAAGGACGACGTTTGAAGGACATTACCATGAAGATCGAAGTACAAAGTTGACAAGGCCAAGGAAAACATGTGGATCGCTCCTGTCCCTCTTCAAGGGACAAGGGCGATGATCCTTATAACATCGAAAGTACCTTGCAAAAGCAAGTGGAAATAAGCGCAAAGGACACAAGCAATGATATTTCGAAGGTCAAAGAACGCAAGGTGAATGCGAGATGGACATGAAAACAAGAAGATCGCTCCAGTCCTTTGGACAAGGACCAGGGCGATATGCACTTAAAGGACACCCATATGCGCACACAAGGCGATCAAATTCGAAGGACCATCAAGGTGATCGATTTTTAACGTGGAGATGAAGGAGTTGGACGTAAGAAATGCAAGAATCATGCCAAAGATAGTGAATCGCTCCTGTCCCTCTCCAAGGGACCAGAGCGATGAGGTACGTCCCTTTGTTTTCCAATTTTGGCGCCAAACAAACAAATTTAAATTTCCTTAAATGCTAAATCGATTAAAAAATTGAAAATCCATTTTTATTTAGCATTTAATATGGCGTTATCTTTTATTAATTATATTTTGCCTTTATTAAAAATCGAAATTCTCATTTAAAAAAAAAACGCAAGGCATTTATAATTAATTATTTAATTAATATAAAAATCGGTTTGAAGCGCCCAATTAGGCAAGTCGGCCTTGTTATTTTATTGCAAATCATTTAAAAATGGTTTTATTTGTCAAAGTCGGCCTAAGAGGTGAAAGGGTATGAGCGCTATTTATAAGGGGAGTGAAACGTTCATTTTTACATAATCATTTTTACCTTCCTTCATGCGAATCAAGAAGAGGCGAATATAGTGCAAAGTGTGTTCAAAGGTGGTGCGATTTCAAACCAAAGGTGGCGCTAGTATCATCTTGTGTAGAGTGCGAATTGCGTTGAAGGCCAAAGGTGGTGCGAATTTCATTCATCCAAGGGTGGCGCGCTTAGCTATCAAAGGTGGTGCGATTCCAAACCAAAGGTGGTGCGAATTTGAAGATCACGCCTAAGGCGAATTTGCTAAAGACTTGGAGATTTATTTGTGCGAATTTGAAGATCCATTTGAGACCACGTCCAAGGCGATAAGTGAAGATCACATTCTATCCAGAGGTGGCGAAGTATATTTTGAGGGAACCATATTGAAGATTATCTTATACCTCAAATTTTGCCTAGGCGAATTTTGTTTTTGCATTCTAGAGTTAGCTCTCTATCGAGGTATGGCGATTTAATTATTATTGTTTTATTCATTCATCGTCATATTTCAATTTTTGAAATTTTGATTCTTGAATTTCTCTCAGCTCAATCGTTGTATTTTAGGAAATGATAACTCTAGGGACTTATCATGAGGTTTCCTAAAATCTATCTCTCTTATCTACGTTATTTGTTTCAAAAATCTATTTCTTATAGTGAAATGTTGTGTAGGTATGGCGACCCCAAAGGCGGGAGCATCCACCAGTCGCTCGGCCCTCATGAAAGAAGATCAGAAGACCGAAGAAGTGGAGACTAAGATCGTGTCCAAGTGGAGCAACATTGGAGATACAAGCTTGGGGAACTTTAGCACGAAGAAGTTCCGAGAGGTCCCTTACATCGGCAAGCCATCACCTGTCGCCCGGAGAATAATAGAAAGTGGCATCATTAAGGCGGCCGGTTTTCCTCCAGCTATTCAGTGCCACGAGTTGATGATCGAGTGTGCCCGTCATTACAATCCACAGTCCAGGACAATTGTGTCCAATGAGGGAAACATTTTGGCGTACCTTTCAGAGGAGGCCATAAGTGAAGCCTTTCATCTTCCAGAGCACAGGGACATGATATACAAGAGCATTGAAGGAGCCAGATCAGTGTACGATGATGATCCAGATGCTTGCCTAAGCATAATCAACAAGAACTGGCTACTTAAGAGTCGTCCCCGTCTGAGCAAAGTACCGAACACACCACACAGGATTGATTTCCAAGAGGAGTACAGAGATTTGATCACCATGCTCAACAGAGTTACAGGAGCACCTCATGCCTTCTATTTTGAGAAATGGATGTTTTACTTCATCCAGGTGATTGTTCAAGGAAAGGGTACAATACATTGGGCTAGGATAATTAGCCATTGCTTAGACGTACAGTTGAGAAGACTCAGGGCCACTAAGTCCTTCCACATGAGTTCATATGTCATCTATGCCTTAATCAGGAGCGTTGAGTACGCAGGACTACCTCACAGAGGAGTGATTGGAAGAGGACCCGGCGAGGTCAGAGTTTGTGAATCCTATACCTACTTGCATCATCCACCAGGGAAGAACTACAAGTTAATCAATGATACTTTCACGATGAACATCACCAGGACGTTGCAAGGAGGGATTCACAACAGATTATCTCAGGATGCCCAGGAGTTAATCAAGAGGTACGGTGCTTGGTTCATTCAGTTTCCTAAGTTCACTTACATTAGAGTGTATGGATGTCCTTTACCTCCATACATGTTGCCAAGATACCCGACAGACAGGATTGTGTTACTTGAAGTAACAAGGCAGTTGGCAGCATATGTGAAGGCATTCAGACACAGACATCAGAATGGAGTTCAGGTACCTATTATTTTGGGTAATTCGGTTGAGGTATGTCCCAGTGTCTCAGCCATGGATGATGCAGAGAGGGAGTTAGCCTTGTATCCTTTTTCATCTTTTGCTTGGAGGAATAGTTTTGATCCTCATGGACATTTAGAGGAGACAGTCGGTAGAAGATTTAGACATGAGTACCAGATTGAAGATTTTATGATGAATCTCCTAGATGATCTCGAAGTGAAACGTAAGATACATTCTAGATTGCCTCTGGATTTCATCAGGAAATGTAAGATTTACAGAGTAGCCGACCAAGCTCAGGACAACGGCAGGCACATCCAATCTTCATATGATAGAGAAAGCAAGACAATAAGTTTGAATTGGAATGAGCCCGAGGCCGTGGATTTAGATGGATTGATGGCACCAGTCTTGTCTTGTACTCGCAGATGGGTAGATGTTCAGCACCAGAAGTTGAGAGAACAAGGCATAGCCATGTCTTTTACTTTGGAAGAGAAACCAGCCGAAGGTGGAGCCAGCGTTAGTGAAGGCAATCCTAATCCTAGGAATTCAGGTGAAGGTAACCTTCGATGTGCCAGTGAGGGCAATCTCCATTCGAGAGGTTCAAAGAGAAAGGAAAGATCAGAAAAGAAAGAACCTTCCAAGAAAAAGCAAGGTGCCAACAAAGATCAGACACCAGGTATTTCTTCCAGGCCAGAAGATAAAACAGTTCGAGTGGAAGAATCCATGGAATCGATGGTACAGAATGACAGGCAGGAGGGAGAACAGGCACAGCATGTTTCATCCGATGGATCTCTCCAAGACTATGATTTAGAAGAAGATAATGAAGTAACATCTCCTCCCAGACAAGAAGAAGTAGTGCACAAAGAAATTCAAGTTCAAGAGACAAGATCAAATATCCCAGATTGGTTGAAGGAAAGATTGACTAAGGTGATCGTAATTGAGGACGAAGACAGTGTAATCGATCTAGAGAGCCTTGTTGGACGTTCACATATGACAACAGAGAAGAAGAAGGCTACAAAGATGTCCAAGATGATTCGAGATGAGACTGGATCTAGAAAACTGCAGGTAGCTACACCGGCAGCAGACAAATATGAGGGTGAGATCCTAGCGGAGGACTATGATATACAGACTATTGAGTTAGGACCATCCACAGCAGAGCAGACTTTAGATGATGCCACCGACACATTTGAGGCATTGAAGGACAAGTTCAGAGAAGAAGTAGAAAAGAATAGAAAGCTTGAGAAAGAGGTCGGTGCATGGAGAACATATTTCAGTCACATCAATGAACCTACCTGGGACACAGCTCTTCTAGATGCATTTGATCAGGTTATCCACTTAGAAGAGAGTATCAAGAATCTTCCCGAGATTCCAAGCACAGAAATCGAAGGAATTGTGACAAAATTCATTGCATATGCTAAAAAAGAAAATTGGAAGGGGAATAAGATTCTAGATGAAAGGTTGTTACAGATGACATGACATCTTAATTCTCATTGGCTGATACCTCCTAGATTTTTGTGCCAAATTTAATATTTGGCTATGTATTTAATATTGTTCAGTAAAAAGGAGGTCATTTGTAACAAACCCTAATTAGGGTTTAGGTGTCATGATCTTGTCCATTGATTTACTTTCAATCTGGACCTTTCATTGTAACTGGGGATGCTATTTATACCCCCATTTTTCATTTCATTTATATCAGAATAGTCAATAGAGAAATAGAGAATAGAGTTGTAAGCAATTTTTATGTTGTAGCAAGATTGAGTCTTGAAGAGAGAAGTTCAAGCAATTGTTGTATATGATGACTTGGAAATCAATAAAATATTGAAGTTATGGTGTTTTGTTGCAAGTTCCTTGAGTTATCTTCATGGTTGTTGGATGTACTTGAATCACGCTCAATCAAAGTAGTTTGTTAATTAGAAAGACTAAGTGTGAGATTTGATATTTGGTAGGATTCGCAATCCAAACCACTAGCTTCTTGCTGATTGTAAGAACGCCTTGCGTGGTCGACTGGAAAACACCTTGAGTCCTTAACCTTCAAGCATTTTCGTATCTAGGATATGTACCTTCGTAGTAGTGTCCTTGATCTTTGATGCATTGAACATCATTATTACCTTAGAAGATCGCACTAATTTCAGTTGAGTTGTTATCTTATGGCAAAATTGAAATTGGTTGAGTCTTGCCAAATCTCATTCATGCTAAGTCGTTCATAGGGTTAGACTAGATTAGACCTCTCAAACCCTGTCCTTTTTCCTTTTTTTTGAAAGTTCCTTTTAGATTAGTAAAACCTTCGAACTATTGAATCCGTAAGACGCCTTGAAGGAAACAGCAAATCACATCATACCACTAAAAAAGCTTGTCCACACGTGGAGACCCCACTAAAAGAACCTTGGAGTCCACCTAACTGATCCTTTTTGCAGATCTTCAGCAGTTAGAGACTATTTTCTCAAGAGAGGATAAGATGCCTAATGGTATTTTATTCTGTGTATGATTGTGTACAAAATACACGTCAACAGGCTGATAGACTGATTTTCCCGACCTTAGGCCGACCAGGAAAGTTAATTTCCAAATTGCAAACAAAAAGACCCGAGGCCCCTTAGGAGACCGGGCCCAAAATAGGACCCAGGGACCAGGGCGCTGGGCGCCATGGTCCTGGGGACCAGGGCGCTGGGCGCTCTGGTCCCACCTCCCAGGACAGCAGGGTGCAAGGAGGTTCAGGCCAGGGTGCTTGAAAAATGCAGTTTTCAGTGTCATGAGCAAGTTTCGGGGTCTCCATTCAGGTTGCGTGTTGCGTCGCCATCGTGAAGACCGAAATGCAGTCGAAATTGCAAGTGTCGCAATTTTAGGATGCTACAAGGAGGAATTTTCTCCTCCATGACAAATTCCTGCACACTAGCAAAATTCCACCCAAATCCAGGTCAAGCCGCCAAACAAGGGTCAAGGAGGAATTTCCTCCCAAGGACAAATTCCTCCTCCATAGGAGATTAGCACCCAAGGCAGTGCATAGAGCGCCAAATGCATGTTATGGAGGATTTTTTCTTCGTCAAATTGCCTTCATCCAAGACATATTGCGGCCAAACTTGGAGAAGGGCGCCAAACAAGGGCTGAGGAGGAAAATCAAAGTCCTTCCAAGTTTCCTCCTTCATAAGGAAATTGCGCCCAAACTGGATAGTGGGCGCCAAATCAATGTAATGCAGGTTTTTTCAAAGGTTTGCCAAATTGCTCCTCCAAGATGAAATTCACTCCTAATAAGGATAGAATGCCCAAGGACAAAATTGAGAAAAGAATTCATTATCAAGGAAGAAATTCAAAATTCGATTCTCAAGAGAAAATTCACCTAGGATGAAGAAATTCCAAGGCACAAGAAAAAATTGACCAAGTGAAAGAATTTTCTCTCCTAAATTCCAGAGCTCGAGAAAGGATAAATTCCTAAAAAATTGGAAAAGTGATTGATTGATCAAAAATCTCCTTTGGAACAAGATGATCACAAGAACACAAGAAAATTCCTTCAGGATAAAAATTCTCTCTACAGGAATTTTCTCTCCTAAATTCAAGACAAACAAGATTCCTGCCGAAGTGGATAAAATTGTCAAAATTCTTTCAAGGAAGGAAAATCTTTCAAAATATCTTTATGAATCCAAAATGGAAATATTTTCGCAATTAATGAGTTGGAGACATGCAAAGGGAATATTCCACATTTATGACACAAAACTCGAGAATTTTTAGAAATTTCCATTTTTGAACTCCACATTGGTGGCGGGAGCCGTTTGCATGGCGAGTTGTCAAGGGAAACATGACACATTTTAAATGCAACTGCCAAAATTAACCTTTCACCAACTTAACAACTCAGTAAGAGATTTCTATTTAAACAATGGATTGGAATTCATTTCTCACAACGGTTATTGGAGAAATTTGAAGTTAGAGAGAGGTGGAGAAAAGTCAGAAGCAAAGAATTTATCATTTTTCCAGAAGTTCTTGTTCGCGGAGGTTCTATTTTATTCCAAGTTTGGAATTTGCTGGCTGGAATTTCTTCTTCATCAATTAATTAAATTCCTCTACGATGATTTTAATTTATATTATTTTGTTTTGTAGGAATGACGGAATCCAACAAAGCTACGAACACTTCCCACAAGTGCAGATCAAGAATGAACTAAAAGGATTCCTTCCAAAATAAAAGATTATTTCAAAGTGGAAGGAGATCAGCAACACAAACTTAGGGACTTTCCAACTGGGAGAATTCCGGAGTAGAATATTTGGAATGGCAGGACGTGCTCCATCAACCACTGCTATCAAGTTTGTCAAGAGTGGGATTGTCTCAATTGTCGGTTTCCCTCCAACTGTCCAATGTCCGAAGCTGATTATGGAATGCACGGAAAACTATATAATACTGAGAGAAGAGCGATTTTGGCACCAAACGGAAAGCTCTTGGCCAACCTGACAGCTGAGGCAATTGGAGAGAAATTTGGAATCCAGGCATACCAATCCATGATTTATAGGACCATAGGGAGAGGAACGATGATATATGATGTCGGTGTGGAAAGATGTGCTGGAATAATTAACAAAGTCTGGATGCAGAAGTCAAAACCGCATGTTTCCAAGATGCCCAAGCAAATCACCAGTTTTGACTTCAAGCAAGAGTATGTTGACCTCGTGATGATGTTGAGTAGAATTATGGGATGCCCACATGCCTTCATGTTTGAAACTTATATGTTTTTCTTTATTAGTGAAGTAATGGAAGGCAATGAAATAGTAGATTGGGCAAGATTGATCAGCCACTACTTGCATGAGCAGCTAAAGAATTTGAAGCAAAAGCAAACCCAATCTTTTTACATGAGTTCATATGTCATTTATTCGCTGGCAAGAATGGGCAAATTCAATGGCTTGCCAGGAAAGGGACCCATGGGATGTGGACCAAGGCAGTTAAAAGTTCACGAGTGCTATCCGCAGTTGCACTTGTATAGTACTACTTCTTTCAAGTTATTCAACAACACCTTCACAATGCACATAACCAGATTGTTACAAATAGGACTCCACACAAGGTTGTCGCAAGAGACCAGAAAGCTGATACAGAAGTTTGGAGCCTAGTACATTCAATTCCCAAAGTTTACCTACATCTGAGTCCAAGGGTGTTCTTTTCAGCCGCATAAGCTACCGAGGTATCCAACGAACAAGACGGTGTTGTCGGAGCTCACCAAGCAGTTGACCACCTATGACAAAATACAAAAGAAGAAGAAATTGCCGATTGAATTTCCTATTGTCCTAGGCGATTATACAGAAATGTGTCCGACATTGGCGGCGGCTGAAAAGTCCATAGATGAACTCTCATTTTATCACTTGACATCCCATATGGTCGGATCCTACTTTGATCCGTACAACAAATTCAGGATGGTTGTCGGAGTGAAGCACAAGCATAAAATCCAGCTGGAGGATTACTGGGCAAATGCTAGGGATGATTTTGAAATCGGGAAAAGGATGTTCTTCAAATCGTCCCTTGACAAGATAAGACTTTGTGAAATTATTCAGGTGCCAGATCAAGTCAAGGAAGATGAGAATGTGGTTCAGTCGGAATATGAAAATCTGAAGGATAGGCCTATTCAAGCTTTGGATTGGTTAGAGCCTGAAGTTGATGATTTGAATGTTTTAAGTAGGCCAGTTCTAAAATCCACAAGGCACTAGGTTGAATAGCACATCACGAAGTTAAAAGCAAGTAATCTTCATCTTACTTACCAACTAATGGGAGACCTGGATTCCCCTAGTGAAGCAACAAAAGGGTCATCAGCGACCCAAGATGGAGAAGAAGAAATTCCACAGGAAGGAACAGAGCATAGGAAAGAGAAAAATGCTCCTAGGTAGTCACAAACAAAGAAGAGCAAAGAGGTGCAGCTGGAGGAACCGTAGCAGAAAAGACCAAGGGTGGAGGAAGCACAATCACCGGCCAGTTCCTCCAGCGTGCAAGAGGTTGAGATGTTCGCACAAGAAGCAGAAAGGAGTCACCCATAGGAAAATATTCCTAACAGTGCACATGCACAAGATATACTCAGCATCAATGCTTCTCACAAGACTATTCAGCCGGAAATTTAAAGGCAGGAACTTCCTCCCAATCCAGAACAGCAGGATCAAGATGGTTTCATAGAAACAATTCTTGGAGACTTGGAGAAATTTTCGCAGGAACAAGTGCACATGGAGGTTCAGAATCAGCCAGCAAGCACTTCAAATTGGATGAAGGAAAGAATGAGAAAAGAGCCAAAGGAAGATATGGATGTTGCACAAGAATTGGAAGAACTTCTAAGCAAAATAGACAAACCAGCAAAAAAGAAGGCAGCTAGGAAGTTTTCTAGGAACACATGAGACGAGTCTAGATCCTGAACATTGCATTTGACTGAGCTTAGAGTGGATAAGGATAGAGGTGAAATCACGCCAAACGAGTATGAGATCAAAGAAGTCAATTTGGGGCGTGCTTTCACGGCACAAGTGGTAGAAGATTTTGATGAATCTTCTTTGGCACTAAAAGAGCAAATGAAGAAGATGAAGGAATAGAATAAGAGGTTGAAGAGTGAAAATAAGACCTTGTGTGAATATGTGCGAAGCCTAAAGCATCCACTCAAAGACGAAGATTCGTTCTTTGTTCTTCCCTCTTCTCTCCCCAAAGAATCCATTAATGACATTAAAGAAATGAGGAGAAGAGCTCAATATTCTAAGGAATGGGTGGAAGATGTTTTCGCTTCAGCTGGAAAATTTATTGAAGACTTGGCTCAAATCCACTGGAGAATTCAGACCATCCTGAGTAGGCTGAAGACTGTGAATAGTTTATGGGACGATGTGCATATTTATCAGGATTTGACTATTCTGCGACTAAGAGCATTGATGAAAGTTCCTAAGAAGACTTTGATTGATGGGAAGGTTGTCGAGGAGAATGAAATTTATGACTTCCCACAGTGGTTCTATGATGTCTGCACTGGAAAGGAATCTTTTGAAAGATTCGGGATAGAGGCTACATCATTGAAAGACTCAGTCAAGAAGATACAAGGAGAAGTCCTCAACACAATTGAGGCATTATTTGCTAGAAGGTTGACTAAGGAGGAGCTAACAGTTGACTTCCTAAAGAACAGATTGCACGAGTTCTTCTTTGTGGAATCCTTTTTCAAGGCACATTTAGAGAATGTTTCCTTGTTCTCCAGCATGATGCAAAGAACTCAAAAGGCGGCTGCAAATTGGTAGAAGTTTTTCTCATGTAAAGAACATATTTCCTTGTTGGAGTTCAAGATGGAGAATGTGCCTAGTGTCTCTGTAGGAGAATTGGAGGCCATCATTGCTAGATTCATTGCATTCGCCATTAATGAGCGAGATAATGGTCGCCCAATTTTGGATGAGAATCCTTTAACCGCATGAAGACATGGTCGCACATTCATTGTTGGAATGTTTGACCAAGTGGCAGCTGATTCAATGCATTGAAGCCATCATACTTAATGAGATAATGGAGCATTTATTGCATGTAGCTGATTTGGGAGATGGTGGAGCATTCAAGACATAATAGGCGATTTTCAGCATGATGGAGCATTTATTACATATTGGGCGAGTTTGAAGGGAGTGATGCATTTAATGCACAATGGGCACCATTTTTGGCAAAAAGGAATTAATTGATAGTGGACATGATGTGTCATTAATATTTATTCCCACTTTGTGGCATCATGTATTTGGAATCATTTGGTCAAACCCTAATTAGGGTTTGCATGTTTAATCTTAGTCGTTGATCGGTTTGTAATCTAGGCCATCCATTTTCCTCTTGGAGGCCTATAAAAGGGGGTCACCCCTTCATTTGTAAAGGGGGAGATTGTATGAAATTGTTGCGATAAGCTATTGAAGTAATAAACTGTGATACATTGTTCTTTGATGGTGTACACTTGTGTCATTTTGGAGCTTGCATGGTTTCACTTTCCTCAGTTAGATTTATTTTAAGCATTTTGATGAACAAGGTTGATTGCAATGTTTTAAGGTGAAGATCGCTTGCTCATACCTTTGGTTGATAGATGATTTTTATCAACAGTGCAAGGTTGGACTGAGCTATTTTATGTGTGCGCTTAATCTAGATCGTGGGATGAACATTGTTCTCTAATGATGTTCGTCGATGGTTTAGAATCTTTCAAACACAACCTCTAAAGATTGCACCCGCTTCATGTAGTTGTCTTCTAGTGGTGAAGTGAAGTGTAGTTGATTTCATTCGAAGCATTGCTATCTATTAAGTTCTTAGATTAGAATAGCCTTTCTAAGCCCTTTCCCATTTTATTTTCCACATTTTCTAAATCAAAAAGTCCCAAAAAAAGAGCCATTCATAGCCAAATCATTCGCGAGAATATCCTTGAAGTTATAAATTTGCCTAAATCTTCTTCTGAGTGTGCGTAAGTCCCTTTGGATTACCAACAACATCACCACATGAGCCTATATCCACATAAAGTCGCTAGTAAGCAATTGGAACCTTGGAGTTATCGTATGATCTTCCTGCAATCTTAGCATGCATTTGACTTTGATAAAGAGAGGATAAGGTAGCCGTTAGGAAACTTTATTCTATGTCGGTGTGATCAAAAAACGCCCATCAACATGACCATAACGATATTTGGCTAACCTAGTGCAATAATCAAATCTCAGAACAAGAGACTCTACTCCAGGTTGGAAAGATTCTATGCTCATAAATGCTTCTTCACCTTTAGAAAAGATGCCAAAGGTCGGATTGTTTTTGTTTTCACTACCTCCATGTCTAACCACTCTCCTATTGAGGCTTGTGTGGAATTTGGCAATAGTTCTTCTATTCCTAGGAAATGTTTTTCCTCTTGCTATAAACTCAATGCCTCTCTCCTCAATGATATTGAGTGCCCAAAGGGTATTAGGGTGGCTACTGAGCTCTCTAAGAACCTTAATAACAAATCTGTTATAGAAAATTAAGAATGCCTTGTGTCTCTTTGGATGAATTTGTTCAGTAATGTGGGGAAAAAGAAAGCCATGGATAAAAGGAATGATGAACATTTGCATCTGAAAAAACTTTTGGGCCTTGAGAGAGATCTTCAAGGGAACAAGGGAGGATTGGACTGTGTAGAATAAAGTAGTTAGGACTAGGACCCATGCTCAGAAAGATTCAAAGTTATCATCATCAGGGGGCAAGAATTAGAGCTAGAATGACCTGGCTCCATGAGGGGAACAAGGCTCTAAATCCTTTTACAACATATAAGACAAAAGCAAGCTAGAGAAAGGATCAGTCCCATTGATATAGAAGGCATCTCTTCCAATGACAATGTCTTTATGAAAGAAGCCTTCTATTCTTTTGTAATGTCCCTTGTTTTACCAACTTAAGTTCACCTTACTTTTAATGAAAGTGTCTAATATTGCACTTGAATTCAGTGATCTCTACAGAATTGTATGGCTTGGTAAAGGAATGGGGAAATTCAATCAGTATTACTACCAAATGATCTTATGATAACGAGATCTGATTTTATTATAGGTTCTGCAATTCTACTCCAACTAAGAAATTTGATATGTATATTGTATTGAGAAAGGAAGGAAGGTTGTCTGATATAACTACAAAACAATGCTTCTTAAATGCAAATACTATAGAGTTGATTGTAAATTTATATTTATATATGAACAGATGTATGTGGTATATAGATAGTCACTATCTCAGTTTAATATCAAGGTAATCACAAGACTATTCACATATGAGAGACAATTGTCTTAGTCTGGCCGCTATGTGTGATTAGAATCCTTTGTTTTTGCCAGAATGTTATTATGCCCCTTCTTCTTTCAGTTCCTTCATGCATTTATATCTTTATTCTTTTTCTTGAAGGGAGACATCCCCTTAGAATGAAGACAACCCCTTTCCAAAAGAGACGACTTTTCTTAAACATGGATCGCTGCCCTCCCTTTGTAACGCTTAATCGCTGCCTCATTAATAGCTGGCTTTGTAATAGTTAATCATTGTGTATTAATTTCTTTACTTAATCACTGCCTTAGGAGTCTTTATAATCTTTACGTATTAAGACATAATAATCGCTGACTCATAAGCTTTCCCTTCGATCATCAACAAACCCATCTTCAACTCTACGACTTGCCTTTATTCTGGCCTTAGTCAATATTAACAGATTAGTATGAAATTAAAATCATTCAAGGGAAAGATTCATACGCCACCTTAGCAGAAATAAGCCTCCGTATATTTGATGTGTCCAAATATTTAATGATTCCGCAATTTGACCATAGTCCGAAGCAATCATGAAGCAGCAGCCCCTCCTTTGCCCATGATTATATTTAAGTTTATGATCCGTAACGTCTGTATCAAAGCGTCCTTTATGAAGTCCTTAATTTATACATTAACCTTCAGAGTTTTATATTATTATATATCTTTGGATATAATTCAGATGGCAGATAATATTTGTCACCTATACTATTTTCTTCCTACGTTGCATATGCTTTTGATGTTTGTAATGAGTTGCTGCATTGTCTAGGCATAAGCTACTTGGTCATAGTATCTTACAAAATGCTGTTCAATCATTGTTGTCCCTGAATCATGGATTAATTAATAATTACTGTTTCTTAAGTCACTATTTTATTTGTTCTTGTCTTCCTCTGTAATTGGGTTGAGCATAATTACTTCACTGTTTGACTTCTGATCATTGAAATCTAAGAAGACATGAATTCATTGTCTTCTTTATTTTCCCATGTCTGATACTGATCATCTTCTCTTCAAGGCGATCATCTTCTCTTCAAGGCTAACTGTCCACGTAGTTGGCCTTAAATATCATCTCTTAATTGCACCAACGAAATCTTTCTTGGTATTAGAATTTGGATAGGAACATCACATCTTTTTTCAAAACCTCACTTTCTTCAAAAGAAAATAGTGAGTCTACTAATGCTAGGGAATTCTGTATGAAGACTATGTCATGTCCCCTATCCAACAGCAGAACCATCATATGAAATTGTCTTATGGATGTAAGACTTCACAATTTCAGAATCATGCATCCTGCCCTAATCGCATCATATAACATACTGTATCATCTATATTATTAAGACCATTCCCAAATCAATTGACAGATAGAGAATAAGTGATGTCCCCATTAGAAATAATAACATTAAGAGATTGATAGAGAACAGCAACAACTTATATCAACAAATATAACCCAGCATCTTTCATCAATGATTAGTCCAATTGATATTGTGTATAAGTTGATAACGATTATAAACTAATTAATGTCTTATAAAATGGCACGATTATGACTAAATAATGATTATATCTAACTGATGTCAAAACAAAGAATTATATTAAGTAACAACGAGCAACAAGGGATATCTAATCAATAAGAAAAGAAGATATGCCAATCGATGTTATGCTCAGCCCTTATGAAGGGACTCGATAGTGATTAGTTATCAGCATGCATCGATTAGTAAGAAGGCTAATCATAAGCCAACTGATCGCATATGAAAGAAGGCGATTAATATAAAAGAATTGGAATATAGCAATTAGTTATGAAGAGGTGCATTTAGCACTAAGGAAAAAGGAGATATCAATAAGACGTGTTTTGACATAGTGTCTTATCATTCCAAAAGTAAGATATAAGAAAGAATTCAAAACATGAGAGCATATTTCACCAAAATCGATTCCATCTCTCAAGGAGTAGTCCTTGGCTATCGGTTTGGCCTTATACCGCTCTAACCGACCGTCTACTCCAAGATTCTTTTTAAATACTCACTTACATCCAATGGGATTCCTTCCTTTGGGAAAAGTTACAAGATCCCAAGGGTCACAACTGTCCAAAGCCATGTTCTCCTCTTGCATGGCCTACATCCAAGGTTCATCGTCAATACTTAGCAAAGAAAATATACAACGAAAAATTGGTGGGCTGTATTTGTCGACTTGATTTCCTTGCCTTGTGGACCTCCTCAAGGTATGAGTAATGAGCTCAAGCTATTCATATTACTCTGTGTGCTAATCATGCACATCATCTAAACTCTCTGAAATTGAATACGATTTTGTTTTGTTACATCTTACCTATGCTTGAAGTCTAATCAAGATGGAACCCCTTGTAGTGAAATTCCCAAAATGCAATCCTAGGCTATTAGATTCGGCAAAGTATAAGTACGGCATATCTTTGGAGATCATCATCAGTAAGATCCTTATCAAGAGCATCTTGAAATGATAAACTGGATATATTTCTTACATCTATAGTTTTGGTGGGGTATGCATAGGGTATGTGCTTGATACGTATGCCTAATATATGAAACCCAATACAATGTCGGTATGCAGAATTTAATAGTAATATTATTGTAGACTGCAATACGTATGAGTTACATTTCGATTTATATACATATTGGCAGATGTCAGATCTGTCTGTCTTTACCAACCATTAAATATATTATTAATAATTAATATTTTTAAGCAGTAGTAGTATTAATAATCTATAGAATATCAATAAGTAATTAGCAAATACATAAATTATTGGTAATTTTAATTAATTCATTTATTTATGTATATATATACTCAAATCTGAATAAGAATTAAGGAAGGGTTATAAATATGGATATTGATACAATAATAGATATTAATATAATAATTATAATTAATACAGTAACTTTAGAAACTACTCTGCAGTATAACCATAGAGTGTAATACCATCTGAACTTAAATATATATATTTATATACAGAAACAGTAATTTGAATGAACAAATAAATGTGAGATTATAGATTTGATTGAATTATCAATTCAATATCAGGACGAAGATTATGTTATCACTGATTGAATTCCGGTTAAGATGGTTTTGTCTCCTAGTCAATGTAGTTTAAGTCATAAATATGTTGAGATGGATTAATTCTGGTTAAAACAGACCTAAACCTAGTAGGGGACATTACAGACTATTCCACACAAGGTGTCTGTAGAGGATGCAGTACTATTCATTAAGGATATTTCTGAGGCAGAGATCTTGAATACAATAAAATCTTTTAGTAACGGCAAAGCCTTTGGAGCTGATGACTTACCCATAAAATTCTACAAGGCCAATATTGATTGGATTGAAAAGAGCTGTTAGAAGTTTATATGATGCCTTTCTCTCTGGTTCCCTAGGGAGTAATTTCAACAGAGTGATAATTAAACTCATTCCTAAAGGTCGCCTTGTAAAAAACTGGAGACCAATCACTTTTTTGAATGTGGCTATAATTCTAGCTAAAACGCTTGCTACCAGGTTGGGTAAAATGCTAAACAAGATTATCTCTATGATTCAGACCAGTTTCATTGAGGATCAGTATATTCTTGAGAATCTGGTGACCAGTTGGGAGGGTATGCACTGAGCTAAACATAGTAATCAAAATGTTGCAATGATTCTTGTGGATTTTGAAAAAGCCTATAATAGAATAGAATGGCCATTTCTGATGGACATGCTTAAAGCTTTGGGATTCCCTATGAGGCTCTGCAGATGGATTAATATACTATATGAGGATTCTTCTACTCAAATTGACATAAATGGTGAGTTTACTGACCCCTTTCAATTGCAAAGGTCTATAAGGCAAGGGTGCCCCATTGCCCTGGCCTTTTTGTTCTATCTGTAGATGCCTTTCATCATGTTTTGAGATCTCCACTAATCAACCACCCTGTTTATGGTATTGTTGATGTGTTTTTTGTACACAACCAAACACAGAATAAAATACCTAAAAGGTACCTTATCCTCTCTTGAGCAAAGTTCCTGACTGCTGAAGATCTCGCCGAAGGATCAGTCAGAGTAACTCCAAGGTTCTATTATGTAGGATCTCTACGTGTGGATAAGCTCTTTGTGGTATGATGTGATTTTGCTGGAATCACAAGGGGACTTACACTTGATGACTAAACGTCTGATTTGCTTTGAACATTGCTGGAATACAGGATTTCACTAGCCTAGATTTTTTGAAAAAAAGGAAAAGGATGAGGGTGAGGAAAGGATCTAATTCTGACACTAAGAATGTAGGAGCAATGAATGATCTTTGATGAAATTCTAACTAAGTCTTGTTTTGACATCCCAAGACCATCTCCACAAGGTTAGTGCGATCTTCAGAGGAAAACTTTATGATGTTTAGATCATCGCTACAGGCATAGACACCATCAGGCTAATGCATATCAATGAAGAAGCGACAATTGAAGTTAAGCTTAAGCTGAATGATTCCAGTTGACTACACAAGGCAAGTTTGCAATCAACAAACTGCTAGTAGTATGGATATACGAATTTCACCATCAATCAAACACATTTCTTACACTCATCTAATAACATGAAATCAAATCTGAGAAGTATAGAGACCATGCAAATTGTTGAATCGACCCATAAATTTCACCATTTCTTCAATGAAGTTTTACAAGTCTTTTACAACAACATCTTGGTGACAATCTTTACCTTCTCTTTCTATTCTACTCTAATTGCTATTCTATCAACTGACTATTCACTATTTCTAAGTATTCACCTTCTAACTACTGACTAACTATTAGCCTTTACAAATGAGGAGCCAGGGCTTATATAGTGCCCACAATACAACGCAATGGCTTAGATCAATTTGAGATCAATGGCCAAGATTTTACAATGAAACCCTAATTAGGGTTTGTCACAACAAACTCAATTCTGGCCAATGAAATAATTGCATTATTTGGACACATGTCTTCTCTGGAATATTCGACCAATGGAGAACCGGGTTAGGTACATCGAAGTTTGTGCCATCTCCCATGAGTCAGGTACATTGAATCTAGACACGCTGAGGTGGACCAACCCAACTGGAGGAGTGATGACTGGGAGGCCACCTTGCCTGACACTCGGAACTTGGCTGATGTTCAATTTGATGATGTTGTGAAGCTAGCTTTAATTAACTCTTCTGAAACTATCTACTTCTTCAACGAACCCTTGTTTTATCTTCCTTTGTCTTTGATGTGCAGGATGGATGGTGTACCTTTCCTTCAAATGCTGGATTGGAAGAGGTCGTCCTTGATGATGCTGGGCTGGAGAAGGTCGTCCTTTTAACTGCAAGACAAACAAAAAGATGATTAAGGACACATGATAAATTCATTTCAACATAGCATTTTCAACTTAAATCATCAACGAAAAGATATCAACATGAAACTTGCCCAAGATTTTCTCCAGGAACAGACCCTATAAGAATTTCGCCCTGGACCCTTTGGAAGGGTCAGGAGCGAAATTCCAACTTTAGCTCAAAATTCACATTTTTGAAGGTCAAACATCTTTCCAAGGCATTCCAAATAGCTTTTCTCACCCTAGTCCAGGCCTGACTTAGCACAAAATTTGGAGAAAAGGATGGTTTTTAGGATTTTCGCTCTGGACCCTTTGGAAGGGTCAGGAGCGAAAATCATTTTTAGGCTCAATTCCTTCATCTTTCATGGTTTCTAGCAACTTAAAGTCACTCTCAGGGGCAACTTCTCCTTGAATTTACCTTAGCCCACACTTGATCTAGCAAAAAATTGATAGCAAAGAGAGGTTTTGAGAAAATTCGCTCTGGACCCTTTGGAAGGGTCAGAAGCGAAAATCTCATTCTTGACCCAAAATCATCATTCTTTCAACTTGAAACTTCTTTGCAAGGTAGAATCGCATCCTTCATTGCCCTAGGAACAAGGTTTCATGTCCAAGAAAGGTTAAAAAGTAGGCTTATAAGGAATTTCGCTCTGGACCCTTTGGAAGGGTCAGGAGCGAAATTTCCTTTCCTGGCTGAAATCCTTCATTTTCACAACTTCCAAACACTCTCAAAGGCAAGATCATGTCCATTTCCCCTTTCAACATGCTTTGGATATCACAATTTGGTCAAATAGGGAAGGAAATGAGGTCTAGGAGGATTTTCGCTCTGGACACCTTTGGAAGGGTCAGGAGCGAAAATCATGATTTGGGCTTGATTCTTCCTTTTTCCAACTCAAAATCACCTCAAGAGGTAACTAAACATCATCCTTCACCCAAGGGATAAGGTCTTAAGCCAAAACAAGGTCAAAAGAATAGGCTTGCAAGGAATTTCGCTCTGGACCCTTTGGAAGGGTCAGGAGCGAAATTCACCTTCTTGGCTAGAATCCTTCATTTTTTCAAAGCTTCCAAACATTTCCAACGTCCAAACATGTCTACTCTTCCCTTCAAAATGCCTTGCAAATCAAAATTTGGTCAAATAAGGCCAGAAATGAGTCTTAGGTTGATTTTCGATCTGGACCCTTTGGAAGGGTCAGGAGCGAAAATCTTGATTTAGGCTTTAATTGCTCATTTTTCAAACTTCAATCTTCTCCTAGAGGCAAATATAGATTGCTTTCCACTTGAGGAACCAGGTTTTAAGCCCATTCAAGGTAGCAAATGAGGATTATAGTGAATTTCTCTCTGGAACCTTTGGAAGGGTCAGGAGCGAAATTCCTAATCTTGGCCAAAATCCTTCACATTTCTACGTTCCAGCACCTCAAAAGGCAGAGACATGTTATTTCCTTCCCAAATTCGCCCATGGAACGAGGTTGGTATCCAAAACAAGGGAGCAAATGAGGCTTATGAAGAATTTCGCTCTGGACCCTTTGGAAGGGTTGGGAGCGAAATTCCTGTTTTTGGACAAGATCCTCACTTTTCAAAACACTTCTCAAGGCAAGAACACATCAAGACTCACACACAAAGCCTAATAAACCAACGCCCATCCAAAACAAGGAAGGAAAATGAGAGTTATAAGGATTTTTGCTCTGGACCCTTTGGAAGGGTCAGGAGCGAAATTCCTCTCCCAGGCTAGAATCCATCACCCCAAGGTCTAAAATCTCCTCTCCAAGGCAAAGTTGCATCAAACTTTCTCAATTATGCCTCAAAAGTCTACAAACTTGGTCAAGCTAAGGAGAAAAATAGAAGAAATAAGAATTTCGCTCTGGACCCTTTGGAAGGGTCAGGAGCGAAATTCACCTTAGGCCATGATCCTGACTTCATTTTTTTGCATTTCTTCATTCAAACAAGTGCTTTTGCCTTCATTCAAGCTTGGGAATGCTTTAGTTCTAGGTTTTGGTCAAAGTAGAATGCCTTATGGAGAATTTCGCTCTGGACCCTTTGGAAGGGTCAGGAGCGAAATTTGACATTTTGGACTCTTCGTCAAGATCATTTTATGGAATATAACATTTAAGTATAAGAAAGAGGAAAGATATAAGGAACTTTAAGTTATATTCCATGTATACTTTCAGGATGTTTGAGAGTGGTTTCGGACCTCCAGGAGTTATATTGCAAAATCTAGTTTTTGGAGGATTCTTCAGTTTTCCAGACTTAGTCAAATTTCAGGATCGGGACATTCCAGACTTAGCCAAATTTCAGGATCGGGACATTCCAGACTTAGCCAAATTTCAGGGCATTTGAAGATCAGGATGACATTTCAGACTTCATCACTCACCAACTCGACCTAGCTCGGACCTTCAAGAATGATATCCACTCACAAAGCAAGACACAATTAGCAACGAGAGCAAAACCAGGCCCTAAGGAAGACTCTCAAAGAAACCCTAATTCTGGGGCCCTGTGGACTCACCCTGGCTCAAGCAAAGCCTGTAATACAACGATCCCCTCGACAGCACTCATCCTACAAAGGCTAACAGACAAAACCCTAAAAGACCTAGAAAACAAACCCTAGAAAGCAAAAAGCAAGGGTCCCCATTTGCAATGGGGCGATGTGTGAATACGTCACAACAAGTATTAGCCTTCCTAATACCAATGGACAATTATTAAATGCTCAGTTTGCAAATGACAGCTCTTTTTGTGGAAATGAATAAAGGTGATAAGGACCCTCCGAATTGGTTAGAAGGTCAAGAATGGCAGTGGCTAGGTTCAGATAAGTTGTAAGGTATCTAGGTATTCCTTTTGTTATTTCTAAAAGTTGAAAAAAGAGCCATAAATGGCAGACTTGTCTTTTGTCTCTAGCAGGTAGGATTCAAGTGGTTCAACAAGTCTTATCTTCTCATGCTATTTACTTCTCATCTACTTGGCTATTTGCAAACTGTCACTTCAATAAACTGCAGAAGATCCTTAGGGACTTTCTCTGGTCTGATGGATTGAGCAAGGGCAAGAGGAATGTTGTTAATTGGAAATGGTGTTGTTTACCCAAGAGCTTGGGTGGCATTGGCCTCAAGGACATCAAGATTCAAGGAGTTGCATTGGCAGTCAAATGGATTGTTAAAGCCTACAACAGGGATGAGCCTTGAAAAGTCCTTGTCAGAAACAGCTTAGCTCTATCCAAACCAAAGAAAAGGAAATCTTGTAGTACTTTTCATTTTCAGGACATTTTGTTTGGGAACTTTGATGCAAAAGTCTTTGGATCACCAGTGTTTAATAGCATATGGAAAGTTTGAAAAAATGTTACTCGCTTCAAAACAATGAGGCTTTCTCCCCTTCTTTGAAAACTCGTGCTGAGCATAGGTCTATATGGTGGAACTTGGTGTGGAAGGACAAACCCTTGCCCATACTCGAGGGTGCTCAACAAAAGTTTGGGCCTTTCAAGGAATTCATAACTTTCAGGATATCCTTGATGGTAATGACATGATCAAATATATGGTCTTCATAAGACTCAAGCAGGACATATTCTATTCTGATAAAAGCTTTAAGTTGTATGGTCCCTCCTTTTGTTTTGGCTACTGAATCTGATGTCTTCAAGGCTATTTCTTGGAAAGATGGTTCTGTTTTTTATCAAATAACTATTAAAAAACTCTACTACTTACTAACTGATACGAGGACTGTAACTGATTGTATTAACAAATGTTGAAATCTGAACTAGTCTGAGAATGTTTGGTCTGCTCAACTAGGGCACATTTGGTCCAAATGTGGGGAAGCTAAAAAACTTAGCTTTAGATGGTTGTTGCTTAAAAAACTAGATCTTGGTCATGAGTTAGTTGTGTTTGGTGTGCCTGCAAGAATTTGCGATCTATGTAATGTTCCCAAGACTTTTGAAAACTTGTTTTTTGACTGTCAATATGCCCTTGCTCTGTGGTATTTGTTTTTGGGTAATTGTATTGGTTGGAGTTGTAAAGATGGCTTTGATTGGAATAAAATTCTTGCTGGATATGTTAAAGCTTTCTCTGCTGAGCTTAATATTTTTTGGCTTATCTTGAATAATGAGATTTTTCGGGTTAACTAGAAGAGGAATGGAGAAGCATTCGAGGGCAAAAGAAGATGCATTACTTTGTTCAACAGTGAACTGACTTTCATTAATATCATTTTCAGGTTTCAGCAATACTGAAGATTCCTAAAGACAGGTTTCTGATACTGCTCAAAGAGGGCCTCACAATTGTGTACAAGTCAGAGATCAAGAACACCCATTTATTCCCACAGGAGAGAGACAAGCTCAAAAAAGAGTTGGCATTGTCGAAGGATTATATGGACAAGAAGAACATCAGTAAGCCTCCGGAGTCAGACAAGCCCAGACCTAAAAAAGGAGATAAAACTTATTACGAGCCCTTGGCAAAGGATGTGGATCCAGAAGATATGATTGATCCTCCAATTGGCGCTTATGATTGTGATTATTGTGAAACCAGTAGATATGTAAAAGGGTTGTGGGAATAATTCTGGGATGTTATAGTTTTTTGGACTCCTTTTGCATCTGTAACTATCGCTAAGTGTTCCAACAGTTTGAAGATTTCGTAAGGTGATTTATATATCAGACTAATGGAGCATAGCTCCTCATAATGTATCTGTTTTGTATTCTATATATAACTATCACTTAAATGATAAATCAGTTGTGTGTTTTCAAGATCAAATACTGCTTAGTGTTATCCTTGTCAGAGATAGACTAGCTTTTAATGAACCTCTTTCTGTACGATGGTCAAAGACCTGATGTTAAGTCACCTTTTCCAAAATGGTACAGGCTTCAGCATTGAGCCTCCTTGTTCCAACTTAAAGGAAGCATTATTACTTTGTGTGTCAATTTGTCATTGATTGATAATTGAGACAAGATGAAAAAGACAAGTTGATTGGAATCCCAGATTACTGATGCCTTAATGGTAATTACAGTCAAGGAATGCACCTTTGGATGTGTTGGTGATAGCCTTCCTCCAAAGTGGTCCTTTATGATTTCTTATTAAAGCATGTTAGGCTTCAATATGTCATGGTGTTTTGTTATTGAGTGCAGGTATTTAGATCATTGCAACCAGAAATTTCATTCAAAACTAAATAGGGTTTCATTCAGCTATAAAATATAATATTGACAAATCCAAGATATTATGTTTCCCTTTTTCCTATCACAGACAAGACAAAAGAGGATCTTAGCAGTCCAAAAGTAGAACAATTTCTAAATTCTCAGAAAAAAATACCTAGCACAAGCAATCTGCATCAAGATTTTGCAATTAAAATGTATCTTACCTATGTTTAAATATGCAAATTTATCATTATTTATCACTCGTCTTCAGTGACAAACGACCAATTAATATAACTTTGATTCTCAAAGCACTCAGTCCAATTGCTTGGGGTATCAGAAGAAGAAAGCATTAAACTTGTCATATTCATAAGATATTGATGGCCTCACCTCTGGAAAGAGATATCCTGCTTGCAATTTAGCAATATTGGCATTGCGTGGTACCTTTGTCGTATAAACTGCAAACAATCAGTAATCATTTTGTGTTCTTTTTGATGATTCCTAAGTTTATAACAAATCATACCATAATAAAATCTTTAAAAAAACAAAACTTGTGACTATACAAATAAAATTGGCATCCACAAGATTGACATAGAACAAAAAGAAAAGGGAACCACAGTGTGGTACGCCCCACACACTTTAAAAAATGAAACTAACAATTTCTTGGCCAAACATTTCTCAATAAATAAGCAACCACAGAAGGGAAATGTCTGGATTACACCCCAGCTATGAAAAGGTAGAGACATGTCTATACAAAAACATATACAACACCATGTACATTTCTATGATATGTCTGGACTGCACCAGCATTGTCAGATGATTCTGAAATGTTTCTAGGGTATTTAAATTTCTGTTTCCAGAATGGAAATAATGAAACAGGCACCCATATGATATTTCCATAACTTAGTTCCATACGACAAAGCCTAACCAGATCTGAGGAAGTTAGAAGATGTTAGGACAAACTTTGTCGATTCATGGGTATGACCTCCTGATTAATAAAACCATTAAGAGTTAAACTCTATACTGCTGCCTGTCTACTCACTTAATTGGCTGTCAAAATTTCATTTTGTACCATAGTTGAAATCAACTCTAGAGAGAAAATACAGTCTTAAAGAAAGGGCCATGCCTTATTCATTAAGTAGCAAACATATAAAAGGAAAATAGAATGACTGCTGATGAACCATTGGGTTTATGGGACATGAAAATATACCAGTCTTCTCCACAGGTTCAGCAGCAATGCACCTGATCAATCTATTTCTTTTGAAAAGGGAGGATGACTTCCCTGGCATAAAAAGGGGACTGCCAAACAAACCACTATGTTAGAACAATTCATTTTTTTATGAATACGTGTTTAAATAATGTTCTCTACATCTTCATTAAAAGTAACTTTCTTAGCCAGCACAAAAACTGTCACAAATTAATATGTTCAACCAGCTCGAATGTCTCCTAAGAATCCCCATAACGAGTATAAAGGATTCAAGTCCACTCTGAACAGGACAAAATTACCTGACTACATGACATCCATCCATGCCAATAGTCATCTGGCCACTCAAATGCATAATTATCTATCGACAAATAAGCTACAGAAAAGAATAAATCAACTTAAAGTCTTATACTAACGTTACAGCTTTACAGATGAAACACAAATACAAATTGAACATTAACAAAATATGGACTTACTGACAAATTATGGCCAGTTGAGCATATGGAATTCTCCTTAAATTCCTTTAAAATAAGAACTCATGTCATTATGCAATAACAATCAACGTTTGTTATACTGAGAATAACTATTTACATCATGTTTTCTAATTCTTTTGTGTGGTCTTTTTCACCACAGGCATTATTTTCATATTCAAATCATTACTATAATGACTATTTTTGATGAGTGGTATTTACAATTTACTTTAATAACCTTGAGGATTCACAATGCACGCAAGCATCTCTAAGCTTTTTTTAGCATGAGAAAAGTCCCACAACATAAAAATATATAAATAATACTACAATATGAGGGCCCAATTACTTCGAAATTTAAACATCATTAAGAAATTTATATTGTAACAAAAAGAAGGCAGCTACCATACCACTGATCTTATGAAGCAAAGTAATTGAATGCAAGAAAGTCTACTTCATTGATCCCCCATGTTGTGGTAAAATGGTTGCAATGGTGTTTCGCCACACAAAAGACCCAAATGCAAATCCAAATGAGCATAGATCCCTGGGCATTTGTACATTCTAATAAGTTTGCTTGGCTCAATGGTTACAGAGCCCCACAGAGAGTTTCAGAACTGAATTGCAACCTAAAGCATGGCTTCTAATCCAAAGGTCCTCCAAACCTACTGATAAAAAATTGAGCACCAAAGAGTTGTACAGCAATTACTATGGAGGAGCACTGGAAAGAACATGACCACAGTTTAAATACACTACTACAATAAGAAAGTCTATAACTCTATCAAAGAGATGACAAGTTTGTCATGTAAGTACTACAGGGAACCTTCAACCCTGCTCTTCTACTTTAAGAAGGTAGTCCATACTTACTGCTCACCACATTAAAGGTGCACCATAGCTCCAGCAGAGAAATAGCAAGTTTGTTGCTTGACCAGTACTGACCTATGTTCCCGATCTTTAAAATGAATCTTAGTTTACTAAAATCACATCAAAGGTGCCTTATAACCTTACCCAATATTTCCAAAGGAAAACCACTAAAATCAATTTTGTAAGAAAATTATCATGTGTCATTCAGTTTGTATCAAGAGCTTAAGATAAGCACATACATTTTTTCTAGTTTAAACAACATACCAAAATCCACCTTCAGCTGCAAGTATAGGGCACGTCCTCTCCTCATAAATGAGGTAAAAGATGAATATCTACTTCAATAATATAATGCCCAATATCTACAAGAAAGCATAATCTAAATACTCAACTCATACCATGTCATCAGAAATAACTTATGAATCATTACTGATCAACAGTTCTTCTGGGTCTGTTTAAAATATCAGAGCAGTTAAAAAGGAATGGAACTCGTAAATAAATGCATAGCTAAGCTGACTAGATTGAATGCCAAATGATAAATTAAAAACCATACATAAATGAGCTATTCTAAGTAAAACATGCAGGAGAACGTTTTGTGGCCATATTTTCAAATTGACTATTTCTGTAATCTCTCTATTTCATACACAATTATAAAAGGAAGATCACAATTTCTGCTAAAAAACATTTCATTGCATCCAGGTAGAAGCTTCAAAATCTTGCATCAACTTTCCATTGCTCATATATTTTCATCTTTAACTGAATGACAAGTGGAAGTCTCTAAAGGGAACTTTCCTACACACTGTTCTGGTTCTCAACGGCTTTAAGAAAATGAAAAGGCAAAATCTTTCTAAAAGCCACACCGAGTGAAGATTGGGGGAAAATATAACAAAAGAATGAGAAAAAGGCATTGCAAAGAAAATGATAAATGATGCCAGGTGTGAGAAGGTGTAAGAATTGCAAAAGCAGAAAATTGAAAGACAGAGAGCAAATTGAAGGGTCTGTGTTGAGAGGAAGGAAAGATAAAATGAAAGGGTGCAGCAGTATCAACATGAATAATGCAAGGATTACTAGACAGAGCTAAGCCAAAAGAAATAAGCTTTCTCATCCTTTAGACAAAGGCGTAAGAGATTGAAGAGAGTCCAAAAGTGAATGCATAAAAAATTGGAAGTGTAGCATTATCAGGAACTTATGACGAGCAATTTGCATAGTGGAAAACAGTGGCTCTGTAGAGGTGAATAGAAAGTGCCACATTAAAGAAAGAGAGAAGTGCAGCACATACGAGGAGAAATTCCTCCAAGGTGGGTATTATGAAAGCATGGTTTGAGCAGAGGAAAATACATCGTGTGTGAAGAGGAAAAGTGCCTTGAGAGACAACGCGCCATGGCAGGGGAGACAGGGGAGACTGTTGTAAAAGAATACCAGAGCAGAAATTAGTTTGAAAACTAGTGCGCAAGGTGACTGTGGGGCGCAGGCAAATAAGGAGTGCATTACATTGTTATTTGCAGCGAAAGAAAAGAAAGGACAGAACGCATAAGAACAGAGGAGATAAAAATGCCTATACAGAGAATAAAATATGAGTAAAGCTTAATAAGAGTGGTGGAGCACAGAGGCATAAAGATAAGTAGTGGGCAGAGATCTGCACAAGAGTGTGCGTAGATAAGAAGAGGAAACAAGGAGGAACACTGCGGTTGAAAACAATGTGTGATAGCTGCTGAGAAGAGATAAGAAAGGGTGTTGAAGAGTGGTGATTAAGCATTGGAGGTAAGGAAAGGAGGTAATTGATTGACAGTGACATGGAAGAGTGCGTTAAGAATAGTATAAGAGCTTTTGAAATCAGTTTGTAGAAGTTAATACATTGTGGAAAAAGAAGAAGAATACAATTAAAAGTAAAAAGTGCAGATTTGAATACATTTAATGTGTGAATGAAATTGTTTTCGTTTTGGTTGCAGTTGTTTGTCTGTGAATTGAGAGAGGCCAATAGAAGGCCCAAATTGTATATGCAGATTTGATTATGTTCTTGTTACAATCTAAGTAGCAGAGAGTCACTGCATTTGTTAGTGTTTTGTGTGTTGAAATTGCAGACAGGGGAGGACCCTCTTGCATTATTGGGCGTCTAGGGTTTTGAGGAGCCGTGTTTTGCTGTTTGTGGGCATTTTGGGTCTGCAACTCCTTTCCTATCCTCAACGTGGCCTTCGGAGTAGACAGTGAAGCTTGGCCTTCAAGTTTTCTAGTGTCAGTTTGCCAATTCAGTCTATTTCTTTGCTGCATTTTCTGGGTATGTTGGAAATAGATATGTTATGAATATTTTGGAATTAGGTTGCTCTTATTTTTGTAGAACCCAGATCAGAAATAAAATCTGGAATTTTCGGCTTGTAATTTCTATGTATTGTCTATTTTTTGAATTGAAAAGTTGTTGCGATATTTCCTATTTATATGCACTATATTTGTCATTACAAAACATTGCAAAAAACAATCAAAAGACATTCCAAAAAACAAAAAATCAAAGCACAAACAGGGCTGCATATTACATCTCAACCAAAATTAGCTCGAGTCTCCAAGAATATTGGGACTTTGTGGCACTTCTACAATGCTCTCTCAAGTTGATTATTTGTGTATTGCATGAACAAATTTATGTGATAGTAATAACATTATAGCACAATATAGTTTATGTTGTGGAAAATAGAAACAATTTGATGATAAAGGTGTTAAGATCATTCAGCATATCAAGCAGGTCTTAAAATGTTGAGAATGTTAGGAAGTCCTAAAGACTTAGGTTAGATTTATTCGTTTAGGAGAGTAATAGGTGTTGTATATCCTAAAAATAATGCAATTAAAACATCTTTAAGAAGGTATTTTATTAAGTTAAGATTATTATTATACTGCTGTTTTGAGTAATCTAGTGAGCTATATTGAAGACAAAATTGCTCTTCAACGGTTGAGATTCTCAAAAGACTTTTTCTACGTTTTGTTCTTCACTCTTTCACCTTTCTGGAACACATTGAATTTTAAAATTTGGCCTAGTAACATGAAAGTATGCTCATTTAAACATTGTCCCAATTTACTGCAACCAGCCGATGGGAAATTGGTAAGTGATGATACACGTGATTTCAATGGATATTATCATTATGTATAAATGTTATTGCCTTGAAATTATATTATTGAAACTAATGCTAGTATGGGCCTTGTATCCAGATATGTGGTTTCAAAGGATATTGTTTTATGCTAGTATGGGCTTGGGTTGAATTACAATAGGAAGCATGAGCATATAGGCATGCTAGCTTGTCAGATATCCACGTAAGAGATTGAATTTCATCATGCATGTTGGCCACATATTGCTAGATCCTCTGTGATGGGTCAGGCTACTCCACTAGAGTGGCATGGGAAAGCTTAATACTTCATGGCAAGTTGTTAGTCACCTCAGTGATACTCTCTCTCTCTCTCTCTCTCTCTCTCTCTCTCTCTCTCTCTCTCTCTCTCTCTCTCTCTCTCCATGCAAATTTTGAGCATGATATCAGAAAGTATTTGTAATTGTAACATAAAATGTTTTGAGTTCTATAGTGTCATTACCTCTTTGGTATTTTATTTATTTTCTGATTTTTTTGAAAGGGAATGAATCCAAACAACAGGTACAAATTCTAGCCACACTTTCAAGACACATCAAACTTCACTGATTTATGTCGAAAAAACCCTAAAATGTTATATAAAGCCAGAACTGAATCAGGTCAACCAAATAATCTTCCAATATGATTTATTTGAAAAGTATAGCTACTAAAAACAATGAATGAAGATGCTGGAAAGTACAAATCATAATTTATAAGATACTTTTGTTCTCACAAAATGTTGTACCCACCTCAGTAAGACAGTCCATAACGGTGAGGTCTGAGATTAAGATGTAAATGTTCACAAATCTTAGTAATGTGATCATAGCTTACCCTGCACAACGCTAAAGGCGATGTTGTACTGCTCATGTGGTACGTCGATGCATTGCCGGTGTTTAGAAAGTTAAGAACGAGGCCCACCCTAACTAAGAACAAAAGAGAATCCCAAACGAATGTATCGACTTTGCAAAAGTCCGTAAGTCGTGTAAGAATGAAGCTAGGGTTTAGGGTTTTTGACATTTTGACTATAATCAAAATTTTACAATGTTTGATATTTTGACTACAATAAGGATTTTGGGGTTCTTGATATTTTTACTGTGATCAGGACTCTACGGTTTTTTATATTTTGATTACAACCAAACTGAACTCATTGCCAGTGATTCAATAACGTGCATTGCAACACATTTGGTGATTTTTTTATTATTATCATTGTTCTTCTGTTGGGGTCGACAGGCAGTATAAAAATGCGTGATAAGGGTATTAGCAACTGATGTCGACTTGGAAAACGACATTAGAAAAGTAGATTGGGTTTGAGAAATACCTGTGAAATGCCTTGCTATGTGTGTTGTTGTTTGCATGAAATAAATGTGAAGGCAGAGAAAGAGAATAAAGATTCGAGGCAGCCATGAATTCTTCAGGGCAACAGTGTTCTTGCTAGTTGCTTGGTCCAACTGAAACTTATTAAAAAACACTGGGAATTTTGAACATTTGTCACATTGTCTTGACTCAATTTACCATTTTATTGTAGTTAACAATAACAATATTGTCAAGTTATTTGACTGCAATATAATAATAATTATAAAATTATTATTATTATAAAAAATAAAAAAGAGATCAAGATATGCATTATTATTTGTTGTTCATTATAATAAGAACATCGAGATTCTTTTTATGCTAGAAATGCGATGATATTATTTATGCATTAATAGTAATTTTAATCTTAGTTGTCTAAGATCTGATTAAATGCTAGGGTTGATGATGTTGTTATTTCAAATAGTAATAAAAATAATAATAATGAGTTTTGTGTAAGGTTAAGAATTAGATCTCTATTATTGTTTTATTCTGAGACATTACATCTAAGGTGATGATCACACATGATATGTTGTATTGAAAATGAAATCATGAAGAATATTATGGAGTAGTTCTTTATAATGGTGAAATCGATAGATAAGTTTTAGAAGTTCTGATAAAGAAAATGGCTCACTAATTTTTAATTATCGGGAGACAATGTGAATACCTAGAATTTAATTTAACAAAATACATTAGAAAATTGTTCAACATTGTCATTTTATTGATTGAAGAAGTTATTAAAGCCACAAAAGGCCTAAACTTTTTTAAGGAGGTCTTGTACATGATACCGTCATTTTGGTAAAAAAAGAAATTATGACAATTATAGATATTATGGGAAGGAATATGTATGTCAAGTTGACTACAAACAAATACATACGTAGCTCTTAGTAAAATAAGGTTTTTATAACCAACTTCGGTTATTGTCATGGGTCTACAATGGGAAAAACTAATCAGACCTTTAACATTACACAAACGAAGGAAGATGAAGTATTGAGAAAATGCTACTAGCTATTCACAATGAGACATATGAAGTGCAACATGCAGCAACATAGAATATTTATGGCTTGTCATTTTTTATTTATTATCCTCGCAACAATTAAAAAACATTTGTAGGACCTCGAGGAAAAACTCTTGCATATTTTTCTACAATAACAATTTGGAGGAAAAGAATTGTGAGAAAAAATAAAAAATCAAATTTTTACCAAAGGGAGTTGCCCGATGACAACAACTCAATTTTATATATACATCAGTGACATATTATAACAATATAAATGTGTTTTAGTGATTAAAAAGTTATTTTAAATATATTTCTAAGATATAGAAGCATCTTTAAATTTTGTCCACTCTTTTTTGTATAATTTATCTATCCTTGATGTTGTCTAAAATGATATAGTCTAGCATTTTTTATATACAAATATTTAATTTAAGAACTAGGTTCTACTAAGTGTATTGCTACTATCAAATATGGAGTAATTCTATAATAGACAATATGTGTACATATAGGTAGAGTGATTGGGTCAAACCCAGAAGTCGATCCTAACACTTTGATGAGTGGTGGTAAATAAGTTCCACCAAATGGCAAAAAAGTGGGGCAAATTGTGTTTTGGATGAGTTTTACCAACTCTCCAAGTCACCACATTACCTACCTAAAGTGGCTTAAAGTCGTGTGTCAAAATACATGGGATAATTACTTATTAAATAATAAGTAAAATATATTCTACACTAATGCCCCCTCCCCTAAGTGCGATTTAGGGAGTAACGTATACTTGTTGGATTATTGGGGAGATTGTTGGATTTGGTTGATCATTGTTGTTGCTAGGATATGTTATTATCATTGAAGTCAACATATTCCTGTGAGTTATTCCGGTGAGTTTGGGAAGAGTTTTTGATCCAGTGTTTTATAGTTTGGTTTTCCTGATCATTGTTTTGCAGAGTCTGGTATTTCCTTCGATGTGTTCAGATCTTGTGATGAGACTTTGGATTATTGTTTAGGATGATCTTTTGTATCTTCATTTCAGACGGTTCGTGATTTGGTGCTCTGCAAGTTATCTTTCTTCATGACAGTTGTTGATTGGTTGTGTTCTTGAGTTTTGAGACGTTGACCGATGAAGATTTGAAAAGAGGTGTTGGTGCAACTATTCCGGATGATTATAGCATGTTTTCTGGTGTTTACTAGTTGTGTACTATTTGTTTTGGTGATCTGCATTGATCTTTGCATGAGTGTTTGATGATTTCTATGAACCGGTGATGATTTGTGTGTTATGCAGTATTTCTGGTGGTGTAGCGTGTTGCGGTTGATCTTGGCGAGATTTCTAGTGGATGTAATCATTTGGCAATTTGATTTAGGTTCATGCTATGTGATGCTCTGCAAAAAGGGAAGGTTAGTCAATAATATCAAGACATAAACAAGAAGAAAAGCCAAACCATTAGTGTCAGAAATCACAAACAAAATACTTTCCTACACAAACATATCAAAAGAGATATCAAAAGCATGATAAAATATCTAACTAAGAAGGTAAATATGATGAGGCATCTCCAAATGCCTCCTAACATGCTCTTGGTTTCTTCTCCCTTGTTCCTCTCCTCTCCAAGTTCCAAAATAGTGTAGCTCTCAGCAGCTTTTTTGCACTATGGATGCTTATGGAGGTTTGAGATTGAAGTATTTGCTCTAAATGTGAATGAAAAGCTAATACTATGCTATTGATGCTAAAATGATTTATTTTAACCAAAATGACAATATTATTAGTTGATTATGTTAAAATGCTCTCTCAAAATGCCTATAGCTTAAATGCATACAAGTTTTTAAGATCTTGATTATGAAGAAATGAGCTCTATTTATAGGTAACATGGAGCAATGGATGGTTGAGATTGAGTAATCTCAACAAGGGTCAGGATTGAATGATTTGAGATCCATGTGAGGGCTTTCAACCCAATCCTAAGATGACAAGTGTCAATGTGGGATAGGTTGAGAGGAGAGGGAATAAGCATTAAATGCTTGAAATGACTTTGGGAGTTAAGGTTGAAGTTAGTTGAATGAATAAACTCTTTATTCAAAGAATAAAGCTTTTATCCAATGGATAAACTCTTGTGCAAAGGTAAAAGGGATAACCATGGTCAAAGCAATAAATGTTTGAGGAGACACATGAGTGCAAGTTGAAATAACCATAAATGGTTATATAAGAGCCATTAATGGTCATGTAAGAGCCATTAGTGGTTTTGGAAGACTTTGGAGGTTAAATTGTTAAACACACAAAGCATTAAATGTTTTTCAAAGACTTTGAAGTCTTTGAGAAGTGACTCCAAATTGCTTAGGAATGTGACAATAATTAGGGGATGGTTTAGGCTACTTAGGAAGGGGTTAGAAAAATCTAGAAGGGGGTTTAGAAATGCAAGTGGGTTTGGTGGGTGAGGGAAAATAGGATTTTATTAAAATAAAAATTCATTTATTTCAATAAATGTGCGCAAGTTGCATTTGTAGAAAAATGCAAGTGGGGGGGATAAATGATTTAAATAAATGTTTTATTTAATTTATTTAAAAGAGGAAAAGGGGGATTTAATTAAATAAATAGATTTATTCATTTAATTGATTTGAATTTGGTTTAATGAATTAATTAAAATAAATTGAATAATTTATTTAATTAATAGGAGAATGTTTGAAGATGAATTAATTAAATATTAATTTAATTAACTGATGGCTAGTGGATTTTTAATCAAATAAATATGAAATATTCATTTAATTAAAATGGACAGATTTATGTGACTACATTTGCCCCTGTTTCAGATGGTGCGGTTTATCGCATTGTTTCAAAGAAAGAAAAATAGGTGTGAAGAAATGTCCCATAAAATATTGATTTAATGGGTGGTATGCCCCCTCGAGAGATGGACCGAAAATTTTCAAAAAATCGGGCGATCTCTCGAAAAAGAATGAAAATTGGTAGGGTGGTAGAAGAGAATGGGTGGTATGCCCCCTCGAGAGATGGACCGAAAATTTTCAAAAAATCGGGCGATCTCTCGAAAAAGAATGAAAATTGGTAGGGTGGTAGAAGAGAAGTTAGCAACGCGGGTGAAAAAATAGAAGAAATCGGGGGTAAAATGGAGAAATGGGAGGCTCGGGAAGTTTACAGGGACCACGGCGGTAAGCGAGGGAAAAGTTACGGGGACAGCGAAGGGTTTATATGGGGAGAAAGGGGTGAAAACAAGATCATTTGTTACCGCGACCAGTGTGAAACCAGAGCTCTGAGATTGACTTTTGAGAGGAGCGAGCAGCAGTCAGGATGCCAGTACCAGTTGTAGAGCACCGATTCGAGCGAGTTCGTCGGTTCCAGTGGCCGGACGACTACGGACCAGCGGTACGCAAATTTGAAATTTTAATTTTTATGCATTTTTGATACGCTTTTTGCTGAGTCGAAGTTGAGTCGGAACAATAGCGCTGAAACGACATTTTGGCGCTATTGTCCAATTAACTAGCGTTATTGTGCCGCAATGGCGCAATTGAGGTGTTGCTTGAGCGCTTTTGAAACTTTTAGCACTATTGTAGGCTTGTTTAGACGCTATTGATGGAGGAGCGCTGTTGAGTGGTTAATTAAGCACTTTTGTCGTTGATCAACGCTATTGTATAGTTGTTGTAGCGATTTTATAGTTTTAGCATTGTTGGATAGCTTATTAAGCGCTTTTGTTAGGGGTTTAGCACTATTGTAGAGAGTAGTGCTTTTGTTTGCAAAATAATGGATGCCCCAGTTTGTGTGAAAATCTTCTGATGTCAAAGATGGATGGATAGAGAGGCGAAGTGGGAGTTGTTTTGAACCATAGCATCCTGATGGGACTTAGGTCATTAGGATAAATGCATGTTAAAGTCTAGGTGTGCCATGATTGTATACCTGTTGAGACCCGAAGATACTTGATCAAAGTATTTGTTGATAGTCTAGGTTTAAACCTTAAGAAAGTTTGAAAACAAAACAACTGATAATTGATTGATTGATGCCTGTGTGTAGGAGGATCTACGCGTGTTGCAGTTACGCGAGAGACATCTGGCGACACAGGGGTTGCGGGGTCGGCTAACAGAGGTCGAGATCGATTGCATTGCCGCGACTGGATTATATGGTGTGATGCACATGCCCGTGATTTGGATGAATCATGGATTGATTACTGCGTTAGCATAGCGTTGACACAGCGAGACGTGCACTTTTCACCTGCACAGGGGGAGATGACAGTGACCCTGGAGGATGTGTCGCATCCTGCGTATTCCAATTCGGGGGGAGCTGGTGACATATGATAGATCTTGGGGGACTCTAGCAGTACAGAGATTCTTTGATGAGGATGTTTTCATTGATGATGGCTCCATTGCTTGGGAGGATATTGTGACTTTATACGAGCCATTACCAGCAGTTGTGTCCAGCTTTGTGGGAGGACTATTGTGTCCTGATAAGCGCTCTCATGGTCTGGCCATTGGATGGGGACAGGTGATAGAGTAGATGATTACAAAGGGGACCTGTTTTGCCTGGGGACCGTGCGTGCTGACGCACCTGTATCTGGAGCTGCATGAGGTGGTATACCGTGGGAGGGGCTCCTTAGCAGTGGGAGTGACACTGCTACATATTTGGGCGTGGGAGCACCTACCAGTGACTCAACCAGTGAGTCTCAGATTTCGCGCAGTGGATCAGCCGTATATGTTCATGTATAGCAGTATGATGAGTCAGCCCCACCTGGGGAAGTTAGAGTGGTGGCAGCGGGCATTAGATGATCTTGATGTAGTTATATGGAGACCTTACTTGGAGTTCGAGCCCTGGGATGATGATGCGGAGGCACTGCCATAAGTGTTTATGACCCGATTCCTCATTGGGAGGACCTCATACCATGTAGAGAGACAGGTGCCAGGTAGAGTGATGAGGCAGTTTGGATGGCAGCAGAGATTGCCTAGTGGTTCAGGGGAGTATGCTCGGGTGATACGAGAGAGATATGCATGGGAGCCAATGCTTCCATATGACCAGGCACTGGCAAAGTTTTGGATGCTGCAGGCGAGACCTTGGGATATACGACCGAGGGTCGTGGATGCAGGGGTATCAAATGAGTACACGCAGTACCTGGTGGCTCATCCGATTCTACGGATATCTGATCCAGCAGAGTCGGTGCCCAATTTTGAGGATGAGAGGGGACGGAGACGGAGAAGGGCAGGAGGTCGAGGACCGATAGTAGGGGGAGGAGGGAGAGGAGATGGTGGAGATGGAGGAGGAGGTGGTGGAGGAGGTGGAGGAGGAGGAGGTGGTGGGGGAGGTAGTGGTGGAGGTGGTGGGGGAGGTAGTGGAGGAGGTGGTGGGTTGGGGAGTCGGATTCAGTGGAGAGGGAGAGGCAGATTGCCACTGCGAATATCGCAGGGACTGTTGATGCAGGGAGGAGTTAGATTGGATGGGAGAGGGAAGGAGAGGGAGATACCGATGGATAGAGGGGAGAGAGCCACTGGAGAGGGATATACCGGTGAGGTAGCTATGGAGACAGGAGAGGGATCAGGTGGAGATGTGCGAGAGCGACTAATATAATTTTGCAGTCTCGACTTGAGGCATCTGAGACACGGGTCGACTGGAGGCGGAGGTTGCAGCTAGGGATGTGCAGCTATTTGCATGAGAGGCGGAGTTGACTGTAGTGCTGCAGGAGAGGGATAGTGCAGTGGAGAGATTAGTGGAGCTACAGGAGAGAGTCCGGGTTGGAGTAGGAGCATAGGGACCTACTGGGGAGGTGATGAGACAGTTTGGACGGGCACAGGCTGAGATAGAGTATTGGCGGGGACTATATGAGCAGGTGGTGCCAGCTAGTCTGCGAGCACTGAGCTATACATAGATGCAATAGACCAGGTCAGAGCAGTCGCAGAGGATGCAGAGTAGTGGGGGAGTGATGGGTCCTCTACGGAGAGACAGATCAGGGGGTGCAGGAGCTAGTGGGGGATTGATGGGGCCTCCACGGAGAGATAGATCAGATGGTGTAGGGACCAGTGGGGGAGCAGGTGGCGATGGTGGTACAACATCCGGTCAGAGTGGCATCTAAGAGAGCATTTTTGCATATATGTATTTATTTTTGGATTGTATCTTGGATGGCTCTTGGTAGTCGATTTTTTAGACTTCATTGTACTCTGATACATGAGATGATATATATGAGGAGATCCCATTTTTTGATTTATATGCATATTGTGATGTATGGATGCTATGCAGGATGGTGTTTGTATGAGTTTATTACTTAGATGGATACGCATATATGTATGCATTTATGAGATGATTCCTATATGCATGCTTTTATGATGATTTATGATGTTGGATATTGACATATGAATGCAGGTTTATACATGTGTGTATGTTTTGTTTTGATGTGATGATTTATGTATGTAATGCCATGATGATGATGTATGCTCATGATGAGTTATGAACAGGATTTTGGTGTTTCCTATTTTGGTATAAGGATGAGATAATGATAAGCAATGATGTTAATGCAATGTTTGAATGAATGATGTTATGTATGTTTATGCATCTAGATATTTTTAGATGAATGTAATATGGATAAACAAAATGTAAAGTACAAATGTTTATATGATGATGTCTAAATGAATGCATATGTATAATGGATATATAAAATGGTATGAACCAATGTTTTGGAAACAAATGGGTTTTATGATTCTAAATGCCTTAATATGATTAAGTAAAAATGATAATGTGATGATACTACAACTTATGGTTTTAATAACTACACCTTAATGCAATTAAAAAAAAGGATAATGAATGGAATGTAAAATGAATCCTAAAATGAGCATAATAAGATACTTAATAATGGATGAATGAATGCACCTTTTAATGAATAGATAGGTGAATGCAATGATAAATGATAAAGGATAATTAACCATGATAAACTGATAATTGATATCTAACACTAGATGAATGCATATTAAATGGTTTAATACAATCAAGGATAATTTGATCCCATGAATGAATCTAATCATCATGATTATGCAATGATGCAAATGATTTAATGAAGATTAATGTTTAATAAACTAAATGAACTATATGCAATTTAATTAAAAATGACATGAATGTACTTAATGCAAAATGCAACTAAATGTAATGATGATATGACCATGAGGAATGCAAGGTTTTTGAGACTTTGCGTGATGCATTGATGATGTATCAGAGTACTCAGTCATGATTGTATCCAAGACCAGCTTAATTTTCACATAATTGTTCATATTAACCTTGTTCATGTTTGCATATAAATCATACATACGAATGAGTGAATGGATGGGTGATATGCAACGGAATGCAATATATAATCAGATGAGATGAAATGACGATCCGTAGTGCTCTATTTTCATCATTGAGCTTTAAAATGTTGGAAGAGAATACAAGCATCTTGACATAATGATTCAAGATGACCTGAGTATTTCTTACATGGATTTGATATAGCAAGTTAATACAAACGACTTGATATAAGGGTCAAGTCGACCAGAGTATTGCTTGCGGAACAGACAAGGATCATCTATGTTTGTGCATGACTTGGATCATCCTCCTTGATCTTGAATTGATCATATCCTGAGACAAGTTCATACCTTAATAAGAAACAAAACCTTTATCCAATTTGGATGAGGTAGGAACCAAAGAAGGAGCATTGTTCTTGTAAGCCAACAGTATATACATAAAGAATAAAGAATATGGATCCTTGGTAATGGTTCATGCTCATATGGTCAAGGTATACGCTGTAGTCAACAAGTCGTAGTGATCTATGACTGCATTTTGCATAAGATCACGTAGCTTAGTGAACTTCCCACGTAGACACCATTAGTACATGCCCCAGTACTTCATCGGAATAATTCGCAGAAGATACACAAACAACGTTGTAAGAACTTGATCCATATAAACGAATGAATTACTCACAAATCAACCAAGTATTTGATAGCTTAACACAATTTTCTTGTCAAAGAAAATGTCATTTTGTCTTTGTTTGGGTAAGGAAGGATGCATCCTTGTTGAAGACAGTTTGATTGTTGATGTTGATTGTTTGGTCAATTTGAGAAGTGATCATCGTGTGAGTATATTTCAACGCTTGTTTGGTATCTGCTCGGATGAGTATGTACAAGGTGTTGCCATGTTTTTGTGTGATTTTTTATGTTTTCTGATGTTTTTGGATTTTGTGAGATTGTTTTTGAATGTTTTTGGATTTTGGAATTGTTTTGAATGTTTTTGGTATTTTGATGCTTGTTTTGAATGTTTTTGGATTTTGTGAGATAGTTTTGAATGAAGAACTTTAATGAATCACAAGACAATGTAGAATCCACTTCCATCAATAGGTTAAGGGCATTGCCCCCAGTTTAGTCATAACTACGAAAAAGCGGGATGCAAGACGCATGCAGTACTTTCTTAATTGCAGATTTATAACAAGCCATGGTGGTAGATGGATGGATGTATGTATGAAGTAGATGTGATCGCAACAAGTCTGAAAGACAATGGAGCCATAGCCTTTTATGAGTGGCGCCTGTTTGCCAGGTTTTCACCATCGTACTTACCCAAGGTGCCACCGGAGTGGTTGTTCACCGTTTGGATGCATGACTTTTCTTTACTATTTTGATGTTTTTGTATTTTCTTCAGGACATTTATCTGGATGTTTTTGGTATTTTTGCCAGTATATATGGAAGCCTGATGCTCTGTGTAGCTTATGTGTAAAACTGTTTGAGGTGCATGTTGTTGATCGGATCTGCTAGTGGTTCTCCTTCTGACGTAGCCAACTGATATGCTCCGGACCCAAATACAGCAGTGACGACATATGGACCCAACCAATTTGATTCAAACTTTCCTTGATGTTCTCGGTTGGGTTGGTTACAAGGATTTTCTCGAAGAACAAGATCACCTACCTCGAATGCACGAGGCTTAACTCGATGATTATAGCTTCTGCTCATGCACTGCTGATAGGCTTTGAGGTGGTTGTATGCAGCTTGTCGCTTTTCATCAGGTAGCTCTAAGTCCTGAAGACGGGATACTTTATATGCTTCATCATCGATGAGTTTGTGCAAGGAAACCCGTAGTGATGGTATCTCGACCTCAATAGGTAGAATAGCTTCTACACCATAGACCAATGAGTATGGAGTTGCGTCTGTAGGGGTTCGAATGCTAGTTCGATATGCCCATAGTGCTGGATTCAATTGAACATGCCAATCATGACCGACATCATTGACTGTCTTCTTTAGGATTCTTAATATGTTCTTGTTTGATGCTTCGGCCTTACCATTGCCTTGTGGGTAATAGGGAGTGGAAAAGCGGTGTTGGATGTGAAATTTCTCACAGAGTTCACGGACATCTTGATTTTTGAAAGGAAGACCGTTATCTGTGATGATGGACATGGGTACACCATACCGGCAGATGATGTAATTGAGGATGAATGAGGCGATTTGCTTGCCGGTAACTTGGGTAAGTGGAACAACTTTGATCCACTTTGTGAAATATTCGGTGGCGGTAATAATGAATTTATGGCCATTGGATGAAGATGGATGGATTTTACCCACAAGGTCGAGGCCCCATTGACAAAAAGGCCATGGTGTCATGATTGGTTGCAATTCCTGTGCTGGTGCATGTATCAGGCCTCCATGAACTTGGCATTTCTTGCACTTCCTGACAAAGTAGTAGGAGTCTTTTTCCATAGATGGCCAATAGTATCTATTGCGCAGGAGTTTCTTGGCTAGTGACGGACCGCTTGCATGAGTTCCACAAATTCCTTCATGTACCTCTTCCAAGGCCTTTGTTATCTCATCTTGTTCCAGACATCGAAGGAGAGTACCATCAAGACTGCGTCGGTATAGGGTTTTGGCAATAATGGCATATCGAGCAGTTTGGCAAATGAAGGTTTTACGTTGGTTATTCGATTGGTTAGGAGGAAGGGTGTGATCGTGAAGATAGGTGTAAAACTCACTGTACCATGGGGATTCAGAACCGACAAGGCGACATATCATCTCAGATTTGGGGATATCATAAGCGGGAATCTAAAGTTGTTCTACCAAGAACTCGTAGCGTGTTGAATTCTGCAGAAGATCTAGGAGAGATGCGATGGTAGCCATAGCGTCAGCAGCTTGATTCTAATCTCTTGGTATCTGCTCAAAGGTAATTGTAGTAAATGATTCCTTTATACTATCCACCATTTGCTTGTACGACATGAGTTTGTCATCCTTGGTCTGATATTCATCTGTTGCTTGTCGAATGACCAGTTGTGAGTCGCCATATACTTGTAGTTCTTGTAATTTCCATTGTACGGCTAGCCTGAGTCCTATAATCAGGGCCTCATACTCTACTATGTTGTTAGTGCATGGAAATGTGAGCCTATAAGACTTTGGGATGCTGTCACCTTGAGGTGTGATAAACAAGATGCCTGCCCCCGAGCCATGCCTAGCGTATGAACCATCAAAGTATAGTTTCCATGGTTGTACTGTTGTGATCATGAATATCTCTTCATCTGGAAAATTGGAAATGAGAGGATGATCGCCTATGAGTGGTGCTTCGGCCAATTGATCTGCAATAACTTGACCTTTGATAGCTTTACGGTCCACATACTCAATGTCAAATTTGCTTAGAATCATCACCCATTTGGCCAAGCGACCGATCAATGCTGCTTTGCTAAGTAAATACTTGAGTGGATCAATCTTTGCAATGAGTTGTACCTTGTGTGTTAACAGATAGTGCCTTAGTTTAGTGGCTACCAAAATTACTGCTAGGCAAGCTCGCTCAATAGGTGTGTAATTGAGTTCATAGCCAACCAGTGTGCGAGAGATGTAGTAAACAACGCACTCTTTCCCTTCTGCATTATGTTGTGCCAGTAGTACACCCAATGTTGTACTTGTTGCTGATATATAAAGTAACAGAGGTCTACTTGGGTCTAGTGGGATCAGCAATGGGGTATTCATGAGATAGTTTTTAAGCATTTGGAATGCTTGCTGGCATTTGGCATCCCATTGAAAGCGGATGTTCTTGTGTAACAGGTGTGTAAAAGGATGACACTTATCTGCCAGTTGTGCAATGAATCTTCGGATGGATTGTAGCCGTCCTTGTAATGTTCTTAGCTGACTGATATTCTTTGGTGGTGGCATGTCCATGATTGCTTTTACCTTTGTTGGGTTGACCTCAATACCTTTGCTTGAGACAATGTATCCTAGAAGCTTCCCGGAGGTTACTCCAAAGACACATTTTTTTGGGTTGAGTCGAACATGGTATTGTTCCAGTCTATCAAAGATTTTATCTAATATGTCGAGATGACCTTCTATGGTGAGTGATTTTGCTAGTAAGTCATCAACATAATCTTCCATCATAATATGCATCATGTCATGGAAGATGGTGGTCATTGCTCGTTGATAGGTCGCTCCTGCATTCTTTAGGCCAAAAGGCATTACATTCCAGTAGTATGTGCCCCATGGACATGTGAAGGCTGTCTTATGTTGATCCTCTGGTGCGATTTTTATCTAATTGTATCCTGAAAAGCCATCCATGAGTGAAAGCATGGCATGTTCTGCTGTTAGGTCTACTATGATGTTGATATTTGGTAGGGGGAAGTCATCCTTAGGACATGCCTTATTCAGATCTCTGAAGTCAGTACAAATGCGGATGCCCCCTTTTGGTTTGCCAGCAGAAACAATGTTGGAGATCCAATCTGCATAATCAATTGGTCTAATGAAACCAACATCTAGGAGTTTCTTGAGTTCTATTTTGACTAGGACTGCAATCTGAGGATGCATCTTACGAAGCTTCTGCTTGACAGGTTTGGCTCCTTCTGCTACTGTGAGGTGATGCATGACTAAATCAGGATCAAGTCCAGGCATGTCTGCATATGACCATGCAAAGTTAATCTGGCACTTCTAGAAGAATTCAACAAATTTAGGTTGTTCCTCTGGAGTTAGAAGAGATGCCAGATGTATGAGGTGAGGAGTTTCAGGAGTCCCCACATTGTATTCTTTGGTTTCTTCAATGAGAATCATTGATCGTTCCTGTTGTGTACTAGTAGGGAGAATGTCAAACCCTTCATCCTCAGGTGCCTCAGAGAGGTTTTCACCATTGGATACGCTCTTTCTTTTTACTTTTGTTGAATCAAATAGTGCCACGGTGTGGTTTTCACTGGAAGATCCATGTTTTATTGTTATATTTTTGCAGCTGAAAGGTTTGGCATCTGCCCCAAAGTATGCTGCGCTATTAAGTTCTATGGCGAATCCAGCTTTGTGATCCCCGCTTGGCAAGTTATCCCTTAATTCCAAAAAGTCAATGATGGCCTCATCGTTTTGGAAGAGGTCAAGACATGGGGGATTTGGTTGGTTCCATTTGATGAGCTCAGGATGGATAATGGACATTACTTCATCGATTAGGTTAAGTTCGTTAGATGTATCAGTGAGGATTAAGACGTTATGGTGAAGGTCGTTGATGGTACTCTCCCTGTCAGAATTAGACGTAGTATGAGATGTAGGGTCTGTGGAAGAAGTTTCCAGCTCAGGAACCCAAGAGGTCTTTATCTGTGCTTCTCTGTAAACAGGGATGTCTGTGCGAGGTGGAGGTGGTGATGTGTCTTTCTCATCTAAAGTGTTAAGCTGTATTAAATCAAATTCCCATTCATGTGAGTCGGTCTCTGAATCACTTTCCAGCATCCGATTACTATACCATACTGGGATGTCTATTGTGTTAAACACTGCGAGTGTGATCGGTTGATGTACCTTTGTAGATGAAGTGATCGGTGCTGCAAGAAGGATGATGGGGATCAATGAATCTGATACGGGGAGTATCGATAGTGTTGACTTGGTTGCTTCTACTGGAGTTGTTGGTGTTATAGATGTTGCTGCGTGTTTGGATACAATTGTTGCTGCTAATGGTGTTATTGATGGTATTGCTGCTACTGATGGGATCACTAGTTTGATTGGTGGGATGACTGGCATTGTAGATGGTTGTGTTGGGATTTTGAGCCTCGGTGGGGCAGTTGTGATGATGTTTGATACCGCTTTGATAATGAAAGGTGTCCTCTTTGTAGTAGGCTGATATAGTGGTTCGCTGGGTTTTTCTTTGAATCGGAGCTTAGGAAAGATCTCATTTTCAAAGCCTAGGCTTGTATTACCTGTGGGCTTTAATTCCGGCAGCAGTGGTTCATGTCTTCCTTGTTTGCAAGATCCCAAAGCGCTCTGACCATCATACCCCATTCTTTGCATAATGAGAAGGCCTTTGCCATATTGATCCGTGGGAAGCGTAGCTTGCGGTATATCAGTGGTGATGGGATCTTTATAGATCCATTACACTAAGTTCTCATCTTGGGTTTCTTCTTCTTGACTCTTTCCAAGGATGAAAGGTGTTAAATCACATGCTGGCGTGATCAATGGTTGCTGGAGTAACTGCTGCGGTTTGCCATATGTTCTAGGAGAAGTGGGCATTTGTCCCACACAAAAGAGTTGACTCAAATTGTATTCCCCAGGACCTTCCTCTGCTATTTTCATCTTAAGTTTTTCTTGCTTGGGTATAGTGGTGTTCAAACTGGCAAGAGAGGTTGGACTTATATATGATGTGGAGGAAATGGCTTCTCTATTATTAGGAACGTTAATCTCTAGTTGATGACTGATGTTATGACAATATGCAAAGGGATTTGCATCGCCCAAGATTGTGATCTCTACACCGTTATGTGGGAACTTGATACATTGATGGTAGGTAGATGGAATGGCTTGCATGGCATGTATCCAAGGTCTTCCTAACAATAGATTGTATGGCAAAGGATGGTCCAGAACTTGACAGATGATGTGTTTCACCACAGGGCCCACTTGGATTGGTAGTACCACCGCTCCTTTGGAGGAACGCTCTGCATCATCATAGGCCTTAATTGTGATCTTCTTACGGGGATCCATGAATTCAATGGCATATCCCAATGGTGTGACTAACTACAATGTACAAATATCTAAGCCTGCTCCATTGTCGATCAAGACTCGCTTGATCCTATGTTGGTTGATAAAGCCTTCAATGTGTAGCGAAGCATTATGAGGTTGCTGGAAGGAAGAGTTGTCACTTTTGGAAAAAGTGAGACAAGGTGATGACTTTAGACTTCCAACCATGGCTTGAAATTGGTCTGTATTCAGGTTTGCAGGGACTGACGCCTCTTGCAGAGCTTGATCCAAGATTGTTTTATGAGATGGCAATAGGCGCAATAGCTCTAAAATGGATATAAGTGCAGGCATTTTATCTAATTGTTCCACAAGATTGTACTGCTTTGGTATGGAGGTGATGCCTTGTGGAGCTGCCTTTATGGTAACCTTGCCGCGACATGTAACAACATTGCAATTTGAGTTGGGATTCTTGATGGTTATAGTTGCAATTTGTTCACTGGCATCATATAGGTGATTTACAGTATAATTATATGCAGCCTGCGTATAATCAGTGGTATCAGTGCCTCTCCTGGAAGTGGAAGGACCCCTTTGATCTTGTGATGGAAGTGGATTTTTGAACATCAGATGATCATTGTTTGTTGTTTTGGGGTCATGTCCTTCGATTTCAATTTCACCTTGGTCAATAAGATCCTGAATAAGATCTTTTAATCTGTGACAATTACTTGTCTTGTGTCCTCTCCCTTGATGGAAATCACAGTGTTCAGTATCTCTCCACCATGCAGGTTTAACCTGAGGCTCATAGTTTGATGTTTTAGGTAGAGTGACCAAATTTTGAGAAACGAGTTGTTGCAATACTATTTCGATGGGTTCCCCTAGGGGAGTGTATGTTCGTTTTTGTTTTTGCTGATGAGGTCTAGGTTCATCGCGAGATGTGATGCAACCTTGATCTGAAGGAAAAATTGTGTTAGTCTGAGGTGGAGGATTCTGTCCTGCAAACCGAACCACAGGTTGTGCACTTTTGATAGTTCTGGCATCCACAACCCCATCGTTGACGATATTCTTGGTTTTGTTCCAGAAGCTTGGTTTATCACTATTGAAGCGTGGGCAAGGACCATCCTTTGGTTCATTATAGATTTTGATAAGTCCTTTCTTGATGAGGGCCCACTCACATTTCAAACCCTTGGTGATCATGTCATTAAAAGAGTCTGTGTCTTTGACATCCAGGTGAAATTCCATTTCTTCGTTTAAGTTGGAAATGAATATTTCCACTAGTTCTCGTTCAGGTAACTGAAGAGAACATCTGCCAGACATTTGATGCCATCATTGCAAGAATACTGAGAATAGTTCACCTGGTTTTTGTTTAGTGTTGCACAGATCAGCCATGGTGATGTCGCGTTCAATGTTATGAGAGTAATGTGCCAAGAACTTTAGGATTAGTTCTTCAAAGGTCCTAATGCCACCTGGTAGTCGGGAAAAGCATGATGTGGTTGTTCCTCCTAAGCTTCGAGGAAAAAGGTGCATTAGGTATGTGTCTTCATATGCCACTTCGAGGCAAGCGGAATGGAATTCTCTTACATGATCGCGAGGATCTCCCTTTCCTCTATATTTTTCAAATTTGGGTGTTTTGAATCCTCATGGAAAGGGTGGCATATAAAGATTCCTATCAAAGGGATAGGGACAGATGTCATTAAGAGAGAATTGGTTAGTCTTTACGCCATTATGAAGTTGTTGGGCGAGATTTTTGACTTGTTGCCGCAACATCTCCATTTCATTTGGAGGAGGAGGTGGTGGGTTACCTCGAGGAATGTTATATCTGATGGGATCTCTACCTCTTTCTTCTTCATGGTGACTTTGTCGTTCTGATGCTTGTCTTAATTGGGCAAGATCAAAGTCAGAGGGGAGTTTGACTCCTTCTTGAGCGAGCTTTAAAAAGTGAGCATCCGTATTGCTTCTGAGTATTTCATCAAAAAGCCTGTTAAAGAGAGGGTTATGTTGGGCCCTTTCTATTGTTGTAGAAGTAGGAGTACTTGGGTTTTCGTCATTCGCATTTCCTCCAAGTGCTTCTTGAAATTCATTGATATTTTCCTCCTCTTCTTCTTCAATTTCTGCTTCTCGTTGCCTTGAGTGTGATCGGGCATGAGCCATTTTGTTTACAAGTTTTTGTTGAAGTTGAGTGAAAATGATGATGAGTTGTTGATGAAATGAGAGATTGATGGTTGATGAATTGTGTTGCATGTGGATCTCTAGCACTTTAAAGGTAAATGTAATCGAAATTCCTTCTTTGAATTGCTTGTTCATTTTTTATAAGGTTTGATGTGATAAGGTGTAGAGAAATCTGAGATGTGTTACAGATTTAACTACCTAGTAATGAGAGGATTCTCTCATGAACTAGTTTTAACCTGCGTAGATATGTCTCTTAGGATGAGCTTATCCTAGATGTAGAAACAATCTAAAAAGTGATGTGATGCATTTGATTCAAGCAATATCTAAAAGAGAACTTAGGACAAGAACCTCTTAATGTTTTGAGAGTTGGAACGGATTGATGATGAAGTGTGATGATGTGAATGAGATGATGGATGAGATTTTTTAACTTCAATAAAAGCTTTGTGTTACAAAAGGGACAAACTCTACCTCTTCCCTTTCGGGTGTTGGTGGCGTTTCTCGAGTTATGTTGTATGTGATATAAACGTTTGGGAAGAAGTTGGGATTAATCTTGCCTCCTTGGTTTTTGTGATAACTCAAAGCTCTATATTGCACAAAAGCTCTGCGGTTCAATGACTCTGAATCAAATTCGTTTGTTTTGCCTTGAAGGTAGAGACACATGTGATGTAGAAAAACTCTATGAGAGACAAAGATTTGTCTATTGAGATAGAAGAATTTCCTCCTTTTGATCAAAGCCTTTGAGCTCAATGGTCTTCTTTTTAAGTTGATGTTCTGATGACGATTCTTCTTTCGCAAGATGTGAAGAATGGTCATAAAGTTTTGATACTTTGTTGTTTGCACTTTGTTTTTGAAATTTTTGGTAGTTTTGAAAGATGTTTGGTTGGATGAATACTTGTTTTGGAATTGATTTTTGATTCTTCTTTGACAAGAAAACAAAGCAAGCACACAAACACAAGAATGTTGCCTTAAAAAGGCACAAATGAGTATGGGTCTAGATCAACCCAATCTTTCGACTTTTTATGACTCTTTCCTTTAAGTGTATTTTAGGTGTTTTCTTTCCAAAGCCTGAAGTTGGCTCAATTTGTACTTGGTCTTGACTAACATGAAGACACTTCAAACACTTTGTATCCCTAAGGTCAAATGACAAGTTGTGATAAATTCAGCCCACATCTTGATATTTCTTCGACTTTGGTACTACATGCCTTATGAATCCTGCCGTGGTAGGTAAGGATGTGATATACTAAGTCTTGCGCGAGTATAACAAATAGATGATCCCTATGATGGGGGAGTCACCACTTTTATCAAGCCACAAGTGACTTTTCAAAAAGCTATGTTTCTACTCAAGGAAATATGTATGGTGAGTATCTTGGGAGCAAAACCATCTATGCTCTTGCACTGAATTATATCTCAAATATTCTCAATCAATAGAATGGGTGGGCTACTACTTAAAGGTGTTTAGTCACTTTCGATGGCTTTGGACATAAGTTCATTCTGCAGTGACTCACTTAAGAGCCTTGTAACTTGTGGTAGGGCCCATTTGTCCTTTCGACAAGTTACATTGTAGGAACAGCTATACCCAAGGCTACAACTTTCGCTCTCACCTGATTTCTATAGCGGCTCGAAGGATTTACCATGCGAGGTCATTCCCAAGAGTGATGTGTCTCTTGGCAGGCCTCTCTTAAAAAGATAAAAATTTGAGTGTTACTAACACTTTTCTCTTGCACCTAGGCCACAAAAGCCAAGGGAGAGGATAGTGTGTGTTAGAAGTAGGACCACTCGACCAACTTTTTGCACAAGTGTGCCAAGCACGAAAAACACTTAATCTTTTTAACCCATCATCGCAATGTGATTTAACTATTTGGAGATGTTGCTCCAACAATCATGATGTTCTTTTTAACTTCAAAGGCAATATGTTTAAGTAACTAGGAAAATGAAATCCTGGTCAACTTAATAAAAAGCACGTTTGCTTGAAGTAAATCGCTTGCAAAAATTGAATCAAGTGGATTGTAAGTTTTAATTGTACCAAAATTTGAAGTGTGGCTTGTAAATTTTTGCTTAAGTTTGATGCTAGAAATGGATATTTGTCCTTCTTGATATTAAGCACCAAATGAAAAGTTAAGCCTAAACTTGCAATAAACAAATGTTGTTTGGTTCAATTTTATAGCACCAAACACAAATTTTGATCCTAAGCTTGCAAGAAAGTAAATTTTGTGTTGTTCAATTTTTAAAACACCAAAACAAAGTTTTTGATTTTAAGAGGTTGGTTGTTACAATAGCGCTACTCTGTGTTTAAACAGAAGCGCTATTTAACACAAACGCGCTAAAAGAAGAAAATGACAGAGAAGGCAAAAGTGCTCAAATACGTTCAATAGCGCCAAAGCAAGGTCAAAAGCGCTCAAACAATGTCAATAGCGCTAAACTTGGTACAATAGCGCTAGAACAACAAGTTGCAATAGTGCTACAACGTTATCAATAGCGCTAAAGCGCAACCTGTGTGTCAAGTTCAACAATCAAACATGTTAGTTGTCAAAAAAAATTGTTTTTTAAGTGTTTAGGTTCACGTCGGGTTCACCAAATGATGCTCTGCAAAAAAGGAAGGTTAGTCAATTATATCAAGACATAAACAAGAAGAAAAGGCAAACCGTTAGTGTCAGAAATCACAAACAAACTACTTTCCACACAAGCATATCAAAAGAGATATCAAAAGCATGATAAAATATCTAACTAAGAAGGTAAATATGATGAGGCATCTCCAAATGCCTCCTAACATGCTCTTGGTTTCTTCTCCCTTGTTCCTCTCCTCTCCAAGTTCCAAAATAGTGTAGCTCTCAGCAGCTTTTTTGCACTATGGATGCTTATGGAGGTTTGAGATTGAAGTATTTGCTCTAAATGTGAATGAAAAGCTAATTCTATGCTATTGATGCTAAAATGATTTATTTTAACCAAAATGATAATATTATTAGTTGAATGCTAAATTTCTCTCTCAAAATGCCTATAGCTTAAATGCATACAAGTTTTCAGGATCTGGATTATGAAGAAATGAGCTCTATTTGTAGGTAAAATGGAGCAATGGATGGTTGAGATTGAGTAATCTCAACAAGGGTCAGGATTGAATGATTTGAGATCCATGTGAGAGCTTTCAACCCAATCCTAAGATGACAAGTGTCAATGTGAGATAGGTTGAGAGGAGAGGGAATAAGCATTAAATGCTTGACATGACTTTGGGAGTTAAGGTTGAGGTTAGTTGAATGAATAAACTCTTTATTCAAAGAATAAAGCTTTTATCCAATGGATAAACTCTTGTGCAAAGGTAAAAGGGATAACCATGGTCAAAGCAATAAATGCTTGAGGAGACACATGAGTGCAAGTTGAAATAACCATAAATGGTTATGTAAGAGCCATTAATGGTCATGTAAGAGCCATTAGTGGTTTTGGAAGACTTTGGAGGTTAAATTGTTGAACACACAAAGCATTAAATACTTTTCAAAGACTTTGAAGTCTTTGAGAAGTGACTCCAAGTTGCTTAGGAATGTGACAATAATTAGGGGATGGTTTAGGCTAATTAGGAAGGGGTTAGAAGAATCTAGAAGGGGGTTTAAGAATGCAAGTGGGTTTGGTGGGTGAGGGAAAATAGGATTTTATTAAAATAAAAATTCATTTATTTCAATAAATGTGTGCAAGTTGCATTTGTAGGAAAATGCAAGTGGGGGAGATAAATGATTTAAATAAATGTTTTATTTAATTTATTTAAAAGAGGAAAAGGAGGATTTAATTAAATAAATAGATTTATTCATTTAATTGATTTGAATTTGGTTTAATGAATGAATTAAAATAAATTGAATAATTTATTTAATTAATAGGAGAATGTTTGAAAATGAATTAATTAAATATTAATTTAATTAACTGATGGCTAGTGGATTTTTAATCAAATAAATACGAAATATTCATTTAATTAAAATGGACAAATTTATGTGACTACACTTTGTAATGTAAATCATAATATTGGTCCGATGGTCGATCTTTGTATCATGCAATGTAATTTTTGTAATTATGAGTTGAGGGTTGAGGGTTTAGCCGACCTTGTTATCAAGGTTGATGATTTGTATATACAGGTGAGATGCTTATGTAATTTAGGTGTCGGTATTGTGTCTGCATTATTAGAGAGAGGAAATTGAGTGAACAAGGATATATCATTCAGCGAAGTGTTGAGGTGTGTTTGGTGTTGTAGAGCGGACAACTGTGCTTAACTAGAAGTGTCATCAAGCATTTGTAGATGTTATCATTGCACTTAATTCCTTTCGGATTGTAGTTTGAATCATATTGTAAGTCAGTGAGACTTCCTTGAGGGTTGTAGCCTTCCAGGCATATATCTTTTGAGTAGTGAGCTCTAGGCAGTGTGCTTGAATGCATGTGCATTCCCCATTGTAATATTTTCACATACTACTAAAGAGTATGATCTTACTGTGAGTTGGTTCCCACTGTGGTTTTTCCCTTAACCAAGGTTTCCACGTCAAAAATCTTGGTGTTATGTGTTGTGCTAATAATTTGCTTATCTATTTGTTGTTGTTTATATTTTGGAGTTTAATCTGCTGAGATCCGGTGAAGACTGATTCACCCCCCCCTCCTCTCAGTCTTCCTTCTTGATTGTTGCTAACAATTGGTATCAAAGCTAGATCCTCCAGTAGAATTTTAATCACTTGAGGAGATCCGGGATGGCAGCTCAAGGTATTCTTTTCAAGAAGGATAGTTTGAGGTTTGATGGAAGCAACTATACTATGTGGAAGAGATAGACGGAGGTGCATTTGAAATGTCTTGGAGAACATTATTGGAAGATCACTAAGAATGCTTATGTTGTTCCTCATAATGGACCATCCACTCCTGATGAGGTTAAGGAAGTTGAATATAACATCAGAGTAAAGGAAGCATTACTCAGTGCCCTGACTGATTCTGAAATGACAAATGTTATGGAACTTCAGACCGCACATGAGATTTGGGTGAAGCTTGAAATCCTATATGAAGGTGATAGTCAAGTGAAATTTGCTAAGTTGCAGAGTTTAAAAGGAAAGTATGAGACATTGAAGATGGGAGATGATGAGAACATACATTCATGCATGGATAAGGTGAACGAGCTTGTCTTTAGTATCAGATCTGTCGGTGAAAAGATTGACGATGATGAGATTGTTGCTAAGGTACTAAGATCTTTGTCTCCTGCCTATAAACATAAGGTTGTCGATGTTGATGAGATCTGGAGTGTAACTACAGTGATAAGAGATATGTTGGTTGGAAAACTTGTTCCATTTGAGCTGAGTGAATTTGGAGAATCACATGGTAAGTCTGAGACAACATTCAAAGCATCAGTATCTATGTTCGGTAAGAAAAAATATGATTCTAATGAGTGCAATATATCCAGATATGAAAGAGAAAGAAGATAGATAATAGAGCAAGAAAGAGAACTTGATGAACTTGAAGCATTGATTGCCTGGAGATCCCCTAAAGGTGTCGGTAAGTATGATGGAATGTTGCCTCTGAAATGTTTTTATTATAATAAGATTGGACATTTTGCTTCCAGATGCCCGGAGAGAATGGCCAAGTATGACATACATGATAAATTTGATAAGTTTGATAGGAATGATAGATATGAGAAGCATGAAAAATATGATAAGCCTTGTAAGTTTAACCAGAAGTTTAGGAACCAGAAGAACTGTTATTATGTTGCAGATGAAGGTGTTACAGATGATGAATCGGTTGGAGATGAAGCTGTATTTATTGCCATTAAAGAAGATAGACATGTGCCTATTGATTCCACTAGTTGTTATGTTGAGGAGAAGCTTTGGCTGCAAAGGTAGAAGAAAAGAGTGAATGGGTGATTAACAACATTTGTTCACATCGTATGACTGGTGACAAAGCAAATTTGTAAGCATGGAAAGGTATGATGGTGGAATAGTTAGATTTGGTGATGACAAAGCCTATGTAATATGTGGGAGAGGTTCTATTTCTTTTGATGGTAAGCATAACACTGATGATGTCTTGTATGTTGAAGGTTTGAAGCATAATCTTTTGAGTGTTGGACAGATGGTTGATAAGGGTTATGATCTACAATTCAAATATGGTAAATGCAAGATCTTGAATGCCTCTGGTATAGAAATTACATCTAGGACTAAGATTGAAGTTAACATTTTTCATTTGAATGCTAATGAGAAAATTTGTTTGATTGATAAGATAGATGAGAGTTAGTTGTGGCATAGAAGAATCTGTCATGTAAACTTTGATTCATTGATCAAGATCAGTTCTACACAAGCTGTTAGGGATCTGCCTAAGATTGTGATGCAAGAGCATCCCTAATCAATGAGCAATCTTGCATCAACCAAAAATATTTCCTTTCAGGTTTGTTCTTGTCTAGTTCTTTGTGCAGTTTTTTGTGTTCTTAACGGTTGGTATCGGTAGTTGCTTGTTTTTTGTGGCAGATCTTATTTTTGGTTTCCTGGTGGGTTCATGTGCTTAATTCCATATTTCCAATTCATTTGGGTTCTTTTTCGGTCAGTTATCACTTCTGGTTAACTGATTATAGGTTCTGAGACAGTTCTTGTGCTTGCCGGTGGGTTTTCCTTCATTACCGACATGATTCTTGGCATGTGGATCTATTTTGGGTCTTGTCTAATGTTCTTTGGCATGTGGTCGACCTTCCTGCTGAACCGCACCTCTTGGTTATTATTTTTTGGAAAGATTTATTTACTTCTTAGGGCTGACCTAGTTACATGTTTCATTTTCCTACATTGGTAAATGTAATCTTATGAGACCGACCCAGATATGTTCTGGTGGGTATAAATATGTTGTTATGTAATCATTTGTAGGGGTATAGGAAGTAGAATTGAGAATAAGGATTGAGATTTGCATTTTGTGATCCGGTTGATTCTTAAAGTCTCGGTTGGATTGTATCTAGCTGATAGCCTACATGTAACCGGTTAATTACCTGATGTTCTTTGATGATTATATGATGATAACCGGATGGTTGCCATAATTTTTAAAGCAATAATATGATCTGTTTATGTGATCTTGTTATGATTTCTTGTTGCTTTCATTGTGTTACTCTTGTTGCATAAGCCAGTTGATTCTCTTTGAGGGTTTTATCGGTTATGGCTGCATCAAGTGGTATCAGAGTTGGTTATGGACTAGTTGGTGGAAGAGTTGTTTGTGAACATTGAGGCATTCCTTTGGGTGGACAGATTTCCAATTGGAGGCAAGTTGCATGTGTGCTCAATAGATCGTCAAGGGGAGGCAATTGAAACTAGTAGCCAGATCGTTGAGCTGAGGCAGTTCAGCGGAGTGGGAGAGGAGATACCGCCTAGAAGGACAAACCCCTAGAGGGTAGAGCAGATGATGGAAGACTTCAAGAATCAAGTGAGGAACGAAATCTGAAACACTTTGGCTAGTTTACGGAGAAGCCCTAAATCTAAGGATGAATATGAAGAAGTCGACGAAGAGATTGAAGAGGCCAAAGGATCGGAAGATGAAAGAGAAGAAATATTCCTAAGAGCAGAGGCGCAAGCGAGTAAAGTTCATAAAGTTGAAGTTTCCAAATTTTCTGGAACGTCGAACCCGGAGGATCTGATCGATTGGATCAGAGAGTTGGAGGACTACTTTGAGTTTGAGGATGTCAAGGACCCACAGAGAGTCTGGTTGGCACATACTAAGTTGAAAGGGCATGTTGCCTTATGGTGGAAAGAATTGCAGAAAGATAGAGAAGAGAATGGTGAATTGAAGATCCCCCGGTGGAGACAAATGGTTGCAAGATTGAAGGCCAAGTTCATACCAGGAGACTATGAATTGGAGTTGTTCAAGAAGTTGCAAAACCTGAAGCAGAGAAACATGACTGTGAAGGAATATACTGAGGAATTCTACAAGGTGGTGATTAGATCTGGACATAGAGAGATGGACAGAGAAAAGGTGGTGAGGTACATCAATGGACTTGCATTTAACATTCAAGATAAGATGAGTATGTTGAGGGTTTCCATAGTTGAAGAAGCTTACCACTATTCTTTGAAGCTGAGGAGAAGATGAGAGGAAGACAACCGAATAGAGGGAAGGAGAAATTCAAAGGACGGATGAGTGACAGTATGAAGAAACCAGTTGAGGAAGATGAATCAAAACCTAAGTGCAGTAAAGAACCGGAACATAAAACTCAGAGGAAAGGTAGTACTAGTATCAGTAGAGAATTTCCTGGCAAATGTTTTAAGTGTGGAGAAACCGGACATAGATTATATGAATGTAAGCAGGGAATGGCAAGAAGTTGTGTGGCAAATGAAGAAATGAAAGGTGAAGGTACCGGATTTGACTATGCACCAAAGCAAGGAGAATCCCTTATGTTCAGAAGAAAGGATACCGGATCTACTTAGAGGAAGAGTCTTTTTTGGACTGTGTGTAAATCAGGTGGTAAGTGTTGCAAGGTTATTGTAGATAGTGGAAGTATTGACAATTTGGTATCAGAGGAGATGGTTGTGAAGCTTGGATTGAAGAGGCATGAGCATCCTTGTCCTTATGAGGTAAGGTGGTTACAAGATGATAAAAAGATAGAGATAAAGGAATAGTGTTTGGTGAATTCCAATATTGGGCCTTTCAGGGATGAGGTTTTGTGTGATGTTGTATCTATGAGTGCTTGTCATGTCTTGTTGGGAAAACCTTGGTAGTTTGATAGAGGAGCTATTTATGACTGTAGAAGAAACCTAGTCACTATTGAAAAGGATGGGCAGAAGTTCACATTGATTTCTTTGAAGGAGAGAGAAGGAGGTGAAGAATATGAGTCCTAAGAAACATTGCAGTACTGAGAAACCGATGGCAGAGGTTATACTGGAAGGTTTGAAGAACGATTTGATAGAACCAATTGTAGAGGTTATACCAGAGGGTGACACGAGTTTGCAGAAGGATTTGACAGATGAACCTGATGGACAAATAGAACCAGATGACAAAGAGCTTATGGTGACAAACCGGATTAGAGTTGTAGAAGAAAGAGTTGTGGCAGAAACAAATCAGAGTTGCAGAAGAAAGAGAGCAGTAAACAGAGACAATGTGTCGATCTAAAGCAAAGGAAGAGAAACAAAGAGAGTCAGGGTTAGAGAAGTCGGTTGAGGCACCGAAGGAGCTAAAGCAAAGGTTGGTAGATAAGGAAGATGTTTGGATCAGAAATGAGCATGGTGTCTTTATTCTGAATCTTTTTAGATGTTCATGAGTTGCCTCTCATGGAACATCTTTTTCTACCTCGGTTGTCTGAAGCAGGAGCATCCCCAGTCAATGAGCAATCTTGCATCAACCAAAAATATTTCCTTTCAATTTTGTTCTTGTCTAGTTCTTTGTGTAGTTTTATGTGTTCTTACTAGTTGGTACCATAGTTGCTTGTTTTTCGTGGTAGATCCTATTTTCGGTTTCTAGGCAGGTTCATGTGCTTAATTCCATATTTCCAGTTCATTTGGGTTCTTTTCTGATCAATTATCACTTTCGATTGACTATTTATGGGTTTTGAGACAGTTCTTTTTCTTATCGGTTTGTTTTCCTTCATTATCGGCACGATTCTTGGTGTGTGGATCTATTTTGGGTCTTGTCTAATGTTCTTTGGCGTGTGGCCGACCTTCCTGCTGAACCACACCTCTTGGTTGCTATTTTTCGAAAATATTTCTTTAATTCTTAGGACTGACCTAGTTACACGTTTTATTTTCCTGCATTGGTAAATGTAATCTTATGGGGCCTACCCGGATATGTTCCAGTGGGTATAAATATGTTGTTATGTAATCATTTGTAGGGGCAGAAGAATTAGAATTGAGAATAAGGATCGAGATTCACATTTTGTGATCCAATTGATTCTTAGAGTCCCGGTTGGATTGTATCTGGCTTATAGCCTGCATATAACCAGTTAACTACCAAATGTTCTTTGATGATTATATGATGATAATCAGATGGTTTCTATAATTTCTAAAGCAATAATATGATCTGTTTGTGTGATCTTGTTATGTTTTCTTGTTGCTTTCATTGTGTTACTCTTGCTGCATAAGCCAGTTGATTCTCTTTGAGGGTTTTACCGGTTATGGCTACATCAGATTGTTAAAACTATTAATCCGGATGTTGTTGCTACTGGTGATGATGCGCAGGAACCTGAAGATTAGAACAATCGAAAGACTATGAGGTATGTAAGATTGAATCATTATGAGAATCAGATTATTGGTGACATGAATAAAGGTGTGATGAGTAGAAGAATATTAGCTGCAGAGGAAGTATGTTTGATTTTTAAATTTGAACCTAAAGATGTTGTTGAAGCCTGTAAAGATGATAAATGGATTAGAGCCATTGAAGAAGAGTTAGATCAGGTTGAAAAGAACACCACTTGGTAACTTGTGCCTAAACGTAAGGATAAAAATATTATTGGTACTAAATGGGTTTTTAGGAACAAATTGAATGAAGTCGGTGAAGTAGTCAGAAATAAAGCTAGATTGGTCTGTAAAGGATATTCATAGCAAGAAGGGATTGATTATGAATAAAATTTTGCTCTGGTTGCCAGAATTGAAGTTGTTAGATTGTTGCTTGCTTATGTTGCTTATAAAGATTTCAAGGTATATCAAATGGATGTCAAATCTATATTTTTGAATGGTGATCTAGAAGAAGAAGTTTACATTGAAGAGCCTGATGGTTTTTTATTGTCAGATGATGGAGACATGGTATGTAAGTTGAAGAAATCACTTTATGGATTGAAACAAGCCCCTAGAGTCTAGTATGCTAGATTAGACAAATACTTGCTAAAATTGGGATTTATCAAAGGTGCTACTAATAGTAATCTATACTTTAAGATTGAAAATGATAACATTTTGATTGTTGAAGTCTTTGTTGATGACATTATCTTTGGTGGTGATGATGATATGAGTATGAAGTTTATCGGTGATATGCAAAAAGAATTTGAGATGTCTATGATTTGTGAGATGAGTTTTTTCTTAGGTTTGCAGATTGCACATATGGGAAAAGGTATCTTTATATCTCAAACTAAGTATGTGAAGGAATTGTTGAAGAAGCTTGGATTAGATGATTCTAAAATGGTTGGAACTCCTATGGTGTCTGGTTGTAAATTGTCTAAAAATGATGAATCTCCTAAAGCTAATTAGAGTTTGTACAAATCTATGGTTGGTGGATTGTTATATCTTACTCGGACTAGGCTTGACATTATGCATGTTGTGTGTATGGCTGCTAGATATCAAGCTGATCTGAAGGAGAGTCATGTCACTGCTATTAAAAGAATATTGAAATATCTAAAGGGAACTGAGGATTATGGTTTATGGTATCCAAAGAATGACGATTTCATGTAGTGTTCTTACACTAATGCAGATTGGGCTGGTGATGTTGATGAACGAAAGAGTACTATCGGTGGAGCATTCTTTTTAGGTAAGAATTTGGTTTCATGGGCTAGCAAGAAACAAGATTTCGTATCTTTATCTATTGTTGAAGCTGAGTACATTGCTGCTGCTAGTAATTGCACTCAGATAGTTTGGATGAAGCAAATGTTGAAAGATATCAGAGTTATTTATGATGAGCCTACTGTTATATACTGTGATAATTACAGTGCTATAAACATGTCCAAGAATCTGGTGTAACATTGAAAGACTAAGCATATATCAATCAAATATAATTACTTGAGACAAATTGGAATATGTATCTACTAAGGAACAAATTGTTGATATTTTCACTTAGCCTTTGCTTGTGAATACATTTGTCTACTTGAGAGACAAGTTAGGGGTATCCACCCCTCTTGATGAGAATTAGATGCATTGAGTTGCATCGATCCGATGGAATTCAAAGTCTTATTCTTTTATCCAGATTAATGAGTTGGTGTTGCTCCTCTGCTGGAGTAGTTTGCTGATTTGGTTGCGTGTCCCAAGGGGGGAGAGATTCATGATTCTGTTTTGGGAGAGAGTTTGGTTTTTTGTTTTGGTGATCCTTGGCATTGTTGTTAAAGCAGGAGAGAGATCATGTGAAAAACTGCTTTATCTATCTTGATCATAGGGGGAGTTGTCTGGTGATATCTTCGCTCTTTGCATTGATTGTTTTTCACATTCATATGTTGCCATCAATGCCAAAGGGGCAAATTGTTGGATTATTGGGGAGATTGTTGGATTTGGTTGATTATTGCTACTGCTAGGATATGTTATTGCCATTTATGTCAACATATTCCTATGAGTTACTCTGGTGAGTTTGGGAAGAGTTTTTGATCCGGTGTTTTATAGTTTAGTTTTGTTGATCATTGTTTTGCACAGTCCGGTATTTCCTTCGATATATTCTGGTGTGATCAGATCTTGTGATGAGACTTTGGATTATTTTTTGGGATGATCTTATGTATCTTCTTTTCAGATGGTTCATGATTTGGTGCTCTGCAAGTTATCTTTCTTTGTGACAGTTGTTGATTGGTTGTGTTCTTGAGTTTTAAGACGTTGATCGATGAAGATTTGAAAAGAGGTGTTGTTGCAAATGTTTTGGATGATTCTAACGTACTTGACGGTGTTTACTAGTTGTGTACTATATGTTTTGGTGATCCGCATTGATCTTTGTGTGAGTGTTTGATGATTTCTATGAATCAGTGATGATTTGCGTGTTATGCAGTATTTCTGATGGTGTAGCGTGTTGCGATTGATCTTGGCGGGATTTCTGGTGGATGTAATTGTTTGGGAATTTGATTTAGGTCCATGCTATGTAATCTAAATCATAATATTGGTCTAATGGTCGATCTTTGTATTGTGCAATATAATTTTTGTAATTATGAGTTGAGGGTTGAGGGTTTAGCCGACCTTATCAAGGTTGATGATTTGTATATATAGGTGAGATGCTTATGTAATTTAGGTGTCGGTATTGTGTCTGCATTATTAGAGAGAGGACATTGAGTGAACAAGGATATATCATTCAGCAAAATGTTGAGGTGTGTTTGGTGTTGTAGAGCAGACAACTGTGCTTAACCGAAACTATCATCGGGCATTTGTAGATGTTATCATTGTAGTTCACTCCTTCTGGATTATAGTCTGAATCATATTATAAGTCAACGAGACTTCCCTGAGGGTTTTAGCCTTCTGAGCATATATCTTTTGAGCAGTGAGCTCTAGGCAGTGTGTCTGAATGCATGTGCATTCCCCATTGTAATATTTTCACATACTACTGTAGAGTATCATCTTACTGTGGGTTGGTTCCCACTATGGTTTTTCCCTTAACCGAGTTTTCCACGTCAAAAATCTTGGTGTTATGTGTTGTGCTATTAATTTGCTTATCTATCTGTTGTTGTTTATGTTTTGGAGTTTAATCTGCTGAGATCTGGTGAAGACATTCACCCCCCCCCACCTTTCAATCTTCCTTCTTGATTGCTGCTAACAATACTATGGTGATAGGTCCCAACCACTTGCCATGTTAGGTACCCATGTACAAATTTCTCATAAAATGGAGCAAAGGAGAAAACCCTATGGGAATAGAACTCCACTACAAAGAGAAATGATATAATGAAGACCCCCATGGACTAATTATAACATTGCGTAGGATGAATGTTCTCCCCTTAGAAAGAAATGAGAGATTATGCAACCCCCCATAATGTGATGTGTTGGAAAATGCACACTCCAATGAGAAATTGTAGGTGATTGAAGGTTTTGTCATTGATGGCAACCTTGCAATCATATGATACCGGCAAGATAAATATACCGACACCGGCAACGACAAACTCTACACTGGCACACAGAACACCAACAGTGAAAGGATGGATACCGACACTCTGGCCGACAGGAATTTTGTTGATAATATATTTTGTAATTAATTGCAAAATTGTTGTAAGCCGACATGGCGAGTTGTAATATGACTCATATATGTATGAGATCATTGTAGAACATTTTGTAATAAAGTGATAGGTGAAATTATGCAGACCTAACATGCGAATTATAGGTTAAGGGTTTATGTATGCAATAGAGCTAAAACCGGTACTAGATCTGGCATAGCAGATGCTATTTTGAAGCAGTATAAGACATTGGATTTGTATAATCCATTTTTGTAAGTCAGTGTGACTTCCTTTGTAATTGAGCAGTGAGCTCTAGGCACTTGGCCTTCCTACATGTGCAGGCCCCTTTTGTAAAACAATAATATTCCCTTATTGGCCAATAAGTGAATATTGTGGGTCACAAATCCCACCAAGGTTTTTCCCACACCAGGTTTCCTCGTTAAACTACTGTGTTATGGTGTGCTTTTCATGTGGTTGTTGTTATTCTTGTTTACTGCATTATTTTTGGTTTACCGGTACATAGTATTGATATGCTTTACATGTTTTAAATCAAGTAAATTCATAAACCGGTTAGATACTGATTCACCCCCCCCTCTCAGTATCTTTGGGAATCCTGACATGATGTGTGTAGTGTTGGTAGATGCTTGGCACTGGATGTTGTAGATAATCCACACTTGTTGAACAACACCAAAAATGTGTGCAAAATGACTTCCCATTTCCGATATGTAGGAGGTAATATGAATGTTTCAAATTTTGTACATGATCTAAAGACTAAATGTCGTCATACTAATTTTTGAACCTGTAGTGTTAAGAACTAGTATGCATATCTTGTGTTAGGGAATCATTGATTCTTTATATGAAGAATTTTAGATTCATATGTGGAAATATGTGATAAGATCACAATGCATGTCAAAGGAGTGATCCCACAATAGTGGGTTACACTTTCACCCACGAACGAAAAATGAAGTTGGCAAAAATAAAATTATCAAGCACCTTCGTACAAACATATATGTTCAAATGAATGCTCTTTTTTTACCTTTGTATGAACAAGAAGCCTTCATTCGAAGGGGGGTTCAAACAAAGGTGCTTCTAGGGGGTCCTTCGTCTGAACCCCCTTGGGCAATTATTTTTTAATATTAAAAGGGGTTCATTCAAAGGGAGGGTTAGAATGAACCCCCCTCGGGGGGGTTCTAATTAACTCCCTAATTTTCTATCTCTCTCCCTCTTCTTGCAAGTTTATAAGATTTTTTGGCCTTTGAAGCTTAGGTTGAAGGTTCAAATGAAATCAACTTGATAAACCCAATTGTGAGATGATAGTCATCGAAACAAGCCTCAACTATAATTTTGATATATTTTTATTTTATTATGATTTTTTTTTAGTTCTACTAAACATAGGTTTCTTATCAAACATTAACTTCTTTGTTTTGCACTAGAGGAAAAATAGTAGATTACCAAAAAAAATCTTTAAAATATCTATGCAATTGGTATTGATGTCCTTGATTCAACAAAAAAAAATGAATTTCAATACATACAAAAAAAAAGTTACTCTCCTAATAGTACACCTGTGTCTAAATTGTAATTGGTTTGACTTCAAAACTTAATTTCAAAAAAAATAAATCAATAAAACATTATGAAATAATATGCATACATTATATATCATAGTTACAAATATAAATTAAAAAAAATAGAATTTTATCCTCCGTAGAAAAAAGTTGTGGTTTACAAGACACATCACTCTTTAAAAATGGTGTTAATTGTTAAAAACTAGTTATCGATGTAAAAAGAAATGCAATTTGATTCCAAAAAAAAAAAGAATAAATATATTTAAAATCTACAAACAAAATGTTACAAATCACTAGTTTGCATCATCTTCAAATTACTCATGGTTTAGCAGTTATAGGTGTCAGAAGTAAAGATTTTGTTCAAAATGTTCATGTCAATGTCAAGTTTGGCCAAAAAGTGTAACCCGTTATTGTGATACTCAATAATATCCTTTGTCAATGCCTTGGTGAAGATGTTTGTAATGTAATCCATTGTAAGCACATACTCTAATCTCACTTCCTTCTCTACAACCTTCTCTATTAAGAAAGATACCAAAAAGAAATATGTTTATCCCTTGAATGCATTAATGAATTATTTGGAATGTTAATTGTACTTGTATTGTCACACAAAATAGGAATTACCTCATCATACATCACCTTGATATCTCTGAGAGTTTGCTTCATCCACATGACTTGAGTGCAACAAGATGTTGTTGCTATGTATTTTTCTTTTGCAATAGATAATGACACTTAATCCACATTCTGCTAAACCAAGAGACCAATCTATCTCCCAAGAAAAATACACCACCACTTGTACTTCTTATGTCATCTGCACATCCGACCCAATCAACATTTGTGTATGTATTCAAAGTGAAATCATCATTCTTCTTGTACTACAAACTAAAATTCAAAGTCCCTTCCAAATATCTTAATATCCTTTTCACTACTTGATCATGAGATTGCTTTGGATTAACCTAATATTCAGCGACCAAGCAGACAACATGCATAATATTAAGTCTTGAAGTAGTCAAATACAACAATCCTCTAATCATATATCATCATCCTTACTCAACATGCAACCATTAGTCATAAGAGTTCCAATAGGTTCACATTCCTCCATACTGAACTTCTTCAATATCTCATTGATATGCTTGGTCTAAGAAATGAAAACACCTTCTTCTGACTATGTCACTTAAAGACCAAATAAAAATGATAACTCACCAATCATTGATATTTCAAATTCTTTTTGCATTTGTTCAAAAAAATTCTTACAAACACCATGATCTCCTCCAAAATAAATATCAACATGCACAACAACTATTAATAGTTTATCGCCTTCAACTTTGAAGTAATGATTACTATATGTTGTACCTTTCTTGAAGTTTTGTTATAATAAATATATGTCCAGCCTTGCATATCAAGCTCTAGGAGCTTGCTTGAGTCCATAGAGTGCCTTCTTGAGTCTAGTGGACCATATTTGGATCTTCTAACAACTTAAACCCATATAGTTGTTCAATATACACCACTTCTTCAAGTTATCCATTCAAGAATGCTGACTCAACATCCATATAATATACCAAGTAAAAATTTTATATGCTATAAATGCAAGAAACATCCTTATAGCTTCCATCATAGCTACTGAAGAAAAAGTCTCCTCCAAGTCTATACCTTCAACTTGTGAATCACCTTTACAAACTAGTCTTGTTTTGATTCTTGTGACTTTTCCATCTTCATTCAACTTATTCCAGAATACCCACTTTGTTCCTCTCACTTTCTTGACCACCAATCTAGGTACTAGTTCCCATGTCTGATTCTTTTCTATCTGATTCAGTTCATATTCCATAGCTTTCATCCAACCTTCATACTTGCTAGCTTCTACAAAATAAATTGGCTCCACCTAAGATAGAAAATAGAAATTTGCTTGTTCACTAGGTTAGCATATTTTAACATAGTTCTAGACATCTCAACAAAAGTCATATTCTTTCTTTCAACAACTCAATTTTGTTGAGGAGTCTTAAGTGCAAATAATTGTCCTCTAATACCATGTTCTTCACAAAATCTATCAAATTCATCTAATGTAAATTATTCTCCTCTATCAGACCTTAAACACTTGGTTTTAGCATGTATTTGATTCTCAACCATAGATTTGAATATCTTAAATTTATCAAATTCCTCCGACTTCTTTGTTAAGAAAGTAACCCATTTCATTCTAGAATAATCATCAATAAGCAACATAAAATAGATTTCACCATTTAGTCCTCTTGGTTTTGTAGGTTCGTATGAATCAACTCCAAAGGTTGTGTGGTAGAATATTCCTTGTTCTTGAATTTGTTCCTTGGACCTACTTTCCCATCTGACATCCCTTACACATTGTATCATTATGTTTGATAATATTTGGTAAATTTCTCACAATATGAATTGAACTAATCTTCACCATGTTGTCAAAGTTGACATGTCCCAATCTTTTGTGTCATAACCAACATTCCTTGCTCTGCACCAACAAACATGTACTTCTTTTGTTTTCCTTCACATAGTAGACATTCTCATTTGCTCTTATTCCTTTTGCAACCAATATTCCACAACCACCTTTTCTAATCTCACATTCAAAACCATTAAATATAAGCATGTAGCCTTTGATGTACATTTGACTCACACTCAAAAGGTCATGTCTCAAACCTTTAACATAATAAACATAATTTGTCTTATGCTTACCATTAATAGTTAGGATTCATTTACCACATATAGGCATTACGCCTCACCAACAAACTTTATCGATCCACCATCATACTTCTCAAATTCTATGAACTTCTTTATATCACCTATCACATGATTTGAGCATCCAGAATCAAATATCCAAGCTTTAGGTTCCACTTTTGCATGTAGTGTAGTCTTCTTAGTCATTGAAATTTCATTGATATTCTCATCATGCAGAGTACCAAACCTTTCACTATCCTTTTCTTCTATGGATAAAAATAATGATTCTTCATTTGAGTCATCACCATCTTTATCTTTAGAGGAGTAAGTCTCCATTGAATAATAACTCTTTTTATACTTATCTCCATCATCTACTCTTTTGTTTGTGTCATCTCTCCTATAATTATCTTTTTTCTTGCTATCATCATTCGACCTCTTATAGTTATCCTTCTTGAAAGTACATCTAGAAGCATGATGACCAATTCTTCCATAATTAAAGCATTTAAAGGAAAACTTACCTTTATATTTTCAAGATCCTTTCTTCAATCTTCTCACAAATTTTTCTTCTACTTCATCCATGTCATCGGCATTGCTTGATTCAGGTTCATCTTCAATCTTCTTGGTAACTTTGAATGTTGCTTCCTTCTTCTCATTACACAGCTCACCAGGTTTTGAAATCTTAAAGGAAGAGAGAACTCCAATGAGTTGATCCAATGTGTATTTATCCATATAATGACTTTCTTTTATGGAAAACTTCTTAGGCTTATAGCTTTTAGATAGCATTCTCATTACTTTGCCTACAAATTCACTTTCTTCCATTGTTCCAACAATTCCTCTAATTGCATTAACTGCCTCATTCACTCATTGCATATAAATTTCAATGTTCTCATCTTTAAAAATCCTCGAGGTCTGAAATTTGTGCTTTAGGTTTTGCATTTTGGCTTGCTTGATCTTCTCATCTCCTTCGTAAATGTTTGTCAACTTTTCCCAAATTTTCTTTGCACTTTTTCATCCATTAGTTTTGAAAAAAGTTGTCACTCAAACTAATAACAAGTATTTGCTTCATCCAATAAGGAGCCTGGTAATGTGGGTGCAGTTGGAATTGAAGACCTTCATCTTAAAAGTGTTGAGCTTAACGATGAGAGAGAGGATTTTGATAATGTGTTGGGCATGGCTCGTGAACATGCTATTGACACTTTCAGCATGTTCAAATGGTTGTTCCATGAACTAAAGGAGATAAGGGTCAACCAAAGAGCCCTGAGAAGTAAAATGGAAGTGATCCCTATTGGTTCTACTCAAGGTAATCAGAACAATATGGAGAATTGGATAGAGGATGAGAAGAAGTCAGTTATGGACTGCATTAAGAAGACGGGTGAAGGGGTTGATCAGCTGAAGAAAAGGTTGGAGGATCGCATTACTCATGTTGAGGAAGGCTATAACAAGATCCATGACACCCTCAAAACTATAATGGCAAGAAGTCACAAGATTTTCAAACAGACTGCAGTTGTTATGAATGCTATGGTGAATAGTCTGGAGCAACAGGATAGGGTTGTTGTCATTATTGGGAATGATGTTGAGGCGACTCGGGTTGGAGAAGGACCCTGCAAAAGGACCTGTGGGAATATGAAGAAAAAGGCGGCTATTCAGAATGTGGATTACAAATCAATGAATATTGTTGCTGATACAATGAATGTCCTTGAGGCTGAGGTCATTGAGACCCTCAAAAACCTTATATAACTGGGTCTGTGTTGTTTTCTGGTTGCTGGTTCTATCTGTGTCTGGGTTTGGTATCCTTGCTAGTCTTTCTATGCCTGTCTGGGCTTTTGTTGTTTCTAATGATTTTCTATGCAACCTGTTCTGTTTTGGATGTTATTCTTTGATTCTATTCCTCTTAGAATCATTTTGTAAAGGGTTTCGGGGTCCCTTGAAAACCTGTTTTTGCCTTAATCCAAAACAAGTATATTGCTCGCCTTGGCATTATTTTCATGATTTTTGATCTCATTTGGAGTAGTAGGATCATCTTGTGGAGCAATATAACAAGTCTTGATAATGTCTCATGTTACAATCAGTAAAGAGTTCAAGTGATATTCCATCCATGACTTCTAAGAAGAGTAGTTTGTGCCATCAAACCTTGTTGCCTTCAAATAGACTTCCCGTGCCATCTCGAATCTCCCTCAAGTGGTTAAGCTTATCTTAGAGGAACCTCACTTTGATACCAATTATTGAACACACCATAGGACTGAGAGGGGGGGTGAATCAACCTGGACCTTAAAACAACTTACATATAATCCTTTAAACTTCAAACCATAATTAACTTCTCTACAATTATGAAACATGAAATCACAAGGCACAACACACACAAGAACACCAAATTTATATGGAAAAACCACGATGAGAATCGCACTCACAATATGAATAATTGAATACATTTTTTTAGGCTCACGGCCAAGGATCTCACTGCACCTGATATGACTTGCAAAACTAAGGCACACAACCTTAGGGCAAGATACTTGCATTATCAAAGCGCATTGCTCTAATGCAAGATATAAAGAACTGCACAAGTTGCCAAAGGACTCACTATCTTCCGACAGGTATAGAGAATAATTAATCGTTATTAACAAGATCTCCTGATCATGAAACTTCCCTTGAACCACTATGTCAAACAAAAAATATCATGACAAATATCTCTAACTTTATTCACTGTCTCAACACACTATCACACTAAAAATATGATCATCAAGGCTCATTACAATATAAATTTTGCACATTTGCTACTTTCATATCATTCACGTCCAATTCACAACAATCCACACTAGAAAATAGACATTCACACTTCCATTTATACAAATTTATACATTGAAACTCGCAACTAGGTCGGCCACAAATAAAATATACATGAATTACACAAAATTGACCACCCAAACCAAAAATACATAATGTGGTCCACTTTGGGAGATAAAGAGGACCCAAATACATGATTCCAACATCTCCCTAAGTCAATTTCAATGAACCACACACACTAGAACATCCTCCAAAATTGACAACCCACTTAATGTGTAGAACAACAATGAAACACATTAACTAGTTGACCCAAAAATATCACCCAATGAAAATTACTCAATGTGGATATGTGCATGTCACATTGAGACCTATATTAACATTAAAACTCAACCTTTGATGCATATCTAGACCAAAAAGTATGATCCAAATAAGATACAACCTAATTAATCACCCTTCTTAATCCTATCATCTAGCCTAATTAGTCTACCCTCATTATACTTATCATTTCCTTCAATTTTATATTCCTCCACTGATTCTCTCTCCTCATGTCCTATCCTCCTAACATTTCCACTTGCACTCTTAATCCCTTATTATCCCACCTAATTTTTCCTCTTAATCACTTGCACGTCCTTAATCACCTTGATTAGGGATGGGTCAACTTCTTGCCATAAATGGCTTTCCCATCCCACCTTCCAAACCTTAAATGCACTAACTTTGGTCCATTCAAGGAATGTCACATCCCTTGAATCTCCCCATACCCCCTATTACCAAGGAAGTTTTAATTCCTTTCTCGATTTATTCTTCCCACACATTCTATTATCTTGGAATTTTTAATCCCTCTTGTCCTTTCCCAAGGAATTTTATATTCCTTCTTCTCTTTCCAAGGTACTTGGGGAACTCTTCTCTATGTACTTGAGACGTGTGGAGACAAGAAATTCCTTTATGGAAAATCTCTTGGATCTCCCACTTTGTCCTCTCAATCTTCTCACACTTTCTTTCAATCCTAGCTCTTCATTCATCTTCAATCTCGACTCTCCATTTTGGGCCCCTCCAATCTATAAATTGGAATCTTCATTCCTCACAATTCATCCACCATTTGAGTATTCTTATGTTGTCCATTTGAATTCAAAATCCATCCATCATACCATTATAATGTTAAAATCTTGTTCCAATCCAATCTCATCATCCAAAATCACTCTTTTTGTGTAGTGGAGAGCAATCCACAATCCCTCATCATAGGAGCAAATCAAGTGGAGCATTGGGTGCATTTCCACTTCAAGCTTAATCGAAAGAAGAAGAGAAGACAAGGTATAACAAGATTATTTTGTATTCTTTTAATTCTTATTTTGTATTTCATGTTTTTATTTATACAATTAACCTTTCTCCTAGTTTTTCACCTCTTCAAGTTTAAATGAAATAAAATTAACAAACTGAATTACAAAGTAGCATTGTACCTCAAGTGATCCCTTTGGAATGTGCACTCGTTATGCAAAGTAGTCAACTATAGTTAATGGTTTCTATGTAATCACTCATGGAGATAAAATAAATGTTGGAAATTGATTATTGAATTGAAAGTACAAAATGAAAATATATACAAAATTATTTATATCTCGATTCACTATTCTTTGCAGTATTTATAAACTCAAGTAGTTCCTAATTAACTTGTACTAAGCATACTAATTTTGTCACCCATCCCAATAAATTAGGGAGAGGTTTATTTATGGAGAGAGTTAATTGCTAGAAAATACAAATAGAATATTAAAAATTGAATCATAATATATTTTTTCTAACATAATAGAAAAGATCCTAATGTGGAGATATGTGAAGAGATGTATGCAATTATAGAATAACATTAACAATTAATATAGTGGAAGAGTTTGTAATCCTACAATCATTCGTTGGTAATAGGAGTATTATGTAACTACTAAATAAATAGGTTAGTGTAACATTCAAATTAAATCACTATGAATCATAAGCAGATTAACCATAAAACCCTAGAAAACACATAAGATCCTAATCTCAACAATGGAGTGTGTAAAGAAAATGCATTAAATCTAAGAATTAACAATCAAATATACCTTCATATATTCACTTTGGTTGCAACCATTGATCTTTGAATATTTCAATGAAGTGAATGTATGTTTCTCTTAGAATTGTATGGAGCACTATTTTCGTAGCGTGATCACATGAAAACTCAAAGATTGTGGTATTGAACACACGACAGAACTGAGAGGAGGGGTGAATCAACTTGGAACTTCAAAACAATAAACAACATCAAATAACATGACAACAACACATCAATTATCAACACATGAACATCAACACATGAACACTAGATTTACATGGAAAACCCAAATTGGGAAAAAAACATGATGAGAATCTAACTCACAATATGAATATGAATGATTTTAAAGTTTTAGGCTCACTGCCAAGAAGCAACAACACCCGATGGACTTGCAAGATAAGGCACACTACCTTAGGGTGTGATATAACGAATTGCACAACTAAGGCTTACTACTTCAGGGCAAGATACAATTTGTTGTCGAAGGACTCACTGTTAATCAACAACAAAGGAAATAGTAGAACTAAAAATGGGAAGGATCTCCTAAACATGAAATTGTCCTTGAACAACTAGATCAAGTTACTAACGTCATGGCAAACATCTCTAATAAGCACCACTGTCACAACACATTGTCTTATTTAATATGTGTGTGGGGGAAAAAGCGAGACTAGGTTATCATGCCCTAATCCTACCTCTTGTCACACACTACGGAATACGAAAGAGCCTAGAGGTATCACACAATTGGCTACTTATTTTTGTGAAAGAGAGAGCCACAGGCTACCTATTAGGGTTTCTATTCCTTTGTTGTAATGGAAAGGTAAGATTATGCAAGTTCAATTCTTAACCCTAAAATGCAAGTATGAGCTAACAACAAGATTACAGAATTGAACTTAAACAATGGAAAGCTGTAAATACAAGGATGAAATAAAAATGCAGATGTGTACCCGGAGTCAAAATCGGATTGAAAATGTGCGGGACGGGGGCATGGGCGCCACTGTCCTGAAAACTGCACCGGAAACTGTCGTTCTGCACTCTGAAACACTGTCGGGAAGCTGTCTGAAAGCTATCTATCCAGAGAACCAGGGCGCCCAGCGCCTCTGTCCCAGGGACCAGGGCACCCAGCGCCCCTATCCTGGCAGGACCAGGGCGCCCAACGCTCCTGTCCCAATCTTCTACTCTGCAATTTGATACAGAGTGCTGTCTCGACCTGTTCTCTCCGGATCTGTATCCTGCGGCGTCGTCCGAGTCCCGAAACCTGCACTTATATCTGAAAAAGGGGGTATGGGCGGCTATATAGGGTTTTGCCTTAGTCAAACCCCCGCTTCGGTGATTTCCACCTCCACGAATAGCCAAGTTGTTTTGTAAAATGTATTGTGTGTGCAGACCTAGTGTGTGTGCAGGGTCCTAAAATGCAAGAAAGCAAACTAGAGCAACCTAGAAAGTAAACCCTAATTGCTTGTAAATGATAATGTAAATGCTCTAAATCAAGATGCAAAGTGATCTAAAGCATGAATGAAGGATATATATTGAAGCTTTATGCAAAGACATGAAAACAACATGAAATCATACCCAACCCTCAAGGGAGAGGTACAAGCCAATCTTCAGTCGATAATCTCCTTTTGTTCTTCAATGTCTTCCAAGCCCTAAATGGATGAATGGAATTGATGAATGCTTGATAGAGGGATGTTGTAAGATGTTGAAGTCTTCAAAGATCTGCTCTTCGCTGCATATGAGGTTCCTGGAAGCAAAAATCCGATCCCTTCAAATGAAGAAAGAGAGCTCTTATGTATGAAACCCTAGGTCGCAATTTCGTCTTTTGGCCGACCTAGAGATTGAATATCCCGCCAATTTCTTGGGGTTAAGCTTTATTTTATGATTGGATCGCGCTCCTAAAATTTTGGGAAAAATGTCCGGGACCATGTGCACTCCGGGCACCACGATCCCGACAACTTTTCACCAAATTTTCAGGGCCGTCAGATATGATGATTTTAGAGAGAATCCCGAAGTTACAGGTGATTTTGAGATGTTTTGACCCCCGAAATCAAGCCCCCAAGCTCAGAATAGGGCCTAATTAGGGTTTTTGATTAAGTGATGTATTGGAGGAATAAAATGAAAGGGGCACGCTTTAATGAAAGGGCCCGACTTTGTGATGTGGAAAATGGTGAAATAGAACCTTTAAACCTAATTAATTCGATTAATTAAGTGCTAAAGGGGAAATGCAATGCAAAGTGCAACTGCGCCAAGGCGGGTGCTAAACTAGGTGTTAAATTGTACTGCTTTAGCAAGTGCATACAATTTATGACGTTACATTTAGCCCCCACTTTAGCGGTCATATAAGTACTATGTGCATATGTAAGCTAAAGTACAGAAAGTAAACATTATTTGAAAAAGGATATATCCATAAGTTGTCGGACGAAGCCCCCAGTGGTATCTGCAGTACACAGTTAGGAACCGCACCCTACAAAACACACGTTAGATCACAAAAATCACCTAATGCTTACTAAGGAAAGTGATAAAATTTGTGAGTAGCTGTATGCCCCCCTTGTTTCGACTTGCTTATTAGGGAGGTGAAACAGGTTAGCATGTTTACTTACGACAAATTGTGTAAGAGAGTATTGATGAGGGATGTTCACTAAAAAGGCTTCATCAGAGCACTTTTTGGAACATCCCAAGAGTAGGGGAATGAAAATACGATTCCTACGCAACAAACGGTTCGAAAATCGCATCTCCCAAACTCAAGTTATGATGAAATGAGTGAAAGAGGAAAATTAGGGTTTTGAAAATAAAGGTACAAGAATGAACGTATATACCTTGAAAGAGACACTTGCATTTGTCACTTTGTTGATTCTGAGTACTGTTCATTGCAGCGGAGCCCACATAGCTATCATCATGCCTTCACGACGACTGGAGCGTCCCACGAGGGTTGAGATCCTGTGCCAGGCCGTGATTGACGACGAGCCACTGGACGAGGTGAGTTGACTGAACTTTGACTTTTGATTTTCTGCATTTTGACTTTTCTGTGATCGTTTGCGGGCCCTGAAGGCTGACCCGGGCCCCACCTAGGGCGCCATGGTCCCTGTGGGGCGCCCTGGTCCTGACAAGGCGCCATGGTCCCTGACAGGGCGCCATGGTCCCCTCAGGGCGCCATGGTCCTTGACAGGGTGCCATGGTCCCTGACAGGGCGCCATGGTCCTTGACAGGGCTTGGCATACGATGTTCGACAGTTTGCATGAGTGATTTTGATGATCGAGTACTGATTACGGTTATGTTTTTGTGTTGCAGGGCCTTCCGTACATGAGAGAGCATACATCGGGACATATTCTTCACAGTTTGCGAGATCAGATTTCGCGGCTTACTCAGTCAGAGAGAGACACACTGTCGATAGTAGGATTATGGTATGTGATCCTCATGCCAGCCATTCGGTTCCATCCTGCGATGCTGATGGCATTGATGGAGCGATGGGATCCTGACACATGCACATTTCATCTTCCAGTAGGGGAGCTGACGGTTACACTCGAGGATGTGTACCGTATACTTCGTCTTCCTATCAGAGGAGCGACTGTTACATACGCGACCGATCGATCAGCGGAGGATCATCAGAGGGAGCAGGTATATTGCATAGGGAGAGTCATGCCGAGCGAGACGAGAGGTCGCATCATGGTCAGCTGGCTCTTACATCCTACAGGGGAGGTACCCCTTCTGAGGCGCCTTATGATTGCCATCATAGCACTAGCCGTCTGCCCTAATGGGCGAGGCACGCACATGCATGGGGGTCTCACATGGTGCATCAGAGCGATGGAGAGACACAAGAGAGTGTATGCTTGGGGTCGGAGTATGCTTGCACATCTCTATCACGACCTTGAGGAGTATGTATTTGGACAGGGTTGCAGTTTGATGACATGCACACTTCTGCAGGTATGGATTTTAGAGCACTTCACATGCACCAGGCCTGTTGGCTTTCCGTTGAGTACGACTAGCGAGCGACCTAGGGTGTTTGCTTATCCACTTACCAGCGAGTGGAGGTTTGGAGATTTGCTATATTGGAGAGTGATTTTTGATAGACTGACAGCCGAGGTGACAGTGTGGAGACCTTACCTGCGGATGCATAGATGGGATGGGATGGAGAGGCAGTTAGCATGCTTACAGAGGAACCGCCTACTGCAGGGACGATATTCACACATCATAGTCCCTTTCTACTTTGACTAAGTACGGAGGCAATTCGGGCTAGAGCAGTGTGCTCCAGCCGATGTGCCCATCTATACTCAACACTCACGGGTCCTTCCCAGACCTAGAGCAGTAGCGAGACCGATGATAGATGACATTGAGACTACAGATATAGAGGGATCTGATCAGGATGTAGTCACTAATTATTCTGCAGAGCCTGGAGCACAGCGCAGGTATGTCTCATGGTTTATGAGATCATATCCAGGTCCTATCTTTCCACCAGATCACCCAACAGGCCATCCAGGCCCATGGAGACATGGAGACCGAGATGAGGACCAGGGATCCACGTCAGAGGAGCTAGAGGAGGGAGAGGGTCATGAGGAGGCGGGAGATCCTGATCCACCTACAGGCGATCAGCCTAGCGCCGAGGAGGAGGAGAACACAGATGGAGATGAGGACGAGGAGGAGAGAACTGATGATGAGGAGGAGTCAGATGCAGATGAGGATGAGGATGATGAGGATAGGGATGCAGATGAGGATAGAGATGATGAGGAGGAGTCAGATGCAACTCCTCACCATTCAGGGGATGATACCATAGCTCTGGATCCTCCTCATATTTCCCAACAGGGGGAACATGAGGCGATACGGAGTCCTATTCCTAGTACCGCCCAGCCTACACCCATCGTGCACAGATTAGTCGAGCGAGGGGAGCCTAGTAGATCCCAATCACAGATGCTACCGTATCATGATCCCTACTGGCGTGAGGGAGACCCAGGTATAGTAGGTTTAAATTGATTATGAATGTTTTGATGATATAGAATGGTACTAATACAAAAATCTATTCTACTACCACAGCTAATGTGCAGGAGTGGCGTTCCCTGATTCAGCAGGCAGTGACAGACATTTCCACGATAGCACAGATCCCCAGTTCCTCACAGATTGCCTATAGGCCTCAGGGGAACGCGGGTCGGCATGAGGACTTGTTTTCCCCATTCCGAGTTCAGGTAGACATATGGAGGGAGAGAGAGAGAGTCCTATCAGAGGACCTTCAGCGGGCGCGGCGAGATCTAGCAGTAGCTCAGGCCGAGGCTACCACCTATCGCGTGATCCTTATGGATAGGGATCGTAGGAGTTCCTCTCGGAGTCACTCACGGTCTGTATCTCGCTACACACCCATGGGTCCACCTTCATGGCCAGATCAGGAGGGAGCGTCCAGTCGACACTCTCCAGCCACCAGTCCTAGGGATAGGAGATGATTTTATGATGTAGGAGAGGTCACATTTTGGATGTATAGTGACCTATATTTGTATACGATCCACATATATATATGTATATATACATGCTTCTCTTTTTAATGCTTAAAACAATGTATGTTTTTCTTTGATTAAATCTAATACATTTGGTAAATGTACATGTATGTTCAGAATTTAATTTCCATATGATTGATTTCTCAATGCACTATGATTAAATTGATACATGTGTGACTTAATTAAATATTTAATCAAGTACTACATTGATGATAGGGAAGAAATATGCATTAAGTCTAAGAATCATATAACTAACGTGATTTAATTTTGAACTTAAACACAACATGATACGATTCTACTTAACACATAAAGACACTGTATAATATGCTAGCACAACGGAAATGTAAATCTTTTACAACTTACATAAATGAATTCAAGACAAACCATGAAGTAAAGAAACACGCTTGTCAAGAACGAAGCAATATATATTAAACATCATAACATTTAATTCTATTTTGCTCTAATTAGGAGATACTAACATATTACCCAATGTTGAAGAACTGAAAAGAAGATAAATAAGGAATGAAGAATTAAGCATAATATCTACGCAAGTGCATAGCATTTATAGGTTCTTTAAGAGGTGTACCATCTACATCCGCTATTTTGTAAGCACCTGATCCATAATCCTCAATAACGATGTATGGTCCAAGCCAATTAGGACTGAATTTTCCCTTTTCTGCAGGTAAGGCATTCACATTGCGCTGATTCTCATAGAGGACTAAGTCACCTACTGAGAAGGAACGTTGAATAACCTTATCATTATAGCTTCGTTGTAGAGTTTTGTGATACGCTTGAATATGCTCAAGAGTGTTTATACGCTGTTCATCAAGCATCTCAAGCTGTTGAAGTCGTTGTTCTCTATAAGAGTCACCATCTACTATACCTTTGAGAGAAACCCTAAGTGATGGAATCTCTAGCTCTAAAGGCATAATAGCGTCAGCACCATAAACAAGATTATAAGGAGTAGTTCCTGTGGCAATTCGTACACTCGTTCGGTAAGCCCAAAGAGCATAGATTAGCTGGTTACTCCAATCCTTACCATGCTTATTCACGGTTTTGCGAAGAATTTGTTCAATTATCTTATTGGATGATTTGGCTTGACCATTTGACTGAGGATAGTATGGTGTAGAAAATCGATGTTTGATATGATACCTCTCGAGGAATTTCTTCACGTCCTTGTTCTTAAATGATGTCCCATTATCTGAGATTATAGTAGAAGGTATCCCGAATCGAGAAATGATGTTTTCTAGAAGAAATTGACAAATCACTTCAGCAGTGGTAGAGCGAAGGGGAATAGCTTCTACCCACTTTGTAAAGTAATCTGTTGCGGTTATAATGAAGGTGTGTCCTTGAGATGAAGGAGGAGAGATTTTACCAATAAGATCCAAACCCCATGCGGAAAAAGGCCAAGAAGCTACTTGAGAACGGAGTTCTTGGGCAGGAGCATGAATCAGGTTATTATGTTGTTGACATTGATGACATTTCTTAACAAATGAAAAAGAATCCTTCTGCATAGTTTGCCAATAGTATCCCATACGAAGCAATCTATGAACCAAGGATTTGCCTCCAAAATGCCCCCCACAGGCACTTGAATGCGCCTCTTCAAGAGCAACGAGGATTTCTGATTTGTTAAGACAGCGAAGGAGAAGACCATCATAACCCCTTCGGTAAAGGACATTAGAAAGAATGATATATCTAGCAGACAACTTGCGGATTCTAGCCCTAGTGTTTCTATTAGCAGAATCAGGAAAGGTACCATCGGTCAAATATCTTACGATATGCGAGTACCATTCATCTGAGTCTATAAAGTCACAACATGTCACTAGAGTAAGATCGTCTAAAATAGCTGGAGAAATAAGGTTGTGAATAACAAATTTAAGATCAACCACAGGGTCCTCTAAAGATACAAGAGAAGCCACACATGCCATTGCATCCGCATGTCGATTATCTTTTCGAGGAACAGGTTCCATGGTATAAGAATCAAATTTCTGTAATAAAGAGATGGCAAGATCTTTATATTGTGATAATTTGTCTTGTTTTGCTTGATATATTCCTGTTACTTGTCTTATAATCAATTGCGAATCTCCATAGATATGTATGTGTTTTATGTTCAGAGCTAAGGCTGCTTTTATTCCCGCTATAAGAGCCTCATACTTAGCAATGTTATTGGTACACAGGAAATTTAGACGATAGGATAAGGGAATGGGTTTCTTTGTAGGAGAAATCAGAACAACACCTGCCCCCAATCCCGTACAACACTTAGAGCCATCAAAGTATAACTCCCAAGTTTCATCTTTCTCTATAGAAAGAATGAAGTCGTCAGGAAAAGACTTAGGGTTAGGGAAGGAGAAAGGTGAAGGGGCCTCAGCTAGGTGATCGGTCAACGCTTGCCCTTTAATTTCTCTTTGTGAAACAAATTTAAGGTCAAATTCAATTAACATCATAACCCACTTAGCTAGGCGTCCTAATAAATCAGTTTTAGAGAAAAGATGCTTCAACGGATCAAACTTTATCATGACGTGGACTTCTGAATTTAAGAGTAATGTCTCAATTTCTGAGTCGCAAACACCAAGGCCAAGCATTGTTTTTCTATCGCAGAATATCGGGTCTCATAATCGAGTAAGGTACGACTTATATAATAAACCGGACACTCCTTACCATCTTTATCATGTTGTGCCAATAATGCTGCAAGAGCATGAGAGGAAGCAGCCGTATAAAGAAGGAAGGGTTGAGAAGGTTCGACTGGTCGAAGGATAGGAGGATTAGTTAAATACATTTTTAAATCTTCAAATGCTTGCTGACAATCCTCATTCCATTGAAAAGTGATATTCTTTTTGAGAAGTTGAGTGAAAGGAAAAGTACGATCCGCAAGTTGAGATACAAACCTACGAATAGCTTGAATCTTCCCTTGTAAGCTTTTAAGTTGAGACACATTTCTAGGAGGTGGCATGTTGACGATAGCATCTATTTTCTTAGTGTCCACCTCAATCCCATGATGCGAAACTATAAATCCTAATAGTTTTCCACTATCCACACCAAAAACACATTTTCGGGGATTCAAGCGCATGTGATATTTACGAATCCTTTCAAAGATTTGACGAAGGATTTTAATATGATCCATGCGAAGAAAGGATTTGGCTAAAATGTCATCAACATAATCCTCTAGAATCTTATGCATATAATCATGAAAGATAAGGGTCATCGCTCGTTGATAGGTTGCACCGGCATTTTTAAGTCCAAAAGGCATCATTATCCAACAAAACGTACCCCAGGGAGTAGTGAAAGCGGTTTTGAATTGATCTTGAGGGTTAATAAAAATTTGATTGTATCCTGAAAAACCATCCATGAAGGATAACAAGGCATGTCCTGCCGTAGAATCAACTATCATGTCAATGTTTGGAAGAGGAAAATCATCTTTTAAAGAAGCCTTATTTAGATCCCGAAAGTCGGTACACATTCTTATTTTGTTGTCTGGTTTAGCCACAGTGACAATATTTGAAAACCATGGGGAATAGTCAATAGGGCGGATAAATCCAACCTCCAATAACTTTTCAATCTCAGCCTTAACAAGCAAAGCTACCTTAGGATTCATTTTTTGAATCTTTTGTTTCACGGGCTTAGCATCAGGAACTAAGACAATGTTATGAGTAACAATCTTAGGATCTATACCAGGCATGTCAGAGTATGTCCAAGCAAAGATCTTGGGGAATTCATGCAATAAATCTTCATATTGTTTTTGTTCCTCTCCATCCAAACATTTTCCAATTTTAATAACTTTCTCTTTATTGCAAGGGTCCATCTTAACATCAGTGGTGTCACTTATGAGAATATTGCTTTGTTGAGGAGTATCCTTTAGCTGAGGGAATTCTTTCACAATCTCATCGTTATCCGTCTCTTTTCCAAAGTAGGCTTCAGTGTTCAAACAATAAGGGAGTCCCCTATTGTGATGATAACGAGGAAGAGTGTCATATGCTCCTAAAAATTCAGCTAAAGCGTCATCGATAGGGAAAACGTCAAAAGCACAAGCACACGAAGGATCCCCATCAATGTACTCAGGGTGTTGTATTGATAGAGAAGTAGAAATAACATTAACACTAATGCATGGTCTTTTAGAAGCTTTAGTGCGCTTGCAGGGATTATAGCCAAGTCCAAAGGCATAACTGTGAAAATTAGTCTCTAGAGGAACTTTTATCCCTTGTTCATGAGCACCGCAACCATTTCCATGATACCCATGCTTAGCAAAGATGCGAAAACCACGACCATAACGATCAGCCATTTCAGGAAGAGAAGGTGGTTTTTCATAAGACAAAGAATCAAACTCTTCATAATTAGACGTGTGAGGAGAAGACGTTTGAGAAGCGGCCTCAAAATTATTACTCATAGGTTCGGGTAAGATTGATTGATTTTTAGCTTCTTCCTTCTTTTCAACTTTAAGCTCTCTAGAAGGAACCTTATATTCACCCACAAAGGTAGGATTAAAATCAAGGGATCCCCAATCGTCGTCTTCGAGGATCTTCCCAGGATCAAAATCCTTCTTATGTGTAGTTCCAAGTCGAGAAGAATCTTCTCCAAGAGCTCCAGACTCATCCAAAGAATTTTGATCATCGGAGAGTGAGGATTCACCGATAGGTATCTTATTTAAAGATTCATCACTAGATGAGGACGGCTTAGAAGAACCCCCCTTAGAAGTGGATGTTTGCAAACAATCTTGAAAATTAGTATCACCTATCAAGGTATATGTCTTATTGTTATAAATAAATTTAACTTGTCTATGCAATGTAGAAGGGACAGCTTGCATACTGTGAATCCAAGGTCTCCCCAGTAGCAAGTTGTACGTTAGATTTCCCGACATAACATGGATAGGTGTAGGCAAAGTAATAGGCCCCACTGTGATGGGTAAGGTGATAGTACCTAATGAAGTTTTAGCCACATTATCAAAGCCTCGAATAGGATGAGAGTTTGGTTCAATTAAGGATGTATCCACATTCATCTTATGCAAAAGATTAATGCTACACACATTAAGACCAGAGCCATTATCTACTAGTGTTCGCCTTATAGCAGTGTCTTTCACGATAACCACAATCATCAAGGGATCATATTGATGTTGGATTTCACTAGTAGGCAACTCATCTTGGGTAAACACAATTTGAGCTTTAGGATTCATCACAGAGTTAACCAAAGATGCTATATTACTAGATGTATTCGGTGGAGGAACATTCAAATCTTTCAAGGCATCTTGTAACATTCCATGATGAGCGGAAGAAGTTTGAATCAAATCCCAAAGGGATATCTTAGCAGAGGTAGCTTTAAGTTGTTCTATGAGATCATATTCCTTACTAAGAACTTGCGAAATACGGGGAGCTTGTGGAAGAATCGGTTGAGGATTCGGAAGGGAAACTGCGATAACAGGAGGAGGACTAGGTTGCCTATTATTTCTAGTATGATAAGTATGGGCAACCGCATGATAACTCTCTCTAGTTATTTGCTTGGCATAATTGTAAGGACTTATAGGTTTTCTTCCTTGCACCGTGATGATTGGTTTATTTGGAGTACGAAAGGAATCATGATCATACCCTCCTTGGATAGTAAGGAGAGGTGTCTTAGGACCTTGAAAGGTGGGAGAAGGATAAGCTCCTTGGACTTCAAAGAGAGGCTTTTTATGCTCATTCAAGTTTTTCATGTTAACTAATTTAGAAGTTTTGTTTTTGTTTCGAGATTTCGATAAAGCCACAAAGTCATCAAGAGCATCATCCAACAAAGCATGATCATATCTATTAAAAGGTTTATCTTTTGATTCAAAAGGAGACATCTCCTCATAGAGGGGATTGTTGAAAACAACCATGTTACTAGATTTAGTGGAAGAGTTGATAGGAATGTACCCTTGAGAGGACTCATTCAACTTATCTTTCTCATCACAACGAAATGGCATAGTAACAAGGTTTATGAGTTTTTGGTAAAATGAAGGTTTGGCATCTTTAGGGTTCAAAAACTCATCTAAAGCTTCATCTAATTCATCTTGGCTATACTCATAATAATCATCATAAGCATGAACATTTTGCAAATAAAAGTCTGACATTTTGAAATAAAAAGTGCATGAAATCTAAACACACAATGCAAAGAAATACACTCCTTTTTTTTTTTTTTCTTTTTAATGAAAATGAAATGAAAACACACTAAATCTAGATCTAGATCTAATAGATGCAATGCAAGAAGAAGCAATGATAGATTCACGTCGGGTTCACCAAAATGTGTGGGGGAAAAAGTGAGACTAGGTTATCATGCCCTAATCCTACCTCTTGTCACACACTACGGAATACGAAAGAGCCTAGAGGTATCGCACAATTGGCTACTTCTTTTTGTGAAAGAGAGAGCCACGGGCTACCTATTAGGGTTTCTATTCCTTTGTTGTAATGGAAAGGTAAGATTATGCAAGTTCAATTCTTAACCCTAAAATGCAAGTATGAGCTAACAACAAGATTACAGAATTGAACTTAAACAATGGAAAGCTGTAAATACAAGGATGAAATAAAAATGCAGATGTGTACCCGAAGTCAAAATCGGACTGAAAATGTGCGGGACGGGGGCGCGGGCGCCACTGTCCTGAAAACTGCACCGGAAACTATCGTTCTGCACTCTGAAACACTGTCGGGAAGCTGTCTGAAAGTTGTCTGTCCGGAGGACCAGGGCGCCCAGCGCCTCTGTCCCAGGGACCAGGGCGCCCAGCGCCCCTGTCCTAGTAGGACCAGGGCGCCCAGCGCTCCTGTCCCAATCTTCTGCTCTGCAATTTGATACAGAGTGCTGTCTCGACCTGTTCTCTCCGGATCTGTATCCTGCGGCGTCGTCTGAGTCCCAAAACCTGCACTTATATCTGAAAAAGGGGGTATGGGTGGCTATATAGGGTTTTGCCTTAGTCAAACCCCCACTTCAGTGATTTCCACCTCCACGAATAGCCAAGTTGTTTTGTAAAATGTATTGTGTGTGCAGACCTAGTGTGTGTGCAAGGTCCTAAAATGCAAGAAAGCAAACTAGAGCAACCTAGAAAGTAAACCCTAATTGCTTGTAAATGATAATGTAAATGCTCTAAATCAAGATGCAAAGTGATCTAAAGCATGAATGAAGGATATATATTGAAGCTTTATGCAAAGACATGAAAACAACATGAAATCATACCCAACCCTCAAGGGAGAGGTACAAGCCAATCTTCAGTCGGTAATCTCCTATTGTTCTTCAATGTCTTCCAAGCCCTAAATGGATGAATGGAATTGATGAATGCTTGATAGAGGGATGTTGTAAGATGTTGAAGTCTTCAAAGATCTGCTCTTTCGCTGCATATGAGGTTCCTGGAAGCAAAAATCCGATCCCTTCAAATGAAGAAAGAGAGCTCTTATGTATGAAACCCTAGGTCACAATTTCATCTTTTGGCCGACCTAGAGATTGAATATCCTGCCAATTTCTTGGGGTTAAGCTTTATTTTATGATTGGGTCGCGCCCCCAAAATTTCGGGAAAAATGTCTGGGACCGTGTACACTTCGGGCGCCACGGTCCTGACAACTTTTCACCAAATTTTTAGGGCCGTCAGATATGATGATTTTAGAGAGAATCCGGAAGTTACAGGTGATTTCGAGATGTTTTGACCCCCGAAATCAAGCCCCCAAGCTCAGAATAGGGCCTAATTAGGGTTTTTGATTAAGTGATGTATTGGAGGAATAAAATGAAAGGGGCACGCTTTAATGAAAGGGCCCGACTTTGTGATGTGGAAAATGGTGAAATAGAACCTTTAGACGTAATTAATTCGATTAATTAAGTGCTAAAGGGGAAATGCAATGCAAAGTGCAACTGCGCCAAGGCGGGTGCTAAACTAGGTGTTAAATTGTACTGCTTTAGCAAGTGCGTACAATTTATGACGTTACAATATGTCACCTTCAAAGCTATGAATTTTGCACTTTCAGAATCTCAAATCTTCTTGCACATTATTCACATACTCTTCTCATCAATTCACACACAATCCATTATCCAACTTATCCAGCCACATTCCTTAAATATGAGATAGGTCATTAAAAACTTAATTTAGGGTCGACCAAGAACAAAATAAACATTATTACACAAAATAAGCCACTAGGACCATAAATACTCAAAGAAGTCCACTCTAGGAGAAAGAGGGAACCCAAATACATCACAATATATCCTTCCAAAATGAATCCAATGATTTGCACACGTTAACACATCCACAAAAGTTGCTACCAAACATAACGTGTAGACATAGAAATCTATCAACCAAAGAACATATTTTGATACAAAATATCTCATGCGAATCTCCACACATCATGGTGAGACCCATAACAACTTCTTAATACATCCTCCAATGCATATGCGAACCAAAGGTATATGATCCAATCAAGATAGTCCAAACAAACACACCAAACCATAACATAATTGAACATATCAAACATAAATCAACAAATATCTCTTGCAGAATAAGGAATCCACCAGAGAAGAAAACTAAGAATATTACACGAGCCCTAAAATCACATCCACTAAACTGCAACATATGTAGAGGCCATCGAAGACTTACTAGACCAGTATGACGAACACACTTACTGCCAGAATACAAAAATAACCATCTGAATAAAAATTACCGCAACCAACACCAAAATACTAAACTTGATTTGCAACTACAACAATTAGGATCATATTCGGACCAAAATCCATCTGGATAACCAAATATGACATTGATGACAACTATACAAACTCATACTTCCAACATGTGGTTCCTTTTTTTTATTAGTGATTGAAGATGATTTTATAGATTGTTTGATGTTGATCAACAATAGAGATTGAATGAGATAGATTTGAAGATCAATTGATGAGAATGAATGAGAATAATAAAATGCTATAATTTGAAGGTAACTAATTGCATGATGTAGTTGGACGAAATTGATTGATCAGAACTCAATGTGAGTGGTAGTTAAGAGAAGAAAGTGGACATATATTTAGCATTAAATAATTAAAAATTATTGAATCATGTGCATGAGAAGATAAAATAAATAAAATAAATATTTTATTATTTTAAAAATATATATATTTAGAAAAGCAAATAATTAAATAAATTTAATATTTCATTTAATTATAGAAGACTTAGTTAGCTAATTAAATAATTAAAATGATTATTTAAGTAAAAGGGACTAGAAGAGAAGGATTTTTTTTGATAAAAGGTGAAAAAATCACTTATTTGTATTAATATATATATATAAATATTACATTAAAGTCATATTACTTAAGATGGCATAACCAAAATTTCACAAAAAATCCTGTAAAACAATTTTACAGTACCCGCAAACATCACATTTTTGTCAAAAAATGCAGAAGTATACATGGTGAAGTGATCTACAAAAATAAAAAATTACCAACCAAGAGAGTAAAGCTCAGTTCAATTTTGAGTTATCTAAAATCACATGAACAACATTGGTATCCATAGTATCATCAATCATTGCACATCATGTCACCCTGGATGGGTTGGAAGGACCAACAATAGTGAATGGATTGTATCCACTAGTAATAGGACTATCCCCAAGACCAACCACCACGAGCTCAAAATCAACAAAAATAGCTAGTAAACTAGAGTCTGAGGAAATAAAGTCTTCCATTGGTGGAGCCACATTGAGAGGAGCTAGTGGAAAAGGTGCACAATGGCCTAGTAGAAGATGTAGGGTGGTGAACAAATTAGAAACATTATCAAACAATTTCTCATTGAGTTGTGGACACAACTGATTGAAAGCTTGTATAGTTTCTTTAAAAGTATCATTCACCATTCCCATTCTAATTTGAATAAGCAACTCTACATACACTAGATGGGCAACCACATTCTCTCTCAATAAAAAGCTTCCTATTGGGAGCAACCCCTACTTCATATCATATGCAGATAGAGATACCTCAAGGTTTGAACAAGTGAAAATAAATGGTTGCATATGTAAATTTGCAAGAGTCAACACCAATTCATAGTCAAACAAGAGATCCATACAAATTGTGAGAAACCTAGAGGCAACCTTTAAAAATAGATCTTTAGGGTTAATATCTAGTTGACCTTGTCCAACCACCGAATGAATGACAATTTCAATATGCACACACAAGAGGATGAAGAGAGATTTTCCCTACCATAATCGATAGTATCTTTCTTTTCCCAGAAGAATTGAGGGAGCACAATTCTAAGTTCATTCACTATTAAGGAAGCTTTGTAACCAATATTGAGACAAGTGAAATGAAAAATAGATATTGTAAGGTTGTAACAAGCTCACTATTGATATCATTCAATATATGTACGTCAGCCAAGGAGGCATTATGATGCATTAATATTTAGACAATAATTCAATATTTAGGCACAAGTCAAATGAATGAAGACTAAATGCGAGAAATGAGAGAACCAAAACAAATGTATGAGAATACACCAGTTGTGAGGATCTACATTCACCAATATATGACAAGACAAAGAGTTAGTGCATTAAAAAATAAGGTCAATGCTGATCCGAGGGAGTGAATGATAAATGGTTTTAGTCTATTCCAAAATAGAGCATCCAAGAAAGCAAAAAGAAGCTTTACATGGGCCAAAATAATGAATCATTAAGAAGAACTATCACTCAAAATCATGGCAAGGTTTTACCTAATGTCCAACTCAATCTTCAAATGACAAATCTTTGCATCATATCACCTTAAACATTCAAATACCTAATAATGATGAAGGCATAAAATAGTCCCATACCTACATGAAGATTATTATGAAGGCAATAATATTTATCTCAAAAACTGATTGAAGATGAACATGATCAAATCAAAATAAAATGAACTAGGTAGAATCATGACCCCATTTTATAAAATGAACCACCACCTCAAATATTATTCAAATCTATCTGATTCCCAACATTCTTTCAAATATTTTTCCTTAAAGAAATCTTTCACTGAGAATAATTTACAACTAATACCTTTAGAGATGGCCATGTTAGCTAATTTATTTGTGCACTTATTTGTTTCTCTATAACAATGGTACAATTTATAATAATTTAACTTCAATAATAGCGAGTTAATTTGTTTCAAGAAGTAATTAAGGTGCCAAGTAGTTTCTAAATTTCATGTGACTCCATTAATCATGGTAATTGCATCTCCTTCAATGAATAGAGAATTGAAATTGAAATGAACCATCAATGATAAACCAAACGTAAGTGCCAAAAACTTTGCCACATTATTACTACCAACTAAAATTGATTTATAAGCTACACAAATAACCTTTCTAGAATGATTTTTGAAGATCACACTAGTGCCAGATTTGCTTGGATAACACTTGGAAGCAACATTGAAATTTACTTTGATGTTTTTGCAGGGGGTGGTATACACTTAGCTTGTCTTCAGAGAGTCTCCATGCCTTGACACTAAAAACAACTCTATAAGGGATGGGGCTTCTATAATGAAGTTACAATAGTAGAACAAATTCCTACACTAACCTAGAGAGGAGGGTTATGCAAATTTTTTTAGATCTTTACTATAATTATAAAAACTTAATAGAAATAAACATAAATAACATGCATACCACAAGACATTGATTTATATTGGGAAACCCTTTTGGGAGGAAACCCTACACTCCAAAAACCACCCAATATATTATTTAAAAATCAATAACAAATTATAATATACTTATAGAGCAAGCTTTTCATTGTTGTCACCAAGATTGCACACGTGATGCTTAAGCTGAAAGCTCAACAATATTGTGAAACATGGGATGATTTATAGGCCTATGGGTTTCATATGGTGGAAATTAACCTCCAGAGTGAGCTGGTTCTCTTTGATGAATCTCCTACAAATAACTTTCTGATGGGAAAAAGGACAGGAAGAAAGCTTGGGTTGAAGCCTATCCTAAGAGGTGATGCACCAAATATTCTATCTGAGATATGCAACCTACTTAATTCAAAAAAAGCTTTCAATAGATAGCTTTGGATATCTCACAACTCAACTAAACAAAGTAGTACATAAATATTTCTTAGAAAGGGCTGAGGCTAATGCTTGCTTGAAGGAAAACCAACTAGTTTTTCACAACTACAAACAATCAAAATCAGCTACACAGTCTAAGACCTGCATCAACCATGTATCTTCTTACATCAAACTATGATTGAATGAGACAAATTAAAGGACCTTGAAAATAAATCACAAAAGCTCATCAAATCACTCATCCATAACATGAAATACAAAGTATTGAGAAGGAATAATGCTGCTATTTTATTGAAAAAATCAAAGAAATTTGTTGTTACAAACTCAGAATATGAGCTACAGTACTTCATACCCAGCTGAAAAGAAAAGGGCAGAAACAAAGGAACTAGCTTAGAAGAAAAGAAAGAAGAAATTTTTTTAGAAAGGTCTCCTAATCTCAACTAAAATATAGAACCAAGGAAAACTAGCCTTGAACGGAATGAAGAAATGATTGCTTCTCATTGAAATTATTTCCAGCTTACATGATCCTATCTTCTTAGGGTCGAATTTGAGGAAAATTCATGCATAAAGGCGAGGTCAAACTGCTAGAAAGTGGATTTAATTGCTCCCAAAGTTGTCTCAACTCATAACCAACCCATGTGGGGTTGCAAACTGAGGTGGGACTATTGGATAATCTTCAAAATCCCCTCTTTTTAGGGCCTTAATTGATGTGTGCATTGTGACCCGCCTCATGCCTGTGTATCTCACCTTAAGTGACTCTTGAATTGTCATTTGAATCATTCACACTGATTGCTTAAAGGTGAATACATAAAAGAGTTGCATTAAGACTTGAAACTTAACTACCCCTTTTGTCTACATAGCTTTTATGGGCTTATTCACTGTCCTTGTGATAGTCCTTTTGAATGAGTTGTCAATGTTCCTTTGAGCCCTTTGTTATCTCTATTATTCTTGTGAATACCAAAAAACCTTGTGTCATGGATTATTTAGGTCTTTGCTTGGTCAGTGGTTCATACTTCATACTACTTTATGATTGTGCCTATACACATACTCACTACCCCATTTGTATTGCTTATGACTGTTAAATTTACTGCCTTAGGCTCAGGTTGTTGTGCTTCACTGTGCTTCTTAGATCTCCATAGTTGATATGATTGAAGTATTATCATTGTATTTCCCCACTTGAGACTATGAATACAATCATTCTTTGAAGCTTTCCAACACTTATTCTCTTATGCTTTTGTCAATGGGTATATGACTGCAACTTCTGAGTCATTCAAATATGAGATTATTTGACATAGCCTCTGTATCTATGATGAAATCTTAGTCTTCATAGTTGTTCTTCCTTGTGCCCTAATGCTCTCAATAGTGATTTGTTGTCTTCTGATTGATATGAAAACAACTCCCTTTGTGCATTGATTGTGATTGTGATGAAGTGTGCTCTGAGATGGCTCTTTGTTGTGTTGACTATGTATTTGGTCTTGAAAAAATACCATATCACTGTTCTTAAGGTAGTGACTAAGATCACAACTCCATTTTATTGTTACCTTGCCCTACTACTGCTATGAATGCCTTAAGTCTTCATGGTGTTTGGAAACTTTGTATCTTTCTTAACAGTCATAAGACTATTTTATTATTATTTTGTGTGTTCTTTTCCTCATGAAGTCTGCTATAACCACACTATCCATAAATATAGCCTCTATGGATTAGATATATTCATGATGTTGCTCTAATATAATATCGTCGTTGGTTGCTACCTTAGGCATATTCATTGATAATTATCTTATTATTGGTCACTATTGATCTTGTTCCTAGACTATTATTTCTACTCCTTCACCAGACTTTTGATTGGTTGTGTAATAACAAAAATACCATTTGCATCAACATAAATGCCTTTGTATTGTTCTTTTCTCTATGACTAGGATAAGTGTTTGACTGTGACCCTTTATACTTTCTTTGTATTTAAGACTTCAAAATTAGCATCTCTTTATCTCTAATTTCTTCACTAAAACTTTATTGTCTTCATGGACTTTGTGTTCATTATTTCTCATGCTTTTGACTGTCACACTATTCCTTGTGTGACCATGACAAGCTCTTTAGGGCTATGAACAAGGTCCTTGAAATAGTGGCCTTGTTTGGATGCACAATCATTGTCTTAGGTGCTATAATTAAAATCATCATGTTTGTTTCGTGCTCTCTAATCTCTCTTGAATGACTTCTTTACTATCCTTATATGCTTTCTTTGATAGTTAGGTCTTCATTCATAGAAATGATATTGAACACCACTTCATGTGACTGAATTTTGATGTGATCTACTTCATTGTAATATGTGGTTTCCACTATGCATTTGATGATGATTGTGCTATGGCTCTGTGTGCTCCATTATATTTTTGAGATGACTGTGACCATGGCTATCATGAGGATGTCATTCTCCACTTGCTGCTCATGAAAACCTTACTAACTATGTATTATATTTCCTGATTTTGTTGTTTGTCTTAGATGCAACCATAGCTACTATCCTATTGAGCTTACTTCCCCAAATGGATGAAGGCCTCTCTTTCATTTTTTTGTATGATTCCTTCGTCTGATTTTTCATGAGTTGATTTGTCTTTTTAGGACCTTTTATGGCTAAGGCTACCTCCTTATGCTCTGTATACATGCACACTATATGAAGTTGTGAATTGACTATCTATTGTAGCTTCAATAATCATGCCTTCAATCATCTATATCTCTTTGATAATATCATTTGCTTTGTGAACATCAAATGGACTGCTTTTTGAAGACTTTACCCTGGGGATCACTGTTCTTCATGCTAGCATCATATTCATTCTAAACGACTCAAAATCATATATTATTGTTCCTTGATGCCTATGCCTTTGAGAGCAGAGGACTGGTTGTTTATATCCATTTTGATGTTTGTTCTTCATGCTTGCTTTTGTGAGCATATTGTACACTAAGGGCTTTGATATACTGCAATAACATTTTGATTTTTGTAATACCCACCAAAATACTCTAGAGAAAATAACTAGACTAACTAAAAAAATTAGATAATTTAATATATATATATATATATATATACACACACACACACACACACACACACACTAATGCAACATAGTAAACTATCATTACTCCAATTCATAGATCAACATAACATGATTACATAAAACATCATGAAGATAACCATAACCTCATACAACACAAGCAGAAATAACATTATAACAATCATCATCTCAATGAACACCTATAACCAATCATTCATTCATCCATACATACATTCCCTAGGGTACTTTAACGTTATTACTTACTAGCAATAACACATAACACATAACACATAAATATCATAAAACCATTAACATTTGTTATAACAATTACATTGCTATCTCTCCTATCATGAGAAGCATGGATTCACAACCGCTTATCCTATCATATTCTCATTAAATATCTAAGTTCATTTTAAAACACCAATTCCAAGTGTTCCTAATTCCTCATTTCTTCACTAACCGTTTAACTCAATATGAATCAAAATAGAACTATCAACATATAAGCAAATCTAATTCTTTTCATTTTATAATTTCACCATATATCTTATCAAGATAACATATACACAATCATTGACAAGTCCATACAACAATGCTAGTTACTTTCCAATGAGATTACTTATAACAAGATTATCTAAAAGCACCATATCTATAATTAGAGCACACAAAGCTTAACATGTCAAATCATATTCCATATCTATATCTCTTTTCTACCGGATGAACATTATTAAAACATGTATGATACAATGATACAATATCTTCATTATGTTACCTATTTTCACTACTAGCTCAATCAGGTAGAGCTGTTATATTTTTACAATCAAAATGAAACATTTTATCTTTGCTTTAACACATTCATGAGAATTTAAAAGGAAAGAATATAAAGATTACACTATCATTTCTCATTATGCAGATGCATATGAAATAGAGAGAGAGATCACACCATTTTTTTTTGAGAAAAGTTATCTTTATTGATATGAGCGTGCAATGTCTCAGACAAGCCGTGAGACTAACTCTTATGGCACAAATGAAGAAAATACTATATATTTGCAGATGCAAAAAACAAACTAAAATGCACATAAGGAAGGGTGACTTGTCATTGCCTGAATGACGAGGCCTCTCTGACTGGCTTTGTTTCGCTCAACTTGCATCTAGTTGTCACTTCCCTACTGCCATTGAGTACTTGCATTTGAAGAAAACAATGTTGTTAGAGCAATGAAAAGTCATCATTACTCTATATGAACATGCACCTGCAAACATATAATCCATCCTTCATGTGCATCATAACAACTAGTATGTCATTTAGGTCCAGGAAACATGTGTTAGATCAAATCATCAGGAAAAAATCAAATAATGCACTATTTTTGTCTAACTTGTCTGCTTCATATGCAGATATAGGAAAGTAATATGGTTGTTCATCAATTTAAAATGAGTGGTGTAAAATGTGGCTCCCACAAGGATTGAGCCCAACTCATTTAAATGTTTCATAGTAGAAGAGATTACAGAGATGTATATAAATGTTTCAAATCAGGAGTGTTTCAAAGAGGTGTCAAGATTTTGTTTTAGCACAGATAGTTATCCAGAGAAATCATAATGCTTTGATAACCATCGTGTGCCAAAATAAAACCTTGACACTTCAATCAAAATACTACTTCTTAACACATTTGTATTTCAGCCACAATCATCTTCAATGGTGCAATTCAATGAATGACAAGGTACAGTGGAAGAGATCACTATGTACAAGCAATTTGACAGGGAAAAGAAACAATCATAGAAGGGACTAAAAATGACAAAGGGCTAGAGATCTAGTTAAAGTCAAAGAGCAGAAAATAGTCATCTATGGAGCCAAGGCAGAGATAAAACATGAGCAAAATTGTCAGAAACAATCAATCAAAAGTGCTTTACAAACAATGGTAATCACAGAGATCTTGAGTATTCTAAGGACACTCATGAACACACAAATTACTTGAGTAATAACATTCATACATCAAGAAGCAGTAGTCCAAGACAACAAGGTATATGACTATCAAACAATGAACCCAATGTTGTGTCAAAGCAACCAATTTCAGAGCATTTTAAAACTGATACTAAGAAAAATCACAGTTACAATACCTTGTATATATAGTTATCAAAAGGGGCTTTGCACATGGTATAATGCATTGAAATAGTCAATCAAAACAGTGATAGAGAATCCATAACAAATTTGATTCAATAATATCTTGCAAAAGTCACAAAAGTGAATCCTTAGAGCAACATACAAAGATACCCATAATGAGTCTCAGAGCAACTATTTGAAAATAGAGCCTTAAAGTTTGTCACAGAGGTCATAGAGTGCATAAAGATCAATCACTATGGATTTTTATACATGACTATTTTAGTCATGAGAAAGGATTATTAAAAGGTTTGAAATAAAGCCTCGACAGAGCATGGTAATGCCAAAGTCTAACACATAGATGTTTTAGAATAGTGATCACTCATCATTCAGACAACAGTATGTAGGCTTGTAAAGAAGGAAAGTCATATTAGTCTTTAATTGAGAAAAGATAGAGAAATATACAAGGCACCCATAAATGATTAGTCACAAGTTGTATTAAAGTATGCAGTCACCAAGAACCATAGAAAGAAATTCATGTCAGTCAAAGACCACATTCTAAAATAGTAACAAAGAGTGAAAATAGAAAGTCTTAACACTTACATTAATGCAAAGTAATCACTGTAACAGTCCCTGTCACGGAGACTTGCCACAAGCCCCAAAATGACTAAAAGGTATCTATAGTTAACAAAAGAAGCAAGATCCAATACTATAATATTGTGTTCATAGATATCAAAGGAAGCAACAAGGCAATAGACAGTTGGGAAATTTCAAGACATCAATATCATGAATCACTTTGTCAACACCTTGCCAGCACCTTTCAGTGCACAAATATATCCTGAGAGATACATTAAAGAACAATTTAAAAGCATTAATGGTCAACTTGGTTCTGGAAAGCCAAGAAAGGTCACTGCTACAACCAAAAAAAGAAAAGTAGACGGGAGACAATGCTAGTGATATTTAGGAATAGGTGTTCATAAAGAGATGATGGAGCATTCATCAAGGCAACCTTCCTTAGGTTTGATAGTGATTGTTTATTGTTACAAATAAAAGATTCTATCATCAAGAAATGAGTTTCTCAAACTTACAAAAAGGATAGTAAGCAATCTCAATATCAAAGAATGAAGTCAATTTTTTTTTAATGAGAGATTGTAATCCAAATACAATATTTCAACCCTCACCACCCACATGTTATTGAAATGATAGAATGCATTCATAGTCAAGAGGCACTACCACACCAGAGAGGCAATAATGATGCACGATGATAGACCTCAAATATAGTTCAGTCTATCAATGGCTGCCACAAGTCATTTGTATGATCATTTAATGATATTACTCACTGTTACAAGGGGCAAGAGATCTTGGCTATAGTGCAATCCCTGTAGATTCATCAAGAGAACGGGGACACAAATTACCACAAAAGTTACAGAAGAATAGTGACAAACACATTATCATGTCAATGATGACCCGACATAGCAAAAGTTGCAGCCTTCATTCAATATATCAGTCATTAGCAGTCATAAGAGTTTAAATACTTCATAGTCATGAACAAGAAACATAAGGTCTAATGAAAGCACAATGTGGAGTTTTGAAGTTGATCAATCAACAAATGAAAGTTAAGAAGTTAAAGTTGCAGTCCTCATTAATGCCTTGACCATAACAATATTGATAGTAGTCAATTACTAGACACATAACAACTACAAAAGTAAGTCAATACAACTGTCCATCAATGCCATCAATTGCAGTATGTGGAAAGTAATGAATCATAATAGTTTGTGATGTTTTCATATCTCTGTCTTAGAGCGATGCCAAGGTGGGTAAAAAGCAGTCGAATATAATGCTTTCTTTCAGGTTCATCATGCAAAACAAAGTGCTACCTATAACCATAAAGAAGCCTGAGAGAACAGAGATTCCATCTTTATTGATGGTACTCATAGTCACTCCAAGTACAAATGATGAGGACAAGGACTACAATCAAAAGGCCTTGTAACTAAACAAGGAGCTTGCATTATTAAGATCAAAAGTCACTATCTAGAGCATAATGCAAAGGACTGTTAAAGACAGTATACAACAAAAATCACAGTACTTCAGGTCATAAGATAGGATCTAATGAGATTGTGATAGTCTTCTTTTGGAACAGTTGAAAGGTTGTCTAGTCAAGCAAATAATGCAGTCCTAGTAGTGGCTGATCAAAAGCTTTAGGAGCAACCTTGAGGAAGGAACACATTAGCCACATAGATAAAAATCATATCTTTAAAACAAAATCATAGATCAAGTCACAGTCACAAGGCCACAAGGTTATTGAAGATCAACATAGCATCATAGTGCAAAGAGTCACAATTATCCATGATTGCAAAGGGTTAAGTGAAGCCTTGCAAGAAGCTAAAATATAGTGTTCGAAGGGTGAAATTTCATGCCAAAGATAGCCTGAGTTTAAGGATGAGGCCTAGAAGACAACCCCATAGAACAATGAATGTAAGAGTATTTTCATATGTATGCATCATAATATGCCAGAGGATAGCAGTTAAAGACTATTTTTATCAGAGTTACAGAATCTTCAATGGCTTGGAACAACAAAAGTATTTAAGGCAATGATCAAGAGTAAGTCAAAGGAGAAGGCTTCTAAGCCTCACATAGATAACCATGAAAGAGAGCAGATATATCTATCAAAATACTATCTAAAGTATCTATCAATGACAATTCAGTTATAAGGTACTGTCATAGAGCTTAGGTACAGTTGGATGCAGTAAGAACAATGAGTCTATAAGACAAATGTGGTATGCATTGTCATTGAATATTGCTTACATCTTACCTCATTCAAAAGGCTTTGCTTGCATTTTCCAAAGAATGCCCTTGTAATAGTCAATATATCGATAAAGTTGACCCTTTTACAAAGATAGGAGCACATTAAGGTTCAAATGAAGGTTCTATTGTCATAAGAGGTTAATCTCAACCTAATAAAAAGTATGAGCAATGAGCTCTAATGAAGGCACAAAAAGTAGGTCATAGAGACCTAACAAACAATCAAATGCAGTGACTAAGATTTTCCTTTAAGATCAACGCATATCTCAACAGGCATAGTAATAGCCAACAAAGCATCAATATCAAACCCTAGAGCAGAGTTCTGTATATAAAAGAGCAGATATACCCTTGTAGCAGTGCCCAAGGAGGAGTAAAAACTGTAGAAAATAAAAGATCCAAGTCCTAATTCTTTGAAATAAAAACATAATTGGGACACTATAATAGAGAACCTTTCACAAGTGTAGGATGGTCATTGGAAAAGATGAAGGGTTTATATTGCTCAAAAGGTATGAAACCCATCCGAGGTATGAAGTGTTTCATCTTTTCACCTTTGATTTAGGGTTAAAACCCTAAAAGCATGATAGGGAAAATACTTTTGTGCCCTCATTTAATAAAAAAACTTTATTCATATGTCGTGGCCTTTTAGGTATTTTTTGTATTTTTTCTAATAAACACTTATTAGATTTAGTCACATAAGCCTTTTAGGGGTTCCTTTATGAACTCTTTTGCATTTGTTCTAAAACTTGTAAATCTTTATTTTAAAGTGGTGGTGATAAATCACTTTAAATAAAAGATATTTTTGAATGCAAAGTAGAGCTTAAGTTGTAACTGAGTTGTGAGAGTTAAACAAAAAGAGAGGACATAGTTAACTGTAAATTTTTTTGCAAACATGAGGAGCAAAAATAGGTGAATTGGTCACCTAATTATCAGTTCACTTTTAGTCAAAGAGTCCTAGTGGTTGAAGTATGGGTCAAAGAGGATTTTTAGGATCATAACTCTTTGTTACTTTCAGTTACACCCCTTTTTTGAAGAATTTTTCAGTTGCATCCGACCCTTTGAAGTAATTTTTAATTTCAAAACTCCTTGTGCAGTTTTGAGGAGTTTTCTTTCAGTTAGATGCCTGATTTGAGGGAGGGATTGGAGATTTTTGAGAACACATCATTTTTAGGAGCCAAAATTCAAATTTGAACTTTTGGAGCCTCACTGTATAAGTCACTCTTTTCTCTCTATTCTATGGGCTAGTTTCGAGTTTGGACCTGTGGTGGCAGTAGATTTTTACACTTTTGTAACTTATTTCTTATGAGTAATATTTAGATTTTTTAGAGCAATTTTGGCCTTGGAATGTAAGAAGATCTTGATTTTCAATAAGAGAAGCTTGTTTCCTCCTCAATTATTTATGTTTCAGCATTGTATGTGAGTAATTTGTTAAGGATATTGTGGTTTAATCTTGAAATCCTTTATTTTTATTCAATTCCTTCAATGCTTGATTTAGGAACAACATGTTAAGGTGCAAGTTTGTGAATGTATTTATTACTTTGTTGCATTAAAATTGTGAAAACATACTTGTTTTCCCTTTTATTAACATCAAAGTGTTAAAATCTTTCATAAGAATCATTTATTCAAGCATGTGCAACTGAGTTGTGAGATAGTGGGGTTTCTTTAGTTGACTAATTATGTGATTTTTAGAAGCATTCGAAGGTTTTTATCTTTGGTGGATAACTTGTTAAGCAATATTTTTCATTTTCTGCATATCCTTCTATCCCTTTTCCCAAGTCAAAATTTCATTAGTTTTAGGTGATCAAAAAGAAATTTGGCCTATAATCCAAAGGTCTATTCTCACAATAGGATACCCACAGCTTGAGAGTAGTCCCATGTTTCACGGTATTGCAGATTTTCACATTTGCATCAGGTGCAAATCCTCGTGACAATAATTTTTGGCATGTACGGTGGGATTGTTGGACTTTTTATTTCATAGAAGGCCATTATACGCTGCCTTGGTATGTGCAACAATATAATATTTTTTACACCTAGCGACTCTTAGTCTTTGGTTTTTAGCATTCCAACCTATTTAGCTTACGAGAAAATATCAGACTAGGCAAATTATAGCCCTAGTCCATCATTCCCAGCTATCACCCCCAAAAAGGAAGGCTAGGGTAGTTAACAAGGTTTCAAATCTAGCAGTTGGTGTCTTGCCTATTATCCCAAATTTTCATTCTATTGTTATAGCTTATAGTAACCCATTATTTGCAAGTTCTTCCAATCAGAATATAATGAATACTACTAGTTCCAACAATGCTAATACCTTAAGCAGCAATATGGCTCACAATCAACCTCCTAGTGATCAACCTTTTGTGCCTTTTAATCAAGGGAGTTGCTTGAATTTGGCTCAACACAATGATATTCTAGTTGCAACACTCAAAAGTTTGCCTTTCTTCACTAGAGAAGATCATACTACAACGATAGAGCAATTTAGAGATGTGGCCTCCTTGTGTGGAGTGCATCATATTATTGAAGAAAATGTTGCTTTGAGGCTATTGACAGCTTCTTTCAAGGGAAAATCTCTTAAGTGGTTCAGGGGTTTACCTGTAAACTCAATTGCTACATGGGATGAGCTGGGAGATTGTTTGAACTAGTATTTCGAAGACAAGTTAGGTCATCTCTCATTGGTGGAGCAACTCACTACTATCAAAAGAGCTCCACATGAGCACATGATGGACTTCAACTACCAGTTTCAAAGGACATGGAATTGAATTCCAACATTGGTAAATCCCTCTAATGACTATTCTTTTTTGTTTTATCTAAAGGAAATAGTGATATTTCACTTATAATATAGTTAATGGGGGAAATAATTTACTAGCAACATTTGATGTGGTTAGGGATGAGAATAGTCTTATTCAGGTAGGGAAGATAACACCTAGGCCCCCAATGCCATTTTTTGCTGATATACAACCAATTATCCCTATAATTCCACCTACTATAGCTATTGTCCCTTCATTTCTAGCATATAATGCCCAGGTTATAGCTCAAGAACATGTTGTTCCTATCCGTTTGCAAGAGTTGATAAATATTAAGGAGCAAAATGCCAGTATGTAAAAGAATTTGTAGAACTTTGGTAATGAGATGGTTAATATTAAAAAAGCCCAAAATCAGCCACCTTACCAAGCTCTTTATCAAGCTTCGTACGAACCTAATCCTCAACCTCAAAGGAGAAATCCCAACCAAAGGCCTTTCCAGCAATACAATCCTAACACACCCAACTCTTCTAGGGAGATTGTGCCAGTCCAAAATAACATGGCAGTTGATTTTGAGTGGTGTTACCCTTGCAATCAACAATATAACTAGTCTACTTGTTCTAATCATATTCAAAATCAAGCATTAAAGATGCAGGGTAGTGTTGTTGTTCCAAGAAATCCATCTTAAGAAGTTCATGAATAGCAATCTGCACATATGGAACAAGGCAGTCTTGATGTCACCTTGATGAATTGGCAAGGTGAGGAGTTTTGTGGGGTCAATCAACCATATATCCCTATAACAACCAATACAAGATCAAAGAAAAGGGTTATTGACATGGGGAAATAGACTAATAAGAATGTTGATCAACCTTCGACAAGTATGCAAGGCCAAAAGGGGTCTACTTCTTCTTAGAATACTCAAATTCTTTCAAGAACACAACCTGTGGTGGCCAAGGATCAGCCTAAAAGCCAACCACAACCAACACAAGTAAAAAGAGATACTGTTGTTACTAAAGGATAACAAAAGGTTAGTATGAGTGATTTTAATATATTAGATCAATTGAAGAAGACTCACGTTAGTGTGTCAATGTGGGACTCCCTAGCCCTACCCGAGCAAAAGGATTTATTACATGATGCCCTCTCTAACCTTTCCTTGTGTGCTCAACCTTCTTATCGGCCTTCTAATTAGCAAGCTTATATGGTTGTAATCACCAATAATCCCCAATAGAAAAGCAAACAATCGTCCAAGGTAATCAAGCCACCCCCTTCTATGTAACTTTAATTGTTGGCTAACATCTAGTACATAAATGTATGATGGATTCAAGTGCAAGTAGTTCAGTCATGCCAAAACAGCTAGTAGATAAGTTGGGATTGTCATATGAGCCATTGAATAAGGGTGTAGTTCAATTAGATGGGTTTGTTGTAAACACTGCTGGAGTTATTAGAAATTTGAGTCTTACCCTCCATGCTTGTCCCAATTCCCACAAGACATATTTGTCATAGATTACCACCTTACTTTGCTATCACACATGTTCTTTAGGACAAGGTATGGGACTAAGGTCACAATCAAATCAGAAGTCTTGGCTAATGATCATATAAAGTCATATGTCCCTAGTGTTGTAAATGCCAATTTGGCCATTCATGAGCAAGATGACCAGCCTATACCAAGAGACCCAAACACCCTCATTAAGGAGATCCCTGATATAATTTTGGATGAATGAGAATCTGAGAATCTTGAGGAGTATCCCTTCAAGCATATGGATGAGGTAAGCCTTGGAGTCTATATGTTTCATGAACAAAGTCTTGCTATCCCAAACTTGGTTAAAGATGAAGGACAACAAGATAACCGTCACTTAAATGAGCTTTGGAAGCTCTATTTTGATCGATCAAGGAGTAAGAATGGTGCTAGTGGTGGTTGTGTGCTAGTTTCTCCTAATGATGATATGTATTATGCATCTTTTAGGTTTTCTTTCAACTGCACTAACAACACAACTGAGTATGAGGCCTTGGTTCATGGCCTTCAATGGGAAAAAAAGAGAGAAATCAACTGTCTACAGGTGTATGGTGATAGTGAATTGATTTTTAACTAGGCAAGAGGTCTCCATACAACCAAAAATGATCTTTTGAAGTCTTATAAACATAGGGTATGAGATCTTATATTGGATTTTCAAGATTTTGATCTATTGTCTATTCCTAGAAATCTTAATAAGCATGTTGATAGGCTGGCTGCAATAGTAGCTCAATATGATATTCCCAGCGATATCAACAATATTAAGGAATAATAGTATTTAAAAATTATTGTAAGGTCTTCTATTCCTAATAATGTTGACCATTGGCAAGATTTTGACAGTGATCAACAAGCCATTAACTTTTTAAGAGAAGAGGCAGAATTATCAAGTGGTAACTAGGAAAAGCTCAAGCAATAGTATGAAGATCAGATCATACAACTAAAATCAAATAAGTTGCCTAAGGGATTGGTCACCTTGGGGTCAATATTCAATGACGATGATAAATTGAGAAAAGAAAAATCCAGTTTGCAGATCAAAGAAGAACATTATGAGAATGTTCAAATTTTCAAAGACAAGTTGTTAAAGCTTGGCAAGGTATGCACATTAGAAGATAGACATGCTTTCATATTACTTTGCCAAGAGTTTAGTGAGATTTTTGCTTGGTAATTAAGATTTAAAAGGTTTTGATGCCATCATTTCCCATCATACCATAGAGCTTTAACCAAATGCCAAACCTATGAGGCGAAAACAAAGGTCTCTTAACCCCAAGCTTGAGCCCCTCATGGTGAAAGAACTTAATAAACTCATTGAGAGTAACATAATATTCCCTATCAAACACACTTCCTGGGTATCAAACCTTGTCCCAGTTAGAAAGAAAAATGGTGAAATTAGACTTTGTGTTGATTTCAGAGACCTTAATAGTGCCTCACTCAAAGATAGATACCTGCTACCCTCCATGGAGTATATCCTTCAAGTTGTTGTAGGTTCTGAGAGGTTCTCTTTATTAGATGGATTCTCAGGTTACAATCAAGTTTTAGTGAAGGAGGAAGATCAAATTAAGACAACATTCAATACCAAATGGGGAACTATGGCTTACAAGAAAATGTCATTTGGTCTATCTAATACTGGTGCTACTTTTTAGTGTGCTGTGGACATGGCATTTCAAGGTTTAATGTATAAGTTTGTACTTGTTTATTTGGATGAAATTAATGTGTATTCAAAAAATTTAGATGAACACTTAGCTCACTTGAAGGAGGTCTTTAAGAGATGTAGGGAATTTGGCATACCCCTCAACCCAAAGAAATGCATGTTTGTTGTCCATGAGGGTAAGTTACTAGGTTATGTGGTTTCAAAAGAAGGTATAACAATTGATCCAGACATGGTAAGTGAAATTCTATTCAGAGATGCACATTCATGGGTGAGAAAATGCAAGGAATGTGCCATATTTGCAGGAAAGGAAAAGTTAGCAGCCCTGCCCCTGCAACCTACTCAAGTAGAACAACCCTTCATGAAGTGGGGTTTGGACTTCAATGAAGTCATAAATCTACCTTCAAGTGTTGGCCATAAGTGGGTACTCATAGCCATTGATTATTTTACCAAGTGGACTGAGGTTGTGGCACTCGAAGAGGCAAATGAGATAGCTATTTTAAACTTCTATGAGGAGTTGATAACCAGGTTTGGTGTTCTAGAATCTTAGTTTCAGATAATGCTCTTACTTTTGTAGAAAGTAGAATATCTGATTGAGCAGTTAGGAATGGTGTTTATCTCAACACTTCATCTAAGTATTACCCTCAAGCCAATGGATAGGCATAGTCCACAAATAAGATCCTACTCAGGATGATTAAAAGGACCATGGAAGGAAATCAGAGAGCTTGGCATACCAAGCTAAAATCAGCCTTATGGGCTTATAGAATTACACCAAAAATATCCACTAGAGTGCCACCATACATGCTTGTGTATGGAAAAGAAGCAAGGTTGCCAATTTCTCTTGAGCTTCCAGCTCTTGACCTGGTCAATCAACTTGATATGATTGAAGAAAATCCTATGATAGCAAGGTTGCCTCAGCTGATTGAGCTAGAAGAAGTGAGAAATGATGCAATAAGGAAGATTGAGCATCACCAAGCTCAAATGAAAAGATCATTTGATAAGAGATCAACTCCTAGAGTATTCAAAGAAGGAGAGATTGTCCTGAAATGGGATGACTTTAAGAGCAGGCGAGCCAAGCATACAAAGTTTGATGCTTTCTAGAGCTTGCCTCACATGATTTCTAAGTGTAAGTAGCACAATGCCTTCCAACTGTCTAAGTTGGATGGTGATGTTGAACCAATCCCATTTAATGGGATTTACCTCAAACATTGTTTTTGAGGTATGCTTAAAATCTATACATATTTCAGTAGTTTCCAGCTATTGATAAGTGCTTCCGCATAGTAGCTAGTTGTAGTTTTTGTTTTCCCTAAGTAACTTGGGCACAATTTTGAAAGAGTTATATGGATGTTTTTGCTTAAGAATGTTACTATTGTAATATATTATAGTTATAGAAGAGAGATGTTCATTATATGAAACAAGGAATTTGTATATTTCCTATCACACACAAAAAACATCTCCTTCGTATAGCTATAGAAAATTACAATAGTGATTTAGAGGTGTTTTGTTGTTTCCCTGGCTTGAATCTGTCAATTACACATGCATGGTACATGACAAGCTGTGAGATCTTACTGTCACAAACCACACACTTGAAATCAATAGATTAGGACAGGTTGTAAGAGGAAAAAGAGTTTTGCAATGTTGTGAGATGTGTTTTTTGGTTTTTGACAAGTTACAATGACTCTGTGCCCAATGAATAGTCTCAGGCAGCTGGTCAAGATGTTTAGCAGACAAACATATAGCAAATCTCGCTAGAAATGTTACCTATTTTTGCTACTAGCTCAATCAAGTAGAGCTGTTATATTTTTACAATCAAAATGAAACATTTTATCTCTGCTTTATCACATTCCCGAGCATTTAAAAGGAAAGAAAAAAAAGATTACATTATCATTTCTCATTATTTAGATGCATATGAAATAGAGAGAGAGAGATCACACCATTTTTTTGGAGTAAAGTAATCTTTATTGATATGAATGCACAATGTCTCACACAAGCCCTGAGAGTAACCCTTATGGTGCAAATAAAGAAAATACTATATATTTGCATATGAAAAAATAAAAGTAAAATGCACATAAGGAAGGGTGACTAGTCATTGCCTGAATGATGAGTCCTCTCTGTCTGGCTTTGTGTTGGCCAACTTGCATCTAGTTGTCACTTCCCTGCTGCCCCTGAGTACCTGCATTTGAGGAAAACAATGTTGTTAGAGAAATGAAAAGTCGACATTCCTCTATATGCACATGCACCTACAAACATATAATTCATCCTTTATGTGCATCATAACAACTAGTATGTCATTTAGGTCTAGGAAACATGTGTCATATCAAATAATTAGGAAGAAATTAGATAATGCACTATTTTTGTCTAACTTGTTTGCTTCATGTGCAGATAAAGGAAAGTAATATGTTTTTTCATCTATTTAACATGAGTGGTGTAAAATGTGGCTCCCACAAGGGTTGAGCCCAACTCATTTAAATGTTTCATAGTAGAAGAGAATACAAAGATGCATATTAATGTTTCAGATCAGGAATGTTTCAAAGAGGTGTCAAGATTTTGTTTTAGTACATATAGTTATCTAGAGAAATCATAATACTCTGATAACCATCATGTGCAAAAACAAAACCTTGACACTTCAATCGAAAGACTCTTCTCAACACATTTATATTTCAGCCACATTCATCTTCAATGGCACAATTCAATGAATGACAAGGTACAGTGGAAAAGATCACTGTGTGCGAGAAATGCAACAAGGAAAAGAAACAATCATAGAAGGTACTAAAAAGGACAAAGGGATGGAGATCTAGTTAAAGTCAAAGAGAAGAAAACAATCATCTATGGAGTCAAGGTAGAGATAAAACATGAGTTATCAAAAATAGTCAATCAAAAGTGCTTTACAAATAATGGTAATCACAAAGATCTTGAGTATTCTAAGGACACTCATGAACACACAAATGACTTGAGTAATAGTAGTCATACATCAAGAAGCAGTATTCCAAGACAACAAGGTACATGACTATCAAACAATGAACTCAATAGTATCAAAACAACCAATTTCAGAGGTTTTTTGAGAATTCTAAAAGTGATACTAAGGAAAATCATAGTTACAATACCTTGTATATATAGTTATCAAAAGGGGCTTTGAACACGAGGTATAATGCATTGAAATAGTCAATCAAAACAATGATAGAGCATCCATAGCATATTTGAGTCAATAATATCTTGCCACAGTCAAAAAAGTGAATCCTTAGAGAAACATACAAAGATGCCCATAATGAGTCTCATAGAAACTATTTGAAAACATCACCTTAAAGTCTATCACAAAGGTCATAATGTGCACAAAGAACAATAACTATGAATTTCTATACATATGACTATTTTAGTCATGAGAAAGGATTATTGAAAGGTTTGAAATAAAGCCTTGACAGAGCATGGTAATGCCAAAGTCTAACACAAAGATGTTTTAGAATAGTGATCAACCATCATTCAGACAACAATATGTAGGCTTGTAAAGAAGGACAATCATATACGTCTTTCATTGATAAAAGATAGAGCAATATACAAGGCACCCATAAATGATCAGTCACAAGTTGTATTAAAGTATGTAGTGACTAAGAACCATAGAAAGAAATTCATACCAATCAAAGACCACATTCAAAAATAGTAAGAGAGAGTGCAAAGAGAAAGTCTTAACACTTACATTAATGCAAAGTAATCAGCACAACAATCCATGTCATGGAAACTTGCCACATGCCCCAAAATGACTAAAAGATATTTATAGTTAACAAAATAAACAAGATACAATACTATAATATTGTGTTCATAGATATCAAAGGAAGCAACAAGGCAATAGACAGCTAGGAAATTTCAAGATATCACTGTCATGAATCACTTTGTCAACACCTTGCCAACACCTTTCAGTGTATATATATATTCTGAGAGATACATTAAAGAACAATTTAAAAGCATTAATGGTCAACTTGGTTCTGGAAAGCCAAGAAAGGTCACTACTACAACAAAAAAAAAGTAGACATGAGAGAGTGCTAGTGATATTTAAGAATAAGTGTTCACAAAGAGACGATAGAGCATTCGTCAAGGCAACCTTCATTAGGTTTGATAGTGATTGTTCATTGTTACAAAGAAAAGATTCTATCATCAAGTAAGGAGTTTCTTAGACTTGCAAAAAGGATAGTAAGAAGTCTCAATATCAAAGAATGAAGTCAATTTTTTTAATCAGAGATTGGAATCCAAATACAATCTTTCAACCCTCATCGCCCACATGTTATTAAAATGATAGAATGCATTCACAGTCAAAAGGCACTACCACACCAGAGAGGCAATAATGATGCACAATGATAGACCTTAGATATAGTTCAGTCTATCAATGGCTGTCACCAGTCATTTGTATGATCATTTAATGATATCACTCACTGTTACAAGGGGCAAGAGATCTCAGCTATAGTGCAATCCTTGTAGATTCATCAAGAGAACAAAGACAAAAATCACCACAAAAGCTACAAAAGAATAGTGACAAACACAGTATCATGTCAATGATGACCTGACATAGAAAATGTTGCAGCCTCCATTCAATATATCACTCATAACAGTCCTAAGAGTCTAAATACTTCATAGTCATGAACAAGAAACATAAGGTCTAATGAAAGCACAATGCAGAGTTTTGAAGTTGATCAATCAATAAAGGAAAGTTCTTAAGAAGTTAAAGTTGCAGTCCTCATAATGCCTTGACCATGAAAACAATATTTAAAGCAGTCAATGAATAGACACAGAACAACTATAGTTGTAAGCCAATACAACTCTCCATCAATGGCATCAATTGCAGTAAGTGGAAAACAATTAATCATAAGAGTTTGTGATGTTTTCATATCTCTTTCTTAGAGCGATGCCAAGGTGGGTAAAAAACAATCCAATATAATGTTTTCTTTCAGGTTCATCACGTAAAAAATAGTGCTACCTATAACCATAAAGAAGCCCTAAGAGAATAAAGATTCTATCTTTTTTGATGGTATTCACAGTCACTCCAAGTACAAATGATAAGGACATGGAATACAATCAAAAGGCCTTGTAACTAAACAAGGAGGTTGCATTTTTAAGATCAAAGGTCACCATCTAGAGCATAATGCAAAGGACTGTACAGACAATATACAACAAGAATCATAATGTTTCAGGTCATAAGATAGTATCTAATGAGACTGTGAAGGTCTTCTTTTGGAATAGTTGAAAGGTTGTTTAGTTAAGCAAATAATGCAGTCCTAGTAGTAGATGATCAAAAGCTTAAGTAGAAACCTTGAGGAAGGAATGCATTAGCCACAAAGATCAAAATTATATCTTTAACAGAGCATCATAGATCAAGTCACAGTCATAAAGCCACAAGGCTATTGAAAAATCATCATAGCATCATAGTGCAAAGAGTCACAGTTATCCATCATTGCAAATGGTTAATTGCTGTCTTGGAAGAAGCTAAAGTATAATGTTCTAAGGGTGAATGTCATGCCAAATACAATCTATGTTTAAGGGCCAGGCCTAGAAGACGAAGACAACCCCATAGAACAATGAATGCAAGAGTATTTTCATATGTATGCATCATAATATGCTAGACGATAGCAGTTAAAGATTGTTTTTATTAGAGTTGCAGAATCTTCAATGGCTTGGAACGACCAAAGTATTTAAGGCAATGATCAAGAATAAGTCAAAGGAGAAGGATTTTAGGCCTCACATAGATAACCATGAAAGAGAGCAGATATATATATCAAAACACTATCTAAAGTATCCATCAATGACAATTCAGTTATAAGGCATTGTCACAAAGCTTAGTTACAGTTGGATGCAATAAGAATAGCGAGCCTGTAAGAAAAAGGTGGTATGCATTGTCATTGAAGATTGCCTATTCAAAAGGCTATGCTTCCATTTTCTAAAGAATGTCCTTGTAATAGTCAATACACCAATAAAGCAGATCCTTTTACAAAGATAGGAGCACATTAAGGTTCAAATGAAGGTTCTATTGTCATTAGAGGTTAATCTCGACCTAATGAAAAGTATGAGAAATGACCTCTAATGAAGGCACAAAAAGTAGGTCATAGAGACCTAACAGACAGTCAAATACAGTGACTGAGATTATCCTTCAAGATCAACATATATCTCAACAAGCATAGTAATAGCCAACAAAGCATCAATAGAAAACCCTAAGGCATTTGTGTTTCTAGTAACCACGTCTGTGTGCAGTTGTTGCATTTTGATTTCTTTGATTTGGTTTTTTGTCATTTGGATTTCAAATCTGGTTTATATTGAGCTAACATCTTCATATCTAGCTAACGAAATTGGTGCAGCTTCTCTTGAAAGTAAAAGAAGAAAGAAATCGTTTTGTTGAAGGCCCCTATTTTCACAAAGTCTTTTGGATCTAAAATTTACCTAACTTGTGTGCTTGCAGGAAGGGGTGATCATTTGAAACTACTAATAGATCTTTGTTGCAGGGCATTGGCAAGGTTTTTTTGGATCTTTATTGTGTGCCTTATTTTCATAGACTAGCAAACACTTCAATTGGTGCACTAAAATTGAACCAGTGTCTTTTGTGTCTTGAGCAATAGGCTCTTTTTGTTTCATCTTTAGAGGGCCTGTCTCCCCGTGTGGTCATTAGGACTACTAGTGAGGAGAGAAGGACCCGAGTGGTAGCAAGGAAAACCCACCTCTTTCGAACCACTATAAACAACTGTATTCATGGTGAAAACCATGGATAACCTGTGCTGATTAGTTCATACCGACACTATGTCTCCCCATAAACCCGTTTGATCAAATTTATTTGATCAGTTGTAGGGCGTAACCCCTACCGGCTGGGAGCCTTCTATATTTACAGAGCTGAAAGTGCTGCATGTATGGCCACACGAGTGGATGCCCTTACTAGCACCTTTTTATTTTAGAAGCCAAAATCCTTCTAGTTGTTGGGGCAGGAGGTCAGACCTTTGGAGCGGCCCACACACATATGGTTCTTAGTAGAGATACAAAGTTCACCACGAGGAGTTTTCGTGGGGACTGATGCTTGGCTGCCCCAAGAAGTGAGTGCCGAGGGTGGAGCCAGTGGGGTCAAGCATCTAAGTATCCGCTCTGAATAGCGTAGCCTCATGTGGGAATCAACAACTATTGTCCTAGCCAGCCATAATAATTGTGCTTGACTTATTTTAAACAATCAAACATTCAAGACCAAACATCAAAACATTATGTCTTTTGTGTCTTCAAGTATGAAAAACAATTTTACATCAAACAACACACTTTTCTTTGAGTCATTTTGGGTCTAAACACTTGCAAACATTGAGTCCTCATCAACATTGTGTCCTCTTGTCATAGAAAATAGTCAAACATTCAGATTTGGTCACAACAAGTCACTTCACAGATTGGAAAAATTGCACAAAGTTTTTAGAAACGCGTCTGTGTCTGACAGAACCACGTTTGTGTCATATAACCACATTTGTGAAGGGCAGAAACACGTCTGTGTCTTTTGAACAACATTGCACTTACAACATCTCAGAAACACGTCTGTGCCTGATAGAACCATGTCTGTGTCATTTAAGCACGTCTGTGTCTGACAAAATCACATCTATGTCATTTAAGCGCGCTTGTGAAGTATACAGGCACATCTGTGTTCAGAATTGAATTTTTTTTTTCAGTCCAACAAACAAGAACAGTTAGTTTCAGACTTATTGAGCTTCCTAGGTTATCTCTTAGGTTTTCATCTAGCATTCAACCTGTCTTTGGGTCTCACAAAGTCCATCATTGCTTTACATCTTACATTACATTCACATTTGTCTAAACTTGAGTCAAAAGGTCACTTGCTTGTCCTCATCTTGCTTTGTCAACACACTACATACAACAACATTTTGCTAAGTGGTCCCTCATCAAGGTCTATCACCTTTGGGTCTCATTTGGTCTTGCCTAGAGTCAAGGTCAACTTACCTCATCAAGAGAAACTATCATCTCTTTGGAAGCCACATCTACTCTACTACATACATACTTGGTCTTACACTTTGGACATTGCAAGTAAACCTCAGATTCATTTACATTACATCCAACTCTTGGTCTTCCATACTCTTTCCATTTTCATTTAGTCTCACACATCTTGGTCAATACCTAGTTCATGGTTGAAACCCGTTCCCAAAAATCTAGGAGAGAAGCTAAAGAGCCTCAAGAGTCCGCAAACATGAGTTCATATGAGTATGACAATGATGTCTTTTTCAATTATGATCATACCACATTACCTGACATGGATGCCTATAGAAACATTCCAAATATTGAGAACATGGACACTACAAACAACAATGACAATATGGTCAACTTTTTCGTACATTCGACAGAAGTGGGAGACTCCATTATGGATCCCCGTTTCAATCGATTGGTTGAGGAAATAATGAGGAGAGATAGACAATACTTCTTACAAGTGATGGCACAAAGTGGAGCTAAGATTCCTCATGATTTTGACATGTCTCAAATAATGGAAAATCGACCTTTGCAACAACCTCATCCCAACATGGATCAAACGAGGCCTAATAGTGGAGGCAATAGAGGACCACATATGGTGCCTGAATCACCATCATCTTTGTTTCAAAAACCTGAGGTCCCATACACACATGGTCAAGCATAAGATACTCACCTTCGTAGACCATTATGGAAGTCTTATGCAAAAAAATTTACTCAATCACATGCTAATGCTAAAGACCTACCACCAAAGCAATTGGATATTCAAAGGCATGCTCAAAATTTGGACACAAGGAAACCCCGTGTCAAATTTGGGGGCAACACATTAGAACAAACTCATGACATGCCTGTAGAGTATGGTATACGTGGACAAAGTAGATATTCCATTCCTCACCATGACTCTATACCAAGTGGTCCTTATACATAGCATCATTATAGACCTCCTCCATATAAACATGTGTATGATCAATACCATCCATATATGCAACACGCTCCTCCTCCACCTGGTGGTTTAAGCATTGGATATGGTCTAAGAAGTCGATCTCCACCTAAGAACAATTTGGAACAATAAATTAAGGACTTACAAAAGAAAATTGAGGACATAAATACACTGAAGCCAACTTACACAATGAGAGACACATGTCCCTATCCATTTGACAAAAGCATTCCAATGCCTCCATTTCCTACATACTTTGTGACACCTAAGTTTGATAAGTACAGAGGAAAAGGGGATCCTAAGGCACATATAAGACAATTTTTCATAGCTTGCATTGAGGTAGCAACAAAAGAGACATATTTGATGAGATTATTCCCACAGAGCTTAGGTGATCAAGCTATGGAATGGTTCTCCAAACTCCCACCTATAATTAAGTCATGGGGTGACCTAGCAGAGGCATTTATCTAACATTTCTCATACAACATAGAGACAAACACATCAATCACCACTCTGTGCAACACCAAACAAAAGGATGGAGAGTCTTTTTCATCATTTTTACAAAGATGGAGGAACCTAGCCAGTAGATGCTCTTGTGAAATTCCACAAAAACAAATGGTAGAGATGTTCACCCAGAATGTTAACAAAGACATTGGTTATGACCTAAGAAAAGCTTGTTAGTCCACCTTCAAGGACGTCATTGAAAAAGGCTTAGCAACAGAGAAGGTCCTAATTGAACAAGGAGTCATCAAAATATTTAAAGAAAACAAAGAGGACTTTAAAGGAAAAGATAAGCAAAGATTTTGGAATAAAAACAAGAACACGGTCAATGATGGTGTTGTTGATGCCAATACAGTGCGACCCAAAATCATTTTTTCTAGATCAGGCTCTACAAACAATCAAGTGAATACTCAAACAACTTCCAAGTCACGAAGGAAGTACACTCCATTGGGAGAACCACTTGAGTCCATTTTCAAAACGCTAGTGGCAAATAAGATAATCACAATTCCAGATTTTCGTCCATATGAGCCAAAGGTCAAACCAAATTGGTGGAATGATGATGAATATTGTGAATTTTATAAGAGCAAAGGTCATAAAATAGGTAATTGTCATCGACTGAAGAACATCATACAAGATCTTATTGATAGAGGTGACATTGAGATTGAAGGACACTCATCCAATTAAGAACATGAGATGTTTAAGGAACCATTCCCAAAACATGACAAGGGAAAAACTAAAGCCACAGATGACCAAACCAACTATACCAGAGCATCCTATAACTATGATTCAACTGTCAATCACATTTCAATGGATAATTATGTCTCTACCATTATTATCAAGGACAAAAGCCTCAGAATTCCACCCAAAGACCCAAGATTGTCCTAAAAGGCATTGGATCTTCTTCCGAACCTACCTCTGAATGTAATGTCACAACCCGTCGAGGTAAATTCACTTTGCAAGGTGCTCCAGCTAAAAACACCGCTTCCTCATCAACCAAACCTGAGTATGACCTTGTAGAATAGTTAGGGAAGACACCCACGCTCATATCCATCCTTGAGCTCTTACGCATATCTCCCGCACATAAAGCCATTCTTGACAAAATCTTGAGAGACACTGCTATCCCCACTGATCTGAACGTGAACCAGTTTCAAGCCATGGTGGGATACATTTCTGTTCCACACTCCCTTATATTCACAGAAGCTGGCGACACCTCCGTAAGTCAGCCACATAATGCACCTTTACAAATTGAAGCCTTCCTACACAAACATCGAATAAAACGAGTCCTGATAGATGGAGGAGCAGGTCTGAACATTTGTACTTTGAACACAATAATACAATTGGGATATTCTGAAAAGGCTATGAATTCTACAAACAAAATTACCATCAAGGCATATGATGACGAAGAGCACTCATCCAAGGGCACAATCACTTTACCTCTCAGAGTTGGGTCGATTACAAAAGATGTGGTTTGTCAAGTCCTTGATCTAGAGCTCACATACAACATACTCTTGGGACGTCTATGGACTCATGAGATGAGCGCAGTACCATCTACATATCATCAATGTATCAAGTTTCCACACAATGGAGTTGAAGTGACCATCAAAGCTAACCCAAATCCATTCATATATTGCAACAATATGCGACCTAGATCAGAAATAACAATCCCAGTCAATCGAGAGGCTATTCCATCTTCAGCATATGTGGATCCAGAATCCTTGAAATCTTCTACATCAAAACAAGCAAAGATCAAAGAAAAGTTCAAGTTTAAAGACATGGGATTTGGTGAGTATATCTTTCATGCTGATCAACTCCCACTATCTCCTAAGAGATTTAGTCGACAGGAACAATCTATAAACAATTTTCAATATAAAGGAATTGGGTGTGAACCACCTAGTGTTGTGGCTACTAAGTCTGAATGCAAATCTCCTCTAGTAGTGCAAGTAGCTCTTGATATCAATAGTCCTAAGAGTGGTTCCCACAAAGAATCTATTGAGCGTATCACCAGCTCTCTTGAGAGCTCACATAGCCTTAGCATTTTATCCACTCCTTCCATTTCCACTCCACTTCCAAACTTGGATCAACAAGAATTACAAACGCCCTTACTCATTGGGGATCAAAAATCAAGCTATGAAAAGAAAAATTTAAAAGTCAAAAATAAAGAAAAATCCTCCAATCCAAATCAAAATCAAAAGCTATTGGACTATGCAAAAATCAAAGTCAAGGATAAAAATCCTATGTGTAGACGTCTAAAAATGGTCAACGCTTGCGGAGTCATACTTTAACATCTACGCATTGCCTTATTTTTAGGGTTCTTGCATTGCATTAACATTTCTTCTATGTTGCGCACTTGGTCTTTGTCATTTGCGAGCATCGAGTCCTTCTTTTGCATTCATCATTTTTCTCGCTTTCGAATTAGGTCTTGTCGATAGCAATCTTCAGTCATGATTTTGGTCGATCTTGTCAATCTCTTATCTCCTAGGGTCAATCTCGTCGATTTTGCGATCGATGTGTCATCGATCGTTGGCCTTTTCAATCATGTCAATTTGGATGAATTAGTCATTGTTCCTTGTCAATTGGCACATTTATCAATCAAATCGTTTGTCAGCATTGGTCCTGTCGTTAATCAGAATCATGATCAAATCAATCCTACATCAAGACCTAATTGTCGTCCTTGCATTTCTAATTTATCTTCTAGGGTTTCATGATTTATTCATTTAACCTTGTTTGTCATTTTCTCTCCATTTTCTCTTTAGGATAAATGATTTATTTATTTATCCTAAGTCTTCTCATCGCAATTAAATGTTCATTTAATTGGCTAACTAATTCCTCCCTCTTTCGTGAATTAAATTAATAAATGAAAAATTGTTAATTAATTCACTTAATTCCTAATTTCCTCATTTTCTAATTTTCCTAATTCCTAATTTCCTCATTTTCTAATTTCCTAATTTCTAATTCATCTAATTTTCAATTTTCTCCTATATTTCTCCTAATTTCATGGGAATGACATAGCAAATTTGTCATAATTTGTCATAGTTGACAATCAATCAATTTTGACATAGCAATTTGTCATAATTGACAATCAATCAATTTTGACATAGCAATTTGTCATAATTGTCAATCAATCAATCTTGCATAGAAAGTGTCAATTTGTCATAATTTGTCATAATTGTCATTCTTGATTTGAATTTCCATTCGAATCTCCTCATGCTAATCTTGTCTTTTCTCCACTTTGTCTATAAATTGGATGAATTTCTTCAATCAAAGCCCCTGGTCGAATCAATCACGCTTCTAGTACCCTTATGCTGTCGTCTCGTCTTGTCTACTTGCTTTCACATCATGCTTATGCACTAGTAGGTGAGATCCACAAACAAAATCTATTTGAAGGAGAAAGAAGGACAATGAAACCACATGAAGGAGACATCTGCATTTGGTTTGCTTAGTTTTCAATCTTGAATGTCTTGTTTTCATGTTTTCATTGAATGTAATTAGGATTGGTCATTGCAATTGAGTTTTCATGATTGAACTAGTCCAATTTGTTATTTGCTTTGATGATTTCTAGATTCCTATCTACATTAATTGGTGAACCCGACGTGAACTAACCCCCTAACCATGCTTTTGAGTGCTTTTGAGTTGATTTGCAGGTGAAAAACCCAAGAAACAGGGTATTTCAGGGCTTTCTGAGCACTTCTGCGCCTGTGTCAAGGACTTCTGTGCCTGTGTAAGGTGTTTTACACCTGTGTAAGGTACACAGGCACAACTTGATGCAACACAGGCGCAACTTGATGGGTTCTGCGCCTGTGTTAAGGCAATTTGCGCTTGTGTAAAAAAAAAGAAAGTTTTTTTTTTTTTTTTTTCATTCTCTTTCTTGCATTCTGCTTTTCTTTGGTACTGATTCTCTATGCAACACCTTAGCATTATGCATGGTGAAGACAAAAATGAAACTACTAACAAATCTTATGCAGGTTCGCTAGTCAAAGACCAAACAAATCAAACTTTTAGCTTGGTGATTTTGCAGGTTGCCTTGTATTTCAACCGAACTTTTGTGTTTGTGGTTCATAATTAGGCACCTAGTATGATTTCTAAGTAGGATGGAATGAATGTGTGTTTGCTTTGATTATTGAGTTTGACACTAGAGTTGGAGAGTATGCTCTCATCCTTCTTAGGGTGATTAGAAATCCAGATCTTCGATACCATTTTCATGGCTCAGATTGTTTGTTACCTTTAGAGGGCCTGCCTTCCCGACCATTTGCTTTCTTTTGCAAGCAAGTGACAATCATGAGAAGGGAACAACCCAAAGTGAGCACAGCCAGAGTACCCTGGCATTCTAACTCACTATAAATAAATACCTGATGGGCGAAAGCTTTGAAGGAAGGGTTACGTGGGAATTGTAGTTACTTGGGAAGTGATGACCCTTGAACTCTTTCTCATATCAACATCTAAGTAGGACCTCACAGTCTAAATCATGCTTGGGTGATTACATTTGTTTGGTATCTTGGTGGGCTTAATATCTCAATCATGCTTGCGTGACACCAAGGAGTAACGCTTAACATAAATCCTTACTAAACACCTTGTATTTAGAGGCCAAAAATCCTTCTAGTTGCTTGAGAAGGACAAGTTCAGATACTTGGAAGAGATACTAAGTTCACCATGGGGAGATTTCCATGGGGACTGATGCTTGGCTACCCTAAGAAGTGAGTGTCGTGGAGGGGAGCCCGTGGGGTCAAGCATCTATGTATTCTCCTTGAATCTCATAATGAGTCTACCTCTCAAGTACCTACTGTCTTTACCTACCATAAGAAATGTGTGAATGAGCATGATTGTCTTGAGTCTAAGTTAAAATATCTTGTCTTCTTTACTTGTCAAAAGTTGAGTTATGTCTCATTTCAAAAACAAGACAAATTGATTCAAAACAAGGATTAACACAAGAGTTTTTCATTCAACAAAATTCAAAACACCTTCAAACATGGTTGTCAAACATTTTTCAAAATCTTTTCTGAACATTCATGTCACTTAGATTTAGGTTCATCCTAAGTTTGCATTTTGCAAATTCATTGTCAACTACCAAGGTTAAGTTTCACTTAGGTCATACTCCTTTGCATATCAATAAGGGTCATCCATTTGCATATGTCCTCTTGCATTAGAGTAATACCATTTCATAATTCAACCTTAGGTTTTGCCTTAGGTTGACGTTGTCATACATTTGCATTTGCATACCCTAGGTCCCTTCATTGAGCTTAGGTCATTATCATATCATATTAGGGTCACTTGCATAGTAATTGTCCCTTAGCATATAGTGTCAAAACTAGGTTTTGTCATACTTGAGTAATCCAAATCTTTGATAAACCCTAAGTCATTGTTAAGAAGTCTAGACCTTATCAAACTTTTGTCTTTTTGTCATCAATGTCATTTGGTCAAACCTAGCTTAGTATCCAAGCATATAGGGGAGACATTGTCATTTTTTCCTTTTGTCCTTTGAGGTCTAGACATCATTTCAATTTCCTAAGGGTCTCTTTTTTAGATTTGCATTCCAAAAAGTTTGTCAAAATCTTGAAAAAAGAACAAAAACATAGGTTGCATTCTTGCCATAGATTGCATTTCCGTCTGTTTAGTTTGCATTTATTTGCATATCATACATCATCCTTGAAATAAAAAAATTCCAAAAATATTGCATTTGCATAGTGACATGTCTATTGAAACAAGGTTCCAAGCACCAATGATGCAACAAAGTTTGAGATATCAACCGACAATGCAATCACAATTCTATCCAACCCAACAACAAAGCAACATTGATCAAACTTTTTATGATGAAACAAGTCTCCAAATACAAAAACTAGAGGAGAAACTAGCTCAAGAAACAGAGATATTGGAACAAAGAGTGAAAAACATTGAGAAGAATAGATCACAAATGTCCAAAATGTTTCAAAAATTTCCAGGTCAAAATCCAAAGATTGAGCCAATTGATGTAAGATCTCTTCTTGAACAATCAGACATACCAGCTCTCCTCTCCCAAATAGAGATGATGAAACAATTTCAAGAAAGGAGACAACATAAATTTCAACATTATGTGCCTCCACAACAAGAACAAGAAGGTGTTTACTATCAATCAGATTTTCAACCAATACAACCAATGGTTCAACCAATTGTTCAACATATACAACCAATACAACCAATGGTCCAATTTCAACAATATGTCCAACCAACTTTACAATGTCCACAAATAGTTCAACCAATGGTGGAATATCAATGTCAACAACCACAACCAAACATTCAAAAACAAAACTTGCAACATGCACCAAGCCAAATTTTGAACATGTCAAACCAATTTGATCAACATCTAGTTTGAAATCAAAACATGACATCAAACCAAGACCAAATTCTTGCCAAACAAATTCAAATTCCAAATACAACTATGTCAAAACCTCGAAAGAAAGGTGGCTTTATTGCAATGATCTTAAGGAAATTACCAAGTGAGTTCTTTGAGGAAGATCAAGATAATACACTTATGTCTAGCAATGCCTCATCCCCCCATAAGCAAATTGACTCTCCAGTGGCATCTATCCATACACCTTTAGAAGTTTCACAAGAACCTTCTATATTGTCCTCATCAAATAATAAACCCAAGGATGCAATTATCCAAGGGCTATCCATAATTGATTGCCAAGATAATCCAATTCATGATGCACATCCTTGTCATGTTTTAGAAATACAAGACCCAATGCAACCATGCACTTTATTGCCATTACCTGTTTTAGAGGACCCCATTCGAAGTCCCTCTTCCTCATGTTCAAGCATTGATTCCTTGCCAGAATCCATCACAAATGTTCAAAGTGCATTTCCTTCATGCCAAAGCATTAATCCCTTGTCAGAATCCTCCATGCATATCCAAAGTCCAACCCCATGTCAAGAGGATAATTTAGAGCACGAAGAAATGTGTCTTGAAACAGATCAAGATCAAGATCCTAAAACCTTATCATCCCATCCAATTGTTGACCAGGACCCCATGTTCCCAAACACTCACGATGATTCCCCTATTCTTGTCCATCCTATCCAAAGCCTTATTGACACTCCATTCCCCGAGCAAGATCAAGATATCCCAGTCCATCCAATCCCAAACAATCCCCTTCCATTTCATGAAAAAAAGGTCATTTCAAATCCCTTTGGCATTCCACTTCCTAAGAAAGATCAAGATATCCCTTCCATCCTTTTCGATGATCCCATTAAAATTCAAGAGCAAAGCACCTTTAAAGAGGATTCCAATGATCTTCCTCCTTGTCAAGATCAAATTATTCCTTTAAATCCTCCATAAGATCCTTTTGTTCCTCCATCTCCTTGTCTTAATGCTCCATATACACTCCAAGATCACATTTCTTTTGATGATCCCATTATTTCTCCCATTCCATCTCTTGAAGAGCCCGTCATTGAACCATGTCCACTACATAATCCTAGTCCCCCTCATGATCCTAATCCCCCTCATGATTCTAACGTGTCAGTGCAAGATGTTCATGAACCCTCGACATGCACAATGGGTTCTTCCTCTTTGGTCCAATCTGATCCACTTCAAGATCTCATTATTTCTCTCATATCATATCCACCTCATAATGGACTCGCATCTTCTTCCCAAAGAAAAGAGTATCCTACAAGTCAAGATATTCATAAAGGCAAAGGAATAGATCTCCATAAGCAAGAATCCCTTCATGTTAAAGAAAATATTACGGATCATGGCCTCAATGAAATTCCTCAAGACGTGGGTACCCCTACTAAATCCAACATCCCTCCATCAAAATCAAAACATATCCCTTCCCCATCATACTTTCCATCCATCTTAGGTCCTTATATTCCTTCGTCCTCTATGCAAGGTCAGCAAAGGCACACATCCTTGAGTAAATTTCATCAATCCAAAAGAAGTCCATTTCATTCATATCCATCCATGCATTCCTTTCCCCCTCCAAGCAATTTGGATGCCAAGCATAAAAGTCATAAGTCTAGCAATCCACATGTATTCAAGGATCAACATGTCCAATATAATTGACATGTCAAAACAAAGAACAAAATGATCCAAAAAGAAAAAGATATATCCAAAAGGTCACAAAGGCCCATTGCTCAAAAACAAAATTCAAAATATATATGGGTTCCTAAATCCCTTGTGCAAGCAATGCACTCCAAGGAATCACAAAAGCATGAAAAATCAAAAACCATGTGGATCCCTAAGCGGCTCCTTGAAGCACAAAAGCCTAAAGAAACATCCAACTTGACATCCAAAGTTGCTATTCCTCCATCCAACCCTCTCAAATTTGTTCCTCCATCACCTTCTTCATCCGTTTTGGGCCCTTATGTCCCAAAATCCATAGCCTTTCCTCCGTCCAAATCTCACAATTTGAGATCCATTTTTCCTCCATCAGTCCATCACCCCTCAAGGTGTGTGCCAATGTTGATCTTGCCTACATTTCCATCCACTGAAGCCCAATTCTTCCAATACCCTATCCAATATCCAATGCATATTTTTCATCCTTCGATCCCTTTGATCCAATCCTTTGCATAAATCCTCGCCTTAGTTTCATCTTATTTTCCATGTCCTTATCCTACCAACATCTTTGAGCATACTTTTAAAGGTCATGGTCCATTTTTTTCAAGGCTACTATCCAAATAAAAATACGCTTGAGTCCTTCTTCCATCCCCTATCATGTGTCCATCTTCTATTGGAAAAAGCTCAAAAATCCAAAATAAAAAAAAAGTGAAAAAAAAAAGAAAAAGAAAAGAAAAAAAGTAAAGCAAAAATAATTCGTCCACTGCTGAAAACCTGGCAAACAGGCGCCTTGGGCAAGTACCGTGATGAAAACCTGGCAAATAGGCATCATGCGTAATCTATGAACTTCTTGCACACCACACTTGGGGGCAGGTTTTATCCTATCATATCCTTTTGTCCTTCATTGTTCCATTATCCTATCGAACCCATGTCATACTCCTTCATATCCTATTGCCCTTCATTATCCTATCGAACCCCTGTCATACCCCTCCATTATCCTATTGTCCCTCGTGTCCATTTCCTCTTTCCACCTTTGATCTTGACAAGGCTGAGGATTGTCATGAGCATCATGCATCTTGTTTGCAGCTTTTAGTCCATCATAGCTTTTGGTCATTTATCCATTTGCTTATTACAACCTTTCATCTAATAAAAATCAAATAATGTCCTCGCAAAAAATCCAAAAAAATCAAATAATGTCCTGAAAAAAATCCCAAAAAATCAAATAATGTCCTGAAAAAATCATAAAAAAATCAAATAATGTCCTGAAAAAATCCCTAAAAAATCAAATAAAGTCCTGAAAAAACGAACAAAAAAATTTCAAAACATCAAAATCCAAAAACAATTTCTTTGGCATTTTGCATTTTGTCAATAAATGGTCCCCTTTGTGCATAGATAGATCGTTGAGCATACATCCAACAACAATCAATCAAACATTGTGCTTTAACTGAAATCACACATTAACAGATGAAATTTTCAATCAAACCAGACATTCAAACTGATCACAATTTTCATATCAATCAATCAACCTCAAAATTATTTGTCCTTGTCACTACTATCATGGGTCTTATACAGGGTGTGGTATACTCAAAACCAGACTGTGTCTTGTCTTAGACGGGGTACCGCATGTCCTGAAACCAGACAGCATGATCGTCCTATCAACACTTTCAACTTTTGAAAATGAAGATCAAGATGTTTGTTTGACTTGTTGGAATTAGCGCCTTATCATTTATTGATTTATCTTCGATCATGTTCCTATGTTGCTCAATGATGTCACTGAGTGATTTAGAGTGACCAGGATGGTTCATGGTCCCTTTCTTTTTTTGTTGTGTTTGCTGTTTATGGAATGTTTGTCACAAACTGGGGCAACTATATCATTGGGTGTCTGTGATAAGTACGTTCGCTCTGTGAATGGCGCACATACCTCGACCCTTGATGTATGCACCCTAGGATGCTTCACTCATTCCTTGTGTGCGAAGTGTCTGTACTTTGCAAAAGGGGTTGCGTTCCAGCTCTGGCCTTCAATGCCATGATGCTCTGCATCCATTTTGCTACATTAAATAAAGGTTCTCACCTACTTATGTGCATTTGTGAAAGCAAGTTTTCCTTCATCTCTAACTGTCCTCTGTCTAATTTCTGCTTACTAACATGTCTTCTGTCAGTCTTGGTAGTCTGTTTGCTCCTATCATTTTCTATCATTCTTATCGATCAATTGGCCTCTTTTCTGGATGTTTCTGGCCAATTCCTCAAGGGGGCATGCATATGTCATTGTTATTGTCTGGGGCATTTTCATTATTGTTCTTTGAAACAACACTTAGAATCGCATTGTCTCAAAGAGGGGCAAAATGTAGACGTCTAAAAATGGTCAACGCTTGCGGAGTCATACTTTAACATCTGCACATTGCCTTATTTTTAGGGTTCTTGCGTCGCATTAACATTTCTTCTATGTTGCGCACTTGGTCTTTATCATTTGCGAGCATCGAGTCCTTCTACATTCATCATTTTTCTCACTTTCGAATTAGGTCTTGTCGATAGCAATCTTCAGTCATGATTTTGGTCGATCTTGTCAATCTCTTATCTCCTAGGGTCAATCTCGTCAATTTTGTGATCGATGTGTCATCGATCGTTGTCCTTTTCAATCATGTCAATTTGGATCAATTAGTCATTGTTCCTTGTCAATTGGCACATTTATCAATCAAATCATTTGTCAGCATTGGTCTTGTCGTTAATCAGAATCATGATCAAATCAATCCTACATCAAGACCTAATTGTCGTCCTTGCATTTCTAATTTATCTTCTAGGGTTTCATGATTTATTCATTTAACCTTGTTTGTCATTTTCTCTCCATTTTCTCTTTAGGATAAATGATTTATTTATTTATCCTAAGTCTTCTCATCGCAATTAAATGTTCATTTAATTGGCTAACTAATTCCTCCCTCTTTTGTGAATTAAATTAATAAATGAAAAATTGTTAATTAATTCACTTAATTCCTAATTTCCTCATTTTCTAATTTTCCTAATTCCTAATTTCCTCATTTTCTAATTTCCTAATTTCTATTTCATCTAATTTTCAATTTTCTCCTATATTTCTCCTAATTTCATGGGAATGACATAGCAAATTTGTCATAATTTGTCATAATTGACAATCAATCAATTTTGACATAGCAATTTGTCATAATTGACAATCAATCAATTTTGACATAGCAATTTGTCATAATTGTCAATCAATCAATCTTGCATAGAAAGTGTCAATTTGTCATAATTTGTCATAATTGTCATTCTTGATTTGAATTTCCATTCGAATCTCCTCATGCTAATCTTGTCTTTTCTCCACTTTGTCTATAAATTGGATGAATTTCTTCAATCAAAGCCCCTGGTCGAATCAATCACGCTTCTAGTACCCTTATGCTGCCGTCTCGTCTCGTCTACTTGCTTTCACATCGTGCTTATGCACTAGTAGGTGAGATCCACAAACAAAAGCTATTTGAAGGAGAAAGAAGGACAATGGAACCACATGAAGGAGACATCTGCATTTGGTTTGCTTAGTTTTCAATCTTGAATGTCTTGTTTTCATGTTTTCATTGAATGTAATTAGGATTGGTCATTGCAATTGATTTTTCGTGATTGAACTAGTCCAATTTTTTATTTGCTTTGATGATTTCCAGATTCCTATCTACATTAGTTGGTGAACCCGACGTGAACTAACCCCCTAACCATGCTTTTGAGTGCTTTTGAGTTGATTTGCAAGTGAAAAACCCAAGAAACAGGGTATTTCAGGGCTTTCTGAGCACTTCTGCGCCTGTGTAGGAGCAATTTGTGCCTGTGTTAAGGACTTCTGCGCTTGTGTAAGGTGTTCTGCACCTGTGTAAGGTACACAGGCGTAGCTTGATGCAACACAGGCGCAACTTGATGGGTTCTACGCCTGTGTTAAGGCAATTTGCGCTTGTGTAAAAAAAAAAGATTTTTTTTTTTTTTCATTCTCTTTCTTGCATTTTGCTTTTCTTTGGTACTGATTCTCTGTGTAGCACCTTGGCATTACGCATGGCGAAGACAAAAATGAAACTACTAACAAATCTTATGCAGGTTCGCTAGTCAAAGACCAAACAAATCAAACTTTTAACTTGGTGATTTTGCAAGTTGCCTTGTATTTCAACCGAACTTTTGTGTTTGTGGTTCATAATTAGGCACCTAGTATGATTGCTAAGTAGGATGGAATGAACGTGTGTTTGCTTTGATTATTGAGTTTGACATTGGAGTAGGAGAGTATGCTCTCATCCTTCTTAGGGTGATTAGAAATCCAGATCTTTGATACCATTTTCATGGCTCGGATTGTTTGTTACCTTTAGACGGCCTGCCTTCCCGACCATTTGCTTTCTTTTGCAAGCAAGTGACAATCGTGAGAAGGGAACGACCCAAAGTGAGCACAGCCAGAGTACCCTGGCATTCTAACTCACTATAAATAAATACCTGATGGGGGAAAGCTTTTAAGGAAGGGTTACGTGGGAATTGTAGTTACTTGGGAAGTGATGACCCTTGAACTCTTTCTCATATCAACATCTAAGTAGGACGTCATGGTCTAAATCGTGCTTGCGCGACTACATTTATTTGGTATCTTAGTGGGCTTAATGTCTCAATCACACTTGCGTGACACCAAGGAGTAACGCTTAACATAAATCCTTACTAAACACCTTGTATTTAGAGGCCAAAAATCCTTCTAGTTGCTTGAGAAGGACAAGTTCGGATACTTGGAAGAGATACTAAGTTCGCCATGGGGACTGATGCTTGGCTGCCCTATGAAGTGAGTGCTGTGGAGGGGAGCCCGTGGGGTCAAGTATCTATGTATTCTCCTTGAATGTCATAATGAGTCTACCTCTCAAGTACGTACTGTCTTTACCTACCATAAGAAATGTGTGAATGAGCATGATTATCTTGAGTCTAAGTTAAAATATCTTGTCTTCTTTACTTGTCAAAAGTTGAGTTGTGTCTCATTTCAAAAACAAGACAAATTGATTCAAAACAAGGATTAACACAAGAGTATTTCATTCAACAAAATTCAAAAACATGCACAACATGCACCTTCGTAGGTTTTACACATAGCTCTTCAGAATATCCTGATTCAAAAACACAAAAAAAATAAAAAATTCAAATACAAAAAAAATAAAAATAAAAAAACATAAAAAAATCGTTACTTGGTGAAAACCTGGCAAACAGGCACCTTGTGACACAAAAAAATTTTGAAAAACAGAAAAAAACATTTTCGTCCAACGGTGAAAACCACTTCAGTGGCACCCTGGGCAAGTACCATGGTGAAAACTGGGTCACCAGCACCATGTGTAGAGACATTGCTCCTCCCTCCTTCAGGATTCCATTTCATCCTTTCACTTTGCACACACTCACAACCTATTCATCCACAATAAACTTTACACATTCCCATCATGGCTTGTTATTGATCTACCCAAGATTAGTTAGCTAGTCATAATAAACATTCCTTTTCACCTCTTTCCATCCATAATAAATCAGCTCCTATCTGTGGCTAAGGCAAATCCTACATCTAGTGATGGGTGTGGAACTGAGAACATCACACATTTTGAGTACAATTTCTTCCACTTCTCTTTAGTCTATCCGCGCACAATCCACAATAAAGTTCTGTCTTCTCTGCAATTAAGTATCAGTTGGGTGGATTCAATTAGTTCCAGATGAGACACAACAACAACAATGGGCTTCAACAAATCAAATCTTTCAACAGACTCAGACAACATTATGGTTCAGTGCTATCTAGCCTTTTGTGAAAGTAACATTGTGACCACAATCAAATAAGACTTAGACAAGTGACAAGAGACACTAAACTTGAGGACTACAGTGGATGTTGGTGTCGACTCTTGGTTTTCTTTTGATTTTATCTTTTTGGTGACATGTCTTTTAGCTTTTCTAGGATGTCTTTGACTAGAAAGGCGAGGATGGGGTATCGTCACCTATTTTTCTTTGTTGTCTGTGGATTGTCTCTTAGTAATGCTATGACTTGTCCAAGGATATGAGGACATTGTGAGTCTAGTGTGAACTAGGGCATTCCTTATTTGAGACTATCTTACCTCCATGCAAATGGGAACAATGACATTCTGGGTCGAACATATGCCTCAATTGTCATAACCTATTTTCCATAATAAAGCTCAATGATGATAACGCACAAGAAGCTCTTTCACTTTCATATCTTCTATCTTCCATCCCCCTTTCTTGATTGACTTCCATCGTCCTTCTTGCATCCATGTAGCCTGCTATCACATGACTAAGTATAATGACACACCAAAAATATTTGCATTTCATGTAGTTGCACTTGCATTACCACATATTAAGCATTTCATACATACATATACATATCATGATTGCATCACATCCTGCACACAACACATATTAGCACATTTTACATTCTCATCATGTAAATAGTTATTGGCATTATCATATTCATTTGCATTTCATATATTCACATTTGCATTGGCATAACATATTAAATGTACATATTTGCATCCATATCATAATCGTCATCGTAAAACATATCATAAGCATCACATAGAAACATACATCATGAAATATCTCATCACATAGGTACACATGCATATAGCTGCCGCAAGAAATCATCTCATATATATATATAATCATAAGTGTCATGATACAATGATGTCAAAATCATATGGCTACAATCACCCGAAGGTGTCTACATCATCATACAAAATGGTACAAAACTGATACATAGGGAGCCCTCTAAGGTTATGATGAACTCTCTCCCTTGGAGCTACCCGACCTTGACGGAGTCTGAGCCTTGGAAGGACTCACCCCGGGATCATCTCTCCTATCCCCTCTATCTGGTGGTGGTGGAGGACCCATGACCCCACCACTGGATGCCTATCTCCTGTCCCTCCCTCCAGTGGTCGTCACTGTCCGCGATGGTCTACGGAAGCTCCTGGCCCACTACTTTGGTGCCACAGCCCCGTAGTATAGGTCTCTCTAGTAGCCTATCTCCTCCCCAGCTCACAGAACATAAGCATAACTAGCTCTTGTGTCCTCTGCCGCCTACCTCCCTGCCCTTAGTGCCATCTCAGCCTCTGTATAGTGTTTAATGGCCCGATCCTACTCCAGCTCTGTGTCCCTCAGTTGTCTCCTGAGCCTAGCTATCTCCCTCTCCAGATCCTGGATCTCATCTGCCTGTCCCTGGCAGATCTCCCTCAACTCCAGTAGCTCATCCTTCTCCTCCTCCTCTCCCCCCTGTACCTGTGGCTCTACCTGTGCCTATACCTGTGGCTTCTTCTGTGGCTATCCCTGCCCCTATCCTTGTCCTTGTCCCTATTTCTGTACCTGTTTGGGACCCTGTGTTGCTGGCACCTATAATGGTAAACCACCTCGGCCTCTCACCACCTGAGCATGTCTCTCCTCTCCACCCTCTCTCTATGGAGCCACTCTCCTCTCTCCTATCATCCCCCACCTCCTCCATTGGCCTCTACCCACACCATCTCCATCATCATCCTCATCCCCGTCGCCATCTCCATCTATCTGCTCCCCTGGATCTATCAGTCGAGGAAATGGATGCTCAACCAAATATGCAGTATACTCTGCATCCATCCCTGCATCCTCTATCTCTAGCCACCTATCCCAAGGCATGGGCACCATCTCTACCAGCTGCATCACTGCCTGATCATATGATAACAATGGCCCAAAGTGTGCCTGATCCCTGACTGTCTGAGCATACATCCCGGAACCCAATGGCATCCGCTGAATCTTGCCAAACTGCCTACAAACCCTATCAACCAACTGCCTCTCCAGTACATAGGGCGTCTGTCCAATTAGATACCTACTCCTGAAGGTGTATGGAAGCTCCACTGCATCATCCTCCCACTCCTCGCACTCATGGTATGGTCTCCATACCACAGTGTCAATCTCATCGATGACCCTGCGCCAATGCTCCAGTCTCCCGATCCGTGGCTAAGATGTAATCATATCATATAAGTGAACAAAACTGTACCCATGGCCCCTACCTCTGAAATGTATCGATCGGGTCACCGACAGATGCTCATAAGGCTATACCTATAATAATGTCATGCCGCAGCCCAATCCTACAAATCCATGGTATACAAATTGATGAGGCTCATAGTACAAGTGTGCCAGCACGTACGGTCCCCAGGCATACTGGTATGCTGTGTCACCAGTGTCTCCAATGTGCTCCCCCAACCCATAGCCAACCCTCATGTCGCCCTATCCAGACACAGGAACCCATTGATCACTCCTCCCAGTACCGCTGGTAGCGCCAATCTGGTCTGTGTCATGGTATTCCATGCCACATGTCCATCCCTCATCTTTAGTCCTGGATCCTAAAACACTCATCTTAGGGCATCCCTGTCTCCATCTCAATCATAGGGTATTAACTCCCCATCGATTGGTATCCTTAGAATCCTGTACACATCCTCCAAGGTGACTGTCATCTCACCCATCAGCAAATGGAACGTGCATGTCTCAGAGTGCCATCTCTCAGCAAGTGCAGTCAGTAATCCCATGTTCACCTAAAACTCAGGCACATATAGAATAAATCGCAAACCCATAACCTCATCGTGGCTCTATCCTCAAATGTCAGCTTTGGTCGTAACCTCTGAGTCGATGGGAATCTCTCCCGTGACTCCAGCATAGGTAGGTACTCCTGTAGTCAAGCAAATCAATCATGTCAGTCATAGTGGCATTCCCTGTTCATCACAAAATGCTGATTTTTATCTTAAGTGCTCATGATACTCAATCCTAGTGACACTCACTGTTCATCAAAAAGTGTTGCTTCTATACTAGTGGCACTCACTATTCATCACAAAGTGTTGCTATTGATCCTAGTGGTACTCCTTGTTCATCACAAAGTACTACATATTTTGCACTCCCTGTTCATCACAAAGTGCTGCTCATATTAGTACTCCCTGTTCATCACAAAGTACTCTACCTTGGTACTCACTATTCATCACAAAGTACCTTGATCTATTCTATCCTAGGGCCTCTCTTAAGTGCATCCTCTTGAGTAGTTTCCTAATTGGCAACGTATGTTCTATCATAGAATTGTCAATCCTATCCCTATCTGCTATCCTAGTCTTCCCTAGAGGATCTGCTTGAGTGTATCCTCTTAGCAACTTATCCAATCGACAACGTATGTTCATCACAGAACTGTTGATTCGACCTAGAAGACACAAATGCGCCTTCATGAAACAAACAAGCTTACATATTGCATAAACGCGCCTGCTCTGCATAGACGCGCCTACTCTGCACAGACGCACCTGAAATACATAGACGTGCCTATGGTCTGCACATACGCGCCTGCTCTGCACAGACGTGCCCACATAGCACAAATGCGCTTGCACAACGTAGACATGCTCACATTTGACATAGACGCCTTTTCCTGCATAGACGCGCCTGACACAAACACAGATGTGCCTAGCTAACCTAGATGTGCCTGGCACCAGCACAAACGTACCTCAACATTTTTTGACCTTGTTTGACATACCTAAACATGCATTTATTGCTCTACCTAACATGCATTTACGACAACATTTAATGTGACAAAGCACAAGGAGGTATTGTGGTACTCACCGACTCTCCTACATCTACTGGCCTCTGAAATCGGCGAACGTGATTGAATCTATGAACCAATGCCATCGCTGCTGACTACTGCTGCCCTATTCTCTCTCTGCACTCTGATATCTTGGATGTGTGGATGACAATGAGGATGTATTCCCCTCATGGTCTATTTTATAGACTGCCCTAGCCCTAGCCCTTGTTTCCCGAGTCAGTCTTCTTTATCCCGTGACTTTGTCACTGTATCCTATCTGGTCAGTCCATTCTACCCTTTCTTTCTTATCGAGAGATTGTCTACGATCTTTCTAGACATTTTCATCCAATCTCTCGAGGGGGCATATCATTCCCATCTTGGGGCAACTTTGTATCAGTTCATCTTATCTTCTTTGAAACAACGTGATAAGCTGCATTGTCTCAAAGAGGGGCAAAATGTAGACACCTAAAATTGTCATGTCTAATTAAATAAATATTTTATTTATTTAGTTACTTTAGCCTAATTCTTCTATTAATTAAATAAATCTTTATTTATTTAATTAATTCATTTATCCTCTTCTAGCTTTATTTCTCATTTAAATAAATACCTTTATTTATTTAAATTATCCTTTTCCTAAATTAAATAAATACTTTTATTTATTTAATTGATCCCACTTCTTCTATTAATTAAATAAATATTTATTTATTTAATTAATTCATTAACCTTTTCCACCCATGACACATGTCATTCATCTCTTAATTCCTACACTACCTACCCTCTCATTATTTTCTTATTTTCTTTACCTACCCTCTAATCATAGCCGACCATTTATCTTTTACACCTCTCAATCTTATCCCTCCATTTTTTTATAGTGTCTTCTATATAAGGAGACGCTTCCTTCATTATCAACCCTATGCACCCCGAGGATTATTCGACTACTCTACGCTTTCAAACATTCATATGCGATCCTACTTGCAACCAAATTTCCGTTCTTTGTTGAGCTCTTGTGCAGACATAAAATCTGAGAGCAAATATATCAAGCAAGATCAATAGAGATAGGAAGAATGGTAATCCAAACCCTATTGGACATGGGATGGTATAATCTTTGTGATTTCATTTGATTTGCATTGTCTTAGGTAATCTTCATATGTTATGGTGGATCTTTGTTGTTGTTAGGCCAGGGTTTTGTGGTTGAATTCATTTAGTCTTTCAACATTGTTGTTATCCATTTTCACCGTATACAAGAACAATGCTCAGTTGATAGCCCTGAAGGAGGACATTAAGAGCATATTTAAGATCAAAATCTAAATTATTCATGTTGCAGAGACAACTATAATGGAGATTTACATTGACTCAGCCCCGAAATGAATAGAGAAACCATGCAATAGAGGAATAAAGAGCAAATTAGGATTGTTGACTTTGTTGAGCATGCATTTCCCTATAAAATATTTTCTCAGAAGCTTAAAAAAATGGAGGATTCCTAGTTCAAGCTCAAACCCTAGTCCAACATGGCAGCAACTCTCTTTACCCGTGAGGATACAACTGAAAAAGATGAGATGTGTTTCATCTTTTCACCTTTGATTTAGGGTTAAAACACTAAAAGCCCGATAGGGCAAATACTTTTGTGCCTTCATTTTATAAAAAACTTTATTCATATGCCATGGCCTTTTAGGTATTTTTTGTATTTCTTCTAAGTGTTTAATAAACACTTATTATATTTAGTCACATAAGCCTTTTAGGTGTTCCTTTATAAACTCCTTTGTATTTGTTCTAAAACTTGTAAATCTTAATTTTAAAGTGGTGGTGATAAATCACTTTAAATAAAATATATTTTTGAATGCAAAGTAGAGCTTAAGTTGTAACTGAGTTGTGAGAGTTAAACAAAAAGAGAGGACAAGTTAAATGCAACTTTTTTGCAAACATGAGGAGCAAAAATAGGTGATTTGGTCACCTAATTGTCAGTTCACTTTTAGTAAAAGAGTCATTGTGGATGAAGTATGGGTCAAAGAGGATTTTTAGGATCATAACTCGTTGTTACTTTTAGTTACACCCCTTTTTTGAAGGAGTTTTCAGTTGCATTTGATCCTTTGAAGTAATTTGTAATTTCAGATCACCTTATGCAGTTTTAAGGAGTTTTCTTTCAGTTAGATGCCTGATTTGAGGGAGGGATTGGAGATTTTTGAGAACACATCATTTTTAGGAGTCAAAATTCAGATTTGAATTTTTGGAGCCTCATTTTATAAGTCACTCTTTTCTCTCTATTCTATGGGCTAGTTCTTAGTTTCGACATGTGGTGGCAACAAATTTTCACACTTTTGTAACTTATTTCTTATGAGTAATATTCATATTTTGTAGAGCAATTTTGGCCTTGGAATGCAAGAAGATCCTAATTTTCAATAAGAGAAGCTTGTTTCCTCAATTATTTATGTTTCAACATTGTATGCGAGTAATTTTTTAAGGATATTATGGTTTCATTTTGAAATCCTTTATTTTTATTCCATTCCTTTGATGTTTGTTGGTGTAAATAATTATTTATCTTGGATATTATTACACCTTACTTAAGTTTACTTAGGAAATGAATTTCATAGTAGTTTGGGTATGAGACAATTGGGTGTTTGTGCCACATTGGGATAGTGTGTGTAGGAGAATTTCCACCTTTTATGGTGTGATCTTGTTGTTACACTCCACATTCAATGGGTGATCCACCTCATGTGGACTATTATATTGTTTTTCCTACCTACCCACACCTATTTCCTACCTACCCTGGTTTCTTATTGAGCCACATGTCATGTTTGTGTGCTCACATATCCATATAGCCTTGCCTATATAACCAGACTCATATTCATTGTATGTAACGTCGATTGATGATCCAATTGATCAGTATTTTCATCTTGATAGAATACAGTTTATTTCTATCATATATTTTGTCTCTCTTATTTGTGCTTTCCATTTCCTCTTGATTTTGGCAAAATATCACATGGTATCAGAGCTGGTCCATGTCTCACATGGTATCAGAGCCATTAGAGTGTCATTGGTTTGCTAATTGAGAGAAATTTGATGCTATTTGGGGTTTGCATTTTGGATCTTTCTATTGCAGGTTTTTATTGAAGCTTCATGGGTCAAAATTGAGGTTACCATTGGATTGAAGAGGACCAAGAAAGTAAGTTTTGCCTTTTGTTTCATCCAAATTGGACTTCTGAGGCCAAATCTAGAGGCATTTGAAGTTTGATGCTGTGACAGAAATTTTCCAGAAATTATAATTTTGCAAGCAATTTTCAAATAGCGATATCTCACTCATACGGACTTGTTTTTCTGAGCAATTTTTTTTGTTTTGGGGTAGAATTTCATGATCTATATAGTGGTGTAGGAGTTTTCTGATTTTAGAGTACAAGTTTTTTAGAAATCATGAAATCCCAGTTTTTACAACTTTGGAGGCTTCATTTGGGTTCATATGGACTCCTTTTCAGGTGCCGTTTTTTTTTTAAGTGAATATTTTTTCATCTACTTTCATAATCTGCCATCTGTTTGCAGTGATTTTAAGTAGAAATTTTACTTTCAGTATTTGGCCATTTTTGGCATATTTGGTACTTGCATTTTGCTTGGATCTCATTTTAGATCACTAGCAGTATTTGTTGAAGTCTCTTAGATCTCATTTTGAGAAGTTGTAAATTGAAATCAGAAGTCCACTTTGCCTTGTTTTGCAAGTGGCCCATTGTATATGCACTAAGTTTAGAGTGCTAAAATCACCATTTTGGGGGGATTTCTTGATTGAGTATTTTGGGGGGGGGGGGGTGTCTTGTGTGATTGTGCCTCTCTCTATCTTGTGTTTTTTCATTTTGGTGCTATGGGTTCTCCTAAATCTCCACTTTTAACTCCTCATAATTATCCATCATGGAAGATTAAAGAATGGAGTAAACTAATGGAAAAAGGACTTATTCATTATGTAAATGAAACTATTACAGCACCACCTGATCCTAATGCTCAAATTGAATGGCTTACTAAGAATGCTATGGCACTTGGAACACTTAGAAAGTATGTATCAGATGACCTCATTTTTCATATGGATAAGTGTACAACAATTAAAGAGGCTTGGATATTTTAAAGAAATTGTATGGTCGAGTTGATGAGATTAAGGGCTACAAGCTTGATTGTGAACTCACAACTTTGGATCCCAAGGATTTTGATACAATCCAAGATTATGTCACAAAAGAAATTGAGTTAAGAGCAAAGCTAAAGGATTGTGGAATTGACAGAAAGGATGCTCAATTGGTTTATAGCTTGTTGGACAAACTTCCTTCAGAGTATGCAGCCTTTGTATCTAGATTTCACACCCATAGGTTAGCTCAAGGTTCCTCATACACTTCTCCCTCATTTTATTCATTCATGGGGATTCTCAAATCTTCAAAGTCACAAGCTTTGGTGGCTAATAAAGGGAATCAAAGTAATCAAGGAAAAGGAAAGAATCAAAAGCAACCTAAGTCTAAACCACAACAAGATGGAGCACAATCTTCCTCTCCACAACAAGGTGATTCACCATTCTCACCTAAGAGGAAATCATATAAGGACAATCTTTTTTGTGGATATTGCAAGAAGTCAGGACACGATGAACATCATTGTTATAAGAAAGATATTGATGAGTTGAAGAATCTTCTTGAGAAGAATATAATCAACCTACCTTCTAGAATGTCTACATTAGCTTCTTCTTCCAAGGATAAAGGAAAGGATCACTCTTTTGGGATAGATAAAGGAAAGGGACAAGCTCTTTGTGCTACTACAAGTCATGATTTAGGGAGATGGCTTCTAGATTCAGGGGCTTCTCATCATATGGCATCTTCGTAGTCTATGTTTTCTACATTTGAGCCTTGCCACATGCCACAGATTTTGATGGGCAATCATACATACATGGATGTGATTGGGAAAGGATCTATTGCCATTGGGGATAACTCCTTCAATGATGTGTTGTGTGTACCCCACTTGACAAATAATCTTCTTTCCATCTATCAAATCACACATGGGGCAACTAGGAAAACTGTGGAGTTCACACCTGATTCAGTTATCATTAGAGACTTGGAGAGTGGAGCTATCATTGCGAGTGGGATGGTTGATCATTTATCTCGGTTGTACTCTTTTTTCAGATTTTGGTCCTATTGATGAGGTTGATTCTTGCTATGTTGATGATTCCAATTTTGAGAACTTTGGGCATTTGAACTTGGGGATTCTCACATGTGACCCTGAACTTGAGCCTTGCATTTCATCTCCTTCTCTTGATATCACACCACATATTGCACCTGATTGTGCAGCTAGTGCGATAGTTTTGCCTTCTTATGATTCAGTGCAGTAGGATATTTCATGTCTTCCAGCTTCAGTTGATTGGGATGCCTACTTGACAAACATTGCAGGTTTGTTTGTGGACTCCTACATTGTAGATTTGGGAGACACCATTCATGACATTCATCTTCTCTTTGATGAAGATGATCCTTCTTTGATTGTTGTGAGGGATAACTCTGACCCTCTTGTGCATTCTCTACATGATCAATCTTTAGAGGTTGACATGATTGTGGATACTTTTGTACAACACTTGGAGGAGATCTCTTTATCTTTTGAGGAGACATATGAGTCTTTGGATAATGTTCTACATTCATCTCCACTAGATCTTGGAGTGTCTTTTTCAGCAGTGTGGCGTAGTTTACCACCTTTGGAGGGGGTACCTTTCAGCATTGACATGGGGACACTTGAGAAGTTTTCATAGATTCCTTTCATCATGAGTATTTTTGCTTCATCTTCCCTTCATGGTTGGGGAGACTTTTTGGATACACCTTTGGTTTTGTTTCTTCCTAAGGGGAGGAATGTTGTTTGACATTCATGGAGTAGTTTCTTCATTCATCTTCGAGCTTCTATCATTGGTGCAGATTCCAGATTGAGGGGGGGCTTCCTAGTCTCTCTTCTTCTTCTCTCATATGGGGGGGACTTTTTCCTCACATGGGGTTTTGTCCTTCACATACTTCTATGAGAGTTCTTGGTATCTAGTTTTCATCTCTCTTTTGGGGGAGGGTTTTTTCCCATTGGGTTTTTCTCTCTTTCCCCACTTTGTGAGAGATTTCATTGCATTGGTTTGCATGCTTTTGCATTTGTACATGGGTACCTAACATGGCCTAAGAGTCGGGACCCATCTTGCATTGCTTAGTTGCATTGTAGACTTAAGTGCATTCCCCTAAGTTGCACTTAAGGGGGGGTGTTGGTGTAAATAATTATTTATCTTGGATATTATTACACCTTACTTAAGTTTACTTAGGAAATGCATTTCATAGTAGTTTGGGTATGAGACACTTGGGTGTTTGTGCCACATTGGGATAGTGTGTGTAGGAGAATTTCCACCTTTTATGGTGTGATCTTGTTGTTACACTCCACATTCAGTGGGTGATCCACCTCATGTGGACTATTATATTGTTTCTCCTACCTACCCACACCTATTTCCTACCTACCCTTATTTCTTAGTGAGCCACATGTCATGCTTGTGTGCTCACATATCCATATAGCCTTGCCTATATAACCAGGTCTTGTGTCGTCTGCCGCCTGCCTCCCTGCCCTCAGTGCCTGCATGTTAAACATAAACAAAAAAAATTCATTGATAAGTGCCATATTAATTGTTTTATTTATATATATAGAAGCATTTATAATAAAGATTTAAATCTTTATATTGCTTTTCGTTTTACTTCTATTTATATAGATAAAATAATTAATAATTTATTATTATATTTATATATTAATAATGGTATATATTTTTTATTTTTTCCTTTATTTAATATACCATTATTAAAATATTAAATATAATAATAATACAATTAAACTTAAGGCACTTTATGTAATGCTTGGGTTTTAAGCCCCCTCGGCTAGCAAGACTAGGACTTAAGTCCTCATGTGGGAGCACATGCTCGACCACATTACAATTAAAAGAAGCCTTTTAAAATAAAAATAAAAACCATATAATTCTCAGAGAGATTAGGGCATAGCGGGTATAAGCATGAGAACCCTAAAATTTAATCATTTTCTCATTTTTGCATGCATGTCTTCTCGAAGAAGACTCACTGCTCTGCGACCATGCATTACATTGTTGGATCAAACTAGGGTTTTGGCATGAATCTCGGACTTGAAGGTGTGGTTGGACTCGGATTTGGACTTCATTGATTCTTCTTTGCATGGTATGTGCCATTTCATTACTCTTCTCAAGTCTTTATCACTGTAGCTAAATTCATTGTTATTCCATAAGGTATGAGATTACTGTTTGGTGCATCTTTTCATTTATGAATAAAAAGTATTGATCACTATTTTTATGGTTGATGGAGGCCGCCACACTTTTGACACAATAATCTCTTTGCATGTCATTGTGAATCTCTGTTTACTTGTTTATGTGATATGGGTGGATTATGACTGTAACTTTGTGGAATCCTTTATAAATCTGTTACTCTGATTCTATTCATACTATTTAACTGCCCTTTTATGACAACAATCAGGTATCCATGACTGCACTTTTTATCTCTAGAAAGGATTTGATACTTTTCATGGGTATTTATAAAGATTAAACCTTGGTGCTCTGTGAATAACCATCACTTCTTATGGTGAATAACAAATCGTATTTGGTGTTTGATATGCATTTTAAGAGATATGCTATTACGATTATTTTGGCATGCTTTCATGACAGTCCTGGCTACATATTATTACCTTGCTTTAGGGTTTGGAACACTTGCCTTTCAACATTGTGATAGGAAACCTTGCATCTGTTGTTTGGACTATAATTGCAATGATGGTTATACTATGCATGTATTATTATATCTTCAAATGACTGACTTGTCGATGTTTTATGCTTCCTTTTGTTGAATACAAGCTCTGCTATCTTATCCATGATGTCGATTGCTTTGTAAAAGAAGACACCTTTAGACTATAAATCTTAAGCTTAAGCATTTCTTAGTGCGCATACCATTGTGTCTAATTTTTATTATTGTGCTAAGGGTTGAATCTGAAACAAAATTCTAGTAATTGCTTTTGTGGAATCTTATTGCTTCTCTAGCTTTTGTGTGAAGCATCTTTGTCACTATTTTAGTTGTATCTCTGTGAAGACTCTAATAGTACTACTATTATTTAGTGTCCTCAATGATATTGTAGATGTCTTTTCATTCACTGTTGGTGATTTTTACCTTGCAATACTTATTGCTCTAGGCACTTCGTCTTAGATCTGAGACAAACCTTTATGTTGTTATCACACTCTGAGATGCATTTCTTGCTTTGAGGTCGCTTCTCTACTCATTTTGATTTATCACTTTTTTGGAATTCACTATCTTTACATGACATGGATTCCCCTATCTCTTTATGCTTGTTACAATCAAATCCTTCTTGTTGTTGGTGTTAGGATAACCGGTGAACAATTGAGAGGGGGGGGGGGGGGGTGAATCAGATGTTAACAAATTATATCATTTAATACACTTGATAACCTTTAACCAGATTAAGTACCGGTAAAGCAAAAATAGATACCGGTAAACAATACAACTTAACAATTAAACAAATAATCAATGCAAAGCAACCATACCACATAGCACCATGATTTTTATGTGGAAAAATCGGAAAGGGAAAAACCACAGTGGGAAGCCTACCCATAGTTAGATGATACTTTTGTAGAAAGTATGTGATACAATGAGGGGCCTACACATGTAGGAAGGCACACTGCCTAGAGCGTACTTCTCATTACAAAAGAGTCTCACTGACTATAGAGAGGTTAAAACCACCTCAAGGTAAATGGACAACAATCCAGAGTAATGAACTGCCAAAGATATCATCTACCATGCCTAACTACATTCTCGGTTAAGCTCAATACCGGAGGCCTTTGACCTCTTCCTTAATCCCAAATCAATCACCTATGATCGACCAAATCTCCTTCGCATATGATATTTCATTTCAAGACCACGACACATAATCCCCATGATCTACAATGAGATCTTAGATCATTTTATACCAACCCTAAGACCTAAACCAATTACGCTGGCCACCTAAAAGATATTTCAATAAGATCATTACATAAATCCATATTACAATGATATTCCATGTCGGCTTAAGACCAAAACAACAATAACTAATTCATAGAACATCTCGAAACATCTCGGTAACATGTAGAGTACACGTTAACATGATATCAGTCCATAACCTAGATAGGTACCAGACCTATTCTGGGTCCACCACGCCAAAGCAATGTCTTCAAGCAACTAAACCACGATCAAAGAACATCTTCAACATCCTGAAATCCATGTAGAAGTCACACCAACACCACTTATGCATCCTGTCAAGATTCCTCAGTAAAAGCTCTGCTGGTAAAACCTTAAACCAATGTCGGTAAGGGTTTACAAGAGTGCATGATAGCATCCGATTACCAAGTCAATACCAACTGACCAAAACATGCTCAAGAAACATGTAACACATGAAAACAAACATACTCCATTGATCCAAACATGCCAGAAGTGTCCAACAGATAGTCTCTTCTGCCAGTAACACTAGATCTTCTACCGGTAACCAACCATAACAGCTAGTGTTGACATCAATGACAAAAAACAATGCAACACATAATCAATTCATCCATAACGCAAACAATATCTCCCTTTGGCATTGATGGCAACACTAGATGTGAAAAACATCTAAGTACCATGAAATGCCAAACAAGTCTCCCCCTGTGGAAGCCAACCAACAATCTCCTGAATATCAGTAACTCTCCCCCTATGAATGATATCTCTGTAAGGTTCTGGATTTATTTTCACATCACTATCTCTCCCCCTTTGACATCAATGCCAAAAATCTGACACAAATATCAAAGCAAGAATATAAACCTCTAAATCTCAAAGCTGACTACTCCCTCTGAGTAGTAGCACCACTCATCAGTGCTGGAATGAATAATGTCTCTGATAATGCATATCAAACTGATGACAAACTGCATCAATCAAGTCTCTGCCAGATGGGCAGAAACCCCTAACCCATCTCTCAAATACTCAAATGATTCCTTAGACAACAGTTTAGTGAATATATCTGCAATCTGTTCTTTAGAGTTCACATAAACCAATTTGACTTCCTTTCCTTCTACCTTGTCCTTCAGAAAGTTATACTTTATTGATATATGCTTAGCCTTAGAGTGAAATACCAGATTCTTAGACATGTCAATAGCTGCAGTGTTATCATAGTAGATAACTACCGGTTCACTATAATTTACCCTGATATCCTTCAATATTTGCTTCATCCATAAGACTTGATTGCAATTAGTTGCTGCTGCAACATACTCAGCTTTTGTAGTAGATAAAGAAATGCATGACTGTTTTTTCATGATCCATGAAACCAATTTCTTTACAAGAAAGAAAGCTCCACCAGAAGTTCTCTTCCTGTCATCAGTATCTCCTACCCAACTTGAGTCAGTATATGCACATAAAGTGAAATCATAATTTTTAGAGTACCATAAGCCATATTCTGTTGTTCCTTGCAAATAACAAAATATCCTCTTTACTACACATTCATGATATTCTTTAGGATTACTTTGATATATTGAAACAATACTTACTGCATTCATAATATCCGGTCTAGTCTAAGTCAAATATAATAGACCACCAATCATAGACTTATACCTTGTTGGATTTACCGGTGTAGAAGTATCCTTGATAGATAATTTCTCACTTCTCACCATAGGAGTACTTACCGGTTTGGAATTATCCATATCAAACTTCTTCAACAATTCCCTTAGATTCTTAGTTTGATAGATAAAAATGCCTTTGTTAGTTTGAGTAATCTACAAACCTAAGAAAAATTTCATCTCACCAATCACGGACATTTCAAATTCATTCTTTAAGCAAATTCCATGCCCAATTTGTCTTCTCCTCCAAAAATGATATCATCAATAAATACTTCAATAATCAGAATATCATCATCAATGATCTTATAATATAAATGTAGCGTCCTAAAATTGCGACACTTGCAATTTCGACTGCATTTGGGTCTTCACGATGGCGATGCAACACGGAACCTGAATGGAGACCCCTAAACTTGTTCATGACATCAAAAACTACATTTCTCAGCACCCTGGCTTGATCCTCCTTGCACCCTGCTGTCCCTGGAGGTGGGACCATGGCGCCCAGCGCCCTGGTCCTTCAAGACTAGGGCGTCCAGTGCCCTGGTCCCCCAGGACCATGGCGCCCAGCGCCCTGGTCCCTGACCCTATTTTGGGCCTGGTCTCTTATGGGGCTTCGGGTCTTTAAGTTTGCAAATTGGAAAATAATGTTTCCTGGTCGGCCTAAGGTTGGGAAAATCAGTCTATCAGCCCTAATTGACAAGTATATAAACTACATTTCCTCTCCTAGAAAGGGAGAGAAAGAGGAGGACATATGTGAGCAAGACGCGAAAGCGTTATTCAAACATTCAAGCATTCAAGCATTCCTTCAAGCAATTGAGCATTCTAAGTCTCCATTCAAGGCTAAGTGTTGCATTCAAGACAAGGATTCAACCATTGAAGAGGAGATCACATACAACATACAACATACTACATACATTACACCTTCGCATGTTGCAGGTACGCGGCTGTAATTGAAGATCTGGAATCCTTGTGCAGAGACGAACAGATTCCCCTTCGTTTCACGGATTTTTCGGAGGACCGTGTGCACGCCGGGCGCCATCGTCCTGTCAACTTTCGCTCAAATTTGCAGAACAGCACCGTCTTGACATTTTACTGCTAATTCCAAGTCTGCAGCTTCATCCCATATCCTTATCTCTGTTTATAAGCGAATCTTTCATACTTTACATGCATTCCTAGTTCAATCTTTCTATCTACATTCTTTACAAAAGAGGGTATCCTTGATGTCACAACCCTTGAAACTCATTTAGAATCCAATCTTGCATTGTGTGGGATTGGATCTTGTGGGTTTCAACCCCTCTTTTGAATGTAAAGTCTCTCCTAAGTGAAAACCATCAACCCTAGTGACTCTCCCTTCTCTCTCCTTGGAGATTGGGGAGGAGAGAACAACTAGGGTTCGATTTTTCTGCTTTACATTTTGGTGAACCCGATGTGAACATCCTCATTCTGATTATTCATGGTTAGATCTGAAAATTTTGCTTTCCTAATTATATTTCCATGTTTGATCTTTTGCAAATTTTAGAGGTTGATTGCATAAAAACCCTAAAATTTTCTTTTCAAGTAATTAAACTTGTGAAATGTTTAATTGTTAATGCTTGTATCAGATCTACCCTTCTATTGCAAATTGTCAATTCATATTTGTGCTTTAATTCTGAAAATTAAGTGGTTAAGTGTCAAAACCCTAATTTTTAAAACCCTCTTGATTCAACCTTTGACTGATAATTTCACTGATCAAAACACTTCCAAATCGGCTGTAACTTTGGATTCCGCAACAAAATCACAATATCTTTCATCTCTGAAAATTTGGAAAAAAGTTGCAAGGACCGTGTGCACCCCGAGCGCCATCGTCCCCGACATTTTTTTCGAAATTTCGGGAGCTAGATCTTACTGTATTTTTCTGCTAAAATCCAGAATTTTGGCTGATTTTATCAATTTTAACACCTTCAAAATTAAAGTCAAAGTTGGTCTAGCGATTGCTTGGATTGAGGCTTCTAACCATTCAAAAAATTGTTGAAATTAAAATTCATATCAAAATTGTGTTTCTTACAGTCCTAAATCTGAAAAGTGTGTTAGCATTCATCTGAAATTTCAGTGCTTTATTCAAATTTTTGCAGTTTGTGACTTTTGAAATTAAGTGTTTAATTGCAACAACCTTGATTTCCACTTTCAAATTCGAATTTTGCATGAAATCGAGTCAACTTTTAAATTTCAAAGCTTGCATTGCTTTCAGTATTCCCTCTAAAATCATAAAATTCAAAATTTTAGTTTCCCTCTCTTTTTCAAAATTCAAATTTTACATTTTTCAACAATCTTGGTAGGGTTCAATTTTGAGATTGCAACTTTAATTTGGCCTATCTACAGATCGTAAAATCACTCAATTTTTTCAGATTAGCTTTAAAATCATCATAACTTTCATCCTTGAAAATTTTGAAAAAAGTTGCGAGGACCGTGTGCACTCCGTTCGCCACGGTCCCTGACATTTTTTCTGAAATTTTGGGAGATTGTCCTGATTGCATTTAATAGCTTAAATCTAGGAGATTGGCTAATTTTATTGAAATTTGCTACCTCTAAAATTCAAAATCTTCTCTCTTTCTTTAGTGCATGAGTTTTACAACAATAAGCCCTACTTACACTATTCCCGTTAGACGAAGCCTTAGAATTAAGTCCTTCCAAGGTTTAATTACTGAGGAGATGGAACCTAATTTGAATGGCCTTTTTAACGAGGACATGGGTAATTCCTCTAATCCTCTTAATGATGAAGAAGCTCTCTATGAGGTTTCTATAGAACAACTTTCAAAATTGGATAACCAATTTGATGATTTTCGACAATGGATGTCTCAAGAATACCCTGATAGTGAAGCTCTTTCATTAATTGAGGGTCTGAAATGTATGGTTCAAAGTGATAAGAATGGAATTGATATTTTGTGTGGTATTGCACACATTGTGGATTTGAATGTGATGCCTATGAAGAGTTGTGCCGAAACTTTGGGTTATACACAACCTCCTACTCAAGTTAATCATTCTATTCCTTTGACAACTCCTATTGCTAGTATACCTACTTTTACATCAAACATAATGACTACTTCAACACAAGACATTCCTCCTATGATCACCAGTCATGGGGGCAATCCTTCTTCTTCAATCAACCCTCTTCCTTCATTCAATCCAACTTCTTCATTCATTCCTTCAATGAGTGTTCCTATTATATCACCACAAATGAACATGACGCAAGGGGGCAATTCATTTAATCATTCCATTCCTCCTTGTAGTGTTCCTCCTTTCCAATCATCTCCTATGACTAAATATCATAGTGTCCCACCACCTTACTCTCTACCTTCTTTCAATAACATAACACCTCCATCACAATCTAACACGTCTAATATGAACTCTTCGACTGAAGCGACCATTAACAATCTTGCACAAACTGTCTCTTCTTTACAACAACAAATTGCCTCTATGAACCAATCTAAGTTTAGTGTGCCCACATTTGATGTTGCGAGCCCACTTTCTCTTGACATTGTTCGAGCTATACCCCCTAAACATGTTGAAATTCCACATTTGGAGCTTTATAATGGTAAGGGTGATCCTCTAACACATGTTAAGACCTTTCAAACAATATGTACCGATTTTGCTTATGACCAAAGGTTGCTTGCAAAACTGTTTACTAGAACATTAAGAGATAAAGCCCTACAATGGTATTGCTCATTTCCTTCCTATTCTATTACTTCTTTCGAACAACTTGCCAATGCTTTTATTCAACAATTTCAAAACAATATAAGTCCTAAAGTTACTTTGATTGATTTAATGCATTGTAAACAAGGTGTTAAAGAAAAAGTGACTGATTTCATTGGTAGATATAAGCATTTGTATGCTCAAATTTCTTTTCCGGTACCTGACAATGATATTCAAAGAATCTTTATTTCTAATTTACAAAAAGATATTAGAGAAAAACTTCTGTTTTCTGAGTTTACTTCTTTCCAACAGTTGTGCGCAACTCTTCACAATTATCAACTGACTGTGAGTCAAATGGAACAAGCAAATCCTATGGCTCCGAGTGATAAGGGTGATAGTAGTCAACAACCATTTGGGAAGTTTAAACCGAACAGAGAGTCCATTAAATTCAATGAAAACATCATCAATAACAATGTGAATGCAGTATCAGGTGTGCCTCCTATTTCTAAATTTTTCAAGAAAGAAAGAAAGTTTACTCCTTTGAATGAATCATTGCATAGTATTATGAATAAGTTATTGGAACAAAATGTGCTTACCCTTCCTCCTATAAGGCAAATAGATCCTGCAAAGATTAATTCACCCTATTTTGATAACAAATCTTTTTGTCAATTTCATCGTCAACCTGGGCATGATACTGAAAAATGTTTTGCTTTAAAGGGTAAAATTCAAGATTTGATTGATAATAATACTATCTCTGTTTCTGGTGTGAATGATAAAGGAAACACATCTGTAGCTCCTCCTAACCAAAATCTTAAGATTTTTACTGATCCATTGCCTTCTCATACCTCTAATGCAATTGATACTACTGATTCCTCTGTCTCACCTGATGATCTCGTGTCTATGACTCCGAATGTGATTAACTTTGTAGAGCAGTAGAAAATCCCTAAAGAACCTTCCATCACATTTGATTCCAGTGAAACTATCAGAGCACCTGATGGTCCTTTATATATAGTTGCAAAAGTCAAGAATACACCTTGCCCTGGAGTGCTTATTGATCCTTCTTGTATGGTTAATATCATTACTGAAGAATTTCTTTTTACTTTGCAATTGAATCAAGTGATCTATGACAAAACAAATGTGGTTGTGAAACTATTTGATGCATTTTCTTCTCCTGCAGTTGGTTCTATTACATTACCTATCGAGGTCCATAACAAATCCCTTGATGTGGACTTTGCTATTATTCCATCATCTGAACAATTTCATGTGAAGCTAGGCTATCCTTGGCTATCTTCCATGAAAGCTATTGCTTCTCCTATTCACAAGTGCTTGAAATTTCCCCATAATGGTGAAGTTGTTACTGTCAATCATAGTCTCTTTAAACCAGCTAAAAGAACTTCTAGCGTTCCTATTGATTACTTTTGGCCTAAACAATTCCAATCTCTTCCTCCGCGAAGTGATCATCTTTTCAAATCTTATGAAAAGTGGAAAAAGGATATGATCCTATCTCTAAGTGAACCTAGAACACCCAAACTTGATATTCCTATCATTCTTGAGAAGGAAGTTCTTCCTTTGAAAGATAAAACCAATGTCTTTCCTCAAGAAGATTCCCAACCCATCCCTATGGATGTGACTATGCCTATGTCTAATAAACTTTCTAAAGGTAGACCTGTACCTCCTCGTCATGATGGGCTTGGTCTCCTTCCTAAACCAAATATTCCTCCTTTATATGGAGCAGTTCCTCCTCCTTCCTCTTATGGAGAGAAGAGACCTTCCTCTTCTCCTATTATTCAACCTAAGAGACCACAACCTAAACACCCAAGTGATAAGGATGAGAACATTCCTCCTCCTCACTCTTCTCCACTTCCTACTAAGACTAGACGAAATCGTTCTGCATGTGAACGCCAATGAAAGCGTCGTCTTAGAGCTCAGGTAGCTGCTTCTCAAACTTTGCAATCCCCAAAAACACCTTCAGCCAATATTATTCCATTTTCTCCTCAGTCGACGATTGAGCCGAAATCTCCTAAACATACGATGCATGATGGTCTTGATCTTGTGCGAGTTAAAGATCCTATTTTTATAAATCTTGATGATGATATAGATGAAAATGTTACTCCTGTTCATTCTGATAGTGAATATGAATATGTTGATGTTGATAACCATCTATCTAACGAATTTTCTAAAGCACTTATCCTAGCTCCTAGACAAGAACACCGTGGCTTGGGATATGAACATAGCCCTTGTTTGGATGTTGTGATAGCGCCATCTGCTATGTTGGATGTTCCTCCTCTAGCATGTTTCCTACCTTCCCGAAATATTGATCAGCAAGATCGGGGGGTAGATGACGTGCTAGACTAGTTCATTAGCATAGCAGACTCTCTCCTCCTCTCTTTTGTTACTTCTTCTATGTGTTATTCTCATTCTTCTATTTGTTGTCCTTAGTGTTGTCTTCTTGAGGACGATGCAAAGCATTGAGATCTCTTTTGGTCTCTCTCATGTTGACTCAAAAGACACATGTGTTCCCTTCTTCTAGGTGACCTTCCTTGATTGGGGAATGAAGAACAATTATGCATACATACATATGATATACATGAATTATCATACAACATACTGACCCCGAGGACAGCGAAGTCACCTTGTGCTTTGTGTTTTGTGTCTATTATCCTTGGGCTTATCTCACACTTGGGGGCTAAATCCTTGTGATAACATGCTCCTTTCCTTTCTCAGTTCTTATATGTATCACTACCTTAAAGCAATCACCCCCAGTAAGGTGTGTACGATTGCTTTAACATAGGGGGGCATACATCCCGTTCATATCTTTTCAAGATACTTGAAAATTTCTTGACAAATTTAGCTTTGCCTTGAAAATTTTTGATATCTTTCTTGCATGACTCATAGTGAGGGAACCTTACTACTGATAGTCATGGTTCTCCCTCGTGATCTTCCCTTTTACTTTGTCAATCGAAGTCGTAAGATCCTTAGTCCACTGGGGGCTTGGTGTATCTTGCCTCCTTGACGTGGTGAAAGTCTTTCAATGTTATTTCCTTGTACTTTACCGAAAGTATGAGCGTACGCTTATACTCCCGCTAAAGTGGGGGCTAAATGTAGCATCCTAAAATTGCGACACTTGCAATTTCAACTGCATTTGGGTCTTCACGATTGCGATGCAACATGGAACCTGAATGGAGACCCCGAAACTTGTTCATGACATCAAAAACTGCATTTCTCAGCACCCTGGCCTGATCCTCCTTGCACCCTGCTGTCCCTGGAGGTGGGACCATGGCGCCCAGTGCCCTGGTCCTTTAGGACTAGGGCGCCCAGCGCCCTGGTCCCCCAGGACCATGGCGCCCAGCGCCCTGGTCCCTGACCCTATTTTGGGCCCGGTCTCTTATGGGGCTTCGGGTCTTTAAGTTTGCAAATTGGAAAATAATGTTTCCTGGTCGGCCTAACTTTGGGAAAATCAGTCTATCAGCCCTAATTGACAAGTATATAAACTACTTTTCCTCTCCTAGAAAGGGAGAGAAAGAGGAGGACATATGTGAGCAAGGCGCGAAAGCGTTATTCAAACATTCAAGCATTCAAGCATTCCTTCAAGCAATTGAGCATTCTAAGTCTCCATTCAAGGCTAAGTGCTGCATTCAAGACAAGGATTCAACCATTGAAGAGGAGATCACATACAACATACAACATACTACATACATTACACCTTCGCATGTTGCAGGTACGTGGCTGTAATTGAAGATCTGGAATCCTTGTGCAGAGACAAACAAATTCCCCTTTGTTTCACGGATTTTTCGGAGGACCGTGTGCACGCCGAGCGCCATCGTCCCGTCAACTTTCGCTCAAATTTGCAGAACAGCACCGTCTCGACATTTTACTGCTAATTCCAGGTCTACAGCTTCATCCCATATCCCTATCTCTGTTTATAAGCGAATCTTTCATACTTTACATGCATTCCTAGTTCAATCTTTCTATCTACATTCTTTACAAAAGAGGGTATCCTTGATGTCACAACCCTTGAAACTCATTTAGAATCCAATCTTGCATTGTGTGGGATTGGATCTTGTGGGTTTCAACCCCTCTTTTGAATGTAAAGTCTCTCCTAAGTGAAAACCATCAACCCTAGTGACTCTCCCTTCTCTCTCCTTGGAGATTGGGGAGGAGAGAACAACTAGGGTTTGATTTTTCCGCTTTACAATAAATTACTATCAACACTTCCTTTAGTAAAACCAAGCTTCAAAAGATATTTATCCAACCTTGCATACCAAGCTCTAGGAGCTTGTTTCAATCCATATAAAACTTTCTTTAATCTACAAACCATATCTTTATCATCTGTCAGTGAAAATCCATCAGGTTTCTCAATGTATACTTCTTTCTCAAGTTCACCATTCAAAAATGCATATTTAACATCCATTTGATAAACCTTATAGTACTTATATGCTGCATAGGCAAGAAATAGTCTAACAACTTCAATTCTAGATACAGGTGCAAATGTCTCACCATAATCAATTCCTTCCATTTGAGAATATCCTTTACAAACCAATCTAGCTTTGTTTCTTACAACTTGACCATCGTCATTCAGTTTATTCCTAAAAACCCATTTAGTTTTAATAAAATTCTTATTTTTAGGCCGAGGAACTAAAGACCAAGTTTCATTCTTCTCTATCTGATCTAATTCATCTTCCATAGCTTTTAACCAATGTTTATCCTTACAAGCTTCAATAACATATGTCAGTTCAATTTGAGAAATAAGACATACCTCTTCATTTGCCAATATTCTTCTTGTCATAACTCCTTTTTTCCCATCTCTAATGATTTGATCTTCAAAATGATTTAATCTTACATACCTTGGTGTCTTCTGAACTTCAGGTTCATTGCTCTGATCATCAGTCACAGTTGAATTTTCTGATTATGCCAGTGTAACTGTCTTAGTTTCCTATATTGGTTGAGGCATTGTTGGTTCAGTTATGATCATTTCCACTATCGGTTCCCTATCATATGATATAGATTGATTTTTGTACTTCTCATCCACTTTCACATTAGCACTCTCCACAATTTTTTGTAATCTTTTGTTATAACATCTATATGCTTTGCTTTGAATTGAACAACCAAGAAATATCCCTTCATCACATCTAGGATCAAACTTTCCAATTGAATCATCTCTTTTGATATAGCATTTACTTCCAAAAATTATGAAATATTTAACAGTAGGTGTATGTCCAAACCATAATTCATAAGGGGTCTTACCGATTTCACCTTTGATGTGAACTCTGTTGAATGTGTAGACTGCTGTACTCACTACTTCTCTCTAGTAGATGTGAGGCAATTTGGCTTCCATCATCATAGATCTTGCTACATCCAAAATGGTTATGTTCTTTTTTTCCACTACTCCATTCTGCTGAGGAGTCCGAGGTGCAGATAATTGTCTCCTAATTCCATTTGTCTCACAATAACTGTTGAATTCATGAGAAGTGAACTCACCACCTTGATTTGATCTTAGATATTTGATTTTCAATTCAGTTTTTTGTTTTAGATTTTTCTTTAAAGATCTTGAATTTATCAAAGGATTCAGACTTCTCCCTAAGAAAAGTCACCCACATCATCCTATAATAGTCATCAATAATCAATATGAAATACCTATCACCTTGAAAGCTTCTAGTCCTTGCTGAACCACATAAGTCGGTGTGAATCAAATCAAGTACATCATTAGATTTATCATGTATGCTCTTAAAAGAAGTTCCAACTTGCTTTACCAATTGACATTCCTTACATACTAGATTATGAGGCTTCATAATCTTAGGTATATCTCTAACTGCCTTAGTTGAATTGATCTTAACAATACAATCAAAATTAACATGACACAACCTCTTATACCATAACCAACTCTCATCAATATGAGCAATAAAACATATCTTATTACCAGTGTTCAAGTGAAAGATATTACCTCCAGTCTGAGTACCGGTTGCAATCTCCAAACTAGTCTTGTTAATGATTTTGCATTTTCTATCTTTAAACTGAAGTTGGAAACCCTTGTCCACCAATTGACCAACACTTAAAAGATTATGCTTTAAACCTTCTACATAATAGACATTATCAGTATTATGCTTACCATCCAGAGAAATAATACCTCTACCTTTGATCATACATGCTTTATCATCTCCAAATCTAACTTGACCGCCATTGTACTCTTGCAGGGACAATTTTTTTCTCTTATCACCAGTCATATGATGTGAGAATCCACTATCAATTACCCATTCATCCTTATCTTCAACTTTTGCTGCCAGGGCCTTTTCTTCATTCATGATAGCCAGTTCTGGTTCATCTTCCTTTAAAGCATATAACACCCATTCCTTTCCATTGCTAGATCCACTAGTAGAGTCTTTTGCCGATTCATCTCCAGAGTCATCACTTACTCCTTCCTCATCTGCTATGTAGCATTGTTTACTTTTCTTTAATCTATATTTGTTCTGGTTAGGCTTAAATGATTTCTTAACTCTTTCCTCAAACCTTGCATTCCTTTCAAGACATCTAGATGCAAAATGACCAATCTTATTACATGCAAAACATTTAAAAGGTGATTTTACTTCATACTTACTTCATGTCGGACCTTTAGGTACTCTTCTAGCAAATAAGGCTTCAAGTTTCTCAAATTCTTCATCTTCTTTCCTCATGTCTTCCAATTCTTTTGCATATAGGTCTTTAAAATCACTTTTGTTGGTAGATGATGATGATGATGATGATGATGCATGAAAAGAAGGTTCAGACTTTATATCTCCAGAAGATCCAAATTCCTCAAGCTCAAAAGCAGATAATTTCCCAATCAGAATGTCTTTGTTAACTGAAGAGTTAGCCATTGTTCTCAACTCATTAATTGCAGTTGCCTTCATCTTGTAAGCCAGTGGAAGGGCTCTCAAGACTTTGGAAACTATTTCATCTTCACTCAGAAATCCTCCACAACATTGAATTCCCATAACAATCTCATTTACTCTTTCCATAAACACAACAATTTTTTCATTATCTTCCATCTTTAAGTTTTCATATCTTACTCGGTAACCATCAAGTTTAGCAATTTTGATAGTAGGATCACCTTCATTCAGAGTTTGCAATTTATCCCACATAACCTTTACCGATGATTTATCAGTCAATCCCATGATCTACTGATCAGTAAGTGCACACAAGAGGGCTTCTCTAGCTCTGCAATCATTTTCAATATTCTTGTCCAAGTCTGCAGGAGCAGGATTGCCAGATGCCAGATCATAAGGTGTGTATCCTTTCTCAGTGATCTCCCAAATATCCTTGCCGAGACATCTAAGATGAGTCTCCATTCGAATTTTCCATATCCCATAATTTGTTTCATCAAGCTTAGGGATTTCTCTTCTGAAAATAGTTGCTGGTGGATTTGAAGTGTTAGCTGCCATAGGATCTACCTCAAGCGGTTAATCTTCTACAAAAGAGGACCAAATCTCTGATACCAATTCTTAGGATAACCAGTGAACAACTGAGAGGGGGGGGGTGAATCAATTGTTAACAAATTATATCATTTAATCCACTTGATAACCTTTAACCAGATTAAGGACCAGTAAAGAAGAAACAAATACCGGTAAACAATACAACTTAACAATCAAACAGATAATCAATTCAAAGAAACCATACCACATAACACCATGATTTGTACATGGAAAACCCAGAAAGGGAAAAATTACGGTGGGAAGCCTACCTATAGTTAGATGATACTTCTGTAGAAATTATGTGATACAATGAGGGGCCTGCACATGCAGGAAGGCACACTGCTTAGAGCGTACTGCTCATTACAAAAGAGTCTCACTGACTACAGAGAGGTTAAAACCACCTCAAGATAAATGGACAATAATCTAGAGTAATGAACTGCTAGAGATAGCATCTACCATGCCTGATTACAGTCCCAGTGAAGCTCAATGCTAGAGGCGTTTGCCCTCTTCCTTAATCCCAAATCGATCACCTATGATCGACCAAATCTCCTTAGCATATGATATTGCATTTCAAGACCATGACACATAATCCCCATGATCTACAATGAGATATTGCATCATTTTATACCAACCCTAAGGCCTAAACCAATTAGGTTAGCCACCTAAAAGATATTTCAATAAGATCATTACATAAATCCTATTACAATGATATGCCATGTTAGCTTAAGACCAAAACAACAATAACCAATTCATAGAACATCTCAAAACATCCCGGTAACGTGTAGAGTACACATTAACATGATACTGATCCATAACCTAGATAGGTACCATACCTATTTTGGGTCCACCACGCCAAAGCAATGTCTTCAAGCAGTTGAAGCATGATCAAAGAACATCTTTAGCATCCCAAAATCCATGTAGAAGTCGCACCAACACCACTTATGCATCCTGCTAAGATTCCTCAGTAAAAGCTCTGCCGGTAAAACCTTAAACCAATGTCGGTAAGGGTTTATAAGAGTGTATGATAGCATCCGATTACCAAGTCAATACCAACTGACCAAAACATGCTCAAGGAACATGTAACATATGAAATCAAACATACTCCATTGATCCAAACATGCTGGAAGTGTCCAACAAATAGTCTCTTCTATCGGTAACACTAGATCTTCTACTGGTAACCAACCATAATAGCTAGCGTTGATGTCAATGACAAAACATCAATGCAACACATAATCAATTCATCCATAATCCCAAGAGTTGGATGCTGCTCACTGCTAAAATGACTGCATTAATATCTTCAACATGGCTGCATTCTCTTGTGATTTCTATGACTGTTTGGGTTGAAGGTCTGATACTCTCAAGATGACAATATTTTGATTATCTTAAGTAGAGTTATAGCTTTTATGTTCTTATGGACCTTTGAGATGAATGTCTACTCTTTGAGGCTAATATGATTGTCTTACTTTGATAAGGCTGCTCTGTTAATACCTAGACTGCAATCTAACCCTCAATCATGATTGCAGATGAGTCTTTATTGACTACACCTTAGATTGGAAACTTCATTTTTGTTATGATTTTCATGATGGCTACCTTTTGTCTAATGATTATTATCATCACCCTTGTGTTCTTCATACTTCCTTGTAACTGTATTTGGCAACAAAAGCCTACAAATCTCTGTACAAATAAGACCTTGATTTTTCATAGATATCAAGGCTATTGCTATCTTGATGTTAGACATTTTTCATACCCTACTAATACTGTCTTTTATGTATTTTGATTAACATGCATGTTGGGAGACTTTCAAACTGCTTCATTAAGCATATGATTAGCCTTATGAATACTTGACTAATGGCCATCTCTATCACATAGGGTTTGATGAATACTAAGAGAGGGGGGGGGTTGAATTAGTATACCAAAAAATACTGAACTTAAACTCTTAAATAGTTTAGTAGTTAACCGGTATAACATATTTACTAACAAATCGGTTAAGACAAATGCAAACCAAACAACAAATAAAGCATTCGCCCACAAGAACACAATCACCATAACATAAGAGGTTTTGACGTGGAAACCCAAATGGGAAAAAATACGGTGAGAAAAAACTCACAAGTACCTATCTGCAGAATAGAAACCAGATCAGTTAAGGTCAGACCGGTTAAGGTCATACAATGTTCTTCACCAGAACAGATCCTATTACGAATCTAGATCTCTGTTAGGAGATAAGTCCTATTAAAGATTACCTTGTGAGAGGATTTCAGATTCACATATGTGAACCACCTTGTTAGAGGATTTACAAAGGCTTTGCCAGGCCTACCTGGTTAAGGGTTTTAGACTTGTCGAAGATATGAGTAATCAATAAGTAGATGATCTAGATACTAGCACAATATGCTTGGTTAGATCCTTGATAGCTCATTGTTAATGAAAATTTAGCATTACTTCAGTCTTCAATATCTCCACACTCTATTTCTTCACACAGACCTAATCTTCTCTTCTATGATCGTACATGCAAAAACCCTAATCCACTGCTAAAACCCCTATCAACAACTAAAACCCTAGACATGATGTCCTTATAAAGGAATCCGATTTCATGTCAGTCCAATAGGATTACATTACAAGTTCCTCGGTTCAGTGCATCTAGACACATTTGGTAACACAACACAAAATCACTGCCAAAGTGTCAGTGGATGATAACTCATCACAGAAATACCGGTTGGTAACTCATCACAGAGTAATACCAATTCATACATTTTACCAATTATCGGTTGTCACAATAAAGACTGGAAAAATGTTAACTACCGCTTTGTTCCTTTGTACCACTTTGGGATCCTCAAACTGCTTGAGGTCTTTGTACCGCTTTGGGTCTTCAGTCAGTTTGTGACTGGTAAATACCTTATGCAAAACACTGATAGTCTAAAGACTATAATACATAATACTGGTTGGAGCAATTGCTGGTTGAGAATAACTCATACATAGGGAAGTGATCATAAAACAAGTGTGTGTCTATCAATGACAATCACAACATCATCAAAATGCCAACAATCTCCCACTTTGGCATTGATGGCAACACTTAGGAAAATTTTGACATATAAGTGTTTTACAATAAAAAATATGCCATAATCAAAATTACTCCCCCTAAGCATATACACTATCCTTTTTTGTAGAAAATACTATGTATACTACTCCCTTAAAGAAATAACATGAAAGTATACATAAAATTCACCAAAATTTTGATACTACTCCCCCTTTGCCAACAATGACAAAGTACTGCAGAATAACCCCTGTTTCTCATTATCATTAAAATAAATAAGTGTTTATGGCAATAATGAGTGAAACTTATCAAAATCTATTTTAAAATCTTGCATAAAAGTCTTCATGGATAATGACCATGACTCAAGTAATGAGGTAGCCACCTCACTTTCTATCTGCATCTGTGATTCCTGTTCTTCCATGGTATCAATTGTACTCATCTCTTGGGTTGCTGTTAAAGCTTCTAGATTTAGAAAGCACTTCTGAAGAATTTGCAGTCTGGGTAATAAAACTAGTTGAAGTTCCTGCAAATCTCTTGTCCTGTTGCTAATCTCCACCTCTATCCTGGTAGACTAAAGCTGATATCGGTGAATAGTTTGCCCATATGTAGTGAAAGAATCATATGGGGTCTTAAAGTTGCTTATGTATGCCTGCAAATTAGATTGTAGTTTATCCTTTTGTGCAAGCACATTATCACAAAATAGATGGGGTTGGCTTATTTTGCTCAACAATAGTTTTCCCTCATCCATAGAATCTCTAATATCCTTCCACTCTTTCTGAAGTTGAGACTAGAGCTCATTCAGTTTCTTTACTAAGGTAGTGTTAAGTGCCTTTTGATGCTTCTTCTGTGCATTAGCTTCAACAACTTCCTCCAGGCATTGTACCTGGTCCTCAACAACTGTACATAGAAGTTTCAGTTTGGCCAGAGAGGAATTAGTACGGAGGAGGTTGGTACTTGGGATCAAACTGGTAAGGGTGTCAATCGCAGTGTGAATGACATCCTGCTCCTTTTTCCTTCTCAATGCATCCAATCTTTCTTGTGCTAGCTTTATGCCTTGCAACAACTCTGATTCATCTACAGATTGGAGGTCAAGAGGATTGGTGATGTTGGCCGGTTTGGCTGGACCACCGGTTGCCTTTGGAGTCTCCGGTTGTTTGCTCTTTTTTGCTTCCTTTTCTTTCTCCCTTTGTTCCGCTTCATACTTTTTCTTCTCTTCCTCCTTTATTTCTTCTTCTTTTCACTTCTCCTCTTCTTTCTTTTCCTCCTCTGCTTTCCTCTTCTCCTCTTCTTTCCTCTTTTCCTCTTCTTTCCTCTTCTCCTCTTCTTTCCTCTTCTTTCCTCTTCTCCTCTTCTTTTCTCTTTTCTTCTTCTTATTTCATCTTCTCTTCCTTTTGTTTCTTCTTCTACTCCACTTTCCTTTTCTCTTCCTCTTTCTCCACTTTCTCTTTGCTTGCCTTTTCCTTTTCTAGCTTCTGCTTGCCTGCTTTTTCTTTGTCAGCCTTTTCCTTTTCAGCATCTGGAGTGACATCTTCAACATCCAAAGCATCAACATCAATGGTGTCCACCTATTCTGTAGCTAGTTCTCCTTCATCATCAAATGCCTCATCCGGTTTTCCGATTTCTGGTTCCTGTTCGACCTTCTTGTTGGCCTCAGACACTTGATGCAACCAGACAACAACTTTGGCATGCAGATGAGTGTCCTTCTCTACTTCAGAGGTTTTTCCTTCAAGCAGCCTAAGTCTTCTTCTTCTCATGAAGAAGAGACCTTTATGCGTGTCCATAATCTAAAATAATTTGAAATTGGAGGCTTCAGGAAAGTACCGAGCAAATACTTTCTCCCTTATTTCCTATTCTTTTTCTATGGAAATGCACCATTTATTGTCCAAAGAATTATATAAAGAATCAGGTGCCTCAGATCTAATTTCTGATGGCAAACAGTCATTTTTGCACAAATAATCAATGACTTCCCGCTATGTTTCCTCTTTCTCACTATTGGTAAAATCATCAAAACACTCCTTCAGATCACTAATCAATTTCCTTCTTATATTCTTGATAGTCCTTTGACAATGTGTCATTGGCTTATAAGAAGAGACGTCAATATTTACTGGTGTAGATGATGTAGGTGTCTTGCCGGTAGCTTTTGTCTTTTTCCTTGTTTGCCTTGTCTTCTTAGGCTACACATCTGATTCTCTGTCTTCAGACTTTGGTGAGTTTCTCTTGGCCTTCCGCTTCCTTTCAAATACTTTAGCAGGTGCAACTTTCGGTTTCTTCTTGGCAGGTGACCGCTTGGTCACTTTTGGGCTGGCTGAGGTAACTAGTGCCGATGCTGCTAGCACTGCCTTTCCCTTTTTCATAGAAGGTTCTTCAACTTATGTTACCCTTTCCAAGTAGGTGTCAGTTCTCTTTTTCTTTGCATTTCAAGGATAGGCAATCAGGGTAGAGGCATACCCATCTAACATGTCGTACATTACCTCATAACCCATAGGTTCTACTTCTTCCTATCTGGGCTCTACCGCTTCCATTACACACTCATCTACTCTAATGGTAAAGTAGATGTCCTCTTCATATTTTTTAACAATATCGCCAAATATCCTCATCCTCTGGCTCATCTTCCACTTGAATTCATCAAAGTATTTATTCAAGACTTCGGGATATCTGGTTCCCACTGCTTGGAGACTTTCCCTAATTTGTTTGGTGACCGGTTGGTTAGAAGACCATTGAATATCACCAACTCCTGGGAAATAGCCTTGAAAGTAGAAAAATAGACCCACCAAAAGTTGTCCAAATTTAAATCTTAGGGCACTGTCCTATTTGATGGACTTCAAGTTTAATAGGAGTTGCTTCTGTAAATAGGTGCATAGATCAAATGAGGTGTCCTCCATGGTCATTCTATAAGCGACATTAACCGCAGCAGCAGAGACAAAGTTTAATCTGCTGGCATAAAACACCCGGTATCCAATCACCATGCAAGCATTATTGACCAACTCATCTTTGATGGTGTTGACGGTCATTCCCTGTTGATCACTCACAGAACCAGTGAGCTTAGTCGTTTCAGTCTTCATGACCTTCCTTAAGGCTAGTACCTCACCAATGTTATAGAAACCGATGATGACATGAATTGCTTCAAGTGTAATGTCATTCATCCTCTCGAGATACATCTTGTCACCATGCACTCTGCTCAAGATGATGCAGATGTGGTCTTCTGTGAACTCTTCAAGGAAGTAAACCGCATTGTGAAATTTCTTCCTCTCGAGAATGCTGTATTTCAGTTTGATCTTCTTATCATCCCCACAAAACAGACTTAGCTGGGAATGAATTGCTAAGGATCCTAGGTCTTCCAGTTTGTAGTCAATGTACCCTAAAATATCTCCTTTGACAATGACTCCGACAAGTATTTGGGACAGGGCATTGTATTTCATTTTTCTTTGAATGAATTCAGCTGAGTCCATAGGTGCACTAGAACTGGAGTGCAATGCAGAAGCCATGATTCAACTGATAAACGAAAATTTCAAGAAATACCTCCACAATTTTGAAATTTAGGGTTTGACAAATGTAGCTCACACCACACCACTTCGGTTGCTAGATTACCACTTGGTGTTCTTCACTTGATCGATTATAAATATCTTTGGATACTTCTGTAAGATTTGAAATCTCTATGAATCGCAAGTCGAATCGCCTTTTGTCGCTCTTCTCTTGAAAAATTCTTCGTTCAAAAACTGACAAGTGAAAATTACTTGAAAACCCCTTTTAAACAAATTCTTCACGTACCATAATAAATGCTCCACCGTTAGGGCATAAACCCTACTTTTGCCTTTTACTGCTTCATAATCTTCTGCCAATTGACAGGTAACATATATCGGTTAAGGTCTTTTACCGGTATAAACTGGGTGTTCGAAACATTTCACTGATTTGTTCCCCCTAAGCTTTTTTGAAGCTTAGTTTGCGGGTTCAGAGACTTCCACACTAGGTGCAGAAACCAGTTCATCTTGTGACACTTCTTTAGGTTTATTTTTTCATGTTTTATTCATTCCTGCTTGAATGGTTTTAACATCAATCTTCCCTTCTGGAGTGACTAGTATGTCATCTGATAGGTTCTTTCTCATTCTGCAGGTTTTGGCAGGGTGTCTCGGTTTGTTGCAATGATAGCATACCATTCCAGGTGTTCTCCATGGTCCATTGTTCATTCTACCATTCTTCCTCCTGCATGTTGCAGCAGTGTGACTACTACCATGGCAGATCAAACAGGTTGCTCTCCAACCGGTTGCCGCTTGATAGCCACCACCATCCGACTGATGGTCATAAGCATTATATCGGTTTGGATTCCGGTTCACAGATGATTCAGGAAAAAATCCTTGAGTACTTTGGGATATCTCCTAGTGTTGTGCATAACAGACCTGCATTCAAATGCTCTATGCCCAAACTTGTTGTATGCATAACAGTTTCCATAGAATCTATTGGATCTAGGCTTATTGTTCAGAAAATAAGGAAAATTATTGTAGGCCTTATTTCTACACATATTAGCAGTATATCCTTCCTTGAGACAATTAAAGAAAACAAGTTTAAACTTTTGCTTACCTTTATCCTTTGATGTCGGTTGCTTCTTTGATGCTCCATCTTTTGTTCCAGAGGTCTCACCTTCCTCAAAACCAGAAAAAACCAAGTCCAGTGGTATTCTTTACCAGTTTTGCTGATTCAAGCTTTTATTCTAGCTTAACAATACTCTTATTGAATTTGGCAAGTATTTCCTTTGACTCAGTGAGTTCCTTGGAAATAGCAGCATTGGATTCCTTCAAGGTTGCATTCTCAGAAATAGCCATGTTTAGTTCACCTTGCATTTCTTCTTTTTCCACTTTACTCTCTTGGGGCACTGATTTCTTGCTTCGGCTTGGAGATCTCATGATCTTTGTCTTTTACCAGGTCTTCAGCTTTCCTCCAATTCTCAAGCTCTTGACACATTTTGATAGTTAGTCCTTCCAGTTCCCTTCTTAGGTTGGCATTAGATTCATTCAATTTTTCAACTTCTTCAACTAGGGCTTCCATGTCTGCTTCATCAGAAGAACTATTTTCAGTGAGCTCCATCAGTTTTTTAGCATGCTCTCTTCTTTTTGCCAGTGAGGCCTTATATTTGACTTTAAGTTCATCAAAGGCTTTCTTAGTCTGAGTGAGATGATGAGTAAGTTCCCTCACAGTGTATTCCCCCATATCTCCTTCCAAGTGGTTAAACTTATAGAAAGGTTGGCTCTGATACCAATTGATGAATACTAAGAGGGGGGGGGTGTGAATTAGTATACCAAAAAAAATTGAACTTAAACTCTTAAACAGTTTAGTAGTTAACTGGTATAATAGATTTACTAACAAACTGGTTAAGACAAATGCAAACCAAACAACAAATAAAGCATTCACCCACAAGAGCACAATCACCATAACACAAGAGGTTTTGACGTGGAAACCCAAATGGGAAAAACCACGATGAGCATAAACTCACAAGTAACTATTTGCAGAATAGAAACCATACCGGTTAAGGTTAGACTGGTTAAGGTCATACAATGTTCTTCACTAGAAGAGATCCTATTAGGAATCTAGATCTCTGTTAGGAGATAAGTCCTGTTAAAGACTACCTTGTGAGAGGATTTCAGATTCACAGATGTGAACCACCTTGTTAGAGGATTTACAAAGGCTTTTCCAGGCCTACCTGGTTAAGGTTTTAGACTTGTCAAAGATATGAGTAATCAACAAGTAGATGATCTAGATACTAGCATAGTATGCTTGGTTAGATCCTTGTTAGCTCATTGTTAATGCACATTTAGCATTACTTCAGTCTTCAATATCTCCACACTTTGTTTCTTCACACAGAACTAATCTTCTCTTCTATGATCGTACATGTAAAAACCCTCATGCACTGCTAAAACCCCTATCAACAACTAAAACCCTAGACATGATGTCCTTATAAAGGAATTTGATTTCATGTCGGTCCAATAGGATTACATTACAAGTTCCTAGGTTCAGTGCATCTAGACACATTTGGTAACATGACACAAAATCACCGCCAAAGTGTCGGTGGATGATAACTCATCACAGAGTAATATCGGTTCATTACCGATTACCGGTTCATACATTTTACTAATTACCAGTTGTCATAATGAAGATTGGAAAAATGTTAACTACTGCTTTGTTCCTTCGTACCGCTTTGGGATCCTCGCACAGCTTGAGGTCTTTGTATCGCGTTGGGTCTTCAGTCAGTTTGTGACCGGTAAACACCTCTTGCAAAACACCGATAGTCTAAAGACTATAATACATAATACCGGTTGGAGAAATTGCTGGTAGATCATAACTCATACATAGGGAAGTGATCATAAAACAAGTGTGTGTCCATCAATGATAATCACAACATCATCAATAGGGTTTTCTTTTTCATTGTTCCTTTCCTTTGGCACCTTGTCTTTACTACTGCAACCTTGTTTATCATACACATAAGTAATGATGATCTTGCACATAGCATGACTATGTGCTATCTATTGGTGTATGTGGACTGTGATTTTCTTACAACGTTATAATCTTTGTAGGTGCTTATAAGGCGACTGTAAATATTCTCGATCAAAAGCCCTTTTGAATACAAAATTTACTGCTATAACTGTCACAATTTTTATCTAAGGGCAGGGAACTATTCAAAATATCCTCTTAAACTTGTCATGTTGCAAATAATCCTTGCCATTAAGGATTTGAAACCCTTAGCAAACTCATAAATTCTTTGGCTCATTTCACTATTCTCATCTTTGACTACAAACTTTTGATCTCACACTGATCTAACAGAAGACTGTCTTCTGTGAACTATGCTATGTTCTTTTGTTTTGATCACTATCAGATGCTTCACATTTGGTATTGTAGACTCTTGTACTGTTACTTGTATTCTTCAAATCATTATCAATGTTATTGGTTGCTCTTTTTATTCAATACTCCCATTGATATGACTATCTCTGCTGATATGACTATGTCTGTATCAAAATTTTCTCATTATAGTCTTTGTAGGATTTGCCTTAGATTAGTAATATTTAACTTTTGAAGATGAATGTCTATTCTCTTCAATACTGTTCTAATTTTTCTTTTACTAGTCATCTTTGTTACTTATGACTGCTCCTTTATCAAATATGTTCTTTCCTTATAAGTCTTCTATGTGCTTGACTGGTCTGACCTTATAAAAACTACAATGAGATCTTTATGCCTTGTATGACTATCAATGCTGCCATCATCACTGTTATAAATCTATTCACTTCCATTCCATTTTGAGAGTTGTGAAGTCTGCTACAAATTATTTTGACTCTCCTTTCTTCTTCATTCACTGCTAGTTCTTTTAGGCATGCTTTCCTTCTCTTCATTAATGATTGAAACAATGAATTCATTATCAAGCTTCCTTGCTCTTTAAGCATTTATGGGTGCCTTTGACTGTACTAGAGCTTTAATGTTGCTCTCCTTTATTCTTGGGAGTGCTACCTTTTTGCTGGGCTATGAGAAACCTTGTTTCAAGAATGATCTTGCCTTGATATTCTATGTGATGGACTTGGGGTTGAAACATTCGTCATTCATTATTTTTAAAGGACTGTATTTAATTATCTCCTGCTCCATACTTTGCATCATGAAGACTATAATTTTATTTTTTGGAACCCCATAATATCAGATGTCACCACTCTTTTATCACCATAATGAAAATGTGTGCTTCAATCATGGATGGCTAAGAACTTTGTCATACCCTTTCAAGCCCCATTTTTTTTTTGTATACTGTCATAGCATGAAGTCGCTATCATGGATTCCTAATGCTACTATGAGTTTTTCTACCTTGCAATTTGGGTCTTTCTATATATTCACTGTTTATTTCACATGATGGCTCTAGTTAGCTATCAACTATTGAGTGCAATTTTATTCATTGTTGTATGTATTTCCATGGATGACATTTTATATTGTCATTGATTGACAGTATATGGGACTGCAGATATAGTTGCTTTCTATGTTTAACAATTGACTAGTGTCACCCTATGAGCGATGACTAGTACGCTGAGCTCTACCCTTGTGGGAGCCCATTTTAACCCACATACATGATACTTATGAAATGGAAACCTGTCTTATACCTACACAATGAACAAACAAGTTAGAAAAAATAAGAAGATCATGAAGCTTCTCATGATTTATCATTCTAATCTATGATTTTCTTGTTGTTCTATTCTTATTTTTTCCATCTATAGTCTTATGTGTATGCATATAAGTAGATTAATAGAGTAACAAAGATCCCCAGCTCTAACACACCTATTCTTCACCCCTTGCAGGCACTGTAGGAGCACAAAGAGCATGAAGATGAAGATGCAACTTAAACAACCAATGGTTCATCATTTAAAGGCAATAACGAATCCCTCTTTCTCCCTTTTTCTATTTATACCTTTATGTATCATTCTACTTGTTGCATTTATCAGTCATACCCACGGCTTGTGTGGGCAACCTTACACATTCTTTGTAATGCAAAAGCTATTTTACACAATCTTTTACTATTGGTTTTCTTGAGAAATACTTGCATAATGAAATAAACTTCCATTTTGAATCATGGTGTGAAATGAAGAACATCTATGAATTTTTTTTCTGTGTACCTTTCTTCATCTGTGATGTGTAAGGCCTCATTAGGCCACCAAATTTAGCTGTAGAAAAATTCAGTAACGGTTCTAACTCACACTCAAGACCCAGGCTGACATCTAACAAACAGGGGACTCAACATGAAATCCACAAGAAAACAACCATAACAATGAATCACATCACAAGGATAATCATAAATCAATAAACTCCCAGAGGCATAATCAACAAATCAAGGCATAAGGAAATGGACACATGTAGGGAAGAGTGTCATCACATGATAGCTTCACATGGAACCTATCTCCACCTTGGAGCCAAACAAGGGAGATCAGTACACTGCACCAATGGTCTTCCCAATCATAGATTTCAAAACCATCTCCTTGGAATCCGCCATCCCAAAATTATCTCCCTGGGACTCACCATTGGGGCACACAACTCAAATTCATTATTTTGATTAAGTGAATCATAATTACCAAATCCACTAATAATTTTATTATTGTTATCACTTGCAATTAAATATAAACTCTTCATGTGGTCCCATGACAGGTCTAGACCCTTTCCTAGCGGTCTATTGCTCATGACCCCAGTCCTACACATGCAAGAGCCCACTCTCCCAACCATGGAAAATAACCTTAGGGTAAAAGATATGTCAAATAACATTACAATAACATCATGAAGGCTCACAAATGACATAGGCACAATCACAACATCACTGACACAAACTGAAGCACACATCCAAAATGAAAGCACAACCCTTCACCAAAATGACATATCAATGATCCAAAGCATAGACATGAGTTCAAAAGATAATCCAAAACAATTTACAATCCTCTACAGTGAGGCAACAACATCCCACTAGAGCTCACATAAACATTCCTTAATAGTGAGGCATTCTTCCTCTTGCTGGAGCAAATCAACATAAGAACAATATCCTCAATGACGAGGCACAAATCCTCTCACCGAAGCATAAAACCAACATAAATAGATTAAGATGACAATCATAAAAACCTTTTGATGTAGGAGCATCCCTAGTTCATGGTAATCTTGCATCAACCAATTTTTTTTCTTTTCAGTTTGTTTCCTATTTTGCAGTTCAACATTTCTTTGCATTTTCTCACTGGATCTTGCGGAGCTTGATTTTGTTCGTGGACATGTTCATGTTTGGATCTTTTTTTGGCAAGTTAACGCTTCTAGAATATGAGACAATTTTTTGGCTTGGAACACTAGAATTGCTTGGACCTATTGTGATATTGATAAATCTTGTAGATCACTTTTGTAGCTTGCAGAGCTTTAGTTCATTGTTTCCAATGTTCCTTGGCATGTGGATGACCTTCCCTTGGGTTTGCACTTCATTCCATGGATTTTTTGGAAGGATCCCTTTGGCGAAGGTTGACCTTGTTGTCTTACACGTTAGATCTTCTTCATTAGCTTTTGTTCCATCTTGGACCGATGCAGGTCATTCTTGATCATATAAATCAATGTAATTTAACATATGTGAATAAGTTCTTAGAATATAGAAGGATAATCATAAGGTTAGGAGGTCCAAAGTTAGCTCATAGTCTTGCTTGAGCCCAGATGTTGTACTTGAGCATGTGTGAAATCAGGCCTATGTGCCGAACCTTGTAAGCCCGCATGTCATCGACAATTTGTAATTGATTTTCATGATATAATACAGTCTTTTCTGCATTACCTCCATCACATTGTGTTGCTTCTATTGTATTAACTCTTGCTACACGGTCCAAATTTTTCTCTTTGAGGACCCTCTTGTCGTGACTGAACCAAGTGGTATCAGAGTGAGTTTTCATTTTGGAGATTGTGAAGTCCTATAATATCTTTTTGTAGGGTGGCAGATTGAGGATCTGACCTACAACTATAGAGGACTGGCATGTAGATGGTGCAAAGAGGAAATGTTAGAAGTGGTGGAGCACGTGGAAATGGAGACCCTGCCGTGATGGAAATGTTGAGAGGAATTGCAGCCCAATTGGAAGCTATTGAAATGACCTAGAGAAGAGGTCGACATGTTGAAGATGTGAGTGATGATGAAGAAGAAGAAGTAGCTAGAGAACAAGAAGCAAATTGATGCAGAGCCTTGATATAGGTATAGGATAGGTTGCCCCAATCCAAGGACAAACCAAGGACTCTAGCAATCACAAAAGACTCTTAGGGGTATAGAAGGATCAATTTGACAAGTCCCACATCCTTACCTTCCTAAATGGTTCCTCATAAGGTCACTTACCTTGAGTGTTTCACAAGGTGTTCTAGGGATTCTTAAGGACCCTATAGCCCAACAATGGTTTGGTTCTCTCTCCAATTCATCAATGCTTATCTAGGGTTTGGTTTGAAGTCCCCTAGGTCAGGTATACTCTTTTCAATCACCAATTTAGGTTCCCTCTAATGGTTTGTGCCAACTGCTGCAATAAGGCCTACAAATCCTAGTAGTCCTGCCAGACCGGTTTTCCACCTTTAACTCCTTATTTCTCCAAAGGAACTAGACAACTAATTCTAGATTTGGATACCCTTTAGAGAGTTACAAAGCATATCCCAAGGGTTATGACAGTTTGGGATTAAAAGAGTCCAAACCCTATCTTGTCAAACCAACATAAGGAACACTCTTAGGGCATGGTAAATCCACCAATTCCTAAGTTTTAGGCAATGATCATACCCCTAACACTAGATGTGAGACCTATTTGCTTGCACTTGCACGGTGGCCACATGGAGTTGCCCACCTTAATGCATCAAACCCTTGCCTCTGACCAATCCTAACCTACAAAAGGCTTTCAGAGTCTTAAAATAAATTGGCCATACTTGCATCTCCTCCAAATCCATGAGTCACCAATGAAGGATCAGCAAGATGAGGCCATTTCTTTGTGAAACCCTAGTTAAAACTATGAAATCTAGACCGCTTCCAGAAAATGACCGGTTTCTCCCTTGTCTTGGCGAATTAAGACCTTAGAATTGATGCATATGAAAGGTGATTGGCCACTCTAATACATCCCACTAATTTCCTAGTTCCAAAATGATCGTACAGTACGGTACCCCGATCAGAACAACAAAATTGCAGGAAATTCTCAGAATTTTATTGCTTCAATGATGTCAATTGTTTACAAAACTCTTCTCTTCCCTCAATAATGATTGGGAATGAAATTTTATACCTTACTCAATGGTTATAAACCACCTTTTGAACTGAGATGACCATTGGAAGGAAGTTTCTCTTTGTAACCAAAAGTTGTCATGAAAAGTTGTCATCAAAAGTTGTCATGTTTGAGCAACTTTGACACATGCTAAGTCTGCATACCTAGAGTTGTTCCAACATGTCTTAAGCCTTCATAAGACATATCCAACACATAAACACTTAGAAAAATACTCAACTAAATATCCCTAGGCCCATATGCCCATGGTGACTTATCAACTTTCCAAATCCATGTCGTTGGGTAACAAAGTGGAGTTTATTACAAAAATCAAACAAACTAGACTATCCTATCACATAGATTGAAAGGTCACATTCCCATGTGTGACCTTTAGGCATTCATTGACCTAATTATCTTAGTCATGAGGTGCCCCTGCACCACAAATCCATTGGAGAATGATCCGGATGAAGAAAGGTTTATAAGAGCACTATCTAGAGTGAATACCAGACCATATTTTACCCCACCGGATTATGATGGCAAGTTGGATTCAGATGAATTGTTGGATTGGATCACGAAGATGGAAAAGTATTTTGATTTTGAATGTACCACTAAGGATAGGAAGGTAATATATTCTTGCACTAAGTTGAAAGGACGTGCATCTCTTTGGTGGGAACATTTGCAAGTAGATAGAGAGAGAAGAGGTAAAGAGAAGATCAAATCTTGGGAGTGGATGGTTAGCAAGTTGAAATCAAAGTTTATGCTTGTTGATTATCAAGTGAATCTATTTTAAAATTTACAAAACCTAAAGCAAAAGGAATCTAGTGCGAAGGAGTATACCGAAGCATTCTACATGTTGATATCAGATCCAAACATACTGATTATAAGATTCAACAAGTTGCTAAGTGTTGAAGAAGCTTATCAATATGCCCTGAAAGCAGAAGAAAAGTTGAACAAAAGAAACGAGCATAAGAAAAGAGGTAGAGGTGGAAGGTTTTCTGAAGGAAGATTTCAAGGAGGAAGAAGATATTTTGGAGGAAGAGGACCCTGTACAGATCAGAATAAAGACAAGGAAGTTAGCAGAAACGGTTATTCATATCAGAAGGATGATAAAAAATTTTATCGGAGAAGAGAACCTGATGGATGTTGGAATGAGGGTTATAAAAAAGAAGACCAAAGACAAGATAAAAGAGTGTTTAGAGGAACCTACTTTAAGTGCAGAGGAGAAGGACATCATGCTTTTGAATGTAGGAAGGCAGAGAGTGGTGGGAAAGAACCATTGGTAGAAGAAGACCATACCGGATTAGATAATAAATTGGAAGATGGGGAATTGCTGGTGATGATGAGAGCTTTGTGTCACACTGGAGAAGATGAAGAGCCCTTGCAGAGGAGAAATTTGTTCAAGACCAGATGTAAAGTATCTGGTAAGTGTTGTAAAGTCATTATTGATAGTGGTAGTTCAGATAATCTTGTTTAAGAGGAGATGGTGAATAAGCTAAATTTAGAGAGATCAAAGCATCCTAAACCTTATTAGATAGCGTGGATTTAGGATGATCATAAGATATTAGTAAGTGAAAAATGTTTGGTGAAATTGAAGATTGGATCTTATCATGAGGAATTTTTATGTGATATTATTCCTATGGATATGTGACATATCTTGTTGGGTAGACCTTGACAGTTTGATAGACATGCAATAGATGACGGGATGAAGAAAATATACACTATTATTGCAAATGGGATGATGCAGACTTTGTTACCCTTGGAGGAGCCCATGAAAACAGAAGTTTGTACAAGTGCTATAATTTGTTTGGTCGATGGAAGTAAATTCTTGGATGGGATGAGAAATGAGAATGTGTGTTTTTCCCTAGTTCCTAAGAAGATTGACAATCTAGAGCATGAAGGAGAAGAAATAAAAGAAATAAAGGAGTTGCTAACAGAGTATGGAGACATCATTTAAGATAACGTACTTGATGGTTTACCCCCTATGAGGAGTATCAGTCATTGTATGGACCTGGTTCCTATAGCTAGTTTGTCTAATAAACCAACACATTGGATGACACCAACAGGGAATGAGGATTTGAATAGACAAGTGCAGGAATTGTTGAGGAAAGGTTTGATCAAAGAAAGTTTGAGTCCTTGTGTAGTGCCATCATTGTTAGCACCTAAGAAGGATGGGCAATGGAGGATGTGTACCGAATCTATAGTAATCAACAAGATCATAGTGAAGTATAGATTTCCTTTGCCTAGGATGGATAATATAATGGATTGTTTGAGTGGAGCCAACTATTACACAAAGATAGACTTGAAAAGTGGATACCATCAGATCAAAATTAGAGAAGGGGATGAGTGGAAGACAACGTTCAAGATAAATGAAGGACTGCATGAATGGTTGGTGATGCCTTTTAAATTGACTAATACACCGAGCACTTTCATGAGGTTGATGAACAAGGTATTGAAGAAATTATTGTGTAAGTTTGTTATTGTGTATTTGGATGACATTTTGATTTTCAGTAAGGCCAAGGAAGAACATATGTTGCATTTGAGACAAGTTTTACAGAGGTTGAGAGAAGAGAAGTTGTTGATAAACATTAAGAAGTGTTGTTTCATGAAGGAAGAGTTAGTCTATTTGGGATTTGTGATATATGAGAATGGATTAAAGATGGATCCTGAGAAGGTAAGAGAAATTGTTGAATGGCCTACACCAGAAAGCATTGGAAAGGTAAGATCATTCAGTGGATTGGCTAGTTTCTACAGAAAGTTTATCAGAAATTTTAGTTCAGTTTGCAGCCCTATGACTGAAAAAGTGAGAGGAGATAGAAAGGATTTCAAGTGGACAATCAGAGCAAATAGGATCTTTGAATTGTTGAAGAAGAAGGTGTAGTGTCCCTCCTAGACTTGCATTTTGATAGACTTATATAGACATATGGTGGATACTTGGATTATTTTTATGACTCTTTTGCTATCTTAGATGGTATCATTGATGCTATTACTTTATGTGGATTTATGTTATTTGATACAAGTCATTATGTTTGGATATTCATGTGATTGATGTTGCTAGACATACTATATGATATATGACATTTAATGATTCTTATGGATGTTAGTACGTAAAATCACCTTGATGGATGGATGGATTTATATGATTCATGGATTTATATGTGATTATTGCTCATGTGGATTATATGACATGATGATATGATGGTACTAACCCTATTCCAGGTTTATGATTTTATGCGATGATTGATGATTTATTGTGTGACCGTCTTCGTGAGTAGCGACGATGTCATATCACTCATTGTAAGCATGATATGCCATCACGATTCTCTATCACTTGTATGTTTATTATGATGTATATGTATTGTATATGTTGTGCTTAGTGTTTGATACAGGTTTGTAGGTACCCGACATTGACTCCACCTGGCTTCATAGGTTTGAGTGTGTCTTTATCCCAATGGAAATTTGTCGGAGATGTCATAGTTTCCCTCACACACTCTAGGTCTAAGTTGTGTACCTTTTCGATTGCACCACGATGCGAGTTGAGGTTAGAGTCTTGAGTTGTTTTCGTTTCCTTTGGCGTAAGATGCTTTGAGTCTATGTATCCCTAGTTGGAGTTGTATGATTATTTAATTATTTAATATTTATTTTGAATGATTAATGTCTAATTATTGATTTAATTTATTGTTTGATTTAATGTTTAATTGATGTTAATTATTATTTATTGTTTCATTACTTTTATTTTAATTGAGTTTTTATTTAATGTCGAGTAAGGGAGATTTATATTTATTTTATTTTATTTTACTTTATTTTATTGGTGTCTTTTGATTCCTTATTATTATAATTTATTTATGATTATTTATTTAATAATTGTTATTTAATTAATTTATATTATTCTTACCTATGCATTGGTATTTTATTATTGAATGGATATTTTTTTTTTTATAGATAAAAGTGGAAAATCCACTGAACTTATATTAAAATTTTTTTTACATTGGGTTCAGACATGGCATACCGGCAGGAAAGAACCTGCAAGAAAACCTTTGGTTGTAGCCATTTTAAAATTTACAACAGAGATATATATAGTCCTTACAACCGGTATGTTTTGACTAGAATCCCCACCCTCCTACCACTACCTATTTTTACAAAAAGTCCTATCTGACAATTTTAAAGCAGAATAACTCCAACCGAAGAAGAGATGGGTGTGAAGAGATACAAGACAACTGTATGAGAGAAAATTCACTTTCAGAACTAATGCAAACCATTTCGAACAGAAAAAAAGCCATGTTGCTTGCAACCCTACAAAAAAACCAAAAAACCACCAGCTACAACAAAGACAATATGTTAGATATCCAAGAACCAGGAACTAGTGCTCTCTTCCGGTGGTAGATGAGAAGAGAACGAAGGTGAAACCACCCTTAAAGGGAATGCCACACAAGCCAGAGCAGAGCACAAAAAGCCCAAAGAGATTAGTGAATGCAGAGCCTGAAAAACAACCCATGCTTTATCCACAAAATGGTCAGGAACCAAATATAACAAAAAATCCATAGAGGCTCTAGTAGTTTCCAAGGATTCACATATCAATCCCATTCGTAACTGATGAAGCAAATGACCAGACTAGCCATTAGACAAAAGATCATGGCGAGGAAGAAAACCCCCATAAGGAAAAGAGCCCATATCAAACTGATAACTATCCAATGCAACAGAGACCAACTCCCAATTACACACTGTCAAAAAGACAAACGAGGATACCAAGAGGTGAACCAAATCCAAATCGAGAAAAACATCATAAAAAATAGTAATAAAATGAGAGAGAAGCTCACCATAAGAAATTTGGCGAGCAACCTGTAACCCCCTACATCCCAAAAGCTTGCGAAGCTCAAAATCCACTGTGGGAGTAAATAAATTGAAAACCTTGCCAAGTTTAACAGAATTATCCTCACTTGCATCATCATCCCCAAGTGAAAAATCTTCTAAAACCACTCTATATACTCCACATGGAAGAGAGAATGACATTTACAGGAAGAAGGGCACCAACAACCAAACAAAAAAAAACACAAAAAAACTGCTTTTGACATTGACAAAAGAGAAGTGTATTTGAAGGAGAGAAATGGCCTGAATTTCCCACAAAGGTACTGAAACAACCAATACAATCACACTTGTATCAATTCACACATATTTAAAATCCTTCCATTAAAAATCATAATTGACTCTCCCACAAGTAAGATACCATCACGTAAAGAAAAACGATCCGTACTCCAAAACTGACAGACCCAGACAAGCACAAGGTGGCCAACAAGTAGATATTAATCATCGGATAATAAAACCTTACAATTGTACCGACAGCTGGAGGAGATGAAGCATGCAGAAAAGAATGTAGGCCTAAAGGATAATGATTACACAAAACACACATGCCACAACCATAACATGATATAAATAAGGATAATACTGACAAGACATAAAAACACATAAAAATCGAAAAGCAAATCCCAAGGAAATCTGTCTCCGAACTAAGATAGAAAAGAATTTGAAACTTTAGATCAAACTTCTATAAATTACCAAATAAAACCATTTAACTCGAAGTGGCCGAGATAAAGACCCCATCCTACAACTTTTACACAATGTGCATATGTGAACAAATGATGATATCCATGCGTGAGAAAGAAAAACAACTTAAACCTCATAAATAAAATAAATTTCTTGTCCGCATATGTATGCCGAACAGAAAATAAGTACACCATATTAAAGAACAAGCTGATAAAATATAATGCCATCCAAGCCTAAATCTCCAAACCTTAAGAAATACACACATTACCATCTAACTCAAATACAAAGATGTATAACTACTCCAAATGCAGATAGATATAAGGCCTTCTATCAACACATGAAGCAACGATACAAACTATATTGAGAAGAAGATAATATGAATACTTCAGTAAGAAATGGAGAAGAAAAACCAAAGATTTTAACATGTAATGCAACCAGAAAAATAACCTCTCCAATCTTCTAGAAATACATACATTAACATCTAACCCAATTGCAGAAGTGTAAAGAACTCCATATGCAGATAGGAATAAAACTCCTCCTATTGCCACATGATGACCAGATACATACTGAACTGAGAAGAGGATAATACATATAATTCAACAAGAATGGAGGAATAATGCAAAATAGATAACTTAATCTGAGGGATGAGGCATATACCCAAGGAGGACTTCTTGAGGAATGTCACCTACTACTATATTCTTATGAATAGCAGTTGAGTCAATAGCCAAATTAGCTTGGAAATCTGCCACTTTGTTTAACTCACGAAAGCAATGAGATAATACATAAGTATCAAAAAAGGATAACTTCTCCAAAATGTGATCAATTAAATACTTCAAATGCCAACAATTACTTCGATAGTTCAACACACTTTGGATAACTACCATTGAATCCCCCTAAATGGAAAGGTGTTTGATCCCAAGAGAGATAGCCAAGTCAACCCCAAGTGACAAAGCTTGACATTCAATGAAATTTTTTGATTGAGACCCAAGGGCATGGCATTAAGTAGCAATTAGGACAACATTATGATAAAGCAATGGCCATACCAGCCCCAGCTAGACCTAGATTCCCCCTAGAAGCACCATCAAAATGAAGTTTGAAATGACCTGGAGGAGGAGGAGCCCAGTTTGCCATGATTCTCTTTGATTTAAAAACCAGACTCTTTGCAACAGACCCATGAGAAGGGATGCAAGCCAAAGATTTCTAAGTCCTAGTGATCATGCCATCCCAATGGGAAAAATATGTCAGATTATCTAAATTTTTATGAATATAAGACAAGGCCATCTCTGAGATAGAAGTCTCTATCTTGACTAAGATATCAGAGAGCGAAGAGGATGTCTTTTTAAAGATCCTATTATTTCTCTCTAACCAAATGTTCCAAACAATAAACGATGGAGCTATGATCCAAAGATAGGCATAAAAGGAAGAGGAAAACAAAAAAGGCCAAGCTCTAAAGTGAGAGAGAAGATCCCCACTAGTGACAAAAGACATGCCTAGCTTCTCAAAAAACCAATTCCAACATCCTAAAACAAAATCACAATGAAGGAAAAGATGAGATGACGATTCCAATTTCTGTTTACACAAAACACAAGGGAAAACAACCGATAAGCCCATTCTATCTAGTCTCATTCCGGTGAGAACCCTATCTTGAACCACAAGCCAAGCAAAAGCTTTGGCCTTCGGCAGGCATGCAGGATGCCAGAATAATTTGTAAGGCCAAGAGGAGAGAACCGTAGCCGGCATAAGAGAATTATAACCATCTTTCACTGAGTATTTTCCAGAATAATTCTTAGTCCAAATCAGCTCATCATCCTTCTTAGACAAGATGATGATTCTATCTTTGAGGGTCGAAGAAAATTCTGCCTTCAAGCTAGGGCTAATAGGAAGAAACTCAATCAATTTCCATTTAGCCACTACCAAATTTCCATATTGAACTACATTAAAGTAGTCTGATAGAAAAACCCCCCATTTATCAAGAAGTATTGATTTCAAGGGAGACCAATCCCTAATAGAATCCATAGGACAATAACCATTCCAAGCATCATCCCAAAATCTAACTTTTTAACCATTATGCACGACCCAAGAAAGATACGGTAACAAGACACTTCTACATTTACCCATGAAGTTCCAAATAGCCGACCCCTTAGGCAAAGTCATGGCCCTGAAAATAGGCTCCCTAGATCCATTAGAAAGATACTTGGCGAACATGATTCTAGCCCAAAGGGAAAGCAAATTATCATATAGTTTCCATACTAACTTGGCCCCAAGAGCCAAATTTTGACTCTCCAAACTGCGAATGCCAACCCCCCCTTGTTCTTTAGGAAGACAGACCTTGTCCCAAGCTAACAAGGGGATCCTAGACTTCCCATCCCTATTATTATTCCAAAGAAAAGACCCTAGAGTATCCTTTAAACTAACAATAACAGCCTTATGAGCTTTTAGAATTGACATTAAGTAAATTGGCACCGCATTCAAAACAAACTTAATCAACACAATTTTCCCAGTCATGGTGAGCCATTTGTGGTTCCATGCCAAAATTTTCTTTGACACCCCTGAAACTACTTTATCCCAAAAACTAACCTTAACCTTATTAGCAAAAAAGGGAACTCCTAAATAGGTACAAGGGAGAACCCCCTGTTGGAAACCCCAAAACCTTTGAAGCCTATCCTGAAGCAGAGAGTGAGTATTTAAGAAAAAAATCTTAGATTTCTCCTTATTAACCATCTGGCCTGAGAAAGCTACATAATTCTTGATCACCTGATCTATAACTCAAGCCTCCTTCAAGGATGCACAACCAAATAAGAGGGTGTCATCAGTAAAAAGACAATGGGAAATCCTTTGATCAAAATTCTGAATTTTGATACCCTTCCATAAATCATTCTCCTGGGCTGAGCCAATTGCCCGACTTAGAGCTTCAGCTAATAAGATAAATAAAAAAGGTGAGAGTGGGTCCCCTTGCCTTAAACCCCTAGAAGAGTGGAAGAAACCACAAGGGGTCCCATTAATGAGAACCGAGAACCTTGCCGAAGAGATACAAGCCATAATCCATTTTATCCAAGCCAAGGAGAAACCCAACTTAACCAGAACTATTTTTAATGCCTTCCATTCAACCCTATCATAGGCTTTCATCATATCTAACTTAAGGATCATGGCAGGATATTTCTGGGCAGAGATCGAATGTAAGACCTCATGAGCAACAATAGCCCCTTTAGGAGTTTCCCTATGAGGAACAAATCCTCCTTGTTCCAGGGAGATAATTTTTGGTAAAAGAATGGCCAACCTCATAGTAATCACCTTGGAAAATATCTTATAAATAGTGTTACATAAAGCTATAGGATGATAATCTAAAAAGGTTTTAGTGTCCTCCTTCTTAAGTAAAATGACTATTAAGGTAGTGTTTAATTATTTAAGAATAGACCTATTTCTCCTAGCTTCCTCTAAAGCCAAAAGAACATCCTGGCCCACAAAATCCCAACATTTCTGGAAAAACAAAGGAGTAAAACCACCAGGCCTAGGAGCCTTATTTGGATTCATAGCAAAAACCGCCCTCTTAACCTCATCTAATGAAAAAGAAGACATTAACATTTTATTATCCTCAGGAGAGACAAGAGAGGGAATGAAAGATGAAATATTGTTAGAATCATCAATATTCTCCAATGAAAGAAGATTCTTAAAAAACTTATCTGCTTCCCTAGATATATCCCCATCATCTGAGAGAATATTCCCCTGACTATCCTGGATGCAAGAAATCCTACTCCTGACCCTTTTCATTTTAGTGCTAGCATGAAATTTTTTTGTATTCTTATCCCCATTAGCTAACCATAACTCCTAAGATTTTTGTCTCCAATAGACCTCTTCTCTAGCCAAAATTTCATCAAGTTCACTCCTAAGAGACCTGATTTCATCTAATACATTACAACCCAAACCATGCTGCAAGACGTTCCTATTCAGGACTTCTAACATATCTAAAATCCTTTGTTTTTCTTCAAAAATATTATTGAAGTGAAGAGAGTTCCAACTCCTAATATTTTTTTTTAGCAAACTGATCTTCTTGACCAATTGAAACATTCTAGACCCTCTTAAAAATGGAGCCTCTCCCCACCATTGATGTAGGAGGGGAAGAAAAGAGGTATCCCTGAACCACATTGGCTCAAAATTAAATAGAATTTTGAAGGAAGATCTATCCCTGACGATAGTCAGCGAAACCGGGAAATGATCCGACCCAGACAGGGGAAGGATGGAAGAAAAAGACTCAATGTCAGAATCAAACCAATTAGAAGAGAGTAAAAATCTATCCAAACATTCTGCAATTTGAGAGAAATTTTTCCTCATATTAGTCCATGTGAAAAGACCATTATTAGGTTTGCAATCAAAAAGAGACATGTCAGAAATGAATGCATTAAAATCCTCTATTGACTTCTTGTTTGGAATAATCCCCCCCGATTTTTCAGAAATATCCAAGATAGCATTAAAATCTCCCCCTAAAATGACAACAGAATGATCCCTAAGGGGGGCTGACACCCTAATGAGTACTTTCCAAAGATCATATTTGGCCAAGATACCTAGGGGGGCATAAATGTTAAACACCCATACTTTAAAGCTAGAAGCTCTATGGGAAACTAAAGACAACATCCAATTTGGCTCAGACGCTACCATCTTCACATCAACTATAAAATCATTCCATAATAAAGCAAGGCCTCCCAATGCCCCAGCAGCTGGACATGAGAAAAACTTCCACTTTTTCCAAGATGAGAAAACTAAATCCGAATTTTGTAACGAGAGTTTGGTCTCCTGGAACAAACCTATATCCCACTTAACCAAGTCTAACTGAGACTTGATCAAGCATCTCTTGTTAGGGGCATTTTAACCCCTAACATTCCATGAAATAAACTTCATTGGTCTCAAGGGGAGGTCGAAACTCCCCTCTTTTCTGAAATGGGAGATGAACAATTCTCCCCAAAGCTTTTATGTAAGCTTCACTTGACCGCAACAGATCTAGTCACCGCAGGACTAATAACACACATTTTCTTCTTTTTAAGGGAACCACCACTTATTCCCTTCCCCAACAACAACTTGGAAGTCTTCTTGAACGAAGATGACAAAGCTTGTTGAATGCCCGCATCTATTTCGAGCTGAGTTTTATGATTCTTTGGAGGTCTACCCCTGCCCGGGGATGAACGAAGAGGCTGAGCCACTTCCTGAAGAACCACTCGATTTGAAACATCCTGGGGGGAATTGATAGGGACCTCAGAAGGATTTAATGAAGGAGAAAAAGGCAAGCTCTTATGAATTAAATCTAGGTCATTTCCCAAAGAGCACAAAACCTTTTCAGAGACCTCCTCTTCCATGAGATCCATATTAGTTTTAAGCAACAACTCAACTTGCTGAGGCATGTATTCATGAGGAGAAATATGTAGAGACTGAGGCATGTCACACTCCCTAAAAGGCTCATTATGAAGTAACTCTTTCACCTGTTGAATTAAAACATCCTCCTCATGATTTAAAGGAGTTGACACAACCAAAGCAATAATCCCAAAATATAAAGGAGGACCAGATGACCATAGTAAAGATTTAGAAACCTCATCCCTTGACGTAGCACCCAGTCCCTCCATTGGAATAGGTGGAACTGGGTGAACAATTGACATGTAATGGAGGAAGACATGAGAAGCTCCCTAGATTAGGAAAGCCATCTTTACCATGACCGTCGGACTGGGAAACTTCTAAAATACCCTGAGATAAATTGATTTTGTCCCTATCTAGCTCAACTGTAGCAGAATTATGATTACGAGGAGAAAAATTGATAAGATCCAACTTAGGTTGATGAACAGACCCAACCAAGTCCTGAAAAAAAATCATTAATAGTAGTATTCTGCTTAATTTGAGTTGCATTATTAATAACCTCCATGGGTTGAGGAACAAATCCTACCAAGACCTGAGAGGAATCTTTAGCAGTGGTAGGGTTTAAGGGGGCATTCCGATCCTCCTTACATTTCATACCAATTTTTCCTATTCAAAAATCAAAAAACAAGGGAGCATCCGCAATAATCAGATTTGGACACAAATCAACATCCATCTTCACAATGGGTTGTCTCCAAATACCATCATTAGATTTAATATTGCATGAAATTGGACAAACTGATGAAGGCGAAACCAGAACACAAATTTTTACCAGAACCTTCCCTTCCTCAAAAATAAATTTAGAAGTCAAAAAATTCCCAAAATTATTCCCTATGGATTTCAGCACCTCTGGATCCATGAATTCAAAGGGGAGTTGTGGCAAGCCAAACCAAACCAGAAGCGATTTAGGTTTGACCCATTCCAGAACAAAAAAAGGTTGCCAAGTGGAAACCCTAACTAAAACATTACCAAACCAATGAAAAGAATTTGCAAGGACATCATCCTTACTATGAGGGGATTCGAAGACCAAAACGCAAGAGTTAGAAGATAACATCTAAAGACAAACCAATGTTGACCACCGTTTACGAAATTTAGAATATAATTTAGATAAATTGGTCGGAGGACCCCAAATTTCTCCTAAAATAGCCACAAAGTATAACTTGGTAGCCCTATCACCACAACAGAACCAGAGAAATAAAAAAAGGGTCGCAGAAACCAAACCTCCTTCGAAGGACCAGACTGACCCATGTTACCATTTGCGACCTGGGCTTTACTACTCGAGCTTCCTGCATCTTAACCAACTATATCCATGACATCTGCCCTTTTAATAGACTCGAATGCCCTAGAACCAGCCAATCTAGCAACCAACATTAGTTTTTCATGCCCGGATGCCCTAGGAGCAACATTGGTTCCCTCGGCTACTATTTCAACAAAAAATCTATTTGCAGAAATGAAAACGTGCAACTGCTTTCCCCTGATGATATTTCTCTCATTTTTATTCAGACCATGCCAAACAGAACTCCCCATTCTACGTCGCGGAAGACCCTTGAAAAAACCCTGAAGGTATTTGGAAACCGGGAGAAGATCCCTGTATTGCCTTCCGAGATGCAGAGCCCTATCTTCCCATCTGCCCTTGGAAAACACCGACTGTGACACATGTGGCAGATCATCCCAACCAACATTTGCCCAAGCACCAAGTTGTCTATCACCGCCAAATTGTAGAGCCATTTTAAATCATATAAAATAAACTATATTTAAAATTAATTTTTTTAATGGATATTATTATTATTCATGGGTAATCATTTAATTTATGTGGCATTTTGGTTATATTGTTATTTGTAAATAATAAATTAATTATGGAGTGAATAAACTATTTATTAATTATTTGTTTTTCTACCCCTTTGGTTGATTAATATAATCTACCTACCCTTTTATTCGATTGGTGGGAAGGGAAGGTAGGTAGATTAAAAAATATTTAATAAATACCTTCCGCGAACTATGCAAAGGTAGGTATAATATATGTTATACTGGAATATTTTGATTAGTTGAGATTTTATATAGTTTTGGTTTTGATTTTTGAATATATTTAGCTTCATGTGCATTCATGGAATTTGTAATTTTTGGTAATTCTTGGAGATTTCAATTGGGGAGTTTTGCTTTGGATTTGGATGCAAATTGCTTGAAGGATCTTGCTGGATTTTGGATTAGCGTCTTCAAATTTCTCCTTTTTGCTTCTTTTCCAAGTTGGGTTCGCGATTCTCTACACTCCGTATATGTATTTGAAAAGATTGCCTGCATGTATCTTCAAGAAATATTGTTTGGGGGAAATAGGAATTTGTTTTAGTTACTGTCATTTATTGTTTGAAGGAAAAAGGATTGGGAAGCTTGCATTTAGATTTATATTCAGATTTATTGTATTAACTGGAAATGGAGGTTTGAATGTGTTATTTGTGGCTATTTAACCTTTGTGATTGCACTATGCAATGGTATTTTTGTTGTGTTTAGTCTTTATTGCCTTGGATTCCCCTTTTCAAGTTCCCATAGTGATTGGGGATCCCTTGTTAAGGTCTGCACTTGATTGGGTATCCCTGTGACACTTTTTGGTGTATATGTTGGCTGGATGTGATCAAATTATTGGATTTATGTCTTCCTTAGGCTTGTGTAAACCCTAATAAACATTGGATAAGGTTCCTTGTGTATTTTGGGCTGATTTTAGGCCCTGATTATGCCTCTGCCCGAAACTGGGCAAGTTTGATTGCACATTTCTCCTATTTTCTCCAAAAGCAGTCTCTGTGACAAAAGCGCTAATTAAGACAACAAAAGTTCTAGACTGGGATTCAATAGTGCTAAAACACTGAAAAAAGTGACAAAGTAGTATCAGGTCATTTTTGGGTTGGTTTTTGTTGTTCGGGTTGACTTTTCTTGCGAATTTTGGACTCCAGAAGCTTGGGATTGCCGTGTTGACCATTTTTGGGCACTGTGCTATATGATTTTGTGATGTGATTGAATCCTATTTGTGCCTCAATAAGTATTTTTCACTTTTCTGTTGAGGATTTGCAAGTTGATCCAACAAGATGTATGTATTCCTTGTTGTAGAGGATGTGTTTATGCAGCTCCAATGAGAGGGTTTGATGTGCCTCACTGCTAAGGACTATCTGATACCATTGGATTCATATTATTGCCCTATTTATGTGTTTATATCACTTTTGAGGCTCTTTTTATTGTTTTATTATGATGCATTGAGCTTATGGCATGATCTTGTTATATGGCTTTGTATGTATGTGTATAAGTTATCCTTTATGAATCAGTTTTGTATCAGATTTGTGATGGTATATTGGATGCTTTCCATGGTGATTTTCATGTTTTTGTAAGATTTATCTTGTTATATTTTTACCCTATGGTCTTCGTCCATGTTTGGGAGACTAGGATCTTGCATGTGTTGGACCTAGGTTATGAGCACTAGATCTCTAGGAAGGGGGTCTAGACCTATGGAACCACATGAAGAGTTTATGGTTTAATTTACAAGTGATAACATTATTAATAATTGATTAGTGGGTTGGGTATTTAGGAATTCACCTAATCAAGATAAATAATATGATGCTGTATGCCCCAATTGGACAGACCCAGGGAGGTGGTTTTGGGATCCTAGATTGGGAAGATCGTTGGAGCAGTATACCCGATCTCCCTTGAGTGACTCCAAGGTGGGGACAAATACCACATGAGGTTAGCATGTGATGACACTCTACCCCACATGTGTTCATTATCCATATTCCTTTATTTGTTGTTTGTGCCTTTAGAGGTTATTTTCTTTGATTTAGCCATGTGATGTATTTTGATGTTATATTTCCTATGTTGGAGTCTTGTGGTGTCATGTTGTATCCTATGGTTGTTAGGTGTCATCTTATGTCTTAAGTGCGAGTTGGAACCTTGTCATCTCCTAGCATGGGGGGTGGTTCCTATTTGGTTCCACATGGTTGGGTGGTTTGATGCCTTCTTCCATTGGGATATTCCTCTTCTCTTGGTTAGCATGTGTGGATAGGATTCTTGGATTCTTCATCATGTGATTATTCTTGGAGCTATTTTCTATGTACTTGGATAAGAAGACAATGTACCATGATGTTTTGTATTTGTAAAGAGATCATGTATTCCTATGCTATGTATTTGTAGAGGAAATGAATACTCTTATGTTATGTATCTTCATATGATGTAACTGAGAAAGGATATGATGTAATAGTTAGGTGAAGTTCTTATGATATATTCATTGATGTATTAGATACTTCCTTATGTGGTGATAGATCATAATTTTATGTGAAAGGAAGAAATAGTGTTTTATACTTTCTTTGTGTTGATATTGTATGAAGGATTTGTATGTGTAAGCTTATGGGAAAATAAGATGGTAGAATGGTAGTTGCTGTTATAGTCTTTGTTTAAGTAACAAAAATCATATAGTTGTAAGGAATTATGTTGCTTAGCTAAATGAGTTAGTTACCTTGAGATATGTAAAGAAGCTTTAAGGTTTCTCTAGTTTTAGTTAAAGGATTGGTTATGATAATTATGTTGCTATTATAAAGAATGATAGAATGGATATTAGGAGTATTTGTTGAGTGGCTTCTTAAGAAATCTAAGGAATATGATAGGAGATGAAATTATGCTATGTGATTGGATTAAGTCTATGACTTAATGAAATTGATGTAGTTGAAAGAAAAGTGAATAGAAAAGTTGTGAGTTATAATATGATGTGTTTAGATGGTTATGTAATAAGTTGGTTTTATGTTAAGTAGTGATGTTGGAATACCCCAGGGAAGGGCTATGCTTTGCTTGGTTTAATTATGAAGATATTGATGATCAAGTAATTCTTCTTCTTGCGTGTTATGGTTCCATGGTATGATCATATTGATTTATGTATTTTACGTAAGTAGGTGATGATCTATTAATGATTAATGGTAATAATGATGCACATTAGATGTTGGTGTTAGCGTTGTAGTGAAGATTAATTTTTTTTAAAAAAATTCTCTTTTGTTAGTAGATTTTGGTTTATTTTTCTAGGGTATTTTGGTGGGCATTACAAAAGGTAATAGAGAAACCTATGCCATCTTTACTAGATTTTAGCAAAGTATTTCAAGTGGAATATGATGCAAGTGGGAATGCAATTGAAGTAGTGTAGGCCAGTAGCTTATTTCAGTGAGAATTTGAATGATGCAAGAAGAAGATATTCTATGTATGATCAGGAATTTTATGCCATAATTCAAACATTAAAGAAGTGGAGACATTATTTTCTACCTAAGGAGTTTGTGTTGTATACAGATCATCAAGCTTTGCAATATTTGAATAGTCAGAGTAAGCTAAATCAGAGACATATGAGGTGAGTAGTTCTTACAGAGTTATAACTTTGTGTTGAAGCATAGAAGTGGGAAGTCAAATAGAATTGCTGATGCACTAAGTCGAAGGAGGAATTTGTTAATAGAGATGAGAGTGGAGGTATTAGGTTTTGAAGAATTGAAGAACTTGTATGAGGGAGACCCAAATTTTGAAAAACCTTGGAAAGCTTGTAAGGAACCGGTTATGGTGTATATAAGTAAGTGGTTAGCTTATTTCATTCAAGATGAGATGTTGTTTAGAGGAGTTCAATTGTGTATATCTAGGAGTTCTATGAGGGAGAATCTGATAAAGGAGAAGCATAGTGGAGGATTAGCCAGACACTTTGGTGTTGATAAGATAGTTGCATTGATTAGTGAGAATTACTTTTGGCCTCAGATTCATAAGGATGTCTTGAAATTTGTGTAGAGCTATAGGATTTGTCAACTTGCAAAAGGTAGTAGTCAGAATGTGGGATTGTCTAAGCCTTTGATAGTTCCGAAGAGACCTTGGGAGGACACTTGCATGGATTTCATACTTGGATTACCTAAGACACAGAGAGGAATTTGATTCTATATTTGTGGTGGTAGATAGGTTCTCAAAGATGACACCGAAGAGACCTTGGGAGGACACTTGCATGGATTTCATACTTGGATTACCTAAGACACAGAGAGGAATTTGATTCTATATTTGTGGTGGTAGATAGGTTCTCAAAGATGACACCGAAGAGACCTTGGGAGGACACTTGCATGGATTTCATACTTGGATTACCTAAGACACAGAGAGGAATTTGATTCTATATTTGTGGTGGTAGATAGGTTCTCAAAGATGACACATTTCATACCCTGTAAGATGAAAATAGATGAAGTACATATACTTGACCTATTTTTCAAGGAGGTGGTGAGATTGCATGAATTACCTAAAAGCATAGTTTCAGACAGAGACACTAAGTTTGTTGCATATTTTTGGAGAATACTTTGGAAGAAGATGAAGACAAATTTGAAGTTCAGTTCTACTTTTCATCCACAGACTGATGGAAAAATAGTAGTGAATAGGAGTTTGGGAAATTTGTTGAGATGCTTAGTTGGGGAGAAAACCAGAAGTTGGGACTTGATTCTTGCACAAGAAGAGTTTGCCAACAATAATTTAGTGAACATGAGTACCAGAAGAACACCTTTTGAGATTGTTACTAGAGCACACCCTAGAGGTGTATCAGAATTGAGAGACATCGGTATTGAAGATAAAAGGAGTGCAGAAGCAAAAGAATTTGCAGAGCATATGAAGACAATGCATAATCAGTGATAAACTTATAAGGCACTGAGAGGGGGGGGGGTGAATCAGTACAAGCAAAAACTTAATTAATCTGATAACACCTTTCACCAATCTGAAAATCTATTGGCATTATGTGAACCGGTATGAGGACATAATGATATTGTATGTTGTCATTGATGTCAATATGTGATATGAAGAGAGAACGGGTATATGTGAGAACTGGTATATATGCCAAAGTAAAGTGGTATATTTGTTCTAGGTAAACCAGCATGTCAAGGTGAACTGGCATGTAGTCATGGGAACCGGCTCATGGAAGCATTGTATGACTACCGGTTGGTAGGTAGTTTCCACTTCAGGATTTCCAGTTGGAGTACCTCAAGACTGTGTGACTCAATCAGTGATCTTTGTGTGATGAGTTAGCAGAATAACAAAGAACAGATCATGTTGCCATGTCAGCCTTGTGCGCGTGAAGGATCTTGCATGAAGAAGACTATCCCTATCTACCTTGGGAATATGCGAAGTTTGTAAACGGTGAAAATGCGTGATGGATTATCAGCCACCATGAAATCGGTGGATAATGAACGATGGAGAATGTCTTGAGATTTATTCAAGATCTATTGTATTTAATACAATATGATCAATGGTCAGGATTGAACCATTTGAATTCCTTAACCTAATAGGTCTAGGGTTTAGGGTTTATGCTACCGACCTGTCTGTTGTCCTATAAGGTCGATGGTATGTTTCTTTCTAATGTTGTTGGCAAAAGTTGTGTGTGAGTATCCAAGAGAAGGGATACGTGATTCTTGCCAGACCAGAGGAGAGAAGTGATACCTGCAGAGTGTAAGTGCAGAAGGTGAAGAGGAGCTTAAGCGGATCTGCATTGGCATTGAGTGCTATTACTAGATCATTGTAATACCTATTGATCTCTAACCACCTCAACAGTTGAAAAATCCCCTAATAGGGTAGCCTTAACCGACTTGCTGTAAATCCCTTAAGAGGGTAACTCAAAGTTATTGAGATCTGGAAAGCTAGAGAGCTCTGGAAATCCTTTAGCTATCGAGTTCTTGAAATCCTCTAACAAGGTAACCTATAACAAGGTTTAACCCTTAACCGGGTGATCCCTAACAGGATTGGTTCCTAACAGAACCTATTGTATTTGTCTTTAACAAGACAAGGCTCCTAATAGAGCAGACTTCCAAAGAGTTCAACAACAAGCTTGTGGGTATTCATCCCCACCGTGGTTTTTTCCAGTTGGGTTTCCATGTGAAAAATATGTGTGTCATGTGTGATGCTTTGTTATTGCCTGTTAAACATATGATGGTTGTGTTTTATGCCTGTCAATAAAACATGTTGAACTAGCTGTTGTGAAGATATGATGATAGATTACCTATTCATGCATTAGGGTGAAATGGGAATGAAGAGTTAGATTATATGAGAAGATAAGTGTCAATCGGTCTTTGCTTGTCTCAGTTATACTGGGCTTCGCCGGTTGAACTCTGTTGAAGGACCGGTGCTGCTATTTGTTTGTTAGTGCATAAGTGTTAGTTGACAAACCAGTTTAAGACAATGTTTTTGTCTATATTGATTCACCCCCCACTCTCAGTACTGGTTTGGTACTATTCATTCATCATTAAGTTATCAATTGGTAATAGAGCGTCCTCCAGGTCCTCTATGTTATAAGCTTAACCGCTTGAGGTAAAGATCCCAGTCAAATGATGAAGAGGGAAGGTCCAAAGTTTAACAGGGAAAATTTTGGTATATGGAAAGATAGGATGAAGATATTCATCAGAAGCATGGATGCTCAACATTGGAGCTATGTTGAGAATGTCTATGTTGCCCCTACTAGTACTCTCACCGATGACCAAAAGAGAGAGATACAAGAAAATGGGCAAGTCTTGGAAGCCCTTATTAGTAGTCTATCTGACATTGAGTTTATTGATGTTTAGGACAAGGTAAATCCCAAAGAGGTATGGGATGCTCTTGAAAATATCTATGGTGGTGATGAACATGTAGAACAGGCTAAGGAAGAAAGCCTGAGAGGGAAGTTTGAAGATATGCAGATGGTTGAAGGTGAGACCATTCAACAGTATGGAATAAAAATCAAAATAGTTGTTGGAGATATCAAGAGTGCAGGTGGGAAAGTAGAAGATTCCACTGTGGTAAGCAAAGTCCTGAGATCCCTATTGCCGGTCTATGCAATAAGGGTTGTTGCTATTTAGGAGTTGAGATCAATAGACAAGACTAAGGTATCCTTGGACTCCATCATAGCCAAGTTGATAGCCTATGAACTAAATAGTTTTGATGGCAGTGTTCAAAAGACTGAATCAACATTTAAAGCCTCTACTATACCATCCAGGAAAGGAAAAGAAGCTAGCACTAGTGGTTAACCTAGACAAAGCAAAGAAATGGATGATGAGGAGATTCTGATGGCATTTGAAGATCTCCTTGCTAGGAAGCTTCCTAAAGGAACCGGTAAATACAAAGGCAAGCTACCTTTGAAATGCTTTTCTTGTAACCGAATAGGACATATTGCTATAAACTGTCCTAATGGAGATAACAAGGACAAACCAGAAAGGTTCAGGAAATTCAAAGGAGGAAACTGGAGAAACTATTTTGTGGCAGTTGATGAAGGTGTCACAGATGAAGAATTAGAGGATGAAGAAAATGAAGATATTGTGTTTGTTGCTATCAAAGAAGATGTGTCAGACAAGAAGGCTCTTGTCTCCCAGGTTGATAATTCCAATGAGTGGATCATTGATAGTGGCTATTCTCACCATATGACTTGTGATTGGAGCAAGTTTCTATCCTTGGAGGAGTATGATGGTGGTGTGGTTTTCTTTGGCAATGATGCACCATGCATGGTCAAAGGCAGAGGGTCCATCTCTCTGAATGGAAAGAGTAGTGCTGACAATGTGTACTGGGTTGATGGTCTCAGACACAACCTTCTAAGTGTTTCCCAGCTAAATGACAGTGGCCTTACTCTGGAATTCAAGAATAGAGTTTGCAAAATCAAAGGAAAAGATGGTGAATTGGTGGCCACCGGCATGCAGACCAAAGGTAACCTATTTCATCTGAATGCAAATATAAGTACATGTCTTATGGCTAAATTTGATGATAGCTGGATATGGCATAGGAGACTTTGCCATGTAAACTTTGATAACATTGTGAAGGCTAGTGAGATCAAGGCTAGTGAACCGGTATGAGGACATAATGATATTGTATGTTGTCATTGATGTCAATATGTGATATGAAGAGAGAAATGACATATGTGAGAACCAGTATATATGCCAAAGTAAAGCGGTATATTTGTTCTAGGTAAACTGGCATGTCAAGGTGAACCGACATGTAGTCATGGGAACCGACACATGGCAGCATTGTATGACTACCGATTGGTAGGTAGTTTCCACTTCAGGATTTCCGGTTGGAGAATCTCAAGACTGTGTGACTCAATCGGTGATCTTTGTGTGATGAGTTAGCTGTATAAAAAAGAATAGATCATGTTGCCACATCGGCCTTGTGCGCTTGAAGGATCTTGCATGAAGAAGACTATCCCTATCTACCTCAGGAATATGAGAACTTTGTAAATGGTGAAAACGCGTGATGGACTATCAGCCGCCATGAAATCTATGGATAATGAATGATGGAGAATGTCTTGAGATTTATTCAAGATCTGTTGCATTTAATACAGTATGATCAATGGTCAGGATTGAACCGTTTGAATTCCTTAACCTAACAGGTCTAGGGTTTAGGGTTTATGCTACCGACCTGTCTGTTGTCCTATAAGGTCGATGTTGTGTTTCTTTCTAATGTTGTTGGCAAAAGTTGTGTGTGAGTATCCAAGAGAAGGGATACATGATTCTTGCCAGACCAGAGGAGATAAGTGATACCTGCAGAGTGTAAGTGCAGAAGGTGAAGAGGAGCTTAAGCGGATCTGCATTGGCATTGAGTGCTGTTACCAGATCATTGTAATACCTATTGATCTCTAACCACCTCAACAGTTGGAAAATCCCCTAATAGGGTAGCCTTAACTGGCTTGCTGTAAATCCCTTAACAGGGTAACTCAAAGTTATTGAGATCTGGAAAGCTAGAGAGCTCTGGAAATCCTTTAGCTATTGAGTTCTTGAAATCCTCTAACAAGGTAACTTGTAACAAGGTTTAACCCTTAATCGGGTATTGTAGCCATCCCTTAACTGGGTGATCCCTAATAGGATTGGTTCGTAACAGAACCTATTGTATCTATCTTTAACAAGACAAGGCTCCTAATAGAGCAGACTTCCAAAGAGTTCAACAACAAGCTTGTGGGTATTCATCCCCATCGTGGTTTTTCCCATTTGGGTTTCCACATGAAAAATGTGTGTCATGTGTGATGCATTTATCTTATGATGCTTTGTTATTGCCTGTTAAGCATATGATGGTTTTGTGTTTTATGCCTGTCAATAAAACATGTTGAACTAGCTGTTGTGAAGATATGATGATAGATTACCTGTTCATGCATTAGGGTGAAATGGGAATGAAGAGTTAGATTATATGAGAAGATAAGTGTCAACCAGTCTTTTCTTGTCTCAGTTATATTGGGTTTTTCCTGTTGAACTCTATTGAAGGACCAGTGCTGCTGTTTGTCTGTCAGTGCATAAGTGCTAGTTGACAAACCGGCTTAAGACAATGTTTTTGTCTGTACTGATTCACCCCCCCCTCTCAGTACCGGTTTGGTACTATTTGTTCATCATTAAGTTATCAAAATCAATATGCATGCAAGAAATATAACCACATAAGCAAACACCCAATAAAGCACGTGAACCATAACACAATGATTTTCACGTGGAAACCCAAGTGGGAAAAACCATGGTGGAAATTAGTACCCATAAGGATCAACTATTTACAATATAGAGATATGACCGACTAAGGTCATACAACACCCTGTTAGGAGTGACACTCGGTTAAGAGTGCTTTAGCCTAGTTAAGAGCTATTACAAAAGGGCCTGTTAAGACCCAACCCTGTTAGGAGCTACTCGGCTAAGGGATTTAAAAACACAAGCTAATGTTCACCTTGTTAGAGGATTTAAACCTTTGGACCTGTTAGGATCCTACCGCACCTTGTTAGGAGTGACCTTGTGAGAGAATTTTCTTTTTGCAGCTGTTAGGGAACAACAAGTTTGACTGATCTACTATTAGCACCTTCATGCCTGATTAGATCCTCTTCTGCTCAGCTTCTACCACCAACAAAATATCAAAACCTAACTCCTTCTTCCACTGCACGATCAAATTCTCACTCTGATCCATAAAATCATACAATTTTCATCTCCTTATAAAACTCTGTTAAGTCGGCTAAGAACCTTGGAACAATTCCCTAGATTTAATGAATGTAGTCATCTTTAACATTTTCCTGCTCATTATAATTTACTTATGTCTTCCACACAAAACATAACTAAAAAATATAACAATAAGTCTACTGATAACTGATCAAAGTAACTTTTCTTTACCGGTTCTCTGTTCTTCCTTCTGTAACTATTCTACCGATTGGAAATTGCTCAATACACTGAATTTACTGATACGGTTCCAATCAAAGACTCATGTCAATGTCATAACAATATGCTCCAAATTGCAACATCTAACTCTACACCGATCATCCGTACTAGTTGTCTGATCATTGCTTTGTTCTTGTTTACCGGTTTTACTGCAACTTAGTAGTTTTGCTGTTTAATTGACTCTACTACCGGTTGGTCTAAATGACTTAGATGACTATCAAAACATGGTTGCCATGAATGACAACACAAATAAATTCATCAATCAACCTATTATATCATCATCAAGCCAACAATCTTCCCCTTTGGCATTGATGGCAACACTTAGGAATTTTTTTGTCTAAGTGTCCTTTGACAACAATGACAAAGGTAAGCCAAATTTATACAACACACCAAAATTTGCATTACCAAAAGTATAAGAGTTCAAACATTTACAATTACATTTTGAGAAAGCATCAACAAAATTAGTCTTCAAGACTTTCAAATCATTCTCCCATGTCTCCAAAAGAGTAGATGTAATCTCAATGAGTGTTTGGATCTGGCATGCAAGTTCTTCCATAGCATCAAGTGTACTCCTCTTCGATGTAAGTAAAATTTCCTGTCTCCTTATATCCTCTCTGCAAAATTTGTATCTTAGGGACTAGGTGAGTCTGTAACTCCTGCAGTGATGCAATCCTCATTACCTATTCAACCTCATATGATTTAAGCTTCTGCTGTATACTTATAACTGATCTACCAAAAATGCTTGCGGAATCATTTAAGGAGTCAAATGATTCACTCAAAACTTTTAGCTCTTTCTGCTCTTCCTTCCTCTTCTTATCAATATCATCAACAAACAATGAAAAGTTGCAAATTGTAGACAAAATTTTACCTCCGGTCTTCAATGCTTCCTAGATCTACTCCATATTAACATTAAGACCTACTTTGTCTCTATCAATTGCCTTAATCAATTGCTCAATTCTTTTCTTCTCATATTTTTTCTCAACATTATATAAAGAAGCTTCTCTAAGACTCTTCATTTGCTCTCCTACAGATGTAACCAAGTGGTCCAATTTTTCAATAGGGGTTGTAAGACTGTCAGTGTCAGTCTCAGGTAACAGACTTGAAAATATCTCAACAACAGTCTATATAGTCTGTGCTTCTCTCCTTAGTGCTCTTAACATCTTCTTCTTGGCCTTAGATTGCATAGCAGATGCAATCTCCATCAATTTTGTAGGTCTCATCATATCCATGTTAATTGGTCCTTGAATAGATACTGTATCATCATCTTCATCATCATCAGCAATCTTCTTAGAAGTAAGTGACCGGTAGGTCACTTTCTGCTCTTGTTCTTGTTCTTTCTTCTTCTCTTCATTCACTGGTGGCTTAGTAATTTTCACATTATCCATTTGTGCATTCACTTCCACTAATACATTTGGCCTCAAATTCCAACAAAGTTTTCTAATGGACAAGGCTTTTGTGTGATCAAATGTGATTTAAAAAAAAAAAAATGCCCGATAACGTCAAAATGCCGATGTTTTCCGACGAAGCCCATGTTAGTCAAAATTCTGACGACCAGAGGCATTATTAAAAAAAAAAAAAAAGCGCAGGGTTCATTTGAAAACCATGCGCGACGGATTGACTTAACTCTCGACTTCCTCTGCCTCTACCAATTCCTTTGTTTCTTTTGCCTCTTCCTCTACCTCTACCTCTACAAATTGGGTTCGACGTGTCATTTTCCTCTTTTTCCTCTACCTCTTCCTCTACCTCTACCTCTGCAAATTGGGTTGTCTAGCAGGTGATATCGAAGGATTGATTTTGTAGTTTTGAGGGTATCGAACTATTGAAGATGGTGAAATTCTTGTAGACTTTTGCATGCTTTTAAATTCCCGTGGACTTGCAGGTTGTGTGTTTGAATCATCTAAAGTTGGCTATAGACAAGTTCATTTCAGAGTGTGTGTCTCATAAATTTGAGCTTGTCATCCTACCGGTATGTTCTCATTTATCTATTTTTCTTTACTTTCCTAATGCTGCAGTTCCTAGTTATTGAAAAGTCTTACAATTATTGATTATGTTAGATAAAGGCTAAAAGTATTGTATAAAAATTAAAAAATAAGTAAACCCTATTTACTATACCAAAATCAATATGCTTGCTTGCTTGTAAACGAATGTTTTCCATCTGCTTGCTTGTAAATGAATGTTTATAAAGTAGTGATTGTATGAATTAGAAATATGATTCCTTAATGAAACTTGTTTTGGAAATACTTGATTCAAATATATAAAATCAATAAAAGATCAGTGCCTTGATTCCTTACTGATTTCATATCATTTCAAATGAAAAATCCTATGTTTAACCTTAGAGACAATTTTAATAACTTGTTAATGTAACAAGACCATCATATCAAAGGCTTCCATATGAATTGCAATTAAAATGTGACATCCAGTTAGTCTTACTGAATTTAACTTTACTTTGAAAGACCAGTAAGACAATTTAAAGTTTGCCAACCAATCCTTCAAACTGATATTCAAACTGAAAAATCAATCTTAATTACAAAAACATAAGATTGCGCAATGAAGCAACCTATGCAAATAGATTTATCCAAGGAACTGATCAATCCATTAAAAATATAGATACCATCATGAATGAGAAACACTTGAATCTTTATATTAAAAATAAAATACTTAAACTAGTTGATTTTAGTGCATATCCTCCATCAACTTGGTACTTCTAGACAACGAGTTCATAAGAAAATGCATAGAGATTGTCTTGATAAAAAAACTATAAACTTGTGATATCTGTCTCTCCTAAAAGATCCTCCACTTATAGATGAGGATTCAGTTTGAAAAATGAAAGGGCATACCCTTTCATTAAACTAAAATTAACAAAAAACTAACTAGCAACTAACTACCTAAAAACTGCCCTAACAAACTAAAACTATAAAATACAAAGTCACATCTTTAAACATCTTTTGATATCTATGGCTGGTCTCCAAGCATCTGATCACACTTCTGAATGTGCTTCAAATATCCCTCTGATTTGTAGGTATATGCATCATAGATAATATCTCTGGCAATAATCTCCAAAGTGATGAAGTTTTCCATCTTCTCGATTGTGTCTGTCATGTCAAGTACATCAGACCGGGAGCACTGAGAAGACTTTGGCACTACACAATCCATTTATCCTTATCCTTAATCTATCCATTCTGATCTTCAATTTCTGGAAAACTATGCTGTACTATTTCCTTAGATTCATTAAATTCATTTTGCAACTATGTGTCAAAGTCTTCATGCTTTTTCAACAGCTTTTGTATTACTTTAATGACTTTAGCATCTATATTGGCCATTGTCTTATCATGCAACAAATTTCCTAGTCTATTATAAATCCGATTGTGAGATATTGCATTATCCATATTCTTTTGATAAACAACCCAAAAATCTTCAAGGAAACCTTGCAATTTTTCAAATCTCTTAGTCAATAAAACAGAGGCTATGTCAGCCCTCACACTCTGCATTTGCCTTTTCAACTTTTTATTTTTCAGTTTCACTTCCTCACATTTCTTTTTCCATTGAGACCCATCATGGATTTGTGGCACATGCTGTCCTTGTTAGATACTTAGTTAGTCCCAAAGATACTGAGAGAGGGGGGGCGTGAATCAATGTATGACCGGTAGATGAAAGATTTAAACTTATTTGCAACTTTACAATCCAAATTAATATATCGGTAAGAAAATAATAATGCAATAAAGAGAAACAAAAGAATAAGCATCAATGCACACCATAACACATATATTTTTGGCAAAGAAACCCGGTAAGGGAAAAACCTCTGTGGGATTTGTGACCCACAATATTTACTCACTAGCCAATATGAATAAATATTGCTAAGTACAATAGGGGCCTGCACATGTAGAAAGGCCAACTGCCTAGAGCTCACTGCTCAACACAAAAATGGAGTCACACTGACTACACAATTGGATGGTTAAATCCAATAACAATGTACTGCTCAAAATAGCATCTGCAATGCTGGATTTAGTACCGGTTTAAGCTCTGTCTGATACCTCTGCCAAAACCTTGCTTCTCTATGCTCTACTATTATTCGCTCTCAAGATAAATACATCAAAGTGCATATACAATTATTTGCTAACTTAACCTATCATATATTACCGCTTCCTTACATTACATACCATATCCTTACTTACATTACAAATGACCTACAAGATCTCATATATATATGAGTCTTTACAATACATCACGTTGGCTATATAAATATAATATTACATTACAATACATTTTGCATAAACAATATTATTTCCAAGTCGGCTTGGATTGTCAGTATGATCTGCTGTTGGTGTAAATGGATGCTGGTGTGAATAACCCTTGTAGTGACTGTCGATGCCGGTAGGTGAAGTCTGTTGCTGGTACCCTGTTACCAGTTGGTTTCCATCAATGACAACATCAACCATTCTCATTTGAGTGTATAATGCCAACAATCTCCCCCTTTGGCATTGATGGCAACACTCATGAGAAAAATCAAAACTGATATCCAAAATTTGAAGTCCAAAAACTGAGAGTGCTCCCCTTGAGCAAATGATCTCCTTTTGTATATTTTTCTCATTACACAACTTCCCCTTTGACATTAATGACAAAGGATGTCAAAAATATCAAAAAATTAAAATTTACCTAGATACCTGTAGCCGATTATGTACAATTTGAAAAATGTTTGCCAAAACTAAGTTAAGACCTTGCAAAAACTTTGTATTGTCAAAAATTACAGTCTCTGTCTACCGGATCATCCCGGTGAGATAATGCATCTGTTGCTCCTGTGATCTTTCCCCTTGAATAGTTGCCTTAGATAACTCATTCCGATGTGTTAACAAATTATCCAATCTAGGACCAAGTTTGTTCTTTAACTCCCAGGTTTTCATCTTTAACCTTGCTTTCTCTCTTTCCAATTTCTCAATCTTCTCTTCATAAGTGGCCATCTCTTGATCCAAAACTGATGTTAGTTCTGAAGAACCAATCATATTATTACCAATGTCATCAATCTCTTTCTGTGTTTTCTTTATTTTCTCATCAATATCTTCTGTTAGATGGTGAGGTTTGCATGCTTCCCTATACAATTCCTTGTATTCCAGAATGGTGGAATTCAATGTCGGTAACAATGAATCAATCTGTCCTGTACAATCCTTTATTTTTTTATCAAAGAATTCATCCTTTTCCTTATTAAATCTTTCTTGAATGGTCTCCTCATTTATCTTATCTACAGTTTGAATGTTAGAAGAAATGAATTTGGACAATGTGTCCAATTTACCTATAGACCCAACAATGTGATCAACCTTGCATGCCGGTGCAATCATCTGCAAAATTGGTAAAGAATCATCAATAGGCTTAAATGCTAAGACATTGAATTCTGTTATCTTCTTAATGGAATCTAGTAATACACCAGTAACATTTGTCAGTCTGTAATCCATAGTAGAAGTACTGGGAGGAGTGCTAGGTTTTGCAATAATTTTCTTCTCTTCTCCAGATACTTGTTCAGTTACCTTAACCTCTTCTTTATCCACTTTCTCTTCCTTATTTTCATTTTTATTCTCATTCTTATTTTCTGCCAGTTCTGTTTGTGTCTATTCTGGTTCTTTTTCTGCTTCAACTGGTATCTCAACATTCTGCTGAGTGTCAACAGTCTTGACCGGTGATTCAGGTTTCTCAACATTTATAGCTTCAGATTTCTTCTCCTCTGCAATTTCCTTGTCCAATATAATATTGATGTCCTGAGTGTCAACATTCATTGTGAATAGAATGTTTGACTCAGAATCAACATTATCTATTTTCACTTCCTCTGATATCTTTTTAGGCTCATTTTGCATTTTTGCCAGTGCCTCTGATACTACCGGTGGGGTGTCCTGTGCCAGTGGCGGTAAGTTGTCCTTAACTGTGATGTTAGGTACACTGCCAACCTTACTCTTACCCTTAGCTACTTTTTGATATACTTTGGTAAATGATTTATCAACTTTCTGTCTATCTTTCTCTTCTCTTTTCTCCTTCTCAACAAAGAATATATCCCACTTATCAGTTGTTTCATCTACAATCTCTTTTACTCTATCGGCCATAACACTAACTTGCCGGTGACCACTCACAAAAATAGTCCTGTTAACTTCATATATTAAGTCATCTATTTCTTTCTTAGAATTAACAGGATGAACCGCTAACAGTGCCTCAACCTTCAATTTCTTATCTAACTCCATAACGAACATTCTCTTTGCTTCGAGTCTCAAGTATAAATCATTAGGAAGAACATCTACAACCTCAATAAGAACCTTCTTATATATCCCCAGATACAAAATAATGCTCTCCTCAATGGTATCCTTATCAAAATCAATAAAAGAATGATAGAACTTACTAACATTACTAAGATTTCCTTGTTGAGTTATTTCATTTATCAGTTCTGCCGATGAAAGAGTATCAGGTACCTTTTGTTTTGATTGCTTCTTTGGTGTGACTTTCTTCTTCTGACCACTAGGCTCTCTCACAGCCTGTTGTTTCTTTCTAAGTGTTCTTTATTTCTTCAGAGATGGAGCAGGTGCCGGTGAGGGTTTTCTTTTCTTTCTTTCCACCCTTTTGAATTCTGCAGCCTTGTCATTGTCAGAGTTAGATGAGGTAGCCACAAGAGAAATATGTGCTACCGGTTGCTGTTCTGATTTTATTTCTTGTTCAACAAAACCTCTCATCGGATCAAGTTTCAACAAGAACTTTTTAACAACTTCAACAAACTTTGAAGCATCTTTTATTACTTTGTCTCTTTTCTTCCTCTGCTTTTGCATAGTAACATCACTCTCTATAGTTTCAACATTTCCAAAGATCTTCTCTGTCGGTTCCGGTGGATCATCTAGGAGTATCTTGGCATAAGATTATAAGATGTGTGAATCCACTTCATAACCCATCTTTGTTATCCAGATAGTTCTAGGTCTAACTGCCTCCATCCATACTTTATCTCTTTTAATCACAAAGCATATCTGTTTGTCATATTTGTCTACAATGCTCTGAGGGATTCTTTCCCTTTGTCTCATTTTTGCTTAAAATTCCTTGAAATACTCTTTTACCAATTTGTCACCATCCGAGCCTATGCTGATAATTGCCTCCTTAATCTGTTTTCCAACAGAAATATCATAGGCAAAGTCCTTGTGACCAATACTGGGAATCTCCTTTGAGAAATATAGCATTAGGCATACAATTAAATTCCCAAACTTGAATGTTCCCTTCTTATCACCTTTAATTTTATCCAAATTTTCTAATAGTTCATCTTTCGACCATTCACAAATGTCAATTTTAGCATTATTCATAATCATCTCATAAGCACTATGAATGCATAAAATTGAAACAAAATTCAGCCTATTAGTATGAGCAACTTTGTATCCAATAACCATATTAGCATATTTGACATTGTTATCGGTTATATCACTAACCCTAAGTGATTTGTTATCTGATGTTGTGCCGGTTAGGTTCATAACTTCTTTGTTTGGAATTTTCTTTTTCTTATCAGGCCTAGTGCTGGTAGAAGGTAAACCAATAACCACCTTAATTGCTTCCTTAATGATCTTGAAAACTGAATCTAACCACAAAAATTCACCGTGAACTCTATTGAGAACATAATGGACAATCTCATATGAAAATTCAGGCATGTGAAGAAGGTTAATGAACCCTAAATCTTCAACAACCTTGTGTTCCGGTTTGACTGCACCTTGTTTGTTAGTGATAACATTCATGAACACATTCTTTAAATCCTTGAACCCTAAATCTTTGATGTTACAGTGAATGTATGCCCTAGGGTATTCAGCAAACGCAACTCCTCTCAAATTTTTTGAAAATGCACCAATAGAGTCATCCAACTTTGCTATCTTAGGGATGATCTTAAAGACTAGTCTAGGACGCTTGATATTTTCCACAATAGTAGGGTTTACAATGAATTCAAGAATGAAGGATGAAGAAGCCATTTCGTAAGATAAATACCTTTTACTGTCGAATGCAAGTGAAAGCCTTGGATGCCCTGAAAGACCTTTGCTACTTCGCTTCTAGAATGTTGGTGCTCAAATTTTGTTCTCTTCGAATGCTTGAATGCTTTGGTAAGTTGAAATGAGAAATTCAAGTGCTTTATAACCAAAAAGTTAACTTACAACCGCATTAATTGCTTCGCCGGTGAAGTGAATTTCCAACATATGTGCTGGTAAAGAAGAAATATGACTTCTTACCACCAACTATGGGTAAATGCATGATCTTAAATTAGTTTCCTTACCCCTAAGGATTATTCCTTAGTTAGATGAAGAATCTCCTACTGGTGCAAGATTACTTTGTTCTGTCGGTGTATAGATAGATTCATCATTTCTCTGATCTCTCTTCCTGATCCATTGTTTAGTGAATTGTTTCTTTATTTCATTTACCTTTTCTTTGCCTTTGTCATTAAATCCTTTGTTGTTTGTTGGTACACTCTTACTTCTGCAAAATCTTACAATATGCCCAATCTTGTTACATGCATAACAGGTTGCATTGTTTCTTTGAATAGATTTTCCATAACCTTGACCGGTTTGAGTTCTGCATTGATTAGATAGATGTCCAAATCTACCAAAAACATAGAATTTCACATTCATTCTACAATTTCCTGAGTTATGACCATTTTTTATTGCATTTGGAACATTGACCCATGGGTAAGTTTGTATTCTGATTATTCCTAAATCTGCACTGATTTGCTCTATGAACAATTTTGTTGCAATTAAAACATTTGCCATTGAATTTATAAGCATTAGGTCGCCTTACCGATTTGCTGTGATCATAATTGTTTGTAGTTCCAAAACTTTCTCCATGTTCAAATCCAAGTCCAATTGTTTCTCCATCAGGTTTTTGACTTTTTCAGCATATTATCAAGCTTGTCTGAACTCTTCTTGAATTTGTCTTTGTATTCATTTGCAGCGGCCAACTCACTTTCCAAAGTACTAACTTGTCTCATAAGTTCCTCTTTGTCATATTGCATATCATTTTCATAACTAAGCCTTAGAGATTCATTTGATATTTCATTAAGTCTTCTGGCCAATTCTTCCTCATTCCTCTTTCTATCTTCAATATCCTTACATAGTTTCATGGTTAAATCTTGCATCTCATTCCTCATGTTACTATTCTCTTGTCTTAGTTTCTCTACAATATCTCTAAGAGTTTATTTTTCTTCATCATCTTAGTTTTTGCAGTTGCACATGCAATTATTTTTTCTTATTCTTTGCTATGACCAGGTTATCTTGAAGTGCTTTGATGAATTCCTGAGTAGATCTGAGTTCATCTTCCAGTTTGATATTCTTCAATTTTTCTATATCAAAATCTTCAAGAGCTCCTTCCAACTATTGTCTCAAACTTTCCATTAGTACTAGTTTCAGAATCTTCCTCAACCCGTTAGGCTTCTGCAAATAGAGGACCATAGTCTGATACCAATTGTTAGATACTTGGTTAGTTCCAAAGACACTAAGAGGGGGGTGAATCAATGTCTGACCGATAGATGAAGGATTTAAACTTATTTGCAACTTTACAATCCAAATTAATATACTGGCAAGCAAATAATAATGCAGTAAAGAGAAACAAAATAATAAGCATCAATGCACACCATAACACAAATATTTTTGGTGAGGAAACCCGGTAAGGGAAAAACCTCGATGGGATTTGTGACCCACAATATTTACTCACTAGCCAATATGAATAAATATTACTTATTGCAATAGGGGCTTGCACATGCAGGAAGGCCAACTGCTTAGAGCTCACTGCTCAACACAAAAATGGAGTCACACTGACTACACAATTGGATGGTTAAATCCAATAACAATGTACTACTTAAAATAACATCTGCAATGATGGATTCAGTACCGATTTAAGCTCTGTCTAATACCTCTACCAAAACCTTGCTTCGCTCTGCTTTTCTGTTATTCGTTCTCAAGATAAATACATCAAAGCGCATATACAATTATTCACTAACATAACCTATCACATATTATCGCCTGCTTACATTACATACCATATCCTTACTTACATTATAAATGACCTACAAGATCTCATACATATATGAGTCTTTACAATACATCATGTCGTCTATACAAATATAATATTACATTACAATACATTTCACATAAACAATATTATTTCCAAGTTGACTTGGACTATCGGTATGATTTGCTACTGGTGTAAATGGATGCCGGTGTGAATAACCCTTGTAGTGACTACCGGTGCCGGTAGGTGAAGTTTGTTGCCGGTACCCTAATACCAGTTGGTTTCCACTAATGACAACATCAACCATTCTCATCTAAGTGTATAATGCCAACGATCCTCCTCTTTTTAACAATTCTTCATATAATCCCTTGTACTGATCACTTTGACCAATTGTGCTTTATTAAATTTTGAAATATCAATACCCATATCAACAGTAACAATGGGATATACTTCACCAATTTTTAATTTCATCATGTGACCAAAGGCTTTATCCACATCAATGATTTTTGGCCTCTTATTTGGAGGGTAAAGAGCCCATAAAAGAAAAGCCTCTTCATTCTGGTCAAATCTAGAGCCGACATACACATAATTTACCCCCTGAATATCCAATTTAAAATCCTTATTCTCAGAATGTAATAGGCTATCAAAAATAAATGATGCACTCATGTCCCATCCTGGAAAGATGATGATGCCTGCTTCACTAAGAAGCTGTCTTCCCCTTTGAGGGGTTATAGTGGTCAATTCTAAACTGATTTCTTCCTTTAGTTTCCCCAATAATTGTGATTCTTTTTCAGGGGTTACATTTGGGATAGAGTCTCTCCATTTTTTCCCTTTGAAATTATATAAAAACAATTTAAATTCTTTTGAATTAATAAAAAAATCATCAGACACAAAGGCAGAATACGCATTGTATCTTGCATCACTATGGATGTTCAGCATGACAACAGTTTGCTCTTGCAAGTCTAGCTCTTTTGCCATGTTTGGTGCTTGATGCCTAGATACCACCTCAACTTCTTTGGACTCGCCTTCACTCTCTTCTTCTTTAGTTTCCATTTATTGCAATCTCTTTTTCTTTTCTTCCAATTTCTTGTTTAATTCATCAATGGCCATCTGGGCCCCTTCCTCCTCCATGTTTCTAAACATGTCATCTGCTTCCAAGTAAACATGAATAAGATCTCCCAGATTTTGACTTTTCTTGCAATTGTGAATATATCCCTTAGGGTCATAATTGACCCTAGCAACATATTTGAACAAATTGTATTCTTCAATCAGTTTCCTATCAATGGCTTCATAAGCCTTTGTTGATACAATGGTAAAATCCCCATAACTAAGAGTCCCAGGAAGGAAAGTCCGCTTATGAATACCCCCAAAATGTTTGGCATTCGAAACACTTAACTGTCTCAGAATCTCCAGATAAGCAATTCTATCTAGTACAAGTTTTGGCAACAGATATGGGGTTCCTTCAAAACCATAAATCCTGAAGCAAGTAAAATCCTTGTGAACAAACCAACAACCCCAATTGTGATTGACAATACCTCTTTCATCAAAAACAACAAGTCTAATAAATCTTTTAACTTTAGTGTAAATAGATCCTTCACACGTGACACCATACATATGGTATAATGGCTTTACTATTAGCTCTTCAAACTTGATGTAGTTTGATTTCACATATTGTGAATCCCAAACTGATGTCCACATCTGTACTGGTTGTTCTTTACCCGCTCTGTCCACTGTGTTCAATTTTAAATTCATTGGCCACATACCCCTAAATCTTCCATAAAATAAAATCAAATGCATTAACAACAAGTAAAACTTGAAAGTGGGCTCCCTATTATCTCCAAGGTTCAAGAAACCTTCATGTAATTTTTCTACAACATAAGCATCATAATCAAAGGGTCTTGGCTCATACATCTGTACATTTGGTGCTAACACCAATGACCCAATATTAGCTACTTCAGGGACCTCTATACCTCCAGCCCGTCCGCATGACATATAGGTGTATTGTAAGCAGTGTGTGAAAATGTCCATGTTGAATGGGGGACCATCCTCTTCGATTAGAATGCCCTTCTCAACCCTGTGGAAAGCTAAGTTCCACCCTTTGTAAGTAGTATCCATTTTAACAAATTCCTCCTCTAGTTCTTGAAACGACAAGGGTACATCAGGGCTAGGGTCTAAGCTAAAAACTTCATCTATGGTGCCATGACTAAATCTGATTAACACTTTGCCATTTGGAAACTGAAATGCATCTCTTCACAAAATTGTAATTTTTGACCAAGACTTCCATCAATCTGATATTTATGAAAATATTTGGAACAACTAGTTTACCTAAGTTGGTTATCCACGGGTTACAAATTGGCACTTCTCTATCCTTTCTCAGAAAATGAAACAGGAAAAGTTCATAACCTCTCACCTTTGTCCACACATCTTCAACCCCTTTAAACCTATCCTCAAGTTGGTCTTTTTTGGGCAAATGTTGTTTCGACCTCCTTGATTTTGGGCCTGGGGACTGCAATTGATCAATGATATCTTGATTCGGTTTCCATGTAGGAGGGACTTCTGTTGTTTTGGATTTTTTAAAAGAGGATTCAAAGCCCTTAGCACTCCTCTTTCTTCCTGATGAACTTGCACCTCCATGATGCATGATGAATTGTGAGCAATAATTCTCACCTTGTGTGTTTATTACTAAGATGCAACCTGCATTTGGTTCTTAATTTGCCTTGTGTGAGCCATCAATCTACTCAATTGCACACATTAAATACAGGTTGCTTTGGTTTTAGTTTTGAATTGTGTCTTTAACAACTCATCGGTATATGCTTTCTCGACGAATTACTCCCTTGGCGCCATCGACAATATTTAATTCCTTAAGTAGCTTTATTTTTTATCGGTGTGTGTCTTCCTGAGCCCTCCATCAGGTATCGACATAACCTTGAACAACCTCTACTGATAGTTACTTTCCCCTCGATGAATCTCCTGCTCTATTATTTCCATCATGCATCAGGATAGCTTGAAATGTTACACCCCAATCTCTTTAAGTTGTACTGATGACTAAGGCTTCTCTTACTATCGGTGTAAGTCTTACCGATAGCCTTATCGACTATCTGCAAGACAACAATTCACATGTTCCGATAGCGAAAGTCACATCAATGATACTTTAGTAATGACTCGGTCGGTGTATATCCTCCCGATGTGTCTATTGGGTATCGAAATAACTCCTATCCCCTTTCACCAATAGTTAATAACTTCCTGATGACCTTTGGATTTTTTAGGGTGCTTTCTTTGGGGTAGGCTACACCGATGGTTTGATTTGCAGACTTGTGGAGTTCTAATGGACTTCTTCCATTTCTCTTCCACTTCTAGAAATCCATACTTAAAGACATCCATACTGTCTTGTTGCTTAAAGAAAATGGAGAACTAAATGGTACTAATATTAAGAAGATACATACTCATCATGAGTAATGAGAAATAAACAAGCTTGTCAAGCTTGAAATCAATGTGTAAGGCTAACTGAGCCATTTTGTCAAAAGTTGTCAAATAGTCCTATTCAGGTCCTAATTGTTCCAATAATGTAAATGTACCCATGGAAGGGTAATAAAGGTTTAAGATGTTGTTTTGAGTCCATTCTAAGGTGTTCAAAGTATCTAAGTAATGTTTAGTGGTCATTCATGTCAAAAGGCAAAAGTTGTCAAGGTGTCACTAAAAAGTTGTAATGCAACAATGCATAAAATGTTGTCAAATTTTACATTTCGGTCTTAGGGGTAGTTGGAATAGTTATAGAACCATGAGAGGCTATAAAATCCATAATTTATTCAGATTAAGCATGTGTGACAGAGTTGGAGGAAAGTCTTGTAAGGCTAGATCAAATAAAGCCTCTGACTGTCACTTAATTCTGCAGGGTTGTGACAATTATAGGGTTGTATATCAGTTTGAAAGTAAAAATTCCATGTATTGTTTGCTGGATAAATAGGAAGAAAGTGTATTGCTATAAAGTATGTATTGGAATTTTTTTTGATGAAGATTCAATGAGAAAATTGATATTTTGTTCAATACTTTTAACTATTGTTTTTGACAGTCATGATTATTTGCTGGTTTAGATGTTTTTCCTAATAAGATTTGGATTGAATCCAGCCCCTAATAACCTATTTGAGGTTCTAGAATGAAGAGTTATCTTTAATTCAAGACAGGTTTGAAGGTCATCCATGGATTATAAAGAAATTCGTAACAGTTTTTGTCAAAACTGTCATAAAACCCTTGTTGACAGGGTTGCAACAAAAGAATTTGATTATAACTCTTAATGTAACCACTCAAGTTTCTTCATATTTTAGATTTTAATAGTCCATTCAATTCTCTTTCATATGAAGTTGGTTTCATGTTGACTTCTTTGTAAATTCATCATTCCTAAGTTGATTCTATTAGATGACACAATAATAAGGTTTCTCTTTTTTTAAAACTCAAATATTTTTCATCAACTTGCCAAAATCAAGCTTCTTTTTTAGCCAAGAAAACTATCGAAATAAAATAGTCTTCATAGTTGAAGAGAGTCTAAGTTTAAGTAAAATTTCAACTTCTATATAACTAGTTCTAAGAATACTTCCATACTTGTGGTATCCTTTTGCGTAGTTTGTGAAGGTTACGCACCGAAGTTTCGATAGCCCAACTTTTTTGCGTGTGAAGAAAGACCATGTCAAAAAATATCAGCGAAGAACAAAATAAGGAGACAATTGCTAGATTGTGGTCTAACTTGAAAAGAAAAGGTGATGGAAAATATTATTGTCCCTGAAAAATTTGTAAGGGCTTAAAGACTAGAAGACTTCTAATCAAAACAACTAAGAAACATTGTAGGCAACATGGTCACATTGAAGGGGGACATGATTATCATCCATTGGTAAGTTGTTCATTATATCATTTTAACAATTTATATACACAAGAAATCACTTCATGATGAGACCACGATCATGGTTTATTTATGTTGATCATTTTTATATAGGTCGAGCTCCCCAGGGCACATGATATGGACCAACACAACCCGGAGAATATATTTTTCAAAGTGGAGGAACATGGAGGTGTGAATATCAAAGCTGAAGATAATGATCCCATGGAAGATGATGATCATGCGTCAGAAAACACAATTGAAGATGATGGTACAAATACATTGATCCATGACACATTTAGTATTGGTGCAACTGATCATGATGATCACAATGACTTTGATGTTGTTCATGATTTACATGTACTTGAGAAGGCATACGAGCCCCTTTATGAAGGCTCCCAAACAACTCTTCTCTCCGTTGTATTGTTGTTGGTGAACTTCAAGGTTATGCATGGTTTATCCAACATAATAATCTCACGTATGTTAAGGTATGTCATATATGTCATTATAGTTAATAAAGGGTGAATCATGTACCATTAATATTCTTTATATTAACAAATTAATATTTTGTAGATTGATAGTTGAGTTTTTGTTACCACCATCAAATATTCTACCTCGCTCATACTGAGAATTATCTTCCATTCTGAAAGATATGGGAATGGAGTATCAAACAATAGATGCTTATCCTAATGATCATATTATATATCATAAACAACATAAATTTGCAATAGAATTCCCTGAATGTCATATCAGTAGATATCGAACATATCAAATAACAAAAAAGGTGCCTCGCAAGGTTCTTCGTTATATTCCCATTATTCCACGTAAGCAACGATTAGTATTCTGAAAATCTCGGCCAATAATACTCATACCCTCATCAGTAAGCTTGATGATGATAAGGAAATCCAGGAAATTGACCTGGATGCTGAAGGTATAGGGGAAGCTCAAGGTCCCAAAACCCGCACCAGAGGCAAGAGGAAGGAAAAGAAAATGAACAAGGATCTGGAAGGCAGAGGACCTGCTAAAGAAAATTGCAATGTAGCGTCTCCTCGGTTTCTTTGCTGTGTTTTGTTGTTTTGCTGTTCTTACTGTTCACTGGTCTTTTGGCTAGTCGTTATGTATGCGGACTTTTAATCCTTTTGATGCTCTTTTTCTTTCCATGATGTAATGGTTTCGGGTCCTTAAAACCCATTTTTTAACCAATCAGAACGATTATTCAGGTGCACTAGCTTGGCACAATTTATGGATTACCATGCATGCAATAGAAGTCACGATGACATTATTCGAATGCCTATGGATGGTTCAACATTTATGGACATAGAGAAAAAGTGGCCACACTTTAAAGAAGAACCTCGTAATCTCAATCTTTCATTGGCAGCGGACGATGTCAATCCATTTGGAGAGATGAGATCTGTTTACTCGGTGTGGCCAGTTTTTGTTATCAACAATAACATTCCTCCATGGATGTCAATAAAGAGGGGGCACATAATTTTGGTGATGATTGTTCCAGGTATTTTATAATTTAATAGTCATCTACATTTAATTATAAATATTGCAGTAAAATGGTCATAATAATTATGTAATGTTTTTGTTCATTCAACTAGGTAAGTACCAAGTTAAAGATATGAACGTGTATATTGAGCCTCTTATCGACAAGTTGCTAGAGTTATAGAATGGTGTCACTATGTATGATGTCTCTAGACCAATAGGACAAAGACAATTTCAATTCCATGCAATGCTTGTATGGACAATACATGATGTTCCAGGGCTAACACATTTCTGTGGTATGTTACAGTGTTCAAGTTACGCATTATAATTATAATTATAAAAATTAACATATTTAATCCAATTATACATTATCTTGTAGATCTTCAAACAAAGGGAAAATTGCATGCCCATTTTGTAGTCCAAAGATGAAATCCCATCACTCAAAAAGTTTAGGAAAGCAGGTGTTTGATGAGTATAGGCACTTCCTCCATAAAATCATAAGTATCAAAATACTGAAAAATATCTTTTCAATGGGAAAGAAGAGACTACATCAAAGCCACGAAGAATGACACCTTACCTATGGAAGTTGGAATATAATAAAATTAATCGTCAAGGTAATGTCATTCTATCTAATGGTTTATGTTTGGAATTTGTATTTTTCTATTGTGTTTTGTTTACTGATGATGTAATTGATGATTGTGAAGGTCATCAAGGCATTAATGGCCACCTTCCAAAGGGACTAAAAAGTTATCTGAGACAATTTAGTAGGTTGCCCTACTACGAGCAGCTACAAATTGTGCATTTGTTTGATACTATACATATTGGAAAGAATATAATAGAGACATTATGGAAAATATTGGTGGGAGGGCGTGACAAAGAAAAAATGTCAAAATTTGTAGTGACATTCAGGAATCCAATCATGCAATGAAAAATGTCATTCAATCAAATAGAAATGGAGACCAAATTAATATAAGTGCCCTTCCTTGGTTATTAATGGACCAACAAAGCAATGCTATAAAAGAAGTCATATGAAAAATTTGATTTCCCACAGGATTTGCTGCGAACATAAACAATCTCATATCAAAGAAAAGTGAATTTGGGCCAGGGATGAAAACACACGATTGGCATACTCATTAAGGTAATTCATGTTCTTGTTTATTTACTAAATATTTGTATACTACACATACTTTTCATTGTATTATGTTAGAAAACAATGAAAAAATCATTTCATAATTGTTGCAATACGTTCTACCTCTATCTCTCCCAGACAAATTTGACAATAATGTCAAGCAAGTCATATATGATCTTGGAAAATACATGAGGTGAGTAGTGATCTTTGTTCAATTTGTTGTATAAATAATATATTTGTGATTTGTTTTACTTGTTATGTAATATATTGTATATTATTTTGTAAAGTCTCATTTATATATTTTTGCATCTTGAATCTCTTCTAGGTGGTTGTCATCTAAAGAAATCCATAAAGAAGATAAAATATTGGAAGAGAAAAATTCCTCATTTAGTGTGTGAAATGCAAAAGTGTCTACCTTCAATTTTTTTCAATGCACAAGAACACTACCTCATACACCAAGTTGAGGAGACTGGATTGTGTGGACCTTTACACACTAGGTCAATGTGGATGGTTGAGAGGCACTTTAAATTTTTGAAGGCTTTGGTTTGACAAAGAGAACATCCTGAGGGTTCTATGGTGGAGGGATATATGGTATACCAGACTATGGTGTACATTGCTGAATATCTTCCTAAGTTTGCAGCAGAGATCCACGTAGATCACATTTTGGATCCCAACCCCATTAACAAATTCAAAGGGGAGTACTTGATGGGGAAAGGTAGATTGAGAAAAGTGAGAGGTAATTATAAGATGTTATTGTAGTTAATTAATTCTTAATCTTCTAAATAAATCGGTTGTAAGTTGTCTATTAATTATTTGTATAATTGGTCAGGAGTGGGATGCACTATATTTGTATATTGCAAACAATCTTTATTGGATGACGGTGTGGATTGAACGATGTCAACATTCTGGTTGCACATTAACATGGGAAGGTGTGGCTTCATTGGTTAAAGAAGCTCATCGTAATGGAGATTCCAATGTTACGCAAAGGGAAATTGATTTAGCATATGGTTTAAGAGATAAACAGGTACGTATAATTTCGTTAATCACTCGCATGTTTATCAACTCACGATGCAATAATTTTTACATATTTGACATATTGCAGGTCAAACACCACAATGCTATGTGCTGCAATGGTCATAAATTTTGCATCAAAAAGTTGGATGACATGAAGAAAAATTGTGATTCTGGGATAACTGCAGTCTTTGAGGTGACCAATATTTCATCGAGAAACGACATACATCCTCAAGAGTCTTAAAATCGATACTATGGTATTTTGGATGATATACTTGAGTGTGACTTTAATTCCTTCAAATTAGTTCTGTTCATTGTCAAATGGTATAGGCTACGACTGAATAAAAATGATCTTGATAGAACTATTATTGAACATGATAATGGATTTACAATGGTTAATACAAGGTCATTTGAGCCAATTGGGGATGAGCCCTATGTTCTTCCAAGCCAATGTGAGCAGGTATTTTACTCAGAGGTTCCACATAAACTGAGTTGGTCATTTGTTTTTTAGACATGATCCAAGAGGAAGGCTGATAAAGTATAATGAGATGGAAGAAGAAGATAGCAAAGAAGTAGAAGATGATGATGATGATGATGATGATGATGATGATGATGATGTTGTTGTTGTTGTTGTTGTTGCTACTGCTGCTGATGATGGTGGTGATGGTGATGGTGATGATGATGATGATAATGATGACGACGGAGATGATGATGACGATGACAACGATGATGATGATGATGACAATGACGACGACGATGATGATGACGACAACAACAATGACGATGATGATGACGACGACGATGATGACGACAACGACGACGACGACGACGATGATGAAGATGATGATGATGATGATGGTGATGATGATGATGGCGATGATGATCATGATGGTCATGATGATGAGCTGGATGAAGAAGAAGATCAATGACATGAATGAAATGTATGACATTTTTTGAACTTTGTGTTTATTTATGGAATTTGGACTGTTTATTAGCTATGCGATGGATGGTGATTTTAAATACATATGTAATGATACATTTGACATTTTTTGAACTTTGTGTTTATTTATGGAATGTGGACTGTCTATTAGCTATGTGATGGATGGCGATTTATGATACATATGTGATACATATGTGATGCCTATGATTCTTAATTACATATATGATGATACATATGTGATGCTTATGATGCTCATGATACATATGTATTTATTGTTTATCAAATTATAAATGTAATTCTTATGATGCTCAATTGTTGGTGCTGATTTCATGTATATTTTGTGTGATGCTGCCACCCTTGGTGTAAATAGGTAATTGAATATAAACATCATCAACCTTTTAGTTGAGGATCCTGCACAGTCTACGTAAAGTAAAGGTAAGGAATAAAAAAATATACAATGATTATGATGATTGCATATTGTTCATGTTGTGTACTATGTAATTTTTAGTATACGTATCATGTAATTTTTAGCTAACATAAGATAATTGAATTACATATGTAGGAACCTGAACCCCTTTGATGAGGATCTTGCACAGTCTCATGGATTGACAGGTATGAGTCAATACACCCTATAGAAATAGTTTATTTTAAAAAAATTACTAGGAAAACAAACTTCCTTAATTCTTCAAACCTCGACATTAGCAGCAAATCTAATACAATTATCAACTCTTGAGGCCCCAGTTAGACTTATTCAATTTTTAATCTCAACGTCAACTTCAGGGCCGACTTCTTCATCAATATTACCCTCATTTGCAAAATATCTCTCTCATTACCAACTAACTCTCTCATTTGATGGAGTGCAAGTACCACCAAATAGGTATTTGTCAGATGTGTCTTCCTCGAGTGAGGGAAATGTAGGAATAGTCGATGATAGTGAGACATCTAGTAGGTCTAAAATAGGGAGATCAACTAGAGGTCAAAAGATTAGAAGAAGATTCAATAAATGCATGAAATTTTTCCTTGCTCAAGGGGGGTCATGTTCTTATGATGATGAGACCAAAGGCAAAATTGAGGTGCCCTTGAGGTACAAACATCTAGAGAAGCAATGGGTACCCAAGGAACTTCCTCCAATAAACATTGATTTTTGTGTTAACGAGAGGATATATCGCATACCACCTTTGTCCTTACATGGTTTGGGCCTATTTCCCATGGATGACATAAAGGTCTGTTACAGCAAATTTGCTAAATTGATGGAGTATGTTGGACCTTGTTACAATTACAAAAATTGGATGCAGATTGTTCGATATAAAAAAATTATACGTAGGTATGCACTGTCAGCAAATTATATACAACATAAATATAATGATCAAAGTAAACGAGTGGCTGTATACATTGATGGAAGGCCAAAAGAAAGAGGGAATATTGCAAGTTTTATAAATAGTACGTGACCTGGGTCAACTAATAAGTAACCCAATTGCATATTTGAGGCGCGTGAGGGAAATCATGTATTCGTATGTGCGATAAAATTGATAAGTGCAGGGGAAGAGCTGCTAATCGATTATAATTTGAATCATATAGATACAAACAAAGTTACTAACATGGGGGTGGTACGTACTATATACCATTTAAACCAACCTCCAATTAATGACTCCAATATACCATCTTATTATTAAGTTTTTTTGCTAAGTCTATTGGTTTCATTTTGCTAACGTGTTTATATATTTTCTTTGTCATAGGGAGACCTAGATACATCACATAACATAGATAGGGATGTAGGTCCCAATACTTCTACCGAGCAGATAAATCTCATTGTAATTGTACAAATTAGATAGAAGAAAACTGTCACATTATTATGTTATTTTCTTGAGTGTTTTGGAGTAATTTTGATAGTGTTAATAATATTCTTGTCATAGACAGATGTTTGGGGAAAGGGAAAGCAACCTACCTTACATCAACACCTCAGCACAATATTAAGCGATGAGGACTACACATTTTCCACAAACCCTGTAGAAGTGATAAAAATATCTATCACAAAAATTAATAAAGAGATTGTTGCTTTGGTATGCATGACCCCTCAGACTGATGAGATAAAAGTAGGGTGAATCAATTGATGAAAGCAATAGAAAACATGCGAGTAAGCAGTAATGAAAGGTTTAATTATAACAAAGTTCAATAATGGTTTATATTTTATACTTTTTTATGTCACTAACTAAAATATGTACATGTTGTTTTTACATAATTTCATGTGTCATCATCAACCTGGTGGACATGATTAGGGTATTGCAGGTAGTGTAGGTGATGACCATGTTCTATAAATTAAAACCACTCCTTCTTTGGACTTGTGAACTTGCTTTTTAAATGCTAGTGTTATTTACACATGCCTTTCCCTGTCTATACTATTGCTCTCTCTCTAGAATGAATAATAATAAGTTTTGTGTGTATATATGATTGTAATAATAGTTTATTAAATTGTTAATGAAGTATTTAGTTGCACAATTAGAAGTTCTCATTTGATATGATCTGATCATTTATATTTTAATTTACTATTATTAAATTATATTTCAAAGTAGGGACATTACAAAGACCAATAAGACAGTGTGAAGTTTGACAACATGAGATAGCACATTGAAGCAATCTAAATAAATAGATTCCATGGACTATCTTTTGTAAGGACAATACTAGTTTATCACTTACACTGCCCTCTTGTCATAAATTTCCATACCTTTGTCTTTCATCAAAACCTACCTTCCTTATTCTCCTTCATACTATTGTATCATTAATATTAGAATCAAACATTTAATAAAGGTTCATATTTCTTTACAACTCTTAATAAAGGTTCATCCTTGTTTACAATTCTTGCAGTTTTCATATATTTAATGTATTATTCTTCAGGTGCTGCCCATGTTCCTGTGGAAAGGCTGCCTCATTCAAGGTTATCCCCATCTGTACTGCCAACTACAATGTCGGCAATAGGAAACATGCAGACGTTCTCTATTGCTTGTCATGTTGACCTGCCCACTGTTGGTAGATCTCTCTTTTTCTCTCTCTTTTGTTATGTGTTTATTTCTCTTGAAGTGTTCTTTCTTGGGGGCATTTCATAGTGGATTCATTTTTTGCAACACAAGATGCACATGAGGCTGCACCAGAGGCAAATACTAGTGATAACATAGCATCATTTCTTGGATCTTCCCATATTGCTAGTACGGGAATGTTGTAGACCACATTGGTGGTGAGCGACAAAGATTTGATTCCCTTGAAGATACAGAAGGTTCCAGGTACTTTAAAATTATTATTATATATAGTGTAATTGTAATTTACTTACTGATCACTCATTTTGGACTAATTATCCCATGATGTTTTTGCAGGAAATGATATTTTTTATAAAAATCTTAATGACATTGCATTGCAAATGTTTGGGCCCACCATACGTAAAAGGTGGAACATCATATGTGAACTAACCTAATCCACTATTTTTATTTCACATCATTTCTAGAATAGTTTTCCTTTGATCCATTTATTGAACTATATTAAAGGTAGCTTCGGTTCATTTATGAATCTAATAGGTTTGTTTTTGCTTAAAAGGTGGAATGACCAAGAAAATAGGTTAAAAGATGAACTCACAAACTGTATGGTTGAGTTGTTCGAAAATGACACATTCGACAAAACCAAGCTCCTTGAAAAAGATGGCGCATATCTAAAGTATGTGAGGGACCAATACATGGCACATTTAGAGAAGAATGTAAAGTACGAGCGCCCCCCCATGATTCTAGAGAGGGAGTGGAAGGACCTGATTTTGGATGCAAAGGAGATAATTGAAAGAAAAAATGAAATACACCACTAGATGCCAGAAGAAGGTATGTGATACTATTAAGAATGTAATTATGTACTAATTACTCTTTATATTTACATAATCTAACATATTTCAAACTTTTCATAGACTGAGTGACACGTCAAGGCAACCAAGGCAAGACAAGAAAATCACAGGCAACACAAACTCAACTTTGGTGGTTATATGAAACTTGCAGCACAAATCGTAAGAATTAATAAATGAAATCGCATCAAAATATTTATAAATTGCAATCATTTTTTTTTTGATCAAACAATACAAGCAAAATTCATGATACTAAGCAAAAATGCAGGGCTCTGAATTCAATAGAGCGCCCACAGAAGATGACAAGAGAATTGCCTACCAGCAAGGCTATACAGCCGTGGCTGAACGGCTACGAGAATTGAGTGGGCAAATATGAGATTCTGGTGCATCCGTCACACAGATAAATAAGCTATATGAAAATAATTTTAAATTGAATACCTTACCAATAATATATTTGATGTTAAGTTCCAACATAAAATGAAATTATTTGTTTGAATTAAGAAAGCAATTATAGCAATGCGCATGACATTGGAATGCAACTTGATAATCATGGAACACAACCTCCACATGAAGGTCCGAATGTGCATCCTAGTAGTGGAGGTATTCATTTGCTATTCAATTTTTTTTATGTAATTATTAATACAAATAAACATCTTAAATTGTAATTGGTGTAGAAATTAATGTAACCTTTTTTGTTAATATTTTAGAGCATGCAGTCGGTGGTGACCAAGTGGAGCATGATTCGGGTAGACAACATTATGAACATGATGTTCCCCAATCAGGTAAAGAGAACCACTGTTATTTCTTTAAACATATTTAATTTCAATTGGTGTATTGATTAATGTAACCTTTCGTATTTCAAATCCAGAGGATCTAGAGGGTGTTCAACATGTTGAGGTTGAGGCTAAACAAAATGATTTCAAAGATGATGTGGCCCCATCAAGTAAAGAGTGCCATGATTATGTTCTTTAAATTAATGAAATACTTGTAACAAAAATAAAAAATGATTTGAATTTAACCCATTTCTTTGTTATTGCAGAGGATCCCCCTTTGCATCGATGTCCTCATCCTCAGAAGAGGACTAGGCATACATTGAGATCATGAGCAGAGGGTAGAATAACTGAAGAGGGGGGAAGTGATGAAGAAAACAATGCTCCACTTAGACTTTTCATAGCTTCAAAAAAAGAAGAAGAAGAAATAATTGTAATCTACATTATTTGATAATGACTGATTTTTATGTGTTAATGAATATAATTATGTGCTAATGAATGTTCATGAATGATATGTGTTAATTAATATTGATGAATGTTGTGTGTTAATGAATGTTATGTGTTATTGAACGTTATTTGATAATGAATGAATGTTAGATGTTAACGGGGAATTTAGAGTGATGTTAGGGGGGGGGGCAGGGGGAGTGGCCAAATGAGCTTCCACCTTCATGTGGTTGGCCCTGTTAAGTAGAGATTATTAAACTATTCTTGAAACCAAGCGAAGCTCAATAAGATAACACACTTTTCAATATTTCATTATGTTGCACAGTTAATTTAATTGAATAATGTATATTGAATCTTAATTGCAGGGTCCAACAGAGCCAACACGAACGACAACACCACAAGTAAGTGGTTTGTTTTTTAAGTTTTTTTTTCAAGATAATCTGGGAAGGTTCATCTGCAGTGTTATGTGTAACTGTGAAGGTGAGAAATTTATAGTTTTTGTGTTTTGACATTTATTTTTTGTTCCAGGTGGATGAATTGGAAGAGGTCAGTGATTACTATCAAAACAGGAGCCACTTTGATGAACTCATATCCGTGTTTGTGATGAGCAGCATCACTGGAAGGAACTTACATATTTATATATTCAAGATGATGAATATGATAGTGTTGCCACTACTATCATGAACCATTCTCTAGAGGCATGGGATCATATGCAATTGAAAGTTGTTGTAGTTAAAGTGGCCAATGTTGAATTGTACTACAAAGCTGTACACTTTTATTTGCAAGAACACCCAGATCTTATTAATGACCTCTTGAATGTCCTTGCCCTTAGGGTAGACCACACACCAGTGGTTGACATCATGCGTAAGGTATGGCTCTAAACTCTTATATTCTATTACTATTTTTAGGATTCCCGAGATGTCTTTCACTTGGGTATTAAGTTTTTCTAGATGTTCTCTTTAGCAGCTATTTGGTTTGGAAAAATTTCAAGAGTATCTTTTGTTTTGTTGTATTTGTTATCCACGCTGGACATCTCCATCTTGTGAAGCCGTACATGGTTGCAGTATAGAGCAACAATGTAGCTGTTGTTAATGAGGCTTTGAATTAAATTTATGTAGAAGAGAAAGATTATGATAGGCTTCAAGAATCTATAGATATGCATGATAACTTTGATCAGATAGGGCTTGCTCAGAGGGTGAGAGGAACTTATCTATTGGTTCTTTCATTTAAGTTAAAGTGGGATGTAATTTAGCATTTAAATAGTTTTCTAATGATCTTGAATTTCAATTAGGTTGAGAAACATGAACTTATTGAATTCCAGTTAAAGGCTTTTCTATAGCAAATTTTTGAGGAGGCAAATGATTCTTAAATTCTGTCTGGTTATATTTATTACTTGCAGAAAATTATGAAATGCTTACTTATAAATGTTTATGTAGTTATACCTATATAAATTAAAAGTATGATTCCTTGATGAAGATTACTTCTGAAAATACCCGATTTAATTATATCAGATCAACAACAGACCAGTGCCTTCATCCCTTACTGATTTCATACTATTTCAAATTGAAATATCCTACGTATAACCATGGAGACAATTTTAATAACTTGTTTTCAAAACAAGAGCATCACATCAAAAGCATCTATATGGATTGTAACTGAAATATAAAATGCAGTTATTCTTATTGAATTTTAACTTTGCTTTGAAAGACCAATAAGACAATTTGAAACTTGCCAACCAACCTTTCAAACTGATGCTCAAACTGGAAATTAGTCTCAATCACAATAGCATAAGAGAACACATTGACACAATCTAATAAAATAGATTTATCACATGGAACTAATCAATGAATTGAAAAGCATATACCATTCAAAATGAAGAACACTTGAAATTTATATTGAAAATAGATAATCAAACCAGCTGATTTCAATATGTATCATCCATCAACTTTAATATTTCTAGAAAACAAATTGCATAAGTGCTGTATAAAATTGTCTTGATAAGATCATAAAACTTGAGGTATCTCCCCACTTGTTCTAAAAGATCCTCCATTTATAGATGAGGAATCAGTTTGAAAATGAAAGGGAATACCCTTTCATTAAAACTAAAACTAACAAAAACTATCTAAAAACTGTCTTTACAATATGAACATATTATAAAAACATAAAAAAAAATGACTTTGGGCTCCAACTTAGACATCACGTCTGGTCTCCCAGCATCTTGCCGCACTTCGCGATATGCTCCAAGTACTTCTATAACTTATATGTGTCTGCATCATGGATGATATCCTTGACAATGACTTCCAACGTGACAAAGTTTTCCATCTGTTTTACAGTCTCTTTCAATTCAATTCCATCAATTTGGGCAATATCAAGGGTGACATTGAGAAGACTATGACATTTTGAGTTCCATACATCTTTATCCTTTATCTCACCCTTCAGATCAATTAACTCTGGGAAAACATGCTGAACAATGTCTTTGCATTCATCATATTTTAATTATAATTCTTCATCAATTTTATTGTGTTTAGAAAGCAACCTCTTTATTTTTTCAATTTCTTATGTTTCTACTTTGGCCATTGTTTTATCATGCAACCTTGTTCCCAATCTGTTTGAAATTATATTGTGTGAAACTACGTTGTCCATGTTATTTTGAAACACTGTCCAAAATTCTTTCAGAAAGCCTTGTAAAACCTCAAATATTTTAGTTAGTAATACACCAGTAGTATCTGCCCTCACACTTTGCATCTGTTTTAATATCCTTTTATTTTCTTGCTACAACTCCTCGCATTTTTTCTTCCATTGAGAGCTATCCGGAGTAAGAACCATTGGCACCTGTTGCCCACTTCTCCTTAGTGTTTCTTCATACAATGCCTTGTACTGGTTCCTCTTCCTCACTACTCTATCCATTTGTGCTTTATTGAATTTTGAAATATCCACTCCGATATCAGTAGAAATAATTGGATCAATTTCACCAACTTTTAGTTTCATCATATGGCCAAAGGCCTTGTCAACATCAATGATCTTTGGTCTCTTGTGGGGAGGGTACAAAGCCCATAACCTCAAAGATTCCTCATCCTGATCAAAATTTGAACCAATAAATACATCATTTACACCTTGTATATCCAATTTGAATTCCTTGTTTTTTGAATGCAATAAACTGTCAAAGATAAAAAAAGCACTGAGGTCCCATCCGAGAAACAAAATCACCTCAGCCTCTGTAAGCAGTTGCCTCCCCTTTTGAGGGGTCATTGTGGTTATCTCTGCATCAATTTCCTCTTTTAATTTCTTCAACAAATCAACCTCATTATCAGGCGTTATGTTGGGAATAGAGTCCCTCAATTTCTTCCCTTTAAAATTGTACAAGAATGTTTTAAATTCTTTGGAATGAATAAAAACATCATTAGCAACAAAAGTAGAAAACTCCTCTAATAGAGAGTCAGCATGAACTTCTAATGTTGTCTCTATTTGGCCATGCATGTCTGGCTCTTCTTCCTTCTTTGGCACTTGCCATCTAGAGACAAGTGCATTCTCATCAGATTTCATTTTGCCTCCTCCCCAGTTTCAATTTCCTCGAGTCTCCATCTCTTGTTTGCCAGTTCATTATTTAGTTGATCAATTACCTCTTTGGCCTCTTCATCCTCCATGTTCCTAAAGATATCTCTAGCCTCAATACTGACATGTAGATAACCTCCCACATTATGGCTCTTCTTGCAAGACTGAATGTATCCTTCAGGATCATAGTTTTTCCTGGCATAATGGTCATACAAATTGTATTCTTCTATCAACTTCTTATCAATTATTTCATAAGCTTTGGTTGACACTATGGTGAAATCACCAAAACTCAGTATCCCAGGCAGGAAGGCTTGCTTACACATATCTGCAAAATGTTTAGCATTGGACACACTCAATTTCCTCACAATCTCTAGATAAACTATTCCATCCGGTACTAGTTTTGGCAGCATGTAGGGGCTCCCCTCAAATCCATATACTCTAAAACATATAAAATCCTTATTCACAAACTAGTCCCCCCAGTTATGATCAACAATGTGTCTTTCATCATAAACCCTAGGTCTTAGGAACCTCTTGATCTCGTCAGAGATAGAGCCTTCACATGAAATCCCATACATTTGGTACAATGACATCACGATAAGTTCTTCAAACTTAATATAGTTGGACCTCATATATCGAGAATCCCAAAGAGATGACCACAATTGGACGGGCTGCTCCTCACCTTCCCTGTTCTTGGTATTTAATTTTAGGCCTTTAGGCCCAAAACCATTTACATATCCATAAAATAAAACTAGATGCATTAATAGTGAATAAAATTTGAAATTGGGATGAGTATCATCCCTAAGGTTTAAAAAACCTGCGTGCAGCCTCTCCACCAGATATGCTGCATAGTCAAAAGGCCTAGGTTCATACATTTGTATATCAAAGGATAACACCAATGACGCAGTGCTTTCCAGATCAAGCACCTCCACCCCTCCTACTTGCCCACACAACATATATATGTATAACAAGTAGTGTCTGAACAAATCAATGCTGAATGGTGGCTCGTCTTCCTCTGTTAATTTTCCTGCCTGCCTCTTGTGAATGACAAATTTACAACTGGTATATGTAGTGTCTATTCTGAGGTATTATTCCTCCAACTCCCCAAAGGACAAGGGCTTATCAGGACTGGGGTCTAAATTGAAAACCTCGTTTATGGTACTTGCAGAAAATCTAATAAATGCTTCCCCATTTGGGAGCTGAATGCACCTCTTCATCGAATTATAATTCCTCACCAAAACCTCTAGCAATCTTATGTTTACAAAAACATTGGGGATTGTTAACTTACCTAAATTTGTCATCCAAGGATTGCAGAGTGACATCTCCTTTCTCCTTCTCAAATAGTGGAACATAAAAAGTTCATGTTGGTCTAGACATCTTCGACCTCTCTTTACTTTTCTTCTAATTGGTCTCTCCCCGACAAGTGCTACTTCAACCTTCTGGATTTTGGGCCGGGTGCCTGCATTTGGTCTATCATGTCTTGGTTTAACTTTCTGACTGGAGGCACCTCTTCAGTTTTTCCTTTCTTCACCTTAGAGTCAAGGCTCTTGGCCGCTCTCTTCTTTCTTGTTGAACTCAAAGTTTCCATTTCTACAATTACAATCCTCTGCTCTATTTTTCAAAGGTGCAATGTGTTCTATCCATGTATTCTTCTTTCACCAATGCAATATTTAGATAAGGCAATTTCTAGTTCTGCTGTATTCTTTTGCAATAATGAACTTCTCATAAATGTCATGCCCAAAATTTAGGGCAAAAACGGAACAATTTTTTTTTTTAAAACATACTAATTAATTAACAAGTCCACTCACACGACAAGCGTTAAAGAAATTTCCATAATTAAATTCGAGCTAGTCCTGAGGTGAACCAAGCATCGATAGATTGTTAAATATTATTTGCGGAAAACTAGCTGGTTTAATATTATCTCCACGAGATACCTAGTCCTTGGGTTTATTAATTCAATCAAGCTAAAGGGATAGGAGAGAGAAAAATTAATTTAATCTCCAATATGACTATAAAGTCTAATCAACCATTTTTTTTATTTCTCTTTATTACTTGCTTCAAATTATAACCAGAATTATATAAATATATATATATAAATATATATATATATATATATATTTATATATACATATATATATATATTTATATATACATATATATATATATTTATATATACATATATATATATATTTATAATTAAATACTTCATCCAAATTATGACTAGAATTTATATATATATATATATAGATACATATATTTTAAATATTTTGATTCTAATTCAAAAGCACATTAACTTTCTAAATATTAATCCATATTTCCCCAACCCTAATTAGGGTTCTATTTTCTCATATTATAATATCAAACCTAATTATCATATTATTTTTAAAATCCATTTGCCCTAGCCCCACCCGAGCTAGGGTTTAACCCATATCTTTTTTAACAGAAAATTTTATGCTGGGCCGAAGACCCCAAGGCGGCCATGTTTATTTTTTTGTGCAGGTTTCGGATGTTGGAGGCGGGGAGAGCCGTGGCGCCACTGTGTGGGCGCACAGTGGGCGCCGCGGCACCACTGTGTGTCCACACAGTGGGCGCTGCTAGCGGCTCCCCACCGTGTGGCCACACAGTGGCGGCCACGGCCGTCCACTGTGTGTCCACACAGTGGGCGCTGCTAGCGGCTCCCCACCGTGTGGCCACACAGTGGCGGCCGCGGCCGTCCACTGTGTGTCCACACAGTGGGAGCCAAAGCGGCTCCACTGTGTGTGCACACAGTGGGTGCCGCGCGGCCCTCACTGTGCGTACACACAGTGGGGTCCGCGTGGACCCAAAAACATTTCCCCTTTTTTTAAAAAAAATTTAATATTATTTTTTTAAAAAAATATATTATATATAAATATATATATATATTTATATATATGTATATATATATATATATTTATATATATGTATATATATATATATATTTATATTTATATAAAATTTATAATCATAGTTTAAAAAGGGTGAAATTATTCCAATAAATACATTTAAAAAAAAAAAAAAAAGATTTACATGCAACAATCTTAAATTAATATACAAAGGAAAAGCAATATATGTTAATTCAAAAATATATATATATATATATATATATATATAGACTTAAGTTTCCTTTTTTTAATTATTTGTTTCTAATTGTTGAGAGGAATGAAGCAAATTCAATTGTTAAGCTTTTTAACCAACACTAATTAGAAATACAATCTAGAAAAACTTTTCAGGAAAAACAATATACTTCTCCTTAATAAATATATTCATTGATTTTTCAACTAATTAAGCAATAACTTAAAGCATTCTTTTTTTTTTAAATACATAAAATTTGTCAGTAAAATAAATTCGTATTTTGCCACAAGTAAAATATAGATAAAATTTAAATGAAATCTATTCTTTTTCTCCACAATACAAAGAAGCTTTTGCATGCAACTCAAAATAACTTTTCTTTTACTACAAATCAGAAGTAGAAATAAAACAAGCTTTTCTTCTTACAACTCTAAGATATTCTGCAAATTGTACTGGATGTTTCTTTGTTTAACCACAACAATAACCCCAAGTCAAATTTCAAGAATTACATCTTGCCTCTCATTTCTAAGAATGAGGGCTTGCTTCTATAATAACTTTAAACAATTATTTGCAAATGAAATAAGGTATCTTCAACAATAATCTTCTGTATCTTTTCATGTTTCCTATTCTCTTTCTCCTGACTTTCCTGCATAATAGAAAAACACAAAAATGACCACGGAGTGCTCACCTCCCAGCCTAGGCTAACTGGTAGCCACCCCTGAGCTCGGAGAACCAAATCTTAGATGCGTAAAAAACAGGCAAACACATAGAAAGCATTGCATACAGATTTTCTAGACACATTCCCAACTTGGCTTTCACAGCACCACACTTTGGTGATGAACATTTTCAAAGGGTGGTAGTGGACCAATTCCCTGAGGAGAACTGCAAGTATGAATTAAACAAGAAGCCACCTCATGGCACAATAATAATATCAAGAATCTCAACCCCTTATTCCTTATGCCCCCCAAAGGCATTCTAGCCTTATATCCCTCCTTATGACCCCCATTGCACAAACAGGCCATGCAGCAAGGGTCACACAAAGATCCCTTGTGATCGCTCTCAAAGAGAGTCTCTCACTCGAGGGTTGTCACTGCTACCACCCTCAAGATCCTCTTCTCTCCCAAGAGTAAGAGATCTTGAGAAAACTCCCAAAACACAACAATTCATAAAGCAAAAATACCAAAAGATTTTCTAACACAAACTTTCAAGAACACATATTTCTTACACCACAACTTCCAGACATAAACAAGAAGAAGACATTAAAAGGAATAACTGAAACCAACCTTAATCTGCCCAAAGGTATTTTGATATTTGATGAAGAGCTGCCCAATCCACAAATCTTTTCCCTTCTACCCTTAATCAATTTTTCTATTCCATAGCATTATTTTCTTTTCAAATTTTCTTCTGTCTCCAAAAATGGAGAGTGGGTGATTACCCTTCAATTATCAAAAATCTTGCTTAAGAAGCTCACTCTCAAAGTTCTCACAGGTTTCTAAAAAACCAAAAAGGAAAGAAAGCAAAAATGCAAAAAGACTCTCATTCCAAAAGGAAAAATCTTGATTAGATTTAACTTCTAATTTTCAATTTTCGCTCAACTCAAAAAAGCCAATTTTTAAAGCGTTAAAAAGATCATTATAAAGTAGAAACTTGCCTGAAATTACCCCTAACCCCTAGGTATACCTTATGGGCTTTAGGAAACCCTATTAAACTACCCCTAGGTGTTCATTTAACCCATTTTAAACCCCTCTGAAGTTTATTTTCGGGTCAAACATAAGTTGACCACCCCAAATATTATATTCCCAAAGTATTTATGACAACACTTTATTTTATTTAAGAAAACTAAAATTAAACACTTTCCCACCAAGAGACAAAATAAAACATTTAAATTTAAATCCACACATGTGTCAAGTGACACAAATAAAACACTTTTACAAAAATGAAACATGAAATTGTCTCTTGTGGTTTTTTTACATAATAAAATTAAATAACACTTAACACTCATGCAGCATATACTGTTACGAATAAAATACAACACAAACGGGGTGTTGTCTCTCCAAATAGACAAACCCTAGCTTACGAACATACATAAGTCTAGGTTTGATTCTCCGTAATTTCCATGGTCACATGGTAAATTTCCTGCGCATCTCAATTTACACATTAGTACTTTCAAATATCCACATATAATGTAATTCAAAGGAATAACAATACACATCATCACTTGCATACAACTTTCATCTGCACAGATTAAATACATCTTTTATCAAGCAAATTCACATAAGCAATTTCATCCCAATTCACATAACTTAACCATACATCATAATTCTATATTCATAGTAAAGTCCTGCAATTTCAATAATGGCATACCTCCTCTCAAATTTATCCTATTCTAGGATCATCTAGAGTTCTGTATCTATAAAGCATATAAATGAAGCATCCACATTCATAAATGTTACCCAATCACAGAATCATACAAGTTCTTCATCCAGACATAGCTGACATACGTTAAATCAAGATTATCCAATCAATGGGTCTTTTAGGATTTCAACTTCATAACACATCAAAAGTACACCACTAGGTGCGATAACTCTATAACTTGGTTCAATTATCTTTCTCAAAAACCTATCTGCCTAACACAGTCCATTCTATTGAATTATAAAGCATTTATTAATAGGTCAAATAGGGTCAACTAAGTAAATCAAAGCTTGGTTTGGGGAAGGCCTTACAATAAAATTTTGCCTTGTACGAACCATAGATGCATCTACTACAATTATTAAATAGAAGACTTTTAAAATTTTTGGTTTTGAGTTCTAATATGACAACGGATCGTTGGCATATGTCTCCCTGATGAATATTTCCCTTTTGGCGCTCTTTGAACAACCCTTTATCTTCTTTGACATCTTACTTTCTCTTATCGGGATACCCTAAGCCGATGAATCCTTTTCCTCCTCATCGGTATATCTCAAACCAATATTCTCATCGGGAATTATCACGATAGGCATTGTTTCCCTGACGGGCTTCACCATTGGCATAGATCTTCCCAATGCAACTAGCTTCATTGCCATGAGTCTTCTCGATAGTGTCTTCGCTCCGCTCCTTCATCAGGTATTGGGGTAATCCATAATGAAATATACCGATAAGAAAAATCTTCCCAATAGAGTATATTCCATTGGTATATGTTTCACTGACGATTTCTTCGGGCTTTGGGGTGGCTCACAGTAACACATACCGATCACTTTGGTTATACCAATGCAACCGGCTCCATTGCCATGACTCTTCTCAATAGTGTCTTCACTTCGCTCAATCAGTCCGCTCCTTCATCGGGTATCGGGGTAATCCGAAATGAAACATATTGATAAGCAAAGTCTTCTCGATAGAGTATGTTCCATCGGTATATGTTTCACCGATGATTTCTTCGGGCATTGGGGTGGCTTAAAGTAACACATACTGATCGCTTTGGCTATACCAATGAACTCTTCTTTTCACCACTCTTATTGATATAAGTCTTACTGATACCCTCATAGGCTATCGACAAGACAATTCTCCACTGCTGTCGCTAGTGTTTACTATGCCAATGGGTCATATCGATATAGTTTTTTCCAAATAAGTTTAAATCTTTCATCTCCCGGTCAGATACTGATTCACCCCCCCTCTCAGTGTCTTTGGGATTAACCAAGTATCTAACATGAACATGTCACATTCCATCTATTTTCTCTTTTATATGGGCTAGACCAGTTTACATAAGGTCTCTACCAAGTAGGGTTTCTCCGATCATTATAAGATCTCTGCCACTGACCATTAGACCTCAGATTCATGTAAGATCTCTAATTGTTTACTCTAGACCTACACTCAACAACTCTATGCCCATACTTGTTGCAATTGAAGCAATTCCCATTAAAAGTACTAGGCTTATAACCTTCATATGCATTAGGTCTATATCCATCAAAAGTACTGGATCTACTTCTATAAACATTAGCAGTATGACCTACCTTATGACAGTTAAAACATACTAGTTTGTAGGTTCTCTTACCGATGATCTTCTTGGTCTTAGGTGCAGATTTAGTTTCATGCATGATGTCCTTGGTACCAGATGGCTCTCCTTGTTCAAAGGTACTATATCCCAAGCCATGTGTATCTCCTTGCTGCCTTTGTGTCTGAATTTGCTCATCAAGCATTGTAGTGCTCTTGTTGAATTTAACTAATAACTCTTTAGCACCAGCCAACTCCTTGGCAAGCTCCTCATTCTTATTTCTAAGACTTTGTCTAAGAGACATAGCCATGTCTAGATCAATTTGTATTTCCTCTTGAAGATGTACATGCAAGTTACTAATCTCTCGGTTCAGCTTTAAGATCTGATGCTCCTTATATCTTATCTTGCCTTCAGCTGTCCTCCTTGATTCTAACTCTTGACTCATCTCGATGGTAAGGGATTCCAACACTCTCCTCAGATTTGACTTATCATCATTCAACTTTTCCACCTCATTAATCAATGTATCAATGTTTGCTTCTTCAGATGAACTTTTTTCACTAAGTTCCATTAACTGCTCAGCCAACTCTTTTCTCTCAACAAATGAAGCTTTGTACTTGACCTTTAGTTCATTATAGGCTTCTCCAGATTTTGCAAGCCTGTGTGAAATCTCTTTGTAAATCATTGAACCTTCCCCCATGTTATCCTTATAGATCCTTCCCAAGTATTAAGCCTTATGGGAATTAGGCTTTGATACCAATTGATAAACTTATAAGGCACTGAGAGGGGGGGGTTGAATCAGTGCAAGCAAAAACTTAATTAATCTGATAACACCTTTCACTAATCTGAAAATCAATATGTATGCATGAAATATAACCATATAAGAAAACACCCAATAAAGCATGCAAACCATAACACAATTATTTTCACGTGGAAACCCAAATGGGAAAAACCATGGTGGGAATTAGTACCCACAAGAATCAACTATCTGTAGTATAGAGATCTGACCAGTTAAGGTCATACAACACCCTGTTAGGAGTGACACCCGGTTAAGAGTGCTTTAGCTTGGTTAAGGGGTATTACAATAAGGCATGTTAGGACCCAGCCTTGTTAGGAATTACTCGACTAAGGGATTTCAAAGCACAAGCTAATGTGTCACCTTGTTAGAGGATTTGAACCTTCAGACCTGATAGGATTCTACCGCACCCTATTAGGAGTGACCTTGTGAGAGGATTTTCTTGCTGCAACTATTAGGGAACAATAAGTTTGACTGATATTCTATTAGCACCTCTCTGCCTAATTAGATCCACTTTTTCTCAACTTCTACCACTGACTAAACATCAAAACCTAACTTCTTCTTCCACCGCACGATCAAATTTTCACTTTGATCCATAAAATCATACGATTTTCATCTCCTTATAAAAACTTCGTTAAGTCGACTAAGAACCTTGGAACAATTCCCTAGATTTAATGAATCTGGTCATATTTTTAATATTTTCCCACTCATTACACTTTACTTATGTCAAACACACAAAACATAACTAAAAAATATAACAATAAGTCTACATGTAACCGATCAAAGTAACTCTACTTTATCGGTTCTCTGTTCTTCTTGCTTGTAACTATTCTATCGATCATAACTTGCTCAATATACTGAATCTACTGATGTGGTTCCAATCAAAGACTCATGCCAATGTTAAAAACATACGTTCCAAACCGCAACGTCTAACTCTACACCGATCATCCGTACCGGTTGTCTGATCATCGCTTTGTTCTTGTTTACCGGTTTGACTGTAACTTAGCAGTTTTGCTGTTTATGTAGGTCCTGGGGACAACTGAGAGGGGGGGGGGGTGAATCATTTGTCTAATAAATTCAAATGAAAATCTTATTAACCAACTTATTGCTTAATACTGGTAAGACAGTTAATTGTGCCGGTAAACAGTGTTAACAGGAAATGCTGTACCGGTAAGAATTAATGCATGAAACATAAGCACAAAGTCAACCACAACACATGACACAAATATTTGTATGTGGAAACCCTGTAAGGGGAAAAACCATGGTGGGAAACCTTAACCACAATCAGATGATACTACTGCAGATAGTAAGTGTACAAGAGGGGTCTGCACATGCAGAAAGGCCAACAGCCTAGAGCTCAATGCTCAAACACAAATGGGAGTCACACTGACTACAATTGGATGGTTAAATCCAATGAGAATGTACTGCACAAAATAGCATCTTCATATGCTGGATTCAGTACCGGTGTAATGCTGATGTGTTTTTACAAAAACCTAGCTTCACCTTCAAATGATGTCTTCGTGTATACCTCTGCTTAATCTCGCATATACCTTCTTATAATTCTTTTTCGCATTCCACATCTGATCTTACAAATAAGATCTTACATTTATACCATACCCTAAGACCAATTTTAGTAGGTCGGCTCTACAAGATATTACAATAAAACATTTTACAAATAATACAATATCCAATGCAATAACCGATTGAACATGTCGGCTTAATGCATTTACAACAATAATAAATCATCTCCATAGTGTGCCATGCTGATCTGGAAAAGATAAACCTGCCGGTGTAACCCTAGATAACCTGGACCTATTTGCTGGTAAAGGCAAATATGCAAATAAGAATATACTAATGATATTACTTCAAGGAAAAGTGTCCACATGATGTCTTCAACATTACCAAGTGTCTTCCATGTCATTGCATGTACCGGTGTACATTATATCCTGCCGGTTAACCATATACCGGTGATTGTTGAATAGTTTACTTATTGCTGATGAATGTTGCTGGATCTCCAAAGTAGGTGTATTTAGCAGGTGTTGACATCAATGACAAAACCATACCAAAATACCAACAATATCCCCCTTTGGCATTGATGGCAACACAAGATGGAAAAACCATCAAAGTGCCAAAATAGAAATGCCAAGTACAAAAACCAATTCTCCCCCTGGGAGTAATATGTGTTTACCCAAAGATATCAATCTCTCATACCAATCTCTCTTCAAAAAGATAATGCATTTTTCCATATATCTCTCCCCAATGTTTTTCCATATATCTCTCCCCCTTTGACATCAAATGGAAAAGTCACAAAAAGGTCAAGTTCATACAAAATACCAATTAATTCAATATACCAACTACTCCCCCTGAGAAGTTGCTTTCTCATCAAATACCGAAATAAAAGATTTGTCCATTTAATTCTATCGGTTGATGACAATCATCAACTATCTAAGTCTCTACTAGTGGAGGTAAGACTCCGAGCTGATCTCTGAGATACTCAAAAGTTTCCTTAGGGAAAGGTTTTGTAAAAATATCTGCAAGCTGTTCTTTAGTATTCACATAAACCAGTTTTATTCCTTTTCTTCAACTTTTTCCCTTAGAAAATTTAGTTTGATAGAAACATGTTTTGTTTTAGAATGTAATACTAGATTCTTAGATATATCAATTGCTACAGTGTTATCACAATATATAGTAATAGCTTCCTTGCATTTTACCTATATGTCTTTCAACATTTGCTTAAGCCAAAGTACCTGTGTACAGTTTGTTGCTGCTGCAACATATTCTGATTCTGCTGTTGATAAAGATGTACAACTCTATTTCTTACTTGACCAAGAAACTAATCTCTTTTGAAGAAAGAATGCTCCTCCAGTGGTGCTCTTTCTATCATCCACATCTCCTGCCCAATTTGCATCTGTGTATGCATATAGATCAAAATTTTCATCTTTAGGATACCATAATCCAAGATTTGCTGTGCCTTGTAAGTACCGAAAAATCCTTTTTACTACTGATTCATGATTTTCCTTGGGATTACTCTAAAATATAGAAACTATACATACTGCATTCATAATATCAGGTCTGGTTTGTGTCAAATACAGTAAACCTCCTATCATAGATTTGTATCTAGTTGGATTAACAGGTGTAGATTCATCCCTTTGAGATAATTTGTCATTTGTAGTCATAGGTGTGCTTACCGGTTTAGAGTTCTCCATCCCAAATTTCTTGAGTAGTTATTTCAAGTACTTAGATTGACTAAAAAATATGCCTTTATCAGTCTATAAAATCTGTAATCCTAAAAAGAATTTTATTTCTCCAATCATAGACATTTCAAATTCATGCTGCATTTTAAGAGAAAATTCTTTGTATAATCCATCTTCTCCTCCAAAGATTATATCATCAACAAATACTTCCATAATCAAAATGTCATCATTAGTTACTTTGTAATATAAATTGCTATCTGCATTTCCTTTAGTAAAACCAATTTTTAAGAGATACTTATCCAATCTTGCATACCAGGCTCTTGGAGCTTGTTTTAGTCCATACAGAGCTTTTCTTAATCTGCAAACCATATCATTGTTATCTGTCAAAGAAAATCCATCAAGTTGTTCAATATAAACTTCTTCTTCAAGATCTCCATTCAAAAATGCACATTTAATATCCATTTGATAAACTTTGTAATCCTTGTGAGCTGCAAAGGCTAAGAATAATCTAACTGCTTCAATTCTGGCTACCGGTGCAAAGGTTTCATTGTAATCAACTCCTTCTTTCTGAGAATATCCCTTACACACTAGTCTTGCTTTATTCCTGACAACCTTACCATCTTCATTGAGTTTGTTTCTAAATACCCATTTGGTTCCAATTACATTTTTATTTTCAAGCTGGGGAACTAATATCCAAGTATTATTTTTCTCTATTTGTCCTAATTCTTCTTCCATAGCTTTAATCCAAAATTTATCTTCACATGCCTCATTGATAGATAATGGTTCAATTTGATAAATAAGACATACCTCTTCATTTTCCAATCTTCCTCTTGTCATGACTCCTTTAAATTTGCTTCCAATTATCTGATCTTTAGAATGATTCAGTCTTACATACCGGGGTGTCTTAGTCTGTTGTTGTTCTTCAATTACTATGGTATCCTCTGATGATACCAGAGTAACTGGGTCATCATTCTTTACCGGTGGATTTACTGTTGGTTCATTTGTCATAATTTCTGTTACCGGTTCAGGGTCTATATACCTTGAAGTTCCTCTGAATTGTTCATCAATCTTTACATTTGTACTCTCAACAATTTTCTGTAATCTTTTATTAAAACATCTATAGGCTTTACTCTTAGATGAATAACCAAGAAATATTCCTTCATCACTTCTAGGATCAAACTTGCCAATATACTCATCTCTTCTAATATAACATTTACTTCCAAAAATTCTGAAATACTTAAGAGTAGGAGTATTACCAAACCATAGTTCATGAGGGGTCTTATTGGTTTCACCTTTGATGTGAACTTTGTTGAATGTATAGACAACAGTGCTTACTACCTCTCTCCAGTACACATGTGGTAGATTTGCTTATGATAACATACTTCTTGCTGCATCCAAAATAGTTCTGTTTTTCCTTTCAACAACTCCATTCTGTTGTGGTGTCCGAGGTGCTGATAACTGTCTTTTGATTCCATTCACTTCACATAATGTATTAAAATCTCTAGATGTGAATTCTCCTCCTTGATCTGATCTTAAACATTTAATTTTCTTATCAGTTTCATTTTCAACCATTGCTTTGAATAGTTTGAACTTCCCAAGTGCTTCTGATTTTTCCCTGAGAAAAGTAACCCAACACATTCTAGAATAATCATCAATAATTAGCATGAAATATCTATCACCTTGTAAGCTCTTAGTTCTAGCCGGACCACATAAATCAGTGTGAATTAAATCAAGAGCATTATTGGATTTTTCTAGAATACTTTTGAAACTAGCTCTAACCTGTTTTCCAAATTGACATTCCTTGCAAATTGTATTATGAGGTTTCACAATTTTAGGTAGATCTCTAACTGCCTTAGAAGTACTGATTTTTACCATGCAATCAAAATTTACATGACATAGTCTTTTATGCCATAGCCAACTTTCATCTATTTGAACAATTAAGCATGCCTTTTCACTGTTATTCAAATGAAAGATATTACCTCTAGTCTGATTACCGGTTGCAATTTCCAAACCAGTTCTATTCATGATTTTGCATTTTCCATTTTTAAATTGTAACTGAAAACCTTTCTCAACTAATTGACCAACACTTAAAAGATTATGTTTTAATCCTTCAACATAGTAAACATTGTCAGTGTTATGTTTTCCATCAAGAGATATTGAACCCTTACCTTTGATTAAACAGGCTTTGTCATCTCCGAATCTTACTAAACCTCCATTGTATTCTTGCAAGTTCAAGAATTTGCCTTTGTCTCTAGTCATGTGATGTGAGCATCCTGAGTCAATAATCCATTCATCCTTTGATTCAACTTTAGCTGCTAGGGCTTGTTCTACCGGTGGAGCAATAGGTACCGGTTGATCTTCTGTTATAGCAACAAAGACCCATCCGTTGTCTATTGGATCCTCATCAGAATCATCAGTCACACCTTCATCAACAATGTAACATGATTTATCCTTGTTTTTCTTAAATCTGTATCTCTGATATTTAGGATTAGGTTTGTATGTCCTTCTAGCTTCTTCTCTTAGTCTAGCATGTCTATCAGGGCATCTTGAAGCCATATGACCAATTTTATTGCAATTGAAACATTTAAAGGGTGCTTTACCTTCATACTTACTTCCAATTGGACCTTTTGGCATTTTCCTTGCAAATAGTGCTTCAAGTTCTTCAAGCTCTTCATTCTCCTTCCTGGTTTCTTCAAGTTCTCTTGCATAAAAGGCTCTCCAGTTTGATGTGTCAAAACATGGAGTAGATGATGTTGATGCTTTGAAGGCCAAATCAGTTTTTATAGCAACAGGACCAAATTCCTCTATTTCAAAAGCTGAAAGTTTTCCAATCAATGTATCCCTAGTTACTGATGTATTAGGCATTGTTCTCAGCTCATTAATAGCAGTAACCTTCTTTTTATATGCCAGTGGCAAACCTCTTAAGATTTTTGAAACAATCTCATCTTCACTCAAGGTTCCTCCACAACATTTGATACCTAAAACAATTTCATTTACTCTTTCCATAAAAGCAGAAATTCTTTCATCTTCTTCCATTTTCAGATGTTCATACTTGACTCGGAAGCTTTCAAGTTTTGCAATTTTGACTGTGGAATCCCCTTCATTCAGTGTTTCCAAATGATCCCAAATAGCTTTTGCAGTAGATCTATCTGATAATCCCATGATTTGTTGATCTGATAATGCGCTCAAGAGTGCTTCTCTTGCTTTGCAATCATTTTCTTCATCTTTACGTAGAGTAATAGGAGCAGGCTGACCAGCTACAACAGCAGTATAACCATTCTTAGTAACTTCCCATATGTCTTTACCAATGCAATTCAGATGTGTCTCCATTCTGATTTTCCATATTCCATAGTTGGTTCCATCAAGTTTAGGACTATCCTTCCTGAAATAATTAGTAGACATTGGATCTCCTCAAGTTGTTAAACTTCTGCAAAAAGAGGACTAGGCTCTGATACCAATTGTAGGTCCTGGGGACAACTGAGAGGGGGGGGGGGTGAATCAATTGTCTAATAAATTCAAACGAAAATTCTTATTAACCAACTTATTGCTTAACACCGGTAAGACAATTAATTGTGCCGGTAAATAGTGTTAACAGGAAATGCTGTACCGGTAATAATTAATGCATGAAACATAAGCACAAAGTCAACCACAACACATGACACAAATATTTGTACATGGAAACCCTGTAAGGGGAAAAACCACGGTGGGAAACCTTACCCACAATCAGATGATACTACTGCAGATAGTAAGTGTACAAGAGGGGTCTGCACATGCAGAAAGGCCAACAGCCTAGAGCTCACTGCTCAAACACAAATGGGAGTCACACTGACTACAGTTGGATGGTTAAATCCAATGAGAATGTACTGCACAAAATAGCATCTTCATATGCTGGATTTAGTACCGGTGTAATGCTGATGTGTTTTTACAAAAACCTAGCTTCACCTTCAAATGATGTCTTCGTGTATACCTCTGCTTAATCTTGCATATACCTTCTTATAATTCTTTTTTGCATTCCACATCTGATCTTACAAATAAGATCTTACATTTATACCATACCCTAAGACCAATTTTAGTAGGTTGGCTCTACAAGATATTACAATAAAACATTTTACAAATAATACAATATCCGATGCAATAACCGATTGAACATGTCGGCTTAATGCATTTACAACAATAATAAATCATCTCCATAGCGTGCCATGCTGATCTGGAAAAGATAAACCTGCCGATGTAACCCTAGATAACCTGGACCTATTTGCTGGTAAAGGCAAATATGCAAATAAGAATATACCAATGATATTACTTCAAGGAAAAGTGTCCACATGATGTCTTTGACATTACCAAGTGTCTTCCATGTCATTGCATGTACCGGTGTACATTATATCCTATCGGTTAACCATATACCGGTGATTGTTGAACAGTTTACTGATTGCCAGTGAATGTTGCTGGATCTCTAAAGTAGGTGTATTTAGCAGGTCTTGACATCAATGACAAAACCATACCAAAATACCAATAGTTTAACTGACCCCACTACCAGTTAGGCTCTATCGGTTGGTCTAAATTACTTAGATGAATATCAAAATGTGGTTTCCATCAATGACAACACAAATAGAGTCATCAATCAACCTATTACATCATCATCAAGCCAACACTCAGGTCAAATAAGATTTGGAGGACATGAACAACAAGTATAAGGAGAAAGTAGATGAGAAAAGGAATTTGAAGTTGGTGATGGAGTAATGGTATATTTCAGAAAAGAGAGATTCCCATTTGTAACCTATAATAAGTTGTAGATGAGGAAGTTTGGTCCTTGTAAGATCTTGAGGAAGTTCAGTTTCGAAAATGCATATGAAGTGGAATTACCAGATAGTTTGGGTATTTCACCTATATTCAACATTGCAGATCTACATCAGTACCATGTGGCAGAATTCAATGAGGACAGTGTAGCAGATACCTTGGAGGGAACCAGATCAGATTGAAGACATTTTTGACAATAGGATTGGGTGTAGCACTCAGAGCAACCAATACAGAGAGTATCTTGTGAAGTGGAAAGGCAAACCGGTTAAAGATTCATCATGGATTTCTCAAGCAGAGGTAGACTATCTTGGTTTTCCCATGACCCCCCAAAAGTGAGAGACTCACTTTTTCAACAACCTCGGATGTCTTATGCAGGAGCATCAACCAAAAAACATTTTCTTTTCAGTTTGTTTCCTGTTTTGTAGTTCAACATTTCTTTCCGTGTTTCTTTGCATTTGCTCACCTGATCTTGTGGAGCTGGATTTTGTTCATGGACAAGTTCATTTACCTTATCCTAAGTCCACAGGATGTTTGGAAGATACTTTTTTGGCAAGTTATCACTTTTGAAATCTGAGACAGTTTTCTAGCTTAGAAAATCATAACCGCTTGGACCTATTTGGCTATTGGCAAATCTTGCGGATCACTTCCATAGCTTGCAGAGCTTCAGTTCATTGTTTCCAACGTTCCTTGGCATGTGGCTGACCTTCCCTTGGATCCGCACTTTATTTCATGGATTTTCTGGAAGGATCTCTTTGGCAAAGGCTGACCTTGTTGTTTAACATGCTACATCTTCTTCATCGACTATTGTTCCATCTTGGGCCGACACAGAACATTATTGATCATATAAATTAATGTCATTTAGCATATGCGAATTAATTATTAGTGTATAAAAGGATAATCATAAGGTTAGGAGGTTAGGAATTGTCTCACATTCTTTCTTGAGCTCAAATTTTGTACTTGAGCATGTGTGTAATCGGGCATGTGTGCCGAACCTTGTAAGCCTGCATGTCACCGAAAGTTTTTAATTGATTTTCATGATATAATACAGTCTTTTACGCATTGCCTCCATCACATCGTATTGCTTCTGTTGTGTTAACTCTTACTCCATAGTCCATACTGTTCTTTTTGAGGACCCTCCTACTGTGACTGCACCACCTTTGAGGAACTCAATGCAATCACAAAATGCCTCTAGTAAATGCATGAAAATAAAAAAGGAGACTAAACTGGGACAAACCATGTCAAAAATGGTAACTCCTGGTAGAATAGAGCACCCAAAACCCAAAATAGCGTTCTTGGGAGACAATTTATCTCTCTGAAGCCCTCTTTTGGCATTTTGGGGCCAAACATTAGCATTTCTAGTTTAGAATGCAAAAATAATTAAAAATGAAGAGATTTGATAATGAAACTTTTGAGAATTGCAAAGGACTCAATTTGACAAAAATACATTTCCAGAAGATGCAGGAGGACAAAATAGAGCAAATACAACCATGAAATTAAACCACCAACTCACACAAACAAGATTCATTAACAAATCCCAACACCTCCTTCTCTCAGACTTGCATAGAAATACACCATACTCACATAGTGACACATGGAGATGCAATAAAGCATAAGGAGATACAAAATATCAATACAGAGACATTTAAAATCCCAAAAATATCACAAATAAAGGGAAGCACAAATTCACATAGGAAAAATGCAAAGTATACATTCTCGACAATACTCCATTTCCAGATTTTGCCAATATCTCACTCGTATATATAAATCAACTCCCCAAACTAAAATTGCAATATTTTAACACTAAAATATCCCTTTCAATCAATCTTTAAACAAGCACAATGAAGACAATCTTTTGAAATTGAAATGTAGAAGAAGAGTTGAAGCTCCGACCTGGGAAAATCGAAATAAAGGCAATGGAAATTTGAAGTAGAGCACTCTAGTTACTAGCAAATCCAATCAATCAATCTTCAATCATCCAAGATCCAAAAAAATCAAACTTGAAAGGCAAGAAATTTTCTCCCATTGGTAACCCGACAACACTCTTAGAAAACTCAACAAATAAATTTACAATCAAACTATAGAAGAATTTTGGCCAATCAAAATATTCCAATAAACCTTTTATTATACCTACCATGCATGAAAAAAAGGTAAGTATTATTTAACAATATTATTTACTTACCCCACTCAAAATCAACCGATATAAATAAGGGGTAGGTAACTTTATAATATAACCAATTATGCAAATAATAATAATATAATATTATATCATAAACATTAGTAACAAATAATGAATCAATCCCAATAATAATTAAATAAGCAAAAGCTTATATAAATAGAAACTCAATATTAAATATAAAATCAAATCAACAATAAAGCATTAATCGATAATTATTTCTTTAAATAATAAATAAGAAATAAATAAATAACCATTAAATAATAAAATAATTAATAAACCAATAAATGATTAATAAAGCATTAAATCAACGAGTCAAATAAATCAAACTTAATTAAATAAATATAAAATCTCAACAATAAATAAATTTCACCAATCAATTAAACAATAAATAAACCAAATAAATAAATAGCCAATAATAAGTCAATTAATTAAATAAATCAAGCTCAATTAATCATCAACCAAGCCAATAGAAATAAATATTAAATAACCAACTAAATAATAATCAAATAGTCAAACCATCAAATAAATCAACTATAGTATTAATACTATACTAGTCAAATATTAATTACATATAAATCACATACTCACAACACCTCAAGCAACCTAATTTAGGGTCGAACATCGACACAAGACTCTAACCACCAACTTGCGCCACGATAAGGTAGACAACTTAAGCCTAAAGTATGAGAGGGAAACACATGCCATATCCAACAACTTGCCATTGGGATAAGACATGCTTAGAACTGTGAGAGCATGTGGAGTTGATGTCTAGTACCTGCAATCTTGCATCCACCACTACACACAATGCAACATATATACAACACACATACATCATAAATGACCAGGCAAGTGATACAGAATCACAACGTCATATCTTGCTTGCAATGAGTGGTATGAAATCATCTCTAATCACGAAGACACTAGAAGACAATCTCAAACATCGTAGCATCAATTCAGATATCATAATCATACCCATAAGCAATATGATCCATCATTAATAATGAACACAAATAAATCATTGAATATAGATCCATCTTCATATCCAATTCACTCATGAAATAGGGTTAGTATATAGCATCATCATAAATTAGACTAAGCTAGATCAATATAATCCTCTGATGTACAGAAAGACAAGATGAATCAGGGAGGGGCACTACAATTTTCACTAAAACTAGGTCTGATCTCCCTTTTGGTGCTTTTGGACTGCTCATTTGGCATGAATATTTTCCATTGTCTTCACCATAGATCTCATAGACTACCATTGATGGTTTTTTCATTATTGGATACCTGTAGCATCTTTCATTCACTGTTCTATGCTTTCAAAATCTTTATACATTGTTCTCAGGGCTATGTATAGTCTCCTTGAGACTATTTGCAATAATCCTAGGTTTGATTCACACCTTTGATGCATAACAGAGAGTTCTTATTGCTCTATCTTTAAGCTCACTTTCTATACAATGGATTTCCTATTTGCTAGGAAACCTTTGATCTATCATATGTTCTACAATAATAACCCCCTATGGGAAAGTAATATTTGCTAAGAGATTGCATGCATGACTTGGTCATGTATATCTCCATGAGTTACTATGACTTCTCCATATTCTACATGAATATGTTCGCAAATGCACACTCCAATGAGAAATTGTAGGTGATTGAAAGTATTGTCATTGATGGCAACCTTGCAATCATGTGATACCATGGCTGACATGAATTTTGTATAAATATATTTTGTAATTAATTGTAAAATCTTTTGTAAGCCGACTTGGCGGATTGTAATACGACTCATATATGTATGAGATCATTATAGATCATTTAGAAGGCGAAGTATGAAAAGAATATAGCAGACCTAATGCACAAATTATTGGGATAAGGGTTTATGTATATTGCAGAGCTTAAACTGGTACTGAATCTGGCATAGTAGATGCTGATCTAAAGCAATACAAGACATTGGATTTATATAATCCATTTGTAAGTCAATGTGACTTCTTTTGTAACTGAGCAGTAAGCTCTAGGCACTTAGCCTTCCTGCATGTGCAGGCCCCTATTGTAAGCAGTAATATTCTCTTATTGGCCGGTAAGTGAATATTGTGGGTCACAAATCCCATCGAGGTTTTTCCCACACCGGGTTTCCTTGTTAAAATATTGTGCTATGGTGTGTTTCTTATGCTGTGGTTATTATTCTTCTTTACTGCATTATTTTTGGTTTACCGGTACACAATTTTGATATGCTTTTCATGTTATAAGTTAAGAAAATTAATATACCGGTTAGATACTGATTCACCCCCCCCCTCTCAATATCTTTGGGAATCCTAACAATTGGTATTAGAGCTTGGTCCTCTATTTTCAAAATCCTAACAGCTTGAGGAAGATCTTGACACTGGTAGAGATGGAAAATTTGAGAAAGCAATTGGAAACAACTCTTTTAGACTATGATGTAGAAAAAAGTAAAGAATATCAAACTTGAGGATGATCTGAAGGCTGCACAGGATATCATTCGAGGACTTCAAGAAAATTTCACTATAGCAAGGAATAAAAGAAGAGAACTTTGTGAAAAGATGCAGAATGATGAAGATGAAAAGGAAACTCTTAATAATCTGGTGAACCAACTAAGACAAGATAACTGTACAATGAAGAATGAGATGCAAGATATGACTATGAGATTTTGTAAAGAAATTGAAGATAGAAAGAAGAATGAAGATGATTTGGCTAGAAGACTATATGATGCTAGAAATGAAAACACAAGACTCAGTCATGCAAATGATATGTTGAAGACAGATTTGATGCATACACAAAATGATAGAACTGAACTCATGAGATAGAAAGAAATGTTGGAGAATGAACTGACTGCTGCAAATCAACACAAGGAGAAATTCAAGAAAATTTCAGAAGAACTTGTTGACATGCTGAAGAATCAGAAACTTAATGGTGATACAAATGGCCTTGGCTTTGAAATTGGTGAAAGCTCCAGTACTGCAAACAATCATGATCATAGTAAACCGGTAAGACAACCTAATGCTCACAAATTCAATGGGAAATGATTTAACTGTAACAAGTATGGTCATAGAGCAAATCAATGTAGATCTAGAAATTATCAGAACACTAATAAACCCACCGGTCAATGTTCTAAATGCAACAAAATTGGTCATAATTCAGAAAACTGCAGAATGAATGTAAGATGTTATGTTTGTGGAAGATTTGGACACTTATCTAATCAATGTAGAACACATACTGGCATAGGATATGGGAAAGGTATTCAGAAAAACAATGTGACTTGTTATGCTTGTAACAAAATTGGATATATTGCAAAATTTTGTAGAAGCAAGACTTCACCAACAAATAACAAAGGTCCTAGTTTGAAAGGTAAAGAGAAAGTTGAAGAGGTAAAGCAAGAATTCTTAAAACAATGGATCAGAAAGTCAGATCAAAATGTTGATGGGAATAATCCTCCATCGGTAGAATAAAGTATCACTCCACCGGTAGGAGATTCTTCATCTAACTGAAGGAAAATCCTTTGGGGGTTTAGCAACAAACTGAAAAAAACATGCTAACATACCCTTGGTTGATGGTGAGAAGTTGAAATTACTTCTTTACCAGCAAATGAGTTAAGTTGTGACTTAATCGACAAGCATTAAATGTGGTAGTTGGAGAAAATAACATTATAAAGGAATTGTTTTGGCTCCTTTTTCATTCACTGAGCATTCAAATCTTCGAGAGCGCAAAAATTCCCAAGCGAAGGCATCCTTAGCGAAGAAGTGAAGCAGTTCATCCAAGCACTCATCCTAACGGTAGATTGAGGTATTTATAACCATGGCTTCCTCATCCGCTCCCAAATTTATTGCAAATCCTACTGTGATTGAAGTAATCAAGCGCCCTAGACCCGTATTCAAGCTTGTTCCCGAAATCGTGAAGAAAGATGATACCATAGGTGCATTTTCTCAAATTCCTAAGGAAGTAGTATATGCTAAAGATCCTAGGATATACATACATTATCATATAGAGGAATTAGGAGATGATGAAATCAAGAACATGTATCAGACTATGATTTGTGATGAATCTGGAAATATCAAACCGGAACATAAGATAGTGGAAACCCTAGGTTTTACGAAAATCCTTAGTGTCTTGGATTTTCCCAAGGATATTATAAGGATTGTCCTAAGCAGAGTTCAGGGGGAATTCTTTTGGTTGGATTCAATCCATAAGATCACCAAAGAACTAGTAAAGGCAATAGCAGGGTTACCTTCCACCGGTAGCAGGCCTGACAAAATTAAAAAGGTCTCCAATGACACAGTAATGGACCTAACCGGCGCAACATTTGACAAAAGGTCTCTAAGGGTAAATGATGTGAAGGATGTCAATGTCAGATTTGTCAGTATGATTTTAGGCTACAAGGCTACACATGCAAATAGGTTAAACTCAGTATCAAGCATATGTATCAAAAGTGCATATGATATGGTTAACAACAATGCTAGAATAGATGTGTGTGAATGGCTCAAAGACAAACTAATAGACAATCTGAAAAAGATAAAGGGAGATAAGAAAGGAACCTTTAGATTTGGAAATTTACTTGTATGTTTAATGCTGTATATTACTAAACAAGTACCCGGTATTGGTAGGAGAGATTTTGGTTTTGACATACCGGTAGGAAAGAAACTTTTGGATACACTAAACAACATGGGAGATAACAGGGAGAAAAATATTAATGAACATTTTTAGGCACTAAAAGCTCAATGAAGACTAGAACAAGACTGTCACAATCAATTGTGGATAAATATCAAAAGGAAATATGTTTTGTAATTAAAAAAGATGAAATCTGGATGGAGGCAGTTGTCCCTAGGACTATCTGGGTAACTGAAATGGGCTATGAAATAGATGATAACATCATAGAAACTTATGCAAAAGCCCTCCTTGAAGCACCAAAGGAACCCATTGAGAAAGTCTTTGGAAATGCAGAAACAATTGAAAGTGGAATTCAGTCAAGGAAAAGGGTTAAGAAAGTTGAACAAAGTGTGAAGAAGGGAACCCGATAGGCAAAGGCAATTAAGGAAGATGTTTTGAAACAAACTAGTATCAAGGAAAGTGAGCTGGAAGGACTTCAACCGGAAGCTCATCTTTCACTGGTTGGAACTTCTTCTGAGAGTGATATACCGACAGTATTCAAAAGGGTAGAAAAGAAAAGAAAACCCTCACTGACACCCTCACCCACACCTAGGAGAACCAGACAAAAGCAACAGGCAGCGAGGCCTCCAATAAAGAAGTTGACTCCTAAGAAGAAAAAAGTAAAACAAGACATTGCTCCACTAGATAAGCTCCTTAGTGAAATAACAGAGGATGGAAAGTTGAAAAACATTAGCAAACTATACAATACACTTTCCGCTGATGACAAAGAGAGCATAGAAAATAGTGTAATTTTACACTTAGATATTACAAGAAATTTTTGATGGAAATTGTTGATGAAATACCCACTGATCTTTACAGAAGACTTGAAGCTAGAAGGGTAGCTATTGTTGAGCTAGATAAGAAAATAAAACTTGATAAATTACTTGCAGTTCAACCAGTGAACTCACTGGAAGAAATTGATCAATTAATCAATGAGGCCAACCAGAATGTATTCTCAACTTGTCACTGACATGTAGCACTGATGGCAGGGAAAATGAATGAAATTTCAGAAGAGATTGCGGATCAATGGGACATATTATTTGTTGCAAAAGAGGAACAAGAAGAACTCAAAAGACCCAAGACTATCAGAGTATATCAAAAATATAGGGATAAGGGGAAAGGCAAGGAAGGTGGACCTCTGAACCTAAAAATAACTGATAACTTACCCCCACCTCTTTCTGATACTCGACCGGTAGAAACAGTTGACACACAACCGGCTATAGAGAGTATGGAGACTCCTCTAGAGGATACAAATCTAGAGTCTGAAGTTTTGTATACGATGAATATAGATACATAAGAGGTGAATATTGTGGTAGATAAAGAAACCACTAAGGATAAGAAGAAAGACGTGGCTACTGAGCCACCGACTGTAGATGTGGAAATTAATGTTAGCACATAGACAGAGAAACCGACAAAGGACTCTACTGAGAAACAATTAGAGAAACCGGGAATGAATAGTGCAAAGGCAAATACATAGAAACCAGAAGTACATTCAGGGACTACATTTGAGAAATCGATAGTTGAGAGCTCAGAGAAACCATCTGAGGCACTGGAACAGAAACAGGTTGATGTACAAGTTCAAACAGAGATAGTGCCACATGCAAAAACTGAAAAACCAAAACCTTTGCTAATAGAAATGCATACCCAAACAGATCCTCTTGAGAAAGAGGAAAGGAAGGTTATTACTACAACTGACAACATGGAAATTGTAAAAACTGTTGGATAGACATCTGGTACTTCTATAGCAGAATTCCGGCCTACAAATGTGACAGAGGTCTTATTGGACTCAATAAAGAAAATCACAGAGTGTAATGCATAAGCCTATAAGGCTATTGATGATACAATCCCCATTCTTAAATTGATAGCACCCAAGTGCATTGTGGATAATAAAGATTCTTTGGGTCAACTAGACACATTGTCTAAATTCATCACCGGTAACATTTTGACAGTTGATCAAATCAATGAAGACACATTCAAAGAGAGGATGAATAAGGAGAAAGAAAAATTATTTGAGGAAATAGTAAAGAAGAATAAGGAGAAAACATAAACCTTATTACTGGCACTAGGAGAAACAATTTTGGATTTCAAGAAACTGTACAGGGATACATGCAAAACCGACATCTTGACATAGGACATAGATTCAGAGATTAGCAAAACACAAACTGAGATTAACAATATTACTGACAATCTAATAGGCACATCATATTCATTTTTGGAAATAGAAAAGAAAATTGCAGATCTTGAAGAGAAAATTGAGAAGTTAGAAAAGGATAAAGAGACAATAAAGCATAAGGCAAAGAGCTTAAAATGAAAACTAGGTCCTAAACTAGATTACCTCATTTCTTTGAGAAAAGAAATTTCTAAGGCTCTGGTCCTTGGACTCAAAATACCGAAAGAGAAAATGCACATACTAGCCGGTATAGTTCAGAGAACACAAGCGACATTAACAGATAGCAAAAGATTCAGTGATAGTTTAAATTTGGTTTTGGCAGATCTTTTCTAGATTGTAACCCACCGGTTACAAGAATCTAGGTAGGAACCACACTCCACTGACAGTGAATGACAACCTTTATCATTAATGTCAAAGGGGGAGTAGTGAGATGAGAAAAATGATCAAAATAGGACATCATCAACTCAGGGGGAGCATGGATTTTTGACAACACAATTTTGGTAAGAAATTCTTTTTGGACACTTTTTGGATTTTTCTCATGAGTGTTGCCATCAATGCCAAAGGGGGAGATTGTTGGCAAATGCACACTCCAATGAGAAATTATAGGTGATTGAAGGTATTCTCATTGATGGCAACCTTGCAATCATGTGATACTGGCAGACAAACACAGGCACCGACACCGACAGACCCTACACCGGCATACGGATCACCGACACCAAAAAGATTGATCACCGACACCATGGCCGACATGAATTTTGTATAAATATATTTTGTAATTAATTGTAAAATCTTTTGTAAGCCAACCTGGCAGATTGTAATATGAATCATATATATATGAGATCATTATAGATCATTTAGAAGGTGAAGTATGAAAATAATATAGCAGACCTAATGTGTGAATTATTGGGATAAGGGTTTATGTATATTGCAGAGCTTAAACCGGTACTGAATCTGGCATAGTAGATGCTGATCTAAAGTAGTACAAGACATTGGATTTATATAATCCATTTATAAGTCAATGTGACTTCTTTTGTAACTGAGCAGTGAGCTCTAGGCACTTGGCCTTCCTGCATGTGTAGGCCCCTATTGTAAGCAGTAATATTCTCTTATTGGCCAGTAAGTGAATATTATGGGTCACAAATCCCACTGAGGTTTTTCTCACACTGGGTTTCCTTGTTAAAATATTGTGTTATGTTGTGTTTCTTATGTTGTGGTTATTATTCTTCTTTACTGCATTATTTTTGGTTTACTGGTACACAGTTTTGATATGCTTTTCATGTTATAAGTTAAGAAAATTAATATACTGGTTAGATACTGATTCACCCCCCCTCTCAGTATCTTTGGGAATCTTCACAGAATAAACCTTGAGACAACCTATCCATTTTGATAAAATGAAGAAATGCATTGAATGAACATCTCACCTTTGGTTGAACTGAAGATGTAGGAACAAAATGAGCACTCGATTGTCTCTTAAGCCACTAATAGAGTTTGCTAGAGATCTGGATGCCATGTAGAGTTTGAAATTGCATCTCATATGGTGAGTGAGAGGCTAGGACTTTATTTCTTGCATGTATAACTCAAAGAAAGGAAAAATCCACATAAACTATAGTTAGAGCACTTGCTTACTTTTGTCCAACCCTCCCTCCAAACATCAAAACTTGAATGTATTGACCTTATGATTTATGTTCAAGTTTTAATAAAATAAAGTCAAATTTTTAACTCTCTTCAAAACTAAATACATTGATACAAGGTATTTAAAGTAATAAACCCCTTTTATATTCCTGAGAACCTCTCCAAATTTTTTACATGAAACCTAAAGCTCATTGAGGGGATATTTTTGACTAAATTGTCAAAAATAGGCAACATTTTGGTGAGCTCTCAAGGATTTTTGCTTGCGAAACATGGAAGACCAGTAGCCTTTAGTATCCATTGGGAATAGGAGTGATTGACTGGCTTGGGAAAGCTTAGATTAGACTTTGACTCATTGCATGGAGAATTGAACAACAACACAACTAACTACAAAACTGGAAAGCAAAACTGTAACATGTGCATCAACACTTAGAGGAAGGGAAATAACTTAATGGAAACCTACTCTACCCTACCCTAACCAAGAATGAAACTTGTTCACACAAAACCATTTAATGGTTTTTGGAAATAAGACCCTTTTCTTCCCAATTTGGGATTTATTACATGCTGATAAACAACTGAGAAAAGATGAAGAACAAAGTACTCTACCAATTGCTGCAGTATATCTTTAGAGATGAAAACAAAGCCTCCTACCTCACTATACTAATTATTCATGAAATTTGAGTGGAGTGGGTAGGTAAGTGGAGCCTACTTTGCTTGGGCTATAACTTGCTCTTCTTGAATAGCTTCTTCATGGTTGGCTTCTACCCTAGAAAGATGCCTAATTGGGCATCCTCTTGAGATGCTCACCTTAAGATATACACTACTAGTTTCTACTTTCTCTTCAACTTCTTCAACCATAACTTGATTATTCTTCCTTTCTTTCTCCATTCAAAACATATTTGTATCAACATTAAAATCTTGAAATTTCTCCACAACGCTGTCCTCAATTTCTCTCATGAATCATCACTTTGTCAATATCATTTCCATTATCTTGTTGATCACAACTTGCCAAATTTGTTAGTATAGACATATTATTTTTATCATCACTAGAAAACAAAGGAAACTTATCAATTAAATCAGTTTGAATTTGAGAATCAACAATTGTTTCATCAATAATACCCTATTGTTCGAACTGAATGCCTTAAAAAAAAAAACTGTTTGGTGTCTAAATTTGAAACAAAAACCTCAAGATCATCCCAAAATGAGTCCTCTTCATTCTTATTTCATTTTTCTCTATGAGAGGATTGTCTGTTTGTTACCTTCTTGCAGATCTCTTGAGTGGTCAAAACATCAATGTTTTGAACTTCTTCTTGTTGCCCTAAAGCTAGTATGGCTATGATCCGAGTTTCATTTTCCTCATCCTTCACAAAAAGTGGTAGCTCATAAAAAAAATCAGTTAGAACATGATAAACATTAGCCTTTTCTAGATCTATATCTTGCAAATCTTCATCTCTTGACTCTTCTACCTCTTGTACAAAATCTGATTTATCATTTTCAATATTTTGTACAATCATAACAACAGGTGAAAGATCTACTCTTTCTTCTTTAATAACATCATTTCCTTGATATACAACCTGATTTTCTTCTTCCAAAGGCCTCTTTGAATACTCATGGGCATGGTGGCCTGATTTTCTACATATGTAGCTTCTTGCACGGGGAGAAAACTTCTAAAACTTGGAAAAGCATATTGGCAAACCTCTTCTTTTACAGGTTGATCTTGAATGTAAGGAGTTGGTTTGGCTTTTTGAATGGGTTCTTCAAAAGTTTCTTTTTGATTAATCATAGGCTCTTCAATTGGAACAAATTTTCTAAAACTTGGGAATGCAAAATTTCAAGGTTTTTCTTCTACAGGATGAATTTGTTCAACAACTGGCTCTTGGAAAATCATAGGTTGAACTTGCTCACGTATGGGCTCATTTTGCATGAAACACATATTATTAAACAAAGGAATCTCCTTACCAAAGAATAGATTTGGAAAAATACTTGTTGGGCTTTCTTCTTGTTTAATTATAGAATCTTGTCATGAAGGAGAAGGGTTTGATTGTGTAGGTACCTTTTGTAGTATATCAAGAAAAGTCTTCATTACCTCTTCTTTTTGTGGAGCTAACTCCTTTGCAATATTTTCCTCATGTCGCTTCTTGCATGTCACTATATATTGCTTATAGAATCGGTCTTTACGATTCAACTCCTCCTACTCATGAAGATAGGCTTGATAAGCCCATTCATCATGCTACTGATTAAGCTCTTCCTATCTCTTGATCTCATCCACTTACTCATTGTAGTCTTGCAATATACTTTTGATTGATTTTTTATCATTTCCAAGGCCTTGCAATGTGCCTTTTATCTCACTAAACTCTGAAGCATACTGATTTAGATCAAAATGACCTTCTTGAGGCTGATTGTAAGCATAATTAGGTTGCCATGAAGGCTGGGTAAGGTTGGATAGGTAGTAAGCATGGTGAGCATGCTAGTTTACTACTGTAATATGGCTATTTGGGCTAAAACCAATATTGTTGCTGGTTAGGTATGACTAAAAAGAAGGTGTAGGAGCAACATTTTCATAATAGGGTGGTGGATAAACATACTGTCCCTAAAAATTAGACATATTTACTCATATAAAGAGTTGGATTTCAGAATATAGGACATTTTTGAAACATACTTGCACTTGTGTCTTCGAAACCAAATGATTTGAGCTCAAAGTCGCTAGGTGTGTGTAGATCTTGCCTCCAAAGGATGGAATCACTGTTGCTCACATGAAAACAACAGTAAATATGGAACTTATTTGAGCTGAGATAGCTTAGATGGTCCCATTGGGCATGCCAAAAACTATTGTCACCAAGATTGCACCTATGATGCTTAAGCTGAAACCTCATCAATCTTGTGAAACATGGAATGATTTGTAGGCCTGCGGGTTGCCTATGGTGGAAATCAACCTCTAGAGTGAGTTGGTTCTCTTTGATGAATCTCTTGCAAATGACTTTTTGATGGAAAAAATGATAGGTTTCAATTCAATCTTTCTTCCTATTCTTCTTCCCATCTGAAAGTCATTTGCAAGAGATTCATCAAAGAGAACCATCTCACTCTGGAGGTTGATTTCTACCATAGGCAACCCACAGGCCTGGAAATCATCCCATGTTTCACAAGATTGTTGAGCTTTCAACTTAAGCATCATGGGTATAATCTTGGTGACAACACTCACAAGAGTATCACCAACTAGAGATCTAGAGGTAACTCAATAGCTAAAAGACTCTTACACAAAACCTCCATCTCTTGCACCTTGTATATAGGAGATACAATACATGAAATTGTCAAAAGGTATTACAAAACCATGGGCTAAAACCACCCAATAAAGTGACACTTATCTTATATCCAATCCAAAATACCCTATGATCTTGCAAAACACACATCATTCATGTGTCTAATATGTTTTTACATTTCCCACTTCGAGAGACCCAACTTCTAGAGGTCATAAATTTTGAACCAGGTGTGTGATTGACAAACCGTTTGAAGTTTTGGAAATATCATGAATCACTCTATCTAGCCACAATGTACTACATACTTATGACCAATTTCAGGCCCATCTAAAGCCTCTAAGGCCTTCAAAATAAACTTTGAAGCTTTTGTACAACGCCATAAAAAATGGAAATTTTAATATCTTCAAAACCAAACATGAACTTGCCAAAAAAATTTACTAACATGCTTGTTTAGCCATTCTAAATATTTGGGGAGAATTTTGGTCCAATTTTTGCTCAAATCAAAATTTATGAAAAAATGGTAACCTTATGTATATGCGAGGTTGAAACACCATTTTCCTAATAGCTTCAAGAGTTTCCACCTCTTTAAGATATTTACATGGCATGATAAAAAATTAAACTTCATATTACTATCTCTTATTAGAAAACTCATAGTGACATCAAATATTGATTTCTCTATTTTTTGAATCACAATTGAAATTGGAGAAGGATACAATTGGAATACCCTATTATTCCTTTCTACCTGTAAATTATAAATGAGACTAGAAGGGATTAATTCCCACATACAAAAAAAGGTATAAGATTTATATTAGAGAGGCCATGCTAAATATTGGCCAAGGATATTACCATACAAAGGAGAAGCCAACCCAACACATTCCTCAACTAAGCCCAACATTGTTGAGAAAATGCACACTGAAGAAGTAGGTGATTTGTGCTTTCATAACAGACTCCATAGTGCACACATTGAAAATGGGGAATGATCCTAAGTCTATCCAATCTCATGCATAATTTAATCCTATCCTAGATTTCCAACCACACAAAAGAACTGGCCTTAGGTAAGCAAGAAGACACCGAATAGGGTCTAGTGGGCCAAAAATTAGACTTCTCTTTTGAAATGAGAGTGTGATAACCTTCTTTAACTAAGTACTTTCCTAAGGAAAATTTTCCCATATAATTTTATCAACCTTATTTGAAAATAGGATCATTCTTTTTTAGAGTTCTTTCTTCAAAGAGAGTTTTATGTGAAGGGGGATTGGTAAGAAATCAAAAGATTTTTATTTAATTTTCATAGGAGTGGAAGATGAGTTCACCTATATATAGTTCTTAATCTTATTTCCCCATAAAATTTAAAAAACCTTTTCAATGATAATCCACTACCCAAAAGATTTCAATAGTTTATATCCTTTCTATAAATCCACCCAAAACAAAGCTTTCTCCCCATTATGAATGACACAAGAAATATGTGGCAAAATAACATCTCTACAAGAGGTCATAAAAGTTCACATTTTGACCCTATAGGTAAGTCTTTGATGGTGAAAATTCTTTCTCTATCTGAATTGTCTAAGTACTTCACTCTTAAGATTTTACACCATTTTATAGTTGGATTCACATACATACACCATAATAGTTTTTCCCCAAGAGCCTTATTTGTAGCTCCATATTTCTAATACTAGTGCCACCTACTTCCTTAGGGGTACAAACCCTATCCCAAGCTACAAGGGATTTACTATGCAAATTGTCTACCCAAAAAAAGGACCTCAAAACTTTATTCATCTCCATGAGGCATCCTTAGGAATCTTAAATGGGAATAACATATAAATATGATCTTATCATCATTAATTTACTAGCATATGAAAGCTCTTTGAATTTCCAAGTGAGATGTCTACTAGAAATAATGGAAATCACATTATCCAAACAAGTGTGTTTCTCTTTCTTAGAAAAGAAGGGAATACCAAGATATTTACACGAGAGAGTCAATAGTGAATCCCCAAAATCTAGTAAGGCATTGTTGTATTAGTAATGGGGATTTCATAGTTTTTTTTCTTTTTTCTCCCTATTATTACATTGACCAAAAGCCGTTGAGTAATTTGCAATTACTTTCTCAATTATTTGTGTCGCTTCCAGTGTTGCTTGCCCAAAGAGAAATTTGTCATCACCAAATAAGCAATGGGTAAATGAATTAGGATATCCTTATTCTTTTCCAAAGAAAATAGGAGTGGACTTCCTTAGTGGTTCTAGTTAAGCCCTTAGTCATTAGAATAAAAAAGAAAGGGGATAATTGACCACCTTGTCTAATCCCTTAAGAAGAAGGGAAAAAACAACATGGGGAACAATTAACAAAAATTGAAAAGCAATCTCCAAAGATACAAGACTTAATTAACTTGCATTATTTAAACCGAAACCAAAACCTTGAAGAACATTTAACAAAAAAGACCAATTTACCTTATCACATGCCTTCATCACATCAAGCTTCAAAATCATGGAGGACAATTTTTCAACTAAAATTGAGTGTAGGACCTAATGTGCCACAATTGATCCATTTGATTTTTCTCTTCTAATATTATCAAAGGGAGTAACTTAATAATAGTTGTAAGTTATTTTTTTAAAGATTTTTTAATATCGTGGTACATAATGTTGTTGGATGAAAATCTGAAAATGAGGATGAGGTTGATTTCTTGGGAACCAATGGAACAAAGGTTGAGTTGAAAGATCTGAAAATGGATCTATTTTGATGTGCTTCTTCTAAAGCCAAAAGAAATCCATGCTAATAATATTCCAATACTTTTGGAAAAATAAAGTAGTATAACTATCAGGACTAGGTGCCTTTTCTAGGGCCTTAGAGAAAACTACATCTTTTCATTTTGATTCAATAAATTTATCCATTAAAATTTTATTTCGATCTTCATTGATTAGTTTAAAAATGTTATTAATTAGTGAGCCTGAAACCTCACTTGAAGTAGCAAAAGAAAAACCTTGCAACAATGGAGATAAAAGACTTTAAAAAAATGTGACAACCTTTGCCTTGATATCTTTCTTTCAGTAAGAAGAGTCTCATCTTTGGGGTGATATACTCGATTCTATTTATTTGTCTCCCCATTTTTCTAGAATCATGAAAAAATTTGTGTTCTTGTCACCCCCTTTAAGCCAAAATTCTCTCCATTTATGCTTCCAATACTCTTCTTCCCTTAGAAATACTTCCACTAATTCAAATTTTAGTTTCTTTTTATTTTCATAAAGATAGTTGTACATACCCTTTTGGAATACTTCCTCATATAAATATGCCAATTCTTCTTTTATTTGACTCTTCTTAGAAAAAAAACATTCTTAAAGGGTAAGATATTCCATTATTTTATCTTAGATGTGAGAAACTTTAGCTTATAATGCAATTTAAACATACAAGACCCTTCTAAAGGTGGACAAGAGGTCCACCGGGAGATGATTAAGGAAATGAAGTTATGATTACAAAACCACATGAGGATTTCAAAGTAATAACATCTTCAAGAATAGAGAGGTCAACTGGAAAAGTGGTTAGAACCTATATGTGGCATAATAAAGGTGAGTGACCAAAATTGAAGAGAAGATTTATCCCCAATTTAGACATGTGTAAAAATTTGGGCAACTCCACAATTTTTTGGCCTATTTGTGGTTTAATCACTCTATGCATGCTTTTCAAGTTGACTGTTATATCAAATGTGATCATCATGTTGCCTTTCCAAATTATCTTCCATTTTGAGTTTAGGTACAAATTGGGCCTATAGACCCAATTTACACCATTTTGGACTCAAGGTGCAAATCAGGTTTATAGACCCATTTACACCACCTTATGCTTTTGCCTTCACACATAAGTGCAAGTCGGGTTTACAAACCTAAAATGCACCTTGTCAATAACAAGTGTAAATCGAGTTCTTTCATATGACATCTATGAAGCATAAAGCTACTAGCAGAATCTCTAGATTAATTGTTGATGACAATCCTTCTCAAAGATGATGACATTGGTGATGAAGCTGTTAGGTTCTTCTCTAACCTCCTTACCGGTAGTAAGGATATTGATATTGTAAAGAAACAATACCTAGTTGATAACATTCCTAAGATTATTGAACCTCACTAGAATAAGAAATTATCTACTATCCCTACAGCTGATGAAATTTAAAAAGCTGTGTTTTCCTTTCAAGGGGATAAGGCTCCGGGCCCAGATGGTTTTCCCATGTTTTTATTTCAGGAATATTGGCATATTGTTGGGAAAGACATGGTCAATGCTGTCAAAGAATTCTTTGGTTCCAGAAGAATTCTTAAGGAAATCAATTCTACTTTTATTTCTCAAATTCCTAAGATGGCTGGAGCTGATTCTATGGGAAAGTTTAGGCCAATAAGTCTTTGTAATTCCTTTTACAAGATTATTTCAAAAGTCATGACTTCCAGATTGTTGGCTATTCTCCCCTTTGTTATCTCTGAGGAGCAAAACAGATTTGTCCCAGGTAGGCAGATTTTGGATTCTATTATTCTTATGCATGAGAATATCCACTCTCTTAATGCTGCAAACAAAGAGGGATTCTTGATAAAATTGGATCTGGCAAAAGCCTATGATAGAGTGGAATGACAGGTTCTTTTCAGGGTTATGGAGGCCTTTGGATTTGATGAGAAGGTAATTAAAATTACTAGAGAATTGGTATATACTCCAAATTTCTCTATTCTTATAAATGAATCTCCATCTAGATTTTTTAAATCTTCTAGGGGCCTCAGGAAAGGAGACCCTATATCTCCTATTCTTTTCACTATATTGGCGGAATGTATGAGCAGACTGATTCAAAATTTGAAAGTGAATAAAACCATCAAAGGGTTGCAACCCTCTTCTGCTAATGTTTTCTGTACTCACCAATAGTTTGTTGATGATACAATTTTGATGGGATATTCTTCTTTTGGTGAGGCTGTTGATTTCAAAGGTGCTCTCATTTCTTATTCCTTGGCTACTGGACAACAAGTTAATTGGGAGAAATCTGCTATTTATTTCATAAACACCCCAATATTGAGGCAACAGAGGATTGCTAACATTATTGGATGTAAGGTGGAGCTGCTCCCCTCTACTTATTTGGGTCTCCCTCTTGGTTTGGTTCCTCCAAACTCTTTCAGGAACTCATTAATTGAAAAACTCAACAAGAAATTGGTAGGTTGGAAAGGATCTATGCCATCTCAGGCTGGTAAGCTTCAACTTCTTCAAGCTACTCTTCAGAATCTTCCTGTTTATGCTCTTAGCTTGTTTAGTATATTGGTTAAATTTGCTGAAGCTTTAGAAAGAATTCAGAAAATATTTCTTTGGTCGGGGGTAGAAGATAAGAAAATGGTAGCTTTGGTTGCCTGGGATAAAGTTTGTAATCCTAAGTGCAATGGGGGATTAGGTATTAAAGTTCTCAAATCTTTTAACAAAGCCTTGCTTGCTAAATAGATTTGGAGGGCTTTTGGTATTAACAAAGATTGGAGTAGGGTGTGGTTTGATAAATATATACATAACCAACCAATTCATTCTCTTCTCTACTCTGAAGATATCCCTGCTGATTCTTTCATATGGAATAGTATGATCAAATCTATAAAATTTGCTAAAGCTGGAGTTGGATGGGTCCTTAGCAAAGGTGATAAAATCAGGTTCTGGGAGGATGTTTGGATTAAAGATGAACCTCTTTTAAATTAGGATTGCAGCCAATTCATTGATGAATGCAAAAGGAGGTATGGTTCTATGGTTTGTAATTATTGGAAGGAGAATAGATGGGTTAGACTTGATGCTATTTATGTTGGATTTTCGCTGCTCCAGCAGGATTTGCTATCCTTTTCTGTTAGTAAAGATTTTGATGATGTGTTCCTATGGAAGAGAAATCCTAGGGGTAATTTCACTGTTGCCTTGACTTATAAAAAACTGTTACTCAGGCCTGCAACCCAATATGGACTAAAATCTAGAATAGAATCCTCATTCCTAAAGTTAACATGTTTTTTTGGCTTGCAACTCACAACAAGATTCTTACCATTGATAACTTAGCTCGAAGAGGATTCATGTTTCCTAATAGGTGTGAGTTATGTCAGAAATCAAAATCTGTGGATCATTTGTTTATCCATTGTTCTTTTCCCTGGGAAATCTGGAGTAAAGTCTGGATGCAATGGAAATTTGATTGGGTTATGCACAATAGTCTTAAGGAAGTCATCTTGCAATGGATCTTCCCTACCAAATTTCCTCTCATTAAGACCCTCTGGTCCTTTGTCCTACCTATGACCTGTTGGTACATCTGGAAGGAGAGAAACAATAGAATTTTTAGGAAGGCTAAGTGTTCTTCTCAGGTGGTTTTTGAAAAGATTTGCAGTGCAATTAAAGAAAACATAAATACTATTCACAAAAACAACAAGCAGTGTAGCTATTTTTATATGACTGATAATGAGAAAATCATCCTTACTAAATGGAAGTTAACTCACAAGGTCTACAAATCTGATATAAAGAGCATGAGAGATAATGTTGTTTGGAGATTTTCTTTTCATGATTAGATTAAGGTGAATTTTGATGGTGCAACTAAAGGAAATCCTAGGAAGGCTGGAGGGGGAGGAGTCATCATAAATTCTTATGGTTTTTGTGTTGCTGCAATTTCCTCTCCCTTTGGAGTTCAAAACAATCATGTGGCAGAAGCTCAGGCAATGTTAAAATGCCTCCAGCTTGCTCAAAGTTTTAACTTTAAAAAAATATGGCTGGAAGGGGACTCTCTCATTATTATTTAGGCTATCAAAGGTATTAGTTCCCCTTCTTGGAACATTTATAATATCATTGAGAGTGCTAGAAAATTATTAGATGCCTATGATAGTGTGTTTATTTCTCATACCCTAAGGGAAGGTAGCTGATTTATTATCTAATATATCAGAGAAGTTTCTTGTAAGAAGGGAGTCTGTGAGCAATTATTGTTTGATAGAGTCCATGGTACAAGGTAATTTCATTATTACTTTTCTGGGTTCGGATTTCAAGGACAAATATTGGAGTGATGTGGAGTGTCAGTTGATTACCTATTTAAGGCATTATGATTATGATAACCGTTGTGACGAGCCTAATCATATTAAGTGCTGGTTCATTTTGAATGTCTTAAAAGACTATTCGAATAACAAGAAAATAACCCTGTTTTTCGATTCCAGCATCTTGTTCCAGAGTCCGAGCTTGATTCCAGTTATCTAGTTCCTTCAACATTTGGGTATTTCATGCTCTATTTAGGGTTTTGACCTGAATAGCCATTACATTAGGGGGGGTAATCTTAATCGCAATGAGCCTTCCAGTTGTGATAACTAGAAAAGCGAAAGGAAAATATGGTGAAGGTTACACAGATATGGTTTCACTAATTACATGGAAAAACTGCACGTGAGTAAAAAGTCAGTGTCACATGGTTTCATCAAGGGCTGGAGCAATAATAAAGTCACTCTATTTGGACAGACATGGAAGCTGGATGAAGATTTGGTGGCGAAGGTTACAGGATTGTAGAAGGAAGGCACCAAATTTTACAGAGACCGCAAGTTCTCAGTGGAAGCTACCAAGAATTTCCCTAAAAGTGATGAAGAAAGGGCTTGGCTCACTAAGAAGGACAATGTGTCCTACTACCTCCCTCATCAGGTAAAATCTTTCTGGCAGAAAATGTAAGAGTTTTAATGGAATACCTAATGGTTGATGGTAGGTTTTTGAAGGTTTACAATTACCATTTTGTCATCCTAAACCATTTTTGCCATGACTCGAAGATTTCGTTGCCCTTCTATTTAGCTTCTTCCCTTAACGATAGCCTGACCAACCATGCCAAAAAACCTAAATCCTATCCCATTTCTAACCAAGGCCTTATATTGTTAATTTATGAGCATCTGAAGGGTAAAGCTAGGGCTAATAGGGAAGATCCTTTGGTGGAAAATGCCCACATTTCTAAGGGTCATGATGGCTCTGATTCTAATGAAGATTCTTCTAATTTTCCTCTGCATAAGAAATTGAGGGTTGGTGATGAAGCTAAAGAAGACATGGAAGAGAATGCTGGTTTAGAGGAGGAACAAGAGAAGGAGGTAGATGATGAGGCAGAGAGTGAGCAGAAGAAAGAGGCTAAGGGCGAGGAAGGGAGTGTGCAGAGAAAAGAGTATGTTGAAGAGCTAGAAGCAAAGAATAACCCTTATGTCTTAGATAGCAGAAATGATGTTCAACACAATATGGAGGAGGGAAACCCTAGATCTATGGGCTCTGCTCTGGTTATGGAGAACACAGACTCCATTTTGAATGCTGCCAGAAATAGTACTCTAGAAATGTTCAATTTCCAGAAATGCGTGATTGATAACATCTCCAGTATTCAGAATAAACAGAGAGATTTGGATTATAAAATTGAGAAATTGATTAAGGAAACCAACACTAAAGGTAAAGAGGATGCTGTGAAGGATACCAGTGAGGCAGAGGATGAAGAAGAAATTCAAGACTGGCCAGAAAATGATATGATTAAGGGAGATTTGAAGCATCTTGAAGATGTGGTTAGAATCATCAAAGAAAAGGGAGAGGTTGATAATGAACTTATTATCAACCAGATTACAAAAACTGAGAAGGCGTTGAAGAAATTTATGGAGCAGAGTCTTGAGGTTTTGAAGGTGTCTTCTCAAAACATGAACACTTTGGTTGCTTTTCTGGAGAAGAACAAGCAGAATAAAGAGGTGGTGATCATCGATGATGTGCTGGCCAATAGTTCTTCTCCTCACTCCTCCAGACGTAGAACCAGGCAAACTACCAGTGAACTGGAGTTGAAGACCAAAGGCACCCATTAGATGCAAGAAAACAAAGACCTAAAAGAGGTAGATAATGATATGATTATGCTAGATAAGGATGCGAAAGAGTATAAAGATTTTCATCTGACATGTAATCTATTTTTGGGTTGCCAGTTTCTCACTGGCCTTTTGATGTTCTTTTCCTTGGCTGCTATTTTCTCTGCTGTTCTTTTGCAACCTTTCTTTCTATGTCCTGTTCTTTCTAGTTTCTTTTATTCTTATCTTCTCGTTATGTAAGCGGGTTTCAAGTCCCTTAAAACCTGATTTTCCTTAATAAAAAACAAGTGTAAATCGAGTTTACAAATTTGACATGCACTTATTAATGACACTTGAGTGATATTAATGCCCTTTAGGAAAATTTGATTGAGAGTCTTTTTGTCATTGTTTTAAATCTCTCTCCTTGCATTTTCATTTTGGCTTAACATTTTAGGTTGAGGCGACTTTATGGAGATTTTTCCTTCAATTCCACATGATTCTTTTCCGCAACTGATAAGATCTTTTTCATTTTATGTTCTTGGTTTTTGTTTTTCTTGCAACATTGGTTCATTCGGGTTTAAAAACAAAACCCTTGTTGTTTTCCCCTTCCTTTAATTTCTATATTTTTATGAGACAAATGCATATGCTCTCTTTTTGTTTTACCTACAATGATGGTGTTTTTGGGTCAATAAACCCGAACCACACACCAGTGATTGGTGGTGTTCGGGTTCATCAACCCAAACACCCATCTTGTCTTTTCCTTTCGATAGCTCTTTGTATGATTGTGCACTATGTTTTTGGTGTTATTGGGGTCCATCGGCCCAAACAATACCACATTCATGGTGTTGCTCGGGTTAGTGAACCCGAGTAGCACTCAAATCCACCCTTTTCATTTTATACCAATTTTTTTGGAGTTCAGATTTATGGACCCGCACCCCACCTTGCCATTCAAGCAACGCGTGGTGTAGGTTAGACCTGTAGGTTTGTCCTACATCGTGAACCTATTGCATAGTGTATGGTGGGCCTACGGGCCCAACCTACACCATTTCAAGTCTTTCCCTCCTTGGTGTATGGTGGACCTATAGGTCCGTCTTGCACCTTGTCTTTCCTTTCTTGGTTTATGGTCGACCCATATGTTTGACCTACACCAGTTTTTCCTTATGCACTTCATAAGTGTAGTTCAGACCTATGAGTTTGACCTACGCCTATAACAAGATTTTCCCAAGGTGTAGTTCGGGTTCATAGGTTCAAACTACACCTAGCCTTTTCACGAAGTGTAGCGCGGGTCTACGAACCCGAACTACACCATTGAACCACACTTAGCCATAAGTGTAATTTGGGCCTACGAACCCAAATTGCACCAATTACGCACACACATAAATAGGGTTCATAGGCCCGGTTTACACCTGTACTACCATGATGTAATGAGGGTTTTTGTAACCCAAATGACACTAAATGCAACACATGCATGATCTTGTTTGGTTAAAAATGATCAATATAATTGATGTTTTTTCTTCTCAAGTACTGATGATTTCTCCATGCTACAGTATCATTCCTATATCGATGATAGAACCATCATCGATCAAGAAGGCCATGAAGTTAAAAAAGAAAGATCCACATCCAGTCTTCTCACCATCATCATTCTCATCGAATATTAATCATATAAGGGACACTGAGAAAGGTAATGTTGACCTAGCAGAGTATCTTAATAGAATAGAGAATCCACCTTCATACTAAAAGATGGAACCCACCATCAATAGTGGTATTCATATAGTTTCAACATTCCCCGTGTTTACTCTGGATCCTAAATTTGTCATGGCAGTTGCAAAATTTTGATCTTGTTAGCAGGACTGTGAAGGACACAAGTGGCAAAAAGTTAATAAATCTTGATGAAGACTTCTTTAACACCATCTTCAAGTGTCCTAACATTGAGAAGTACTTTGATATCATCATGCAGTTAGCACAAGCCTACTATGACAAGAATTCAAATAAGTGTAGGAAGAATATGAACGACAATTGGTTGAAGACCCCGAGACCTACAATTGGTAGGTGGCCAAAGACTTTTCCTATAAGTGACCTTATTGAAGAGGTCAATTATTTGGTTACTCTCTTGAGTAGGGTGAAAGGACTCCCTACTTCAAATACTTATTATGAATGAATGTATCAGTACATCCACGTCATCAGACAAGGAGAAGATATTTTGGGGGAAGTAGATAAGCGATGCCATATGTGAGTCACTCACCAAAGTTCCAACCACTCTCAAGTTCTACATGACATCTTATTTGGTGTATGTAGCAACTTCTATGAGGCATTTCCTAGGCAAATTGTTGTATATGAGTACTATTCCTAATTGGTCTCGAAGAACAGTTTCAATCATTTCTAAAGAGTGAATGATGCATTCTTTGGTTATTACACGTGCATACTGAATAATTATTTATACAAAAAAAGAGTTTTCTATCATACATGGGAAGTAGTGAATGAATATGGGTGCATGTTTCTGTAATTTCCCACCTTCACCTAAGGATGGATGTTTCAATGGAGAATCTTTCATTCTCTCAAGATATCCATTAGATAATTTTTTTTGATGGAATTGGCTTGTCAAATGATGGTAGTGCATGGAGCATAATTTGTCTCATACAAAATAGGTCTAAAGTTCTCCTTGACCGTTGGTGGGTACTCTATCAACTCAATCTTCAAGGACAAGCAAATAGAAGAAGAGATGAGAGTAACTATGATATTCTTCAAGGCTAGAAGAGACTTTGATTGTAGAGGAATGAGGAACAAACTAAAAAAGCATATGTGCATGTGCACAATATTGAAGACATCTATATTGATTTCAGAACATAGCATGATATCAGGAAGCTTGATTACTGCAGGCTCATAGTGGATCAAATTTTAGAATTTGATCTTGTAGACATACTAGATGATCTCGAAGAAGATGGTAATTTTCTATATCTTACCTATGTTGAAAAGAAAGTTTCATCAACACCCTTTCCTCTCCTTAAATTGTCATAGAAGGAGTCAACTTCTATCAGAGACAGATTCTAGAGTATTCTTGCGAATACTAATATTTGGCTTTTGAGCAAAGGAATTCAATTGAAACCTTTTTCTACTGGTTTAGATGATGATATAGCTGGACCTATTGGTAGGAGGTCAACAATTAGAACAAAGAATAAATAGGACCTTTCCACTTCTCAAAAGGCTCCAAAATTTAAATTCACAGTTGCGACAAACAAAGGAAAAGCACAATGAGAACCATCCACTTCAATTTTTCAGGAAACAAAAGAGTCTGGAATACAAGATGAGCATTTGGATGATAATCATCCTGATCTGGAGCCCATGGATGTTGATCAACTTGAAGGTGAGTAGAAGGATAATGAAGAGCACGATGAATATGATAAAGAAGGACTACCACAATCAGATAAGTCCCATGAGTCTCTACCCCAGGTATCTCTTTCTTCTTCCACCATGGTTCATTCTCCTGTTTCTACCATTGAATTAGAACTTTTTGAATCCACTGTCACATGTGTCATTCCTAGTACAATTGTACATATTTCTTCCACTAGTTCTAGTGAGTCTACCTTGGATACCCCACAAGATAGTATTGAGAATGCTTTCTCAACTTTCCCAAATTTATTTGAAGTGTTGAATACCATGTTGGATGACTTTGATAAGTTTATGATAGAGATGGGCCTTAAACCCAATGAGTCATATGTAGAAATTCCTCCTATTGTTGTTACCACAACATCACCCATTGTAACTACTAATTCTCAAGAGAAAATAGACCCCTCTCAATCTTCAGTCACAAGTTTTGATGATGATTCTTCATTTATACCATGGTTGTTGTCCAATGCCCCTAAGAGGAAGAAACAAGTTGTTTCTCCAGATGAATTTGATCTTAGTCAGGTCATCTCCACCAAGCCTAAGACCACCAAGAAAGCCAAGACTATATCAAGGGTGATGGTGGATAAAGAAATAAACAAATGTAAAAATGTTTCCATTCCTCCTCTTGATAAAGATATTGATCATATCTAAGAATCTGATTATATCATCAACAGGGTTGAATTGGTCAAAGAAACTCATGATTCTACTGTAGGAGATGTTCAATCAACTTTGGATGCCCTTGTTTCTAGGTATGATGAAGACAAAATAGAATAAGGATAAGATCAAGGTATAGGTTGAAAAACTCAACACTATGCTAATCTAGGTGACTAAGTCTTTAGAGGTCATTGAACTAGTGTCTTCATCACTAGAGGAATAGGTTATGAAGAGACTTGAGCAAGAAGGTTCATAGAGAAAAGAAGTGGGCGAATGAATGGATAGAATGCTTAGCCAAGTAAGTGGCTCCTGAGCTTAGTTTTCACCATAGTCAACAATCTTGATATCATGAAAACTGAGGTGGATAACACCATATAAATCTTCTCTCAAGAGTTAGAAGCATAGGAAAAGGGTTTTGATACATGGTTGAAACTTAAAGATTTTGATTCAGATGATCTTTTACAAAATGGTGTCATCCCTTCTTGAAAAATGTATGTTGATAAGTGAGTGGAATTAGAGCATCAAATGAACATTCTGGAGTGACTTATCAAGGACATGAGGAAAGCTCAAAAGGAATGCATGGACAAAAAGAAGGAGATTGTTGATAAGATATCATAAATTTCTTGTACTTTCCTTGATGAGAATCATAAAGCACTTGATGTGGATATGATCATCAAGGAATTTAGTTTATTTCTAACTACTGAAATTGAGAGAGAGGACTTTGTTAGACAGTTCACATATCTGGAAGACAAATGAGAGGGGGGGGGTGAATCAGTTGTCACAGATTACCAGAACATTTAACAATTAAAACTTTAATACCAGAAACCAAAACATTAATACCGAAATGCTTAAACCAAATACTGGAATAGAAGTTAAACCAATTAAGCATAAAAAATAATCAAAGAATAAATACCATCCACATCACACCAAGATTTATACATGGAAAACCTAGTAAAGGGAAAAACCACGGTGGGAAGCCTATCCACAGTCAGATAATACTTCTATAGTAAGTATTTGTATTAAAATTGAGGGGCCTACACTTGCAGGAAGGCCAACAACCTAGATCACACTGCTCATCACAAAAGGAGTCTCACTGATTCAGACTACAATCCGAAAGAATGAATGAACTGCAAAGATAACATCTCCTATGCCTAAGTATAGTTTTGGTTAAGCTCAATACTAGAGGACTAAATCCTCTTACATAAACCCAACTCGATCTCTAATGATCAACCAAATCCTCTACCTGAATGATATTGCATTATTCACACATTACATATCCAAATCCCATACCATAACCATATATTCTACAATGAGATCTTACATCATATATATACAAACCCTCGACCATAAACAATTAGGTCGACTGCCAGACAATAAACCAATTACAAAATTACAAAACATGTCGATCTTAGACCAAACAAATAATATCCAACACATAAGACATCTTGGAAACACATCGAGAGGTCCAATCCACATGTTACATTAAGCCGGTCCATAACCTAGATAACACCAGGACCCAATATAGGTCCACACGCTAAATCAATGATCTCCATCCACCTTGAAGTCTCGAACATGATCACCGTCGACATCCTGAATCCATACCAGAAGCTGCACCAACACCACTTATGCATATCATGAAAGATCTTAATCAAAGCTCTATTGGTGAAACCCTCTCCGGAACCACAAACCAAGCTTTCAAGAAAACAGGATAGCAGCCGATTACCAGACCAAAACCAACTGACTAAATATGAACACGAGTATCATGAATAAGCCAATTTCATAACCAAACCATGCTAGAGCATACCAGATCATGCCGAATCCAATCCAACTAGAAACCATACATCCTACCGAGACCAGAAGGGTACTGGTAAAGCATCCCAAATAGCTAGTGTTGACATCAATGACAAAACATTAGTGCAACACATAATCAATTCCTCTAAATGGCCAACAGACTTCTCTTTGTCCTCTATTGACAAATTAGTTTATCTATAGTTCATTCTGTATTTTGTGGATTCTCTTCTAAAGAAACATAAGAAATGTTGTGTTGATTTAGGAGATTCTCTTACACGGGTCAAGGTCATCATGAGATATACTCAAGGCCTTGATGAAGCTCAAATGAAGAGTGTTCTACAAAAATTTGAAGAATTCCAAAAATGGGATCAATGTGAAGAAAATGATGCCTAGTCATTTTTATGATTTTCTAGTGGCATTTTGTATTTCCAATCGACACCTTAAGTGTCATTTTGTATATGCTCTAGTACACATGTAGGAATGCACGTGTCTTAATTCAAATAGGTCTCTACTTTTGACTTGGTCACAATTAGTTGTAACTTTTCCTATTTTTGTACATCATCCCTCTTCTATATATATATGAGGGATTTCATTGTAATAAGGATCATATTTTCCCATCTTTTTGCTAATACACCAAAACTCTGTAGAATTGAAAATCTATTTAAGTCTTTGAGCTTATAGTGTATTCAAGAAAATTTAACCAAAGGAGAAAAGAAGTTGCATCCAATCTTTGTCTTGGGAATACTTTATTGTGTGAGGGAACATTCTTAAGTCATTCTTGTCTACTTTCTTTGAGGTTAAATCTTGCATTGTGAAAAGTATTTGAATTAGAAAAGGCTTAAGTAGAATATTGTAAACTTTGTTTTATGATATCTAATTGAAAAAGTTTGTATTAAGTGGATAATAAGGTGAAGTCTTTGTGCTTTGTTGAGTTATCTTGTTAAAGTAGAAAGTTTTATGATATACTTGGAAGACTTTGTGCTTACAATATATCAATTTTTGGTTACAGTGGTTGATAGGACTTGAGTATTTGAAGGAAACTTTGAGTTCTTTTGTATACAAAAGACCCGTCCCTTAAGTCATTTTTTAAAAAAAGGAAGCAATAAGAGGCTTTTTACTCTTATGGTCACTTTGCTTTCATTTAGCAAAGATTTTTAATATTATTTCAAGTTAGAAACGTTTTGTTACTTTGTTCTAAATAAAGAATTGGAGAGATACTTATTCTGACAAAAGAGAATTAAGTTTTTTTACCATCTTGGATTAGTGTAAAGTTAGTAGGTAGATTTAGAATAAATAGAGATTGCGGTAGAAAGGGGGAGCCTTCCCTTATAAACAAGAGAGATCATATCTTTCCTTGTGAGAGGTATTATCTCATGTAATGTTGTGAAACTCACATTTTGTAAGCCTCCACAAGTTTACAAAATTTTCACCCAGCATATCTAAAATAAAGTTTGTATCCAAATGCTCTACATCTGAGAGAAATCCTTCCTCTTGTTAGTTTGAGTAAAAAAATCATTTATAGGGATACAATCAATCAACTTAGTAGGAGTGACAAAATCCTTAAACTTAGACATCACCTTGTGGCTAGGAACAATGCCCATGATTTTTTTTGAAATATCTAGAACAATATTGAGTTCCCCACCATAAATATGTAGTTCCTCTGAAAGCATAATAGATGCAACAACCATTGGATCACACACTTTCTTTTTTAGGGATGGAACTTGAAGGACCATAAATATTAAAAAGCCAATATCAAATGGATGAGTTAAGAGGATGTACAATAGCCAACATCAAATTATCTATTATCACCACTAGGTCTACTAATAGCTTCATGCAATTCCATAATATCGCTAGCTCCCAAGAGGCTCCTTGTGCTAAGACAACATAGCATTTCCATTTTCACTATGCATCAAAGACAACGAGGATTGAGAATTTGAGAGTTTTACTTTGTGAAGAAGTATAATATTAGTATCAATAATATGTAATTGGTGTTTAATCAAACACCTTTTTTAGGGGAATTTAAGCCCCTAACATTCCATGAAACAACCCTCATTGTGCCCGATGAAAGCTCTTGAATCCCCTTCATTTGAGATTTTTATCAAGAGGTTTTTGTCCCCCAATAATAGTCTCTAATTTCATGTCTTCCCAAATGAAGAATTTGTATTCATTCTTCTTACCCTTTCCTTCCACTTTATTATTGGCTTTGTTCTCAATTGTAGTTTAAATCCCTACAACAATCTCAAGTTGTGTTTTCTAATTATTAGGTTTTCTCCCATGGGCTGATTTGGTAGGTGTTTGTCAAGGAGTCCCTTCTCTATTTAATTATGAAATCAGTAAGGGAATACAATTCTAAGTTGCAAGATCATATTTTTCTAAAAGCTCTACCACTTGTTTGGATAATTGTACCTTTGAGTTATTCATAATAATTCTCAATAATTTCATCAATTTATCATAAGAAAGAGGGCACATTTCTTTCTGCAAAGAACTCCTCTGAAATTGGATTGATAAATAGATGAGATGAAGGTTTAAAATATTTTAGAATTTTTGAACCTCAATTCCACACTATTCAAGGAATACTACAGTTCTAAATTGCAAGGTCTGTTGGACATTGCTGCTGCTAGGATATGTTGTTGTCATTGATGTCAACATATTCCTATGATTTATTGCTTTGGTGGTTATAGATTGGTTTATTGAGATCATGGCTTGGTGTATGGAGTATTCCCAATATAATTATATCTTCTTGTATTGGTTTCAGTGATTCAAAGCTTAATTGATCATATCATGTGATCCGGTTTGCAGTTTGGTTTTTCTGATCAGTGCTTTGTAGAGTTCGGTATTGCGTCTGGTATATTCCGGTGTGATCAGATCTTGAGTTGAGTTTTTGGGAGATTGTTTGGGATGTTATTGTGCATCTTTATTTTAGATGGTTCATGATTTGTTTCTCTGCAAGTTATCTTTCTTCGTGACAGTTGCTGATGTTTGAGTGTTCTTGAGTTTTAGATGTTGATCGATGAAGATTTGATAAGTGGTGTTGGTGCAGTTGTTACAGATGATTCTAATGTGCTTGTTGGTGTTTCCTAATTGTTTCCTGTTTGTTTTGATGGTCTGCATTGATTGTTGTGGGTTTTTTTGGCGATTTTCATGAACTGGTTGTATGCGGGAAAAGTGGGCTGATAAAACTTAATATGTGAAAATATTGCTAAATACTAGTCCACACACACACATAGGACTTCTTGGTGCAAGCTATGGAGTAATGAAGTATTACTCAGCTTCCCAAGGTGGGTCCCATGGTTCTCTATCTCACAATGTCCCTCAAACCAATGTTTTGCTCTCAGATTACTGAGCAAAATGGTTCAGGGATGGCAAATGCAAGAACGAGGGATGCACTGATAGTTTTTAGTGTGAAAGGTATGCTAAGCTATGTATGATCTTAGAAATGCAATAAAGTAAATGATAAGATGACAAGATTAGTATGAATACTATCCTAACATAATATATTTAATCTATGATTGAGCTAAAATGATAAAGAAATTATTCTAAACATGCATATTTAGTCTAATTCCTGATCTAAAAGAGGCTAAATGATGAGCATATATGAAATGAGAAAGCTTGAATGTATTTGAGCATAAGTGTGATGCTACAAATTTGAAGGATGATTGTTATGGAGGAATGAGAGCTCTATTTATAGCAAGAATAGGGCAATGGATGGTCAGGATTGAATGGTTTAATCAAGGGTTGAGTTTGAAAGTTGGGGATCCATGTTTGTAATTGGCACCAATGAAATGGTGACAAGTGTCAACATAGGGTTGGATTGAGAGAAGGGGTTGGAGACATTGAATGCCTGAGAAGACCTCATGGTTATCTAGAGGCTAAGGGTCAAGTCTAAATTAAGATTACCCACTGGATTAAGAGTTAATCCAAGGATAAACCTTTGTGCAAATGATTAAGAGATAATCATGGTCAAAGCATTAATGGCCTGATGAGACCCTTGGGTTGGATGAAAGTTGAGTCAAAACAAATGTTTTAACCATGTAGGAGGGTTTGAGTTAACCATTAATGGTTTTTGGAGACTTTGGGGATTAAGTGGTTGAAGGTTGAAAGCCTTCAATGGTTATCAAAGACTTTGAGCCATTTAGTGGTTGAAGGTTGAAAGCCTTTAATGGTTATCAAAGACTTTGAGGGTTTGAGAAGTGACTTCCCTTTGCTTAGGGATGTGACAAAGTTAGAGGAGGGGTTAGGTTAATTAGAAGCGATTAGAAGATTCTAGAAGGGATTAGAAAGGGGTTTGGGATTTTGCAAGTGGATGGAGGAATAATAGGATTTAATTGAAATAATTTATTTTATTCAATTTGGTTGCAATTTGGAGAAATTAAATAAATTAGATTTATTCAATTCAGGATAACTATTTAATTAAATTTGAATTTAATTAAAAGTGGATAGGGGGGATTTAATTGAATAAAATGATTTATTCATTAAATGGGTATAGTGAATTTTATTTAAATAAATTGAGTAATTTACTTAATAAAATAGAAGAATGTGGATAGTTTAATTAAATTGGATTTAATCAAATAGAGAAATGAACATAAAATATTCATTTAGGAATATGGTCATTTTTATATGTCTACACCGGTGATATTCTTCATGTTATGTGGTATTCTTGGTAGTGTATCATATTGCGGTTGATCTTGCCATGATTTTCCAGTGGTGTTGCGTGTTTGAGCATTTGGTTTAGGTCCATGTCATATCATGTATATCATTATATTGGTTCGGTGGCCAATCTTTGTATTGTGTGATGTAATTTTGTAATTATGAGTTGAGGGTTTGGTCGACCTTGTAGTCAAGGTCGATGAATTGTATAAATAGGTGATATATTCATGTAATTTGGTGATCGACGTTGTGTCTGCATTACCAGAGAGTGGTTTATGTGGTGCTTAAGAGAATTTATCGTTCCATGTGGTGTATTGATTAGATATTGTTGCAGAGAAAACATATGTGCTTAACTGGAACTGTCATCGGGCATTAACAAATGCTATTATTGCAGTTCATTCTTTCTGGATTGTTGTCCAAATCTTATTGTAAGGTAGTGAAACTTCCCTGAGGGTTGTAGCCTTCTGGGTCTTCTTATTTTGAGCACTGAGCTCTAGGCAGTGTGCCTGAATGCATGTGCATTCCCCATTGTATTATTTTCACATGCTATTGCAGAGTATCATATTATTGTGGGTTGGTTCCCATGGTGGTTTTTCCCTTAACCGGGTTTTCCATGTCAAAATATTGGTGTTGTGTATTGTGCTATCAATTTTCTTATCTTTGTTGTTGCTGAAGTTAATAAGATTTGTATTTGAGGTTAAGTTTATTAATCTAGTGAAAACTTATTCACCCCTCCACCTCTCATTTTTCCTTCATTATTGTTGCCAACAAGGTCATCTTTTTCTAAAAGGTTTTCCACTTGTTTGGATAATTGTACCTTTGAGTTATCCATAATAATACTTTCTAATTTGATCAATTTATCTTTAGAAAGAGGGTACATTTCCTCTGCAAAGAGCTCCTCTGAAATTGGATTGATAAATAGATGAGATGAAGGTTTAACATCTTTATCTAGAATTTTTGAACCTCAATTCCACACTATTCAAGTAATACTGGGTTGAGAATAGTTGTGGAATGGAAAATTCAAGAACTTAATGTCTATGGTGATTCACAATTAATCATTAAACAATTCAGTGATGAATACCTCACAAAGGATGAAAATATTATTCCCTACAAAAGAATGGTTGACAATTTCAAGCAATATTTTTCCTCTATCATATTTGAGTAGATAACTAGAGAAAATAAAAAGGTATCTAATCCTATGGATACAATTGGATCCCTTTTAGACATACCACATGATGTTACTCATTGTAAATTCTTGGTGGATCACTTGTTCATTCCTGCTTTTGATATTCCTCATAATGAACTTGTGTACAAAATTATTGGTCCTAATTCTCCTTAGTATCAAGACTTTTACAATTACCTTCATGATCAAATTCTTCCACTTGACTTATCTACCAAGTGAAGAAAGAAATTCATCCATTAAGCCTCCTATTATGTTATCATCAAAGATACCCTATACTGAAGAAGTCTTGACAATACTCATAGCTTTTTAGATGATGTTGAAGGTTAGACTGCCTTATGAGAGGTGCACAATGGTATATGTGATTCTCATTCTAGTGGTCCCACTTTAGCTAATAAATTGATGTAGATTAGTTATTATTTGTCTACTATGGTACATGATGCTTAACACATTTGTAAGAAATATAATTAGTGTTAGATCCATGGAGATCTTATTCATGGACTAATACAAGAGATTTAATTAGCTACAACACCTTGGCCCCTTTTTAGTGGCAACTCTATATCATAGGTAAGATCCATATGTCTTCCTCCAATGGGAATAAGTTTATCATTACCGCCATTGAGTATTTCACAAAGTGGATTGAGGCTATCCCCCTTACCTACATTACTAGGAAACAAATTGCCAAATTTATCCTTAATTACACCAATTGTCATTATGGTGTCCCTTCAACTATTGTCACAAATAATGACCACCCTTTCAAAAATCAAGATGTTTGTGAGCTTTGTGACAAATTTTATATCCACCACTTCTTTCGAGTTGATACTAACCTCAAATTAATGGTCAAGGTGAGTTGTATGATAAAATTATCTTAAAAATCTTCAAAATACTTCAAATGAAACTATCCATGATTGGCATCTCCAACTTAATCCTGCCTTATGGGTCTATGAATTAGTGTCTGCACTCCTACATGTACCACTCCCTATTTCCTTGTTTATGGATCTAACACCATTCTACCTATAGAGGTTGATTTACCATCCTCGAGGGTATCTTTGCAATGTTTCATTAATGATAAAGAATATAGAGTTTCTAGATTGCATGAACTAGAATTGCTTGATGAGAGGTGAAAGACAACATTAAACCATCATCAAGCCTACCAGAATCATCTTTGTTGTAGCTACAACAAGAGATTCTATGTACATAAATTTGATATTGGAGATCTAGTCCTAAGATAAAATCTCAAGAATTAGTAAGAGAGAGAGAAGCCTAGAAAGTTTAAACCTAACTGGCTAGGTCATTATATTATTATACTATCTTTTGGATTTGGTACATACCAACTCACCACACCTAAGGGGAGTTTCTTGAATATCCACTCGATAGTATACAAATAAAAAAATTCTACACCTAATCCTCAGAATACCCATTAAAAAATACAAAAAAAAAATGAAAAAAATAATTGAAAAAGCCAAAAAAATGTCACTTTAATGAAAACTTGGTATATAGCCATCTTGGTGAGACAAAAAAATTGAAAAATTCAAGTAAAGAGAAATAATTCATCCTTTGGTGAAAACCACTTTGGTGGCACCTTGGGCAAGTACCACAGTAAAAACCTAGCAAACATGTGCTATGCATAGTAAGTTAGGCTCTTCCAACTATCATAATTCTATCTTGTCTTCTACAATAACTTTCCACTTTCCCTGTAATAAAATTCCACTCAAATTTATAATAAAATCCTTTTTCTACACTTATGACCTGATGATTGTTGATGTTTAGTGTCTTCCTATCATATCCTTTTAGAGAAAATTCAATCTTTCCCCTTTATCCTAACTGGATGCAGCTTCTTTACCTAGTGTTGTGGATGATACCTTTAAGAGTTACACTACACAAGACATTCTGATATTCTTGGTCATGTAATTTTGTGTCATATACCACCATAAATATCTACCTATCATAATAAATCTACACCTGCACCATTTTTATCATCATTACCACAATCTGCAATAAATTCTCTTTGTTATGACAGTGACATTTTAGGCTAAAACAAGCACCACACTGCAACATCTTCATCACAGACAAATTGCCAAGTCCTTCTATATCCTAAACCAATTAGTTTCCTAATCAACCTTATCCCAAATCTTGATCACACTATCACCCTCTACAAACATATCAGTCGTAGAACTTGCATCCAATCAATTATCATCATATCAATCAAATAATCAGTATCCTATCCAAACATCAACATATACAACCTTGTCTGTTCTAAATTACATAATTTTGGCAAGAAGATGTAAATGGCTATTAACTCATTTGGTCAGTAAATATTATCTTTGATTTATCTCTTTATCATGTCATTCTCCTATGATACTCTAGGATATCCTTGTTACTAGAGGAGTGATGATGTGACTTGGCATCATTTTTGTTTGATGTGTTTGTGAGATGTTTTCATAAAGTTCAAGAGAAAGTGTTTTTGGTGTCTATATTAGCATATTCATTTAGCATTCTCTTATATCCTATGTACATCAAATTTCATCTAATGCTTTATTGCACATGGATCATCATGCTTTATGATTGTGGCACATACCTTGACCATAAACACTCATGCTCAAGATGAACGAAATTATTCATTTCTTAAAATGTTTCTATCTATGCAAAGTGATATTGTCTTCACCTTGGTCTTTCCATACCTTGGTGTATATCTACCTATTTGCAAAAAATCCAAAATGCCTTATGATGAAAACGAACACTTTTTATAAAGAAATCTCACAATCTTCATCTTCCATATCTACCCATATCTTTTAAATCTATCTATTCTTTCTATCCACATGATCTATCCATTTTCCCTAGCCAATCAACTTCCTTCACTTCTTACTATTTTTTTCCTCTATTCTCTTCCTATGCCATGACACATAATTATTTTTACATATTACAGTTTGCATCCTATGATGAAGGAAAAGTAGGGTTTATATGTTTTGGCATACAAACTAGATCTATTTTCTAAATATTATATTAGAGAGGAGTGAGATCAATAGATTCAACCTCAATTAAGAAAAGGGTTGAATATTGATTAAATTCCACTCCTCTTTATTGGGGGTTGAACTAGATGATGAAAAGATGAAAGTTGAATGCTATATTTATGTCTAAAGATGGAAACTTGATGTAAATAAACATAAATAAAAAGTTGTAGATTTGATATGAAGCTGTAACTATAGGTCTAAAATGAGGAAGATGCATAAAACCTATGACTAGAAAATGGGTCTAAAAAATTGGGACAAAGTAGCTCCAAACAACCCTATATCCTAAATGTTGGATGATGACAAATTTAATTGGTCTAGAATCAGGATGCAACTCAGAATCAACCCTAGATTTTTTTTAGGAATTTTGTTGCACTGTAGTGCAGACTTAAATTGTCCTCCACTTTTTGCACCTACAAAAGTTGGATCTAATCATCTCTATCTATTATGCTTGATTCAAGATTTATAGCACTTAAACTTGTCACCTACACATAGAAAGAGAATAAATATGTTGGGAATAGGGGTTTTCATAGGTCAAACCCCGTGTTTAAAATTAACCCTCGAAATGAATTGAAATACTGAAGTCAAATATTGAATAATATATGAAAGCTATGAAAAGGAATATGCCAAATAATATGTAAACCACCTAAACTAAGTGGAAAACAATGAAATCATATACCTTCAAGAATCATAGATTGAGCGGGAAATGGATGCACCCTTGTCTAGTTGATTTTCTCATGTAAGATTGTTGATGGGAGGAATGTGGTTGCTCAAATCAATAGCATGATGTTAGGATTAAGATATATTGGATCTATAGAAGAAATGACAACATAAGGATAAGATAGATGAAGAATCATAAAATGGGCAACATGATGATAGGAAATGAAGAGATGGTTAAAATGAGGCAAGACACCTCAATTTATAGATTTTTCATGAGGAAAATCAATGGCTAAGATTAAAAGATAAATGGAGGGTTAGGATTTAATGAGAGTGTGGTCCCAAATTTGGAGGCTTAGCCTTGTGACAAGTGTCACAAGGAGAAGTGAGCTGCAAGGGTAAGTGTGCTCACATGTGTGAGAACACATAGGGAAGCTCATGAAAGGGACATGTCTATGACATGTAAGAGATAAGTTGACTTGGAAAGTCACATGTGTAAAAGGTAGAGGGTTTGTGAAAGTGACATGTCTATGATGTGTAAGAGGTAGGATGTTTATGAGGTTACTTTTCATGCTCACACATGTGTGAGAAAGAGGAGGGTAGGGACACTTGTCACATGAAGACAAGTTTAGATCTTGATCCATGTATATGGATTCAAGGGCTAGGATTGAGTGCACATGGATTGAGGGTGATGTGGAATTAAATAATAAGAAAATGGTAATGAGGGCTAATTAGCTTAAATCAATTAATTAAGTATGTATTAATTAATTGATTTAGAAGGAGGATTTGTAGGATAAGGTTAGACATAATTAAATAAATGTAAAATTATTCAATTAATGGTGAAGGTTAAATTTAATTAAATAATATAAATTTATTTAATTAAGGGTGAAGGTTAAAATTAATTAAATAAATACAAATTTATTTAATTAAAGATGAAGGATAAAGATAAATAATTAATTAAATAAATAATAAATATTTATTTAATTGGGTAGAATGGGATAAAGTCAAGTGTGGTTGGGTATGGACAAATTTAGGTGTCTAAATTTTGCCCCTCTTTGATATAGCATCATAAAATGATATATCAAAGAAAAATAAAATATAGTGGATAAAAGGGATAAGGACTAGTAGCACAATGCCCTAGTCATTGGTAGGATGAGGAAGGATAATTAAGAGGTAGTGGTATGCCCCCTTGAGAGGACATGCGAGTTTCAAGAACATGGGTGTGCTCTTGAAATGGAAAGGAGGACTATAGGATTAAGGATGTGAAAGTGACATGTGTAAGAGGTAGGGTGGCTATGAGGTGACTTTTCACATTCACACATGTGTGAGCAAGAGGAGGGTAGGGACACTTGTAATATGACGACAAGTTTAGATTTTAATCCATGCAGATGGATTCAAGGGCTAGGATTGAATGGACAAGGATTGATGAAGATGTAGAATTAAATATTAGGAAAAATGGCAAGAGGGTTAATTAGCTTAGATCAATTAATTAAATATTAATTAATTGATTTAGTAGGATGATTTGTAGGATAAGGTTAAGTATAATTAAATAAATCTAAACATTTAATTAATGAATGACAAAGGTGAAGGTTAAACTTAATCAAATAAATATAAATTTATTTAATTAAGGGTAAGTGGTAAAGATAAATGATTAATTAAATAAATAATAAATATTTATTTAATTGGCTAGAATAGGATAGGATTGAGTGTGGTTTGGTATGGGACAAATTTAAGTGTCTACATTTTTCCCCTTTGATATAGCATCATGAAATGATGTTATATCAAAGAAGAATAAAATATAGTGGGTAAAAGGGATAAGGATAGTAGCATGATGCCCCAGTCATAGGTGGGTTAGGAAGGATGAGGAGGAGGTAATGGTATGCTATCACATCCCCAAATTTCATCTAGAACCTCTTTGCAATTTTAGAATGTTCATTTTAAATTATCTTGGAAATGGTTAGTAAATATTGCAATGAATATTTCTTATGACAAGATGTGATGTTATTTTGTAATCAATTATGCTCCTCAAGTTGCGATGAAAAAATATGGAAGTGTATATGGAATGTATATCTGATTATGTATGCTAAGAATTTTTGCTTATCTAACCCAATTGTTGGAAATGGTCTAACCAAATGTTTGTATTGACCAAGTGATAACCATGAGAAGGGATTGTTGTGATGAAATCTCAGAAATCTATAGGGAGAGTATCATTTGGGAGAGGTTTATAGATGAATGGGAAATGTGAGAATGCCATCTGAAATTTTTGTGATCACTAAAACAAATTGGGAGCATGTAAGTAGTTTGGCCATTGGTCTTGGATCTTAACCTTGTTTCAGGTTAAGTAGTTATTAGAACCCTAATGTCAGAATAACATTGGGTCATTGTATACGTTCTTGCATAGAGTGAAAACATCTGTTGTCGTAGCTATAAGTTTATATATATATAATTACTTTTGTAATGTTTTTATGTTTGGTTAAATATTCAATGAATGTTGCTTAAGGATTAATAATTGATCAATTAATTATTTACTAATTATTCATTATATAATTAATTAATTATTTATTGTAAATAAAATTTATGAATGTATTTATAAAAACTATAAAATAAAATATTAATTCCCCCCTATCTTTTTAAAAATATAATTTCAAATCCAATCGAATTAGGGTGGGGTAGGGCATAGTTGACCCCTTGACCACCATGTATGTGGGGCAGGGGAGTAAAGTTTAAAAATAAAATAAAATAATAACTAACCACTCATGGTGGTAGTATGTGGGGAAAGGGGGGAAAGGGGGGGCACCGACTATCCAACATGAAGGATGCCCCTATAGCGCCCTACCTCTATTGCACCAATTTCCCAAAGACTTGAAACTTGTGCCCTTTTCCTTGTAGTCTTGCCCTTGAAACTTGTGTTGCTACTGCCATGAAAGGGAGGCGACGGGCTGGGGACAGGCGGTGAAAAAGACCGGCAGCGCTGAGGGTAGGGACCACCACACCCCTGCATGGAATTTGGGGAGGGGGGCCCTCAAGCCCGCGGGGTCCCTCCCTCCTTTTAAATTTATTTATAAATTAATAAAAAATTAAAATAATATAAAAATAAATAATATAAAAAGGCTTAGATGAGAATATTCAAATGTTGGAGGATATAGATGTGGGTTGCCTACCTCCTTTGCCCGCGAAATCTTAAGCATTTTCTTGGGGATTTTATTTGATTTCCTTTGGGTCATATTCTTTAGCTTTGCCTCAACCTTGAACTTTACTTGGAATTGTTAATATGTATGCATTTTTGGTGGGATGGAGTACGGGGCCTGTTTTTGGCCTCTTTACTTGATTACATCAAAATTGCATCCTTGTTCATAATTGCAAGGAATGTGCTGGCCGATTCTTAGTTTCTGAGTTGATGTTTTGATTGGGGTGTCATCTTGATCAAGGGGATCTTATCTTTTTTTATTATAATATCTCCCGTACTACTATGCTCGCACGATTTTTTTGTTTTAAGGCATTAGTTAATGATTTCCTTCTTCAGGTGTGGCGGCTTGTGTGCATTTGTTGGTATAGGGAATGGGATATGGCTTGTGTGGTTTTATGATTTTGCATCAATATCTGTCAGGCCCATGTGATATTATGGTTGCTTGTGCGATAAGTTTATCTATTAATGATGCTTCTCTTCTCTTTACATATGCTCGCGGCCTTATGCTTTGTGTCTTGTTTTCCCTTACGTTTTTTTCTGGGTTTCTTGATGGATGTTCATGCTACTGGTTACAAAATCTCTTTGCCTATTAATAATTGTGATTTTCAAGATCCTCATGCCTTTGATGATGAGAAACTTGGTAGGTTGTTTAAATTTTATTCTTTGAAGTTTTCTATTGCTATTTGTAAGGTGGTGGGCAGGCGGTGGCTGGTGGAAAATGCAAATATTTTCCTTGCTGAAGTGGCTTCTCGTTTTATTACTGTTTGTCTGGATATGCTCATGGATGCTTCTTTGGTTTGGGCATTATTGGATGCATACTTACATCCCTCTTTTTATTTTGCTTCTGATTTGGATAATGCTCTGTCTTCTTATCATTTTGAGCTTGGTGATTTTCCTTATGCTGGTTTTTTATCTCAGTCGGAACTATTATCTAATGACTGGCATTGTGAATTACTTTCACTATTGAGAGGTGGTTTGATTTCTGACATATATGATGACACAATGTTTTCTCTTGTAGCCTTCTTGGATCATGTTTCTCCTGTTACCTTGGCTGTGGCTGTAAATGTTTTTTTAGGTTTACACTTCCTTCTTGATTCTATGAATGCAGTTATGTCTCTACTGAGTATGGTGGAACCTCTAAAGGTGGTTGCTCCAGATAATCAGGTTTTGGCTGCTTCTCAGTTTGAGGTGATGTTGCCCCCTCCAGATGAGGGTCCAAGTAATTGGTTTCTTCACTCTTGATGCTTGTTTGCTTCACCTCCTCTTGTGCTCTTTGGCGGTGATTTTGTATTTGGTTCACAAATTTTGGAGGGGTTGGGGTATCATTTTGGTATCGGTGTTGGCTTATATGCCTTTTTGGGGATGGGTTGGGCTGGTTTGGAGATCTCATTTCTCCTCTTTGATATAATTGGTCATGTTGTCTTCCCAATGGGGTTTTTTATGAGCAAGACCGAATGTTTTCTTTGCCTGGTTCTTTCCTACCGATGCTCTTTGAACCAAGATTGTATAAATTTATAATTAATAAAATTAGTGATTCTCCACTTTTATTTAAAAAAATAAATAATATAAAATTAAAATAAATAAAATTAAAATAATGTAATAAAATTATTTATTTTTAAAATATTATAATATTATAAAATATGAATAAAAATAATAAAATAATATTATTTTAAAAAATTATTATTAATAAATTAAATTGATTAAATGAAAAATAAATTTAGAAAATAAATAAAATTAATATTATATAATATTATTTTAAATCATTTACTAGGTTAAATCATTTTGTCTTTCCAACTTTCATTATCTATATTAGTTATGTGTATCAAGATTCCATAATTTTCCATTAAATTGCATGCCTTCTAATCATCTGTTATAAGTGTAATTTTTTATGAGTTAGAAAAAAATGTTAAGAACCTTCCTAACATGTTTTTGGGCTTCACTTTATCATTTGACAAGGCCACCTGAATGGAAAATTTATTACCAACACTATTACCAATAATTTTCTACACAAATGGTTGGTGTGATGGTACTTTTCTCTATGGTTAATTTTGTCATTAGCAGCAGATTAAATAAATAAAATATTAATCTAAATCTAATGTAATCAACCTTTTACCTATGATAAATAATTTAATAGTAAGGTGTTTAATTTACTATTTATTATGAAGTGTTTACACAATATTTTAATAAAGTATCAAAGTAATTTATTCCAGTAATGATAAACTAATTACTCATAATATATAAAACATTGAGATAATGATTTGCAATAGTGAAAATATTGAGGCAATGACTAAATAAAATCGATTAATACATATTCGTAAATCACGGAGAGGCTGCTTTCTGCACGCAGAGGATTAGTTATAGGCCTAGGGTTTCCAGGCAAGGAAGCACTCCAGGAGGACATAGTTCCTACATAGAACCCCACATGCCTTCATGACATGAAATAAACACAACCCTGGCCAGGACACTCCCGGGTGTACATTGTACCCTGAGTTGGACACACACTGTATGCCCCTTCTCAAATGCCCAATGCCCAACCACCAGACCTTAACTATCCTCTCGCTTTTGCTTCTTTCAATTTCTTTTTCTTCTATTATTTTATCCCTCTCTTTGTGTATCCTTCTTTATTAATTCACGGGTTTATATAATGTCACAACGTGGTTACCAAAAATCACACCCTTTCATAACTATAATAATGTTCATAATTGCATTTATTTAACTATATTTATTGCAATTTATTTCCACGGGAAAAAGTCCCGTAACATTTCTCCCCCTGTAAATCAGTTGTTGCCCTCAGTAGCATGAGGAATTTCTGCATCATTAACACATGTAAAATAACATTTAGTCAAACAATTGTGGATATTGAACTCTAATAAAATCAACTTTCTCCCATGTAGCACTATCATTACCACAATGACTCCATTTAACTTTTACTTCTTCTATAATTCTATTTCTTAATGTTCTAGTTATTTTTTCAATTATTCTTTCTGGTTCAATTTTAAATTCACAAGAAGGTTCAATAGAAATACCTTTCCAATGAATAACATGATCTACATTATGAACATATTTCTTAAGTAAACTTACATGAAATACATCATGAATTTGTAACTGAGGAGGTAAAGCAAGTCTATAAGCAACATTTCCTATTCTTTCTAATATTTGAAAAGGACCACAATAAAGACCAACTATTTATAATACTTTCCAAGCTTTAATGAGCTCCTTTTTGGTTTGACTCTTAAGAAAACATGATCACCAACATCAAAATCTCGAGTAGCCCTCTTGGAATCAGCCCAACTTTTATATCGATCTTGGGTAGCTTTAATGTTTTGTTTGGCTTTGTTAATAATAGCATCCATCTCTAACAAGTTTTCATTTTCATACCGAATCTTATGAACAGGGTCAGAACAAGAGATAGGTGTGTTACAATTTCGACCATACATAGCTTCAAAAGGTGACATCTTAATGGTTGAATGATATCCTTGATTGTAGGCAAACTCAACTAAATGTAAGTAGTCCTCCCATGATTTGGGTTTATCCATGGTATACATGCGCAACATATCTTCTAAGACTCTATTAATTTGTTCTATTTTCCCATCAGATTCAGGGTGATATACAGTACTGAAGCTTAATTTAGTGCCAAGTTCAGAAAAAAGAGATTTCCAAAAAGATGATGTAAATCTAGGATCTTGATCTAAATCAATATTCTTTGGAATACCATGCAATCTAATAATTTATTTAACAAATATGTAGGCAATGTCAGAAGTAGAAGATTTTATCTTGATGGGTAGAAAATGTACCATTTTGGATCGATCTACTACTACAAAGATAGAATCATGACCTTTTCGGGTTAGAGGTAATCCAATGATAAAATCCATACTAATTGATTCCCATTTCCACTCTGGAATAGACAAGGGTTGCAAGAGGCCAAGAGGTTTACACTGTTCTGCTTTTACCTTTTGACAAGTTAAGCATTGTTGCACATAAGTACGGATCTCACTCTTCATTTGAGGCCAAAAGTAGTTTTTCTTGATTGAAAGATAGGTTTTTTGAAATCCAGGGTGTCCAGCTATAGGTATATCATGAGAATATTTCAATATTTGTGATTTAATTCCAAGTATATTAGGAATACACAATTTTCCTTTGAAATAGAGGAGTCCATTTCTACTTAGTAAATATTGTTCTAATCGATCTTTCAAATGGATATTAGGGGATTGATTTTGGAGGTCTTCATAAATTGGTTGGAAATAGTTATCGATAGGTAATTTGGATTTGATATCATGTTCAAATTGGCTCCTTACCAACGTCAAAGCATTAACACATAATGTTTTTTGACTTAAGGCATCTGCCACTACATTCTCTTTTCTAAGAACATACTGGATAGTGAAATCATATTCAGTTAAGAGTTCCATCCACCTTCTTTGTCTTATGTTAAGTTGAGGTCCTATACTTGTCCCACATGCATTTGTAATCACAACAAAAGGTTTGCTAAAATTTGGGATGCAAATAATAGGTGTAGTTGTTACCAATATTTAATGTTTCAAAAACCTTATTACATTCATCAATCCATTTATAATTTTGATCTTTCTTAGTTAGGTCGGTTAAAGGTGCAACAATTTTTGAATAGTTTTTAACAAACTGACGATAGAACCCAAATAATCCTAGGAAAGTTCTTACTTCGTCAGCATCCTTGGGGATAGGCCAATCTTGGATTGCTTTAATCTTAGCAGGGTCTGGTGAAATACCTTTTTCTGAAACTATATGACCTAAATAAGATACCTCTGATTTAAAGAATTCACACTTGCTTAATTTGGCATATAATTTGTGTTTTCGCAAGGTCTCTAGTACCATCCTCAAATGTTGCTCATGTTCTTGATCATTTTTTGAGTATATTAATATGTCACCCAAAAAGATGATAACAAATACATCTAGAAATGGTCAGAAGATATCATGCATCAAGGTCATAAAGGTTGTAGGTGTGTTAGTTATACCAAAAGGCACTACCACAAATTCATGATGACCATATCGTGTTCGAAATGTCAGATTCTTTAATATGAATTTGATGGTATCTTGATCGTAGATCTATTTTGGAATTGAATTTGGCACCATGTAACTGGTCTAGGAGGTCATCAATTCAAGGCAAGGGGTACTTGTTCTTTATGGTTAATTTTTCAAGTTGTCTATAATCTATGCATAACCTCATGGTCCCGTCTTTCTTTTTAACAAATAATACCGGTGCACCCCATAGAGAGACACTTGGCCTCATCTTACCTTCCTTAAGTAGTTGTGTTAATTGGATTTTAAGTTCAGTTAATTCAAGGATTGACTATCGATGGGGAGCTTTGGAGTCAGGTTCTGCCCCGAGAACTAGATCAATTGCATGTTCTATAGATCGTTTAGGAGGTAAGCTATTTAATTCTACGGGAAACACATCTTTAAATTCTTGCACCACAAGTTTAATATTAATATTTAATTTAAATTTATCACCTGTTTTAAAAAGCATAGCACAAAATATTTTACAATTTTTCCTCGCACTACACTTAACTTGCATTGCTGAAATGGTTTTAATGTGAAGAGGTCTTTTCTACCCCTGTAAAATATGACATGTCCCCATGTTAGAGTTTAGCATAACCTGTTTGTTTTCACAACCTAGGAAAGCAATGTTTTTCTCCAACCAACTCATACCTAGAATAGCATCATACATACCTAGATTTAATATGTGAAAATGATCATATGTTACAAGCTTGTCTAATTTAAATTTTAAATTTTCAATAATTGCACCTGTTTGTCTAACTATTCTACCATCTGCCATTTCAACATCTAAAGGTTCTATTGATTTAGATGAAATCCTTAGTTGTGCTACAACCCTAGGAGAAATAAAGTTATGAATACTTCCTGAATCAACAAGAAAAACAATGGGATGATTATTTATAGAACCTTTAATTTCAATTAAAGAAGGTTGGTAATGCACTGTACTTATATCTACAGCTGCATAAATCTTCATGTTGGAAGGGGTGAAAACTTTATTATCTTGATTTTGGTGTTGCTGGGGGTTGCATGAATGATCATTTTTACAGTGGTTCTTGCCACATTTCCCACACTAAGGGTGCATTCAAGGACAATTTCGTTGAAGATGATTCTCACCACAAGCCCAACATTGAATTCTTGATGATGTTTTTTGGTCTTTGTTGAAATGGGACATATTGGCAGATCTACATTGAACTATATTTTGGTTGGAATATTGTCTTCCTTGTTTGAAAGTTTCCTTATATGATCCTTCCCTATTTGTTTTGCGATTTTCTCATTTTTGTCTTGAATTTTGATGATAATTTTCAAAATTTTCTACAATTTGTGTAGGTTCATCTACTGATACTATCTTGCCGCACCATACCTGAGCTTGGTATTCATATCTTAAACCATTGATAAATCTAACAACACGATCATGTCCTTCAATGAATGGTACAAATCTATTAAGTCTTTCAAAGTGTTGGTATTATGGATGTGTTGCATTAGTTTTGTCATTGATGTCAACACTTATCCTTCTGAAGATCTACATTGTTGATTTGGCACTATGGTTATATTGGCTCACTGTTGAACCGACACATTGTGTTCACTGACAAGTTCAATGACTTATGCACAGTCATCGGTATATTGTTCACCGACAGGTTATATGGTTCATCGGCATAGATGATGACTTGTTATCATCTGGAGATCACTTGATTATGTCGAAGACATGTTTTGGATACTTGGTTTTGGTGTTTTGGTGTTTTGGTTATTGGTCTAATCAGGTTGACATATTTTCTATTACTGGTAGACTGGTCTAGGTTATGGACCGGTATACGTTATCTATTCTAGATCAACACAACACGTTATGGAGATGATTTATTGATTAAATATTGTTGTAAATATATTGAGCCGACCTGATGCATCACATCAAGACTTATTTGTAATTGATTTTATTATAATATTCTTAGTGAGTCGACCTACACATTTGGTCTTAGGTTTTGTATATATGTAAGATCTCATTTGTGAGATTAGATATGGTACGTAAGGTTATGATATGGTATTGTAACATGGTATGTGCGAATATTGAAGATCATATGAGCAGACCATAGAGAAGGTTCAAGGAAGGTTTGAAGGTGCTTATCAAAGCTTTAAACTAGTATTGAATCAAGCATTGGAGATGCTATTTTGAGCAGTACATTATTCTAGGATTTAACCATCCTATTGTAGTCATTGCGACTCCCATTTGAGCTGTGTGCTCTAGGCAGTTGGCCTTTCTGCATGTGCAGACCCCATTTGTATACACATACTATCTGCAGTAGTATCATCTGATTGTGGGTAAGGTTTCCCACCGTGGTTTTTCCCCTTATAGGGTTTCCACGTCAAAATTTCCGTGTTATGTGTTGTGGATGTTGTTTCTCTTTCTATTTCATGTATTAAGTTTCACCGATATTGATATTAACTGTTAATCTGTCAATCGACAATACGTTTGGTTTACCGACATTAAGTATCAAGTTTGAGGAAGCACTCCAAGAGGACACGGTTCCTACACAAAACCCCACATGCCTTCACGACATGAAATAAACACAGCCCTGGCCAGGTCACTCCCGGGTGTACGTTGTACCCCGAGTTGGACACACACTATATGCCCCTTCTCCAATGCCCAATGCCCAACCACGAGACCTTAACTATCCTCTCACTTTTGCTTCTTTCAATTTCTTTTTCTTCTATTATTTTCTCCCTCTCTCTGTGTATCCTTCTTTATTAATTCAGGGGTTTATATAATGTCACAGGGTGGTTACCAAAAATCACACCCTTTCATAACTATAATAATGTTCATATTTACATTTATTTAATTATATTTATTGTAATTTATTTCCATGGGAAAAAGTTCCATAACAGTTGGGGAGGAAAGATATTGTTTCAATGTGTAAATTTGATTACCTTCTAGTTAACAATAAGAGCATGGACGAAGTAGCTTCAAGATTCACAATTGACACATCATTTGTATATTGTACTTTTGGGCATACTTTTGACTTACATATTATATATGTACATCATTTTTTTTTTCTATACAATTACAAGCAAACATAGCGTAACATCTCTAATTTTTTGTACATTTTAAAGTAAATTTAGAATGTATACCTTAATGATTACCTCACTCTCAATGTCATAACTAAGCAAACTTAATCATATTATTCACATGTTTTTTGAATTTAAACTTTTATGAATAGAAATATAAGGTGGTAGATTTTATTCAACTTTCTGAACATTTAAATGGTTCAACCCTTAGAACTTCATACCTTTTTATGCTTAGAAATTGTGATATTATTATAAGTACATGAATAGGTGTTACCAAACATAAGTCCCAACATACTTTCATTTGGGTTACTATTGTCACCATATAGTTGTGTCTCTTAGTCAATTACATTACAAAGTGTTTAATTTATTATTCAAATGCGACCAAAAATAAACTATTTCAAGTGGCTCATTCAATATGCTATTTTTTATTTTAGTGTTAATTTGCTTCTTATACATAATGAATAGTTAGTTTCACTTCACCTTTTGTATAATTTATAGTTATGACAAAGTTTACAATTATGGATGTTCTTAATTTCAACTTTTTGAAGAGGGCCTATAGCTCAATCATTATGCTACTTTGGGAATTGAAATCAATGTGTTACTTTGAGAATTGAAATCAATGTGCTACTTTGCATGATATTTTCTTGAGGAGGGATTGCGAGGAACAACATTATCAACACATCTACATTTCTCTTGGAGGGGTTTTTTGGCTTCTAGGTGATCTTGTTCTATTTTGTTTAATCCTTCTTATTCCTCATTCTATGCTACCATTTGAAAATCTTTAGTGTTGGCATAATTTAGCTAGATTATTTTATATCACATTAAATTGTACTTTTATTTTGGAGAAATCACATTTACATTTCTTAATACCATTAAAAAATCCTAGCAATCATGGAGGTACTTTAAAAGGAGGGAGGGACCCCGCAGCCCTGCGGGGGTGTGGTGGTCCCTACCCTCAGCACCGACCGCCTGCCTCACCGCTCGTGCATGGCCCGTCGCCTCCCTTTCACGATAGTAGCAACACAAGTTTTGAGGGCAAGAATGCAGGGAAAAGGGCACAATTTCAAGTCTTTGGGAAATCCGTGCAACGGAGGTAGGGAGGCTATAGGGTCATCCTTCATGTTGGAGAGCCGATGCTGAAAGGGGGCACCCTTCTCCCATGGGGATTCATAAAACCCCATTTTTTGTGCCATGTAAATGAAGAGCGGTACTAAATAGGAGGTAATCACTTTTTAAGTGGTAAAGATAAATATTTTTAGATAAGCCTAAACCACTTTTCAAGTAGGAATTATATTTACTAACAAAAATTAATTAAAAGTGATTATAGCGATTTCATCACATTTCCTCATAAATAGGAAATTAACTACACTCTTATGGAGTAGTTATAATTTATAAAATAGTGGTAGAGATATTTAAGGAAAGTGTTATTTGTATAAACTTGTATTTTCTTTTGAGGGTAATTTTTTCCTCTCATGTCAAATATTTTGGTTGAGGGGGAACTAATTTTTCCATTTATGGGGGAGTTTTTAATTTAATAATATGGTTATTATGGATAATCACATTTGATTAAGGTTTAATAGATTGAATTTCTTGGAGGGAATTTCTAGGAAATGGTCATATATAGGATGGTGTAAGGTTTTAAAGGGGCTTTTTGGAGAAATTTATTCCATGGGTGGCTTTTTGTTTTGAACTTTTGGAATTCAAGGGGATTGGGTAGAGAGTGAGTTATGCTCACTCACATTAGGGAATTTAGACAGAGGAGATAATTTGCATGTATTGAAAAAAGGAAAGGGCGAGTATTGGGTTGGAAGAAGGAACTAGCATCTCTCGACATCACCTTCCAACAAGTTCATGAAACTAATCAGGCATGTAATACAAGTTTTTAGAAATGTTTAATTTGTCAAAGTGTTGGAATTTATTTTTTGTTTTTGGTGTTTTGAAATTGGGAAGGATATGATAATATACTTTGTCTTTAATTTGTATGAATTTATAAATTTTTAGAAGAAGAAAATGGGAAAAGTTGGGTTTTCTATTATAGATAATGTAACATCTATGTTGCTTAAGGAGAATTTAAGATTATGGAAAGAGAATAAAGATATGTATATACAAATGACTATATTTATAACTAAATGAAGGTTAAAGTCAAGAAGTTTTGATTAGATTATCAAGTAAAATGGCAAATCATAGAATATTTATATGTTGAAAGATAAGAAAGATCTTGTTAAGGTAGGAGATTGTCTTAGGTTGAAAACTAAGCAAAAAGAAAAGACCAGGATGTCATGGGATTTTCGTATGGAAAACTTAACTCTTTTTCATTGTTTCCGAATTAGAGTTTGATTGTGTGAGTCTTAGTAGGAACTAAGATGGACTTAGATATTAGTCTCATACCTCCATGTTGTAGTCGCAAAGAGAGATTACCTTATTTGCATGTGATAGCTTAAGCATTCTCTTTTGTGTTTTTGGACTAGATGTCTATAAAAGCCAAGCCCTAGGAAGTGAGAGTAGTCTCCAAGTCAAGTAAGGGGTGGGTGAATAGGGACTTCTCTTTCATGAAGCTTTGGCCAAGTGTCATATTTGTCACTACATATGACAAGTCAGGTTTACATGTGTGGCCAGATCATATACCATTCTAGATTGGTCATACTTGGTAGAGGTAGTCTATAGTAGTATTGTTGGAGTGAGATATGAGGCACACAACCACTAGTACTCTATACTCCTCATGAAGGGTAGGCACACTTCCAGTAGGAAGGTGAGCTGGGGATCGTTGGTCCATGGTTGGAGGAAAAGCATCCGGATGATGCTCTCCCTCCTGTAGTTGACGTGCCGAGGCTTGGGAGATGGATACTGATCTTTCCTAGAGGTAAAAATGGTAAAGTTCTTTTATGTCATAATTTAATTCTATGAAGACCTATGCAAATATAAAACTGAAGAATTGGTTTCTTACTACTTGGGGCCTAATGAGTTTAAATAAATCAATTATTTATTTGATTATGAATTAAAAAACATATTACATTACCTCAACTTGTGTCTAGTTTATAAATTAGGATATGATAATCTTAACCTTTGATTAGGTTTTGGGCTTGTTACATATGCCCCCTCGAGAGGACTTGCAGGTTCCAAGAATACCAGTCTACTATCAAAATGGTGATGCAAAGCATCAAACAAACTCAATGGATGAACACAACCTAAGGAGATCTTTCTCCCAACTCACCTATTCAAACAAGGTGACAACTCCCACAAACTCCCAATAGCCCTCATAAGGCTAGTAGTTACTCATAAGGCTTCAATACCCCTAACATGAACTCATGCTTCTCTACCCTTGTCCATCCACTCATATACATCAGTTTGAGCTTATTCAACCTACCCAAGGCCAACTTGAGGCTCTCCACTTCCTACTTCACACCAAACCCCAAAATCCTACTCACACAAGGACACCTCCTAGAGGACTCCAACTTGTCCATAAGTGTAACTCACCATGAAATATAGACAATAAAAAACCCAAGGTATATCAAGACATTTAAAAAAATCCTCACCAAAGAAAAACTATCATTCTTCACCCTCCCATCCACCCTAAGAGCCATAAAAAGACCCACTACTGCAACTTTGCTTCACTGTGACAATCCCAACTTTATTTAGGACAATCATACCTTCTTGTATCACTCTTCCCTCACAGCACTCTCAAACATTAGTAATGATGATGGCAATATTATATCCTTCTTCCTCAACCCCAAACTCAACACCCACTCACTTTAAAACCTTGCAAAGTGTAGTGATTCAACACACTGTCAAACTATGATAGTCATATGGTTTAATATGGATAGTCATTAATATTTTTCATTTATCTTGTTCATGGGATTCCAACCCTTGGATTATGTTTGTGGTATCCTCACACACCCCTCTAATCCTACACAAACCTTCCAAGGTTCTACTTTTCACTTACACCACCCAAAATCCATTAATTCACTGTCTTATCAGACTGAGACACAGTGAAATCAGAACTTTCCTCCACTTTTTCACATGCCATCTTTATCATGGATCCCTGCAGAGCATAAGACATAAAGTTACACATATAAAAAGGATTTTCCACCCATTGGAGTGATTATTTAATGTGGAAACAAAACAAAACCATTATTATACAGTCTCGGGTTACCCTAGGTTAGGGTATTGACAGATTTTACAAAAAGCTAGTATAACTTTGCCAAAAATGAATACCATTGAGTGAAACCAAAAATAATATACGGAAGATTAATTCCCACAACATATTGAATGGGTTCCCAAGGTTAATAAATTAGTTAATATAAGGAAAAATTCAATGTAGCAGACTGTTATGTCTGAAAACACAAGAAATATGCAGAATACTCCAAGTTGTATTGATTCTCCTTTAAAGACATATATGAAAACTCTCTCCAACCTTCATCTTGGTCGAGAGAATGGATTTTTAAAGAGGTTTATAACCCCCCCCAATGGATGCAACTGCATTTTGAATGTGCATTAACAAACAAACTCCTAATCACATATTCTGGTGCAAAAATTACTTATGACAACTATTGTCATTATGAACAACTTTTGCCTCCCTTGACTCCAAACTTAAAATGACACCTATATGGATCAAAACCATGATGAATACATTCTAATAGACCTAAAAACCCCTTATACATGGTGGATCATCCCATTGGATTCCTTAAACACACTTTCACCTTATAATAGTAATTTTGACCACAATGGTACAATCAGAACCTCAACTTGGATCCAAACATTACAATTTGGTCTCAAGGACCTTATTACATGAAAAATGGTCTTTCAAGACCTTATTAAATCATATAAATTTAAATGAATCATGATGGCCAAATGGGAGTGTATGACCACCTAGGTGCTCTTGCACCAAATGGATAGGACTGTATGATGAAAGGTGAAAGGGAATATGATAAGGATGATGAAGGGAAGGATAAGAGGAAAAATGGAGGAGAATCATCTTGTAGTGGTATGAGAAACCTATATTTGATATTGTACTTGACATTATGCACCAAGGTATAAGGAACCAGGATGACAATGTGCCAAGCATGTGATAAAAAAGGTCAAGTGAAAACATATGCCTTATGACACCATGATATGGAATACCATGATGACTTTGTGGAAATAGGATGCAAAGACTATGATAAATGCAAACAATAATAAAATGTACAAGAAACAAGCAAGCATAGATAAAAAAAAAACAAACAAACCAACATTTTGCTCCTAGTTAAGCTAAAAACCGATTGATTGATTGATTGATTGACGAGGCTAGAAAGTTAAAGATAAGAACAATGCATACGCCAAGGATTGGGAATGATACATCGCATGATGATAATTGGATCAAATATTGATCAATGGATTATTAGTTGATTTGGTTCAAGATGATGGATTGATTAAGGATGGTGGGCTAGATGAAAAGATTACACTGCATAGATCAGGATTTATTTCATTTGGTTGGAGTGATTTGGGATTTTTGAATTGGAGGGATGGGAATGAATTAGATAGGGTGGGAAGAGGGATAAATGATTGGATAGGATGGGAGGAGGATAAATGGATGGAATGGGATGGGATTGGATGGTGGATAAAGGAGAATAAAGGGATTGGATTATGGATAAAGGATAATGGATTGGGACCAATGAAAAGGGAGAACCAAGGTTTAGTGAATAGATGGAAGGACATAGAGATTTCTTGGATATGAGATCGATGTAAAATGATTGGATATGGAGGAATAAACGATGGAGGGTAGGAGAATGGAGATCTAAAGAATATGTTTCAAAGTAGTGAAACGCTCCACACTAGAGGTAGTACAATTAAGGATTAAAGGATTGTACGTAAACATGTATGAGATGGAAGGATAATTTGTAAGGGATATGGATGGTTGAGAAATTAAGGCTTGGATTTTTCAAAGCATGCATGTATATTATTTTTCCTCTAGCATGATCAAGGTCAAAGATAGGAATGGAGGAGGGATTTGGATAGGATGATGATATGATATGGAGGATAGGATAAGATAGTCAAGATCAAAGATAGGAAATGAGGATGGACTTAAATAGGATGTGGATAGAGGATAAAGGATATGGAAGATGTGGATGGTAGGATGGAATGGATGAAACTTTCCCTCAAGTGTAGAGTGCAAGAGGATTATGGATTACATGTGACACTTTTTTACCAAGTTTTCATTAGGGTACTTAACCATAAGGCACCACAAAAAGTGGTTTTCACCATTGGATGAATTTTTTTCTCTTTACTTTTTCTTCTCTCTCTCTCTCTCTCTCTCTCTCTCATTTTGGAATATTTTGGATTGATAAGGATGAGGATAAGTGGATGTATATATGCTGATTTGGAGGATAGTGGATGGGTGATAGGGGATGGAGGAAGGACTCAGGCATCTAGTTCCATGGAAGATACCCCTTAAATATGTGCTATATTGAACTGAGATAATTGGAGGTATGCTCATAGATGTTGGTACAAATAGATAGGGAGATGTAAGGGATGGAAGATAGAGGGGGATAAGTAGTTATGAAAAATTTTGGACTAAAGGAATGGGATGATGGAAAATAGATGCTGGATGATGGATGGGGTTTTGAAAGACTTTCGGATAAATGGATGGGGATGTTGGGAAGATCAACATTGGCACACACCTTGAAGGGTGGTGGAGATATGGAAGAGACAATTTTGAATTATATGGAGGATCAAATGTGGACTTTGGGAAATGAGGACCCAAAATAGATGAAGGGGATGATGGACTTGGGATGGTGGATTTTGGGACTTAAGGGCCCAAAATGGATTTGAAAGTTGAGATATTTTTCAGATGGTGGAATGGAGGACTTATGGGTGGAGGAAGCTTTTGGATTCCAATTTGGATTTCTCTTTTAGATTCATTGCTTCTATGAGTAGTTAGGGAATTCACATGGTTTTTTATTTATTTCTTTTCAGGCCTTTGTGGCCTTTTGGATTTTTTTCTTTTGGATCATATTTTTCTTTTCTTGAGCATGCCTTTTTGATGGGACACATTGATCCTTAGTTTTTTGTGTTTTTTTTGCTTTATTAATTTGATATTTGGCATCCAAATTGTTTCCAATAGCAATAATATAGGTGCATGAGGATGAATGAATTAGAGATTTTATGGATGAGATGATGGAGGTACAATGTTGGAAGGAATTGAAGGATGTGTGCCTTTGTTGATCTTGTGTGGGGATTTGAGGTGATGTAGTGGTGGAATTTGAGACAAAATTGATGGATATAGTGGATGGAGTTAGGTAAGGACCCAAGATGGATGGAAGGGATGAAGGATTTAACTTTGGAATATAAGGACCCAAAATGGACTTGGATGAGGAAGGAACCAAATTTTGGAGGTAAGGGCTCAGAATGGATGTGGGAGATGGGGGATGGTGTGATTTTGATTTATATAAAGGGATTTTGGATTTTGGAGGGATGGAAGATATACCAACATCTGAAGCATGAAATTTGTAGCCAAGGCCATATGAACTTTCAATTTCTTTGATTTGGAGGGTTCCAATATGCCTTGTTCATGGAGGCCTAACCCTTTGCCTTGATAATTCATTTTTTAACAAATTATTTTTCCAATGGGATACTTACTAGTTTTGAAACAAGATTCGAGTCCGTTTTGAGGGGGATAGCAGGTGGAAGGAATTGTAAGCTCTTAGAGAAAACCAAAGTGGATGAATGTGGAAGATACAAGTTGATAGGTAAATGATTCATGGATGACTGGCATATGGAAAATGGGATCTTGGGAACGATTAGGATCATGTGGGGAATTAGGAGGAATATTATGATTTTGAGATATATTGGGATCATGTGGGGGATTAGGAGGAATATTATAATTTTGAGATGGATTGGGATTATGGCATGGAGATGAAGGAATAATTTTATCTTGACTTGGGATGGGATTATGCGGTGGTGGACGAGGGATGTATTGAGATTGATTAGGGAGGGGATCACGAGGGGGATTACGAGGAATAATTTGATCTTGAGATGGAAGGGGATAATTGGATGGAGTAGAGGGAAACCTTGGATTTTGAGATGGAGAGGTATCATGAGATGGAGGGATACTTTGATCTTGAGGTGTAGAAGACTCTATGCTAGAATGCTTTGGAACAAGGTCTTGACATGTTTGGGGTTGTGGGGATTGTGTGATGGAGGAGGATATGGATTGTTTAACTTGGGTAGATGGAGGGATGGGAGTATCATGATGCTTAGGAGATTGAGGTTTGTTTTTATTTGGAGGGGATGGAGGTGGATGTATGACTTGGGGAGATTGGATAACTTCATTTGGAGGTAGGAATTTTGTCTCCTTTGCTTGAAATTCTTGGACCATTTTTTGGATCATGGCCTTGAAGGACAAGGAGAATGTGGATTTTAATGGAATGATTTGAGATTTATGGGATTAGGGTTATATGGATGGTTAGGATTGGATAGAAGATTAGGATTATTTATTGGGGAATTAGGTGGAAGATTAGAATTATGAAGGGGATTTAGATTAAATGGAGGATTAGGATTAGATGGGGGATTGGTTATGAGATGGGTTATTTGTAGTGGTTGTACTGGATAGTATGGTAATGGTTTGAACATGTTTAGTATCGGTCAAACCATCATTGATGACATGTTTATTCTTGGAGCAATACTTAGACTTGTCATTGGATGACAACCCCTAGGAATCTTTTTGATATGGTTTAAGGATCCCTTGTTCAAGGAGAACTCTTTCTAGAGCTAGACCTTTTTTGGCGACTTCCTCAAATATCTCAAGGCATTGGCCACCCAAGTAGTAGGACATCTTAGGTACAAGGTTGTGAAGGAATAACTCAACTTGGTATGACTTGGGGATATCCCAAGGGAATTTACTAATGAGGTGTCGCCACCTTTGTAAAAAATTAGCAAATGTCTCTCCATTTCTCTACTTGGTATTACATAGATTAACATGGATACATTAAACAAATATGGGGATTGTGATGTGGATAAAGGAGAATATGGAGGTATAGATGTTGGATGGGAGGGATATGTGGGTGAGGGATAACATGGAGATGTGGATGAGGAATAAGATGTATTTCCCTTGTCAAATGTATAGGAAGGATGAGGTATGTAAGATAGATTGGAATTGGATATAATTGGTTGAGGTGGAATGGAGGGAGATATGGTATATGGATTAGAGGTTATGGGATTGACTTGGTAAGTTGGTTGGGGTGGTCGACAAGAATAGGTGGAAGTTGGATAAATTTGAGGCATGCATGAGTTGCATGGGCATGATTGATAGGTTGGATGCGTGGTTTGAGGAATGGTGTTTGAGATAGATCCTGAACTTCCATAACCATTTTTTCAAACCAACCCAAGATGTTTGGATGTGGGTTTTGGATTTAGATTAGATGAGATCTTTGATGAGGATTGGGATCAAGTATGGATGAACATTGGAAGATGGATTATGGATGTTTAGGGACTATTTTAGATGGGGTTTACATTAGAAGAATATGATAATGGGGGAAAGGTTGGTTGAGAAAATTGGATTAAGATGATGATGAAGAATGATGAAAATGACAAATGATTAAAATAAATTAAATTTGATGTGGATTATGGAGGATGATTAGGATAATAATTTGGACCTTGATTGTATTAAGAAAAATGATAAGAATTAGGTTCCTAATGGATGGATTATGAATGAATTAGGGATGGTTATGATAGGATGATTAGGAGATGATGATTGAAATGATTAGGGGTTATTAGGATTGGATGCATGATGAAGATAATTAAGGAGGTGATTGGGATGAGAAAGGGAATGATTAGGATGATTAGAGGAATAGTTAGAATTATTATGGGTTATTAAGATAGGATGATGAAGACGAAAGATAATTAGGAGATAAAGGATAATTAGGGATGAGAGAATCAAGGTGGGTGATAATTTTTTGAATCCAAGGTGGGACTGAGAGGGGGGGTGAATTAGTCTAAATTTTTTTTAATGCGAAACATAAACAATTAATCAACAACACATATCTAATAATTGAACACTAAGATTTTCTATGCGGAAAAATCACGGTGAGAACTTGCCAATAAGGCATAAAAATGAGAGGGGGGGGGGTGAATCAATTTTCTCAAAAACTCTACTTAACTCAAGAACAATTATAGATCTAATAAGTAACAATGAAAGCATAAATCAACACCACATCAATAACACATATAACACCAAGATTTTTGATGTGGAAAACCCAGTTAAGGGAAAAACCACAGTGCGAACCTACCCACAATATGATGATACCCTATTAGAAGTATAGGAAATATTACAATGAGGAATGCACATGCATTCAGGCACACTACCTAAATCTCACTGCTCAAAATACACAACAAAGAGGGATACAATCCTTGGGAAGACTTACTGTCTTTAAAAAACATTTGGATTACATCTAGATCATGAAGTAATAAAATAGCATCTCCTCATGCCTGGTTACAATTTCAGTTAAGCACACAGTCTGATCCACTCTGCCATACTTCTTCACACATTTGAAAGATCAACACATTTACTTGCACACTTATTTGATCACACATATTTGGTTACACTTTTAGATACATCTCTCATATGATTATTACATATATTTATACATATCATCAACCTATCTTTGAAGGTCAGCTCAACACACATCACAAATTACAAAGATATAACCATACACGCTACAATACAACATGCCGACCAAAACAATGTCGGCTAAGACATAGTATGGACCTAAATTAACACCTCGAACATGAAACACCTCCAAGAATTATGCTTCGAACATCCGTAACACACTATAATCATCATGTTGTCCAAGAGCATGAAGAACATCATCAGATCAAAGAAAATCATCAATAACATACACAAAGATCAATGCAGACCATCAACACAAATAGGAAACAATCTAGAAACATCCACAAGCATCATGAATTACCACAAATAACCACAACATCACCACTTACTAGAATCTTCATCATCATTATACCGAACCTCAAGAACACTAATTGAATTGACTATCCAACTAAAGATTCACTTGTAGACCTCTAAATCATGAACCATCTAAATTGAGAACACACCAGAACATACCAAACACTTTGCCAAATCCTCAAACCAAGATATTACAACGTGGAGCAAAATCTAGAATACTGATCAACAACAAATAATTGAAAAAATGATAGCAATACCAGATCTCATAAACTGATCAAATCACCATGAGAACCTTTGAAACTTTAGTTGAATCAACTAGAGATACTTATCTCAAAACCCTTTATTCCACAACAACTCATTTGCAACACACTAGCCAAACCCTGTAAGATAGAGCAGGGGCAAATGAAAATAGGATGGAAGGGGTTGAGAAGACTCTCAAAAAGACTGGGGAGTAGAGTCACATGATTTTAAAGGCTTCCTCAGACAGTATTAAGGTCCTTATCAGCAAGCTTGGAATTGTCCAAGGGGAAAAGGCCTTCAGGGACACCACTGAGGAAAAGGAAGGTACCCTTGAAGATAAGGAGGCGGGTCCTTGAAAAAGGATACGTGCAAGCACCAAAAAGAAGCAAAACCAAAGCAAGGAAATTGATGAGATCAAGCGGACTGCTGAGACCATGGAGTAACTAGAGCTAGAAGCTTCTGCATTGCTAAAGAACTTTACCTAGGCTTGACTTTTCTTCTCTGCTTTTTCTACTGTCTGGTGTTTAGTTTCTATGTGTTGTGTCTTTTTGCTGTTGGCTTTTTATATTTTGACTAGTTGTCTTTTTTATGTCTACTGTCTTTTGCTTTTTTGGTGTTCTCTAATGTCTATCTTTTGATCTAATGTTGTAAAGGGTTTCAGGGGCCCTTCAAAACTTGTTTTCCCCTAATAAAAAACACATTATCCAAACCGGCTCATTTAATCTCTCTGCAACACTGGAACATAGAGGAATATGTTCACATCAATGAAACCAACACATTCCAAAAAAATTCTCAACAATATCCAACAATATCCCCCTTTGGTATTTATGGCAACATATGAATGTGAAAAACAATCAATGCCAATAAAGAAAATAATTAGCTCCCCCTTAGATCATGCACACAAATCAACACAGGTTTTTCAAAGAGGTCTCTCTCCCTATTTCACATCAATTCTAAAGGCACATATGCACAAATCTCTCAACAATCTCCCATTTTGACCAAATTATTGGCAATTTAGAGGAATTGATTATGTGTTGCATTGATGTTGGCCATTGATGTCAACACTAACTTGTTTGGTTGTCTACCGGGTTTCGATAGAGTGGTTGGATTGTGATGTTGATCTAGAGATCATCTTCAATATGTTCCATTTGGTGGAATTGGTTTGGTTCGGTCATTCATGTGCGTGTCACATTCAGTTGGTTCGGGATTTGGTGATCCAGAAGCTATCATATGTTCTAGTAAGCCTTTTGGTTACCAGTAAGGGTTAACCGACAGATCTTTGTTGAAGATCTTTTGATGGATTCAATATATGGTGTTGGTGCAGCTTCTAGAAGGTTCTCAGAATGCTGATGGTTATCATGTTTGTGTTCTAGTTGATCGGTGGTGTTGGATTTGGCTTATGGCGACCTATTTTAGGTCCGGTGCTATTCTGTGTTATTCTCCTAGGTTATGGACTGATTTATGTAACGTGTTGGTGGATGCTCCTGATGCGTTACCAATTGGATTTATTGTTTGGTTAATGTTGTTTCAATCTTAGGCCGACTTGGGTTATCATTGGTTTGTAGGTTTATGTAATGGATTTATTGTATTATCTTTTAGGTGGCCAACCTAATTGTTTAAGTCTCGAGTTTGTATAAATATGATGTAAGATCTCTTTGTAGATCATGGTCACTGATGGGTTATGATATTATCTGTGTGCGAATAAAGTTGTAATCATATGCAAAGGTTTTGGTCGATCATAGGTGATCGAATTGGGTTTGAGTAAGAGGTTTAAGACCTCTGATATTGAGCTTAACTAGAGCTGTACTCAGGCATAGGAGATGCGATTCTTGTAGTTCAATCTTCTTTTCAGATTATAGTCCGAAGATTTCTTGTAGTTAGTGAGGCTCCTTTTGTGATGAGAAGTGTGCTCTAGGCAGTGTGCCTTCCTGCATGTGCATACCCCTTATATGTAATATTTATTCATTTGATCAGTAAATAGATATTGTGGATCTCCAATCCCACCTTGGTTTTTCCTCCTTGAGGTTTCCCACGTATAAATCTCTGTGCTATGTTGTTAATCTTTGTGGTTGCATTATTACTTGTTGTTATTTTCTTTTATACATACTGGTTACTAAGTTGTTGTGCTAATAAGGTTAAAATTAATCATACCGGGAGAACACTGATTCACCCCCCCCTCCCAGTGTTGTTGGATTCCAACAATTGGTTTTAGATCTTGGTGCCTCAGAATAAGTCTAACAACTTGAGGAAGATCTTGTATCTGGAATCAATGGAGGTGAGTTTTAGGAAATAACTTGAAGTATCTCTTGAAGACTATGATGTTGAAAGATTTAAGAACATGAAGCTACAAGATGAGCTGAAATTTGCAAATGAATTCATCTTTACTCTACAAGAGAGGTTGTCATCTGCACAAGCCAAAAGGAAAGAAATTTGTGATCAATTACAAAATTAGGATGATAAAGAAAATAATGCTCTTAAGGAACTATGTTAGAAGTTGAGTCAGGAAAATGGTGTCATGAAGAATGAAATGCAATCCCTAACCATGAGGATGTCCAAGGAGATTGAAGACTGGAAGAAGAATGAAGAAAATCTTGCCAAATCTTTGAAAGACAGATTTGAAGAATGCATTAGGTTGGCACATGAGAATGATATATTGAGAACTGAATTAGTACAATCTTAGAATAATGAGAAAGAGTTGGAAAGAATGATAACGGTCCTCAGAGGTGATCTGGATTCTGCAAATGAGTACAAAGACAAGTTCAAGGTCAATTTTAAAAAGCTTGATGAATTATTGAAGAATCAAAGGGACAATGGAGACACTAGAGGTCTTGGATTTGATCATGGAAAAATCTTCGGTACTACAAATCATGATGATGCATCCAGTCAGAAGAACAATCAGGAGAATCCACTAGTCAACTAGAATCAGAGGTCATCGGTAAGACATCCCAATGCACATAAGTTTAATGGTAGATGCTTTGTTTGCAATAAGTTGGGTCATATGGAAAGTCAATGCATAAATAGAGTCAATCAGAACAACAATTCATTTATCGGTCAATGTTTCAATTGCAAAAAGTATGGTCATAGGACAACATATTGTAGAATGAATGTAAAATGTCATGCATGTGAAAAATTTGGACATATGGCTAATCAATGTAGAGAAAGAAATGATCAAGGTTACAACAAGGAAATTCAAAAGAACAATTTCACTTGTTATGCATGCAACAAAGTAGGACACATTGCTAAATTTTGCAAAAGCAAGAACCTACCGACAGGAAATGACAAATCCAATGAGAAGGGAAAGCAAAAAGTTGATGGTATTTGGAAGGAGCATGAGAAGAAGTGGGTTATGAAATCTAAGGATCAACCGACATAGTCAAATATCTCAGATACTCAACCAGTAGAGAAGAATGTTCCCGCACCAGCAAGAAACTCATCTGGTAACTAAGGCATTAGCCTTAAAAAGAGGCAAATTGATGACAGATCTTGCATTACCCCTTGTTGTGGTCTGAAAGCCCATTTCAGACATTGGATAAGTCAGTTTGAAGGTTAACCAGAGAAAATTTGTTGGATCTTGGATCTAGTTTGGTTTATCGGTAAGACACTTTATGAGTTATGGTTTGGTCATACATCTACAGTTAAGTATTTCAGAATCTTTGGTAGTGAATTGGAAAGTTTGATCCTAGATGTGATGAAGGAATATTTCTTGGTTATTCAAATGAAAGCAAAGCATATAGATGTTATAACAAAAGACTATAGAGAATTGTGGAGAGCGCTAATGTAAAGGTGGATGAGTAGTACAAAGGTCAAATAAGAATTTATGAAAGAGAACCAAAAGTGGAAATGATCATAACTGATCCGGTAGTGCTTGCACCAGAACAATATGTTGAATGAGTTACCCCGATAGTATCAGAAAATTCAACAGTAACTGAAGATCAGAGTAGAGAAAGAGAAAGTCAAAAGACTCCTAGGTATGTAAGGTTGAATCATTCAGAAGATCAAATCATTGGAGATAAGAGCAAAAGAGTGATGACAAGGAGAAGGTTGGCAGTTGAAGTGATATGCTTAATTTCTCAAATTGAACTGACATCAATAGTTGAGGCATGTAAGATGAATGTTGGATGAAAGCTATGGAAGAGGAATAAATTAGATAGAAAATAACAACACATGGATTTTAGTTCCCCAACCTAAAAATAAGAATGTTATTAGAACTAAATGGGTTTTTAGGAATAATTGAATGGATATGGACAAGTTGTGTGGAACAAGGCTAGATTGGTCTGCAAAGGATATTATCAGAAGGAAGAAACTGATTATGATGAAACTTTTTCTCTGGTAGCAAGGATTTTTAGATATTTACATGGAATAATTCAATATGGTTTGTGGTATCCTAAAGATGATGACTTTACACTATGTGCATATACAGATGCAGATTGGGCTGGAGATATAGATGACTGGAAAAGCACATTCGGTGGAGCTTTCTTTCTTGGAAAGAAACTTATTTCATGGATCAACAAGAAATAGTCATGTACTTCTTTATCTACTACTGAAGTTGAGTATGTTGCTGCTACTACTAGCTATACACAAGTTCTATGGATGAAGCAAATGTTGAAAGATATAAGGGTAGATTGTGGTAGTTACTCACTGTGATAACTCTGCTGCTATTGACATATCAAAGAATCCGGTATTTCATTCTAAGACAAAGCACTTATCAATCAAGTATAACTTTTTGAAGGAAAAGGTAGAAGCAAATGAAGTTAGATTGGTTTATGTGAACACTAAAGAGAAAATTGCAGATATCTTCACTAAACCTTTGCCCAAGGAATCATTTGAGTACTTTAGAGATAGATTGGGGGTCTCTACCCCTCTGATAGAGACTTAAGTGATGCTGATTCACATCAGTCCGGTATACATTATCAGAACTATCATTCATTCAGGATTGATGAGTTTGTGCTACTACTCAAAGGGAGTAGTCGGCTGTGTGGTTCAGAGGATCTATGGATTTTCTTTGATGTTTATGTCATATTTCTGGCATTGATGTCAACGGGGGCGAGATATACATTTGAAAAATAGAGCTTAACAAAGATATCAACCAAAGGGGGAGGAACATAATTTCAGATTGGTTGTATCCCATTGGGGGAGTTTTGTTCAGGTCTATGGATGGTTATTTGGTACAAAGATAATTGGTTCAGAGCTTCATTGATATATCATTTGTGGGAGATTGTTGGATGTCTTCCATTGGGGGAGACTTGTTTGGCATATCTTGGCATTTGGATGTTTTGCACATCTAGTGTTGCCATCAATGCCAAAGGGGGAGATTGTTGGAAATTTGGAGGAATTGATTATGTGCTACATTGATGTTTGTCTTTGATGTCAACACTAGCTTGTTTGGTTGTCTACTAGGTTCTGATAGAGTGGTTGGATTGTGATGTTGATCTGGAGATCATCTTTGGTATTCTTTGATATGTGCTATTTGGTGGAATTGGTTTGGTTCAGTCATTCATGTGCGTGCCACATTCAGCTGGTATGGGATTTGGTGATCCGAAAGCTATCATATGTTCTAGTAAGCCTTTTGGTTATGGGTAAGGGTTTTACCGATAGAGCTTTGTTGAATATTTATTGATGGATTCAATATTTGGTATTGGTGTGGCTTCTAGAAGGTTCTCAGGATGCTGATGGTTATCATGTTTGTGTTCTAGTTGATCAATGGTGTTGCATTTGTCTTATGGCAACCTATTTTAGGTCTGGTGCCATTCTATGTTATTCTCCTAGGTTATGGACCGATTTATGTAATGTGTTGGTAGATGCTCTCGATGCATTACCGGTTGGATTTATTGTTTGGTTAATGTTGTTTTGGTCTTAGGCCAACTTGGGTTATCATTGGTTTGCGGGTTTATGTAATGGATTTATTGTATTATCTTTTAGGTGGCCAACCTAATTGTTTAAGTCTTGGGTTTGTATAAATATGATGTAAGATCTCTTTGTAGATCATGGTCACTGATGGGTTATGAGATTATTTGTGTGCGAATAAAGTTGTAATCATATGCAAAGGTTGTGGTCGATCATAGGTGATCAAATTGGGTTTGAGTAAGAGGTTTAAGGCCTCTGGTATTGATCTTAAGTATAACTATACTCAGACATAGGAGATGCTATTCTTGCAGTTCAATCTTCTTTCCGGATTGTAGTCCAAAGATTTCTTGTAGTTAGTGAGGCTCCTTTTGTGATGAGCAGTGCGTTCTAGGAAGTGTGCCTTCCTGCATGTGCAGACCCCTTATAAGTAATATTTATTCATCTGATCAGTGGATAGATATTGTGGGTCTCCAATCCCACCATGGTTTTTCCTCCTTGAGGTTTTCCACGTATAAATATCTGTGTTATGGTGTTCATCTTTGTGGTTGCATTATTACTTCTTGCTATTTACTTTTATGCATACCAGTTACTAAGTTATTGTGCTAATAAGGTTAAAATTAATCATACCGGGAGAACACTGATTCACCCCCCCTCTCAGTGTTCTTGGATTCCAACACAAACTCTCTCTCCTCACAATTGAACATCAAAACTAACAAATCTAAACATATGAACCACCACACTGACTACTCCCCCTGATAGGAACCACCACTCATCAATCCGGATCATAAGATATCTATGTGAAATCCATGAGACTAATGCAACTCAATGCATCTTAGTTCATCAGGAGGGGAAATTACCCCTAGCTTCTCTCTGAGATACTCAAAAGTATCTTTAGGCAAATACTTCATGAATATATTTGCAATTTGTTCCTTTGTAGATACATACTCCAATCCGACTTCCTTCTCATTCACCTTTTCTCTCAAGAAATGAAACTTGATTGATATATGCTTAGTCTTTGAATGGAACACCAGATTCTTAGAAATGTTGATAGAACTTGAATTATCAAAATATATAATAGTAGGCTTATAAAAAATATCTAGATTATATCCTTCAGCATCTGATTCATCCAGATCACCTGAGTACAATTTCTAGCAATAACAATGCATTTTGGCTCTGCAGTAGATAAAGAAATATCATTCTGCTTCTTACTCATCCATGAAACCAACTTCTTACCCAAGAAAAATGCACCACCACTAGTACTCTTGTGATCATCAAGATCACCTGCCCAATCAACATCAGTAAAAGCACTCAAAGTAAAGTCATCGTCTTTAGGATACCACAAACCAAAATCAACTATCCCTTTCAAATATCTAAATATTATTTTAACAACAATGACATGAGATTCCTTAGGATCAACTTGAAATCAAGCAATAAGACAAACAACATTCATAATATCTGACCTAGTCTGAGTCAAATATAACAACCCACCAATCATAGATCTGTATCCAGTTTGATTTTCTTTTAGAGAATCATCATCCTTAGTCAACTTACATCCGACCACCATAGGAGTACCAAATGGCTTTGAATCATCTAAACCAAACTTCTTCAATAATTCCTTCACATACTTGGACTCAGATATGAAAATGCCTTTATCCAACTGAGTGATTTGCAATCCCAAAAATCATTTCATCTCACCAATCATTAACATTTCAAATTCATTTTACATGTCATCAATAACATTCTTGCACAGACTATCATTTCCACTAAAAATAATGTCAACAACAAATACCTCAATAATTATGATGTTACCATTATCAATCTTGGAGTACATATTACTATCAGCAATACCTTTGTTGAATCCAAGCTTCAACAAATACTTATCCAATCTGGCATACCAAGATCTTGGGTCTTTTTTCCAAATATACAATGCTTTCTTCAATCTACAAACCATATCTCCTTGATCTGTCAACTAAAATCCATGCGGTTGCTCAATATAAACTTCCTCTTCCAACTCACCATTAAGAAAGGCCGACTTGACATCCATTTGATACACTTTAAAGTCTTTGTAAGAAGCATAATCAAGAAATAATCTAACAACTTCAATTCTTTCCACTAGAGAAAAAATCTCAAAATAAATTCCTTCCATATGAGAATAACCCTTACAAACAAGTCTTGCTTGATTCCTAACAACTACACCTTTTTCATCCAATTTATTTTGGAAGACCAATTTAGTTCCAATTACATTTTTATCATTATGTTTGGGAATAAGAATCCATAGATTATTCTTCTCAATCTAGTTCAATTCTTCTTCCATTTCTTTAATCCAATTTTCATCTTTGCATGCTTCATTAACATCCTTAGGTTCAATCTTTGAAATCAAGCAATATTCTTCAGCAATTCTCCTTCTAGTCACCATTCCTTTATTCATGTCTCCTATGATCTGATTCTATGAATGATTCAATCTTACATACTTGGGAGTCTTAGGATTTTCTTGATTTCCAGACTCTTGAGCTCTTTCTTCCGCACTAGCACTTGTACCTTATCCTTCATTCCCAGGCTTTTCTGAAATAATTTGAATTAGGTTCTGGGTTTGCACTTGCCTTCCTTTATCAGAGCTAACAATCTGATCATCTGAATCATATCCAGAGCATCTGGGCTGATACTTATTCCCTTCATCAAATTTTACATTAGCACTTTGAACTATCTTCCTTAATCTCTTATTATAACACTGGTAGGCCTTCTCTTAGTAGAATAACCAAGAAAAATTCCTTCATCACATATAGTATCAAAATTCCCTAGATCTTCATCTCTTTTGATATAGAATTTACTTTAAAAATTTCTGAAATATCTAACTGTAGGAACATGGCCAAACCATAACTCATAAGGAGTCTTATCGATATCAACTTTGATATGCACTCGGTTAAGAGTGTATACAACAATGCTCATAGCTTCTCTCCAATAGATATAAGGAAAATTTCCTTCCAACATCATCATCCTGACAACTTCCTGAATTGTTCTGTTCTTTCTCTCCACAATACCATTTTGTTGAGGGGTCCATAGAACAAATAACTATCTCTTCACTCCATGCTCTTCATAAAATGCATTGAACTTACCGGAAGTGAATTCACTACCTCTGTCATATCTTAGACACTTCAGTTTCAGTCCAATCTTAGTCTCAACCATGGCTTTGAAAATCTTGAACTTCTCCAATGCTTCAAACTTCTCCCTTAAGAAAGTAACCTGCATCATCCTTGAATAGTCATCAATCAACAACATGAAGTACCTGTCTCCTTGCAAGCTTCTCACTTTAGAAGGTGTTCGTCTCCCTTAATGGCTCCAATAACTAGACTCTGAGGTCATGACTTAGGGATTGGACATCCATACTAAGTAGTTACATGATCATCATCAAAGCTCATTTCTCTGTCAACTCAGAGTGTATACTTGAAATGGGTCAACAAAGTATATGCACTAAATCCCTCATTGTAGTCATTCTACTAAGAATAAAATACTTTTGAAAGTAAATAACTGAAATGTCTAAATAGAAACTACCTTTAATTTTAAAAAAAGGAAATAAGTCCATAGAAAGTAGGCAGAAACAGTCACAAGATGATTTTGTTGGCAATATGCTAGATTTGGTTAAGTGTTGTCATTGATGTCAACATTGTATCCCGGTTGGATATGGTTCTTCTATCCCGATTGGACCTATCCTGATTAGATTTGATGTTTATCTTGGTTTTGGCTATGATTCTAATCCGGTATGATCAAATCCTTGGTTTCGGTTTTGGATGGTTATTCAGGATGGTTATATGCTTGTCATATTCAATTGGTTCATGATTTTGTGCTCCGGAAGCTATTGCTTATGTTCCCGGTTGGTATTTCTTGGTACTGGTTAGCTTTACCGGTTAGCGATATTTGATGATATGGTTTAGTGATTTTGGTCTAGTTTATGGAAATGGTTTGTAACATTCTGAAGGTGTTTCTTGATCATGTTCCAATTATTTGGTGGCTTCGCATTGGCTGGGATGCTGATATGGTGGTCCTATTTGGATCTAGTTAGATATTCTCTGTTATTGGATTGAGGGTTTCTATTGGTTGGTGAAACGTGTTGGATATTGGTCTTAGCATGGTTTTAGGTAGATATAATTATTTGGGAATTTGTTTTAGGTCCATTCTATGTAATGTAAATCATAATATTGGTCCGGTGATATCATGTAATGTAATTTTTGTAATTATGGGTTTAGGGTTTACTCGACCTTATCATAAGGTTGATGATCAGCATTTATAGATGACTTATTCATGTAATATGTCATATATGGGATCAATGGTAATGTCAAAATTATCAGAGGAAGGTTTATGTGCGAAAAAGTGATATATTATTCGATAGAAGGTTTTTGGTGTTGCAGGGAAGACATTTGTGCTTAACCAAAACTGTATCAAGCATTAGGAGATGCTACTCTCACAATTCATTCTTTTTGGATTGTAGTCCGATGCTTTTTGTAAGTTAGTTAGACTTATATATTTTGATGAGCAATGAGCTCTAGGTGGTTGGCCTAATTGCAAGTGCAATCCCCATTGTAATTAATTCACATACTACTACAGAAGTATTATGTAATTGTGGGTAGGGTTTCCCACCTTGGTTTTTCCCTTTACCAAGTTTTCCATGTCAAAATATCAGTGTTGTGCTTTCATGCTTTATCTTTCATTATGTTGGTTTCCTTGTGATCCAATATAAAGGTTTTAATCTGCAATAGTTTTGATTGCTGATAGAAAACTGATTCACCCCCCCTCTCAATTTTCTTCCGGTATCAGATCTGTCTAACATTCTAGTGGCCGCAAGAACAGTCAATCGACAGGACAACTAACTAAATACTGAAAGAAAATAACTAATAAAAATAAAGGATGGAATTCTTACTAAGTGACCCCCTTAGAAAGTATTCATGAACCTCAACTAAGTGCTGCAAATTACAATTTTATCTTATTAATTTGAAAACACTTGCTACATCATAATATTTTCTAAAAACTATTCTGCAATTCAAGATTGAAAATTATAGTAGCTGATGTTTACTGTCCCTGAGAAGGGATATCTGAACTTGTTTATAATAAGGAAACACCTATCTAACTCTAACTACTTGGTAGGTCCACTCCCAAAACATTAGGAGGATGCCATTTATTACAACATAAGAAAGAGGATAGGGAGTTACACTTTGAATAGGAAATAGTCAAGTTGTTTCAACTATAAAGGAAATCTAGCATAACTATCCCTCCTATGTTTATTCTCATACTGATGGTATGATGAAAGAATAAGGATCCGATCAACTGCTGAGAGGGGGGGGGGGGTGAATCGGTAGATAGAAAAATTGATAAACTTTCACCTTACTCAGAAATAACCTCTCAAGTAAACTTTGAAACTGACAAGTTAAACCACTAAACTATAAATTCAATAGCTCTGTCAGAATAAAAAGGATAACTATCTGAACTCTTTTGAAGTTCACCCTGTTAGGAGCCAAGCCTATTATTACAAAAATTCCTATCAAGAACATATCCTATTAGGGACCACCTGGTTAAGGGATTGACTATAATGCCTCATTAGAAGCAATACCTTGTGAGGAGTAACCTTTGTAAAGGATTTAGAATCCAAGCTAATGGATCACCTGGTTAGAGGATTTTAATAACACAAAGCTTGTTAGAGCTTACTCGGTTAGGGGATTTTACTACTGTAATTGTTAGAAAACAACAAGCATTTGCTGATCTGTTAGAATAACACTTCACTTGCTTGTTCAAATCCTTTTCATGCTCCTATTTGCCTTTACTCAAACTGCAGATACATCATCCGGTTCAACAACCACACACTCAATTCAACTTTACCAACACTTAAACTAAAACAACTCATCAACCTTATAAACAAATCAATTAGGTTGGTAACACAACAAAAACCTAATTTTCTCATAGAGATTACAAACAAGTTGGTTCAGGTATGACCGTTGGATTACATAACAATCTTTGCACATCATTCAAAAAAGCCTCGACCACTCCTTGATCACCACTTCATCAAACTCAGTAACTCATCACACGCTTTGCATTACATGCAATATACTTGCTCATTCCCAAGATAAAAACATTAACTCAATGCACCAAAAACTCTTTGAAACTCTCCTCATACAATATACATACGTGTCATAATTATTACTACTCATCATCAGATCATAAACCAATATAACCAATTCACCAGACTTAATTGGTTAGGGTTTATCAAAACAATAGGTAGGGTTTACCGGTTCAACTCTCTAATACCTAGCAATACCGGTTCACTCCTCAAACTTACCTACCGGTTACAGTTCCTTTCACTTAGGTCTTCCTACCAATTACAAAACATCATTATAAAAATAACATTACTGGTTTATTGACATCAATTCCAACATAACAAATCATTAATGCAATATTCATGCAAATACCAACAATCTCCCCCTTTGGCATTGATGGAAATACAAATATCAATACCATTGATTGCTGTGATGTGAATAGGAATCCTAGTTTACATTTTACCATGTACTCTCCTTGTCTTTAGCTTGTCACTGGTTCTTCTCCCCATAGTCACATAGTTCTTCTCCCCCTTTGACAACAATGCCAAATTGAAAGTAAAACATGCAATGTCAAACTCACTGATCAACATCAACAATCTGCAACTTGATGCTCCCCCTATGGAATAACTCCACTCCTACACCAATCCCGCTGTAAAATTCTGCAAGTAGCTCTGGGAATGATTTAATATACATCATGCTTAATTGACCTCATGAAGGGGTACAACCCCTAGCTGATTTCTAAGATACTCAAAAGTAGTCTTAGGCAGAGGTTTAGTAAAGATATTTGCAAGCTACTCCTTGGTAGAAGCATTCTCTAAGATCACATCTATACTTTGCACTTTTTCCCTCAAGAAATGATACTTCAATTCAATGTGCTTGGTTCGTGCATGCAAGACATGGTTCTTTGAAATATTTATGGCACGGGTATTGTCACATAAGATCTTTACAGGTTCTGTAAACTTCATCTTGAAACCTTCCAAAATGTGTCTCAACTAGATAACTTGGGTACAATTCATATAAGCAGCGATGTACTCAACTTCAATAGTAGACTGTGAAATACAACTCTGCTTCTTGCTACTCCATGAAATAAGTCTTCCTCCCAGAAAGAATGCTCCATCAGTTGTACTTTTTCGGTCATCAATATTACTTGCCCAATCTGCATCTATATACACCTTCAAGTCAAAGTTTCCTTCATATGGATACCATAATCCATAGTCAACAGTACCTTTCAAATATCTGAATATCCTCTTGGTTTCTATCAAATGTGTTTCCTTAGGATTCTTCTGAAATCTAGCAACTAGACCAACTGCATGAGCTATATTTGGTCTGCTATGAACATCATAGTGCAATTTTCCAATCATTGACCTGTACTCTTTTTCATCAGCAGATGTAGCATCATCTTCCTTAGACAACTTACAACCTATAACCATTGGTGTCCCAACTGGTTTATATTCACTCATACCAAATGTCTTTAATACCTCCTTCACATACTTAGACCATGTAATGAAAATACCACTCTTCATTTGCTGTATTTGCAAACCTATGAATTTTTTTTATCTCTCCCATTAGAGACATTTCAAACTCACTTTTCATTTCATTTGAAAAGTCATTGCTCATGTCATCATTTCCTCCAAATATGATATCATCTACAAACACTTCACTAACCAATATATTATCTCCTTCAGATTTGAGATATATGTTACTATCTTCACTGGTTCCCTGGAAACCTATCTTCATCAGGTGTGAATTAAGCCTTTCATACCATGCTCTCAGGGCTTTCTTTAATCCATATAGTGCCTTGTGCAACTTACATACCATTTCCTTTTTATCAGTTAAAGCATAACCATCTAGCTGCTCAATGTATACTTCTTCTTCTAGTATTCCATTCAAAAATGCATTTTTCACATCCATCTGATATACTTTGAATTCCTTATGAGCTGCAAAAGCCAGTAAAGTTTTGACACCTTCTAGTCTAGAAAATGGTGCAAAATTCTCACCATAATCTTCTCCTTCTTCTTGTGCATAACCTTTGCAAACCAATCTAGCTTTATTTCAGACTACTACACCATCTTCATTAAGCTTGTTCTTGAGAACACACTTAGTACCTATTATATTTTTATTCACCGGTCGGGGTACTAGAGTCCATGTGTTATTCTTCTCAATTTGTTCAAGCTCCTCCTCCATAGCTTTAACCCAATGATCATCTTCAAATGATTTCTTAGTAGTTATAGGCTCAATAGTGGAGATCATGCAAGAATTATCTCTAATTCTTCTTCTGGTTAGTACTCCAACATCCTTATCTCCAATAATATGTTCATGATTGTGATTGAGTCTCACATACCTCAAATAAAATAATCATTATCTTTAGGTTCATTTTCTTCATTACCATCCTCTTCTTTTGAGTCTACCTGTTCTGGTTGAACTGGTGCATCAGTATTTGCTTTATTAGTTTAAGGTTTCACAGGTTCTGGTTCAAAAAAAAAAATGCAAGGATCTTCATCCTTTTTCTCCACACTGGTTTCTCCTGAGACTTTAGGATACTCATCCACTCGAACATCAACACTCTCAATGATTCTCTATGTTTGGTTATTGTAATATTTGTAGGCCTTACTCTTGGTGGAATAACCAAGAAATATACCTTCATCAATTTTAGCCTCAAACTTGCTAATACAGTCACCTCTCTTAATAAAACATTTACTACCAAATATCTTGAAATAACCAACATTAGGTGATCTACCATACCAGTATTCATAAGGGGTCTTATCCTTAACTCTTTTTATCAAAAATCCTGTTCATTGTGTAGACAGCTGTGCTGACAGCTTCTCTCCAGAAAGTTTTCACTACACCTCCTTGTATCAACATCATCCTAGCAGCTTCAACAATTGACCGATTGTTCCTCTTTGCGATACCATTATGTTGTGGTGTCCTTGGTGCAGAAAGCTACCGTTTGATACCATTCTCATCACAATATCTAGTGAATTCTTCAGAAGTAAATTCACCACCTTGATCAGTCTTCAGATACTTTATCTTCTTACCACTCTCCTTTTCAACTAAGGCCCTGAATGCCTTGAATTTACCAAATGCCTCTATTTTATCTTTCAAGAATGTGACCTACATCATCCTTGAGCAATCATCAGTGAAGATCATGAAATATCTATCACCTTGAATACTTTTAGTCCTTATTGGTCCACATAGGTCTATATGAACCAAATCTAATAGATGCTCTGCTGAAAAAGACTTGCTCTTAAAAGTTGAGGATGTCATCTTCCCCAACTGACATTCCTTACATAGAGCTTTAACCAGTTTGTCTAAGTGAGGCAAACCTCTCACTATTTTGGACTTACTCACTTTAACAATGTTGTCAAAATTCAAATGACAAAATCTCCTATGCCAAAGCCAACTATCATCCATTTTAACAATTAAACAGTTGCTGACTTTAGGATTTAGGTCAAACAGGTTACCTTTAGTTTGCTTGCTAGTTGCAATCAGTTCACCTTTGCTCCCATAGATTTTGTACACACTGTTCTTAAACTCCAATGGGTATCCTTTGTCATTGAGTTGAGCAACACTCAAAAGATTGTGTTTTAGACCTTCAACCTAGTAGACATCATCTACACTGCTCTTTCCATTAAGAGAAATAGTTCCCTTACCTTCAATCATGCAGGGTGAGTCATTACCAAATCTTACAACTCCGCCATCAAATTCCTTCAAAGAAAGAAATTTTCTCTAGTCACCGGTCATGTGATGTGAGCAACCACTATCAATGATCCAATCATCAGAATTATCCATGTGAGAAACTAAAGATTTCTCATCAGATGTCTCCTCCTTAATGGCTACAAAGACAATGTCTTCATTAGCATCACCATCAGATTCCTCATTAGTGATACCACCATCAACTGCAATAAGACAATCTCTTTTTCCTTTTCCCTTGTACTTCTTGAACTTATCTCGCTTGTGCTCATTATCACCATTAGGAGAGTTAGCAGCTATGTGTCCAATCTTGTTGCATGCAAAACATTTCAAAGGTAATTTACCTCTATATTTACTGGCACCTCTGGGAAATTTCTTGGTGAACAATGCTTCAAGCTCAACCAAACTGTCTTCATCATCAATTTCTCTGCTGGATCTAGATTCATGCTAGTGACTAGCATCTCTACTTTTCCTCATAGATGGGTTAGAAATAAAAGCTCTAAATGCTGATTCAGATTTTTGAACACTACCATCATAACCATTTAATTCAAAAGCCGTAAGCTTACCAATGATGGAGTCAAGGGTTACCTTGGTCTTGTCAATAGATTTTAGCTTCCGAATGGTTGCAACTTAGATAGCATAGACCGATAGCAGGGTTCTCAACACCTTACTAACTACTATGGCATCATCCATTTTACCACCAACACTCTTGATCTCACCAACTATCTCTTTTATCCTCTGACCATTTTGTTGGATATTCTCACCTTCATCCATCCTCATGTCATCAAACTTCCCTCTTAGACTCTCTTCCTTGGCAATCTTCACATGTTCATCACCACTGTAAATCTCTTCAAGTTTCTTCCATACTTCATATGCAATCTCCAGACCATGGACATCAACATATTCTGCATCAGACAAAGAACTGATAATAGCCTCCAGTGCTTGGTTGTTTTCCTGTTGCTCTTTCTTCAAATCATCAGTCATAATCCCACTAGGTGCAACATATTGAGTATTAACATGTTCCCAGTATTGATTTCCAAGACTCTTGATATAAATTTTCATTTTATCACTCCATATTCTATAGTTCTCTCTGTTAAACTTCGGACCTTCTTTCTTCATCATGTTCTACAAGATCTTTACCTCAAGCTGTTAGGCTTAGACCTCAAAGGACTTGAGAAGAGCTCTGATACCAATTGATGGTATGATGAAAGAATAAGGATCCGATCAACTACTGAGAGGGGGGGGTGAATCAGTAGATAGAAAAATTGATAAACTTTCACCTTAATCAGAAATAACCTCTCAAGTAAATTTTGAAACTGACAAGTTAAACCACTGAACTATAAATGCAATATCTCTACCACAATAAAAGATATAACTATCTTAACTCTTCTGAAGTTCACCCTATTAGGATCCAAGCCTATTAAAGCTTTTAGAAAAAGTCCTATTAAGAACAGATCCTATTAGGGACCACCCGGTTAAGGGATTGACTATAATGCCTTGTTAGAAGTAATACCCTATGAGGAGTAACCTTTGTAGAGGATTTAGAACCCAAGCTAATGGATCACCTGGTTAGAGGATTTGAATAACACAAATATTGTTAGAGCTTACCCGGCTAGGGGATTTTACTGTTGTAATTGTTAGAAAACAACAGGAGTTTGTTGATCTATTAGAATAGCACTTCACTTGCTTGTTCATATCCTTTTCATGCTCCTATTTTCCTTTACTCAAACTGCAGATACATCATCCGGTTTGGCAACCACACACTCAATTCAACTTTGTCAACACTTAAACTAAAACAAATCAATTAGGTCTATAACACAACAAAAACCTAATTCTTTCATAGAGATTACAAACAAGTCAGTTCAGGTATGACTATTGGATTACATAAAAAATATTTGCACATCATTCAAGAAAGCCTCGACCTCTCCTTGATCACCACTTCATTGAAATCAGTAAGTCATCACGCGCTTTGCATTACATGCAATATACTTGCTCATTCCCAAGATAAAAACCATTAACTCAACGTGCCAAAAACTCTTTGAAACTCTTCTCATACAATATGCATACATATCATAATCATTACCACTCATCATCAGATCATAAACCAATATAACCAATTCACCAGACTTAATCAGTTAGGGTTTATCAAAACAACAGGTAGAGTTTACCGGTTCAACTCTCCCATACCTAGCAATACCTGTTCACTCCTCAAACTTACCTACCAGTTGCAATTCCTTTCAATTAGCTCTTCCTACCGGTTACAAAACATCATTATAACAATAACATTACCGGTTTATTGACATCAATGACAACATAACAAATCATTAATGCAATCTTCATGCAAATGCCAACACATACAAACATGAATACCAAAGTGTCATAATTACACTCTTTGAGTTGTGGATAATTGAATGTTGACTCCTTCAATACTCATCTTGCTGAGACTTTGTCTTCAACCACTAGCCATATGAAGAGATATTACAAAATATAAGGGGCCTACACTTGCGAGAAGGCTTATAGCCTAGAGAACACTTCTCAATCACAATAGAGCCTCACTAACTACATATAAATCCAAAGTACAATCCAAAGAAGTGTTGAAATACTAAGATAGCATCTTTTATGCCAAAATACAGTTCCAGTTTAAGCTCTATCTGTTCTGGTCTGAAACCCTAAACCCTTTACCAAAATAACCCTTATATAAATATCCTCACATACATAATCTCTCTAATATATTTTTCATTATATCACATTTACATATCCATCACCATATCTATATCAAAATGATCTAATCCAACTGACCTATATATCCTATACAACTTATGATGCTTGATGTCGGCTTACAAAGATAATTACAATATCAAATTACATGTCAACTAGATAACATAAATGCATGCATATCAAAAAAAATTGCTGATGCCAGATCCAAGAGATGTAGGCCTCCAATACTAATCACCATATTATAAACCATGTCGACCTGCATTGCTAGTAACCAAAGAATTCCTTCTATCTGCCGGTGCCAGTGCTGGTGCCAGTGTAGTGTCTGTGAAGTGTTTGACGGTACACAATTGAACCAAAACATGAAGCCAGAATAAAATACCATGTTGCCATCAATGACAACATAGTGAAACCAACCAATTGAGTGTCAATTGTCAACAAGCTCCCCCTTTGGCATTGATGGCAACACTCATGTGAAAAATGGTCAAGGTTTCATCTACCGGTTCCATCCTGCCTGCTCCCCCTTAGCTAAATATTCATTAATGCAAAATAATCCATACTCCCATATCTCCATATCTCCCCCTAATGTATACAAATCCTTCTATTCTTTTTCAAATCTATGTCGCTCCCCCTTTGACATCAATGCCATCAAAAATTCTAAAAAGAATGTCAAAGATCCAAAAAAACCTGTACAATGAATATCCCAAAAATATCTTACTGGAGCTTAACAAATTTCAAAATTTTTGGATAAGCCTTCTCCAATAGCTCAAGATAAGTATCCCAACCAGTTTTGAAAGTGATGGAAATAGATACTAGTCCATTTAATATATGTGCAAATGACTCTTTCTCACTTAACTTTGCTGGTGTGGGCTTTCCAGCCATATCCATACATTCTTTCTTATGTACATTGAGTGAATCCAATCAGGAGCTCTCCAAGCCTCTCAGATTTGGCTCTTCTTATGATTTTGTCTCTTTCCTTATCAAGAAGAGAAATTTGGGCTTCCAAAATCAAAATTTGACCATCAATGGATGTAGTTAATGAAGTCAATCCATCAAAAGAATTAGCTATATTTGCAATTTTCTCCTGAAATTCTTTTATCATCTTATCCATGTTAACTGTAATTATATCTATGTTACAACACACCCTATAAATATTTGTACACTGCTTCAAAGAATTCTCTATCAGTTTCAACTTTTCATCAATCTTCTTCTTCTCAGATTCAATCACTTGATCAAATGCAGCTCTTTTAGCTTGAGTGAACCTCTTCAGTGCTTGCCAATTTGAAATCTGCTATAAGGATTGAAAATCCTTTGAAATGTGCTTAGTAATTGTCTTAATCTTTCCGGATGGGTTCGCTTCATTGTCAATCTTGTACTTCGGGACTAGTTTGTGTAAAACAGTGATTGATTGATCAATAATCCATTTATTTGTAGATCCCTCCATTAATTTTTGTGCTGCCATCATTATGAGTTAAGTAGGACTCATCTCAGTTATTTTTTTCTTTACAACCCATGAGGTGTCAATTGACAATAATGATGGACCAACTACCAGTTCTCTGCCGGTTTCCCCTTTCTTCTCCTCTAATGATTTTTCCTTTATAGCTTCCTCACTTGCACTGGTGGCTTCGCCACTTGGTGCAGTCTCTGTAATTGATGGTTCCTCTGTAAGAACTGTAACCTCAACCTGTACATTTGTATCTAGAGAAATGTTATCCTCAATATTAGTATCTTGTACATCATCAACCTTTTCACTCTTTGTATTAGCTGGTATCTCAACATCTGTCTGTACATTTGCATTAACCGGGGGCTTGATTTCCACTATCTTAATGTTTTCAAAACTGAGGGTGAAGTACCCATAATCCTCTTTCCTTTTCCTTCAACCAGGGTGTCTACAGTGCCTGTCTTTGATTCCGGTGAAGTAAAGAAACCTCTATTCTCTCCAAAGAACTTAACCCATGCCTTTTGAGTCTCCTTTATTATCTCATTTACCCTTCCTAGCATCAGACTGGCTATTCTATGTTTTCTATTAAAGACTTTTCTATCTGCCACCTCAAGTGTCCTTTCCATTTCCTCTGGAGCAATAGTAACACAAAGAGATAACAACTCTTTAATTTTAATATGCTTGTCTTACTATATTGTTGACAGTCTTCTAGCATCTAACATATTATATAATTCTGCTAGTATTTGGTTTTCAATTTCTATTAAGGCTTTCTTATAAATATCCAAATATAATAATACCACTTCCTCTACCTCTCTTTGTTCATCATCCTCTAAGTGTTCATAATAAAACTGTACATTCTTTAATATGCCATCCTTAGTGATTTCTTCTACTAACTCTGCACAAGTTTTTGGTGGAATGATAGTCACATTACCAGATTGAATTGCCATATCGATGCCATTCTTCTTCTTCCTTCTTGCAGTACCAGATGAAGCTGAAGTGGTTACTTTTGGTGCTTGCTTCTATGCCGGTATTTTGAATGTAACCTTCTTAACCAGTTGATTTTTAGCCTCTACTTTTGTTTCCTCTCTTTTCTTCCTTGCAACCCTCTTGAATGCCAAGGGTGTGTCATCCTCAGATTCAGACTCTACTGTAATAGGCTCAATGTGTACTTTTGGATTCTTCCTCTTCCTGCCTTTCTCTGGGACAACATCAATTAATGCTTTAATGTCCCGTGAGACCTTCTCAACAAATTTTCTAGCCTTTCCTTCTTGCTTCTCTCTCTTCTTCCGATTGAGCTCTGTTTCAACCTGTTGTGATTTTTGTTTTGCAGTACCACAAGGCTTATCTACCTCATCAATAGGTGCATCAATCAACATTTTTGCATAAGCCTCAAGGATATGTGCATCCACTTCATAGCCCATTTCCTCAATCCAAATCTTTCAGGGCTTAAGCGTTTCCATAAGTGTTTCATCCTTCTTCACCATGAAGCATATGTCAGTTGAATATTTTTCAACAATATGCTTAGGAACCCTTTCCCTAGACTTCATAAATTTTTGGAACCCCTTAAAATATCCCCATACTTTATCTTCTCTCTAACTGCATAAAGTAGCAATTGACTGTTTCAATTGTCTCCCTATCAGGATATCAAATTCCCATTGCCTCTTCTCAAAACCGGGAGTGTCATTCATGAAAAATAACATTAAGCAAACAATTAAGTTTCCATACTAGAAGGTTCCTTTCTGTTCTCCCTTAATATTTCCTAGGTTTATTAACAATTCATCTAACATCCAACCACATAGATCCAATTTCTCATTTTCTCTCATCATTTTGTATGCTACAAAAATGTAGGAACTGGAAACAGAGTTTAGTCGGTTTGACTGAGCTACCTTATATACGATGATCATGCTACCAAATATGATGTCCATGTCAGTAATAGTGCTTATTCTCATAGATCTCCTATCAGATTTCACGCCAATGATTTTATTCACGTAATCATTCAAAACCTTCTTGTATGGATGTTGCCCAACCTATGGCAAACTAGTGATTGCCTTGATGACTTACTTGGTGATCTTGTAAGGTCTATCCAACCAGATAAACTCCCCATGTACTCTACTCAAAACATACCTAATTATTGGTACCTATTTTCACTGCTAGCTCAATCAGGACACAGGAGATATCAGATCAATGTGTCCTAGAAGGAGAAACAAGTGCTAAGTATGAAAATAATACATGTTTTTTGTCTAACTTGTTTGATTCATGTGCAGACATAGGGAAAATAACTTTTTGATTCAATGAATGACAACATGTGGGGTAAAATGTGGCTCCCATGAGGGTTGAGCCCAACATGTTGATGGAAATGGGTGTTTCTTTGCAATTTCTTGAATTTTTCCCTGATCGACATGACCTACCCCGATCGACAAGACTTACCCCAAAGACCCAAAGAGTAGTGTGGAGTGCAGAATGTTGTCATCGAGTTATCAGAAGGAGCTATCTTATGTAATTTTGACCACCCGATAGAAAGTACAAAGCGGTGTGCAAAGTCATCAGTTATCTGAGGGAGTGTTTTCATCTTATCCCGACGATCCGATGGAAAGGCCCAGGTTTAGATTATTTATCCCACATTGGCCGCGAGGAGGAGTATTTTAGTATTTATATGTAAGGCTGCATATATCCTTAGTGTCAAAGCTTGTGGGCTTTTGACAAGGAGCAACTTAGTGTCGGTGGGCCTCCCGCGTGCGTACGCATCTCAAAGTGGCAATTTTTGCAATGAAAGAGCAAATTAATAGGTGAGCAGGTTGCAAAGGATCTAACAGCCATCGCTATACCGCTATGCAAAAATGCTCAAATGTTAATCATCATGACTTAGTGACTATTGAGGTGGCATCTAGGCGGAAGTTGAGGTGGCGCCTAGGTGGATCATGTGGCAAAATGAAAGCTGACACGTGGTGACACCGTGGCATAAGAGAGAGTGGCTTAGAGAGACTAAAGACCAAGTAGATTAGGAAAGATCAATGATAGTCAGAAAGATCTAACAATCATCGCTATATTGCTATAGAAAGAAGCTTGCCTATTATCGTAGCGACTTGGTGACAAAGCACGTGTAGAAAAGGTGAGTGACTTAGAGAGGTTAAAGATCAAGCAGTTTGAGGATAGATCAGCGACTGTCGCTATACCACATGATGAAGATGCTCGTTGGTTATCTCATGCGACTTGGCGACTGGCGAGGTGACAGTTAAGGTGGTCATCCAGGTGGGCTCAGAATGAGTGAGGATGCACTGCGTGGCAGAGAGAATATGAAGAACCAAGTCAGACCAAGTCCAGATGGCAGACAAAGTGGACCCACAAGCAAATCAGTGGCTGACACGTGGCAAATGTCTACAGACAAGCGGATCAACTTGGAGCTTGAACTTTGAATGGTTCAATGGTTCAAAATGCTTCAATGGCTTGACAATGGTTCAAAGTACTTCAATGGCTCAATGATGGTTCAAAGGAAAATTAACAAGCAAGCAACATAGTAAGCCATTGGTCATCGAATTAACAGTTCTAATGTTATCCCGAAGACCCGATGGAAAAGTGCAGAGTGCAAAATGTTACCATCGGCTATCGAAGGAAGTGTTCTGATGTTATTCTAATGATCTGATGGAAAGACTGAGGCTAAGGCCAACATGAATGAAGAGTTAAGGGGTGAGCAGGTTGGAGCCGATCCAACGACTATCGCTGATCTGCTATGCAAAGATGATCAACAATTACCTATTGCGGATCAGTGACAAAGAAAGGGTAAGTTCAGTGGTGGGTCCACCCTAAGGTAAGATGAAGTGGCTGACACATGGCATATGGGTGGCATCTAGTTGGTGGCTAGCTAGATGAAACCAAAATGAATATTGAATAGTTCTTGGCTTCGATGGATCTCTAAACAAATTCACTGAAGGCACCAGTTTCATTGAAATTCAAGCATCGATGAAATTGTAGTTTCGATGGGAGATGAAAGTTGTTTGCCGAGGGAGGTAGTTTGGCTAAAAGATAGATGCTAAAAAAACCAAAATAAAATGGTGGGTCCGACCTAATATGAATCAACAATGATGACGTGGCATGTCAGACGGTGGGTCCTGCCAGATGCCAGAAAGAATCAAATGGTGAGGCCCGACAAAGAATTCAAAGTTGAATACTACCATCGACTATCGGAATAACCAGTCTCCACCTACCCCAATATTTTGAGGAGGTCACCAGCAGATTGGAGTGAGTCACAATGTTGTTGGGAGTGCGCCACCGGTTATCGGCGAGACTGTTATGATGTTACGCTGGTAATTCGATAAGAAGGTGTGCGATCCGAAATAATGATATCCAACATAATTACTAGAAAGTAGGCCCAAGTCCGGTAGAATCCAGGTGGAATCAATGCGAAAGGGAGTTTTTCATTCAGTCACAGCCTTGATCTGGTGCATAAATGTCAACACATGTTTTGAGAGCCTTTTTTTTCATTTTTTGAATTTTGAAAGTTCAATATAAGGGGCTTGGCAGATTTGGAGTTAGGGAGTTCTGGGTCTGATCTCTATGGTAACAGATATTCACACTTCCATAACTCGTTCCTTAGGAGCATTGCTCAGACTTTGTAATAAAAACTCCTTCTTTTCAATAAAAGCAAGTTCCTTCTCCTGTATCTAAGTTCTAAATATTGTTGTGAATACATTTTGGATGAAACAGTTGTGATTATTATTCAAGTAATCCTTCCTTTTATCTATTTTCCTTCAATGTTCAGTTCATGATGTAGAATTCTATAGTGCAGGTTTGTGATTGTGTAAGTTATTTTGTTGTGTCAAGGTTGTGAGAAACATTGTATGTTATCCTTTTATGAACAACAAAAAGCTATCCTTTCATAAGAATCATTTTTGCAAGTACGCATTAGGGAGATGTGAGCATTTTAGTTTCATTATTGGATCATTGTGAGTTCATTATTATAGCAAGTCATTTTTTCAGTAATTGGTGCATTACCTATTTGTTCATTTTCATTTTTATAATCATCCTTCCATCCCATTTCCAAATTAAGTTTTTGTCATTAGTTTTCTTAGGATATCTGAAGGGAGCCAGCCCATAATCTGGAGGTCTACTCTCGCTATAGTATACCCATAGTTTGAGAGTAGTCCCATGTTGCACAGGATTGCAAGAAATTAAAGCTTGTATCGGGTGCAAATCCCCATGACAACAGTTTTTGGCACGCCCGGTGGGACCGTTGGACTTTATTGTTCATAGAAGGCTAGTATGTTATCTTGGTGTGTGCAGTAGTAAATCATTTTTCACACTTGGCAACTCACAAATCTTTGATTATCTTAGTAGTCCAACCTTCCTAGCATATGAGAATATACCAGACTAGGCAAAGTTTAGCCTTAGTTAATCATACCCAGCTATCACCCCCATAAAGGAGAGCTAGGGTAGTTAATAAAGTTCCAGATCCAGTAGTTGGTGTGCTGCTTGTTAGTTCTATTTCTTACCCTGCTATTACAAGTTATAGCAATCCACTTTTTGCAAGTTCTTCTAATCAAAATACACCAAGCAGGGCTCTCCCTAGGGTAGATCCATTTGTACCTTTTAATCAGGGTAGTCCTTTAAATTTGGTTCAACATGATGATATACCAACAACAACACTTAAAAGCTTTCCATTTTTCACTGGAGAGGATCAAACAACGACTGCTGAATACATTAGAGATGTGGCTTCCTTGTGTGGAGTGCATCATATCATTGCAGAGAATGTTGCATTAAGGCTTTTGATAGGCTCTTTCAAAGGGAAATACCTTTAGTGGTTCAGGGGTTTGCCTATGAGCTCAATAGCTACGTGGGATGAACTGGGACAGTTGTTAAATCAACATTTTGAAGACAAGTCAGATCATTTTGTTGGCATATGTGCAGAGTTTGATGACATGATGGGATTGTATGTTGTCATTGATGTCAATATACTGAAGTATGAACTGGTATATTGAAGTAAGCAAACTGGCAAGTGAACTGGTATGATGGTATGAACCGGTATATGCAAAGTTTGTATTGGGGTTTCATTTGATATGACTACCAGTTGGTAGTCTCAGCTTCAGGGTTTCTAGTTGATGCATTCCAAGTCTGTGTGATTCGACCGATGACATCCTATGATGAGTTAGCATTGAAATGAAGATTAGATTGCGTTGCCATGTCAACCTTGTGCGCATGAAGGATCTCCTTGAGGAACTTAGATGAAGAAGATTGATTCTATCTACCTCATGAATGTGCAAAATCTTAGTAAACGATGGAGAGCACATGATGGGTTATCAATTTCTAGAAGCAGTGAAGAACGGATGATGGAGAACATCTTGAGATTTGTTCAAGATTGTTTTACCCTATGTAATGTGTTTAAACGACCAAGATTGGACCAACTGTATTGTTAACCTAGATGCTTAGGGTTTTAGGTTTTGGCCACCAACCTAATTATTGTCTATAAGGTCAATGATGATTTTTATTTGAAGTTGTTGGCAAATGAATGTATGTGAGGTGATTCTTGCCAGACCTAAGGAGTAAGCAGAGATCTACAGAGTGTGATTGCAGATGTAAAGAGACTGAAGAAGATCTACCTTGGCATTAATTGCTGTTATCAGATCAATGTATTACCTGTTGACTTCTAACCATTTCAGCATATGGAAATTCCCTTTACCGGGTAGCTTTAACAGGCTTTTCGTAAATCCTTTAATAGGGTGACTCAAAATCATTGAGTTCTTCAAATCCTCTTACAAGGTAACCTTTAACAGGGTTTTAACCTCTAACCGGGTATTTAGCCATCCCTTAATCGGGTGATCCCTAGCAGGATTGGTTCCTAGCAGAACCAGTTGTAAAGTCTTTAATTGGACTAGGCTCCTAATAGAGCGAACTTCAGAAGAGTTCAAGAACAACTTGTGGGTATTCATCCCCATCATGGTTTTTCCCAATTGGGTTTCCACATGAAAAATCAGTGTGTTATGTGTGATGCTTTTTCATGTGATATTTTAGTATTTTTTGTTAAGCGGTAATGCAAGCTGATCCAATGGTCATTGTATTTCTGATATATTACTTGTTTAAGCATATGGGTGAAGTTGAGATGAGATATTAGTTTTGAGAAGATCTAGATGTTACCAGTTTATGTCTTTTACAGTCATACTGTGTTTTATCGGTAATGCCTTGATTTAGATTTTAGTGATATTGTTTACCAGTTAGTGTAGTCTTTGCAGTTTAAGTTGTTGAAGAAGTTTTTGTCCATACTAATTCATCCACCCCCTCTTAGTATCTGTTGGGTATTTACTGTTCATCATTATTCATCAATTGGTATCAAATCATCCTCCAGGTCCTCTGTGTTATAAGCTTAACCGCTTGAGGAAAATATCCTATTCTAATGATGAAGAGGGAAGGTCCTAAGTTCAACAGAGATAACTTTAAGATATGGAAGGACATAATGAAGATCTACATTAAAAGCATGGGTGCTCAACACTGGAACTATGTTGAGAATAGTTATGTTGTCCCTACTGGTACTCTCATCGATGATCAAAGAAGAGAAATTCAAGAGAATGGGAAAGTCATGGAAGCTCTTATCAACAGTCTATCTGATATTGAGTTTATAGATGTTCAAGACAAAGACAATCCCAAAGATGTATGGGATGCCCTGGAGACCATCTATGGTGGTGATGAGCATGTGAAGCAAGCTAAGGAAGAGAGTCTTAGGGGAAAATTTGAATACATGCAGAAGGTTGAAGGAGAGACCATTCAACAATATGGGATAAGAACTAAAACTGCTATAGGAGATATCAAGAGTGTAGAAGGCAAAATAGACGATCCCATCGTTGTTAGGAAAGTTTTGAGATCCTTATTATTAGTCTATGCAATAAGGGTTGCCACTATTCAGGAGTTGAGATCTATTGACAAGACAAAGATATCCCTTGAATCCATCATTGCTAAGTTGACCGCATATGAGCTAAACAGTTATGATGGTAGTGTTTAGAAGAGTAAATCAACCTTTAGAGCATCTGCTGCACTATCTAGAAAGGGAAAAGAGGTTGGTACTAGCTGTGAACCCAGACAAAGCAGAGATATGGATGATGAGGAGATCCTGATGGATTTTGAAGCTCTTCTTGCCAAGAGACTTCCTAAGGGAACTGGAAAATACAGAGGTAAGCTCCGTTTGAAATGTTTTTCTTACAGTAGGATAGGACACATTGTTGTCAACTGTCCCAACAGTGATAATAAGGACAAACCAGAGAAGTTTAAAAAGTTCAAAGGAGGAAATAGGAGAAACTGTCTTGTTGCAGTCGATGAAGGTGTCACTGATGATGAATTAGAAGATGAAGAAAGCAAAGACATAGTGTTTGTAGCTGTTAAGGAAGATGTGTCAGACAAGAAGGCTCTTGTCTCTCGCTTTGATAATTCTAATGAGTGGATTATTGATAGTGGATGTTCTCACCACATGACTGATGACCAGAGGAAGTTTCTATCTATGGAAGAGTACGATGGAGGTGTAGTCTAATTTGGTAATGATGGACCATGTATGGTAAAAGGCAAAGGGTCCATCTCTCTAAATGGAAAAAGCAGTGTTGATAATGTGTATTGGGTAGAAGGTCTCAGGCATAACCTTTTGACTGTTGCCCAGCTGAATGATAAAGGACTCACTCTAGAATTCAAAGATGGAGTGTGCAAAATAAAAGGAAAGAGTGGTGAACTGATGGCCACCGGTATGCAGACCAAAGGTAACTTATTTCAGTTTAAATACAAATATCAGTCAATGTCTAATGGCTAAATTTGATGATAGTTGGATATGGCATAGGAGACTCTGCCATGTAAATTTTGATAATATTGTGAAGGCTAGTAAGATCAAGGCAGTTAGAGGATTGCCTGTGCTGAACAAACCAGAGAATCTTTTGTGCAGAGAATGCCAACTGGGGAAAATGTCTTCCTCAACCTTCAAAGGTAAATCTTTCACAACAAATAATTCACTTGATCTTGTGCACACTGATTTGTGTGGTCCTATGAAAACTAGGAGTGTTCAGGGAGATAGGTACTTTATGATTCTTACTGATGATTGCTCAATAATGATGTGCGTCACATACTTGAAAGACAAGTTTGAAGCTTTTGGAAAGTTTAAAGCCTTCAGTGCACTAGTTGAAAAGGAAAGCGGTAAGAGGATTAAATGCCTTAGAACCGACCAAGGAGGTGAGTTCACTTCTGGTGAATTCAATAAGTACTGTGAAGAGTTCAACATCAATAGGAAACCGTCTGCCCCCCAAACTCCACAATAGAATGGCCTAGCATAAAGGAACAACCAGACTATAGTTGAAGCTGCCAGAATGATGCTGATTCAAGGGAAGGTTGCTCACACTTTTTGGAGAGAAGCGGTGAGCACTATAGTATACACTATGAACTGGGTACTCATCAAGAAAGGTAAGGATAAAACTCCTTATGAGTATTGGACCAGTAAGAATCGAGTAGTAAGCTACTTTAGAGTGTTTGGTAGCAAGTGTTATATCAAGAGAAGTGAATACCAGAGCAAGTTTGATGCAAAATGTGACGAGGGAATATTCGTAGGGTATTCCACCAAGATCAAAGCTCTCAAGTATTTTAACAATAGGACTCAGAGAATTGTTGAAAGTATCAATGCTAGAGTTGATGAAACCTCTGAGAAACCTGAGGAAACCAGTAGCGAGCGAGTGGTAGATGAACCAGATGTAACCTTCTGGAAATCGGTTGCAAAACAACCAAGTACAAGTAACAATGCTCCTACACCAATAGATGCTGATGAAGATGAGGATGTAGAGGAAAAGCAAGAGGAATCAATTAAGATCATTCCTAGGTATGTAAATTTGCTTCATGATCCAAAGCAGATCATAGGGGATAAGGATGAAGGAATACTTACAAGAAGAAAGGTTAGAGAGAATTCTTTCACGATTTCTAAATTTGAGCCCAAAACATTTAAAGAGGCACACAAAGATGAAGACTGGATTAAGGTTATGGAAGAGGAACTTGACCAAATAGAAAATAATGGTACATGGTCTTTGGTACCCAAAATGAGCAAAAAAATGTTATTAGCACCAAATGGGTTTTTAGAAACAAGATGAATGAAGATGGCACAATGGTAAGAAACAAAGCAAGATTGGTATGTAAGGGATATGCTCAAGAAGAAGGAGAAGACTATGGAGAAACCTTTGCTCCAGTAGATAGATTGGAAGGAGTTTGAATGCTACTTGCATATGCAAACTTCAAGGGATTCAAAGTATATCAGATGGATGTGAAATTTACATTCCTGAATGGAATACTTGAAGAGGAAGTGTATATAGAGCAACCCGATGGGTTTTCCCTATCAGAAGACAGTGATATGGTGTGTAGGATACATAAAGCCTTGTATGGATTGAAGCAAGCACCTAGAGCATGGTATGAACGTTTACACTCCCATCTTGTGAAGATTGGATTTGAAAGGACAAGTGAAGATAGAAATATCTATCTGAAGACAGAATGAGATCAAATTATGATCTGTGAAGTGTTTGTTGATGACATAATTTTTGGTGGAGATGACAAGATGAGCCATGCATTTGCAGATGAAATGAAGAAGGAATTCGAGATGTCACTAATCAGAGAGATTAAGTTCTTCATTGGACTATAGATTCAAAAAATGAAAGATGGTATCTTTATCACTCAGTCCAAGTATGTCAAAGAGGTGTTGAAGACCTTTGGCATGGAAGACAGCAAACCGGTTGGTACACCGATGATGACTGGTTGTAAATTGTCAAAAGAAGATGACTCAGCATTGGTGAATGAGAAGGAATACCGATCAATGATTGGTAAGTTGCACTATGTAGTACACAACAGATCGGACATTGCACATGCAGTGGGAATTGCTGCACATTTCCAGAAAAGTCCAAGAGAATCCCACTTGGTAGCAGTCAAGTGGATTCTTAGATATCTGAAGGGAACTATAGATTATGGATTTTGGTATCCATACAATAATGATTTCAATCTCAAAGTGTTTATTGAAGCCGATTGGGCTAGTAATGTGGTTGACCGAAAGAGCACAACCGGTGGTGCATTCTTTCTCGGTGGTAGACTAGTCTCATGGATGAGCAAGAAGAAGAGTTGTATCTCTCAGTCCACAGCAGGAGCATAATATGTAGTAGCATTTATGAACCGCACTCAGACAATTTGGATGAAGCATGTATTAAGTGGTTTCAAAGTCCCTGTATCTGAACCGATGAGTATATTGTGTGATAACACAAGTGCAATTAATTTTTCCAAGAATCCGGTAATGCATGCTAGAACCAAGCACTTCGAGCTCAAATATCATTTCTTGAGGGAGAAAGTTCAGAACAAAGAGGTTGTATTGGAACATGTTTCCAGTAAAGAGCCGTTAGCAGATATATTCACCAAGCCTCTACCAAAGGCTACATTTACCCATTTAAGAGGTGAATTAGGGGTGCTACCCCTTCAAGAGGTGAACTACAGGTATTACATTGTCAAATCTTTTCAGGATTGATGTGTTGAAGGATGCTACTACTCAGGGGGAGCAACATAGTAGATCATGGATGTTTGTGCCTCCACTTTGGCATTGCTGTCAAAGGGGGAGAAGATGTGAAGCAGAGAAGATATCTGCAGTATTGAAGACATATTATATGGAAGAAGATGTAGAGATATCTTTGTGTATTTCCATCAATGCCAAAGGGGGAGATTGTTGGCATATGTGCAGAGTTTGATGACATGATGGGATTGTATGTTGTCATTGATGTCAATATGCTGAAGTATGAACTGGTATATTGAAGTAAGCAAACTGGCAAGTGAACCGGTATGATGGTATGAACCGGTATATGCAAAAATTGAACCGGTATGTTGGAGTGTGAACCGGTATATGCAAAGTTTGTATTGAGGTTTCATTTGATATGACTACCGGTTGGTAGTCTCAGCTTCAGGGTTTTTGATTGATGCATTCCAAGTCTATGTGATTCGCCCGACGACATCATGTGATGAGTTAGCATTGAAATGAAGATTAGATCACGTTTCCACATCAATCTTGTGCATGTGAAGGATCTCTTTGAGGATCTTGCATGAAGAAGATTGATTCTATCTACCTCGAGAATGGGCAAAATCTTAGTAAACGGTCGAGAGCACGTGATGGGTTATCAGCTTCCAGAAGCGGTTAAGAACGGACGATGGAGAACGTCTTGAGATTTTTTTCATGATTGTTTTACCCTATGTAATGTGTTTAAACGACCATGATTTGACCGACAGTATTGTTAACCTAGATGCTTAGGGTTTTAGGTTTTGGCCACCAACCTAATTGTTGTCTATGAGGTTGATGATGATTTTTATTTGAAGTTGTTGGCAAATGAATGTATGTGAGGTGATTCTTGCCAGACCTAAGGAGTAAGCAGAGATCTGCAAAGTGTGATTGCAGATGTAAAGAAACTGAAGCGGATCTGCCTTGGCATTAATTGCTATTATCAGATCAGTGTATTACCTGTTGACTTCTAACCATTTCAGCATATGGAAAATCCCTTTACCGGGTAGCTTTAACAGGATTTTTGTAAATCCTTTAACAGGGTGACTCAAAATCATTGAGTTCTTCAAATCCTCTTACAAGGTAACCTTTAACAGGGTTTTAACCTCTAACCGGGTATTTAGCCATCCCTTAACCGGGTGATCCCTAGCAAGATTGGTTCCTAGCAGAACCAGTTGTAAAGTCTTTAACTAGACTAGGCTCCTAATAGAGTGAACTTCATAAGAGTTCAAGAACAACTTGTGGGTATTCATCCCCACCGTGGTTTTTCCCAATTGGGTTTCCACGTAAAAAATCAGTGTGTTATGTGTGATGCTTTTTCATGTGATGTTTTAGTGTTTTCTGTTAAGTGATAATGCAAGCTGATCCAATGGTCATTGTATTTCTAATATATTACTTGCTTAAGCATATGGGTGAAGTTGAGATGAGATATTAGTTTTGAGAAGATCTAGATGTTACCGGTTTACATCTTTTATAGTCATACTGTGTTTTACCGGTAGTGCTTTGAGTTAGATTGTTGATATTGTTTACCAGTTAGTGCAGTCTTTGCAGTTTAAGTTGTTGAAGAAGTTTTTGTCCATACTAATTCACCCCCCCTCTCAGTATCTATTGGGTATTTACTGTTCATCATTATTCATCACATTTTTCATTGGTGGACCAGCTCACTACTATCAAAAGAGCTCCACATGAGCATATGATGGATTTCAACTATCGGTTTCAAAGGACTTGGAATCAGATTCGAGCATTGGTAAAACCTTCTAATGAGTATGCTTTTTTGTTTTGCCTTAAGGCTTTGAATAGTGATATTGCACTTATGATACAATCTATGTGGGGAAATACTTTACCAATAGCATTTGATGTTGTTGTTAGGGCTGAAAATTGTTTGATTCAAGCAGGGAAGATAGCACCTAGGCCTCCCATGCCAATTTTTGCTGATATACAACCCATTATCGCTATAGTTCCACCTATTATAGCTGTTGTACCTTCATTTCCAGCTTATAATGCTCAAGTTGCAGCTCAAGAGTATGTTGTCCCTAGTCATTTGCAAGAGATAATTAGTATTAAGGAGCAAAATGCTAATTTACAAAAGACTTTGCAAAATTTTGGTAATGAGTTGGTTAATATCAAGAAATTCCAAACTCAACCACCTTACCAAATTCATTTCCAAGCTCCTTACCAGGCCTCATACCAGCCAAACTCTCAAGGTCAAAGGAGGAATTTTAACCAAAGGCCCTTTCAACAATATAATCCTAATACACCTAGTTCCTCAAGGGAGATTGTTCTAGTCCAGAACAACTTGGCAGTTGACTATGAGTGGTGTTTTCCTTGTAACTAGCCACATAACCAATCTACATGCTCCAATGGTGTGTTAAATCCGGCATTAATGGTGCAAAACAGTGCTGTTGTTCCAAGAAATCAGTCTCAGGAGGTTAATGAACATCAATCTGCACCCATGGAACATGATAGTCCTGATGTTACTTTGATGAATTGGCAAGGTGAGGAGTTCTGTGGGGTTAATCAACCTCAAAATCATTCATACATCCCTGTAGAAGCCAACAAAAGATCCAAGAAAAGGGCTGTCGATATGGGGCAGCAGACTGATAAGAATAATAATCAGCCTTTCGCAAGTACCCAAGCTTAGGCAGGGTCTCTCTCTACTCAAAATACACAGATTCTTCAAAGATCACAGCCTATGGTGACCAAAGATCAGCCAAAAACCCAACCTCAGCCATCACAAATCCAAAAGGATGTTGTTGTTACTAAGGGACAACAAAAGGTTAGTATGACTGATTTTAATATTTTGGATTAGTTGAAGAAAACTCATGTTAGCGTGTCAATGTGGGATTCACTAGCCCTACCTGGGCAAAAATATTTGTTACATGATGCTTTGTCTAACTGTTCTTTGACTGCCCAACCATTTGATCATAAGACTTCAAAAGTTGTTCTTACCAATAAGCCTCAGTAGAAGAGTGAACATTAGTGCCAACAGTCCAAGGTAAATAAACCACCTCCATTCTATGTCACTCTAATCATTGGCCAGCAACTAGTGGACAACTGCATGATAGATTCAGGTGCAAGTAGCTTAGTCATGCCCAAGCAGTTGGTTGACCAATTAAGATTGATTTATGAGCCACTCAAAAAGGGTGTAGTGCAGTTAGATGGGACTACTGTAAATACTATAGGAGTCATTATAAAATTTTAGTCTAACACTCCATGGTTGCCCCAATTTTTCTATTCCACAAGATATTTATGTGATAGACCTGCCACCCTACTTTGCAATTTTCTTATCAAGAGACTTTACAACCAAATTAGGGGGTTATTTGTCATCTGACTGGTCACATATGTTTTTCAGGACTAGGTATGGAACTAAAGTTACTATTAAATCAGAAGCTTTAGCTAATGATCACATAGAAGCCTATGTCCCTAGTGCTATCAATGCCAATTTAACCATTCATGAGAAAGATAACCAACCCATTCCACGTGATCCAAGCACCCCTATTGATGACATTCCTAATATTATTTTGGATGAATGGGCAACTGAGAATCTTGAGGAAGATCCTTTTAAAAATATGGATGAGGTAAGCCTTGGAGTCTACATGTTTCATGAACAAGGTTCTGCTATCCCAAATTTGATGAAGGATGCTGGACAACAAGATAATCAACATCAAGATGAGCTTTGGAAGCTCTATTTTGATGGGTCAAGAAGTAAGAATGGTGATGGTGGTGGTTGTATGTTGGTTTCCCCTACTGATGATAAATATTATGCAACTTTTAGGTTTTCTTTTAGCTGCACCAATAATACAACAGAGTATGAGGCTTTAATTCATGGTCTACAATGGGCAAAGAAGAGAGGGATCAACTGTTTGTAGGTTTATGGTGACAGTGAATTGGTTGTCAAAAAAGTAAGAGGTCTTCATACCACTAATAATGATCTTTTGAAGTCTTATAAACATAGGGTAGGGTAGGGTAGGTCTACAAAAAGGCTTGTTAGTAACCCAGTATGAGAGTAAATTCTTTGAGTTGTTGCCATATGTAGATTATCTAAAGGATGAGAAACTTCTTGTAAACCGCTTCATCAGGGGATTAAATGCTGGTATAGCCGGGCCTGTTAGGATGTCTGCCCTAGAGAGCCTTCGGGTTGCTGTAGAGAAGGCACTGATTGCCGAGGAAATTCAGGTTAGACCATAGGACAATAGGGATCGGTTTCAGAATCGAAATCCCGCACCTCAAACTTATGGATTCCAGAAACCACATTGGAAAGGGAATAACCGAAATTCTCAGGGGTTCTCCAAACCCCCTCCTCCACAATAGACACCACAGAACCAGAGGCAGAAGCCTCCACAGTATCAGCAGGGCTCCAAACCCAAGCAGTGGCAGACTCAGGGACAGAAACGTGATCAGAGAGCACAGGGGCAGTACACACAGCCGGCGGGGACTCAGTAGTCCTCCAGGGGTGGGTACAGCGGATCCAGTAGGACAGGAGGTCAGTCATTCTCTAGGCCTCAGGGTGCCCAGTTCCAGGCACGGGGTGATTGCTTTACGTGTGGAGCCATGGGGCATATGGCGAGGGATTGCCCTCAGGGACAGGTAGCAGGGAGTCAGCAGATGGCCGCTTCAGAGCCGACAGTTGGTGATATGGGCAGATCCCATAGAGTTTTCGCAGCGGTTGACAACCGCCAGGCTGAGCATCATGCCACGGTTATCGAATCTACAGGTATAATCAAAGGTAACAATGTATCTATTTTGTTTGATTCAGGAGCTACTGACTCCTTTATATCTCCATCGGTTGTGGAGCGTTGCGGGCTAGTGGCAACTAAGCAGGGTGTCAGTTGGGAAGTGGAATTAGCTTCAGGGGCTAGAGTGTCAGTGGAATCAGAGGTTAGGGCATGTCAGCTGCAGATTGGCAAGTCCACCACTTTAGTAGACCTTAGAGTGACTCCACTTGGATCTTACGGAATCGTACTTGGCATGGATTGGCTTTATGCTCACAGGGCCAAGATGGATTGCCGCCTGAAAAAGATCGAGTGTGAGGATGATCATGGTTCGCCCATAGTTATCACCAGGATTCAGAGGCCCGTGTCTCTTCATATGATCTCTGCAATGCAGCTTAAGCAAAGCATGCGGAAGGGATGTCAACTTTTTGCTATCACTATCAGTGACAGAGGGGAAGAGGAGGAAAAAGAAACATCGCTGGATGACCATCCTATCCTTAAGGGATATTCAGACGTATTTCCTTCAGAGTTACCGGGATTGCCTCCTCACAGAGAGATTGATTTTCATATAGACCTAGTACTAGGAGCCGAGCCAGTTTCCAGAGCACCTTATAGAATGACCACAAATGAGCTTAATGAACTTAAAATTCAGCTTGAGGAACTTCTTGAAAAGGTTCATATCCGTCCTAGCGTATCCCCGTGGGGTGCACCAGTCATCTTCATTAAGAAGAAGGATGGATCTCTCTGATTGTGTATGGATTATCGGCAGCTAAATAAAGGAACCATCAAGAACCGATATCCTTTGCCCAGAATTGATGATTTATTTGACGAGCTTCAAGGTGCCAAAGTCTTTTCCAAAATAGATCTGAAGTCAGGATACCATCAGTTGAGAATAGTGGAAAGTGATATCCACAAGACCGCATTTCGCACTAGATATGGTCACTATGAGTTTACCGTAGTCCCCTTTGGACTTACGAATGCCCCAGCAGTTTTTATGAGCCTCATGAATGGGGTGTTCCGTACCTTTCTGGACCGGTTTGTTATTGTGTTCCTCGATGATATACTGATATATTCTCAGAATGAGAAGGAGCATGAGGAGCACCTAAAATAGGTATTGTAGTGTTTGCGGGATAACCAGTTATTTGGTAGCCTATCGAAGTGTGCTTTCTTTCGATCTGAGGTCAAGTACCTTGGGCACGTTATTTCCGGTGATGGGATCTCAGTCGACCCATCAAAGATTAGGGCTATTATGGATTGGTCAGTGCCTACCAATGTGACAGAGGTCAGGAGTTTCATGGGTTTAGCAGGGTATTACCGACGTTTTGTCAAGGGTTTCTCCAGAGTCGCACACCCTATTACTTCTCTTCAGCATAAAGGGAAGAAATTTGAGTGGACAGAGAAGTGCGAGAAGGCCTTTCAGGAACTCAAGAAGGCACTTACTAGTGCTCCTATCCTTGTTGTACCAGATCCTTCAGCTGACTTCATGGTTTGTACAGATGCTTCCCTAGAGGGTTTAGGGGCAGTTCTTATGTAGGGTGGTAGGGCCATAGCTTTCGAGTCTAGGAAACTTAAGACTCATGAACTTAATTATCCCACTCACGACCTTGAGCTCGCAGCAGTAGTGCATGCACTCATGAGATGGAGACACTTCCTTTTAGGTCATCACTTCGAGTTGCATTTAGACCATCAGAGTCTTCAGTACATCTTCACTCAGCCGAACCTTAATGCACGTCAGAGGAGATGGATGGAGTTCTTGTGCGAATATGATTTTGACATTCACTACATCAAAGGAAAGGAAAATGTAGTTGCAGATGCCTTGAGTAGGAGACGTCATGAGGTTTACACCATATCCATGGGCACAGACTTGAGAGACCGTATACTTTGGCACTTGTTAGAGGATGGATGGTATGCAGAGGTTTGTCAGGTATTACGTTCTCAGGTTACTCTAGAAGGGAAATATGTGGATTATTCTTTGGAGTCCGATGGACTGTTATGCCATAGAGGGCACATTTATGTACCTTCCTCCAGAGGGTTGCGAGAGTTCATTGTCACGGAGGCTCATAGAGCTCCTTATGCAGCGCATCCCAGGGTTAAGAAGTTGAATGCTGACTTGAGGCAGTTGTATCATTGGCCGGGAATGCGGAAGCTCATTGCTGAGATAGTAGCTCGATGTCTCGAGTGTCAGAGGGTAAAGGCGGAGCACCGCCATCCAGGTGGGTTGCTTCAGTCTCATGCTATACCAGAGTGGAAGTGGGATACTATATCCATGGATTTCATCATTGGTCTCCCTATGTCTTCTCGTCACCATGATGCTATCTTGGTGACAGTTGACAAGTTGACCAAAGTAGCTCACTTTTCACCAGTTCGTACTACATTCACAGCTCCAGCAGTAGCACAGGTGTTCTTGCAAGACATTGTTAGGCTTCATGGCGTACCCTGCAAGATTATATCTGACAGGGATTCTCTTTTCACTTCTTCCTTTTGGAAGTCATTACAGGCAGCTATGGGCACTAAGCTCAATTTCAGTACAGCCTATCACCCGAAGACAGATGGTCAAACAAAGAGGGTCAATTAGGTGTTAGAGGATATGCTTCATATGTACGTCATGGATCATCAGACCCGGTGGGAGGAGTATCTTCCCTTAGTGGAGTTTGCCTATAACAATGGGCATCACACTTCTTTGGGGATGCCACCCTACCAGGCATTATACGGCAGGCCTTGCAGGACGCCCTTGAGTTGGGATCGCATAGAGGATAGAGTAGCTATTGGTCCTGAGTTAGTTCGGGATATGGAGCAGCAAGTGGATTTGATTAGGCAGCGTCTCAGAGAGGCTCAGGATAGACAAAAGAAATATGCCGATGCAAAGAGGATAGATCGTAGCTATCTGGTTGGAGGCAGAGTTTTCTTGAGAGTGTGACTGCATAAGAGTCCAATCCGTTACGGAAAGGGTTCTAAGCTCGCACCTCGCTTTGTAGGACCTTTTGAGATTCTGGAGAGGATAGGCCCAGTTGCCTACCGTTTAGCTTTGCCACCTAGCCTGTCACGCATCCACGATCTGTTTCATGTTTCAGTTTTGAGAAAATATATCTATGATGAGTCTCACATTTTAGATTGGGATGCCTTGCAGGTGGAGTCGGACGGGCAACTAGCTTTGGAGCCCATTTGCATTTTGGCACGCCGGACGTTGTCCCTTCGAGGTCAAGAGCTGGACCAGGTTAGGGTCCAGTGGGATTGTTATGATGAGGTTACGGCTTCATGGGAGGATGCAGCACGTATGAGATCAGAGTACCCCCACCTCTTTGATGAACTCCAGGAGGAAGTTCATGCCTAGAGGGGGAGGATGTGAGGCCTCACCTCGACTCAGTCTAACATTCAGTGGATTTTGCATTTAGACTATTATGGATACTTTATTTTGATGCATTTTGAGACTTAGAACTTATATGATTTCAGGATTTGAATAACATTGCTATGATTTGATGATTTACTTACATGCTTTATGAGATAGAACACTATATGATTGTTAGATAGGATGATATTGCAATGATAGATGTCGTTATTTAATTTGCAGGACTTTACTCTGAATATAGAACTATGATGTATGTTTAGTTTATGTGAATTGGGATGAAATTGCTTGATAAAAGATGTATTCAATCTGTGCAGATGAAAATTGTATGCAAGTAATGATGTGTATTGTTATATTATTGAATTATATTATATATGGATATTTGGAAGTACTAATGTGTAAATTGAGATGCGCAGGAAATTTACCATGTGACCATGGAAAATTATGGAGAATCAAACCTAGACTTATGTATGTTCGTAAGCCAGGGTTTGTCTATTTGGAGAGACAACACCCCGTTTGTGTTGTATTTTATTCGTAACAGTATATGCTGCATGAGTGTTAAGTGTTATTTAAATTTATTGTGTAAAAAACCACAAGAGACAATTTCATGTTTTATTTTTGTAAAAATGTTTTATTTGTGTCACTTGACATGTGTGGATTTAAATTTAAATGTTTTATTTTGTCTCTTGGTGGGAAAGTGTTTAATTATAGTTTTTCTTAAATAAAATAATGTGTTGTCATAAATACTTTGGGAATATAATATTTGGGGTGGTCAACTTATGTTTGACCCGAAAATAAACTTCAGAGGGGTATAAAATGGGTTAAATGAACACCTAGGGGTAGTTTAATAGGGTTTCCTAAAGCCCATAAGGTATACCTAGGGGTTAGAGGTAATTTTAGGCAAGTTTCTACTTTATAATGATCTTTTTAACGCTTTAAAAATTGGCTTTTTTGAGTTGAGCGAAAATTGAAAATTAGAAGTTAAATCTAATCAAGATTTTTCCTTTTGGAATGAGAGTCTTTTTGCATTTTTGCTTTCTTTCCTTTTTGGTTTTTAGAAACTTGTGAGAACTCTGAGAGTGAGCTTCTTAAGCAAGATTTTTGAGAATTGGAGGGTAATCACCCATTCTCCATCTTTGGAGACAGAAGAAAATTTGAAAAAAAAAAAATGTTATGGAATAGAAAAATTGATTAAGGGTAGAAGGAAAGAGATTGGTGGATTGGGCAGCTCTTCATCAAATATCATAATACCTTTGGGCAGATTAAGGTTGGTTTCAGTTATTCTTTTTAATGTCTTCTTCTTGTTTATGTCTGGAAGTTTGTTGGTGTAAGAAATCTGTGTTCTTGAAAGTTGATGTTAGAAAATCTTTTAGTATTTTTGCATTATGATTTGTTTGTGTTTTGGGAGTTTTCTCAAGACCTCTTACTCTTGGGAGAGAAGAGGATCTTGAGGGTGGTAGCAGTGACAACCCTCGAGTGAGAGACTCTCTTTGAGAGCGATCACAAGGGATCTTTGTGTGACCCTTGCTGCATGGCCTGTTTGTGCAATGGGGGTCATAAGGAGGGATATAAGGCTAAAATGCCTTTGGGGGGCATAAGGAATAAGGGGTTGAGATTCTTGATATTATTATTGTGCCATGAGGTGGCTTCTTGTTTATTTCATACTTGCAGTTCTCCTCAGGGTATTGGTCCACTACCACCCTTTGAAAATGTTCATCACCAAAGTGTGGTGCTGTGAAAGCCAAGTTGGGAATGTGTCTGGAAAATCTGTATGCATTTGCTTCTATGTGTTTGCCTGTTTGTTACCCGTCTAGGAATTGGTTCTCCAAGCTCAGGGGTGGCTACCAGTTAGCCTAGGCTGGGAGGTGAGCACTCCGTGGTCATATTTGTGTTTTTCTATTATGTAGGAAAGTCAAGAGAAAGAGAATAGGAACCATGAAAAAGACACAGAAGATTATTATTGAAGATACTTAAATTTAGTTGCAGATATTTGTTTAAATTTGTTATAGAAGTATGCCTCATTCATAGAAAAGAGAAGCAAGTTGTAATTATTGAAAATAGACTTGAAGTTTTATTGTTGTGGTTATACAAAGAAACATCCTATAAATTGGTAGAATATCTTAGAGTTGTTAAAAAAAAAAACAAAGCTTGTTTTATTTCTACTTCTGGTTTTTAGTAAAAGAAAAGTTATTTTGAGTTGCATGCAAAAGCCTCTTTGTATTATGGAAAAAAAAGAATAGATTTCATTTAAATTTTATCTATAGTTTACTTGTGGCAAAATAGGAGTTTATTTATGCTGAAAGATCTTAAGTATTTTAAAGGAAAAAGATGTTTTATGTAAATATTTTATTAGAGGAAAAATCAAAGAATCTTTTTATTCTAGAGAAGTATATTGTATTTCTTAAAATGTATTTCTAAATTGTATTTTTAGTTAGTGTTGATTAAAAAACACATATCATATATATATATATATATATATATATATATATATATAAATTTATATATAAATATTTATATATATATATATATATGTTTCTGAATTAACTTAATGTTTTTCCTTTGTTATATTAATTTAAAATTGTTGCATGTAAATCTTTTAAAAAAAAAGTAAAATAAATATATATATATATGTTGGAATATTTTCACCCTTTTAACTATGATTTTAAATTTATATAAATATAAATATATATATATATATATTTATATATATATATATTTATATATAATATATTTAAAAAAAAAAAAAAAAAAAAAGGGAATTGTTTTTTTGGGTCCACGCGGACCCCACTGTGCGTATGCACAGTGAGGGCCGCGCGGTGCCCACTGTGTGCACACACAGTGGAGCTGCTTCGGCTCCCACTGTGTGGACACACAGTGGACGGCCGCGGCCGCCACTGTGTGGCCACACAGTGGGGGAGCCGCTAGCGGCGCCCACTGTGTGGACACACAGTGGTGTCGCGGCGCCCACTGTGCGCCCACACAGTGGCGCCACGACCCTCCCCGCCTCCATCTCCGTAACCTGCACAAAAATCATGGTCGCCTTGGGGTTTCGGCCGAGCAAAAAAATTCTCTGTTAAAAAAAAATATGGATTAAACCCTAGCCCGGGTGGGGCTAGGGCAAAGGAATTTAAAAATAATATGATAATTAGAATTGTAAATATATATATAAGAAAATAGAACCCTAAATAGGGTTGGAGAAATATTGATTAATATTTAGAAAGTCATTGTGCTTTTGAAAAAGAATTAAAATATATAAAATAAATGTAAATATATATATGTATATATATATATATATATATATATATAAAATTCTGGTCATAATTTGGAGTAAGTATTTAATTATAAATACATATATATATATGTATATATATATATATATATATATATATATATATATATATATATATATATATATATATATATATATTTATATAATTCTGTTTAAAATTTGGAGTAAGTAATAAAGAGAAATTTGAAAAAATGGTTGATTAGACTATATAGTCATATTGGATATTAAATTAATTATTCCCCTCCTATTCCTTTAGCTTGATTGATTTAATAAACCTAATGACTAGGTATTTCGTGGAGATAAAATTAAACCAGTTAGTTTTTCGCAAATAGTATTTAACAAACTATCGATGCTTGGTTCGTCTCAGAACTAGCTCGAATAAAATTATGGAAATTTCTTAAACGCTTGTCGTGTGAGTGAACTTGTTAATTAATTAGTATGTTTTTTTTAAAAAAAAAAATTTGTTCCGTTTTTGCCCTAAATTTTGGGCATGACACACTTGCAGCTGCTCCTACTTTGTTGAACCTAGATTTCTCAAAAATATTTTATTTTGTATGCTTATGGCAGTATCAACAGCATCTCAGCTATGTTGGTTCAAGAAAATGAACATTGTTTGGAGCAACCTTTGGCCTTTTTCAGTCAAGGCCTTAAGGATTATGAGGGAAAATATTCTTTTGTTGAAAAACATGTTCTTGCTGTTGTTAGGAGCTTGAAAAATTTTAAGTATATGTTGTCTAAAAATAGGATTAAGTTGATGGTTGCTCACCCCTTAGTTAAAGATTTTTTGCTTATCAAAGACTTAAATGATAAGATGGTTGGTTGGGTGACTAAGGTGATGGAATTTGATGTTGATATTAAAGTTACCAAGATAATCAGAGGTAAAGGACTGTCTGAGTAGCTTGCTAATCACACAAATAGTAGTGATGAAGATGAAGAGAAGGTTGTTTTATCCCTCCAAGACAAAGAACAAGTAGCTGTTCCTATTCCTCCTACTAGCTGGGTACAAGAAATGACTCATTTCTTGCTAACCGGTGAGTATCCTCATGGATTGAGTAGGTCAAGAAGAAGGTATTATAGACTTCAGTCCATTCCCTATGTACTCTTGAATGATTTTCTATTTAGAAAGGATTTTCATGGTGTATTATTGAGATGCATAGATGCTGATCAAGTTGATAAGGTATTACATGAGTTTCATGAAGGATCAACATGAGGACACTTTTTAGTAAGAGAAACAACTCTAAAATTTATGAAAGGAGGCTATTATTGGCCTAATTTGTTCAGAGATGCACATTCCTGGGTTAGAAAGTGTAAAGAATGTGCCATATTTGCAGGAAAAGAGAGGTTGGTAGCGCTGCCGTTGCAGCCTATTTGGGTAGAACAACCCTTTATAAAGTGGGGTTTGGATTTCATTGGAGTCATAAATCCACCTTCAAGTGCTGGTCATAAGTGGGTGCTCACAGCCACTGATTATTTTACTAAGTGGACAGAGGCTATAGCACTAAAGGAAGCAAATGAGACAACAGTTTTGAATTTTTATGATGAGCTGATAACTAGATTTGGTGTCCCTGAATCTATAGTTTCAGATAATGCTTTTACTTTTGTAAGGAGCAGAATATCTGATTGGGAAGTAAAGAATGGTGTTTATCTCAACACCTCATCTAACTATTACCCGCAAGGCAATGGGCAAGTTGAGTCCACAAATAAGAATCTATTCAAAATCATCAAAAGGACCATGGAAGGAAATCAGTGAGTTTGGCACACCAAGCTCAAATCAGCCTTATGGGTTGATAGAATCACACCAAAGAGGTCCATTGGAATGTCTCCATACATGCTTGTGTATGGGAAAGAAGCAAGGTTGCCTATTTCACTCAAATTTCCAGCCCTTGATCTAGCTAACCAGCTGGATATGATTGATGAAGAGCCTATGACAACAAGATTGGCTCAGCTGATTGAGCTAGAGGAAGTTAGAAATAAGGAAATGAGGCAAATTGAGCATCACCAAGATCAAATGAAAAGATCTTTTGATAAGAGGGCTTCTCCTAGAGTGTTCAAAGAAGGTGACATTATCTTGAAATGGGATTAATTCAATAGAAAGCCAGGAAAGCATACAAAGTTTGATCCTTTTTGGAGTGGGCCTTATATGATTTTTTAAGTGCAAGTAGCACAATGCCTTCCAATTGTCTAAATTGGATGGTGAAGTTCAATCAATCCCAGTCAATGGGATTCACCTCAAGCATTGCTTTTGAGGTATGCTTAAAATTTTGTACATATTTCAGTTTTTCTAGTAGTGATAAGTGCTTTGCACAGTAGGTCAGTTTCTAGTTTTGTTTTCCCTAAGTGCCTAGTGCATAGTTCAGAAGGAGTATAAGGGTCATTCTACTGCAATAAATTGTTGCAGTGTTTCAGAAGTGTTTTGTTGTTTTGTCCTATCCTAATCTGTCAATACACATGCCTAATTCATGACAGTAAGGTGTTAATCTCATTAACATAAACAACACACCTGTACTCCATAGATTAGGATAGGTTTTTGAGAGAAAAGAGAGTTTTTTGCAGTCAAGTATGATGTGTTGTTTCAGTTTTCCTCAAGTTTCATTGACTCTGTGCCCAATAGATAGAGATAGGCAGCTGGCTGAAATGTTTAGCAGACAAACACATAGCATATGTCACCAAAAATGTTACCTATTTTCGCTGCTAGCTCAGTCAGAATGCTAGAGATATCAGATCAATGTGTCCCAGAAGGAGAAACAAGTGCTAAGTATGAAAATAATACATGTTTTCTGTCTAACTTGTTTGCTTCATGTGCAAACAAAGGGAAAATAATTTTTTGTTTCATTGAATGACAACATGTGGGGTAAAATGTGGCTCCCATGAGGGTTGAGCCCAAAATGTTGATGGAAATGGGTGTTTCTTTGCAGTTTCTTGATTTTTTTCCTGATCTGCATGACCTACCCTGATTGACAAGACTTACTCTGAAGACCCAAAGAGTAGTGCGGAGTGCAAAATGTTGTCATCGAGTTATTAGAAGGAGCTATCTTATGTAATTTTGACCACCCGATAGAAAGTACAAAGTAGTGTGCGAAGTCATCAATTATTTGAGGGAGTGTTTTCATCTTATCCCGACGACCCAATGGAAAGGCCTAGGTTTAGACTATTTATCCCATATTGGCCATGAGGAGGAGGATTTCAATATTTATATGTAAGGCTGCATATATCCTTAGTGTCAAATCTTGTGGGCTTTTGACAAGGAGTAGCTTAGTGTTGGTGTGCCTCTCGCGTGCATACGCATCTCAAAGCGGCCAACTTTTGCAGTGAAAGGGCAAATTAACAGGTGAGAAGGTTGCAAAGGATCTGACGGCCATCACTATACCACTATGAAAAAATGCTTGACTGTTAATCACCATGACTTAGCGACTATTGAGGTGGCATCCAGGTGGAAGTTGAGGTGGCGCCCGGCTAGATCATGGGGCAAAATAGAACCTGACACATGGTGACACCATGGCATAAGAGAGAGCGGCTTAGAGAGACTAAAGACCGAGCATATCAAGAAAGATCAACGGTAGTCCGAAAGATCTAATAGACATCGCTATACTGCTATAGAAAGAAGCTTGATAGTTATCATAGCGACTTGGTGACAAAGCACGTGCAGAAAAGGTGAGCGGCTTAGAGAGGTTAAAGATCAAGAAGTTCGAGGATAGATCAACGACCGTCACTATACCGCATGATGAAGATGCTCACTGGTTATCTGATGTGACATGGTGAGTGGTGAGGTGTTATTTAAGGTGGTCATCCAGGTGGGCTTAGAATGAGTGAGGATGCACCATGTGGTAGAGAGAAGATGAAGAACCAAGTCAAACCAAGTCAAACCAAGTCCAGATGGCAGACAAAGTGGACCCACGAGAAAATTAGAGGCTAACACGTGGCAAATGTCTACAGACGAGTGGATCAACTTGGAGCTTGAACTTTGAATGGTTCAAAATAGTTCAATGGCTTGATAATGGTTCAAAGTACTTCAATGGATCAATGAAGGTTCAACTAGTTCAATGGTTGAAAGACAAATTAACAAGCAAGCAGCGTAGTAAGCCATCGGTCATCAGATTAACAGTTCTAATGTTATCCCGGAGACCCGATGGAAAAGTGCGGAGCGCAAAATGTTACCATTGGCTATTGGAGGAAGTGTTTTGATGTTATTCTGATGATCTGATGGAAAGATCGAGTCCAAGGCCAACATGAATGAAGAGTTAAGGGGTGAGCAAGTTGGAGCCGATCCAATGACTGTCACTAATCCGCTATGCAAAGATGATCAATAGTTACCTATCGCGGATCAGCGACAAAGAAAGGGTAAGTTCAGTGGTGGGTCCACCCTAAGGTAAGATGAAGTGGTTGACATGTGGCATCCAGTTGGTGGCTAGCTGGATGAAACCAAAATGAATATCGAATAGTTCTTGGATTTGATGGATCTCTAAACGGATTCACCGAAGGCACCGATTTCATTGAAATTCAAGCATCGATGAAATTATAGTTTCGATGGGAGATGAAAGCTGTTTGTTGAGGGAGGTAGTTTGGTCAAAAGACAAATGCTGAACAAACCAAAGTAAAATGGTGGGTCCAACCTAATATGAATCAACAATGATGATGTGGTATGTCAGATGATTGGTCTGGCCAGATGCGAGAAAGAATCAAATGGTGAGGCCCGACAAAGAATTCAAAGTTGAATGCTACCATCGGCTATCAGAATAACTGGTCTCCACCTACCCCAATATCCTGATGAGGTCACCAACGGATTAGAGTGAGTCAGAATGTTGTTGGGAGCATGCCATCAGTTATCAACAAGACTGTTATGATATTACGCCGGTAATTCGATAAGAAGGTGCGCAATCCGAAATAATGACATCCAACAAAATCACTAGAAAGCATGCCCAAGTCCAGTAGCATCTAGGTGGAATCATCGTGAAAGGGAGTTTTTCTTTCAGTCACAGCCCTGATTTGGTGCATAAATGTCAATACGTGTTTTGAGAGCCTTTTTTTCATCTTTTGAATTTTGAAAGTTCAATATAATGGGCTTGGTGGATTCAAAGTTAGGGAGTTCTGGGTCTGATCTCTATGGCAATAGATGTTCACACTTCCGTAACTCGTTCCTTAGGAGCAGTGCTCAGACTTTGTAATAAAAACTCCTTCTTTTCAATAAAAGCGGGTTCCTTCTCTTGTATCTGAGTTCTAAATATTGTGGTGAATATATTTTGGATGAAACAGTTGTGATTATTATTCAAGTAATCCTTCCTTTTATCTATTTTCCTTCAATGTTCAGTTCATGGTGTAGAATGCTATAGTGTAGGTCTGTGATTGCGTAAGTTTTTTTTGTTGTGTCAAGGTTGTGAGAAACATTGTATGTTATCCTTTTATGAACAACAAAAAGCTATTCTTTCATAGGAATCATTTTTGCAAGTACGCATTAGGGAGATGTGAGCATTTTAGTCTCATTATTGGATCATTGTGAGGTCATTATCATAGCAAGTCATTTTTTTAGTAATTGGTGCATCACCTATTTGTTCATTTTCATTTTTATAATCATCCTTCCATCCCTTTTCCAAATTAAGTTTTTGTCTTTAATTTTCTTAGGATATCTGAAGGGAGCCAACCCATAATCTGGAGGTCTACTCTCACTATAGGATACCCACAACCTGAGAATAGTCCCCTGTTGCACAGGATTGCAATAAATTCAAGCTTGCATTAGGTGCAAATGCCCGTGACAATAATTATCTCATCTTCTAATTTTGGGATGTCCATAATGTCGGTAAACCCTAAGTCTTCAATGTTCTTGTATGCTGGTTTTATCTTTCCATATTCTCCCATCAGCTTGCTAATGTACATGCCCTTTATTTTAGATGTTCCCAAGTCCTCAATGTGACAATGTGTGTATGGCCTAACATATTCAACATAGACAACTCCCTTTGGAACATGAGAAAATGCTCCAACCGAATCTTCTAGCGTAGCCACATGCGGATACCGCTTTAAAATTAGCGTGGGGTGGTCCTCGACCTCTACTACAATCAGATTTACAACAAAGATAGGAATAGATGATGATCCCGCTTCCATGTTTAAAGATAAATGCCTGTCGATTTCTTCCGGTGAAAACCCTTAACAAATTCTTCTAGTCGTCGGTGAAATCGCTCAAGAAGAAATCAGATTTCTCTGAAATGCCTTTGATTGCTCTTAGTCACTCTTAATCACTCTGAAATTGCTCTAAATGCAAGGTGATCAATAATGAAGTGAATTCGACCTTTTAACCTCTAAGAAAAACCCTAATCTTCCATTGACATTAATCACTGCTGGTGAAAGATACCAGATCTTGACTATAACATATCCATATCAAATAAGCATCTCCAATGTTTGGAACATCTTTCAGAACCTCTTCCCAAGGCATATGCAACATCTTCATGAATTTTGCCTACCCCTAAGGCACCTGCCTCAGTTACCGGATGAGCTACCTACCGATGCAGGAGCAACCTCCTCTGCCGGATAAGTAACCGATGCATTTCCATCTATTGATTGTTCTTCAGTCTTCCTAACCCATCTCCAAGTATGATCTTGATGGATTTCACTAACCTTCTCTTTCCCTTTCTCATTTGATCCTCCATTACCAACCAGTTGATTTTTGCTTCTACAAAATTTAGCAATATGTCCAACCTCATTAGATGCATAGCATGTAACATTGTTCCTTTGAATTGCTTTGCTAAAACCGGTGAAATTGTTTGACCTGCACTAATTAGCCATATGTCCAAACTTTCCACATGCATAGCATTTAACATTCATTCTGCAATCTTCTATCTTATGAACACACTTATTACATTTAGAACATTTATTGGAAGTAGAATCAAGGTTATGATTTTCTCTATTTCTACATTGTTTAGCCATGTGACCAAATCTATTGCAAAAAAAACATCTACCATTAAATTTATAAGCATTAAATTGCCTTACCAGTGCCTTATGGTTTTGATCTTCACTAGCAGTACCAAAACTTTGTCCTTGCTCAAGTCCAAGTCCACTGGAATCTCCAATCTGCCTTTGTCTCTTCAACAACTCATCTAGTTGTGCTGAGCTAATCTTGAATTTTTCTTTATACTCACTTGCAGTAGTTAGATCTTCTCTCAGAATTATTATTTGTCTCTCAAGCTCTTGTTCATTACTTTGGGATTGTACCAAATCAGTTCTCAACATATCATTCTCATGATCCAACCTACCACATTCTTCAAATTTGTTCTTTAGGGATACAACAAGATTTTCTTCCTTTTTCTTTCGGTCCTAGATCTCCTTAGACATTCTCATAGTTATGGCTTGCATTTCATTTCTCATAACCATGTTCTCCTTACTAAATTTCTTACATTGTTCCTTAAGTGCATCTTTCTCTTCATCATCCTGACTTTGCAAAAGTTCCTTCCTCCTAGCTTGAACAAATGATAGCCTCTCTTGTAGGAAAAGAATGAATTCCTTCACAGAATTCAATTCATCTTGTAGCTTTAAGTTATTCAAACTTTTTAGCATCATAAACTTCAAGTGCCATCTCAAGTTGTTTCTCCAAATCCATGTCCATGGATTCCTGATTCAGGATCTTCCTCAAGCTGTTAAACTTCCCCCGAGGCACAAGGCTCTAATACCAATTGTTGGAATCCAATAACACTGAGAGGGGGGGGGGGGGCGAATTAGTGTTATACCAGATGAACTAATTTTAGCCTTATTAAAATATGCATATACCAACCGGTATACCAATACATTCAGAATTGAAAGAAGTAAAGCACCCAATAAACCAATCATATAAATGAGAATCATAACACACAAAATTATATGTGGAAAACCTCAAAGAGGAAAAACCACGGTGGGATTTGTGACCCATAATATCAATCCACTAGCCATATGAAGAGATATTACAAAATATAAGGGGCCTACACCTGGAGGAAGGCTTACAACCTAGAGAACACTGCTCAATCACAAATGGAGCCTCACTGACTACATATATGTCCAGACTACAATCCAGAGTAGTGTTAAATTGCTAAGATAACATCTTGTATGCCATAATACAGTTCTAATTTAAGCTCTGTCTATTTCGGTCTAAAACTCTAAACCCTTTACCAGAATAACCCTTAAATAAATATCCTCACATACATAATCTCTCTGATATATTTCACATTATATCACATTCACATATCCATCACCATATCTATATCAAAATGATCTAATCCAACTGACCTATATATCCTATACAACTTATCATGCCTTATGTCGACTTACAAAGATAATTACATGTCGGCTAGATAACATAAATGCATGAATATCAAAAATAATTGCCGATGCTTGATCCAAGAGATGTCGACCTCCAATACCGATAACCATATTTTTAAACCATGTCGGCCTGCATTGCTGGTAACTAAAGAAATCCTTCTGTCCTGCCAATGCCGGTGCGAGTGTAGTGTCTGTGAAGTGCCTGCCGGTACAAAACTGAACCAAAACATGAAGCCGGAACAAAATACCATGTTGCAATCAATGACAACATAGTGAAACCAACCAATTGAGTGTCAATTGCCAACAATATTAACCATGCAATCAAAATTCACATGACACATCCTTCTATACTATAACCAACTTTCATCAATTTGAGCAGTCAAACAACTTTTACCATCAACATTAAAGTGAAAGAGATTACCTTTAGTTTTTGTCCCTGATGCAATCTCAGTTTCAGAACCACTTAAGATTCTACACTTTCCATTCTTGAATTTCAAATCATATCCCTTGTCAATCATCTATCCAACACTCAAAATATTATGCTTTAGACCTTCTACATATAAGACATCATCAGTATTGTGCTTACCATCAAGAGAAATGGAACCTCTACCATGGATTATATTGGCTTTGTCATCACCAAATCTTACTACACCACCATCATACTTTTCCATACTCACAAACTTACTCTTATCACCTTTCATATAATGAGAGTAGCCACTATACATAACCAGTTCATCTTTCTCTTCAAATTTAACATCCAAAGCTTTCTCATCATTAATGCAGCTAGTAGAATCAGTAGGCATTGGATCATCTTCCTTGATACAAATAAACACCCATTCATCTCCTGAATTTCCCTTATCAGATTCATCATCTATCACACCTTCATCAACAACATAATAACATTTCTTCTAATATTTAGGCTTGTATTGTTTGGACTTAGGAACTATTTCCGAACATCTTGAGGCAAAATGTCCTATCTTATTGCATGAAAAATATTGAAGAGGTAACTTTCCTTCATACTTACCAGCTCCTTTCGCCAGCCTCTTGGCAATAAGTGCTTCAATCTCTTGAATCTCTCTCTCTTCTTCTTCTTCTTCATGTTCCCTCATCTCCTTCTCATATTTGGACACCCTTGTAGAAATTTCTCCGAGATCATATTTTTGCTTCTTGGAAATAGTATCTTTGAATGCAAATTTTGACTTAGGAAGAGTTTCACCAAATTTGATCAACTCAAAGGCAGTAAGCTTTCCAATCAACACGTCTCTAGTCACATTTGTTACCATCCAGATCTCCTCAATAGCAACAACTTTGTGTTTGTGTTTGATTCTTCCAACACTCTATCGATACATCTGATATTCAACACAAGCTCATTCACTTTCTGCATAAAAGAAGTAATATTGTCATCTTTTCCCATCTTTCACACCTCATACTTTCCTTTTAAGCTCTGCAACTTGGTAATCTTCACATGGCTGTCACCTTCATACAAAGTCTCTAGCTTCTTCCAGATCTCATGAGCAGTCTGCAAATCCATAACATTAATCATTTTAGAATCAGTCAAGGCACTCAACAATGCTTCCTTGGCTCTAATATTGAATTCATCTTCATTTATCCCATCCAAAGTTGTAGGACCATTCAGAGGAACATTATACACATGACTTTTGATTTTCATGATTTTTTAATGATTTTTTGAGTTTTATAGTTTTTTTGATTTTTTTTTGATTTAATATGAAAACACACAATGAAATTATGCAAAATACATAAATGCTATGGCTCATTTGGAGGATGTGTCCCCTTTTGGTTTCAAGTGAGAAAGGTGATTTAAGCATTCAAATATGTAACACACCAGCAAGCCTACTCAAGTGGCATTATCAATCCTTGTATGCACAAGTCACCACAAGAAAAGATGGCCAAAATTTTGTATCTGGGCTTCATAAGTTCAACTAGGGGTTGTCCTCTATCTATGTAAGGTACGTCAGGCCCAAATTCATAGATGAAAGAGAATAATGACAAATAATCAGGAGGAGACAACAACCCAATATCGACCTTCAATTCCCAAAAGTATAAAGTTCTTTGGGTCATAGCCAAGATTGACAAGATTCTAGTTGCAAGAGGTGTGTCTTTAGAATCACCTCCTACTCTTTATACTCCACCAAAACATGGTAGTTGAGGTCATCCCTTGAGGTGATGAAATCTCCAAGCATGCCTCCTAGAAATTGAAAACAAGACCACTTATTTCTAGTGCACTCAAGTTCACCCAAAGGCATGAGAGGAGATCATACATAAGTGGTCTTGGGTTTAAAGACACTTGTTATTTTTATATCCAAATCCAAATGTGAGGGGTTCATTTTAAGCCAAATTTGAAGAGATGAGGAAAAAATGCCAAAAAAATTGTATAAAATAAAAATTAATTGCAAAAATGGATTCCTTATGATTTTCTAATAAATTTGAATTTTTTTTTTCTCAAAAAGACTCTATATGACAAATTTATGAGCATTTGAAGTTTCAAAGGAAGGGATTACTTTGGACATGTGCACCTAATTTTTGGAGTAGAATTTGGAAAATCATTTTTACCACTGTATAGAGCTTTGAGTCCACTTTCCAACACTTTTTAAAGATTTAAAATCCAAGGCCAGCAAAAAGTTATATCTGATTTAGTAAAATTGCTATTTTATGTGTTTGCAAAGAGGAGTGAGCTAAGCTTAAGCCCCCAAGGCATCAAGATTTCAACCCCATGTGATTAAAGGTGGTGCAGTCACTAGTTAGGAGAGATCTCACAGAGATCTATCCAGGCTGATCAACAAGAGTAAACACAACAGAAACACAAGGATATGATGAAGGCAATGCAAAACTGAATGAAAATTATTTATAATCAACCAGTAACAATCGGGTTACAGAAACCGGCTCACTGGCTTGCTAAAACATGCTTAATTACAGAACAAGTCACAATCGGGACCTCAAATCTTCAGATCTATCTTCTATGTTCTATCTCTTAGCTTATCTCTACTTATCTTCCTTTCTAATTCCCAATTACAATGATTTATATGATCCAAAGAGACCCGACTAGCCCCCCAAAAAGGATCAAATGCCAAAGAACAAGACCTAATGTGTAAAAACAACAAGGTCGACCTCCACCAAAGAAATTCCTCCAGAAAATCCAAAGTATGAAGTGTAGATCAAAGGGAAAGGTCGGCCACATGCCAAGGAACATCAAAATCAATGCTCAGGGCTCCACAAGCTATGGAAGGGATCCAGTAGATCCCGATAGGTTACAACCAGGCAACTGGTACCAGAAAACTGTCTCAGAAAATGATAGTGATAAATTTCTGGAAAATGATCCAAATGCTCCATGGTTTGGGAATAAGGTAGATGATCAAGTCCTCAAGAAAAATCCAACTCCTCGAGATCCAGTGAGCCAATGCTATAAAATGTAGAATGAAATACAAAATAGAAAGGAAATATTTTTGATTGATGCAAGATTACCATGAACTGGGGATGCTCTTGCATCAGACATCCAGGGTTGTTGAAAAAGTGAGTCTCTCACTTTGCTGGGGTCACAGGAAAACCAAGGTGGTCTACCTCTTCCTGAGAAATCCAAGATGAATCTTCAACTAGTCTGTCCTTCCACTTCACAAGATATTCCTTATACTGACTGCTTTAGGTACTACACCCAATCCTACTATCCAAAATGTCTTCAATATAATCTGGTTCCTTCTGAGGCAACTATTTCTCCAAGTCTACAATAATGTCTTCAATATGATACTGATGAAGATCTGCAATGTTTAATATAGGTGAAATACTCAGAGTATCTGGTAACTCCACTTCATATGCATTTTCAGAATTGAACTTTCTCAAAATCCCGCAAGGTCCAAAATTCCTCATCTGCAACTTGTTATAAGTTCCTTATGTCTCCTCTTCTCATCTGCTTTCTCCTTATACTTGTTTTTCATGTCCTCCAAATGTTTCTTAACTTGAGTATCTAAGTCCTTCATGCGATCTACAAAATCTTCTGCTTCTGCACTTCTCTGGTCTTCACTGCTAATTTCTCTTAATTGTGATATACCTCTAGGGTGTGCTCCAGTAACAATCTCAAAAGGTGTCCTTTTGGTACTCTTGTTTACTAAATTATTGTAGGAAAACTCTGCTTGTGCAAGAATCAAATCCCAACTTCCGGTTTTGTCTCCAATTAAACATCTTAACAAATTTACCAAGCTTCGGTTAACTACTTCTGTTTGTCCATTAGTCTGTGGGTGACAAGTAGAACTAAACTTCAAATCTGTCTTTATCTTCTTCCAAAGTGTTCTCCAAAAATAACCAACAAACTTAGTGTCTCTGTCTAAAACTATGCTCTTAGGTAATCCATGCAATCTCACTACTTCCTTGAAAAAAAGGTTTGCTATATGTACTACATCTAATGTTTTCTTACAAGGTATGAAATGAGCCATCTTTGAGAATCTATCCACTACCACAAATATAGAATCATTCCCTCTCTATGTTTTAGGTAATCCAAGTATGAAATCCATGTTTATATCCTCCCAAGGTCTCTCTGATACTGTCAAAGGTTTATACAATCCCACATTCTGACTGCTACCCTTTGCGACTTGACAAACTCTACAACTTTGTACATATTTCCTAACATCCTTATGAATTTGGGGCCAAAAGTAATGCTCACTCACCACTGCTATTGTTTTATTAACACCAAAATATCTGGCTAATCCTCCACTATGTTTCTCCTTTATCAGATTATCCCTCATAGAACTCTTAGGCATGCACAACTGAACTCCTCTAAATAACATCCCATCTTGAATGGATTAATCCAACCATTTGCTTCTATCTACCGTAACTAGTTCTCTACATTCTGCAAAATCTGGGTCATCATCATACAAGGTCTTCAACTCCTCAAATCCTAATACTGTCACTCTCATCTCTATCAACAAATCTCTCCTCCTACTTCATGCATCAACAACTTTGTTAGATTTCCCTCTTCTATGCTTCAACACAAAGGTGTAACTTTGCAAAATCCTACCCATCTCATATGTCTCTGATTCAACTTACTCTGACTATTCAAATACTACAAAGCTTGATGATCTGTTTACAACACAAACTCCTTAGGCAACAGGTAATCTCTCCATTTCTTCAAGGCTTGAACTATGACATAAAATTCTTGGTCATACACTGAATATATCCTCTGAGAATCATTCAATTTCTCACTGAAATAAGCTATTTCTCCTATTGCTATTCCACTTGAAATACTTTATTGAAATTCAGTAAAGCTAACCTAGGTTGCTCAGTCACTTTCTGCTTCAATAGTTCAAAACTTTTGTTTGCTTTGGTGGTCCACTTGAACTCCTTCCTATCTCCCCTCATTGTCTCTGTCATAGGGTAGCAAACTGAACTGAAATTTTTGATGAACTTCCTGTAGAAACTAGCTAATCCATGAAATGATCTTACCTCTCCAATGCTTTTTGGTGTAGGCTATTCAACAATTGCTTTTACTTTCTCAAGGTCCATCTTCAAACCATCCTCAGATATCACATATCCCAAATAGACTAACTCATCCTTCATGAATATACACTTAATATTTATCAGTAACTTTTCTTCTCTCAACCTTTGCAAAACTTGTCTCAAATGCAACTTATTCTCCTCTTTTGTCTTATTGAAAAATCAGAATGTCATCCAAATATACAATAACAAACTTACCAAAGAATTTCTTCAATACCTCATTCATCAGCCTCATAAAAGTACTTGGTGCATTAATTAACCCAAAAGGAATCACCAACCATTCATACAATCCTTCATTTGTCTTGAATGCTGTCTTCCACTCATCTCCTTCTTTGACCCTGATTTGATGATATCCACTCTTCAAGTCTATCTTTGTAAAGTATTTGGATCCACTCAAATAGTCCATTATGTCATCCATCCTAGGCAAAGGAAACCGATATTTCACTGTGATCTTGTTTATTGCTCTAGAATCAGTACACATTCTCCATTATCCATTATTCTTAGGTGCTAATACTGCTTGTACTGCACAAGGACTCAAAATTTCTCTGATCAAACCTTTATTCAACAACTCCTGCACTTTTCTATTCAACTCTTCCTTCTTTGCTGGTGTCATCTGGTGTGCATCTTTGTTAGGCAAACTAGCTCCAGGAATCAGGTCCATGCAATGACTGATACTTCTCATAGGTGGTAATCCATTAGACACATTATCTGAAATGATGTCTTCATACTCTATCAGCAAATCTTTTATCTCTTTTGGTTGTTCTTCTTCATGCTCCAGATTCCTAGTCTTCTTAGGAACTAAGGCAAAACACACATTCTCATGTCTCATTCCATCTAGGAATTTCCTTCCATCCACCAAATAGATTCTAGCATTTGTACATACTTCACTCTTCAAAGGTTCCTCCAAGGGAAACAAGGTTTGCTTCATCCCATTGGCTATAATAGTGTATGCATTCTTCCTCCCAGTATGTATTTCCTGTCTATCAGACTACCAAGGTCTAGCTAACAAAAGGTGACAAATATCCATAAGCATAATATCACACAAGACTTCATCATGATAATTCCCAATTTTTAATTTCATCAAACATTGCTCACTTACTAACAACTTATGATCATCCTGAATCCATGCTATCTGATAAGGCTGAGGGTGTTTCAATCTTTCCAAATTCAACTTGAACCATCTCTTCTAAAATAAGATTATCTAAACTACCACTATCATTGACAACTTTACAACACTTACCGGATACCTTACATCTGGTCTTGAACAAATTCTTCCTATGCAAGGGCTCTTCATCTCTCTCGGTATGACATAAAGCTCTCCTCATCATCAAAAGTTCTCCATCTTCTAGTTTATTAGCTGATCCAGTGGGGTTTTCTTCCACCACTATTATTCTCCCGGTATTCTTTGCCTTCTTACACTCAAAAGCACGGTGTCCTTCTCCTCCATACTTATAGTAAGTTCCTCTAAACACTCTCTTGTGTTGTCTTCTGTCATCTTTTCCAAAATTCTCATTCTAATAGCCATCCAGTTCTCTCCTCTGGTAGAAATTTCCATCATCTTTTCGGTACAAATTACCTTCTTTTCTCACTTCCTTGTCCTTGTTCTGATCCATATAGGTTCCTCTACCTCTGAAAAAATTCCACCTCTTCCTCTTTGCCTTTGCTCATGTCTTTTGTTAAGCTTCTTATACACTCTACAATTTGATCAAATCGAGTTCCTCCTATATAGACATCCACAATCCATTCAAATATCTTGCAACTTGTTCAAATTCATCATCAACATGTTCAAATCTGATATTCAACTTGTAAAATGCTTTGGTGTACTCCTTCACACTGGATTATTTCTGTCTCAAATTCTAGAACTTCTGGAATAGGTTGACTTGATAATCAACTAGCATAAATTTTGATTTCAACTTAGCAACCATCTGATCCCATGTCTTGATCTTCTCTTTACCTCTTCTCTTTATATCAACCTACAAATGCTCCCACCAAAGAGATGCATGACCTTTTAACCGGGTATAGGCATATTTCACCTTCCTTTCTTCTGCAGTGTTTTCAAAATCAATATATTTCTCCATCTCTGAGATCCAATCCACCAATTCATCCAGATCCAACTTTCCATCATATTCTAGTGGGGTAATATGAGGTTTAGTATTCACCCTACCCAAAACCCTAAAAAACTTGTCTTCATCCCGGTCAATCGCCGATGGGTTTACTTGTTCCGTTGGGGCTTCTTCTCCTTCATATTCACTTACATCTTCAATATGTCGACCTCTAATGCAATGTAAAACTAAATGAATTATATCATGAATTATAGAAACACAAGGATATGATGGAGGCAATGCAAAACTAAATGAATTATATCATGAAAACTGTTTACAATCAACCGATAACAACCAGGTTACAAAAACCGGCTCACTGGCCTGCTAAAACATGCTTAATTACAGAACAAGTCACAACCGGGACCTCAAATCTTCTGATCTATCTTCTATGTTCTATCTCTTAGATTATCTCTACTTATCTTCCATTCTTATGCCCAATTACAATGATTTATACGATCCAAAGGGATCCAGTTGGCCCCCAAAAAGGATCAAATACTGAAGAACAAGACGTAACGTGTAAAAACAACAAGGTCGGCCTTCACCAAATAAATTCCTTTGGAAAATCCAAAGGATGAAGTGTAGATCAAAGGGAAAGGTCAACCACATGCCAAGGAACAACAAAATAAACCCTTAGGGCTCTACAAGCTATGGAAGGGATCCAGTAGATCCTAGTAGGTTACAACCAGGCAACAGGTACCAGAAAACTATCTTGGAAATTGGTAGCAATAACTTGCTGGAAAATATTCCAAATGCTCCTACATCAAAAGGCTAGCTAGAAAGTGCTAGATAACTCATTAATAGTGCTCCTAGTCACCCATGCGACCAGTCTAAATGTGCACAAAATAAAACAATTAAGTTAAAACATTTTTAAAAAAGTAAATAAATAATTAATTTTTTAAAAAGCATTTAAAGTTTATAAAGGGATCTAAATAGGATAAAACAAAGCTTAATAAAAAATTGGATTATATTGCTGATACATTAATGAAGAATTTTGAGAAAAAATGACCACAACATCATGAGCTTAAATGTGAAGTTTGAATTAAAACTTAGAACAATGAGGCATTTTTTTGGTGATTTTTTTTTAAGATACATCAAACGCACATAGTGTATATACACTGTGTGGCTGTATACATGCATGAAACCTTGTACACACTGAATTTTAAAAATCTTGAGTAGACAAACACAAGTATTTAGCAACAATAAATATATGCAGTTTACAAAATCAAAATGTTTGAGAGTATACAAAATGAAAATATTTTTGATGGTACCCTAGGTCATATAAATATACTTGAAATGACAAATTTTTTTTAGGTATATATTGCATGCTTCTAGTAAAATAAAATACTGTGTATTATTTTTTTTTCAATTTTCAATTTTGATTATATACTCATTTTATACACCACAAACCTACAATATTTGACTATAACTAAAATATAGAAAATTATATGATAAAAATAATCTCTCAACCCTCCTAGACACGACCATGAGGTTATTTTCACAATTTGCGGCTGCTAATGAAAGTCGACCTCCAAGACCCCCTTAAATAAGACTTTTAATCTGCAAGCTCAAAACTCAAAAGTGCACACATTAATAGTATCGATTCATGTCGGGTTCACCAAAATGAATGCATGCAAATGTAATAAGTGGATTATGCATATAACTTAGCCTATTTAAACAAGAACATGCAAACCTCAAAATTATTAGTAGCTTGATATGTTAATGATTCGTTGGATGTGGTTGCTCATTGATCCAATAGAATTATGGTGTTGTGAAGATGACTGAGTGATGAAACAAACTAGATAATGATAGCCTATTAAGAGATGATGAAAACAAGAGAAGAGGCCTCAATTTATAGATTTTTCATGATGAAAATCAAGGGCCAAGACTCAATGTCAAATGGAGGGTTAGTATTTAATGGAAGCGTGCTCCCAAATTTGGAGGCTTAGTCTTGTGACAAGTGTCACAAGGAGAAGTGAGGTGCAAGGGTACACATGCTCACACATGTGTGAGTACACATGGGGAAGCTCATGAAAGGGAAATGACTATGACACATAAGAGATAGTTTGAATTGGAAAGTCACATGTGTAAAAGGTAGAGGGTTTGTGAAAGTGACATGTCTATGACATGTGTAAGAGGTAGGGTGGTATTAAGGTGAATTTTCACACTCACACATGTGTCAGTAAGATTAGGGTAGGAAAACTTGTTACATGATGAAAAGTTTAGATCTTGATCCATGTAGATGGATTCAACGGATAGGATTGAGTGGACAAGGATTGAGGGAGATGTTGAATTAAATATTAGGAAAACTGGTAAGAGGATTAATTAGCTTAAATCAATTAATTGAGTATTAATTAATTGATTTAGTGGGAGGATTTGTAGGATAGGGTTAAACATAATTAAATAAATGAAAATTTATTTAATTAATAGTGAAGGATAAAGGTGAAGGTTGTGTTGGCATTACAATAGAAAGCAGATTGTTGGCATTTCATTAAGGATATTGAGAAGGTTGTTGGAGATTATTGATATAACTGAAGAAGGATGATAATTATCTTTATAACATTATTTGTCAATGATTTCAAGAAATTGATTTTCTAATTCAGTATGATGTTACCATATCTTGAGAAGATTGATTTGAAGAGAATTAAGATGTCGGTAAAAGACATAGAAAGAATGTGATGAATAAGGGGAGAAATAAGTTATTCAATGGGCAACTATTACCGAGTTAGACAATGATGAGATCATGATGTTTAGATTGTTTTGATATCCTACATATGTTGTTGATTGTAAGGTTAATACTATACTATGTCACCGAGCAAAGAACCTAGTCGGTAAACCCTAAGGTTAACGATATCGGTTAATGAAGGCGGAATGTCTACCGAGTAAAGTTTAGTATTTACCGAGTTGCAACCGAGTTATGACAAATCACATTGGATGGATAAAAACATTATTTAATGAAGAATGCTGATGAGATGGAGATGAATAAATGATTGGTATGCCACGTATGAAGTTTATTAAGAATCTACGGCAATGGAAAATCAGGAGGAAGATCTATAGCGCAGATTGAACCGCAATAACCTAGCACAAGTTCCTAGGAAGGTATGCAAGTTCCAAGGCAAGGTAACACATTTTTAGATTGAAGGATACATTTAACCTAGTCAAGATTGAAGATCTGACAGCTAAGATTGATCATGAGATATGTGATCAAGGAGATTCATCGGTTAGAAAATTGTTTATAAATAAGGAATTGTTGATAAACGATGTATGCGGGCAAGTGTAAGCATAAGGATGCTACATAGTGATTATCAAGCATAGAAGCTTGAAGACTTGTTTGAATAATAGAGTAGGGATCCCAGCAGAGGGACAAGATAAGTCCTATGACAAGATTGTTTTGAGCAAAATAGAATCTGCTTTAGCATTTTAGATGTGAAGTTGCAGATATATTTTTATTACTGTTATTTTGTAAGTGATAGAAAATCTCTTAACCGAGTGGACTTAACAGTCTTATTTGTAAACCCTCTAGCAAGGTAACATTCTAAATGAGTGTTTGAAATCCTTTGACAAGGTCACTTCTAACAAAGTGAAGATCCTAACAGATCTGAGGGAAATCCCTTAACCGGGTCACATCTAGCAATGTGTTCGTAATCTTTAACAGGATTTGCTTTTAACCGAGCATACTCTAGAAGAGTATATTTCTTAGTGGGTCCAAAATCCCACAGTGGTTTTTCCCTATTTGGGTTTTCACATTAAATCTGGTGTTATATGTATTATGATGATTATGTGTTTATGAGTTAGCATGTTTAGCAATTTTTGGTTATAATGCTGAAGTATAAGTTACCGAGGTTGAATCTGTTGATTTTATGGAAGATTAAGTTTGTATGATTCACCCCCCCTCTCATATTGTTAGCTATTGGCATTTGAACTTTACAATTGGTTTTAGATCTTTGGACTCTGGAAGAAAAGTTTAAAGGTACTTGAGGCAAAGATCCGAAGATGTATAAAAGGGATGCACCAAAGCTGAACAAGTCAAGTTTCTCCACATGGCAGAAAAGGATGAAGCTGCATTCATCAGGAATTGGAGAATATGCATTATATTATTTGGAGAATGATTACATACCACCAAGAACCAACTTGATGACCTTGGAGGAAATAAAGACAAAGCAAGAACACATTCAAGCTATGATTGAAATAACATCAGTATTGATCGACTCTGAGTTTAATGATCTAGAAGGCTGTAATGATGCAAAAGAAATGTGGACCAAGCTCATATCTATGTATGGTGGTGATGAAAATGTTCAAAGAGCAAAAGTAGATAGTGTAAGAGGACAACTTGAATCCATGAGAATGAATGAAGGTGAAAACATAACCCAATACAATACAAGGTTAAAGGAGACTGTCAATCAAATTAAAGGAGCATGAGGAACTATTGAAGAAAAGGATGTAACAAGTAAGTTGTTGAGAACCCTTCTACCTGCTTATGCCATTCGAGTCTCTACAATCAATGAATTGAGGTCTATACCAAATATGCCAGTTTCTTTGGATGCTACTATTGGTAAGCTACATGCATTTGAGTTAAGTAATTTTGATAATAGTGGGTCATCGTTAAATAAAGTAGAATCTGCATTCAGTTCTTTTCATATTGGTGACTTTGATGATTACAATGATAGAATGAGTAAGTAGTCTGAAGGGAATCACAGTGGAGCAAGTGAAAGATTTCATAAAAACATGGAAGAAGTACACAAACTATATGAGGAAATTAAGAAGCAAGAAGAGTTTGAAGCATTATTAGCTAGGAGGTTATCGAGAGGAAAAGGTAAGTATAAAGGAAAGCTACCTTTAAAATGTTTCAATTGTGATAAAATAGGAAATATGGCTTCTAATTGCCCTGACAAAGAATCTAGTGAAAAGAGAGAATACCGAGATAACAGGCAAAAAGATAACCAATATAGAGGACACTGAGACTTCAGAAGGAGAAACAGAAAGACATGCCTAGTAGCTGATGAGGAATCCAACGATGATAAATATAATGAAATAGATACAGAGGAAGTTGTTTATGTGTCTATTAAAGATGGATCAGATGAAGAAAGGTATGAAGAAAAATCCCTAATATCTCACATAAATAATAATGACTATTGGATCATAGACAGTGGATGCTCACATCACATGACAGGTGATAAACACAAATATGTTAAATTAGAAGACTATGATGGAGGTTATGTAAGATTTGGTAATGATGCACCATGTCCGGTGAAAGGTAAAGGCTCTATCACACTTCTTGACAATGCTAAATGTGATGATGTATACTAGGTTGAAGGTTTGAAATACAATTTGTTGAGTGTAGCACAACTAAACAATACAGGATACCGAATAGAATTTCAGAAAGGAATCGTCAAAGTTCATGACAAACATGGAAAGTTAGCTACTACTGAGACAAAAACAAAAGGTAATACATTTCATCTTGACTCAACGCGGAACAAGTGTCTTCATGCAAAGATAGATGATACCTGGTTATGGCATAAAAGGTTTTGTCATGTAAATTTTGATAATCTGATCAAAATTAGTAAGAAGCACTGAGTAAGAGGTCTACCGAGTCTGGAAAAACCTGAGAATGCTATGTGCCGAGGATGCCAGATGGGTAAGATGACTAGATCAAGCTTTACAAGTAAATCCTACACTTCTACAGGAATTTTAGATCTTGTGCACACTGATCTTTGTGGTCCCATGAAAGTTCAAAGTTATTATGGTGATAAATATTTCATATTATTTGTAGATGATTACTCAAGGATGATGTCAGTTATGTTTTTAAAAGAAATATCAGAAGGTTTTCAAATGTTTAAATGCTATAAGGCAAGAGTTGAAAATGAAACAAGAAGACAACTGAAATGTCTTAGACCTGATAGAGGAGGAGAGTTCACTTCTGATGAATTTAACTTATTCTGCAATGATCATGGTATAAAAAGGCAAGTGTCTGCACTAAGAACACCTCAGCAAAATGGGATAGCCGAGAGAAGAAACATATCAATTGTGGATTGTGCCAGAACCCTGATGATAGAAAAGAAGGTACCTCAAACATTTTGGAGAGAAGCAATCAACACTGTAGTTTACACCCTGAACCGAGTACAACTGAAGAAAGGAACCATGAAGACACCATATGAGATCTGGTATGACAAGAAACCTAATGTAAGTTATTTTAAAATCTTTGGAAGTAGATGCTATATACACAAAGATGACAGAAATGGAAAGTTTGATCAGAAAAGCGAGGAAGGAACATTTCTTGGTTATTCTTCTAGAAGTAAAGCATTTAAATGTCTGATCAAATCATCTAACAAAATAGTAGAAAGTGCAAATGTGAAAATTGATGAATTTGTAGAAAGAAATGATGAAGGAAATTCCAAAGATCCAGAAAATTATGAAGAATTTGTTTATGTTCAATCAAGAAGTACTACCGAGAAAGCTGTTGAAGAAAATGAAGATAATGTCCAGTTACCGAGTGATGAAGAAGATCATACAGAGCCTACCAAGCCTATATTAGCCAAATATGTCAGAAGACATCATACATCAAGTCAAATTATAGGAGATAAGGATGATCCAGTGATGACAAGGAACAAAATGAGACAAAACACATGTCTGATATTTGAATTTGAACCGAGAATAGTAAAAGAGGCATTTAACAGTGAAGATTGGGTAAATTCTATGACAGAAGAGATTGATCAAATCAAGAAGAATGACACATGGACATTGGTCCCAAGACCGAAGGACAAAAATGTAATCGGTACAAAGTGGATTTTCAGGAACAAGCTAAATGAAAAAGGTGTGGTCATTCGCAACAAAGCAAGACTAGTTTGCAAAGGTTATGCTCAAGAAGAAGGAATAGATTATGGTGAGACTTTTGCACCTGTGGCTAGACTTGAGGAAGTAAGAACATTGTTGGCATATGCTGCTTTCAAAAATTTCAAGGTATATCAAATAGATGTTAAATCTGCATTTTTGAATGGTATACTAGAAGAAGAAGTTTATATTGAACAGGCTGAAGGATTTGTTAAAGACAAGAGTAAAGATCAGGTATGTAAACTAAACAAAGCTTTATATGGTCTGAAACAAGCACCTAGAGCATGGTATGAAAGACAACACTCTTATTTGATCAAGATTGGATTTATAAGGATAAGTGAAAACAACAATATGTACATGAAGAATGATGAGGACAATGGAATACTGATCTCAACCATATTTGTTGATGATATTATTTTTTGTGGAAATGATTCTCTATGCAAGAACTTTGGAAATGAAATGTGCAAAGAATTTGAGATGTCATTAATCGGTGAGATAAAGTATTTTATAGGTTTACAGATACTGGAAATGAAAGATGAGATTTTCATTACTCAATCCAAGTACATAAAGGAAATCTTGAAGAAGTTTGGTATGGAGGATTCAAAACCTGTAAGTACTCCTATGACTACTAATTGTAAATTATCAAAGAATGATGAATCTACATCTGTTGATGAGACACTTTACCGATCCATGATTGGAAAGTTGTAATATGTTGTGCATAGTAGACCAGATATAGCACATGCAATAGGTATTGTTGCAAGATTTTCTACAGATCCCAAAGAAACCCATATGACAGCAATCAAGAGAATTTTTAGATACCTAAGAGGCACTGAAGACTATGGCTTTGTATATGAAAATAGGAATGATTTTGATTTGAAAGTTTATACATATGCTGATTGGGCAGGAAATATTGATGACAGGAAAAGCACAAGTGGTGGAGCTTTCTTCTTGGGAGATAGACTAGTAAGTTGGCCTCGCAAGAAACAAGGATGTATTTCACAGTAAACAGCTGAAGCTGAATATGTTGCTATAGCATTGAATTCTACCAATATTGCATGGATCAAACAACTATTGGAAGGTATAAATGGAAAATTTACTGAGCCAATAACTATATTCTATGATAATACAAGTGCCATTAACATTTAAAAGAATCCGGTAATGCACTCTAAGACAAAACATATATCTATAAAGTATCATTATCTTAGAGAAGAAGTTCAAGAGAAGAAAGTTGTGCTGGAATATATTAGTTCAAAGGAGCAAATAGCAGAGATCTTCACAAAGCCACTGCCAAGGGACACTTTTGAGTATCTTAGAAGCAAGTTAGGGGTCCTACCCCTATCTTCTATTCATTAACAGAGTTCAGTGAAAGCATCAATTCGATGAATCTACATAATATTATGTGTGGATTGATGCTAATTTACGCACTTTAGGAGGTTTTCTAAAAGTGTGTAGGAAAGTGATTAGGGAATAGAATACAGGAAATAGTATTGAAGGAAAGGTTGCCCTGACCGAGACTGAAATGATACATAGCAAGGCAAATCACTTCACAGGGGAAGAAATCATGATTTAGTTCTTTTACTTTTTGGCATTATTGTCAAAGAGGGAGAAAGCCTAGAAGACTTTAGAAGATTTGGTAAAGCCCTAAATGAAGAAGATTACAAATCAAAGGGGAGAAGACTAAATGCAAGACAACAACTCAGAAGCCTAATGAAAGAGGGAGAAAGCCTAGAAGACTTCAGAAGATTTTAACAGCTCAAGGATAACAAGAGAAGTCTCCACAACAATCTAAATCCGAATCAATTTGAATATCATGTTGGTATTGCCATTTACAAGTTGGTTTTGCCATCAATGCCAAAGGGGGAGATTGTTGGCATTTCATTAAGGATATTGAGAAGGTTGTTGGAGATTATTGATATAACTGAAGAAGGATGATAATTATCTTTATAACATTATTTTGTCATTGATGTCAAGAAATTGATTTTTTGATTCAGTATGATGTTGCCATATCTTGAGAAGATTGATTTGAAGAGAATTAAGATGTCGGTAAAAGACACAGAAAGAATGTGATGAATAAGGGGAGAAATAAGCTATTCAATGGGCAACTATTACCGAGTTAGACAATGATGAGATCATGATGTTTAGATTATTTTGATATCCTACATATGTTGTTGATTGTAAGGTTAATACTATACTATGTCACTGAGAAAAGAACCTAGTCGGTAAACCCTAAGGAACCTAGTTGGTAAACCCTAAGGTTATCGATATCGGTTAATGAAGGCGGAATGTCTACCGAGTAAAGTTTAGTATTTATCGAGTTGCAACCGAGTTATGACAGATCGCATTGGATGGATAAAAGCATTATTTAATGAAGAATGCTGATGAGCTAGAGATGAATAAATGATTGGTATGCCACGTATGAAGTTTGTTAAGAATCTACGACAATGGAAAATTAGGAGGAAGATCTACAATGCAGATTGAACCACAATAACCTAGCACAAGTTCCTAGGAAGGTATGCAAGTTCCAAGGTGAGGTAAAACATTTTTAGATCGAAGGATACATTGAACCTAGTCAAGATTGAAGATCTGACAGCTAAGATTGATCATGATATATGCGATCAAGGAGATTCAGTGGTTAGCAAATTGTTTATAAATAAGGAATTGTTGATAAACAATGTATGTGAGCAAGTGTAAGCACAGTGATGCTACATAGTGATTACCGAGCACAAAAGCTTGAAGACCTATTTGAATAACAGAGTAGGGAGCCCAGTAGAGGGACAAGATAAGTCCTATGACAAGATTGTTTTGAGCAAAATAGAATCTGCTTTAGCATTTTAGATGTGAAGTTGTAGATATATTTTTATTACTGTTATTTTGTAAGTGATAGAAAATCTCTTAAACGAGTGGACTTAACAGTCTTATTTGTAAACCCTCTAGCAAGGTAACATTCTAAATGAGTGTTTGAAATCCTTTGACAAGGTCACTTCTAACAAAGTGAAGATCCTAACAGATCTGAGGGAAATCCCTTAACCGGGTCACATCTAGCAATGTGTTTGTAATCTTTAACAGGATTTGCTTTTAACTGAGCATACTCTAGAAGAGTATATTTCTTAGTGGGTCCGAAATCCCATAGTGGTTTTTCCCTATTTGGGTTTTCATGTTAAATCTGGTGTTATATGTGTTATGATGATTATGTGTTTATGAGTTAGCATGTTTAGCAGTTTTTGGTTATATTGCTGAAGTATAAGTTACCGTGGTTGAATTTGTTGATTTTATGGAAGATTAAGTTTTTATGATTCACCCCCCCCCCCCGCCCCCTCTCATCTTGTTAGCTATTGGCATCTGAACTTTACAAGTTGAACTTAATTAAATAAATTTAAATTTATTTAATTGGATAGAATAGGATAAGGTTGAGCGTGGTTGGGTATGGACAAATTTAGGTGTCTACAATATACCTCAAATCTATTGTAGATGATTTAAAGTTTGATGATGCAATGGTCTTTGAATGTGACCACATTTAGTCCTTCCACATAGTATACATCACAAGCCTTCAATTTTCCATCTATGTTCAGAGTACCTTTGCCTTTTATCTTGATGGAAGAGTTGTCTCCAAAACTCACTGAACCTCCATTCCAATCTTCAAACTTGATGAACTTCTTTTTGTCTCTGGTCATGTGATTTGAACATCCACTATCTACAACCCATATATTTATTATTTCTATATATAGGGCGGTCTGTACAATCAGACTTGATTCTGCTTTATTTTTATCCTTCTCAACCCAAACCTGGTTGGCTTCCTTCTTCTTGTCAGCTGTAATTTTCTATTCCGATTTTGGTATCAATCTCTGATCCGGTACTGACTTCTTTTGCTTAGATGTCCTGAGTTTGCAATGATTTGCAATGTAGCCAAAATTTTGACAATGATATAATTTTAGATTGATATTGAATGATGATTTTGAGAATTTATTGTAGGACATCGACAAACTTCTCCTACATTCATAACTCATATGGCCAAACCAATTACATTGATAGCCAATAAAATTCATCTCCTCGAGTGCAGAAAATGGGTTTCTACTTTCAAAACTATGAGGGGACTTACGCATCAAACTACACTCAGGAATTCTATGTCCAAACTTATTACATTGGTAACAATAACCATGGTATTTGGGTACATACCACTCTTGTCGCTTGGTACCGACAAACCTTTGTCTCACCGGGTATCTTCTACTCATGTTATTGACTTTACTGAACCCTTGATTATCAACCTTGGGTTTTCCTTTAGGATCTGCATTCCGGTACAATGAGTGAGCCTTCTAGTTCAAAGTTTGAGCATTTTGGTTCACAAGCTGATTTCTAGTAACTTCAACATAGGTCTTCTTCTCACTAGCTTTGTTGACTGTAAAGGTTTATTTTTCTTTACTTTCACTGGAAGAAGTAAACTGTATCTCCTTGCTGGATGTGTCTTTTCTTTTGGAACTTTGTCCTTCTTCAAATCCTATACCTTTGATATCTTTTGAGTACTTCTGATTACTCAACATCTTGTGCAAGGCTTCAGTGTTTCTCTCATACTTTCTCCTCATCTTTAATTCATTCTTTCTCTTTTCAAGCTCCTTTCTAAGCATTGAAATCTCTTCTAGATTCTGATGCTCCTTCTCCTTCTTTATCAAATCAAAGGAAGTAACCTCACATATCCTTTTAGCTTCTTCCAATTGGAGTTTTAGATCAGAAATTGTTTTCTTGGTCTCCTTCAGTGATTGCTTCAAACAATCTTGTCTTTCAGTAGCAACATACTTAACCCTTTTGAGTTCCCTTCTTGTTTTACTCAACTCCTCAAGAGAAATTATGAGCTCACCTTCCAAGTCCACTTCATCTTCAATGTCTTCATCTTCTTTAGCTTCATCAATCAGTTCATCTAGTGCCATAAAGAGATTAATTTCTCTTTCATCCTCACAATAGTCATCTTTTGAGGCACTTTCTTCATATGTAGAATCTTCAAAAGTATATAGGTTGTTATGCTTCCTATAGATTCTTCTTTCTTGTCGATAGGCTTTCTTGTTTTTATCCTTACCAAAGGTCTACTAGTGCTTTGTTGCTCCTCTCCAACATTATCACCATAAGGACATTTTGAAGCAAAGTGTCCTATTTTACCACAGTTAAAATATTTGAAAGGTAATTTTCCTTTGTACTTACCAGATCCTCTTTTAAGATTCCTTACAAAGTTTTCTACCACTGTATCTGAGTCTTCACTAGATTCTCCATGAGTAATTTCTTCCTTACCCTTTTTGATGGAGTCGAAATCAGCCTCTTTCTTTGAAGTTCCTTCACCGGTTGTTCTCATCTCATAAGCGGTTAGGGACCCAAATAACTCATCCATTGAAAAGGTTTTCAGATCCTTGGCTTCTTCTATTGTAGAGACCTTTGTATCATACTTAGATGTGAGTGATCTAAGTACATTTTTGACAATAACTTCATCAGATATATCCTCTCCAAGTCCTCTAATAGTATTCACCATTTTATCAATTCTTTGAAGATAATCAACAATCTTTTCTTTATCTTTCATTTTCAAGCCTTCAAGATGAGCTCTTAGTGTTTGTAGTTTATCCTCCTTGACCTTAACATCTCCTTCAAATAATCTCTTCAACTTATCCCAAGTTTCCTTGGCAGATGTACAGTGCATATCCTTGACAAACTCATTGTCAGACAATCCACTCAAGATAGCATGGTTGGCCTTGGCATTGTTTTCATACTCCTTCTTAGCATCCAAATATATAGGAGGAGCATTAGGGATAGTATACCCATTCTTCACAAACATCCAAACATCAAAACCTAGGGAGGACAAATAAGTTTCCATTCTTCTGCTCTAGAAGGCATAGTTGGTACCATTAAACATGGGAGCTTCAGAGGAGGAGGCTTCATTCCTTTCCATTGTGTTCTTAAACCATAATCTACCCAAGCTAGAGAAATCTTTGACCAACAGGGAACCTAATGCTTTGATACCAATTATAGAACACAAGATATCACTGAGAGGGGGGTGAATCAATGATTATAAACAATTACAAGCAACGTGTGTGCAACCAGTAGAATAATGAAAAAATTAACAAGCAATCATACACAAGAACACATCACATAACAATCCAGCCTCACAATATAATGGTTTTATAATATTTAGGGCACCAGCCCCTAACAATTTATGGGCACCTACCCAAAGGAGCACCAACCCCTACATCGAGCACCCACTCAGTGAAATACAATGAGATATGAAATCAATACAATGATAAATACCTTGTTACAAATGAGTTTTGTAACTGTTGCAACCAATTCTCTCTACCGGTTGAACTCTTACCTGTCACACAACCTCTTCTCTATCGGATCTCAGTTTTCTCTGACTGAATTCTTTTCTACTCAGCTTCTTTCTTGCGAGACCTCCTCTTATACTCACTCTGCTCTCCTTCACTCTCTGCTGCTATCTTACCGGTTCAGACACTGCCGACTAGATGAACTGTTAAAATCTATAATTGTTTACCAGTTACCTTAAACCTTGTCGGTTAAACCCTTCTTGCTAGTTCTTCTTCTATCACTCAGTCACTTCAATATTTTTCTATAAATTCTCAGACTGATCAACTCTCATCTAACATAATCACACTTTCTCATCACACATCCGTCATCCAACTGCTTAAGTCTTTGATCTGCATATTTATACACATGCTTTCCCCCAAAAAAAAAACTCAAACTTTGTATGCCTTGGGTTTTCTTCATTGACCACGATCCATACCAAATCAGATCTCATCTTCTTGAATTGACAATCTGCAACAAATCAACAAAAAAAACTTTCCTTTTTTATTATTTCAATAATAGTTTACTATATTTAACAAACTAGATCCTATTCATCGGCCTTGATTTTGTTGATTACAATAATGATCTAGTTGTTTCCTTCTCTAGATCAGAAAGATGATCAGATATCCTGCTTTGATCATGATATCAAAAAAAAAAAATCTTTGCCTTTCGATTTTCTTTGAGCTGCAATCTTCATTTAATAGTGACCTAGTCGAGAACTACCTCGTCGATGTACTATTCACCTACCACTACATGTTCTCCACCTAGAATCTACCTGACATCTCTGTCAGCATCCAACTCACTTGACTGTGTCAACTTAAAATTGGTCATTGACGAAACATGCTACTGATATACACCAACCAATTAACCTTCATATCGTGCACTTCTTTGTTTTGCCAGTTAGGACATGTTATCATCTATTAGTGACAGTCCTCAACTATTTTTCCAAAGTGGAAAACACTTCACATCCTTTCATCTTCTTATCCAGGTCCTTCAATTTGTCTCTTTGATTGCTTACCGATTGACATACTTACTGGTTGACATCAACATGCCAACAATCTGTATATTTGTAACATCAACTTGCATACCGATAACATCAATCTACATGCCGGTTACATTAACTTTCATATTGGTTGACATCAATGAGAACACAATGTGAACAAATAAAATATGTTTACTTACAAGGGGACAATTAGGAAGTTCCCTTATCACTTTTAATCAAAGAGACTTAAATTGTTTCTCTGATATGCCAGTATTTACTCAATATGTTTACTTATATGATGTGTTGGAGAGACCCAAAAACTTTCCATTCAACATCTCTCAGTCTCTTTGATAAAGCCTTTTCTATTTACCAAAATGATGTTAGCCATATCCCAGTCAGGAGGACTTAAAAGAATTCCCTTCAATATTTTTATGTCTTCATGATGAATTAGATTTTATTTTATCATAGAATCAATTAGAGAAATATGAACAGACTTATAATTTGTGTAATTATCACCCATTATTCTTTTCTATTGAAGGAACCTTAAAACACTATGTTCGATAGTGCCAAGTAATGTTGATACGCCTTTCATTATCGAAAATTGATTCAACCTTTGCCAAAAAGGATAAAAGGGATACTAAAGATTATCCCTTTGATGTTGCACAATTTCATTGCTTGATCGAATAGACATTGTGATGATCACTCTAACACAAACCATTTTCTCAGATGGTAGTATTCTTACACGCTGCTCCTATTGGGATGACCTGTTATGACTTTCTTTAATTCAATTTTTAAGGAGTATTATTTTGTACGATGGGGCATGGATATAGGATTGAAATGCTTGGCTAGGGATAATTAGGGCATGAGACAGGAAACTGTACCACTAATATTGGCCTTATTTTATGATGAAATGTTTATTTATTGGAAATGTGTTTTGGATTTATGGGTTCTTAATTGGTAAACACAATGCAAGCATATTTGGCAGATACTAACAAGATATATGATCACTTTTAACAAATCTATAGATGTCATTGAGGATAAGTTACCTAAGGATATTTTGGAAGAATTAACAAAGAAGAGAAAGGGCGTAGTAATGAAGGAGACAAATATAAGTACTCAAGCACTTGATATGGTAACCAATCCACTATTAAAAGAAGAAAGGGCTAAGATAAATTAGGCTTTAAATACAAGATCTAGATTAAAGAAAGAGTTAATTTAATCATGGTTGGAGATCAAGAAGATAATAAGAGGATATCAAAACAAATAGAGGATGAAGCAATAGAGGCTATGGAGATATTGAAAGTTACTTTGTCTTCTGCTTCACAAAAGACAAACATAGAAAGTGGATCGATAGAAACACATAATATGGGTGTTTTGGAAGACAAAGGAGAAGAGTAGAAAGTACATATTTTTCTAGATTATTAGTTGAATATATAATAGAATGTGATGGAATTTGCTGAGGAGATTCCTGGAAGACACCAAAAAGGAGAAGGAGAAAGAAGATCTCGAGAAGGAAAGGAAAGAGGAGACAAAGAAGGAGAAGACTTAAGGAAATAAGGTAGAAGAAAAGATAGAGAAACTTGAGGAGAAGAAAGAAGAAAATAAAGATAGTTCAAGGAAGGTGATTTTGGTAAAATAGAAGGAGAAGATAATCAAAAGAATGCCTGCTCGAAAATATTTTGAACTATCTAGAGATTCTAGATCAAAATTACTACAACTGCAAATGAAGTTTGAAATTGTTGTAACATCATAAGTGTTGTAGGTTTCAACAACATAAGGTAAGATGGATTTAAATAAGTTATTACCACTTCATATGATACATTTGGGTGATGTTATCCACTTTACAACTAGGAAGAAATACATGATTTCTATGGTGGATTGTACCGATTTGGTAAATAACATAGTGAAGTTTCTCCAAGAGAAACTACTGAAAGTAAGGTTGACGAGTCTCTAAGTGAAGAGAAGTAGCTATAGATAATTCTTATAACTTGGAAGCAACTTCTAAGAAGAAGATGAAATAGAGGAAATTAAGTGATTTGGTGAAAAAGTGTGTAGATGCACACAATCGACTACAAGAATGCATAGCCATTTTTGAGAAAAGTATATAATATCGTAGAGGTATACCAATTTTATCATAAGTGGCTTGAGTCGACTTGAGATATAGAAGATCATATGAATTTCTTTTAGATTGTAGAAGTGTCTAAGTCAATAAAATTTAAGGAAGATGGAGATGGAAATGGGAGAGTTCAATTAGAGAACATGTACACAAAGCTAAATTTACTAATAAATCAAAAAGTACAAATCAAGGACTTCTATCAGCTGAGAGATATTATAGATATGCATCTCACCACTATGGTGAAGATCCTTAAAGGTTAAACAAGACAATAAAGGCACTGAGAAGTTCTGAGAGGTAGAGGATCTTCTATTGAAGATAGAGAGACATTGTAATCTTTTGGTCTCTATAGGAGCTGATTAGAGTATTGCCTGGGCTCAGTAGAAGTTTCTTCATCAGAGTATAATATCCCTAGCTCAACGAGGTAGTTAGATATTGTTCTGGTAAGAAAATTTTGATTGTAAATGCATATGTGGACATGCTGATTATACAATTTTGGATTCTAGTTTTGAGGAAGTGTTGTAGACAAGGGGAGTTGTATATAGGTTGCTTATTTTTACTATAATAAAACACCCTTTGTATTTGATGTCAAAGGGGTAGTGTGATTATGGAGTTGGCACAAGTGTTTCCATCAATGAAAAATGGGAAGATTGTTGAAAATATGAATTCTTGTTGTCATTGATGTCAAACTTGTTGATCTGGATGAGCAACTTGGTTACTTTCTTGGTCGGGATGTGGTCTAGTATAGTGCACTTATAGTAGAATAGTAATATGATCATGTATATGTGTGGAGTCTATTTTTGGTTATTCTAGAAGGCTTTAAATGATGCATCTTGATGTTTCCAGATCTTTGGTAGTGGTTTCTTAAATCTGTAGTTGGTATTTTGTCAAGTGTGGTTATACTAGTGTTAGTGTACAAGAATGCATTGCATTCCTATACCTACTAGTATTTTTGTGATTCAATTTGATTATTTAGTATTATTGATATGTGTTGATATATTGGGGATGCACAATTATTCTTGGTGGTCCACATTAAAGTTTGTGCAAAGTTATGGCAATGTGTTTTGATAGTTTTATCTTTTGCACTTGAACTATTATGTTTTGATTCATGGAGTTGCATGTGTATCTATGGGTGATGTTTTAGGAGGGATAGGAAGGTGAGCCGACTTAGTGTGATGCCTCACACATCTCATTTTTGTTTTTGGTTGACTATTTTTTATTTACCTATTACACCTAATTAGGCTAAGCTAATTGGTGTCATTGAGGTTACAGTTGATATATAAAGGATGACATTATTGTGAAAAGAGATAGATAAGATGTGAGTGTCATACAAAGTATATGTGAAGCTATATAGTGGTTCATAAGTGTTACAGAGCAGTGATGAAGATAGTTTCTTTTTTAAATTATGAATTGTGATATGGATATCAGTGGATGGGGTTCCTTATAGTTCAATCCTATTAATGTATCTTTATCAAATGTATTGCATCTTGCCCTGAATAAGTGATTTTTAGTGTTTTCAAGTTCCTTTTTTGTATCTTGCCATAAGGTTGTGTGCCTTTCTTTAGCTTGCAAGTCATCTCAGGGGCAATGAGCTCCTTGGTCTTAGTCCTAAACTTTATAATCTAATTATCATATAGTGAGATAGTTCCCACTATGTTTTTTTCTTAGTTTGGGTTTTCCACATAAATTTCTTGGTGTTCTTGTGTGGTTTCTTTTGAGGTTTCAATTATTTACTTTCATGCACATGTTAGATGGAATGAATGTTGAGAAAAATATTAAATCTGATTAAGTTTTAGTGTATATTGATTCACCCCCCCTCTCAACATCCAGTGGTGTTAAAAAAAATTGACTCTACAAAAAAGAGAGTTGCCCTTACTCATACTAGGCATAATAGAGCCCTATTAGAATATGTAAGGAAGTCAAACTTAGATCATGATATTCCTAGTCCACAAAAGGTATTCAATGAGCTTATATGCAAAAGATGGTTTTTATGCTAGAAGCCATTCCAACACATACAAGGTACATTTTTTCCTTAGTAATGTTGCAAAAACATCCCACAAACACGAAATACAAAAAAATAACCATACCCTATTCAATACCTTTCTAAAGACACCAAGATATAGAAAAATTGAGATGGCTTAAAGTGAGCATTAGAATGAGACAAAAAGGTAAATCAATAAATAGAAAAACAATTACAGCAAATATCAACAACCATTAAATCTATTGCCAAAATATATGCTTAGATTAAATCATAATGTTGATATGGTTTTGTCATTGATGTCAACACTTGTCAACACTTGAGAATACTTGGAGATCTTTGGTTATGTTCACCGGCATGATCAGTGACTTATGCATAGTCACTGATATCTGATTCACCAATAGGTTATACTGTTCATCGACACTGAGGATGATCTGTTATCATCTGGAGACTACTTGTTTATGCCGAAGACATTCTTTGGACACTTGGTTTTGGTGATTTGATTATTGATCTAATCAGGATTTCATATTTGTTGTTACTCACAAATAGGTTGAAGATATGCACCGACAAGCATATCTATTCCAGATCAGCATGACACATCATGAAGATGATTTATTATTATTGTAAATGCACTAAGCTGACATCATGCATCGCATATTGATTCATTTGTAATTGATTTTATTGTAATATCTTTTAGTGAGCCAACCTAATCATTTGGTCTTAGGCTTTGGTATAAATGCAAGATCTCATTTATGAGATTATGTGGAAGTGTGGAAAAAGGATTGTAATAAGGTATATGTGAATATAAGCAAAGCTATACACGCATACATCATTTGAAGATTGAAGGAAGGTTTGAAGAAGGCAAATCAGAGCTTAACCGGTACTGAATCCAGCATATGAAGATGCTATTTTGAGTAGTAGATTATCATTGGATTTAACCATCCAATTGTAGTCAGTGTGACTCCCTTTTTGTGTTTTAGTAGTGAGCTCTAGGAAGTTGGCCTTTCTGCATGTGCAGACTCCATATTGTACACACATACTATCTGCAGTAGTATCATCTGATTGTGGGTAAGGTTTCCCACTGTGGTTTTTCCCCTTACAGGGTTTCCATGTACAAATAACTGTGTTATGTGTTGTGTATGTTATTTGTCTTTTTGTTTCATGCATTAAACTTTACTGGTATTGCAATTAACTGTTAAACTATCTACCGACATTAAAGTTTGGTTTATCGATATTAAGCATTAAGTTTGGTTAAGTTAGTTTTGGTTTGTATTTATTGGGCAACTAATTCACCTCCCCCTCTCAGTTGCCTCCGGGACCTAACAATTGGTATCAAAGCCTAGTCCTCTTTTTGCAGAAGTTTAACAACTTGAGGAGATCCAATGTCTATTAACTATTTCAGGAAGGATAGTCCGAAACTTGATGGAGCCAACTATGGTATATGGAAGATCAGAATGAAGACTCATCTAAATTGCATTGGAAAGAACATATGGGATGTTACAAAGAATGGTTATACTGTTCCTACTCAAGGTCAACCTATTCCACCAACCTTGGCTAAAGATGAGGAAAATGATTGCAAAGTAAGAGAAGCACTTTTGAGCGCATTGTCAGATCAACAAATCATGGGATTATCAGATAGATCTATTGCTAAAGCTATTTGGGATAAATTGGAGACATTGAATGAAGGTGATACCATAGTCAAAATTGCAAAACTAGAATGCTTCCAGGTCAGGTATGAAAATATGAAAATGGAAGAAGATGAAAGGATTTCTACTTTTATGGAAAGAGTAAATGAAATTGTTTTGGTATACAATGTTGTGGAAGAACCTTAAGTGAAGATGAAATTGTTTCTAAAGTTTTAAGAGCTTTGCCACTGGAATATAAAATAAAAGTTACTACTATAAATGAATTGAGAATAATGCCTAATGCATCAGTATCTAGAGACACTTTGGTTGGAAAACTTTCAGCTTTTGAACTTGAGGAATTTGGTCTTGTTGCTACTATTAAGACAAATTTAGATTTCAAGGCATCATCATCATCTGAAAAATCTGATTGGAAAGCCTTTTATGCAAGAGAACTTGAAGAAATTAGAAAGGAGAATGAAGAACTGGAAGAGCTTGAAGCACTATTTGCAAGGAAAATGCCTAAAGGTCCATTTGGAAGTAAGTATGAAGGTAAAGCACCATTTAAATATTTTAACTGCAATAAGATTGTTCATATGGCTTCTAGGTGTCCTAATAGACATGCAAGATTGAGAGAAGAAGCTAAAAGAACATACAAGCCTAACCCTGATTATCAAAGGTACAGTTTTAAGAAGAATAGAGACAAATCATGTTACTATGCTGATGAAGGAGTTACTGATGATTATGATGAGGAACATACATACAATGGATGGGATTTTGTTGCAATAACAGAAGATCAACCGACACCTACTATTCAACCGGTAGAGCAGCCCCTGACAGCTAAAATTGAAGATAAGGATGAATGGATTATTGATTCCGGATGTTCACATCATATGACTAGTGATACGAGTAAATTCTTAACCTTTCAGGAATACAATGGAGGTCTAGTAAGATTTGGAGATGACAAAGTTTGTTTGATCAGACGAAAAGGCACTATATCTTTTGATGGTAAGCACAATACTGATAATGTTTACTATGTTGAAGGTTTGAAGCATAATCTTTTGAGTGTTGGTCAATTAGTTGAAAAGGGATTTCAGTTACAATTCAGGAATGGTAAATGCAAAATCATGAATATAACTAGCTTAGAAATTGCAACTGGTAATCAGACTAGAGGTAATATCTTTCATTTGAATAACAATGAGAAGACATACTTGATTGCACATATTGATGAAAGTTGGTTATGGCATAAGAGACTGTGTCATGTAAATTTTGATTGCATTGTGAAAATCAGTACAACTAAGGCAGTAAGAGATTTACCTAAGATTGTTAAACCTCACAATCTAGTATGTAAGGAATGTCAATTTGGAAAACAATTTATAACAACTTTTAAGAGTATACCAGAAAAATCCAATAATGTTCTTGACTTAATTCATACTGATTTATGTTGTCCAACAAGAACTAGAAGTTTACAAGGAGATAGGTATTTTATGCTAATCATTGATGACTTTTCTAGAATGTGTTGGGTTACTTTTCTCAAGGAGAAATCAAAAGCCTTTGGGAAGTTCAGACTATTCAAGGTGATGGTAGAGAATGAAACCGGTAAGAAAATCTAATGTTTGAGATCAGATCAAGGAGGTGAATTCACATCTAAGGAATTTAATACATTCTATGAAGTGAATGGAATTAAAAGACAGTTATCAACACCTCAGACACCCCAGTAGAATGGAGTTGTGGAAAGGAAGAACAAAACTATTTTGGATGCAGCTAGAAGCATGATATCAGAAGCAAATCTACCTCATGTGTATTGGAGAGAAGTAGTCAATACAGTTGTTTATACATTCAACAGATTTCACATCAAAGGTGAAACTGGTAAGACCCCTCATGAACTATGGTTTGGTAATACTCCTACTCTTAAATATTTCAGAATATTTGGAAGTAAATGGTATATTAGAAGAGATGAGTATATTCACAAATTTGATTCTAGAAGTGATGAAGGAATATTTCTTGGTTATTCATCTAAGAGCAAGGCATATAGATGTTTTAATAAGAGATTGCAGAAAATCATTGAAAGTGCAAATGTGAAGATTGATGAACAGTTTAGAAGGTCTACAGACTCTGAACCGATAGTTGAGATAATCACAAATGAACCTACAATGAGTACACCAGTACAAAATGTTGATCTTGTCACACTGGCATCATCTGAGAATTCCACAGTGATTGACAAACAACAGCAAGTAAAAACACCCCGGTATGTAAGATTGAATCAATCTAAAAATTAGATAATTGGGAACAAGAATCAAGGAGTTATGACTAGAGGAAGACTGTCAAATGAAGAGGTATGTCTTATTTCTCAAATTGAACTAGCAACTATTAATGAGGCATGTGAAGATAAACACTGGATTAAGGCTATGTAAGATGAATTGGAACAAATTGAAAAGAATAACACATGGACATTAGTTCCTCGGCCTACAGACAAAAATGTAATTGGAACTAAATGGGTATTCAGAAATAAACTAAATGAATATGGTAAGGTAATAAAAAATAAAGCAAGATTAGTGTGTAAGGGATATTCACAGAAAGAAGGAATTGATTATAATGAAACCTTTGCACTGGTAGCTAGAATTGAGGTAGAAAAAATAATTCCTAGCTTTTGCAGCACACAAGAACTATAAAGTATATCAAATGGATGTTAATGTTGGCATTGCGCACTCCAATGAGAAATTGTAGGTGATTGAAGGTATTGTCATTGATGGTAACCTTGCAATCCTATGGCACCGACACCGACAGACTCTACACCGACAAATAGTTTACCAACAACGACAAAGATGATTGCCGACACCCCAGCCGACAGGATTTTGAATATTACATTTTGTATTTAATTGTAATATCTTTTTGTAAGCCGACAAGGCATATTGTAATAAGACTCATATATAAGTATGAGATCTTGTAGATCATTGAAGATGTAGATATGGTTAGTTTATTGCATAAGTAATATGCAAATATTAAGGCAGATTCTCGAGTAAGGTTTACGGTTACTGTATGAGCTTAAACCGGTACTGAACCTGACATAGCAGATGTTGAACTAAAGCAGTACATTATATTGGATTTACATAATCTATTTTGTAAGTCAGTGAGACTTCCCTTTTGTAATTAGGTAGTGAGCTTTAGGCAGTTGGCCTTCCTGCATGTGCAAGCCCCTATTGTAAGTAATATCCATTCATTGACCAGTGAGTGAATATTGTGGGTCACAAATCCCACCAAGGTTTTTCCCACACTGGGTTTCCTCGTTAAAAATCTTGTGTTATGGTGTGCTTTATATGTTGTGATTATTGTTCATATTTACTGCATTAATTCTTGTTTACCGACACACTGTTTTGGAATGCAATTTACTTAATAAGGTCAGAAAATTTGTGAACTAGCAAGATACTGATTCACCCCCCCTCTCAGTATATTTGGGAATCCTAACAATTGGTATCAGAGCCTAGTCCTGTATTTTCAAAATCCTAACAACTTGAGGGAGATTCTGACAATGGTACAAATGGAAAACTTAAGAAATCAATTGGAAACAACTCTTGTAGATTATGATGCAGAAAAGTTGAAGAATATCAAACTTGAAGATGATCTGAAGGCTACACAGGATATCATTCAAGGACTTCAAGGAAATATTACTATTGCTAGAAACAAAAGAAGAGAACTTCATGAGAAGATACAAAATGATGATGATGAAAAGGAAACTCTTAATGATCTTGTAAGCAAGACCAAGTAAGAGAATGTGACCTTGAGGAATGAGATGCAAGATATGACTATGAGATTTTGTAAAGACATTGAAGACATAAAGAAGAATGAAGATGACTTGACTAGGAGGAATCAATGATGCTGGAACTGAAAACCTAAGATTCAATCATGAAAATGATATGTTGAAGACAGATCTGATTCACTTGGAACATGATAAATCTGAACTCATGAGGTAGAAGGATTTCTTGGAAAATGAGTTGGCTACTGCAAATCAACACAAAGAGAAATTCAAGAAAAGTTCAGAAGAACTTGATGACATGCTGAAAAATTAGAAACCTAATGGAGACACTAATGGTCTTGGCTTTGAAGTTGGTGAAAGCTTCATTATTGCAAACAATCATGATCATAGTAAACCGGTAAGACAACCTAATGCCTATAAATTTAATGGGAAATGCTTTAACTATAACAAATATGGTCATAGAGCAAATTAGTGTAGATCTAGAAACTATCATAATACTAATACACCCACCGGTCAATGTTCTAAATGCAACAAAATTGGTCATAATTTGGAAAACTGTAGAATGAATGTAAGATGTTATGTTTGTGGAAGATTTGGACACTTATCTAATCAATGTAGAACACATACCGGCATAGGATATTGAAAAGCTATTCAAAAAAATAATGTGACTTGTTATGCTTGTAACAAGATTGGACATATTGCAAAATTTTGTAGAAGTGAGGCATCACCGACAAATAACAAAGGACCCAACTTGAAAGGTAAAGAGAAGGTTGAAGAGGTAAAGCAAGAATTTTTAAAACAGTGGAATAGAAAGAGAGATCAAAATGTTGATGAGACTATTCCTTCACTGGTAGAACAAAGTATCACTCCACCAGTAGGAGATTCTTCATCTAACTGAAAAGAAACCTTTTGGGGTATGGAAACTAATTGAAAATCATGTGAGTTTACCCTCAGTTGATGGTAAAAAGATGCTTCTTTACTGGTAGATGAGTTAAGTTTCACTTAATCGGCAAGCATTTATTATGGTAGTTGAAGGAAATGACACTATAAAGCAAGTGTTTTTCACTCTTTTTCACTCACCAAATATTCAAATTTCTTAAGAGCGCAAAAAACCCAAGCGAAGACATCCATAACGAGAAGTGAAGAAAAATCTTTTGAGCATTCAAACCTAAAGGTAGATTAAGGTATTTATCAATGGCTTCCTCCTCTGCACCTGAATTCAGTGCAAACCCTACTGTTGTTGAAGTGGTTAAATGTCGTAGGCCCATATTTAGAATCATACTCGAAGTAGCGAAGTACGATGATACCCTAGGTGCATTCTCTAAAATCCCTAAAGGAGTTGCATATGCAGAAGACCCTAGGATATACATACATTGTCATATTGAGGAACTAGGTGTTGATGAAATTATGAACATGTATAAGACTGTAATTTGTGATGAGAATGGTATTGTGAAACCTGAACATAAGATCATAGAAACCCTAGGTTTTATGGAAATACTGGATATTCCAGATTTCCCTAAGGAAGTTGTGAGAATTATGCTAAGTAGAGTTCATGGGGAATTCTTTTGGCTTGACTCCATCCACAAGATCACAAAAGAAGCAGTTAGGGCAGTGACTGGCTTACCTTCCACCGGTAGCAGGCCTGACAAAACCAAGAAAGTTCCAAACAACATTGTGATGACACTAACTGGTGCAACCCATGACAACAAATCCTTAAGAGTCAATGATGTGAAAGATATAAATGTTAGATTCATTAGCATGATACTAGGATACAAAACTACACATGCTAACAGATTAAACTCTATTTCTAGTTTATGTATCAAGAGTGCTTATGACATGGTGAATAGTAACACTAAGATTGACATATGTGAATGGCTAAAGGATGAATTGATTGATAATCTGAAGAAAATTAAAGGTGATAAGAAAGGTACTTTCAAATTTGGTAATCTACTTGTGTGCCTAATGCTATACATTACTAAGGAAGTTCTCGGTATAGGTAGGAAAGAATTTGGTTTTGACATACCGGTAGGCAAACAACTTTTGGATATCTTTACCGGCATGGGAGATGACAGGGAAAACAACATAATTAAATACTTCCAAGAATTTAAGGCTAGAATGAAAACAAGGGAAAGTTTATCTGAAAGTATAGTTGACAAATATCAAAAGGAAATATGTTTTTTTATAAAGAAAGATGAAATCTGGATGGAGGCAGTGATTCCTAGAACTGTTTGGGTAATAGAAATGGGTTATGAGACTAATATAAACATAATTGAGATATATGCTAAAGCCCTGGTTGAAGCCCCTAGAGAGCCTGAAGAGGAAATATTTGGTAGTGCTGAAACCATTGAGAGAAAAGTGAAAACACTAAAATGAAGGAAGAAAAGAGAAAAAACTATCAGGAAAGCAACATAATAGGCCAAAGAGATCAAGGAAAACATATTGAATATCAGCAGTATTAAGGAAAGTGAATTGGAAGGGTTACAACTGGAAGCTCATCTCTCACTAGTTGGAAATTCATTTGACATTGAAATCCTAGCTGAATTTATGAGAGTAGAAAGGAAAAGAAAACCCTCACCGGCACCCTCTCCTACACTAAAGAGAACAAGAAGGAAACAACAGGTAGTAAGGCCCCCAGTAAAGAAAATGACACCGAGGAAGAAGAAGGAAAAACAAGTTATTCCTCCTTTAGACAATCTTTTAAATGAAATAACAGATGAAGGAGACTTGTCTAATGTCAGCAAATTGTATGATACTTTTACTAATGAAGAAATGGAAAGCATAGAAAACAGTATCATTCTACACTTAGACATTTACAAGAAATTTTTGATAAAATTTGTAGATGATTTACCGAGTGACTTGTATAGAAGACTTGATGCAAAAAGACTAGCTATTATGGAATTGGATAAGAAGATACAGATAGAAAAACTGCTTGCAGTTCACCTACTTAAATCAGTTAATGAAATTGATGAGTTAATAAGTGAGACAAACAGGACAATATTTTCAAGTGGTCACCAACATGTAGGTTTAATGGCTAGAAGAGTGAATGAAATCAGTGAAGAGACAAAAGATAAATGGGATATTTTCTTTGTGGAGAAAGAGAAGCAAGAAGAACTTAAGCGACCCAAAACTTTCAGAGTTTACCAAAAGGAAAAGGATAAAGGTAAAGGCAAGGTAGGTGGACCTCCCAACATAAAAGTGATAGACAACTTGCCCCCACCTCCTTCTGATACTCCACTAGTTGAGACTGTTGATACACCACTGGCTACTAATAATGTTGAGTTGGAATCAACACATGAGGACACCAATCCTGATTCAAAAGTTTAATATACTATGAATATTGATACCCAAGAGGTAAATATTGTGGTTGATAAGGAAACCACTGGTGAAAAGAAGGATGTGGCTACTGAGCCATTGGCTGAGAATATTGTAGTGGAAACACATGTAGAGCATACATTTGAAAATGTTGAAATTGGGACTGAGACACAAACTGAACAATTAGTTGATCCCCTGGATTCTGGAATTGTGACTGATACCACTAGTGCACACATTGAAAAACCCACTGAGTTAGAGAAACAGGCTGATAACATAGAGAAACCAATTGAGATATCGACAGTGGACAGTTCAGAGGTGCATACTGAGAAACTGACAGTGAATACTGAGACAACATCGGAGAAACTGACAGAAGAGAGCACATAGAAAAAAACTGAGGTACACACTGAGAAATAGGAAGAGAAAAAGGTTGAGGTATAGGTTCATACTGAGACAGTGCCACCAGCAATAGCTGAGAAACCCAATCCTTTGCTAGTTGAAATGTAGACACAAACTGACCTATCAAAGGTCAATATAAGCAAAGAGGTTACTAACACCGGTGAAATGCAGATTGTTAAGGTAGTTGGACAATCATCTGGTTCTTCCATGACAAAATTCAGACCAACTAATGTAACAGAGGTATTATTGTATTCAATTAAGAAACTCACAGAGTGTAATGCACTAGCTTATAAGGCTATTGATGATACCATACCTATTCTGAAATTGATTTAACCCAAGTGCATTGTGGAAAATAAAGATTCTTTAAGTCAATTAGACACATTGTCCAAATATATCACTAGTAACATATTGACAGTTGAACAGATAAATGAGGAGACATTTAGAGAGAAAATGAATAAGGAAAAAGAGAAATTATTTGATGAGACAATAAAGAAGTGCATGGAACACATTCACACCCTCCTACTGGCACTAAACATAACATTAATGGAATTTAAGGAGTTGTACAGAGACACATCTAAGACCAATATTTTGATAGTGGATATAGATAAGGAGATCAACAAAGTACAAACATAAATAAATGATATAGATGACAATCTCACCGGTTCATCAGAACCCGTATCAGTTATAGAGCTAGAGATAGCAGGTTTTGAGGAAAAACTTGAAAAATTGGAAAGGAAAAAGGAAATAATACAATACAAGGCAAAAGAGCTTAAATTTCGACTTGGTCCTCAAATTGATAACCTCATCTCTTTGAGGAAAGAGATAGCAGAGGCACTTGTTCAAGGACTGAAGACACTGGAAGAGAAAATGCACACCCTCACCCGTACAATTCAAAGGACAAAGACAACATTGAAGGACAGTGACAGATTCACTGAGAGCCTAAATTTTGTATTAGCATACATATTTCAAATTGTAACCAACTGGTTACAGGGTTCTAGCTGATAAGTACACTCAATTGACATTTTGACAACCTTTGTCATTGATGCCAAAGGGGGAGTAGTAGAGATGAGAAAAATGATGGATAGAAGAGATCATCTTCTCAGGGGGAGCACACAATTTTTTGGTATGATTTTTGGATACATTTTTGAATTTTTCTCATGGGTGTTGCCATCAATGCCAAAGGGGGAGATTGTTGGCATTGCACACTCCTATGAGAAATTGTAGGTGATTTAAGGTATTGTCATTGATGGCAACCTTTAAATCCTATGGCACCGACACCGACAAACTCTACATCGACAAATAGTTTACCAGCAGTGGAAAAGATGATTACCGACACCCCAGCCAACAGGATTTTGAATATTGTATTTTGTATTTAATTGTAATATCTTTTTGTAAGCCGACAAGGCATATTGTAATAAGACTCATAAATAAGTATGAGATCTTGTAGATCATTGAAGATGTGAATATGGTTAGATTATTGCAGAAGTAATATGTGAATATTAAGGCAGATTCTGGAGTAAGGTTTATGGTTACTGTATGAGCTTAAACCGGTACTAAACTTGGCATAGCAGATGCTAAACTAAAGCAGTACATTATATTGGATTTGCATAATCTATTTTGTAAGTCAGTGAGACTTCCTTTTTGTAATTAAGTAGTGAGTTTTAGGTAGTTGGCCTTCCTGAATGTGCAGGCCCCTATTGTAAGTAATATCGATTCATTGGCCAGTGAGTGAATATTGTGGGTCACAAATACCACCGAGGTTTTTCCCACATCAAGTTTTCTCATTAAAAATCTTGTGTTATGTTGTGCTTTCTATGTTGTGCTTATTGTTCATATTTACTACATTAATTCTTGTTTACCGACACACTGTTTTGGAATGCAATTTACTTAATAAGGTCAGAAAATCTATTAATCGACAAGATACTGATTCACCCCCCCTCTTGGTATCTTTAGGAATCCTAATAGTTAAATGTGCATTTTTGAATGGTGATCTTGAAGAAGAAGTTTACATTGAACAACCTGATGGATTTTCATTGATAGATGAAAAAGATATGGTTTGCAGGTTAAGGAAAGCTTTATATGGACTAAAGCAAGCTCCTAGAGCTTGGTATGCTAGACTGGACAAATATCTTTTAAAGATTGGTTTCACTAAAGGTAATGCTGACAACAATCTATAATACAAAGTAACTAATGATGACATCTTGGTTATTGAAGTTTTTGTTGATGATATAATCTTTGGAGGAGAAGATGGATTATGTAAAGACTTTTCTAATAAGGTACAGGAAGAATTTGAAATGTCTATGATTTGGGGAGATAAAATTCTTTTTAGGATTGCAGATCTCACAGACTGATAGAGGTATATTCATAAATCAATCAAAGTACTTGAAGGAACTACTTAAGAAGTTTGGCATGGAAAAATCTAAACTGGTAAGCACACCTATGACTACAACTGACAAGCTATCTTTGAAGGATGAATCAACATCTGTTAATTTGACTAGATACAAGTCTATGATAGGAGGTTTAATGTATTTGACACAAACAAGACCTAATATTATGAATGCAGTATGTATTATTTCAAGATTTCAGAGTAATCCTAAGGAAAATCATGAATCGACAGTAAAAAGGATTTTTTGGTATCTACAAGGCACAACAAATCTTGGTTTATGGTATCCTAAAGATGAAAATTTTGATTTATGTGCATACATAGATGCAAATTGGGCAGGAGATGTAGATGATAGAAAAAGAATCACCGATGGAGCATTCTTTCTTGGTAGCAGATTAATCTCTTGGTTGAGCAAGAAACAAAGTTGCACATCTTTATGAACAACAAAATCAGAATATGTTGCAGCAACAACTAATTGTATACAGGTATTATGGATTAAGGAAATGTTGAAGGACATAAAGGTAAAATGCAAGGAACCTATAATCATTTACTGTGATAATATGGCAGCAATTGATATATCATAGAATCCAGTATTTCACTCAAAAACTAAACATGTTTCTATCAAATTCAATTTTCTGAAAGAGAATGTTGAAGCAAAAGAAGTGAAATTGGTTTATGTGAATACTAAAGAACAAATTGTAGATATCTTTACTAAGCCTTTGCCTAAGGAAACTTTTGAATATCTAAGAGAGCAGCTTGGAGTTATACCCTCACCGGTAGAAACTTAGATAGTTGGAGCATGGCATTAGACCAAAATAATTAACAAAGAAATCATTTTTTGGCTTTGATGAGGAGAGCTACTTCTTAGGGGGAGTAGTTGGATAAATTGATAAGTTGGTATTTTGTGATAAATTCTTTGAACTGATTGTATTTGGTTTTGTATTGCTTTGGCATTTGATGTCAAAGTGGGAGAGATATCTATGGAAAGACACATTATCTTTTGGGGAGAGATTATTCATTGGGGGAGAGATTGTTACTCTCTGTATCTGTATTTTGATGCTCTTTTGGAGATTGTTGGTTTTTGGTTTTTGGCATTTCTTCTTTGGCACTTAGATGGTTTTTCCATCATGTGTTGCCATCAATACCAAAGGGGGAGATTGTTGGTATTTTGGATATGTTGATATGATTTTGTCATTGATGTCAACACTTGAGAACACTTGGAGATCTTTGGTTATGTTCACCAGCATGATCAGTGACTTATGCATAGTCACTAGTATCTGATTCACTGATAGGTTATATTGTTCATCAGTACTAAGGATGATCTATTATCATCTAGACACTACTTGGTTATGTCAAAGACATTGTTTGGACACTTGGTTTTTGTGATTTGATTATTGATCTAATTGGGTTTGCATATTTGCTGTTACCGGCAAATAGGTCTAGGATATGCACCGATAAGCATATCTATTCGAGATCAGCACGACACGTCATGAAGATGATTTATTATTAGTGTAAATGCGCTGAGCCGACATCATGCATCGCATATTGATTCATTTTTTATTGACTTTATTGTAATATCTTTTAGTGAGCTGACCTACTCATTTGGTCTTAGGTTTTGGTATAAATGTAAGATCTCATTTATGAGATTATGTGGAAGTGTGGAAAAAGGATTGTAATAAGGTATATACGAATATAAGTAGAGCTATACATGAAGATATCATTTGAAGATTGAAGGGAGGTTTGAAGATGGAAAATTAGAGCTTAACCGGTACTGAATCCAGCATATGAAGATGCTATTTTGAGCAGTACATTATCATTGGATTTAACCATCCAATTGTAGTCAGTGTGACTCCCATTTTGTGTTTTAGTAGTGAGCTCTAGGTGGTTGGCCTTTCTGCATGTGCAGACTCCATATTGTACACACATACTATCTACAGTAGTATCATCTGATTGTGGGTAAGGTTTCCCACCATGGTTTTTCCCCTTACAAGGTTTCCACATACAAAAAATTGTGTTATGTGTCTTTCTGTTTCATGCATTAAACGTTATCGGTACTGCAATTAACTGTTAAACTGTCTACCGGCATTAAAGTTTGGTTTACCGATATTAAGCATTAAGTTTGGTTAAGTTAGTTTTGGTTTGTATTTATTGGACAACTGATTCACCCCCCCATCTCAGTTGCCTTCGGGACCTAACATAAAAAACCATTACAACCAATATCAACAACCATTAAATCTATTGCCAAAATATATGCTTAGATTAAATCATATTGGATGTTTCCTATTGTAGAAAGGAAACATCCATTAAGACATGGATTGGGATTATGAAAATATCTTACATGTTCAAAAACATGTATGTAGGTAGTGCTGGCATTATTGGCACTAAGTTGTCATTGATGTCAACTGGTTTGGCAAGGTCACTGGTAAGTAAGAAGTGGTGACCAGTATAAGAAAATCAAGACATATGATGTCAATCCACATGTGATTAAGAAGACAGAAGGAAAGTTACTAGTACACATGAATTGTGTCACCTACCGGTAAAGTAGGCTTACTAGTAAGGCATAAACTGGTATGAAGGTTGGCTGTTTGTTTGTGATGAAGAGGCAAAATATTATTTGAATCACAACAACACCTAGTGAGCAGAACAAAAAGAATGGCATGAAGACATACATGAAGGCAAGATGGTTTGTTAGGAGGAAGTGATGCTGATAAAGAGGATGTTTATTAGTTATACAGGTAAGGTGATTTGAACCAGTAGTCAATATTGGTCAACACAAAATGTCAAACCGATATAGCAAACCAAGCAGAGGTGGATGTTGACAAACATGATAGATAGATGCCAAGAGATGATATTGCACAGGTCGGTGAAGTGTGCGTCGACGTAACAAGTCAGCAAGCATGTCGACTTTTATGAAGAACCCGCAAGTCAGATGCCAAAGGATTGCAGCTCGAGGAAGACAAGTTGGCAAGTGACTGAACTGATCCTGCAAGAAGATTTGATCTTCGTACCCATTTGCTAAAGGAAACAACTGAGGCATTAATGGCGTATGACAAAAAAAATAGAAAAGCATGGTGCAGACCTCTAGATTTAGAAAAACTCATATTGGAATGTGAAGCTTTGGTGGTGTTGATCTATGGCATGATCATATCCCTGGAAAAACAGATCGAATCAAATTAGATATGGATCAAGTTGGTGAAGGAGAAACCTAACACGACATTGTTTGAATGCGGTTTTTGGTGGGAACCTTAGATTATAAATATGTGAGGTCTAGATAGAAATTGATGATTCTTGATGTGAAGAAGAAGATTGAAGAGAACTTGAGAAAATAGAAATATCATCTTCCTTAGAATTTATTCAAAGAAAGTTGCAGAGTGAGTTAATAGGAAAACCGGTGAGAGGGTTTAACTAACAGAGATAGAGTATCGATAAACTGTTGCAGGACTAACACTTAAGATAATCGGTGAAGTATGATTGAGAAAGAAGGCATCCAAGTGTGACATAGTGTGTTGTGAGGTTGAGAGAGAAAGAAGAGAGGTCAAGAATCAAAGAGTAATCTGATAATCGATAGTGTGAGATCTAGTGAAGAAGAGAAGACTGTTAACCGACAAAAACCTATTTGATCAAGTGTTGCAGAACTCATTTGCAACCAAATGCTATAATTGTATCAAAATTGTATTTCACTATACATCACCAAGTTGGAGGTTGGTGCCCTAAATCTTTGTAATTTAGTGTTTCACTTGTGAGGCTGGATTGGAGCAGTAGTCTCCAATAACATTTCTCACCGAGTTTTTTCCCATATTGGGTTTTCATCGTACATCTGATGTTGTGGGTTGCATTTGTGTGTTTGCCTCTTTTGATATCCATATTTGTCTTACCGGTTTGATTATTTAGTGCATAGGGTGAGAAACGATATTCTAGGGTTGTTTTGAAAAGGAAAAGAATTTAGAAACCACTGATTCACCCCCCTCTCAGTGGTACATTGTGTTCAACAGGTAGTAGGCTTCTTCAATGATAGTATTTGCTTGCGATTGTCATGAAAGGTCAATGTTTTGGTATATACAATCAATGAGCTAGGGCCACACTCAATGTACTGACATACAGATCCAAGGAGAAATGCAAGAATTGATCATGAAGGATTCACCAGAGTCGACAACATGAAAGGAAGACCCCCAACGAGGTAGTTGTTTGCAGGACCGAGGCAATCTAACTGGTATGTTCCAAACTTGCATGGCTATTGTTACCGATGTAACAAATTTGGGCATAGAATAGCTGAATGTAGGTTAACCAATAAGCCCACTATAAGTTATGAAAGTAGAAATCCATTTAATGCACTCTGGGATATTAATATTGTCTATTATCAGTGCAATGGATATGGTCATAGGAGTTTTGAATGTAGGAAGAATAAAACTATGTCCTATAATAGTTTCAAAGATTCATCTTCAAATGAAAATGTGAAATGCTATAACTGTCAAGAGTTTGGACATATAGAAAAGTTTTGTAAAAATAGGAAAATCAAGCAGAAGAGGACATATCCTGATCAAGAATCGGTAGTTATACTGGAGCACAAAATAGCAACTGACAAGAAGAAGGAAACCAAATCGATATGGGTTGAGAAAGAAAAGGACAAGGCAAAATCAAGTCTGATAGTGCAGACTGCCTTACATGCTGAAAGGAAAAATCTATGGGTTGTAGACAGTGGATGTTCCAACCACATGACCGGTGATAAAAAGAAATTTATCAAGCTTGAAGACTGGAATGATGGTTCAGTAAGATTCAAAGACAACTCATTTATCAAAATAAAGGGAAAAGGTACTCTAAATATTGATGGAAATCTGAAGGCACATGATGTGTATTATGTGGAAGTCCTAAGGCACAACCTGCTGAGTGTGAGTCAGATGTGTGACAAAGGTTATAAATTCACCTTTGACTCTACCAGCTGCCAGATAAAGAAAGAGAGTACCGGTCAGACTGTAGTTGAAGGAAAGAAGACATATGGTAATGTATATAATTTGAAATAATTTTTTGAATCCCAATGTATGTTGGGACAAGTGGATGAAAGATGGTTGTGGTATAGAAGATTAGGCCACATAAACTTTGATAACTTAGTTGCAATAAGAAAAAAGGGGTGTGCAAGAAATATTCCACCCATCATCAAACTGGTAAGCACATTTTGTGATGAATTTGTGAAAGGGAAGCAGACTAAGGTGAGCTTCAGAACAAAAGAACACAACACCTCAAGACCACTTGAAATTGTACATATATATCTGTGTAGTCCCACTAGGACAAGATCTCTTACTGGTGAAAGATATTTTATGCTCTTTATTGATGATTATTCAAGAATGACATGGGTCACTTTCCTGCCAAATAAATCACAAGAATTTGACAGATTCAAGATCTTTAGGAAGATGGTAGAGAAGGAAAGTGGGTGCAAGATGAAATGTCTAAGATCAGACTAGGGTGGAGAGTTCACATCAAATGAGTTTGAATATTATTGTGAAAGACATGGAATTAAAAGGAAATACTCATCCCCTAGAACTCCACAACAAAATGGTGTGGTAGAAAGGAAGAACAGGACAGTCAAGGAGATGGCCAGAACCATGTTAAATGAGGCCAGTCTACCAAACACATATTGGAAGGAAGCGGTTCATGCTGCTGCATATACCTTGAACTGGGTTCAACTAAGCAAAAACAACATAATGAAACATTATGAGTTATGGTATGATCGTAAACCATCAGTCAAATACTTCAAGGTATTTGGAAGCAAGTGTTTTATCAAGAGAGATATGGATGGTCTAGGTATTTTTTATTCTAGGAGTGATGAAGGAATCTTCCTTGGTTACTCATCTAACAACAAGGCCTATAAATGCTACAACAAAAGAATGAGAAGAGTCATTGAGAGTGTGCATGTAAGTATTGATGACGATATGGAAAAAGGAAGGCAATCAAAGGTAAACCAATATTATGATTCTGGTGATCAAGGTGAGGAAGCTTAGTCAGACAATGAATCGGAAGAAGCATCCAAAAAGGCTCCTAACCAGTATGTGCAGATGAACCACTCAGAAGAGAAAATTCTAGGTAATAAGAGTGATGGTGTGCATTCTAGGAGAAGAATTGCTCAAAATGATGAACAAGTCAACTTCTGCCTCATGACTGAATTAGAACCTAAAACATTCAATGAGGCCAACAAAAGACAAGAATGGATGGATGCCATGGAAGAAGAACTTCAATAGATTGAGAAGAACAAAACTTGGGAATTAGTCCCTAGACCAGAAGACAAGAACATCATTGGCACTAAATGGGTCTACTGGAATAAGATGAATGAAGAAGGTAAAATTGTTAGGCATAAAGATAGATTTATGTGCAAATGATACTCTCAAGTAGAGGGCATTTATTTTGAAGAAACATTTGCATCGATAGCTAGATTAGAAGCAATTAGAATGTTTCTAGCCTTTTCTGCCTACAAGGGTTATAAAATATATCAAATGGATGTAAAATCTACCTTCCTAAATGGAAATTTGGAAGAATAAGTGTACATGGAACAACGAGAAGGGTTTCTACTACATGATAATGAAACCTTTGTGTGCTGGTTGAAGAAAGCCACGTATGGTTTAAGGAAAGATCCTAGAGCATGGTATTCAAGGCTAGATCAGTACCTAAAGGAGCAAGGCATCAAAAAGGGGAGTGCTGACAACAATTTATGTTGGCATTATGGAGGAATTGATTGTGTGGCATTGATGTTTTTTAATTGATGTCAACACTAGTTGTTATGGTTGGTTACCAATAGACAGGTTTTGGTTACTGGTAGAAGATCTTGTGTTACCAGTAAGGGTTTAAGGTTTTATCGGCAGAGCTTCTACTAAGAATCTTCAAGACAGGATGCACAAGTGGTGTTGGTGCAGCTTCTAGATGGAATTTAGGATAGATAAGGTGATCCTTGATCATGCCTCGACTGATTGGAGACATCACTTTGGCATGGTGGACCCATATTAGGTCTGGTACCTATCTAGGTTATGGACCGATATCATCTTAACGTGTTCTCTACATGTTACCAGAATGATTTATGGTTTGGTTAATGTTGTTTTGGTCTAAAGCCGACATGGCATATCATTGTAATCTGGATGTATGTAATGATATTATTGTAATATATTTTAGGTGGCCGAGCTAATTGGTTTAGGCCTTAGAGTTTATATAAATTGATGTAATATCTCATTGTAGATTGTGGTGCTGAAATATGTTCGTGGTCGTGGAATGAAATATCATATGCTAAGGAGACTTGGTTGATCATAGGTGATCAAATTGGGTTTAAGTAAGAGGTCAAAGGCCTCCAGTATTGAGCCTAACTAGGACTGTAATCAAGCATGGTAGATGCTATCTCTGGTAGTTCATTCTTTTGGATTATTGTCCAATTATCTTGAGGTGGTTACAACCTCTTTGTAGTTAGTGAGACTCCTTTGTAATGAGCAATACACTCTAGGCAATGTGCCTTCCTATATGTGCAGGCCCCTTATTGTATCGCATACTTTCTACAGAAGTATCATCTGACTGTGGGTAGGCTTCCCACCATGGTTTTTCCCTATACCGGGTTTTCCACGTACAAATCATGGTGTTATGTGGTATGGTTGCATTGTGTTAATTCTCTATTTAATTATTAAGTTTTATTGCTTATCGGTATCTATTTCTGCTATTCCGATATTCAATGTTTATGTGCTCTGGTTAAAGGTTATAAAATGGTTTGATTAATATAATCTATTGACAACTGATTCACCCCCCTCAGTTGTCCACCAATTATCCTAACAATTTATACTTAAAGAAAGATGGAAACCACATGATCATTGTGGTTATGTATGTAGATGACATTATTTTAAGAGACAATAAGGACACCCTTTACAAAGAATTCACTGATCAGATGTAGTCAGAGTTTGAGATGTCAATGCTTGGTGAATTGACATACTTCCTTGGTTTGCAGATATTACATCAAGATAAGGGAATATTTATCTCACAAAATAAGTATGCAAAGGATATGACGAATAAATTTCAAATGGAGGATTGCAAATCGGTAAGTACCCCCATGGTGACCAGAAGCAAATTAAGCAAGAATGATGAATCACTGGTGGTAGATCAGATATTGTATAGTTCCATGATAGGCAACCTATTGTATCTAACTACTTATAGACCGGAGAAGTGTGCATAGTGGCCATATTTCAAGCTGCACCTAAGCAATCACATATGAATGTGGTAAGCATAATTTTTAGGTACCTACAAGGAACACTTAGTTATGGACTATGGTACCCTAAATAAGGGGAATTCATCTTGGAAGCATACACTGATGCTGATTGGGAAGGTTGCATTGATGACTGAAAGAGCACAAGTAATGGTGCATTCTTCCTAGGTGGCCGATTGGTCTCATGGCATAGCAAGAAGTAGGACTCAGTCTCCTTATCATTTGCTGAAGTAGAATATAGTTCTTCTCTCAGGTTCTTTGGATGAAGCAAACCCTCAAGGAAATACAGGTGGACATCACTGATCCTATTCTCATCTGGTGTGATAATTCAAGTGCCATCAACATATTAAATAATCTTGTGATGCATTCCAGGACAAAACATATAGCCATCAAATATCATTTCCTCAGAGAGAAGGTTGATGGACAGAAAGTAAAGATGGACTATGTCCCTACTGGAGAACAAGTAGCAAACATTTTCACCAAACCATTCCTAGTAAGCACTTTTGAGTACTTAAGACACAATTTAGGAGTTGTGTCACCTGCCTTAGGCACTTAAGCTAGTAAGGAATTAAATGGTTCAGGGGGAGTTCATAGCAGCATCTATAACTCTTGAACCACATGCTGGTCATAGGGAAATTTCAAGGCTGTATGTCTCAATACCAGTTGTAATCACTCATATCAGCTTAAGGGGGAGATAGGTATAAATCAAAGGGGGAGTGTACAATACCCTTTGTCATTGTGTCAAAGGGGGAGAAATCTATTGGTATGAAGTCTTATAGTAAGTTGACATCAATACAAAAGGGGGAGATTGTTGGCATTACTGGCATTAAGTTGTCATTGATGTCAACTGGTTTGGCAAGGTCACCGGTATAAGAAAAGAAAGACATATGATGTCAATCCACATGTGAGTAAAAATACAGAAGGAAGGTTACCAATGCACATGAATTGTGCCATCTGCCGGTAAAGTAGGCTTACTAGTAAGGCATAAACCGGTATGAAGGTTGGCTATTTGTTTGTGATGAAGAGGTAGAATGTTATTTGAATCACAACAACACCTGGTGAGTAGAACAAAAAGAATGGAATGAAGACATACTGGAAGGCAAGATGGTTTGTTAGGAGGAAGTGATGCCGATAAAGAGGATGTTTGTTAGTTATATTGGTAAGGTGATTTGAACCGGTTGTCAATCTTGGTTAGCACAGAATGTCAAACTAACATAGCAAACCAAGAAGAGGTGGATGTTGACAAACATGACAACTGGATGCTAGGAGGTGATATTGGATAGGTCAGTGAAGTGTGCATCGACGTAACAAGTCAGAAGGCAGACCAACTTTTATGAAGAACCTGCAAGTCACAAAGGATTCCAAAGGATTGTGGCTCGAGGAAGACAAGCTGGCAAGCGACTGAATAGATCTTACAAGAATATTTGATCTTTGTACCTATTTGTTGAAGGAAACAACTGAGCCATTAATGGCGTATGCCAGAGAAAAGAAGAAAAGCATTGTGTAGACCTCCAGATTTAGAAAACTCAAATTAGAATGCAAAGCTTTGGTGGTGCTGGTCTATGACATGAAGATCATATCCTTTGGAAAAGAAGATCGAATCAAATCAGATATGGATCGAGTTGGTGAAGGAAAAACCTAACACGACATTGTTTGAATGCAGGTTTTGGCTGGAACCTTTGATTATACATATGTGAGATCGAGACAAAAATCGATGATGCTTGATGTGAAGAAGAAGATTGAAGAGAACTTGAGCAAAGAGAAAGATCATCTTCCTTATAATTTATTATAAGAAAGTTGCAGTTCGAGTTAACAGGAAAATCAGTGATAGGGTTTAACCAGTAGAGATAGAGTACCGATAAACTGTTGCAAGTCTAACAGTTAAGCTAATCAGTGAAGTTTGATTGAAGAAGAAGGCATCCAAGTGTGACATAGTGTGTTGTGAGGCTGAGAGAGAAATAAGAGAGGTCAAGAATCAGAGAGAGTAATCTGATAACCGACAGTGTGAGATCCAGTGAAGAAGAGAAGACTATTGAATGACAAAAATCTATTTGATCAAGTGTTGCAAAGCTCATTTGCAACCAGATGCTATAATTGTATCAAAATTGTATTTCACTATACATCACCAAGTTGGAGCTTGGTGCAAGGGTTGGTGTTCCTTGGTTTGGTGCCCTAAATCTTTGTAATTCAGTGTTTCACTTGTGAGGCTGGATTGGAGTAGTAGTCTCCAGCAACATTTCTCACCTAGGTTTTTCCCATATTGGGTTTTCCTCGTACATCTGGTATTGTGGGTTGCATTTGTGTGTTTGCCTCTTTTAATATCCACATTTGTCTTACCGGTTTGATTGTTTAGTGCCTAGGGTGATAACTGGTATTCTAAGGTTGTTTTGAAAAGGAAAAGAATTTAGGAACCATTGATTGACCCCCCTCTCAGTGGTACATTGTGTTCAATAGGTAGTAGGCTACTTCAATGATAGTATTTGCTTGCATTTGTCATGCAAGGTCAATATTTTTGGTGATGCGTAGTTTTCTTTTGTGTGAGTATCAGGTCTAGGTGAAAATGGTTTATTGTAGATGGAATGATGATAATGGTAATGATAATGATAATGATGAAAGAATTAAGATGATAATGACGATAGTGATGGGTCATGATTATGGAGGGATACCCATGACCATTATGAATCTTTTCTATAGCCAATCTAAAATTGATTGATGATAATGATAACATTCTTGATGATTGAAAAAAAACATGATTATTAGATTATGCCTGTTTATCTATAAAATTCATCATAATTAACTAGAATTAAATTAGAAATAACGAATCCTATTATAGTTAAAGAATTCTAAATAAATCAATAAAAATAAGCAAATATGATAACAAGGATATAAAATAATCAAGTAAAATCCCCTGCTACACCAATGCACATTGCTTCCATTGTCCTTCTCTTCCTTGAGTAATGATATTGGTTCTCAAATAATGTGTTGCTAATCTGCATAAAAATGGCACAAAGATTCAAAGTTAATGATTGTTGAAAATGGAGAATTGATGCTGAATTTATAGATTTTGGGGCGAGATTGATTAAGAGGTGGAACTCAAGTGAGCTCACATGCTGATTGGGAGGTGGAACTCAATTGATTGAATTGATGATTGAATAGATTGAATTATTAATTGGTTTAACTGATTGATGACATGTTAGAAAATAGTTGATTGTGTTGGCCATTTGAAGGAATTGATTATGTGTTGCATTGATGTTTTGTCATTGATTTCAACACTAGCTATTTTGGTTACTTTACCAGTATCTTTTTGGTCCTGATAAGTTGTTTGGTTTCTAGTTGGATTAGATCATGATGATCCATTATACTTCAGTATGGTTTGGCTTTTGAAATTGGCTTAGATTTCCTATTCATGCTACTCAGATTCATGTTTAGTTAGTTGGTTTTGATTTGGTGATCGGATGCTATCTTATATGCTGGTAAGCTTGGTTTGTTGATCCGGTGAGGGTTTCACTAGTAGAGCTTTGTTGAAGATATTTTGATGTTATGCATAAGTGGTGTTGGTGTGGCTTCTAGTAGAAATTCAGGATGCTGATGGTGATCATGTTTGAGGCTTGGCTGATTGAGATAATTGGTTTAGCGTGTGTAGACCTAAATTGGGTCCGGTTCTATCTAGGTTTTGGAAAGGATTAATGTAACGTGTTGTTTGATCTCCTCAATGTGTTTCAAAGATGACTTATGGGTTGGATATTATTTGCTTGATCTCAGGCCAACATGTTTTGTAATTATATAGTTTCTTTATTGTTTGGTGGCCGACCTTATTGTTTATGGTCAAGGGTTTGAATATATATGATGTAAGATCTACAAGTAGATCATGTAAGGGATAAGGAAATGATGTATAAGAGAGAATAATGTAATAATCATTCAGGAGAGGATTTGGTCGATCATTGGTGATTGAGTTGGATTTATGTAATAGGATTAAGTCCTCTTGTATTGAGCTTAACGAGAACTGTATTCAGGAATAGGAGATTCTATCATTGTAGTTCATTCTTCCTTCGAGATTGTAGTTTGGATTTTTATGTAGTCAGTGAGACTCCTTTTGTAATGAGCAGTGTGCTCTAGGCTGTTGGCCTTCCTACAAGTGCAGGCCCCTCAATTTGTATTCACATACTTACTGCAGAAGTATTATCTAACTGTGGGTAGGCTTCCCAGCATGGTTTTTCCCTTTACTAGGTTTTCCACATACAAATCTTGGTGTCATGTGGATAGTATTTATTCTCTAATTGTTTCTTATGCTTAATTGGTATATCTGTTATTTCGGTATTTGGTTTATGCATTCTGGTATTGATCTTATGTGTTCCAGTATTAAAGTTTTAATTGCTTAAGGTTCTGGTAATCTGGTGACAACTAATTCACCCCCCCTGTCGGTTGTCTTCTAGTTATTTGAACTATCTAACAATTGGTATCAGAGCTCTGGTCCTCTTTGTAGAAGCTTAACCACTTGAAGAAGATCCTATGGTGACTAACAATTCATATATTTCATCTGTTGTTGTCTTTCAAAAAATTCCTAAGCTTGATGGAACAAATTGCAAAGTATGGAAGATTCAGATGGAGACTCATCTGAGATGTATTGGTAAGGAAATTTGGGAGATCACAAAGAATGGGGTTAATCCTTTTAATCTGGCATCTGGAAATCCTCCTCCATCAAAATTAGATAATGAGCTTGAAAATGATTGTAGACCTAGAGAATCCCTCTTGTGTGCACTTTCTGATCATAAAATAATGGGATTAATTAACAAATCATCAACAAAGGCTATATGGGACAAGTTGGAGACTCTTAATGAAGGTGGCCCTACTGTTAAGATTGCTAAACTTTATGGTTACCGGGTGAGATATGAAAATTTGAAGATGGAAGAAGATGAAAGGATTACTGCATTCATGGAAATGGTAAATGAAATTGTCATGGGAATTCAATGTTGTGGTGGATCTCTGAGTGAAGATGAAATAGTTTCTAAAGTTCTGAGAGATTTACCACTAATTTACAAGATGAAGGCTACTACAATTAATGAATTAAGAACAATGACTAATACCTCTATCAAGAGGGATACCTTGGTTGGGAAATTATCTTCTTTTGAGGAAGAATTTGGACCTTTTAGAGCTGTGAAGTCTGAACCTGCTTTTCATTCATTTACATCATCAACTGGCAAGCAAGATTGGAAAGCTTTGTATGCAAAGGAATTGGATGATATAACGAGAAAAGATGAAGAATTTGAGAAACTTGAAGCCCTATTTGCTAGAAGAGTACCTAAAAGACCGGTAGGAAGTAAGTATGAAGGAAAAGCACCTTTTAATAGTTTTGCATGTAATAAGATAGGTTATTTTGCATCTAGATGTCCTGAAAGGAAATCAAGGTTTGAAAAAAGAGCTAGAAGATCTTTTAACCCTAATCTTGGATATTAGCGATGGTATGATGAAAGAATAAGTATCCAGTCAACTACTGAGAGGGGGGGGTGAATAAGTAGATAGAAAAATTGATACAAACTTCACCAATCTCAAAAATCAATCTCTCAAAGTAAACTTAGAACTATCAATTTAATACCACTGTCAAGATAAAAACTCATAAGATAAACTGGTTGACTATTACAACAAATTAATATTAAACAACTTCTTCATTTCTCAATGCTTCTGGTTATCATGAATTATCAATATAGTTAAGTAGTTAAGTAAATCAACTATAAGAAACATAACCATAAAAACATTCACCACTTGACACAAATATTTTTTGACGTGGAAACCCAAATAGGTAAAAACCACAGTGAGATGAGACTTACAAGATAACTATCTGAACTCTTTTAAAGTTTGCTCTGTTAGGAGCCTAGCCTGTTAAATCTTTACAAAAGTCTTGTTAAGAACTGATCCTGTTAGGAATCACTCGGTTAAGTTATTGACTATAATGCCTTGTTAGAAGCAATACCCTGTAAGGAGTAACCTCGGTAGAGGATTTGAATAACACCAAGCTTGTTAGAGCTTACCCAGTTAGGGGATTTGAATTCTGTTGTAATTGTTAGAAAACAACAGGAGTTTATTGATCTGTCTGAATAGCACTACACTTGCTTGATCAGATCTATTTCATGCTCCTAGCTGCCTTTACTCAAACTACAGATACATCATCTGGTTCAACAACCACACACTCAACTGATCTGTGCTAACTCTTTGCCAACTCATTAAACTAAACAACTTCATCGACCTTATAAACAAATCAATTAGGTTGGTAACACAACAAAAACCTAATTATCATAGAGATTACAAACAAATCAGTTCAAGTATGAGCATTGGATTACATAGAAATCTTTGTACATCAATCAAGAAAACCTTGATCACTCCATGGTCACTGCTTCATCGAACTTAGTAACTCATCATGTGCTTTGCATTAGATGTAATACATTTTCTCATTCCCTAGACAAAAGCCATTACAAAAACTTGCTAAAATCTCTTCAAATTGTCTTCATACAATAATCAAACATGTTATAATCATTATCGCTCATCATTAGATCATAAACCAATATAACCAATTCACCAAACTTAATCGGTTAGGGTTTATAAAAAACAACAGGCAGGGTTTACCGGTTACATAAATAGATAGGGTTTACACCTGTTACTGGTTCTCCTCACAAATTATTTCTACCAGTTATAGTAACAATATTACAACAATCCCTTGCTACTGGCCAGCAGGTTAACTGGGATAAATCTGCTATTTACTTCCTCAACACTCCCTTGTTGAGGCAGCAAAGGATTGCTAACATAATTAGCTCCCCTCTACTTATTTGTGCCTCCCTCTTGGTTTGGCTCCTCCAAACTCTTTCTGGAATTATTTGATTGATAATTTCAACAAAAAACTGGCTAGATGGAAAAGCTCTATGTTGTTGTACGCTGGTAAGCTCCAGCTTCTTCAAGCTACCCATCAAAATCTACCTATTTATGCTCTTAGTTTGTTTAGTATACTGATCAAATTTGCAGAAGTGTTAGAAAGAATTTAGAAAATATTTCTTTGGTCTGGTGTGGAAGATAAGAAAAGGATTTCTTTTGTTGCTTGGAATAAATTCTATGGTCCTAAAAGTAGTGGGGGGTTAGGTATCAAATCCCTTAAACCTTTCAATAAAGCTTTGTTAGCCAAACAGGTTTGGAGGGCCTATGGTATTAAGAGAGATTACAGTAGGGCATGGTTTGACAAATACATCCATAATCAACCCATTCATTCCCTTCTCTAATCTGAAGATATCCCTACTGGATCTTTTATTTGGAATAGTATGATAAAATCTATTAAAGTTGCTAAAGCTGGAGCTAGCTGGGTCCATGGCAAAGGTAAAAAAATCAGATTTTGGGAGGATGTCTGGATCAAAGATGAGCCTTTTTTTTAACCAGGCTTGCAGCCATATCATTGAAGATTGTAAAAGGAGGTTTGGTTCCATGGTCTATAATTATTGGGAGGAGAATAAATGGGTTAGACTTGATGCTGTTTATGTTGGATTCTCTTCGCTCCAGCATGATTTGCTATCCTTTTTTTTTATTCAAAGACTCAGATGATGTCTTCTTATGGAAGAGTAATCCTAGGGGTACTTTTATTGTTTTTTTTGCTTACAAAAAGATATCAACTCAGACTTGTAACCCTAAATGGACTAAAGTTTGGAATAGATTCCTCATTCCTAAAGTTAATATGTTTTTCTAGCTTGCCACTCATAACAAGTTTCTTACTATTGATAACCTAGTCAGAAGAGGATTTATGATCCCTAATAGGTGTGAGTTATGTCAGAAAGAGGCCGAGTCTGTGGATCATTTGTTCATTCATTCTTTTTTTACTTGGGAAATCTATGGTAAAGTGTGGATGCAATGGAAAGTTGATTGGGTTATACAAAATAGTTTTAAGGAAGTCCTTTGGCATTGGATTTTCCCTACCAAGCTTCCCATCATCAAGACCCTTTGGTCCTTTCTTCTTCCTATGATCTATTGGCATATTTGGAAGGAGAGAAACAATTCAATTTTTAGGGAGACTAAGTGTTCTTCTCAGGTGGTCTTTGAAAAGATTTGTAGGGCTATTAAAGACAACATTGATGGGATGGGGTTTGGGATAGACTAGCCTAGCCTATGCTCTTGGATCCTTTCCTTGGATCACTTGGTGTTCTCTACACACCCTAGGGTCTCTAGAACTTCCCTTTTCTTGAGGAATCCCCTGACCATGCCCAATCCACCCACCAATGAGTTGCAATACTGCTCCTAAGGTCTCACCTACTCATGAGACTCAAAACCCCTTACTATGGCTAGTAAGGGCTAGGCTCATTCTACACCTTCCAAGGTCATAGCAAGGTTGTATCAGGTATTTTTCATGGTATTTCCACCCATTCATGTTCCCCCAAGAGGTTTCAAGATTCTAACCCCTTACCGATTTCACAAATTTGGGTTTTTGCCTTCAAATAGGGCTACAAGGATTAGGACCAATTAGGCCTCCTAACTGGTCTTTTAGGGCTTCCTCTCTCAAATGATGCATAAAAAACCCAATCTCCCAAAAAGGACTACCATTAATTTGGCAAGGAATCAAGGATTTTCTATGTTTTAGGTCTCCAAGTGTCTGTACACTATCCTAGGTGGATTTTAAGGTTTTCAAGGGTTTTTGTGAGGGTTTTTAGGGTCTTCCTGGGTCACAGTGAAGGTTTTATGTTTTAGCCACCCTTTTTGGATTTGTGGAGGCTCCTCCTTCACACCAGTGATGCTTCACACACTCTTCTACACCTCCTCCAAAGGGTGCACTCTCCTCTGACCAACCTTGCTCTCCAAGACCTCTGCAATTTGACCTCTCCTAACCGGGAACTGTCCAGTCTCGCCTAGGAGTGGGTCTTTGCTTGGCCTCCTTGCATTTACAAGGGAATTACTTGCATGGGACTATGGTATAGGGTCTTCACTCTCATTCCCCATGGTTTCATGGTGATTCCACAATGGGGAATGGAGTTAAGACTTCATTTGCACAAACCAGTCCCAAACTAGACAGTGAGACTGCAAATTACAACCTATTTACAAACACACTCAATCGGTAAACAAAAATCTAAACTAATCACTCAAAATGAAATTATTTACACCATAGAAGACATTTCACATAGTTTTGCATGCAGTTCAATCCTTTTACTTGTTTGGTAACTTCATACAATCTGATTGGTAACCAACAAACAGTCACAGTCAAGCTCTTCTTGCTTGGGTCATACAATCTCTGACATCAAACCCATGCAATTAGGGTTTGAAATTACTTATACCACCTTTGCCTTAGTCTGTGTGCTCATATTAGGGTTGTCCATGTCAAACTAAGGATTTTGGCCTCCTGGTGGAAAAGTTGCTTGACAACTTTTAAAAGTTGTCATGCAACTTTTGCAACTTTTGAGCAACTTTCCCAATGTTGCTCTTCATGACTCCTAGACCCACAATGGGCCAACCTAAGGACACCACCATGTTATGAAGGACCCCTTAACACTAAAAGGACACACATACCCTCCATTTTCAAGAAAAACACAATCTTGACTAATGACCCCTAAGATCTCCTCTAGGACCCTAACTAGGACCTATGAGCACATGGCTCATTATTTTATATATAATGGCTTCATAAGAACCATAGTACCAACAAAACAAAAGGACGGAGAGTTTGGAAGGGTTCTCCTGCACCATACTCCCCCTTTGCACACAATTAAGAAATAGGAGAAGAGATGCGAGCCGGGTCTATGCCAAGCTTCTTGAACTTGCTCTCCTCCACCCATGTAGCTTCAAATATAGGTTTATCTACCCATTTCACTAAGTGCTCCATGTAGACCTGGTGTCTGGTAGAATTCTTCACTCTTAACTCCAAGATCTCCTTTGCTTTAGGCTTCTTCACTTGAGGTAAGGTGTTTACATCCAAGTCTTGTAATACCTTGGCTTGGTTCTCAATCTACTCTGCTATCTCTCGCGTGTACATTACCAGATCAACAACATTGAAGACTGGTGAAAGGGCTAAGTCTGAAGGTAAATCAACCTTATAGGCGTTCTCACCATATTTTGCTAGAATTTGACAAGGTCCTACCCTCTTCATCTGCAGTTTGGTAGGCTTACCACTTTTCATCCTAGCTTTGCTCAAATGGACCATCACATAGTCACCCACCTTGAACTGAACTTCTCTTCTTTTCTCATCCACTTTGGCTTTCAGTTTTTGAGTGGATTCAAGGATGGCCTTCATAACTTGCTCTTGAACTTCATTGATGGTTTGAGTGAAGTCCTCTGCTTGTCCACTCTTCATCTCCAAATTACCAAGGTCTCGTAACTCACATACTCCCCTTGGATGTCTGCCATATACAACCTCAAAGGGACTTCTACCAGTAGTCCTATTCACACTATCATTATATGCATACTCTGCTTGGGGAATGATTAAGTCCCATGTCTGACCATACTCCTTAGTTAGACACCTCAACAAATTGCCTAACACCCTATTGATGACTTTAGTTTGACCATCTGTTTGTGGATGGTAAGCTGAGCTAAATGACAAGTTAGTTCCTAGTTTCCTCCATAATGTTTGCCAAAAATGACCCATGAACTTGTTGTCCCTGTCTGAAATAATGCTTAAAGGGAGTCCATGAATCCTAACAATCTCTTTGAAGATGAGATGTGCAACATAGCTAGCATCATGTGTAGTCTTATATGGAATGAAATGGCTCATCTTAGAAAATCTATCTACTACCACATAGATGATGTCCATACCTATCTTAGTCTTGGGAAGTCCTACTACAAAGTCCATGCTTATACATTCCCAAGGTCTGTTAGGGACTGGCAATGGTTGATAGAGACTGGCATTGCTTGATCCCCCTTTTGTTCTTTGGCATACACCACACTATTCTACATACCTTTTCACATCCCTTGGCAACTTTGGCCAATAATAGTACCTCTATCCTAAGTCTAGGGTCTTATTAATCCCAAAGTGTCCACTCAAACTACCATTATGTTTCTCTTGGATGAGGTTCTCCCTCATAGATCCTCTTGGTACACACAACTGATTACCCTTGAACAAGAGACCATTTTTGAGAGTGTAATCTGCATACTCACCATGGAAATGGTTCTCAAACTCTTTGCAAACCTTGTAAGCTGATGAGAAGTCTTCATCTCCTTCATAGAGGTCCTTGAAACCTTCTATTCCTATGCTCTGCAACTGTAGTTCTTGAACAGTCAACAACTTCCTTCTTAAGGAATCTACCACCTTGTTAAGTTGCCCCTTCTTATGCTTGATGGTGAAGGTGAAGGATTGGAGGTATTCCATCCATTTTAGATGTCTATTGCTGAGCTTCTCTTGAGTGTTAATGTAACTCAATGCCTGGTTGTCTGTGAACACTACAAATTTTTTTGGGAGTAGGTAATGCTTCCATTTCTTTAGAGACTACACTAATGTATATAACTCTAAGTCATAGGCTGAGTACTTCTTCTTTGCTTCATTAAGCTTCTCACTGAAAAATTCCACAGGTCTTCCCTCTTGACTCAATACACCTCCTACTGCAATTCCACTTGCATCACACTCCAAAGTGAATAATTTATCAAACGTAGGTAGGAGAAGGATAGGTTTTGTGACTACTTCTTGCTTCAACAATTGAAATGCTTTGTCAGCCTGCTCTGTCCATTTAAATTTATTTTTAAGACCTCCTTTGATGGTGTCAAGGACTGGTGCACATATACCACTGAAATTCCTCACAAACTTCCTATAGAACTAGGCTAATCCATGTAAACTTCTAACTTCAGTCCCTATTTTAGGTGTAGGCCAATTCAAGATTGCCTCCACTTTGCTTGGATCCATCTTCAAGGTTCCTTTAGACACCACAAATCCTAAGTAAACCAACTCTTTCTTCAAGAAGTCACACTTCTCTAGGTTGATGGATAGCTTCTCCTCATGCAACCTCTCTAAGACTAACCTCAAATGCTCAAGGTGCTCTTCTTTGGTTCTCCTATAGATGAGAATGTCATCTAGGTACACCACCACAAATCTGCCTATGAAATCCTTCAACACCTCATTCATCAATCTCATGAAGGTGCTTGGAGCATTGGTGAGTCCAAATGGCATCACAAGCCAATCATACAATCCCTCTGTGGTTTTAAAAGCAGTCTTCCACTCATCACCCTCCTTAATTCTTATCTGGTGATAACCACTTTTAAGGTCTAGCTTGGTAAAATACATAGCCCCTCCTAAATAGTCCATTAGATCCTCTATTCTAGGAATAGGAAACCTATACCTTATGGTGATCCTATTGATTTCTCTTGAGTCAGTGCAAAGTCTCCACTTACCTCCTTTTCTTGATGCTAGCACTACCAGGACTACACATGGGCTGATGCTTTTCTTAATCAGTCCTTGTTCCAATAACTCTTGCACTTGCCTTGCTACCTCCTTGTTTTGATCAGGTGTGAGCTTATATGCAGCCTTGTTAGGTAAGGATGCACCAGGAACAAAGTCTATTTGATGACTTATAGACCTTCTTGGTGGGAGTGTTGCAGGTGTTCCATCACTCACTATATCCTTATGCTCTTGCAACATTTGCTTTACCTCCTTGGGTACTTCTGTCTACAACTTATCTTCTTCCTCCTTTGGCTTCACAAAGATGGCACACTTCACTATCTCTTCCTCATGTAGCAAGTTTAAGAATTCTTTACCAGTAGCCAATAAAATACTAGGTGTTCTTGAAGTTCCCTCTTCATTCTTTGTCAAAGACTGAATCTTGAAGGTCTTGCTATCCTTCTTAAAGGAGATGGAGTTCTCCTCTCTATCATAGATCACCTTCCTATCAAATTGCCAGGTTCTTCCTAGCAATAAGTGACATGCATCCATAGGTAACACATCACAAAGGATCTTATCCTTGTATCCTCCAATAGAAAACTCTACCCAAGTCTGTTCATTGACTAGCACACTCTGCTCATGATTCAACCATGTCACCTTGTATGGGTTAGTGTGGGGTATCCTTGTGAGTTTTAGCTTCCTAACTGCCTCTTCTGATATGATATTGTCAATTGAGCCCGAATCAACTATCACCTTGCACACTTTACCAAGAATCTTGCATCTCACCCTAAATAATGCTCTCCTATGTTTGGGTTCCTCCTTAACCGGTTGTCTGATCAAAATCTTATTGAACATCAGATTCTCCCCAATTTCTGATTCAATCTGGTCCACATCCGGTGTTTTGTTGCTTGAAGAGTCTTCATGTGCATAAGCAACCCTCTTTCCACTGTTTGATGATGTAGGCGTGTCAAGGCATCTATATGCCGAGTGTCTCAATTATCCACAGTTGTAACACTTCATAGTTGCAAAGTAGGAGTTACCTCTACTGGTACGTCTGCCCCTACTTGGACCACCTTGTGCACCTCTTCCTCTAGAATGTCCTCCGCTAGGATTGGTTTCACTACCATGTTTAGTCAACTTGGCTTCTCATTGGCTTCTCTGCTCACTTGACTTGCTTTGGTAACCACCTCGGTGGTTCATTTTGTCTCTACCTTTGCCTCTACCCTTGCTATTGAAGTCTCCTTTCCTTTTGTTCCTCTCTTCTACCTTGGCAGCAAGTGGATGACACTTCTGGATAGTAGTAGGAGTCCATAGGCTTATCTCCTCTTGAATGTTCCACTTTAGGCCACTTAGATACCTAGCCACCTTAATGGATTCATCTTCTTGGACTTTGGACCTAAGACATAGCTTTTTAAATTCTTTTGTGTAGGAGGTTACATCAAGATCCTTTTGCTTCAATCCTTGTCTCTTCTTATGAAGTTGGACTTCATAATCCTATGGTAAGTAGTTCTCCTTAATCTTACCCACCATAGCCTTCCAATTGGCAATAGTTAGCTTTCCCATACTAACTCTTTCTTCTTGTAGGTACTTCCACCATGTCAAAGCTGCTCCCCTTAATCTTGATTTGGCATCTTTAACCTTCTGAGCCTCTGTCACTCCTTCACACTCAAAGTGGTTTTCCATGCCCTCAATCCATTCCATAACAATGTCTATGTCCATCCTTCCACTGAAATGTGGCAATCCTTCAAAAGCCTTGGTGTTCAAAGCCTTAATAGCCTTTACAAATGGTTCTTCATTGAACAAGGGATTTGGTTCAGGGATGATGTCATCTATGTCTATAGTCTTCTTTCCTTTACCCTTGGTGTCTTCATCCCAAGGTCCTTGTGTCCTCTGATCCACCACTTCCTATAGTTTATCCCTCATCTCACTCACAGCTTCTTCAAGGAGTCTATTTTTCTCCTTCTGTTCTTCCACAACTCTAGCCAGCTCTGCATTAGTAACCATTCTGCTCTCCCCTACTGATTCACCAGTATATAGAGACATACACAATCCAACAAGTCTTTTACTTGCTCTGATACCAATCTGATGGGATGGAGTTTGGGATAGACTAGCCTAGCCTATGCTCTTGGATCCTTTCCTTGGATCACCTGGTGTTCTCTACACACCCTAGGGTCTCTAGGACTTCCCTTTTCTTGAGGAATCCCTTGACCATGCCCAATCCACCCACTAATGAGTTGCAATACTGCTCCTAAGGTCTCACCTACTCATGAGACTCAAAACCCTTTACTATGGCTAATAAGGGCTAGGCTTATTCCACACCTTCCAAGGTCTTAGCAAGGTTGTATCAAGTCTTTTTCATGGTATTTCCACCCATTCATGTGCCCCCAAGAGGTTTCAAGATTCTAACCCCTTACCGATTTCACAAATTTGGGTTTTTGCCTTCAAATAGGGCTATAAGGATTAGGACCAATTAGGCCTCCTAACCGGTCTTTTAGGGCTCCCTCTCTCAAAAAATGCACAAACAACCCAATCTCCCAAAAAGGACTGCCATTCATTTGGCAAGGACTCAAGGATTTTCTATGTTTTAGACCTCCAAGTGTCCGTACACTATCCTAGGTAGATTTTTAAGGTTTTCAAGGGTTTTTGTGAGGGTTTTTAGGGTCTGCCTGGGTCACAGTGAAGGTTTTGTGTTTTAGCCACCTTGTTTGGATTTGTGGAGGATCCTCCTTCACACCAGTGATGCTTCACACACTCCTATACATCTCCTCCAAAGGGTGCACTCTCCTCTGACCAACCTTGCTCTCCAAGACCTCTGCAATTTGACCTCTCCTAACCGAGCACTGTCCAGTATTGCCTAGGAGTGGGTCTTTGCTTGGCCTCCTTGCATTTCCAAGGGCACTTCTTGCATGGGATTATGGTATAGGGTCTTCACTCTCATTCCCCATGGTTTCATGGTGATTCCACAACGGGGAACGATGTTAAGACTTCATTTGCACAAACCAGTCCAAAACTGGACAGTGAGACTGCAAATTACAACCTATTTACAAACACACTCAACTGGTAAACAAAAATCTAAAATAATCACTCACAATGAAATTATTTACACCATAGAAGACATTTCACACAGTTTTGCATGTAGTTCAATCCTTTTACTTGTCCGGTAACTTCATACAATCTGACTGGTAACCAACAAATAGTCACAGTCAAGCTTTTCTTGTTTGGGCCTTACAATCTCTGACATCCAACCCATGCAATTAGGGTTTGCAATTACTTATACCACCTTTTCCTTGGTATGTGTGCTCATATTAGGGTTGTCCACGCCAAACTAAGGATTTTGGCCTCTTGGTGGAAAAGTTGCTTGACAACTTTTAAAAGTTGTCATGCAACTTTTGCAACTTTTGAGTAACTTTCCCAATTTTGCTCTTCATGACTTCTAGACCCACAATGGGCCAACCTAAGGACACCACCATGTTATGAAGGACCCCTAAACACTACAAGGACACACATACCATCTATTTTCAAGAAAAACACAATCTTGACTAATGACCCCTAAGATCTCCTCTAGGACCCTAACTAGGACCTATGAGCACATGGCTCATTATTTTATATACAATGGATTCATAAGAAGCATAGTACCAACAAAACAAAAAGGAGGGAGAGTTTGGAAGGGTGCTCTTGCACCAAACATCAACACCATTCACAAAAGCAACAAGTAGTGTATTTATATTGATATGAATGATAATGATAAAAGGATTCTTATAGAATGGAAATTATTGAATAAGGTTTGGAAGTCTGATTTGAAGAGTAGAAGAGATAATGTGGTTTGGAGGTTCCCTCCACATGATTGGGTGAAGGTGAACTTTGATGGTGTAGCTAAAGGAAATCCGGGTAATGGTGGTGGGGGAGGAGTTATCAGAAATTCTCATGGATTTTGTGTTGCTTCGATTGCTTCTCCCTTTGGAATTCAAAACAACCATGTTGCAGAAGCTCTGGCAATATTAAAATATCTTCAGCTTGCTTAGGGTTTCAATTTTTTTAAAAAATTAGCTGGAGGGGGATTCCCTTAAGATAATTCAGGTTATTAAAGGTATTAGTTCCCCTTCTTGGAATATCCAAAATATCATTGATAAGGCAAAAAAAATGTTAGATTCTTGTGATAGTGTGGTTATTACCCATACCTTTAGGGAAGGTAATAGGGTAGCCAATTTGTTAGCTAATGAGGGGATCATTTTAGCTGAAGATGCTAATTATATTGGAGAGTCATCATGCAAGAACAAAGTTTGAGAGCAATTATTTAATGACAGAATCAATGGTACATATTAATCTCATCATTACTATAATACCCTAAAAATGGTCATCTAAACCATAGGCCCCTAATCTCGACAATGTCACCAAGGTCCTAACCAAAGGCAATTAAATCAATCTTGAGCACACAATTAATTCCTAAAATCATCAAATGTCACATGGCAAATCAATCACTCAATATTAATTAAATATTTATTTAATTAATTAAATCATTCTAAGTAAATCATTTTAAACAATTATCTTATTTATTTTAATTAAATATCCTAGCATATTTAATTAAATAAATCAATTTGCCATTAAATCATCAAAAAGAGGAATTAATTTCATTAAATAAATCAAATTGCCATAAATCTTCAAAAAAGGAAACAAATCAAGAAAGAGGAATTAATTTAAATCAATTAAATCAATTGAGCACAAATCTTCAAAAATGGAAATAAATCAAAAAAGGAATTAATTGACAAAAAAAGAATTAAAATTTGAGAAAAGAAATCAATTGGAGATATCTTGAAAAAAACAAATTAAAAATTGATAGATAATCTCAAAGAAAAGAATTAAAACAATTAAATATTAAAATTGAATGAAATAGAGAATAAATCAGTTTTTTTTCCAATTTAATCTTAATTTTAGTTCAATTTCCTTTAAATCAGTTTTTCCTTGATTTAATCTTAATTTTAGTTCAATTTCCTTTAAAACTAAGAAAAATATCCAATCACATCAATTCACCTGGATTGTGCTTCCTCTTGGAAAATCTTGACCGCTCATCATCATTTGATCTCAACCGTTGGTTTCTTTATGAATTTTCTATAAATTCAGGCTCATCTCTCATTCAAAGAGAGGCTGGAGAATATATTGTTATTATACTGTTTTTGCTCTAGGATTTCATTGATATATTGCATATTAATTATTTCATATTAATTAAATCATTTAGTTTAATATTGCAAAAATATTGTTAGATTAATATTTCATCCATCTAGCATTCATGATGTTCATATAGATAAAATCCTTCGTCTTGATGTTGTCTAGTCACTGGTATTGCTTATAATCTAAGAGCAATCTTATACTCGCATCTTTTAGAAGGCAATGGGTCGATTTGTTATGGTTTATTTATTCATTGATTATATCTGATTAACCATGCATGTAATGACTTGATTGAAGTGTTGTGTCTTGCAGATACAGATTCTCATACCACTTTTCACACACACATTTTTGGCGCCCACCGTGGGGCTCAAACCCACAACTACAAGATTTATAATGTTTCTTGAACAAATTTAATGTTTGATTTTTATAACTAATAAACATGTGTTAAATTTGCAAATAAAAATCTTTCTTTTTTATTGTTCTTCTATGACAGTCAAAAATGGTCTCGGTTTGGAGAGTATAAATGTTTATTGAACCATTGGATCTTAACCAATTTGTGATATGTTTTGTAAAATCAAGTTTTCTACAAGATCACTGAAGGGATTTTCCTAAATATTTTGGATTTGAAAGTTATTATTGACAGAGTGCAGGACTATCATTTTACTCATTCTTCTATGACAGTCAAAAATGGTCTCGGTTGGAAGAGCATAATGTTTTATTGAACCGTTGGATCTCAACCAAGTTTTGATAGGTTGTTGAAAATGAAGTTTTCTACAGGTTCACCAAGCGGATTTGACAAACTATTTGGGGTTTGAAAGTTATGATTGACAGAGTGAAGGACTGTCATTTTACCTATTCTTCTATGACAGTCAAAAATGGTCTTGGTTCGGAGGGCATAACTTTTTATTGAACCGTTGGATCTAACCCAAATTTTAATATGTTTTGAAAACCCAAGTTTTCCACATTTCCACCAAAGAGATTGTCCAAATGACAGAGTGTAGTACTATCAAAAATTATCATAACTAGGATAGTCATAAAATGGAAATTCTTGTTAGATTAGTTTAATTTACAGTTTACATGATAGAATTTTCTTTTGATGATTTTTTTATTTTATTTTGGCAACTAATTTTGGGCTTTTAATGTTTACAGGATGCTTGTCAAAGAATCTATCAATCAAACATATGCCTGCCAAAGAATCAAGAAGACAATTACTACTGACATATTGGTTTTGCAGGTTGCCTAAGGAGAATCAACTAAACATTGTGTATTCATTTAGTATTTTCTTAGGCACTTAAATTGCTATCTAGTTAAAGAACAAATCTGTCTTTCATGTTTTTAGAAAAATCTAAGAGGTAGGAGAGTATGCTCTTGTCTTTTATAGACAATCAGAAATCTAGACCCTCGAAGTTTTTTTTCTAAGTTTTGAGATTTGTGTACCTTTAGTGGGCCTATCACAGTGGGAAAAAGTAATCACCCTGTGAGAATGACCCAAGTGAGTACACCTAGACCTGAGCATTCCAACTCACTATAATAAATAGGCCTCTAGTGATTAAAGTCTCAGAGGATGGGATTATTTGAGTTTTCTCTTTGAGATCTCTCATATCGAGCATTTTGTAGGGCCTCGCGGTCTCAATCACGTTTACGTGACTACATCTTGTTTCGGTACCTTGTTGGGCTATAGGCCTCAATCATGCTTGCGTGACTTCAAGGGATAATTTAAAACGGAATTCCTGACTAAGAACCATAAGATAGAAACTACCCGATTCACCTCCGAAAGGTTGATAATCTTTGTGCAAGAGAGATAGTAACTCTCCCAAGACACTTTCCATATCGTGCCCCCATTAGCGTTTGGATTCGATTAATACGGCGTTGAGAATCCATTGCGTGAGACTCAGCAGCCGTATTCTGATTAGCTATTGGGTGTGTACCTAAGTCAGCAAGCAAAGGTTTTCTTCTCTAAGCCAACTTCCATAGGGTTAGCGTGCTGTGATTGAATTGTTATATATCTTGCGTGTTTTCTATGTTTTCATCCCTAAAAAAAAACTAAAACTGGAATACCAAAACTGGAGAAAACAACAAACAAAATCAGTGATAAACTCTATCTGTGTCCAAACTGGTCTCTGTTAGTCATTGAAACATCAATCCTTATCAAAAACTAGTAGTCATCAGTCATTGAAACTCTGTCTAACAGAATCTCATCTCTGTCCAATCCTCTGTCATATGAATTCCTGATCTTGTCAGTCAAAATAGTCAAAGTTTCCTAGATCAGTCTACAGCAAGCCTAAAACTGGTTATCATCCTCTTGAGCATAAACAACCTTGATAGTGTACCTCTGCCGTTGCGTTGCACGATTTTGTCGATCATCTTTAAGCTAGTTCAAACGAACATTTTATCAAACCTAAGTCAACTTAGATAACGTCTTACACAGGATAGATCATTCCTGAAACCAGACCAAATCTTAAGTTACTTCTCTTAATTACTACGTTAAACGAACTACTAGCTACAATTTGATCTTGACTTCTGCAACACATCTCGCTCTCGGTCCTGTCGGTTGGAAATGCCTGTTCAAACCAGAAGTTCTCGCAATAAAAAGGACAAAGAAAAAGAAACCCCCTTTTCGACCAAAGACAATCCATTCTTTAAAGAAAACCCCTTTTACAATAAACTGTCCTCATCACAGATACCGTCCTCATCACAAATACCAGTTTATGATATACCAATCTTCGATCAGCCCCCTATCTCCCACCATGTCTGGGGAAAGACAAGAAAGAGAAGCTAATAAACAAAACACTCATGACGACTTCAGCAATCATGCCATTGACAACGATTCATCAACTGAGTCTGAGCTTCCTGAACCTCCTGAAGACGAAGTACATAGATGTCAGAATAATAAAGAATTCCGGAAAATGATGAAGGTCATCATGGCTAGGGAAAAAGAAGACTATTTCCTAGAATTAGCAAAACAAGGTGCCAAACTCCCTACTGGTTATAATGTGGAGGCCCTTGTTACTAAAGAGGAAGAGACACCATGGGGAAAAATGAGCAAACAAATGCAAGCATTACAAACTGCAGTCACAAGAATAGAAAACAAAGATAAAATGCCAAAACAATATTCTTTGGACACAATATGCCCATTCCCATTTGACAAAAACCTTTACATGTCTCCATTTCCTTCACGAGTTGAGATACCAAAATTTGACAAGTATGATGGTACCTCAGATCCTTAAGATCATGTCAAAGAGTTCTGTGCCACTTGTATGGAGTTCATGCACGATCAAACATACCTCATGCGCCTTTTCCCAAGGAGTTTAGGAGGTCAAGCAATGGAATGGTTCACAAGTCTACCCAAAGGGATAAAAACGTTTGAAGAACTAATCCAACTATTTTTACAACAATACTCATACAACATTCGTCATCCAGTCACTATGATAGAGCTTTGCAATACTATACAAAAGACAAGAGAAGCCTTTCTCACTTTCCTCCAATGATGGAGAAAGATGTTCTCTAGATATTCACAGACTATCCCAGATCTTGAGAAAATGGACATCTTCGTCAACAACTTAGTCCCTGAATTGAAATACAGTGTCCAGATGCAAGTGCACCCTTCATTCAACAAAATGGTAGATAACGCCCTCATAATGGAAGATGTACTTATAAAAAAGGGAGATATATCACTTTGGAAAGAAACATCGCAAGGTTCTAGCTCTAAAGAAAAGAGTAAATACTGAAAATATAGGAAAGACAGCAACAAGAACATTGTTAGCGATGGAGTGGTAGATACTATTCAAGCAAAAACAAAATCCACAATATTTAACTTAGCCAGTGGCACACAAGCACTCAAGGCAGTTGAAACTACAACAGAGAATCCCCCAAAGAAAACAAGAGAGTGGTTTAAAGACAAACCTTGGGTCTCAAAGCCTAAGCATGAGTTTACTCCTCTAGATGAGTCATATGAATCGACTTTTAAAACTTTATTGGCAAATAAACTGATAACACTGCTAGACAATTCCCGACCCTATGACCCAGAAATTAGACCCAAATGGTGGAGAGAAAATGAGTACTGTGACTACCATCGGAACAAGGGACATAACATAAACCACTGCATGAAACTCCGACATGAAATACAAGATCTCATTGACGCAGGTAAGATCGTTGTTGGAAATCACGCAACTAATGTTGATCATAAGGCCTTTAAAGATCCCTTACCCACTTATGAACAAGGAGATTCCTCAAAATCCAAGGGAGGAGCTAGAGTCAATTATACTTACACTAACAATGATAATGTGATCAACATGATTGAATCTGTTCAACCTGAATATTGCAATGTGATCATAGTCTAGGATCATCAAAATCAAGCACAAGCTGCTAATGCCATGACTCGTGTTCAAAGGAAGATTTCTCTCCTAGGAGATAGTTCCTCCACTTTTGATCAAACAACATCAAAACTGCCAAATAAACAAACAAACACAATCATGGCCAAATCAAAGCAATTAGTTTCATCATCTTCTCCTGGCTATAGTATTGTTGAACAATTAAAGAGAACCAATGCTCAGATCTCCATTCTAGAACTACTTAATATCTCTTCTACTCATAAAGAAGTCCTAGACAAGGCTCTACTTACCACCAGTGTTCCTAAAGATTTAGACGTAGATCGGTTTCAATCTATGGTAGGTCACCTGATCTCCCCTCATTACCTCATGTTCTCTGAAGAAGATGATAACTCACTGAGTCATCCACATAACCAGCCATTACACATTGAAGCCATGATCCATAAACACCGCATTAAACATGTTTTGATAGATGGAGGCGCTGGGTTGAATATTTGTACTTACAATCTATTAACACAATTGGGATTCTCTGAAAATGTTATTGATCCAACAAAGAAGATAACAATCAAGGCTTATGATGAAGAAGAAAGAACTTCTAAGGGACTGGTATCATTACCAATCAGAGTAGGACCTATGGAGAGAGATATCATTTTTCAAGTCCTGGATCTTCATCTTTCATACAACATCTTACTGGGTAGGCCATGGATTCATGAAATGAAAGCAGTACCATCTATGTACCATCAATGTCTGAAGTTTCCTTATAATGGAGTAGAGGTCAGTATTCCTGCCGATACAAGCTATCCCTGCAATGCATTAACGCAAGGTGCTAATGCTTTTGTTCCTAATAATAGAGTAGCTTCCACAGCTGAAAGTTCAGAATCTCTGCTAAAAGATTTGGAAAAGAAACTGAAAATCACAAACACTAGCATGGATGGTTACAAGATAGAGCCTATACTCTCACTCACGTCTCTTCCTCCATCACCAAGATAGTCAGGAAAACCATCAAAGGGCATGAGGCCACAAACTTCAACTCCAAAAGTCATTTATGATGGCACCTTTATACAGTCCTCTACTTCTCTTGCAGATGAAATAGAAGGGGATGATGTCCTTAAATCACTCTTCAAAGAAGACAGTGCAAATAAAGAAATACGACATTGTGAGATTTCTCCAATGCATGGAATATTCAGGTACTGGTACTCTTGGTAAATGTCAAAAAGGTATTGTTGAACCTATTCAGCTACAAACTAAGTCGACCAATGATAAAGCTGGACTGGGATATGATCCAAGAAATTCATCAGATCAGAAGCACACACCTTGCCATCAATGTAAGTGGAAGAAAAAGGTACTACCTCTAACAACACAAGAAATTAATACTCAACAAACTCAAGAGGAATGTGATGGTGAACAAAAAAGAATTACCCACCCAGGGAAAGGAAATGGATGGTAATCAAGTTCTAGTTGTATCAGCTATGATACCACATGAAGTAGATGCTCCAGAGAATATGAGAGATGAAATATATAGAATTAGAGAATTGTTTGCACCACTGAACATTCCAGTCACATATACTGGCAGACAACAGTTAGATGACTCAGAAACTGATTCAAATGAGAATGAATGGGGTCCAGATCACATCTCAGATACATCTACTACAAAAACACTTGAAGAACTTAGGGATACCGTAGATGACGCACAAGAGCTGATATGCCTAAGAACACAAAAGGAAATAGAAGAAATTAGATTAAAACGACAAGAAGACTATGACCGACAACTGAAGAAAGAAAGGACGCAAGCAAGTCCTTCACTTACCAATTATCCTAATGAGATAGGACAAATCAAGTACGGAATCACACAAGAAGAACTAGAAGCTAGAGCAAGAGAACCAGTCATCAGTCCAGAAGAAGTTGAATGGAACAGACGACAGGGGTTAATAGAATCATCAAAGTCATGTCCACAAGTGTGTCAAATGCAAGCAATCAATGAACCAAATCAAGAAGGAACTTGCAACATCAAGGATGTGGGTGTTTATACTATATATACCTTCACTAAACCACTTGAAGATGAGTCAGCAACTCCATCCTATGACTCTGATAGCTCAGACATGAGCTCTATCTATGACAACAACTATTCAACAACGCATTATGACTACTCTATCATGAATAATGAAATATTGTCTATTGTTATACCACAGTATGTAGCCCAGTATGAAGTACACGACGATGCTAGAAGTAGGTCGGTTGAGTTAGGTCCAATAAATACTAACATGAATGATGATAATCATGTCATAACTCTTCCTGGTCTCGAGACACATACGCAAGGTAGTATTCTGGAACTCGACTAGTCAGTTCGAAACAATGATGATAGTACCATGAACTCCCTTGAGCCTATACCAACCTTATCCTTAATACATCCAGAACTGATTGATAATACTCTTTATAACCAACCCTTGAATGTGCCTACTTTTGCCAATGACTATACACTAGCCTACTATCTCAATGCAGTTGAACCCATGTACTCTTCCACCAGCGAACAAAATGAAAACATGACTGAAGCGAATATCAAGTATCTTAGTCGCAAAAACAAGAAAAATAAGAATAAAAGATCTGATAGCAAAAACCACATTGTGGCGGTGTTAGACTCTAAAAAAGAGAAAATAAAGGACGTACCCAAAGGTGAAAACCTCTATGAGGCACCTAAAGGTGAGGTACTTGATATACTGTCGAGCCACTTCCAGGAGAGATCTTCCATATTGATCAAACCAACTCAGCCAGTGAACATTGGGAGTCAAGAGATATCGCATGTCATTCATTTAGCCCAATCACTGTTAGCAGAAGAGTTAAAAGATTTCACCAATCTATTTTTAGAAAAGAAGATTAACTTTGCATGGACATACTCAGATATGCCAGGACTAGATCCTGATCTCATCATGCATCATCTCTCTATTATACCAGGAGTTAAACCAGTCAAACAAAAACTCTGAAAAATGCATCCTCATGTGGCACTACTAGTCAAGGCTAAACTAGAGAAATTGCTAAAAGCTAGATTTATCAGAGCTATAGACTACGCAGAATGGATATCCAACATAGTACCTGTATCAAAAGTAGACAAATCTATTAGAGTTTGCACAGATTTCAGGGATCTCAACAAGGCATGTCCAAAAGATGATTTTCCATTGCCCAACATTGACATGATAGTAGATATGACTGCTGGATATGAGATGTATTCATTAATGGATGGATTCTCTGGTTACAATCAGATCAAGATAGCACCTGAAGATCAAGAGAAGACAACCTTCACATGTGCATGGGGAACCTTCTGCTAGAATGTTATGCCGTTTGGTCTAAAGAACACAGGAGCAACTTACCAAAGAGCAATAACCACTATTTTCCATGATATGATGCATAAAAACATGGAAGATTATGTAGATGACACCCTGGTAAAAACTATGAAGAGATCTACACACATTCAAGAGCTAGGCCTCATATTAGATCAAATGGAAAGATTCAAGCTCTGCTTAAATCCAAAAAAGTGTGCATTTGGAGTCACATCAGGAAAATTACTTGGTTACATAATTTCAAAAAAGGGAATTGAGGTTGATCCTGAAAAGGTCCAAGCTATAATGGACATGCCTCCACCCAAGAATATCAGTCAGATGAGAAGTCTACAAGGTCATCTTCAGTCCATAAGGCGTTTTATATCTCAGCTAGCTGATAAGGCTCAACCCTTCACGAAGGTATTAAGGACAGGGATTCGATACAACTGGGATAAAGATTGTGAACTACATTTACAACAAATCAAAGAATATCTTTCTAATCCACCCATATTAATGCCACTGATCCTGTACATATCAGCTATAGATACTTCATTGGGGGCACTTCTGGCATAGCAGGATGACAATAAAAAGGAACGAGCTATCTATTACATCAGCCGAACATTGGTGTCATATGAAATGAATTACACTATAATAGAAAAAGCATGCTTAGCATTAGTCTTTGCATCACAAAAATTAAGGCACTATATGTTGGCACATTCTATTAAGTTGGTAGCCAAGATTGATCCACTTAAGTACCTTCTCAGTAACGCAACGCTTACAGGAAGACTGGCCAAATGGGTCATGGTCCTTACAGAATTTGACATTGAATATGTAGAACGTATAGCTATCAAAGGATAGGTTATCACAGACCAACTTGCTGAAGCTCCATTTGAAGATGATCAACCCTTGCATATAGAATTCCCAGATGAATCAATCATGCACCTTACTGAACAATCATGGAAGATGTTCTTTGATGGGTCTTTTACTCAACATGGCTCTGGTGCCGAGATACTATTTATTACTCCCCAGAAATACTCAATTCCAAAAGCTTACAAACTTCTCTTCCCTTGCACAAACAATATTGCAGAGTATGAAGCTTTGGTAAATGGGATCAAGCTGGCCATTGAGTGGAAGATCATGGAATTACACATCTATGGAGATTCTCAACTCATTATCAACCAGATTAATGACCTATATCATATGAAAGATGAGAAACTGATGCCTTACAAGAGGATGGTGGATGACCTCAAGAAATATTTCACCTCCGTATCATTTTAGCAGATACCCAGAACAACAAATAGAGCGGCAGATGCAATGGCCACTTTGGCATCTATACCATAGCTACAAGAGTCTAATTTTCACTTTGAATTCCTAGTGGAAGAGTTACATTACCCTGCCTATGATTCTCCTGAGTCCCAGGTAGTCTGTTCTATTATTGGACATGACTCATCTTGTTATAGCCACATTTACTCTTACCTATGTGACCAAGTTGTCCCTGTCAATCTTTCCTGAAATGAAAAAAGAAACCTAATCCGAAATGCATCACGGTACGTCATCATTGCTAACGACTTATTCAGGCGAGGTTTAGATAATACTTTGCTTAGATGTCTAGAAACTGAGGAGTCCCAATGTGCATTATCCGAAGTTCATGAAGGTGTTTGTGGATCTCATTCGAACGGTCTAAATTTAGTGCAAAAACTACTAAGGGCTAGATACTACTGGCCAGACATGGAGAAGGAAGCCATAAAATTTGCTAAAACCTGTGAAAAGTGTCAGTTACATGGGCACCTTATCCACGCTCCTGCAAGGGATCTTATACCATTTGTAACGCATTGGCCCTTCTAACAGTGGGCGTTCAATCTAATAGGCCAAATATATCCTGCGTCATCTAATGGACATAAATTTATTATCACTGCCACTGAGTACTTCACTAAGTGGGTAGAAGTAATTCCACTCATCAAGGCAATAGGAAAACAAGTAGCTCTATTTATTCTTAACTATATCATCTACAGGTATGGTATACCTTCATCAATTATAATAGACAATGGAGGATAGTTTAAGAACAAAGATCTAGATGAACTTTGTGAGAAGTTTAAAATCAAACAACACTGGTCCTCATTATATTACCCTCAAGGTAATGGACAAGCAAAGGCATCTAACAAAAACCTACTGACTATCTTGCACAGAACAGTGAACAAATCTGGGAAGGATTGGCATCTGCAGCTCAATCCTGCACTGTGGGCTTATAGAACAAGTATCAGAACACCTACTAGGGCTACACCTTTTTCTTTGGTGTATGGGTCTGAAGCAGTATTACCCATTGAAGTAGAAATACCATCTCTAAGAGTTTCCTTGCAAGGTCTTGTTACTGATGAAGACTATAGAATATCTAGATTGCAAGAGCTTGAATTGCTGGATGAGCGTTGGCAAGTGGAATTTGATCATCTCAGAGTGTATCAAAAGAGAATGTCTAGAGGATATAACAAGAAAGTTCGACACCGATAATTTCAGGTTGGTGACTTAGTTCTCAGAGAGAATCCTAAAAATCAACAGTTTTGAGATAACAAAGGGAAGTTTGAACCCAACTGGTTGGGTCCCTATATCATCACTGCAACTTTCGGCTCTGGTGCCTATCAATTCTCAACATCGAAAGGAGAACAACTCTGTGAACCGATTAACACCATCCATCTGAATAAATTCTTCACCTAGATATTCTTTGTTCCAGCAGCTTTTACAACGGAAAATGTCCTGAAGAAATCATAAAAATCAGAAAATGTCCTGAAGAAATCCTAAAAATCAGAAAATGTCCTGAAGAAATCATAAAAATCAGAAAATGTCTTGAAGAAATCATAAAAATCAGAAAAAGTCCTGAAGAAATTCAAAAAAAAAAAGAAAAAGAAAAACAGAAGAAAAAAAAAAGGAAAAAAGAGAGAAAATGCCCTAGTGAAAACCTGGTAAATAGGCACCTTGGTAAAAAAAAAAATGAATCTCTGCCAAGCAGGTGAAAACCTAGTAAACAGGCACCTCTTGTACTCAAGTGCTCCATCTATCAACGCAATGTTGGCATTCTTGCTTTCTTGCATATTTTCTTTTGCTTGTACATATTTCAGTCACTTTTGTGACATCCTGGTTCGTTGGAACCCTCATGGCTTGAAATTGATCAATGTCCTAGTCTTAGGTAATCCACAGAGCACATTATATGTCCTAAGCAGTATCAACCAAGTCAACCTTACGTTAGTGAAACCTGGTCATCCACTCCGAGTCAGTTACTTGTCTCCTGACTACTGAAGAGTTTTATCACTGAATTAACAAGCAAAACAACATAACGGAAAACAATCACTAAATAGTTTGAGCTATGCATGGAAATTTTCTTTGTGTGCCATCTTCTATATTGGTTTTCGATTATTATTCCCTCTGAGTAACTCGAGGAAGTCTACCTTGACTAAGAGGAGCAAGGATTGGGGGCATAATATTTTCTTTGTTTTTTGCTTGTAGGAATGATCCCAATGATCTGGAAACATCTAAATTAGCTGGGTGTCTGTGATAAGAGCCTTCACATCAAGGTGGAATTGCTCCACATACCTCGACTCCACTTATTTGAATGTTACAGGGAGGTTCCCATCATTCCTTTGTTCGTTTTGAGGGAATTTCTTCATTGTGCAATCTGGGTCCATGCGTAATTTGTCCAAGGATATGAATGAAAAAAGGGTCATTGCGGACAAGATAATTAATATTGCACATGAAAAGAAATGAACTCTATTTTGCCTGCTATAATTGTAAACTGCTCAAAGATGACAATTAAGCTTTTCAAAGTCCAGTGGCTAGGTTTAGGTTGCATCTCATTTTGCATTTCATTCTGCATTTTGTGAATTTGGAGTGATTTCGGTATAGTAACAATGCTTCCTCTTTGTCTACTGAATGAGAGTTGGAGCGTCATCATTTCTTCGCTAAGTGGTCTCTTTTCATCATTTCTCTGATCGAGTACTTGTGTTTTGAGATGTTTAGCTGCATACATAAGCATATTATATAGATTCATACATTCACTATCATTCATTTGCATTCATCTTATTGCATAGAAAAATGAAAAAATTTGCATTACTCATTCTCCTTACTCATTTGCATATGAAAAGAAACAAAAATAGACATCCATGATCATTTGCATTGCATACATTCATGCTGAAAAGAAATGCATACATATAGAATAAAGCATATAGAACAACATCTCATAATCCATCAACACAAGTACGATGAAATCAAATCATGAGCTTGTAAATCGGCTGTCCTGAGTCCATTTTCGGGATCGAAATTGAAAATCGAGATCATTTTGCTAGTCAATTTCAAAATATGGACCACTTATGCTTTTCATCAAAAGTTCATTCTCTTCTAATTGCGCTCAATTTCTCGTTAATCAACACTGAATCTCAATTTAATTTCTACAAATCAACTTTGCGCTCAATTTCTCGCTAAAATTTCAAAAATTCCTTTGAATCATTTGTGCTCAAAACAACTTATCATCGCTCAAAATTGTCTATAATCATCATGAACCCTCGCTATCTTTCGATTTCGCTCCCGAGGGGGCATACTCATGACCTTATGACCTCACATTCTTCAATGTCGAGAAAATTTTTAAATCTTCATCAAAAGTCAAGAAAAAATCTTTTCAACTAAAGAAAATCAAATAAGACCTCATCGTTAGGGGCATCTCAACTTCATCACTTTATATCAAGTCGAGATCTCTCGATCATCTAAATCAAATCAATCTCTAGGGGCATATCAGTTTCATCGCTTCATATCAAGCTGATATTTGTCTTTTATCTGAATCAAACTCTTTACGTTAATCAGTTCCATCGCTTTTCATCAAGCTAATTTTTCATTTAAACTCAATCAAGGGTTTAAAGAGTATCTTCGATCATGCTAAATCTAAACAGGTGTTACATTTTATTCATTTCTTGATCAAGCTGAATAGTTTATCTTCATCGTATCTTGATCAATCAAGTTCAAGATCGATTTTTATCATCACTCACTGTATCTAAGTTCAATCAAGTTCTAGATCAGTAAGATTTGCTTCTTGATCAATCAAGTTCAAGTTCGGTATCTTTTGTTTTCTATCGTTCCCAAGTTCAATCAAGTTCCGAAACGGTATCACGTTAATCAGACTTTATTTAGCTTTGTCACTTCGAATCAAACTAAACACCTCACTTTTTTATGTAGTTCGTGATCAATCAAGTTCAAAACTGACATCTCCTAGACATCAACTATTCTTTGAACCAACGCGCTGCTCGCACATTAATTCAAAGACGGGCAAATGTAATACCCTAAAAATGGTCATCTCAACCATAGGCCCCTAATCTCGACAACGTCACCAAGGTCCTAACCAAAGGCAATTAAATCAATCTTGAGCACACAATTAATTCCTAAAATCATCAAATGTCACATGGCAAATCAATCACTCAATATTAATTAAATATTTATTTAATTAATTAAATCATTTTAAACAATTATCTTATTTATTTTAATTAAATATCCTAGCATATTTAATTAAATAAATCAATTTGCCATTAAATCATCAAAAAGAGGAATTAATTTAATTAAATAAATCAAATTGCCATAAATCTTCAAAAAAGGAAACAAATCAAGAAAGAGGAATTAATTTAAATCAATTAAATCAATTGAGCACAAATCTTCAAAAATTTAAATAAATCAAAAAAAGAATTAATTGACAAAAAAAGAATTAAAATTTGAGAAAAGAAATCAATTGGAGATATCTTGAAAAAAACAAATTAAAAATTGATAGATAATCTCAAAGAAAAGAATTAAAACAATTAAATAATAAAATTGAATGAAATAGAGAACAAATCAGTTTTTTTCCGATTTAATCTTAATTTTAGTTCAATTTCCTTTAAAACTGAGAAAAATATCCAATCACATCAATTCACCTGGATTGTGCTTCCTCTTGGAAAATCTTGACCGCTCATCATCATTTGATCTCAACCGTTGGTTTCTTTTTGAATTTTTTATAAATTCAGGCCCATCTCTCATTCAAAGAGAGGTTGGAGAATATATTGTTATTATACTATTTTTGCTCTAGGATTTCATTGATATATTGCATATTAATTATTTCATATTAATTAAATCATTTAGTTTAATATTGCAAAAATATTGTTAGATTAATATTGCATCCATCTAGCATTCATGATGTTCATATAGATAAAATCCTTCGTCTTGATGTTGTCTAGTCACTGGTATTGCTTATAATCTAAGAGCAATCTTATACTCGCATCTTTTAGAAGGCAATGGGTCGATTTGTTATGGTTTATTTATTCATTGATTATATCTGATTAACCATGCATGTAATGACTTGATTGAAGTGTTGTGTCTTGCAGATACAGATTCTCATACCACTTTTCACACATACAATTACCATTTTTGGTTCGGACTTCAATGATAGAGTTTGGAGTGAGGCGGATTGTCAGATGGTGACCTGTCTCAGGCATCACATTAATGAGTATAGGTGTGAAAGGCCTTATCATATTAAGTACTGGGTTAATTTGCATGTTTTAAAGGGCTACTTGAAAAACAAGATAATTACCTTGGTTTTCAATTCCAACTTCTCTGTTCTTTAGAATTTGGTTAGTTTGTGCTCCCCTAAGGGTTTTGATTTGAACTACTTCTACATTATGGGCAGAAATCTCAACCGTAATGATCCCACCAGCTATGATAGTTGGAAGGGTGAAAGGGAAATTTGGAGAAGGCTCCATAAAAATGACTTCATTGATTATATGGAGAAATTGCATGGGAGCAAGAAGCCTGTTTCCCATGGTTTTGCCAAGGGTTGGAAAAATAACAAAGTTACTCTATTTGGTCAGACCTGGAGAGTGGATGAAGATTTGGTGGCCGAGGTGACTGGTTTGCAGAAGGACGAGATCAAGTTTTATAGAGATCGTAAGTTCTCGGTGAAAGCCATAATAAATTTCCCCAAAAACAAAGAAGAAAGGGCTCGCCTTGCGAAAAAGGATAATATTTCCTATTATCTCCCTAACCAGGTAAACTCCTTTTGGCAGAAAATGTTGAAAGTGTTAATGGAGTATCATATTGTTGATGGTAGGTTCTCAAAAGTCTATAATTATCACTTTTTATCCTTAATCACATTTGCCATGGTTCGAAGATATCTCTTCCCTTATATCTGCCCTCCTCCCTTAATGATAGTCTGGCTAACCATGCTAAGAAACCCAATTCCTACCCCATTACCCACCAAGGTCTTATTCTGTTAATTTATGAGTATCTTAAGGATAAAGTTAAGGCCAATAAGGATGATCCACTTGTGGAGAGTGCCATATCTCTGAGGATGATGATAGTTCTGAGTCTAGTGAGGATTCTACCAATCCTCCCCCTAAAAAAGAAATCGAGGGTTAGTAAGAAAGTTGAAGAAGATGTTGAAGAGACGGCTGATCCTGAGCAGGAGCAGGAGAAGGAGCTAGAAAAGGAGGCAAAGCATGAGAAGGAGAAGGAGGTGGAGGGTGAGAAAGGAGACAAGGATAATGAGCAAGGTAAAGAGGATTTTGATGAGTTAGAGGAGAAGGAGAGTCCCTATGATACGGACAATAGGGATGAGGTTCAGAATAATATGGAGGAGGACAACCCTAGGCCCGAGGATTCTGCTCAGGACATGGAGGATGCAGATACTATTCTAAATGCTGTTAGAAAAAGCTCTCTGGAAATGTTTAATTTCCAGAAGTGGGTGGTTGATAATATTACCAACATTCAGAAAAAATAGAGAGAGCTGGAGCTCAAAATTGAAAATGTGGTTAAGGATATTAATGATAAAGGAAAAGAGGAAAATTATGAGGATAATAGTGAAGTAGAGGATGAAAAAGAAATTCCTGACTATTCAGAGGGTGAGATCATAAAGGGAAGCACCTAGAGGATGTGGTGAGGACTCTCAAAGAAAAGGGTGAGTCTGATTATGAACTGATAAACAACAGGGTTCAAAAAACCGAGAGTGCTATGAGGAAAATCATGGAGCATAGCTTGGCTATTGTGAAGGTGACTTCCCAAAATATGAATGTGTTGGTTTCCTGTCAGGAGAAGGATAAGAAGAACAAATATACTATGATTGTTGATGATGAGTCGTGTTCCAGCTCTGTCCAACATTCTTCCAGATGCAGAACTAGGCAAAATGCTAAAGAGTTGGAGTTGAAGACTAAAGGTAATCAATAGGTGCAGGAAAGCAAAGACCTTAAAGAGGCAGAAAATGCAATGATGATGCTTGTCAAGGATGCTGAGGAGACCATAAAGATTTTCACCTAGATGTTCTAGTTTTGTTTTAGGTGTGCCAGTAGCTCACTGGTCTTTTGTTGTACTTTTCTTTGGTTGCTGTCTTTTGTGCTGATCTTTTGAAGCCTTTCTTTCTTCATTATGTCCTTTCTTGCTTCTCTAATGCTTTTCTTTATGATATGTAAGTGGGTTTCGGGTCCCTTAAAACCTATTTTTCCTTAATCAAAAACAATATTACAACAATATCAACAATATCATTACCGGTTAATTGACATCAATGACAACATAACATATCATTAATGCAATCTTCATGCAAATGCCAACAGTCTCCCCCTTTGGCATTAATGGCAATAGAAATATCAATACCATTGATTGCTGCGTGATTGTGAATAGGAATCTTGGCTTACATTACCAAGTATTCACCATGCTCGAATCCTATCTTCAGCTTGTTGCTGGTTCTCCTTCCCATAATCACATAATTCTTCTGCCCCTTTGACAACAATACCAAATTGAAAGTAAAACATGTAATGTCAAATTTCACTGTGCATCATCAACAATCCGTAGCTTGATGCTCCCCCTATGTAATAAATCCACTTCTACACCAATCCTTCTGTAAAATTATGCAAGTAGCTCTAGGACTGATGTAATCTGCATCATACTTAACTGACTTCTTGAAGAGGGACAACCCCTAGCTGACTTCTAAGATAATCAGAAGTAGTCTTAGGTAGAGGTTTAGTAAAAATATCTGCAAGATGCTCCTTGGTAGAAACATGCTCTAAGATCACATCTTTACTCTATACTTTTTACCTCAAGAAATGATACTTCAATTAAATATGTTTGGTTTGTGCGTGCAAAATAGGGTTCTTGGAAATATTTATAGGTTCTAAAATCTTCATCTTAAAACCTTCCAAAATGTGCCTCATCCTTATAGCCTATGTACAATTCATGTAAGCTGCAACATACTTAGCTTCAACAGTAGATTGTGAAGTACAACTCTTCTTTTTACTACTCCATGAAACAAGTCTTCCTCCAAAAAACAATGCTCCACCGGTTGTGATTTTCCAGTCATCAACATTTCCTGCCAAATCTGCATATGTGTATACCTTCAAGTCAAAGTTTGCTCCATATGGATACCATAACCCATAATCAACGGTACCCATCAAATATCTAAAAATTATTTTGGTTGCTATCATATGTGTTTCCTTAGGATTCTTCTGGAATCTGGCAACTATACCAACTACATGAGCTATATCCAGTCTGGTGTGAACAACATAGTGCAATTTTCCAATCATTGACCTGTATTCCTTCTCATCAACAGATTTGGACTCATCTTCCTTAGACAACTTACAACTTGTAGCCATTGGTGTCCCAACTGGTTTACAGTCACTCATGCCAAATGTCTTCAAGACCTCTTTCACATACTTAGATTGTGTAATGAAAATACCATTCTTCATTTGTTGTATTTGCAAGCCTATGAAATTTTTTATTTCTCCCACTAAAGACATTTCAAACTCATTTTTCATTTCATCTACAAAACTATTGCTCATGTAATCATTACCTCCAAATATGATATCATCAACAAATACTTCGCTGACAAGTATTTTATCTCCTTCAGATTTGAGATATATGTTACTATCATCACTAGTTCTCAGAAAGCCTATCTTCATCAGATGTGTATGAAACCTTTTATACCATGCTCTCAGTGCTTTATTTAATCCATATAAATCTTTATGCAATCTGCATACCATGTCTTTCTTATCAGTCAAAGCATAACCATCTGGTTGTTCAATGTATACTACTTCTTCTAGTATCCCATTCAAAAATGCTGACTTAACATCCATCTGGTATACCCTGAATTTCTTATGTGCTGCAAATGCAAGTAAAGTTCTGACACCTTCTAGTCTTTCCACCGGTGCAAAATTCTCACCATAGTCTTCTCCTTCCTCTTGTGCATAACCTTTGCAAACCAACCTAGCTTTGTTGTGACCTACAACACCATGTTCATTCAACTTTTTGCTGAATACCCACTTAGTACCTATCACATTTTTATTTACTTGTCAGGGTACTAGGGTCCATGTGTTGTTCTTCTCAATTTGATCTAATTCTTCCTCCATAGATTTAACCCAATGATCATTACCAAATGCTTCCTTAGCAGTTCTTGGTTCAATGGTGGAGATCATGCAATAATTCTCTTTGATTCTTCTTCTGGTTAGTACTCCAACATCCTTATCCCCAATAATCTATTCAAGATTGTGATTGTGAGGCCCTACCCTGACTCATCCTAGCTTTTCAATATTTTTCGTGATTGAGACTATTATGGACGTTTTATTTATTGCAATATGGAATTAGAACTTATAGGACTTCATGATTTGGGATAAACAATGATATGTGTGGATGCTTTATTTATATGCTTTATGGTATAGAACTCTATATTATTCTAGAATAGATGGATTTGAGGTAATATATGTTATTATTGAAATTTGCAGGACTTTACTTTGATGATAGAAATAGGATGCATGTTTTAATGTATGGATCAAATTATGAGAATTGTGATAATTGTTATGTGGAGTTATTTGGATGAAAGATGTATTGATTTATAAATGTATATTGTATGCAGTATTTGATGTGCATTATTATTCATGTGTTTTATATTATATGAGATTATTTGGAAGTACTAATGTGTAAATTGAGATGCATAGGAATTATCCATGTGACCATGGAAATATTATGGAGAACCAAACCTAGACCTATGTATGTTTGTAAAGCCAGGGTTTGTCTATTTGGAGAGACAACACCCCGTTTGTATCGTATTTTATTTTGTGAAAGTAAATATGCATGTGTGTTAAATTGAATTTAATTATTTTGTGTAAATCCAACAAGAGACAAATTTTATGTGTAATTTTGTAAAAGTATTTTTATTGTGTCACTTGACACATGTATGGAATTATGTTTTGATTTTTGAATTGTCTCTTGAAGGGAGTTGTTTAACTATTGCTTTATCAATAATTTAATGTGGTTTTATATTTTCCTTGAGTAGAAAATCTTTGGGGTGGTCAACTTTAGTTTGACCCGAAAATTAACATCAGATGGGTTTAAAAGGGGTTAAATGGACTCTTAGGGGTAGTTTAAAGATGTTTCCTAAAGCCCATAAGGTATAACTATGAGTTAGGAGTGTTTTTAGGCATGTGCCAACTCACAGATGACTGTTTAGTCACTTCAAAAATTGGATTTTCTAAGATGTGCGAAAATTCAAAATTAGAAAGTTCCATCTAGGTTGGATAACCTTCCCTTTTGGATGAGAAATCCTTTTGGATCGCTTTCTTCCTTTTTCCTTTTCTTTTTGGATCTTTTTCTTATTTTTCTTGTTTTTTTTCCTTTTTCAATTTTAGAAACCTGTAAGAATTCTCACTGAAGTCTATATAGGCAAGAATGAGAGATTTGGTGGGTAATCACCCACTCTCCATTTTTGGAGACTATGCAGTTCTGAAAATAATAGATTTGGTTTAGAAAATTTGGCTAATGGTAGAGAAAAAGATTGTGGAATTGGGCAGCTCATCCTCAAAATTCTAGCATACCTTTGGGCAGTTGAAGGTTGGTTAAATTTCTCTTGCTATGTTTTTATGTGCATGTTTATATTGAAAAGATTGTTTGGATGTGGAAGTTGAATTTCTAGTGTTTTCCTTTGTGAAAATTATTTTGTGAAATATCTTTATATCTTGTATGCTTTCTGTGTTTTGGGAGTTACCAAGGCCTCCTACTCTGGGAGAGAGGATGGTCTTGTGGGTGGTAGAAGTTTGACAGCCCTCGAGTGAGAGGATCTCATTATGAGAGTGATCTTAAGGGATCTCTTTGTGACCCTTGCTGCATGGCTTGTTTATGCATATGGGGGCCATAAGGAGGGAAATAAGACATGAATGCCTTGGGGGGCATAATGATGAAGGGGTTGTTATACTTATGATTTGTTTGGATGCCATGAGGTGGCTTTGTGTTTTGCCATATTTGCAGTCTCCTCAGGGTACTTGGTCCACTACCACCCTTGAAATGACATCACAATGTGTGGTGCAGTGTAGACTTGGTTGGGAATGTGTTGATGTTTGTTTTCCCCTGCTTTTGTGTTTGCATGTGTGTAACCTGTCTAGGGCTTGGTTCTCCAAGCTCAGGGGTGGCTACTAGTTAGCCTAGGTTGGGAGGTGAGCACTCCATGGTCATAGCCTTTGATTTATTTGCAGGAAACTTGCTTGGAAAGAAAAGAAAAGGGACAAGCTAGGAGTTTCTGTTTTTGTTCTTGATTTGTAGAAAAGAGATGCTATATTCAGTTGCATGTTGCATTTATCGAAAAGAATGTATTAATTATTTTAAAGTTTCTTTTTTCTAGAAAAGAAAGACTAGATGGGTGTTTTCACCACTTGTAATGTTGAAATATTGTATTCTTAATAAGTCCTAAAGAAAATCTTCTTTCCACTAAGTTATTATGGGAAAAGCTGAAATGTTTATTTTGAGTTGAGTTACCTATAGTACTGGAACAATAATTATTGTAAATCATGTTATTCTGAAAATAAAAATTAGAGTATAAGGTTAAATAGATTTAACATGCAAATCTCTATAGTTAATTTTAATGATTTTTGGATTAATAAAGTAGCTGGTTTAATTTATTTAAATCTGTTTTCTTTTATTTACATTAAAGCCTAAATTTAATATAGTTGTTGTTTTAGGATTAGTTAAATCTGTTATTTTCTTTTATTGCAGAAAATAAAACTTCAGCTAAATAGTTTATCTCTGATTTCTTTTGTAAATTAATGTTTTTTTTTTTTAAATACAAAGGATTAAATCTGGTTATTTTTAGAAAAATCTGATAAGAAGATCAAAAAAATATTGGTACCTAATGCTTAGTTGAAATAATCCTAAAATTTGAAATATAGCCTTATAAATAAATATATACATATATGTATGTATATATATTTATTTATATTTGTTTTTTTTTGAGAAATATCTATGTTTTTAGTGTAATGGTGATTATTTATATATATATATATATATATATATATATATATATATATATATATATATATATAATTATTAAATTTATATATTTTTATTAAAAAATTATATTTTAATTTTCATTTAAAAAAAAACATATTAAAATTTTTATTTTAAAAAAAATTAAAAAAAAAAATGTGTTTTGGCGTGGGCTCGGCCCCTGCGGATTCTCCTGGAGGGTGGCCTCTCCGCACAGTGGGCGCAGGCTCCCCAGTGGCGGCCGCAGCCATCACTGTGGGCCGCAACCCACAGTGGAAGGCCTCGGCCTCCACTGTGGGTGGCGACCCACAGTGACGGCGCCACCATCCCTGTGGAGAGCAAGCCTCAGCCCCTGCCACTCTCCCAAACTTGCCTCCGCCTCTCCTTGCCGTGAGCCCTGTGCACATTCGCCATGGCCGCTTCCATGAGCTCGCCTTGCAACAAAAAAAAAAGAACAAAAAAATATAAAACCCTAGCCCGGGTAGGGCTAGGGTAGTTAATAGGAAAATAAAGATAATAAAAAAAAAGGGTTAGACTTATAATATGTATATAGGATAGGGTTTGCATGGAGGTGTAGTAAATTTGAAACTAATATATATATATATATATATGTTTTTTTTTAAGAAAAAAAACATATAGAGAATGAATATCTATGAAGATAAGGCAACTTTTAAAATTAAATAGTTTATTAAGTGTTTTTTTATATATATGTGTTTTTTTTAGGTCAAGAGGACAAATATTGTTTTTAATTAAACTTTGGGAATTTTAAAAGAATAATGCTAGAATTAAATTATTTTACTTGGATATAGGTTTATGGAATTATTCTTTATGGGACATGTGTCATTTTTAATTGATCTTTTAGACAAATTTAGTTTAAACACTTTTTAATTATTAATAATATTAAACATAGACGTTTGGTAGCTAAGTGTTAAGACTAATTTTATTGAGATTCTAAAAGCTATTTATGACTATTGGAAATTTATATTACCCTTGTCGATCAATTTAGATCTTTGGATTTAAATTTAATCTATTGGATTAAGTTGAAGAGATAAAATAATAATTAATTTGGTATTACGCTTTTGATTTAAATAATCAATTGTTTACTTGTGTTATTGGAATAAAGTTAACTCTAAACTTAGTTAAGACAAAACATGTAGAGTATTTCAAATTAGTTAATTTAATGTTCTAAGTTATGGTTTTTAAAAAGAAAAAATTTATCCCGTTCTTGCCCTGAATTTTGGGCATGACAATTTTGGTATCAAACCCAAGTTTCCACACTAGGAACCTTAATCCACTTACGTTTCGCTTTAGATTATTTAATTCATTTTATTATATTAATTTTTATAAGATATTTAAACTTAATTGATTTAATATTTTTCTAAAAGAAATTAGTTATTTAATTTATTTCATTTTTCCTCTTAAGATGCCTCCGACGACACGACAAGCTCGCAAGTGCGGAAGGGGTCCTAGGCGTGTGCGCATAGCATGTGAAGAGGTAGCTAGGGAGGAATCAATTCCAGAAGAGAACCTAGAAGCACCTCCTGAACAACCAAATGATCCTAACCGAAACCTCTTAGAAGCAATCCAGAACCTAATTGGCATAGTTCAGGAAAGGATTTCAGCAGAGAACCCTCAGGTTAGAAATCGGGACTCTGGGAGTCATAGATCAGTTGAGAGGGAATGAAGTAGGAGCCCAGCTCCTATTCCTGTAGAGAGTCGGGGTGGAAATGAGCCAGAGTCTATGCACATACCACGACCACCTCCAGGGGTGGAGCCAATTTATTTTGAGAGAGCTCGTCGAGATCCAGGGGATATTATCAGGGAGTCATGCATCTCCAGCCACCATCTTTTGGGGGCTCTACCGACAGGGTAGAGGCTGAGGCATGGCTTTTGAGCCTTGAGAGGTGCTTTGCATTGCGCTCTTATGAGAGCAACCTAAAAGCACATGTCGTAGTCCATCTGCTGAGAGAAATGACCTCCAAATGGTGGAGACAGGAAGAGTACAAATGCGGATTAGTTCTTGATACTCTCACTTGGGAGATATTCACAGAGAGGTTCTGGGAGAGGTACCTATCAAAACATTTCAGACAGCATTAGATAGATGAGTTTCACAACCTCCAACAAAAGGGCTTATCAGTAACCCAATATGAGAGCAAATTCTTTGAGCTCTTGCCTTACGTGGATTATCTAAAGGATGAGAAACTTCTCGTAAACTACTTCATCAGAGGGTTAAATGCCGGTATAGCCGGGTCAGTGAGGATGTCCGCTCCAGAGAGCCTTCGAGTTGCCATGGAGAAGGCACTGATAGCCGAGGAAATTCAGGTCAGACCACAGGACACTAGGGATCGGTTTCAGAACCAAAACCCCACACCTTGGACTTATGGATTCCAGAAACCACATTGGAAGGGAAATAACCAAAACTCACAGGGGTTCTCCAAACCCCCTCCTCCACAACAGACACCACAGAACTAGAGGCAGAAGCCTCCACAGTATCAGCAGGGCACCAAGCCCAAGCAGTGGCAGTCTTAAGGTTAGAGGCGAGATCAAAGAGCGCAGGTGCCTTACACATCTCCGATGAGGACTCAGCAATCCTCCAGGGGTGGGTACATCAGATCCAGCAGGATAGGAGGACAGGCTTTCTCTAGGCCCCAGGGCACCCAGTTTCAGGCACGGGGTGCTTGCTTTACATGTGGAGCCATGGGGCATATGGTGAGGGATTTCCCTCAGGGTCAGATGGCAGGGAATCAGTGGATGGCCACTTTAGAGCCGATAGTTGGTGATATGGGCAGGTCCCATAGAGTATTCGCAGTGGTTGACAACTACCAGGCTAATCATCAGGCCACGATCATCGAGGCTATAGGTATGATCAAAGGTAACAATGTATCTATTTTGTTTGATTCAGGAGCTACTGATTTCTTTATATCTCCATTGGTTGTGGAGCATTGCAGGCTAGTGGCAACTAAACATGGTGTCAGTTGGGAAGTGGAATTAGCTTCAGGGGCTAGAGTGTTAGTGGAATCAGAGGTTAGGGCATGTCAACTGTAGATTGGCAAGACCACCACTTTAGTAGACCTTAGAGTGACACCACTTGGATCTTATGGTATTGTACTTGGCATGGATTGGCTTTATGCCCACAGAGCCAAGATGGATTGCCGCCTGAAAAAGATTGAGTGTGAGGATGATCATGGATCGCCCATAGTTATCACCGAGATTCAGAGACCTGTGTCTCTTCGTATGATCTCCACAATGCAGCTTAAGCGGAGCATGCGAAAGGGATGTTAGCTTTTTGCTATCACTATCAATGACAGAGGAGAAGAGGAAGAAAAGGGAACATCGCTTGATGACCATCCTATCCTTAAGGGATATTCAGATATGTTCCCTTCAGAGCTACCTGGAATGCCGCCCCGTAGAGAGATTGACTTTCATATAGACCTTGTACCAGGGGCCGAGCTAGTTTCTAGAGCACCTTATAGGATGACCACAAATGAGCTTAATGAGCTCAAAATACAGCTTGAGGAACTCCTTGAGAAGGGTCATATTCATCCTAGTGTATCCCCTTGGGGTGCACCAGTCATCTTTGTTAAGAAGAAGGATGGATCTCTCCAATTATGTATGGATTATCGGCAGTTAAATAAAGTAACCATCAAGAACCGATATCCTTTGCCTAGAATTGATGATTTATTCGACCAACTTCAGGGTGCCAAAGTCTTTTCCAAAATTGATCTGAATTCAGGATACCATCAGCTGAGAATAGTGGAAAGTGATATCCACAAGACTGTATTTCGCACTAGATATGGTCACTATGAGTTCACCGTGGTTCCATTCGGTCTTACAAATGCCCCAGCTATTTTTATGAGCCTCATGAATGGGGTATTCCGTACATTTCTGGACCGTTTTGTAATTGTGTTCCTCGATGATATACTGATATATTCTCAGAATGAGAAGGAGCATGAGGAGCACCTGAAACAGGTATTGCAGTGTTTGTGGGATAACCAGTTGTTTGGCAGTTTGTCAAAGTGTGCTTTCTTTCGATCAGAGCTCAAGTACCTTGGGAACGTTATTTCCAGTGATGGGATCTCAGTTGACCCATCAAAGATCAGGGCTATTATGGATTGGCCAGCACCAACCAGTGTGACAGAGGTCAGGAGCTTCATGGGCTTAGCAGGTTATTATCGACGTTTTGTTGAGGGATTCTCCAGAGTCGCACATCCTATTACTTCTCTTCAGTGTAAAGGGAAGAAATTTGAGTGGACAGAGAAGTGCGAGAAGGCCTTTCAGGAACTCAAAAAGGCACTTACTAGTGCTCCTATCCTTGTTGTACCAGATCCCTCAGCTGACTTCATGGTTTATACAGATGCTTCACTAGTGGGTTTAGGGGCAGTTCTTATGCAGGATGGTAGGGCTATAGCTTTCAAGTCTAGGAAACTTAAGACTCATGAACTTAATTATCCTACTCATGACCTTGAGCTCGCAACAGTAGTGCATGCACTTGTGAGGTGGAGACACTTCCTTTTGGGTCATCACTTCGAGCTACATTTAGACCATCAGAGTCTTCAGTACATTTTCACTCAGCCGAACCTTAATGCACGTCAGAGGAGATGGATGGAGTTCTTGTGCGAATATGATTTTGATGTTCAGTACATCAAAGGAAAGGAAAATCTAGTTGCAGATGCTTTGAGTAGGAGACATCATGAGGTTTACACCATATCTATGGGCACAGATTTTAGAGACCGTATACTGCAACATTTTCCAGAGGATGGATGGTATTCAGAGGTTTTTCAGGTGTTATGGTCTCAGGATACTCTAGAGGGGATATATGTGGATTATTCTTTAGAGTCCGATGGACTATTACGCCATAGAGGGCACATCTATGTACCTTCCTCTGGAGGATTGTGAGATTTCATAGTCATGGAGGCTCATAGAGCTCCTTATGTAGCACATCCCAGAGTTAAAAAGTTGCATGCTGACTTGAGGCAGTTATATCATTGGCCAAGAATGTGGCAGCTCATTGCTGAGATAGTAGCTCAATGCCTCGAGTGTCAGAGAGTAAAGGTGGAGCACCGCCATCCAGGGGGGTTGCTCCAGTCTCATGCTATACCAGAGTGGAAGTGGGATACTATATCCATGGATTTCATCATTGGTCTTCCTATGTCTTCTTGTCACCATGATGCCATCTTGGTGACAGTTGACAAGTTGACCAAAGTGGCTCACTTTTCACTAGTTCGGACTACATTCACAGCACCAGCAGTAGCACAAGTGTTCTTGCGAGACATTTTCAAACTTCATGGTGTGCCACACAAGATTATTTCTGACAGAGATTCCCTCTTCACTTCTTCCTTTTGGAAGTCATTATAGGAAGCTATGGGCACTAAGCTCAATTTCAGTACAGCCTATCACCCGGAAATGGATGGTCAGATGGAGAGGGTTAATCAGGTGTTAAAGGATATGCTTCGCATGTACGTCATAGATCATTACACTAGATGGGAAGAGTACCTTCCCTTAGTGGAGTTTGCCTATAACAATGGGCATCACACTTCTTTGGGGATGCCACCCTACCAGGCATTATACGGCAGGCCTTGCAGGACACCGTTGAGTTGGGATCGCATAGAGGACAGAGTTGCTATTGGTCCTGAGATAGTTCGGGATATGGAACAGCAGGTGGATTTGATTAGGCAGTCTCTTAGAGAGGCTCAGGATAGCCAAAATAAATATGTTGATGCGAAGAGGATAGATCGTAGCTACTTGGTTGGAGACAAAGTCTTCTTGAGAGTGCGGCCGCATAAAAGTCCAATCCGTTATGGAAAGGGTTCTAAGCTTGCACCTCGCTTTGTAGGACCATTTGAGATCCTTGAGAGGATAGGACCAGTTGCCTACCATTTAGCATTGCCACCTAGCCTGCCATGCATCCACGATGTGTTTCATGTTTCAATTTTGAGAAAATATGTCTATGATGAGTCTCACATTCTAGATTGGGATGCCTTGCAGGTGGAGTCGGACGGGCAGCTAGCTTTGGAGCCCATTCGCATTTTGGCTCGCCGGACGTTGGCCCTTCGAGGTCGAGAGCTGGACCAGGTTAGGGTCTAGTGGGATTGCTATGGCTTCATGGGAGGATGCAACACACATGAGATCACAATACCCCCACCTTTTTGATGAACTCCAGGAGGAAGTTCATGCCTAGAGGGGGAGGGTGTGAGGCCCTACCCCGACTCATCCTAGCTTTTCAGTATTTTTTGTGATTGAGACTATTATGGATGTTTTATTTATTGCAGTATGGAATTAGAACTTATAGGATTTCATGATTTGGGATAAACAATGATATATGTGGATGCTTTATTTATATGCTTTATGGTATAGAACTCTATATTATTCTAGAATAGATGGATTTGAGGTAATATATGTTATTATTGAAATTTGCAGGACTTTACTTTGATGATAGAAATAGGATGCATGTTTTAATGTATGGATCAAATTATGAGAATTGTGATAATTGTTATGTGGAGTTATTTGGATGAAAGATGTATTGATTTATAAATGTATATTACATGCAGAGTGTTTGATGTGCATTATTATTCATGTGTTTTATATTATATGAGATTATTTGGAAGTACTAATGTGTAAATTGAGATGCACAGGAATTATCCATGTGACCATGGAAATATTATGGAGAACCAAACCTAGACCTATGTATATTCATAAAGCCAGGGTTTGTCTATTTGGAGAGACAACACCCCGTTTGTATCGTATTTTATTTTGTGAAAGTAAATATGCATGTGTGTTAAATTGAATTTAATTATTTTGTGTAAATCCAACAAGAGACAAATTTCATGTGTAATTTTGTAAAAGTATTTTTATTGTGTCGCTTGACACATGTATGGAATTATGTTTTGATTTTTGAATTGTCTCTTGAAGGGAGTTGTTTAACTATTGCTTTATCAATAATTTAATGTGGTTTTATATTTTCCTTGAGTAGAAAATCTTTGGGGTGGTCAACTTTAGTTTGACCCGAAAATTAACATCAGATGGGTTTAAAAGGGGTTAAATGGACTCTTAGGGGTAGTTTAAAGATGTTTCCTAAAGCCCATAAGGTATATCTATGAGTTAGGAGTGTTTTTAGGCATGTGCCAACTCACAGATGACTGTTTAGTCACTTCAAAAATTGGATTTTCTAAGATGTGCGAAAATTCAAAATTAGAAAGTGCCATCTAGGTTGGATAACCTTCCCTTTTGGATAAGAAATCCTTTTGGATTGCTTTCTTCCTTTTTCCTTTTCTTTTTGGATCTTTTTCTTATTTTTCTTGTTTTTTTTTCCTTTTTCAATTTTAGAAACCTGTAAGAATTCTCACTGAAGTCTATATAGGCAAGAATGAGAGATTTGGTGGGTAATCACCCACTCTCCATTTTTGGAGACTATGCAGTTCTGAAAAGAATAGATTTGGTTTAGAAAATTTGGCTAAGGGTAGAGAAAAAGATTGTGGAATTGGGCAGCTCATCCTAAAAATTCTAACATACCTTTGGGCAGTTGAAGGTTGGTTGAATTTCTCTTGCTATGTTTTTATGTGCATGTTTATATTGAAAAGATTGTTTGGATGTGGAAGTTGAATTTCTGGTGTTTTCCTTTGTGAAATATCTTTATATCTTGTATGCTTTCTGTGTTTTGGGAGTTACCAAGGCCTCCTACTCTGGGAGAGAGGATGGTCTTGTGGGTGGTAGCAGTTTGACAGCCCTCGAGTGAGAGGCTCTCATTATGAGAGTGATCTTAAGGGATCTCTTTGTGACCCTTGTTGCATGGCTTGTTTATGCATATGGGAGCCATAAGGAAGGAAATAAGGCATGAATGCCTTGGGGGGCATAAGGATGAAGGGGTTGTTATACTTATGATTTGTTTGGATGCCATGAGGTGGCTTTGTGTTATTCCATATTTGCAGTCTCCTCAGGGTACTTGGTCCACTACCACCCTTGAAAAGACATCACAATGTGTGGTGCAGTGTAGCCTTGGTTGGGAATGTGTTGATGTTTGTTTTCCCCTGTTTTTGTGTTTGCATGTGTGTAACCTGTCTAGGGCTTGGTTCTCCAAGCTCGAGGGTGGCTATTGGTTAGCCTAGGCTGGGAGGTGAGCACTCCCTGGTCATAGCCTTTGATTTATTTGCAAGAAACTTGGTTGGAAAGAAAAGAAAAGGGACAAGCTAGGAGTTGTTGTTTTTGTTCTTGATTTGCAGAAAAGAGATGCTATATTTAGTTGCATATTTGTAAATAAGAGTTGCATGTTGTATTTATCGAAAAGAATGTATTAATTATTTAAAGTTTCTTTTTTGTAGAAAAGAAAGACTAGATGGGTGTTTTTACCACTTGTAATGTTGAAATATTGTATTCTTAATAAGTCCTAAAGAAACTCTTCTTTCCACTAAGTTATTATGGGAAAAGCTGAAATGTTTATTTTGGGTTGAGTTACCTATAGTACTGGAACAATAATTATTGTAAATCATGTTATTCTGAAAATAAAAATTAGAGTATAAGGTTAAATAGATTTAACATGCAAATCTCTATAGTTAATTTTAATGATTTTTGGATTAATAAAGTAGTTGGTTTAATTTATTTAAATCTGTTTTCTTTTATTTACATTAAAGCCTAAATTTAATATAGTTGCTATTTTAGGATTAGTTAAATCTGTTATTTGCTTTTATTGCAGAAAATAAAACTTCAGCTAAATAGTTTATCTTTGATTTCTTTTGTAAATTAATGTTTTTTTTTTTTAAATACAAAGGATTAAATCTGGTTATTTTTAGAAAAATCTGATAAGAAGATCAAAAAAATATTGGTACCTAATGCTTAGTTGAAATAATCCTAAAATTTGAAATATAGCCTTATAAATAAAGATATACATATATGTATGTATATATATTTATTTATATTTGTTTTTTTTTTGAGAAATATCTATGTTTTTAGTGTAATGGTTATTATATAAATATATATAAATATATATAAATATATATATATATATGTAATTATAAAATTTATATTTTTTTATGAAAAAATTATATTTTAATTTTCATTTAAAAAAAAAATGTGTTTTGGTGTGGGCTCGGCCCTTGCGGATTCCCCCACAGGTCGGCCCCTCTGCACAGTGGGCACGGGCTCCCCAGTGGCGGCCACAGCTGCCACTGTGGGCCGCAACCCACAGTGGAAGGCCTCAGCCTCCACCATGGGCGGCGAACCACAGCGACGGCGCCGCCATCCCTGTGGGAAGCAGGCCGCGACCCCCACCACTCTCCCAAACCCGCCTCCGCCTCTCCTTGCCATGAGCCTTGCACACATCCGCCATGGCCACTTCCATGAGCTCGCCCTGCAACAAAAAAAAAAGAACAAAAAAATATAAAACCCTAGCCCGGGTAGGGCTAGGGTAGTTAAGAGGAAAATAAAGATAATAAAAAAAAAGGGTTAGACTTATAATATGTATATAGGATAGGGTTTGCATGGAGGTGTAGTAAATTTGAAACTAATATATATATATATATATATATATATATATATATATATATATATATATATATATGTTTTTTTTAAAGAAAAAAAATATATAGAGAATGAATATCTATGAAGATAAGGCAACTTTTAAAATTAAATAGTTTATTAAGTGTTTTTTTATATATATGTGTTTTTTTTTAGGTCAAGAGGACAAATATTGTTTTTAATTAAACTTTGGGAATTATAAAAGAATAATGCTAGAATTAAATTATTTTACTTGGATATAGGTTTATGGAATTATTCTTTATGTGACATGTGTCATTTTTAATTGATCTTTTAGACAAATTTAGTTTAAACACTTTTTAATTATTAATAATATTAAACATAGATGTTTGCTAGCTAAGTGTTAAGACTAATTTTATTGAGATTCTAAAAGCTATTTATGACTATTGGAAACTTATATTACCCTTGTCGATCAATTTAGATCTTTGGATTTAATTTAATCTATTGGATTAAGTTGAAGAGATAAAATAATAATTAATTTGGTATTACCTTTTTGATTTAAATAATTAACTGTTTACTTGTGTTATTGGAATAAAGTTAACTCTAAACTTAGTTAAGACAAAACATGTAGAGTATTTCAAATTAGTTAATTTAATGTTCTAAGTTATGGTTTTTAAATTTATTTTTTTTATCCCGTTCTTGCCCTAAATTTTGGGCATGACAGTGATTCAGTCTCACATATCTTGGAATAACATGATCATTATCTTCAGGTCTAGCTTCTTCATTATCGTCATCTTCTTCTGAATTTATCTATTCCGGTTGAACTGGTACATCAATATTTGCTTTGCCGGTTTCAGATTTCATAGTTTTTGGTTTCAAAAACAAAATGCAAGGATCTTCATCCTTTTTCTCCAAACTAATTTCCTCTAAAACTTTAGGATATTCATCCACTCGAACATCAAAACTCTCAATAATTCTCTGTGTTGGGTTGTTAAAACACTTGTAGGCCTTACTCTTGGTGGAATAGCCAAGAAATATACCTTCATCACTTTTAGCCTCAAATTTGCTAATATAATCACCTCTCTTAATAAAATATTTTCTTCCAAATATTTTGAAATAACTAACATTAGGTGATCTACCATACCAATATTCATAAGGAGTCTTGTCCTTGCCTCTCTTTACCAAAATCCAGTTCATAGTGTAGACAGTTGTGCTGATAGTTTCTCTCCAAAAAGTTTTTGTTACACCTTCTTGTATCAACATTGTCCTAGTATCTTCAACAACTAACTGGTTGTTTCTCTCTGCAATACCATTCTGCTATGGTGTCCTCGGTGCAGAAAGTTGTCGTTTGATACCATTTTCTTCACAATACCTAGTGAGTTCCTCAAAAGTAAATTCACCGCCTTGATTTGTTGTTAGACACTTTATCTTCTTACCACTCTCCTTATCAACTAAGGCCCTAAATGCCTTGAACTTACCAAAAGCTTCAGTCTTATCCTTCAATAATGTGACCCACATCATCCTTGAGCAATCATTAGTGAAGATCATAAAATATCTGTCACCTTGAATACTTTTTGTCCTTATTGGTCCACAAAGATCTGTATGAACCAAATCTAACAAATGTTCCACTGAAAAAGATGTTCTCTTGAAAGTTGAGGTTGTCATCTTTCCCAACTAACATTCTTTGCATAGAGCATTAACCGGTTTGTCCAACTGAGGCAAACCTCTTACTGTCTTGGACTTACTCACTTTAACTATGTTATCAAATTTTATATGACAAAATCTCCTATGCCAAAGCCAACTATCATCTATCTTTGCAATTAAATAGTTGCTAACTTTAGGATTAAGGTGAAACAAGTTACCTTTAGTTTGCTTCCTAGTTGCAATCAGTTCACCTTTGCAGTCATAGATTTTGTACATACCATTTTTAAAATCCAATGGGTATCCTCTATCATTAAGTTGTGCCACACTCAAAAGATTATTCTTTAGACCTTCAACCCAGTAGACATCATCTGTAGTACTCTTTCCATTAAGAGAAATAGTTCCCTTACCTTTAACCATGTAGGGTGAGTCATTACCAAATCTTACAACTCCGCCATCAAATTCCTTCAAAGAAAGAATTTTTCTCCGATCACCGGTCATGTGATGTGAACAACCATTATCAATGATCCAATCATTAGAGTTATCCATCCTGGATACTAATTCCTTCTGGTCTAATATCTGTCCTTCAATAGCTATAAATACAATGTCTTCATTAGCATCACCATCAGATTGCTCATCAATGATACCACCATCAACAAAAATAAGACAATCAATTTTGCCTTTACCCTTGTACTTCTTGAACTTCTCTTGATTGTGCTCATTATCAGCATTAGGACAATTAGCAGCAATGTGTCCAATCTTGTTGCATACAAAAAATTTCAAAAGGTAATGTAGACATATAAAAATGACCATATTCCTAAATGAATATTTTATGTTCATTTCTCTATTTGATTAAATCCAATTTAATTAAATTATCCACATTCTTCTATTTAATTAAGTAAATTACTCAATTTATTTAAATTAAATTCACTATACCCATTTATTGAATAAATCATTTTATTCAATTAAATCCCCCCTATCCACTTTTAATTAAATTCAAATTTAATTAAATCGTTATCCTAAATTGAATAAATCTAATTTATTTAATTTCCTCAAATTGCAACCAAATTGAATTAAATTATTTCAATTAAATCCTATTATCCCTCCATCCACTTGCAAAATCCCAAACCCCTTTCTAATCCCTTCTAGAATCTTCTAATCGCTTCTAATTAACCTAACCCCTCCTCTAAACTTTGTCACATCCCTAAGCAAAGGGAAGTCACTTCTCAAAACCCTTAAAGTCTTTGATAACCATTAAAGGTTTTCAACCTTCAACCACTAAATGGCTCAAAGTCTTTGATAACCATTGAAGGCTTTCAACCTTCAATCACTTAATTCCCAAAGTCTCCAATAACCATTAATGGTTAACTCAAACCCTCCTACATGGTTAAAACATTTGTTTTGACTCAACCTCTATCTAACCCAAGGGTCTCATCAGGCCTTTAATGCTTTGACCATGATTATCTCTTAATCATTTGCACAAAGGTTTATCCTTGGATTAACTCTTAATCCAGTGGGTAAGCCTAACTTAGACTTGACCCTTAGCCTTTAGATAACCATGAGGTCTTCTCAGGCCTTTAATACCTCCAACCTCTTCTCTTAACCCAACCCTATGTTGACACTTGTCACCATTTCATTGGTTCCAATTGTGCACATGGATCCCCAACTTTCAAACTCAACCATTGATTAAACCATTCAATCTTGACCATCCATTGCCCTGCTTATGCTATAAATAGAGCTCTCATTCCTCCATTCACAACAATCATCTTTCAAATTTGAAGCATTACACTTATGCTCAAATTCTTTCAAGCTTTCTCATTTCATATATGCTCCTCATTTAGCCTCTTTTAGATCAGGAATTAGACTAATATGCATGTTTAGAATAATTTCTTTATCATTTTAGCTCAATCATAGATTAAATATAGTATACTAGGATAGTATTCATACTAATCTTGTCATCTTATCATATAGTTTATTGCATTTCTAGAATCATACATAGCTTAACACATCTCATTCTAAAAACTATCAGTGCATCCCTCGTTCTTCCATTTGCCATCCCTGAACCATTTTGCTCAGTGATCTGAGAGAAAAAACATTGGTTTGAGGGACATTGTGAGATAGAGAACCATGGGACCCACCTTAGGAAGTTGAGTAATACGTTATTACTCCATAGCTTGCACCAAGAAGTCCTGTGTGTGTGTGTGGACTAGTATTTAACTAAATTTTCACATATTAAATTCTACCAGCCCACTTTTCCTGCATACAGGTAATTTACTTCTATATTTATCTATACCTCTATGCAACTGCTTGGCCAACAATGCTTCAAGCTCATCTAAACTATCTTCATCATCAACTTCTCTGATGGATCTGAATTCATAACTGTGAGTGGTATCTCTACTTTCCTCATAGATGGGTTAGAAATAGAAGCTCTAAATGCAGACTCAAATTTCTATACACTACCATCATAACCATTTAATTCAAAAGTAGTAAGTTTTCCAATGATGGAGTCAAGAGTTACCTTAGTTTTGTCAATGGACTTTAGCTCCTGAATAGTTGCAACTCAGATAACATAGACTGGTAGAAGGGTTCTCAGTAACTTACTGATCACTGAGGAATCTTCCACTTTACCTCTTGCACTCTTAATTTCACCGACTATCTCCTTTATCCTTTGACCATACTGCTGGATATTCTCACCTTTAGCCATCCACATGTCATCAAACTTGCCTCTTAGACTCTTTTCTTTAGCAATCTCAACATGTTCATCACCGCTATAACTCTTCATTTTTTTTCCATACCTCATATGCAGTCTCAAGACCATGAACGTCTACATACTTTGCATCAAACAAAGACCTAATAATAGCCTCTAATGCTTGATGATTTTCTTGTTGCTCTTTCTTCTGATCATCAGTCAACATCCCAATAGGTGCAACATATTTAGTATCGACATGTTCCCAATACTGGCTTCCCAAACTCTTGATATAAATTTTCATTTTGTCACTCTGTATCCTGTAGTTCTCTCTATTAAACTTCGGACCTTCCTTCTTCATCATGATCTGCAAGATCTTTACCTCAAGCTATTAGGCTAAGACCTTAGAGGATCTCATAAGCTCTGATACCAATTGATGGTATGATGAAAGAATAAGTATCTGGTAAACTACTGAGAGGGGGGGTGAATCAATAGATAGAAAAACTGATACAGACTTCACCAATCTCAAAAATAAATCTCTCAAAGTAAACTCAGAACTATCAATGTAATACCACTGTCAAGAAAAAATCATAAGATAAACCAGTTGACTATTACAACAAATTAACAGTAAACAACTTCTTCATTTCTCAATGTTTCAGGTTATCATGACTTATCAAAATAGTTAAGTAGTTAAATAAATCAATTATAAGAAACATAGCCAAAAAAGCATTCACCACTTGACACAAATATTTTTTGACCTAGAAACCCAAATAGGTAAAAACCACAGTGAGATGAGACTCACAAGATAACTATCTGAACTCTTTTGAAGTTCGCCCTGTTAGGAGCCTAGCCTGTTAAAGCTTTACAAAAGTCCTGTTAAGAACTGATCCTGTTAGGAATCACCTAGTTAAGGGATTGACTACAATTCCTTGTTAGAAGAAATACCCTATAAGGAGTAACCTTGGTAGAGGATTAGAAACTCCAAGCTAATGGATCACCTTGTTAGAGGATTTGAATAACACAAAGCTTGTGAGAGCTTACCCAGTTAGGGGATTTCAATTCTACTGTAATTGTTAGAAAACAACAGGAGTTTGCTGATCTGTCTGAATAGAACTACACTTGCTTGATCAGATCTATGTCATGCTCCTATCTGCCTTTACTCAAATTGTAGATACATCATCCGGTTTGGAAACCACACACTCAACTGATCTGTGCTAACTCTTTGCCAACTCATTAAACTAAACAACTTCATCGACCTTATAAACAAATTAATCAAACAAATCGGTTCAAGTATGACCACTGGATTACATAGCAATCTCTGCACATCAATCAAGAAAACCTTGACCACTCCTTGATCACCGCTTCATCAAACTTAGTAACTCATCACGTGCTTTGCATTAGATGCAATACATTTGCTCATTCCCTAGACAAAAACCGTTACAACAACTTGCAAAATCTCTTCAAATTGTCTTCATACAATAATCATACATGCCATAATCATTATCACTCATCATCTGATCATAGACCAATATAACAAATTCACCAAACTTAACCAGTTAGGGTTTATCAAAAACAAAAGGTAGGGTTTACCGGTTACATCAATAGATAGGGTTTATACGGGTTACCAGTTCTCCTCACAAATTCTTCCTACCAGTTACAGTAATAATATTACAACAATATCAACAATATCATTACTGATTAATTGACCTCAATGACAACATAACATATAATTAATGAAATCTTCATGCAAATGCCAACAATCAGAACAAGCATAAGTACAGGAAAAATAAAGATAAATCATGTTACTTTGTGGATGAGGAAGGTGTGACTGATTCTGATGATGAACTGACACAAAAATTTAATAGTGGTTTCGACAATGGAAAGGAATGGGTGTTCTTGGCTATCAAGGAAGATGATCTGGCATTGAAAGAGAATGTACCTAAAGAGAAGGCCCTTGCTGCTAAAATTGAAGATAAGGATGAATGGGTAATTGACAGTGGATGTTCACATCATATGACTGGAGATAAAAGGAAGTTTCTATCTTTGCAAGAATTTGATGGCGGTCTGGTTAGATTTGGAGATAACAAAGCATGCATGATCAAAGGAAAATGAATTATATCATTAGATGGTAAGCATAATACTGGTAATGTTTATTGTGTTGAAGGTTTAAGGCATAATCTTTTGAGTGTAGGACAATTGGTGGATAAAGGATTTCAATTACAATTCAAGGATTGAAAATGCAAAATCATTAATAGATCTAGATTGGAGATTACAACTGGTACTCAGACAAAAGGTAATATATTTCATTTGAATACTGGTGACAAGATATGTTTGATTGCACAAATTGATGAGAGTTGGCTTTGGCATAAAAGGCTATGTCATGTGAATTTTGATTGCATGGTAAAGATTAGTTCAACTAAGGCAGGTAGAGATATACCTAAGATTGTGAAGCCTTATAATCCAGTATGTAAAGAATGTCAAATGGGAAAATAGGTCAGAACCTCTTTTAAGAGTATAAAAGACAAATCTAATGATGTTCTTGATCTTATTCATACTTATTTGTGTGGCCCTGCTAGAATTAAAAGTTTTCAAGGTGATAGATATTTTATGCTAATCATTGATGATTATTCTAGAATGATGTGGGTTACTTTTCTAAGGGAGAAATCTAAGGCTTTTGAAAAGTTTAAAATATTTAAAGCTAAGGTTGAAACTGAGACACAATTGAAGATTAAGTGCTTAAGGTCAGATCACGGTGGAGAATTCACATCTGGTGAGTTTAATAACTTTTGTGAGAAGCATGGCATAAGAAGACAATTTTGTACTCCCTGGACACCTCAACAAAATGGAGTTGTGGAAAGAAAGAACATAACTATCTTGGATGTTGATAGAACCATGATGATGGAAGATAATCTACCTCATATCTACTGGAGAGAAGCAGTGAGCACAATAGTTTATACAATCAACAGAGTTCATATCAAAGGGGAAACTGATAAGACACCTTATGTATTATGGTTTGGCAATACACCTACAGTTAAGTACTTCAAAATATTTAGTAGTAAATGTTATATCGGGAGAGATTATTTCATTGGAAAATTTGATCCTATATGTGATGAAGGAATATTTCTTGGATATTTTAATGAAAGAAAAGCATATAGATGTTATAATAAGAGATTGCAAAGAATTATGGAGAGCGCTAATGTCAAGGTGGATGAGTAGAATAGAAGTCAAATAAAAATTTATGAGCAAGAACCAGAAGTGGAAATGATCATAATTGAACCAATAACACCTTTACTAGAACATAATGTTGAGCTAGTTACTCTGATAGTATCAGAAAATTCAATAGTAACTAAAGAATAGGGAAGATGAATAGAGAGTCATAAGACTCCTAGGTATGTAAGATTGAATCATTCAGAAGATCATTGGGGATAAGAACAATGGAGTGATGACAAGAAGAAGATTGGCAGCTAATGAGGTATGTTTAATTTCTCAAGTTGAACCGGTATCAATAACTGAAGCATGTATATATGAATGTTGGATGAAAGCTATGGAAGAAGAATTAGATCAGATAGAAAAGAATAACACGTGGATTTTAGTTCCCCAACCTAAAAATAAGAATATTATTGGAACTAAATGGGTATATAGGAATAAATTAAATGAAGATGGACAAGTTGTAAGGAATAAAGATAGATTGGTTTGTAAAGGATATTCTCAGAAGGAAGGAATTGATTATGGTGAAACTTTTGCACCTGTAGCTAGGATTGAAGCTGTAAGATTATTTCTTGCCTATGCTGCGCATACAAACTATAAGGTTTATCAGATGGATGTTAAGTTTCCTTTTCTGAATGGAGATCTTGATGAGGAAGTTTATATTGAGTAACTTGATTGTTTTTCACTTTTAGATGATAAAAAAATGGTTGGAGGTTAAAGAAAGCCTTATATGGATTGAAACAGGCACCTAGAGCTTGGTATGCAAGGTTGGACAAATATCTTTTAAATCTTGGTTTCACTAAAGGTAATGCTGACAACAATCTATATTATAATGTCATTGATGATGATATACTGATTATTGAGGTCTTTATTGATGACATCACTTTTGGAGGTGAAGATAAGTTGCGCATGGAATTTTCTAACAATATGGAGAAAGAATTTGAGATGTCTATGATTGGGGAAATGAAATTTTTCTCAGTTTTGCAGATTACTCAGATTGATAAAGGTATTTTCATCTATCAAAATAAGTATGCTAGGGAGATGTTGAAGAAATTTGGTATGGAAGATTCTAAACCGGTTAGTACTCCTATGGTTACAAGTGAGAAATTGACAAGGAAAGATGAATCTACACTGGTAAATCCTACAAGATACAAGTCTATGATTGGAGGTCTGCTATATTTGACTCACAATAGACTAGATATAATGAATGTTGTTTGCATTGCATCAAGGAACATATGAATATGATTTGTGGTACCCTAAAGATGATGACTTTACTTTATGTGCATTTATAGATGTAGATTGGGCAGGTGATGTTGATGACCGGAAAAGTACTTTCGATGGAGCTTTCTTTCTTGGAAAGAAACTTATTTCTTGGATCAGCAAGAAACAATCATGTACTTCTTTATCTACTGCTGAAGCTAAGTATGTTGCTACTGCTACTAACTGTACACAAGTTCTATAGATGAAGCAAATGTTGAAGGACATAATAGTGCATTGCAATGGACAGGTAGTTATTCACTGTGATAACTCTGTTGCTATTGACATATCAAAGAATCTGATATTTCACTCTAAGACAAAGCACATATCTAATAAGTATAAAATTTTGAAGGAGAAGGTGAAATTAAATGAAGTTAGATTGGTTTATGTGAATACTAAAGAGCATATTGCAGACATCTTCACTAAACCTTTGCCTGAAGAATCATTTGAGTACCTCAGAGATAGATTAGGGGTTTTTGGCCCTCTGACAGAAAACTGATTGATGCTATTTGGCATCAGTCTAGTATGCATTATCAGAGATATTATTCATTCCAAATTGATGTGGTGATACTACTACTTAGTGGGAGTAGTTAGTCTTGTGATTCAGTGGTTTATGTTTTTCCTTTGATAATTTTGTCAGATTTCTGGTATTGATGTCAAAGGGGGAGAGATATTCATGTGAAACACTTAATGAGATATATACATTAGGGGGAGAAATTTGCAAAACTTAACTGAGATATCATCTATAGGGAGAGTATGGATCATAACTTCATTGCTATATTCTTGTGTGGGAGATTTGTTTGTCTTTTCTTGGCACTTGGATGATTTTCACATCTAGTGTTGCCATCAATGCCAAAGGGGGAGATTGTTGACCATTTGGAGGAATTGATTATGTGTTGCATTGATGTTTTGTCATTGATGTCAACACTAGTTGTTTTGGCTACTTTACTGGTATCCTTTTGGTCTCAGTAAGCTGTTTGGTTTCTGGTTGGATTAGATCATGATGATCTGGTATAATCCGGTATACTTTGGCTTTTGGAATTGGCTTAGATCTATTATTCATTCTACTTAGATTAATGTTCATTTAGTTTGTTTTGATTTGGTGATCGGATGCTATCTTATATGCTGGTAAGCTTGGTTTGTTGATCCAGTGAGGGTTTCAATGACATAGCTTTGTTGAAGATATTTTGATGTTATGCATAAGTGGTGTGGGTGCGGCTTCTAGTAGAAATTCAGGATGCTGATGGTGATTGTGTTCAAGGCTTGGCTGATTGGGATCATTTATTTATCATGTGCGGACCTAAATTAGGTCTAGTTCTATCTAGGTTTTGGACCGGCTTAATGTTGTTAGGAACTGGTAAGGACAATTGAGAAGGGGGGAGGGTGAATCAGTTGTCAATAAATTACAACCCAAAACTAATTAATCCAACTTAAAACTTAGTGCCGGTAAAACAAACTTAATATCGGTAAAACAAATTAACAATTACAGCAGTACCAATATAACTTAATGCATGAAACAGAAAGCAAAACACATCCACAACACATGACATAGAGTTTTTGATGTGGAAGCCCTGTAAGGGGAAAAACCACGGTGGGAAACCTTACCCACAATCAGATGATACTATTGCAGATAGTAAGTGAATACAATAAGGTAACTGCACATGCAGATAGGCCAACCACCTAGAGCTCACTGCTCAATCACAAAATAGGAGTCACACTGACTATAATTGGATGGTTAAATCCAATAACAATGTACTGCTTCAGTATAGCATCTACAATGTTGGATTCAATACTAGTTTAAGATCCGACCATGAGTGCCAAACACCTTCATAACCTTTCCTTCAACCTTTAGATAATATCCGCGTGATTCGCACAAGGATCTGCTTATACAATGATCTTCAATATTCGTACACACTCATAATAATCTTCAAATAAGATCTTACAATTATTTATATAAAACCTAAGACCTAATCATGAGGTAAGCTCACTAAAGATATTATAATTAAAAAATAAGTCTTGATGCGATACAATGTGTTGACTCAATACATTTACACATTATTCAATCAATAAACCATTTCCAAAATGTACCATGTAGATCTGGAACATGATATCTTGTACAGGTGCATAACCTAGATCTATCTACTGATAAAGACAAATATGTGAACCCGGTTAGACCAATTAGAAAAAAACCAAATCCAAACATCCAATCCATGTCTTCGACATAACCAAATGATCTCCAGATGATAACAAGTCATCATCACTGCCGGTGAACCATATATCTTGCCGGTGAAGCATATATCGATGACTGTGCATAAGCCAATATCCATACCGAGACCACAATGTGTTAGTTCAACAATAAACCAATATAACCAGAGTGCCAAATCAACAATGTAGACTTCCAAAAAGACAAGTGTTGACATCAATGACAAAACCAATGCAACACATGATGAAGTCATCCATAATACCAACAATTGTAACGTGTTGTTTGATATCCTCAATGTGTTTTCGAGATTATATAATTTCTTTATTGTCTGGTGGCTGACCTTATTGTTTATGGTCGAGGGTTTGTATATATATGATGTAAGATCTCATTGTAGATCATGTAAGGGATAAGGAAAGGATGTATAGGAGCGAATAATGTAATAATCATTCATGCAGAGGATTTGGTCGATCATTGGTAATAGAGTTGTGTTTATGTAAGAGGATTAAGTCCTCTAGTATTGAGCTTAATCATAACTGTATTCAGGCATAGGAGATGCTATCATTGCAGCTCATTCTTCCTTCCAGATTGTAGTCTAGATTTTTATGTAGTCAGTGAGACTCCTTTTGTAATTAGCAGTTTTCTCTAGGTTGTTGGCCTTCCTACAAGTGCAGGCCCCTCAATTTGTATTCACATACTTACTGCAGAAGTATTATCTGACTATGGGTAGGCTTCCCACCGTGGTTTTTCCCTTTATCGGGTTTTCCACGTATAAATTTTGGTGTCATGTGGATGGTATTTATTCTCTAATTGTTGCTTCTGCTTAATTGGTATATCTGCTATTTCACTAATTGGTTTATGCATTCCGGTATTGATCTTATGTATTATGGTATTAAAGTTTTAATTGCTTAAGGTTTTGGTAATCTGGTGACAACTCCCCCCCCTCTCAATTGTCTTCTGGTTATTTGAACTGTCTAAAAGATTGGAAGATAGAAAAAGGAATGACTGAGTTCACTGATTGGATGCTTTTCAGAAAAAAAAAGCTAATTGGAAGATAGAAAAATAATGATTGGAGAGAATTAAAGAGATGATTTAATTAGTCAATTAATTGAACTGATCAATTAATTATAAATTTAACATGTGTTGTAGGATATTTTATTTGAAATTCAATTCCCTTTGCATGTGAGTTGAACTTGATTTAGGAATTCAATTTGATTTTAATTTAGAATTCTAAAATCATGAAATTGAAATGCACATGTATATGAAATTAACTAAAATTGGAATTTGGGGAAATTCAAATTTGAATTTGAATTAGAAAAATAAATGAAATTAGAATTTGGGGACTTGGATTAGAAGAATAAATTGGTTAATTAAATAATTTAAAGAAACTATTTAATTATTTAGAAATTGAATTTTAATTAAATAATAAGATTACTTAATTAAAGGATTTAAATAATAATTAATTAAAAAATAAATATTTAATTAATATTTAGAAAAAGGGTTAAATGATTAATTGATGAGGAATATAAATTGAAATTGAATAATTAGTAAGATGGTGAAGAAATATAAATTTAGAAGAATAAGATTAATTAGCTTAATTAAACAATCAAAGAATTATTTAATCAATAAGAGGAATAATTGGTACAGGATTAATGAGACATTTTTAGGTGTCTACATTTGCCCCTCTTTGAGACAATATCGAGATGACATTGTTTCAAAGAAAACAAAAAATTTCCTGCCCCAGTATGCCCTGACGATGCTTGGGGTATAATTATGCCCCCTCAGAAAATTTGTCGAAAATTTATGGATCTGAGACCAATTTAACAATATCATGATAGTGAGTAACAGTTTCCAGTTTCACGGGATTTAGAGTCTGTTTGACCTACCTACAAGTGATTTAAAATTCAGGGGGACCATGACCGTCAGAGAGAGAAAAATCCTAATTTTGAGCTATAAATAGAAATTTGACCCCTTCATTTGCTTTCTTTTGAGTTCATAGATTCATTTGTGATTTTAGAGCTTTCTTACGACTATTTGAGCATCATGGCCGGTTACAGAGCACGTCTTCACCTCTCTAAGTGAGCTAGATCATACTAAAGACCACCTTGGATCCGAGACATGGTAACTTTTCAAAACAATTGCTTGTTTTTGCCTATTTTTGTCCAAATTTTCAAAAAATTTACAGAGCCAATTTTTGTTAATCATTGCGCAATCGTAGTTCAATTTTATCACATATGTTTTAAATGTTTCACATTTGTAGTAACTGTTATGCATTCATATACATGTGTCACAAAAGTGTTAAATGTTGCACATAAGACTGTGAATTTCACGTTGGGCATAACTGTTGCACATAAGTATTAAGTGTGTTGCATGAGTTATAAATGTTTTGTATAAGATTTAAATGTGTTGCATGCGTCTTAACTGTATCACATTTATTGAAAGTATTGATTTTTTAATATGTATGATTTGGATTTTATCATATGATGATGGTATTTGACATATTTATGAGTTTTCATTGCAGGAGAATCTTGGTGTGCTCAGTTGTCAACAGACAAGGCCTAGTGGTCTTGATCTCTGACATCAGTTGATTGTAGAGGATATTTGTCTACTTAGACATCTTCGCTGATACCACACTCTTCATTCACCTGAGGTTACTACCAATAGGGCCATGATTATTGCTTTGGTTGAGCCATGGAACTCTGAGGCATGCTCATTTCACTTTCTCCATGGTGAGGTATCTATTACTTTGGAAGATGTTTGGCATATTCTTCATATCCTGAGACAAGGTGAACGAGTAGTCTATGATCCTCGAGTAGGTGTTACAGTTCTATGCCATTTATTTGAGTGCGATGAGGATGATCTCCATATGAGTGGTCATTATGAGATTCCTTGGGGACAACTCGACTACGATGATTTGATAGTAGTTATGTGTAGCCTGATAGAAAGGCCTCTTATTCCTGATATGATTGTTCATAGGCATGTGTTTGCATGGGGTCCTTGCCTTGTCACCATGCTATACTATCAGATGCATGGTATTTTATATTTGACTTATAGATCTATTAGTTGCGGTATCACTTTGCTCCAGGTCTAGGCATGGGAACATATTGATATTTTTAGACCAGTTGTGTTAGGATAACTGATGGACAACTATGAGGGGGGGGGGGGTGAATCAGTTGTCAATAGATTATAAATATTTAAGCACACAAAACCTTTTATCATAATGCATAAACCAAATACCAGAATAGCAGATATAACAATTAAGCAACTGGGATAAAAGCTCTCTGTTTTTCATCAATACCTAGATTCAAAGGCAAATAAGGATTGGCAGGATTCTTGGCTGCAACATCTCTGAGTTTCCCTCTACCTATTTGGGGCTTCCTCTGTGTCTCAAGCCTGAGGATTCCTTCTGGAACAAGCTAATTGACAAAATTAACTTGAAACTTGTTGGCTGGAAAGGGGGTGTCCTAAGTCAAGCAGGAAAAATCACTCTGCTCAAAGCCACTCTCCAAAATCTTCCTGTGTATGTTCTTAGCTTGTTCAAAATCCCCTTAAAGTTTGCAGAAGCCATTGAAAAATTCCAAAAAAAGTTCCTTTGGTCAGGAGTGGAAGCTAAAACAGAATTCCCCTTATTGCCTGGAATAAAATTTGCTCCCCTAAGGCCTCTAGTGGGCTGGGCTTAAGGAACATTGGTTCTATGAATAAAGCTTTATTAGCCAAACAAATATGGAGATTCAAAGGGGAGGAAAGAGAATGGAACTCTATCTAGAAAAACAAATATCTTTATATGCAACCTTCTAAGGAAGAATTCTTTGACAACTCTTTTAATGTTGAAGGATCCGCCATATGGAATGTTGTGCAATCAGCTAAAAGCTGGATTGCTACTGGCAGAACTTGGAACCTTGGAGATGGGAGGAGAATAAGATTTTGGGAAGATAGATGGATCCTAGATAAACCTCTGGAGGAAATCCCAATCCTTCAAGATTGGAAAGACCGATTCAAAAGTAGGTATGGAGAAATGGTAAGAGATTATTGGAGAAATGGGAAATGGATTGACTTTAGCCAGCAGTGTTCGGGACTCAAGTTCCTTCAAATAGCTCTCTCTGCCAAAATCCCTAGAGACAACAAAGATGATAGATTGATATGAAGGGAAACTCTGGATGGGAAATACTCTGTTTCCTCTATTGTGGCTATTCACAATGTTCCGATGGAAGAAATTCCCATCTGGGCTAAAGTCTGGAACAAGAAGTTAGTTCCTAAAGTCAATATCTTCTTTTGGATTTTCATCCAAAATAAGGTATTAACCCTCAACAATCTTCATAAAAGAGGTATTATTTTTCCTAACAGGTGTTCTCTTTGCTGCAGGGAAGAAGAGACAGCTTGTCATATTCTCAATCAATGCACCTTTAGCTAAGATATCTGGAAAATCATCCTTTCCAGGTGGAACCTGAGTTGGGTCTTCCTGAACTCTCTTGGTGACACCTAGCTTCAATGGCATTGCCCTAATTCTAATCCTAAAATTGTGGAGACCTGGAAACTTACTCTACCGATTGTTATTTGGAATATCTGGAAAGAGTACAACAACATGATTTTTAGGGATAAAAGGGCTTCTCCTGAAGTGGTTGCAGATAAAATCTTTAGGAGTATCTTTGAAATCCTCTACTACACTGATCAGGGACCTGCTACTAAAGATGATTTTAAAGATAGGTGGAACCTTTCTACCACTACCACTAGCAAGGAGACTGGAAGAGAAGGTCTAGTCTGGTGTTTTCCCCTGCAGGGATGGATTAAGGCTAACTTTGATGGGGCCTCTAAAGGGAATCCGGGTAAAGCTAGATATGGGGGCATTGTCAGGAATTTTGCTGGAAGTTGTCTTAAGGCAGTGGCTGGTCCTCTAGGGAATCAAACTAGCCATTTTGCTGAAGCCTTTGCAGCCTTGAATACCTTAATTATAGCCAAAAATCTAAATTATGATAAAATATGGCTTGAGGGAGATTCACTCAATATCATAAAGTGCCTAAAGGGGGAATCGGAGCCTTCCTGGTCTATTGAAAATATCATCATGAAAGCTAGGGAGATCATTGCCAGTTTCAAAGAAATCATTATTTAACATGCCTTCAGAGAGCAAAACAGTGTGGCGGATTGCTTAGCGAATACTGGAGTTAACTCTGACTCCCAAATGATTTGGCACGAGGAGGATCTCAATTTAAATATCAAAGAGTTCATTAGAAAGGACCGTTATACGGGGAGAGAAGGACAATTTAATCATGAAAAGTAAAAAGCATCATTTATGCCTTGCTGGAAAGGCCATCATTACTTGGCGCCGTGACAGATCTTCTATTATCTCTAATAAAGTGCTGCACACTTTGTGGGTTACCTAGTTTGAAAACTTGAGCAACAACGGAAAAGAAGGTGATATCTTGCAGAGAAACAGAGTAGACAACCCGTATCCGAAGATGGGAGGAGACCTAAGGTAGGAAGAACCAGACAATACGTCGACCTGGAAAGCGATGCCAAAAGTTTGGGTGAAATTGGAGAAGGGCTCTCTTACCAGCTTCATGGAGAAACTTGAGGACTATGACAAAGGTAGGGTTAACTTAGTCGTTTCCAAGATTTTTGAAAATTGGTCTAATGTCTCTTTTAAACTTTATGGAGTTAAGTTTAAGCTGGACAATGGGCTCATCTCCACTATGACCGGAATGCCCCATTCTGGGCTTAATTTCTTTTGAGACCTTAAGGTCTCCAACAACGCGGTTAACCTATTCCCATGAAAAGAGAAAGAGAGAGCTAAAATTGGCAAGGCTATTGGGGGCTACTACGAAGCTGCAAAGATCAAGAAGTTGTGGGGCTGGGTTTTGAACGCAATTATGGAGTACATCACGGTTGAAGGCCATTTTTCTAGGGCCCACACCTACCACTTTGTGCTCTTAAACCATTTCAGACACGACAAAAAGGTGTCCCTACCCTACTACCTCTTTCGGTCCCTCTCCAGGTCCCTCAACAAACACATGACTAACCCTTCCAGCCTGATTCTCCACTGCAGGCTTCTGCTGCTCATCTATGAGCATTGCAAAACCCTCGCCCTGCTGGAGAATAAGAGGATTTCTGCCTCTCTGGACAAGAGAAAGATGGAAGAGGGAGAAACTAGCAAGGAGAAGGTGTCCTCCAGCAAAAAAAAGGAAAAGCATCCCTAGGTTGGAAATAGAGGACATTGTTAAGGAAAGCAGTGAAATGGAGACAGACGACTCTAATGGTGAAGATAGCTGGAAAGATAAGGAGCTGGGTAACGAGGATGAAAGCGATAATAATGAGCCTGGTCAAGGAAACCCTACCCTCAGCAAATACCCTGGTAAGGACAACAACCATTTGATGGAAGAAGCAGATCCCAAGGATAATGAGGAAACCGAAGTGAATTCTGAGAAGGAAATGAACAAAGACTCTGAGAAGGACCTGATTGAGGATAGGGATAGCAAGGACAAGGAAAGCGCTAGTAAAGGGCTTATCCTGGATAACCTCAAGAAGCTCTCTGAGGCCAAAATGGATTTTGATAGATGGACCTATGAGACCCTAAAAAACCTGGATAAGAAAGGGATTAAAATGGATGAAAAGAGGGAGGATGAAAACAAAGAGCAGATTAATTGGAAGCAGGAAATGGAGAATAAGGTAAAATCGCTGGAAGAGGGAAAAGAAGCGATGAAAAATCTGATGGGAGTTATCCCAAGTATCTTCTCTACTGTCATTAAAAACTTGGAGGACATCACCAAGGTCATTGATCATACCTGCACTCCTAAACTGGTCGTGGATCTTGACCTGGAGGAAGAGACCATCCAGACTGGAAGCGGTGATGCTAATCCGGTGGGCGGTACTGCAAAGAGAACCAGGGCTAGTATCAAGAAAGTTGTGGCTGCTTTAGCAAAGGATCCCCCTAACTTCAAAGACAACATCAAAGAGCTGTATGATATTAGCAACACCCTGGCTAAAGCCCTGGAAAAAATCTGAATGCTAGAAGGCCTGCTGGCTTTTTGGGGCTTTTTTGGGTTTTCTTTGGTTTTCCACTGGTTTTTTATGGTTTCTTTTCTTTTCTGTTTCTCGTAGCTTTTCTGTTTAAGTTCTTCTTGTAAAGGATTTCAGGGCCCCTTCAAAACCTTCTTTTTCCTTAATCAAAAACAATTACCAACCATCCATAACACATAACACCATGATTTGTACGTGGAAAATTCGGTAAAGGGAAAAACCACGGTGGGAAGCCTACCCATAGTTAGATAATACTTCCTGCAACAACTATATGATTATAATGAGAGGGGTCTGGACATGCAGGAAGGCCAACAACCTAGAGCGCACTACTCATCACAAAAGGAGCCTCACAGACTACAAAATAAATCCAGACTACAATTTGGAAAGATGAATGAACTGCAAGAATAAGAATGTTATTGGAACTAAATGGTTTTTTAGGAATAAATTGAATGAGGATGGACAAGTTGTGAGGAATAAGTCTAGATTGGTATGTAAAGGATATTCTCAGAAGGAAGGAATTGATTATGATGAGACTTTTTCTCTAGTAGCTAGGATTGAAGTTGTGAGATTATTTCTTGCTTATTCTGCCCATAAGAAATACAAGGTTTATTAGATGGATGTTAAGTGTGCATTTTTGAATGGAGATCTTGAAGAGGAAATTTACACTGATCAACCTGATGGATTTTTACTAATAGATGACAAAAACATGGTTTGTAGGTTAAGGAAAGCTTTTTATGGATTGTTGAAGTCTTTGTTGATGATATCATATTTGGAGGTGAGGATAAGTTGTGTATGGACTTCTCTGAAAGTATGAAGAATGAATTTGAGATGTCTATGAAGGGGGAGATGAATTTTTTCTTAGGTTTGCAGATTACTCAGAATGATAAAGGTATTTTCATCTATCAAACTAAGTATGCTAGAGAGTTGTTGAAGAAATTTGGTATGGAAAATTGCAAACCGGTTGGTACCCCTATGGTTACAAGTGAGAAATTGACAAAGAATGATGCATCAGCTTCGATAAATCCTACAAGGTATGAATCTATGATTGGAGGTTTTTTATATCTGACTCAGACTAGACTGGATATAATGAATGTAATTTGTATTGTATCAAGATATTAGAGTGATCCTAGAGAGAATCATGAGAGTGCGGTGAAAAGGATTTTAAGGTATTTGTAAGGACAAACTGAGTATGGTTTGGGGTATCCTAAAACTGATGACTTTACACTATGTACATATACAAATGCTGATTGGGCTGGAGATGTTGATGACTAGACATCTGATGGAGCTTTCTTTCTTGGAAAGAAAATTGTTTCATGGATCAGAGAGAAACAATCATGTACTAGATGATCTTGATCAGTCCAAAGAAGAAGTCTGGGAGTTGCAGGAGAACCTTAAGGATGTTGAAAATTTAATTCAGTCATTAAAAGAGCAAATGCACAAGTCTAAAGAAAAGAGAAATGAACTTTGTGAATAGCTAAAGCAGCATGAAAGAAAACACATGGATGGTGGTCACCTGAGTCTAGCCTTGAAGGAGAAGATAGAAGAATGTGAGAAGCTTGCAAAAGAGATGCAATCCTGAAACATGAGGTTGAATCTATAGTGATGGGGTTGACCAAGTAAATTGAGGGAAGAAAGAAGAATGAAGAGAATCTTAATTAGTCCTTGAAAGAAATTTTTGATGAATGTCATAGACTAGATTGTGAGATTGACCAACTGAAGCTTGACCTGCAAGAATCCAAACACAATGAGGAAGAACTTGAAAAGAAAATTGTCATTTTTAGGAATGAACTTGTGAATACAAATGAGTATAAGGAGAAGTTCAAAATCAACTCATCTAAACTTGAAGTGCTTCTTGAAAGCCAAAAGAAAGTAGATGACAAGCAAGGTCTTGGATTTGAGAAAGGCGAGAGGTCTGGATCTGGTCAAAGAAATTTTAAGTTAGAAAATTAGAAGATTAAACCTAAAAGGTCTCTAGTAAGATAACCTAATGCTCAAAGGTATCCATATTTTAATGGTAATTGATTTGTTTGCAATAAATTTGGTCATAAATCTATTCAATGCAGAATTAGAATGAATCAAAATGGTCCATCTTTCTTTGGTCAATGTTTCAATTGCAATAAGTGTGGACATAAATCAAGTGAATGTAGAAGTATGATAAATAACTCTTTCAATGAAGGGAATATTAGATGTTTTGCATGCAATAGGTTTGAACACATTTCTAATTAGTTTATATCAAGAAGAGATCAAGTAAATTATAGGTTTGGATAGGGAAATGTTGTGTGCTACAATTGCAACAAATTCGGTCACATTGCAAAATTTTGTGGAAACAAGAATGTGGATAGGAAGAGTCTTGCAGACAAAACAAGTGTGCAGAAAGATGATAAAGGGAAAGGGAAAGTGGAAGTGAATGAGATTAGGAATCAAATGAAGAAGACATGGGTAAAGAAAAGTGATACTGATGCAGGAAATGGATCTGCACTTGAATATGGTTCTAGAAATTCCTCTGGGAATTAATTTAAGGCCTTTAGCCTAGGGGAGTTTTCAAGAAAATCCCATTCCCCCTACTAGAAATTGGTTCTTGAATCTGGAAGATTGGTAGAAGTTGTATTGGGGTATTTTAGAAGAGTTAGAAAGCTTTTTGGAAGAAAGGGAGTGATATTGAAGATTCACAGAGGAATTTTTGTAAAACAATCTGAGAAGATAGGGTATCTAGAAGATTTAGGGAAAGTGCATTTATTACATCAAAAAGTTAGATGTGTGAATGATAAAAGGTAACTTAGCCTTCTCATTTGTCACTTTGCATTCTAAGAGAAAGAGGAGTGATCTCTGCAAGCAGATTTCAGTGAGATCGAGGCATGAAGGTGATTTTCATGTGAAGCTTGTGAATTTGAAATCTGCAAATAGATAGACCATTGGTTGTTGACATCATTGAAAGATATCACTCTAAATTCAAGAAGAACCCCTTCAAATATTTAGATGTAGATCTGCTGGGTGCATTTTCATTTGTTCTATATGGAGTTCTTCATGTCGAAGACATAGGGGATTATAGTCACACAGATATTGAGGAGCCTGGGGGCTCACAATTGTTGAATCTGTACTCAAATCAGCTATTAGGAAATGGTTATATGCCTAAGCCAAAATTTAAGGTGTTGGAGGAGAAGAACTTCATCCAGGTTGCCAAGTTCTCACTATTTGAGAAAGATGAATGGGTTCGATATGTACACAATCAGGGTTGTAACTGGTTTGATCTCATCTAGTGATTTGCCTACACTAAAGTTTGTGAAGAATCAACTCATTACGGATGCAACTAGAACAAAGTTTAATAAGAGGGCTATGATAATAAATGACATAATTGAGCCAAATGTAAAGTTTTCTTCAATGGTTATTGGTTAGAAGATCTATTTCTCTAGCCAAGAGAATTCTGTATCTGGTACTGTAATTTATGTAGCTTATCAGATGTTTAAGGAGAAAAAAGACTATGATTTGTGTGAGCTTATGTGGTGCCAGCTAATGAAAAATTAGGCTAAGATAAAGAAGAATAAGAAGAATGAATTTTATTATGACACTTTGATCTTGTGCTTGTTCTTTTACTTCATAAATGAGGTTTTGGGAGTTAGAAATGTTCAATGAAAAAATGACAAGCTAGTGGTTGTTTAGATCAGGGAATATTTATATAGCATTGGTGATAGTAAGGCCTAGAGAACTTCTCTTTGGGGTTACTTCAAATATTTTTAAAGTTTGATGTAGGCTAGGGAAATGGTTCCCAAATTAGTTGTTGAGAAGTAAAAAGACACAATATGTTTTATGGTTGATATTGATTAGTGTTTGATGGAAGCACTGGAGCCAAGAATAGTATGGATCATGCCAATAGGGTATGAAGTTGATGTATAGATACTAGAAATTTATGCTCAACATCGGTTGAGTAAGCCAATTGATGCTTTAGAGGAGAGATCTGATACTTTTGTAGAGAAAGACTTGCAGCTACATTCTCAATTTAAGAGACTGAAAATATTGAGGAAAGTAAGAAAATAGGTAGAGGAGTATGCAGAGAGTATTGGCATTTCCAAAGAAGTTGTGAGGGAATCCAGGAAGATGAAAAAGGTAGTTGAAGAGGAGAAACCCACCAAACAAAGATGAACTATTCTGGGAGTCTCTCCTAGCAATCCAAGACAAACTAGAAGCTTTGCACCCTCCTCCGGTTCTCCTAAGCTAGCCATCTCTGAAAAATCTCAAGACAAGTCCCAGAAAGGAAAGGAAGAGAAATAAAACCAAGAGTTCAAGGGCATATGTCACCATTGAAGATGATGAAGATACCAAATTTGATGAGGTAGTGAAAGAAATCAAGATCAAGGGTACAAAAGCCTCAAAAGTCTCTAAAGACAAACCCTCCGATGGAGGAAAGGTAAGAAAGACGATGAAATTTAATTCAGATAGGCCCATTATGTTAGTTGATGAAGTTGTAAATGCTGTTACCGAGTGTGACAATCTGAAGCCTCTATATGAATGCTATGACAAATTTGATGAGGCTAAGAAAATAATTCTTGAGGAAGCCATTGTTAAGTACTTGAATACATTCAATAGGGCTCTTGTTGAAATTATGTCTGAGATACCTAAAAGTTTATAAGACCTATTAGAAATGAGAAGAGTTAATGCTAAGGCTGAGGATAAAAGATTAAAGGAGCACGTGTTGATTAGTTTATGCCCTAAGATATCTATAGAGGAAATGAATGAAATATTCAAAGAAACTAAAAGGGAGTTTGGGAGAAAAACAAGAATAAATAAGCTAATGATTGGGAAAACTAAAGAAGTTGTTAAGGAAACAAAGAAATATTGAAGTTAGTTCTAGAAAAGAATAAATTTTATGTTTTCACAAAAGAAGCCAATGATGGTGATGATTCATTTGTACCAGATGTACAAAAATTGCACTCAAAAGTTGAAGAGGTTGAAGTAAATGTTTCCACTGTTCCAAAAGAGGAAGATGTGTTGAACCAAGGTAGATAAGAGACAGAGAAAGCATATAAAGTTGAGGTTACTCAGAATCCTCCAGGCCATTCAAATAAAAGGGATACAATGCCATCTATAGAGATTCAAGCTCCAACTAGCAATGAAGTTTCAAAGGAGATCAAAATAGAACTTGACATAGAAAGAAAAAAGATTGAGGTAATTGGTGTTGTCTTTGAAGCAAGAGACACTGCAGAAGATGTCAAGGACTTCCTTGAAATAGATAAAAAAGTTTTTGATGATCCGATGTTATCCCAAGGGCCTATCAATTTTACCACTCTCTCTCCCATCCAGAAGTTGAAGTTAGCATCACTTTCTGAGGCCAAAGAAAGAGAGGAGATTCTAAAATCTCACATGGAGGATAGTGAGCTACTAGGTCTTGCATCAGGTGTTCTAGAGAAGATAATGCCTACACTTTGGAAGGACACTTCTGATTCTCCTTCTGAATAGCTGAAGAGCTTAATCAACTCTATAAGTACTCATTTTGAGTCATTTGAGAAGTCAGTAGAAGTAGGGTCCAAAATGAGTTTAATGATAAAATATTCAGTGTTAAAGAAGATGATTGTCAATGATAGGATTTTGCTAGACACCTGTGTAAAGAGTATTCAAAATGCCTTATCTAAAGGAGGTAGTGTTTAAAAATCTTGTTTATCATCTTCTAAATTTGTTGAAGATAGTAAGCAAATAAAGGAGAATGAGATGCAGTTGGTAGGTATTTCTCAGTCCTTTGATCCCTTGACTAATTTTGTGGCTAGTCAAGAAGGTCAAGTTACATCTTTGCTTGACAAGATTAAGAGCCTGATGCATGACAAGGATAAGATTGTTGGTAGAGTTGGTGAGATTTGGAGTTTGATTGCTCCTAAGTTGGAAACAATGTTTAGTGATTTAAATGACACTCAAGGTGTAATGGTCATTTGTGATCCCTCAGTTCTTCAGATAGTAGAAATGTAAGCATTTCTCTTTTGTGGATGAATCTCAATTTTGGAAGGCCTAAAGAAAGCTTGGGGTAGTGATCTATCACTGTTAAAGAATAATTTTGCAAATATATTTAAGTTTATGTAAGTTAGAAAAGTTTGTTTGTACATATGATGCTATGTATAGAGTTTTGTATGAAATTTTTGGTATGCGGATCCCTGCCTTTGCCATTGATGTCAAAGGGGGAGTGTAGGGCAGTGAAAAATGTAATATTCATCTCAGGGGGAGTTTTGAGTCTTAGAGTTTTTTTTTTCATTTGTGGTACTGATTCTGACACAGTCATTTTTCACTATGTTGCCATCAACACCAAAGGGGGAGATTGTTGGCAAGAGACATTGGACAAGTTATTAGGTGTTATCATTGATGGAAACCCAAGTCAGTTTAACCATATGCATTGCACCATTTGATCATACCAAAAGTTAGATTGAAGATTTGTTCAAGTCCGACAAGCTAAGAACAGAGCATTTGACAGTGTTTAGTATTTTGGTTCTTACTTCTTTTCTGTTATAAATTTTGTGTTATGAATCTAAAGGAAGGTAGATGGATGTTTGGAATACCTTATTCTAGAATTTTAGCCTCTGGTGGTGATTCATTTGCAAGATACAAGCTTCTGAGTACCGAGTTTTGGTCTGCCAGTTAAGAACAAGTCGACTTGTATGGATAATCTTTGTGCAGATTTAATGGAGTGATTTTGGTGATTTCTTTTATGGTCTAGGTGTTTTTTCCAATAGTTTTGGTAACGTGTAATCAACAATTTTGGTTTGCATTAGTTTTTGTGCTTGAATTCAGTTGATTATTCATACACGTTTGAATAATGTTCCAAGCCTTCATGAGCCGACTAATGATGGATCTAATTTCTTGTTGTGGATATATATGATCAATATTTTTGATCATTTTAAAAAAGTGAAAGAGGTTAGTGATTGATTGTGCATAGTTTCATATGCACAAGATAGAGTCTTATGCTCTGGATCATAGCAGAGTAGTGTAACAGAGTAGTGACAGATGAAGTGTATGAAATCAATATATTGTGCTTAAATAGAACTGTGTTTTGGCATTTATAGATGCTATTCTTTAGTTCAAACTTTTTTGTAATCCTTTGTAAATGATTATGTAGGCAATGAGCCTCCTTTTGAGAAGTGAGCTCTAGGAAGTGTACTTGAATGCATGTGCATTCCAATTGTAATAAATTTAAAAAAGTATACCTATATTGTGGGTTCATCCCCATTGTGGTTTTTCCCTTAACCAGGTTTCCACGTACAAAAATATTTGTGTTATGGTATTGTAGTTGTTTGTCTTATGTTCTTGCATCTTTCTTTTGATTAAATGTATTAAGTGGTTGTAAGAATAGAATAATAATAAAATTTACAGAACACTAATTCAACCCCCCTCTCAGTGTTCCTTAATTATAAGAGTACTTATTGCAGAGGCAGGTGGATAGGGTGGAGGATAGGAGGGTGATGATGATGATTCACAGGTCCTTAGTGTTGGCAATTCACACTCATTTGGTAAGGTGAATTACATTTAGGGTTGTCATTGATGGCAACTCATCTTCAGGTGTTGGTATTTTTCATCCAGATTCATTGTCTTATCATTTTTCATAGATTGGGCCAACCAGTATACACACATTTTTCTTTATTCTTATTAACTGGTTAGTCTTGGTACTAGTTGTTGGCAATTGACACTCAATTGCTTGGTTTCACTATGTTGTCATTGATGGTAACATGGTATTGTGTTCCAGCTTCATACTTTGGTTCTATGGTGTATCGGAAGGCACTTCACAGATACGGCACCGACACCTGCACTAGCACCGACACTCTCAGGACAAAAGGATTTTTTTGGTCACCGACAATGCAGGCCGACATGGTCTAGTAAAGGTTATTGGTATTGGAGGCTGACATATCTTGGATTTGGCATCGGTAATTGATTTTAATGTTTATGCATTTATGTTATCTGACCGACATGTAATTTGATATTGTATATATCTTTGTAAGCCGACATAAGGCATGTAAATTTGTATAGGGTATATAGGATAGTTTGATAGATCATTTTGTTATATACAAGAGACATATGATAGGATATTATGGATATGCGAATGTAATATGAAGCAAAATGTATCAAAGAGATCATGTATGTGAGGAAATTATTGTAAGGGTTATTCTGGTAAAGGGTTTAGGGTTTCAGATCGGAACAGATAGAGCTTAAACCAAAACTGTAGTCTGGAATAGAAGATGCTATCTTAGTAGTTCACACTTCTTCGGATTGTAGTCTGGAATTTTATGTAGTCAGTGAGGCTCCTTTTATGATTGAGCAGTGTGCTCTAGGTTGTAAGCCTTCCTGCAAGTGCAGGCCCCTTATATTTAATAATATCTCTTCATATGGCCAGTTGATTGATATTGTGGGTCACAAATCCCATCATGGTTTTTCCTCTTTGAGTTTTCCACGTATAAATTTGTGTGTTATGGTTCTCATTTATGTGATTGGCTTATTGGTTGCTTTACTTCTTTCAATTCTATATGTACCGGTATACTGGTTGGTGTATGCATGTTTTAATAAGGCTAGAACATATCATTCTAGTATAACACTGATTCACCCCCCCTCTTAGTGTTATTGGTTTCCAACAATTGGTATCAGAGCCTTGTGCCTTAGAGGAAGTTTAATAGCTTGAGGAAGATCCTGAAACCGGAATCCATGGATATGGATTTGGAGAAGAAACTTGAGATGGCACTTGAAGATTATGATGCTAAAAGGTTGAAAAACTTAAAGCTACAAGATGAATTGAATTCTGCTAAGGAATTCATTCTTGTCCTACAAGAGAGGCTATCATCTATTCAAGCTAGGAGGAAGGAACTTTTGCAAAGTTTGGATGATGAAGAGAAAGATGCATTTAAGGAACAATGTTAGAAATTGAGTCCAGAGAACATGGCTATGAAGAATGAAATGCAAGTTATAACTATGAGGATGTCTAAGGAGATTGAGGATAGAAAGAAAAAGGAAGAAAATATTTTTGTATCCCCGAAGAACAAATTTGAAGAATGTGGTAGGTTGGTTCATGAAATGAAATGTTGAGAATTGATTTGGTGCAATCCCAGAGTAATGAAAAAGAGCTTGAGAGACATATGATCATTCTGGGAGAAGATTTAACAACTGCAAGTGAGTACAAAGAAAAATTCAAGATTAGCTCAGCACAGCTAGACGAGTTATTGAAGAGACAAAGACAGATTGGAGATTCTAGTGGAATTAGATTTGAGAAAGGACATAGTTTCGGTACTGCTAATGAAGATCAAAACCATAAGGCACCAATAAGGCAATTTAATACTTATAAATTCAATGGTAGATGTTTTATTTACAATAGATTTGGTCACATGGCTAGGCAATGTAGAAACAAATAAAATCAGAACCCTGACTCTGCTCTTGGTAAATGTTCTAAATGCAATAAGTTTGGTCATAAGACAAAAGATTGCAAAATGAATGTTAAATGCTATGCATGTGGAAAATTTGGACATATGGCTGATCAGTACAGGTCAAGCAATTTCACTAGTTTTAGCAAAGCAATTCAAAGGAACAATGTTACATGTTATGCATGTAAAGAGGTTAGACGTTTTGCCAAGTTCTATAGAAGCAAAAATCCACCGGTTGGTAATGGAGGATCAAATGAGAAAGGAAAAGAGAAGGTTAGTGAAATTTGGCAAGATCATACTCAAAGATGGGTTAGAAAGACTGAAGAATAATCATCAAATGGGATTGTCTCGATTACTTCTCCAGAAGAAGAGGTTGCTCCTGCACCAGCAGGTAGCTCATTTGGTAACTAAGGCAGATACCTTAGGGGTAGAAAAAATTCATGAAGATGTTGTATATGCCCCGGGAAGAGGTTTTGGACGATGTTCCAGATATTGGAGATGATTATCTGACATGGATATGTTCTATATGAGATTCGATATCTTTCACTGGCAGTCATTTATGTCAATGGAAGATTAGGGTTTTTATCGAAGGTTAAAAGGCTGAATACATTTCATTATTGATCACCTTGCATTCAGAGTGACGCCAGAGTGATTCAGAGTGACTAAGTGTGATCAAAGGCAATTCAGAGCTATCAGATTTCTTCTTGAGTGATTTCACCAGCATCTGGAAGAATTTATTGGAGGTTTTGACCAAGAGCGATCAAAAGGTATTTATCTTTAAACATGGAAGCAAGATCATCATCTATTCCTATTTTTGTTGCAAACCTGACTGTAGTAGAGGTCAAGGACCACCCAGGCTAATTTTCAAGTGGTATCCACATGTGGCTACCCTGGAAGATTCGGTTAGAGCATTTTCTCGCATTCTGAAGGGAGTTGTCTATGTAGAGGATGTTAGGGCATATATTCACTATCACATCAAGGAATTGGGAATTTCAAAAATTAAGGGCATGTATATGAGTGAGCTGATGGGAGAATCTGGAAAGATCAAACCGACATACAAGCATATTGAAGACCTAGGGTTTACCAACATTTTGGAAATTCTAGAATTTGAGGATGAGATAATCAGATATGTCTTGAGTAGAGTACATGGGGAATTTATATGTTTAAACAAACCTTACAAAATCACCAAGCCATCCATGCAATCACTGGTTTACCATCAGTTGGGCAACATCTAGACAAGAAGGTTTCAAATGATTTTGTGAGAAAGATTAGCAGCGTGACATCTGACAAAAGATCTATGAAAGTGAGCACTATCATCGAAATGGACATCAAATTTGGTAGCGTGATCATCAGGTATAAGGTAACTCAGTCAAACCGAGTGAATTTTGTTTCCAGTTCATGCATTTTGGCTGCATACTGTTAGGGTTCCCACAGATACTGAGAGGGGGGGTGAATCAGTATCTGACCGGTAATGTGATTTTCTTAAAACAGAACATACAGAACATAAAGTAACAGTGTACCGGTATGCAAGAATTAATGTAATTAACAGAATCAAAAACATCCACATGAAAAGAACACCATAACACAAGATGTTTAACGAGGAAAACCGGTGTGGGAAAAACCTCGGTGGGATTTGTAACCCACAATATTCACTTACTGGCCAATAAGAGAATATTACTTACAATAGGGGCCTGCACATGCAGGAAGGCCAACTGCCTAGAGCACATTGCTCAATAAGAAGTCACACTGACTTACAATGAGGATTATGCAAATCCAATGATCTGTACTATTTTACAATATCATCTTCAATGCCAGATTTAGTACCGGTTCTTGCTCTATTCTTTACATATACCCTTGACCTACAATTCGCACATTAGGTCTGCCTTATAATTTTCTTTATGCTTCCTCTCCATATCTTACAAATGACTACAATGATCTCTTTTATATACAAGAGTCATTTTACAATTTTCCAAGCTGGCTTACAATAATAAACAAAATATTACATATCAAAAATCCTGTCGGCCTCTGTGTTGGTATACATCTTTTCTTCTGTGCCGGTGCCAGTGCCAGTGTAGAGTGATCTTGTTGATGCCGGTATAATGTCTTGTTTGAATAATGCTTTATCGGTAGAATGTCTTGCCGGTGCCATAGGATTGTAAGGTTGCCTGTGTAATGCTTTGCCAGTATAATGTCTTGCTGGTGCCATAGGATTGCAAGGTTGCCTGTGTAATGCTTTGCCGGTATAATGTCTTGTCGGTGCCATAGGATTGCAAGGTTTCCATTAATGACAAAACCTTCAATCACACACAATGTCTCATTGGAGTGTCCATATGCCAACAATCTCCCCCTTTGGCATTGATGGCAACACTCATGAGAAATTTCAAAAAGATATCCAAAAATGTGTAGACCAAAAATGTTACCAAAAATGTGAGAACTCCCCCTAAGCATATGATCCCTGTGTTTTTGAATTTTCTCATCCTACTACTCCCCCTTTGGCATCAATGACAAAGGTTAGTAGAGTTTGTAGTTATCCATAACCTCAACCTTGTAGTTGGGTAGTTATTATCTGAAGAAGATCTCCCAAAATTAAGTTTATGCCATCCATAAACTTCTTACTGTCTTTTATTGTTGTCTCAGTTCTGTTTACTGTACCGATGAGATACTGCAAGTGCTCTGCCGGTGTTTTGCTTCCCTATGTTAGTGCCTCTGAAATTTCCTTCCACATAGATGCTAAATAGTCCAATCTTGGACTTAGTTTAGATCTCAAAAGTTTTGCCTTGTTTATTATTTTCCCTTTCTCTCTTTCCAATTTGAGCAATTCTTCCTCAAAATTTGCTATCTTTTCTTCAAAAACTGATAATGAATCAGGTGACTTGACAAAATTGTCTGCAAGTTTGTTTATCTCATCCTGTGCCTTGCTTATCTTTTTGTCAATATCTACAGTCAAAAAGTTTGTTTTACATGTATCTTTATACAGGTTTTTGTACTCTTTTAACAAATTACACAGTTCTAGTAGAAGTGTGTCGAACTCCCTATTACACTTCTTTATTCCTTCCTCAAAGAATTTCTATTTCTCTTTTTCTACAATTTCCTTTATAGATTCTACCTTTGTTTGCTCAAAATTTCCAGAAATATATTTTCAAAGTGTATCCAACTAGCCTAAAGAATCTTTATTGTCTATATTACAATTAGGAGCTATTGATTTCAAAAATGGAATTGAATCATCTATTTCTTTATAGGCTTGTGAGCTATAATCAGTTATTTTCTTGATAGATTCAAGTAATACCTCAGTCACATTTGATGGTGACCCAACAAACTAAGTACCGGTGGAAGTGACCAAGCTTGTATTGACCTCTGGTAGGTTTGTTTGTGTCTGCATTTCTTTAAGCACTAGTTTTCGTGCTTCAATTCTTACCGGTGTCATCTGTTCTGGAGCCTTTAGCTTTGTTGGTTCCTCTGTTTGTGTTCCAAATTCCATCTTTTTCTTTGTATCTGCTGCCGGTTGCTCTATATTCCCTATTACCGGAGGCTCTTTGGGTATACCTGATTTATCTGTTGTATCCTTATCTACCACTATGTTGATCTTCTAAGTATCAACATTCACAGTATATAGGACTTCAGGATTAGGATTATTATCCTCTGTATCCATACTCTCAGTTGCCGGTTGATCTTCAGTAGTTGTTGTTTTTACCGGTGGAGTATTTAAAGGAGGTGGGGGAAGTTGTCTCTAATCTTGATACTTGGTGGTCCACCAACTTTACCTTTCCCTTTGTCCTTTTGATATACCTTAATGGGCTTGGGATTCCTATATTCTTCTTGTTTTTCTTTTTCAACCAAGAACATATCCCAACTATTTTCTGTTTCCTTTGAAACCTCTGTAACTCTACCTGCCATCAGTGAAATTTGCCGATGTGCAGTGGAAAAAACTGTCCGGTTGGCCTGAGCTATCAAATCATCAATTTCTTTAGGTGAGTTAACCGGGTATACTGCAAGTAGTTTTTCTATTTTAATTTTCTTATCCAATTCAATTATTCCTTGCCTTCTGGCCTCAAGTCTTTTGTATAGTTCATCAGGAATTTCATTTAAGACTTGCATCAAAAACTTTTTATACATGTCCATGTGTAATGTTACACTCTCCTCAACTTGCCCTTTCTCATCATCCGATAGGGTGTCATAAATTTTTCCTATGTTCTTTAGTTTACCTTCCTCTATGATCTCATTCAGTAATATGTCAAGAGGGGCCAATTCTATGTTTGTCTTTTTCTTCTTTTTGGGTGTCAGCTTCTTTTTAGGTGTGACCATTTTGACCGGAGATCTCACAGCTTGTTGCTTCTGCCTTGTCCTTCTAGGTGAAGGAGTGGTTTCCGGTGAGGGGTCTCGTTTCCTAACAACTCTTTTGAAAGTTGTTGGCATATCTCCTTCTAAGGAAGTACCTACCGGTGATAGATGAGCTTCAGGTTGTTGGGCTGCCAACTCATCTTCCTTTATGGCTTTTGCTTGTCTGGATCCTTTTCTCACAAATGCCTCAATCTTTTTCACTCTCTTCTTAGATTGAATTTGACTTTCTATGGTCTCAGCACTACCAAATACTTCTTCTTTAGGTTCATTGGGGGCTTCTAGAAGTGCTTTGGCATAAGTTTCCACTATGTGGTCATCTGTTTCATACCCCATCTCTGTTACCCAGATTGTCCTAGGGATGACTGCTTCCATCCATATTTCATCCTTGTATTTGTTGACAATTTCTTGTGATAGTCTGATTCTTTTGTTCTTTCCGACCTTTAGTGCTTGAAAATACTCATTGATATTCTTTTCCTTGTTTTCACCCATGTTGTTGAATAAGTCTAATAATTGTTTTCCTACCGGTATGTCAAATCCAAAATCTTTGTTGCCTATACCAAGAACCTATTTGGTTATATGTAGCATTATGCATACAAGTAAATTTCCAAATCTAAAAGTTCCTTTCTTATCCTTCTTGATTTTGGCTAAGTTATCAATCAACTCATCTTTTAACCATTCACATACATCAATTTTCACATTTTCTTTTACCATATCATGAGCACTCTTAATGCATAAACTGGAGACTGAGTTGAGTCTATTTGCATGAGTTGCTTTATACCCTAAAATCATGCTAACAAATCTAACATTTATATCGGTCACATGATTAACCCTCAGAGACCTTCTGTCTGATGTTGCACCAGTTAACTTCATTACTAGGTCACTGGAGACCTTTTTAGTCTTGTCAGGTCTGTTATCGGTGGAAGATAACCCTGTTATTGCTTTCACAGCTTCCTTTGTAATTTTGTGCACTGAATCAAGCCAAAATAATGAACCATGTACCCTGCTTAAAACTATCCTAATCACTTCCCTGGGAAATTCAGGAATGCAGAGGATTTCAGTGAATCCTAGGGTTTCAACAACTTTATGTTCAGGTTTTACATTTCTGGAATTGTCACATATAATAGTCTTATACATGTTTTTAATTTCTTCATCACTTAATTCCTCTATGTTGGAATGAATATACATTCTAGGGTCTTCTGCATAAACAACACCTTTTGGAATTTGGGAAAAAGCACCTGTATTGTCATCTTTCTTAGCTACCTTGGGAACTAGCTCAAACACGGGCCTAGGGCATTTTATAACCTCAACTACTGTAGGGTTTGCTATGAATTTAGGTGCAGAGGAGGATGCCATGATGATGAATACCTTTTTCTACCTTTGGATGGATTGATTGCTGAAGTGCTTTGCCTCTTTGCTCGAAATGCCTTAGCTTGGAAATCTTCGCGCTCTCTGAAAGTTTGAATGCTCGATGAAGTGAAATGGAGCCAAAACCTTATTTTATAAAGTCTTTTCTGCTACCTACCACATTAATTGCTTGCCGATAATGTATTAGCTTAACTTTATTTGCTGATAATGAGTGATTTTTCAACTTCTTTTCTCTAACCGAGGGAATAATAGCACATGTGTCATTAGATTGCCAAACCCTCAAGATAATTTTCTTCAATTAGATGAAGAACATCCTTCCAGTGGAGCATCATATTGTCTTGCCGGTGGAGCATTTGTTGGTTCTACCGATGGAGGATTATCCCTAATATTTAGATCACCTTTTCTAATCCATTGCTTTGAGAATTCTTGCTTAACCTCTTCAACCTTTTCTTTACCTTTCAAACTAGTACTTTTGTTGTCTACCGGTGTACCTTTACTTCTACAAAATTTAGCAATATGACCAATCTTGTTACATGCATAACAAGTTACATTATTTTTCTGAATAGCTTTCCCATAACCTATGCCGGTTTGTGTTCTGCATTGATTTGATAAATGACCAAATCTTCCACAAACATAACATCTTACATTCATTCTACAATTTTTCAGAGTTATGACCAATTTTGTTGCATCTGGAGCATTGACTAGTGGGAGGATTGATATTCTGATAATTCCTAGATCTACATTCATTTGCCCTATGACCATATTTATTGCAGTTAAAGCATTTTCCATTGAATTTGTAAGTATTAGAAGGTCTTACCGGTTTGCTATGATCCTGGGTATTTGCAGTACCAGAGCTTTCTCCAACTTCAAATCCAATTCCAGAAGTGTCACCTTTGGGTTTTTGATTCTTCAATAAGGTACCAAGTTCTTCTGAGCTTTTCTTGAATTTTTCTTTGTGTTGATTTGCAGTTTCCAATTCCCTTTCCAAGATTTCTTTTTGTCTCATTAGTTCATTCGAGTCATTCTGAGTATGCATCAGATCTGTCTTCAACATGTCATTCTCATAGCTAAGTTTTGTGTTCTCATTTGCTGCATCACTTAGTCTTCTAGTCAATTCTTCTTCATTCTTCTTTCTGTCCTCAATCTCTTTGTAAAATCTCATAGGCATATCCTACATTTCATTTTTTGTTGTCATGATCTCTTGTTTCAATTTTCTTATCATATCATTTAGTGATTCCTTTTCATCATTCTCATTTTGCAAGTTTTCACAAAGCTCTCTTCTCTTATTTCTTGTAACAGTAAGATTTTCTTGAAGTGTCTGAATAATTTCCTAAGCTGCTTTTAAATCATCTTCTAATTTGATATTTTTCAACTTCTCTGCATCATAGTCAGTAAGATCTCCTTCAAGTTGCTTCATCAGATTTTCCATCTTTACCGGTGTCAAGATCTTCCTCAAGTTGTTAGGCTTCTGAAAATAGAGGACCAGGCTCTGATACCAATTGTTAGGGTTCCCACAAATACTGAGAGGGGGGGGGTGAATCAGTATCTGATTGGTAATGTGATTTTCTTAAAACAGAACATGTAGAACATAAAGTAACAGTGTACCAGTATGCAAGAATTAATGTAATTAATAGAATCAAAAACATCCACATGAAAAGAACACCATAACACAAGATGTTTAACGAGGAAACCCAGTGTGGGAAAAACCTCGGTGGGATTTGTGACCCATAATATTCACTTACTGGCCAATAAGAGAATATTACTTACAATAGGGGCCTGCACATGCAGGAAGGCCAACTGCCTAGAGCACACTGCTCAATAAGAAGTCACACTGACTTACAATGAGGATTATGCAAATCCAATGATCTGTACTATTTTACAATAGCATCTTCAATGCTAGATTCAGTACCGGTTCTTGCTCTGTTCTTTACATATACCCTTGACCTACAATTCGCACATTAGGTCTGCCTTATAATTTTCTTTATGCTTCCTCTCCATATCTTACAAATGACTACAATGATCTCTTTTATATACAAGAGTCATTTTACAATTTTCCAAGTCAACTTACAATAATAAACAAAATATTACATATCAAAAATCCTGTCGGCCTCTGTGCCAGTATACATCTTTTCTTCTATGCTGATGCTGGTGCCGGTGTAGAGTGATCTTGCTAATGCCGGTATAATGTCTTGTTTGAATAATGCTTTACCGGTAGAATGTCTTGCCGGTGCGATAGGATTGCAAGGTTGCTTGTGTAATGCTTTGCCAATATAATGTCTTGCCGGTGCCATAGGATTGCAAGGTTGCCTGTGTAATGCTTTGTCGGTATAATGTCTTGTCGGTGCCATAGGATTGCAAGGTTTCCATCAATGACAAAACCTTCAATCACACACAATGTCTCATTGGAGTGTCCATATGCCAACACATACAAAATGATGAGAGAGAATGTAATATTAGATCTATGCGGTTGGATGCTAGATGAGTTCTTAATAAATCTAGGGAAGATTAAGGGTGAAAAGAAGGGTACATTCTAGTATGGCAATTTGGTAGTTTTCTTGGTGTTATATTTCATGAATGATACACCCAGTTTTGGTAAAATGCAATGGGAATTTGACATCTAGACAATTGAAACAGTCAATTGTTGCTTTAGGAAGTCTGAGAGATGATAAGGTATGGGGGTATTTTAAAGCATTCCAGAAATCTATGAGGTCTAGGGTAAGGGTACCTGGGCATATTGTAGAAAAATATTCAACCGACATATGCTTCATGGTAAAGAAGGATGAGACACTCATAGAAGCAGTTAAGCCCTAAAAGATTTGGATTGAAGAAATGGGCTATGAGGTGGATGCACAAATTCTTAATGCCTATTCAAAAATGTTGATTGATGCACCAATTGATGAGGCAGAGAAACCTTGTGGTAGTGCATAGAAAAAAACTTAAGAGGTTGAAATAGAGTTCAACTGAAAGAAAATAGAGAAACAGGAAGGGAAAGCAAGGAAATTTGTGGAGAAGGTCTCAAAGGACATCAAAGTATTAATTGATGTTGTCCCAGAAAAAGGTAGAAAGAGGAAGGATCTTGAAGTTTATATTGAGCCTGTTACTATAGAATCATAATATGAGGATAACACACCATTGGCATTTAAGAGGGTTGTTAGGAAGAAACCAGAGGGAAAAAAGGAAGAAGCTAAGAAGCAACCGGTTAGGAAGGTTACAATCAAAATACTAGCACAAAAGAAAGCACCAAAAGATACACCTTCAGCTGCATCCGGTACTACAAAGAGAAAGAAGAAGAATGATACTGATTCTAGTAAAGTTCCACCTAAAACTTGTGCATAATTAGTAGATGAAATCACTAAAGATGGCATGTTGAAGAATGTTCAATTTTCCAATGATCACCTAGAGGAGGATGAACAAAGAGAGGTAGAGGAAGCAGTCCTATTATACTTGGATATTTATAATAAAGCCTTAATAGAAATAGAAAATCAAATACCAATTGAATTATATAATATGTTGGATGATAGAAGACTGTCAGCTATGCAAGAAGATAAACATATTAAAATTCAAGAGCTATTATCTATTTGTGTTACTACTGCCCCAGATGAAATGGAAAAGACACTTGAGGTGGCAGACATAAAAGTTTTCAATAGAAAACATAGGATAACTAGTTTGATGCTAGGAAGAGTAAATGAAATAATAAAGGAGACTCAAAAAGCATGGGTTAAATTTCTTAGAGAAAACAAGGGATTTTTTACTTCACTAGAAACCAAGACTGACATTGTAGATACCCCGGTTGAAGGAAAAGGAAAGGGGATTATGGGTACTTCACCCTCAGTTTTGAAAAATATTAAGATAGTGTAAATTGAGCCCCCAATAAGTACAGATGTATAGGTTGAGGTTATAATTCCTATAGAGGAACCGACAGTTACATAGACTGCAGCAAGTGGCAAAGCCACCGGTGCAAGTGAGGAGGTTATAAAGGATAAATCTTTAGAGGAGAAGGCAGGGGAATCTGATAGGGAACCAGTTGTTGGTTCATCATTGTTGTCAATTGACACTTCACATGTCGAAAAGAAAAACATCACAGAGATGAGTCCCACTAAACTGATGATGGCAGCACAAAAACTGATGAAGGAGGGATCCACAGATAAAGGGATTATAGATCAATCAATCACTCTTTTACACTGACTAGTCCTAGAGTGTAAGATTCAAAATCAAGCGAGCCCATCCGACAACCTTAAGATAATCAATGAGCATATTTTAAAGGATTTTCAATCCTTATAGTAAATCTCAAACTGACAAGCACTAGAAAGGTTTACTCAGGCTAAGAGAGTTGCATTTGATCAGGTAATTGAAACTAAGAAGAAGAAGATTGATGAGAAGCTAATACTAATAGAAAATTATTTGAAGCAATGTACAAATATATATAGGGTATGTTGTAAAATTGAAATAATTATAGCTAATGTGGATAAGAAGATAAAATAAATTCAGGAGAAAATTGCAAGTATAGCTAATTCTTTTGACAAATTGATTTTATTGACTACATCAATTGATGGTCACATTTTGATTTTGGAGAACCAAATTTATGTTCTTGAGAAGGAAAGAGACAAAATAATAAGAAGAGCCAGAAGTCTGAGAGGCTTGGTGAGTCTCTGGTTGGATTCACTTAGTGTACATAAGAAAGAATGCATGGATATGGTGGGAAAGCCCACACCGATAGAGGTAAATGAGAAAGAAGTTTTTTCACATATATTGAGTGGACTTGTATCTATTTCTAGAACATTCAAAACCAGTTGGGATACTTATCTTGATCTACTGGAGAAGGCATATCCAGAAATTTTGAAGTTGGTTAAGCTCCGGTAAGAAATTTTGGGATATTCATTGTATAATTCTTTTTCTTTGACATTCCTTTTAGAATTTTTGATGGCATTTATGTCAAAGGGGGAGTAGTATAGATGTGAAAAAGAATAAAAGGAGTTGTATACATTAGGGTGAGTTATATAATTATGGAGTTATGGAGATGTGGAATATTTTGCATATTCAGCTCAAGGGGAGCAGGGCAGGATGAAACCGACAGATGAAACTTTGACCATTTTTCACATGAGTGTTGCCATCAATGCCAAAGGGGGAGATTGCTGGCAATTGACACTCAATTGGTTGGTTTCACTATGTTTTTATTGATGGAAACATGGTATTGTGTTCCAACTTTATACTTTGGTTCTATGGTGTACCGACGGGCACTTCACAGATGCTACACCGAGGTCGACACTAGTTTCGACAAGACAAAAGGATTTCTTTGGTCACCAACAATGCAGGCCGACATGGTTTAGTAAAGGTTATCGGTATTGGAGTCCGAAATATCTTGGATCTGGCATCATCAATTGATTTTAATGTTTATGCATTTATGTTATCTGACCGACATGTAATTTGATATTGTATATATCTTTGTAAGCCGACATAAGGCATGTAAATTTGTATAGGGTATATAGGATAGTTTGATAGATCATTTTGTTATATATATACAAGAGATATATGATAGGAGATTATGGATATGCGAATGTAATATGATGCAAAATATATCAGAGAGATCATGTATGTGAGGAAATTATTGTAAGGGTTATTCTGGTAAAGGGTTTAGGGTTTCAGATCGGAACAAACAAATCTTAAATCGAAACTATATTCTAGCATAGAAGATGTTATCTTAGTAGTTCACACTTCTCCAGATTATAGTCTGGAAATTTATGTAGTCAGTGAGGCTCCTTTTGTGATTGAGCAGTGTGCTCTAGGCAGCCTTCCTGCAAGTGCAGGCCCCTCATATTTTGTAATATCTCTTCATATGGCTAGTGGATTGATATTGTGGGTCACAAATCCCACCATGGTTTTTCCTCTTTGAGGTTTTCCACATATAAATCTATGTGTTATGGTTCTCATTTATGTGATTGGCTTATTGGTTGCTTTACTTCTTTCAATTCTGTATGTACCAGTATACCAGTTGGTGTATGCATGTTTTAATAAGGCTAGAACATATCATTTCGGTATAATGCTGATTCACCTGCCCCTCTTAGTGTTATTGGTTTCCAACATCGGTAACATATATTTGGGACCCGGTTAAGTTATCTTGGGACCCTGGTAAAATCACTTGTTGAATTTATGGTAATGTGTATGCTGACATTATATATGATCATCGCGATAATGCATATCATACTTTGTGATTTGGAAGCTAACAAGTTTATTTTATTTCATCTTGAGGCCGACATGTTGAACAAGTTACAAGGGTATTTAAGGGAGATCATTCAGCGATGGATTTAAGATATATTAGTTGTTATGCAATTTTGTGATGTGAATCAATCAGGGATTAATTGTATGCGATTTGGTTAGTGAGTGGAAGCTTTTGTGTGCAGTTTCATGTGCACAGTGAGAAGAATAGAGTATCAGTAAACCGGTTCAGAGGAGGTTGATAGAGCTTAAACTAAAACTTATCCGACATGGTCAGATGCATCCTATAAGTTCACTTCTGTATGAAATCATTGTGTAATGTTGTGTAAGTCAGTGAGACTTCTGTTTGAGCAGTGAACTCTAGGCAGTGAGCCTAATTGAATGTGCAATCCCTTCTATGTAATATTTATATACCTTGATCAAGTGTATAGATATTGTGGGTATCAGCCCCATCGAGGTTTTTCCCTTTATAGGGTTTTCCATGTATAAATATTGGTGTTATGGTATTGTTGCTTTATGTGTTGTTTGGTTTATGCACTTTAATTTTATTTTCTATTAACTAGTTCATAAGAAATAAGTTCATAAATTCATTTACCAGTAGAACAATGATTCACCCCCCCCTCTTAGTGTTCTTGGATTCCAACAATTGGTATCAGAGCTTAGTTCCTCAGAAGAAGTTTAACAACTTGAGGAAGATCTGGAACTTGGAATCAATGGAAACCAGTTTGCAACAACAACTTCAACTTGCTCTTGAGGATCTTGATAATGAGAAGGTGGAAAACAATAAATTGAAGAATGAACTAAGGCAAGCCAGTGAACACATCATTTCATTACAAGGAAAGCTATCGGTTGTTTAAGCTAAGAGGAAGGAACTCTGTGATCAATTGAAAAATCAGAGTAGTGATGAAGAAGATGCCTTGAAAGATCAATGTTAGAAACTCACTCAAGAGAATACTACCTTGAAGAATGAAATTCAAGCCCTAACTACAAGAATGTGCAAGGACATTGAAGACATGAAGAAGAATGAAGAAAACCTAGCTCAAGAATTAAAGGACAAATTTGATGAATACAACAAACTGATACATGAGAATGACATGCTGAAACTTGAGTTGATTTAGTCCTAGAATAATGAACAAGAACTTGAGAGATAGATTATAATGATGAGAGATGATTTAGCCACTACAAATGAGTACAAAGATAATTTCAAAGCCATCTCTGCAAGACTTTATGAATTGCTAAAGAGCCAGAGAGATGCTAATGACAAAAGAGGTCTTGGATATGAAGTGGGAGAGAGCTCCGATACTGCACAACAAGATCAATCATTCGGTCAAAAGTAGAATCATGCCAACAATTGAAACCATAAATCACCAGTAAAACAGCCTAATGCGCACAAATTCAATGGTACATGCTTTGTTTGCAATAAATATGGTCATATAGCAAGTTAGTGCAGAAATAGGAATAATGAAAATAATGCATCATCCACTGGTCTTGGAAATGTCAAATGTCATTCATGTAGTAGATTTGGACATATGGCTAACCAATGCAGATTAAAAGGAAATCAAGGGTACAACAAAGCAATTTAGAAGAACAATGTTGTCTGTTATGCATGCAATAAGATTGGGCATATTGCTAAGTATTGCAGAAGTAAGAATGCAATGGTAGCTGATGGAAATGCAGATGAGAAATGAAAGGAAAAGGTTGAAGATATCAGAAAGCATCATGAGAGAATATGGGTTAGGAAGTCAGATACTCCACCAACAGATTAACCAGTAGAGCCATCAGGTCCTACAATGGAAGCACAAACTTCATCTGGTAACTAAGGCACTCTGCCTTAGGGGTAGGTAAATCATTGAAGATCATGCAAATACCCCAGATTAGGTTTGTAGTCAGGGAATTCTGATTACTGATGGATACTCAGGCGATTTCAAGTGTTTACTGGAACCTATATGCAGATTATGTGATTTGGTCAGATTCTTCGGTAGCATTTATGATAGTGGAAAATTAGGGTTGATGGTGATAAAAAGGGAAAAAGGTAATTCCTTTCTTCATAGCGATCGAGCATTCTGGAGAGTGATTTCTAAGGCATTTGAAGATCTTAATGGCGTTTTGTGCGAGCATCTACATTTGAGAAGCATTTCATCATCCGGTAAGATCTTAAGGTATTTACCGTTTGTAGAAACCCTAGATATTTATCATGGCATCCTCATCGAATGTTGATAATCCTTTTGTAGTGGAAATTAAGGACCACCCTCATCCAAAATTTAAGAAGAATCCTTTTAAATTTCTTTTGGATGATCCGTTGGGAGCATTTTCGAGTGTTTTCCATCGTGTTCTTCACACTGAAGACATTAGGACATATATTCACTACAAAATAGAGTAAATTGGGAGTTATGAGATGTCCTGTGTATTTACTGAGCATCTGATCACTGATAATAAATTGAAACCAGAATATGCACATCTTTAGAGGAAGGGTTTTACCCAGTTCATGGATTTTATGACTTTCGACGAAGATGAATGGGTCAGGTATATTCTCAGCCACATTCATGGGGAATTCCTATGGTTGGACTGACCATATAAAATTACTGAAGAATTCATTAAGAATATCACATGCCTTCATAAGGTCAGAGGTTTACCAAGGCCTAGGTCAAAAATTTCTAGCACCAAACTCTGCAAACTCACCGGTGCCACCTTCGATGGCAGATCAATGCGAGTTGATGATATTAGAGATATTGATGTAAAATTTACAGCAATGGTAATTGGATATTAAGTTTATCAATCTAACTGGTTGAACTTTATCTTTGGAACCAACATCCTCATCACAAATCAGATGGTGAAGGAAGATGCACATTATGACTTGTGCAATGTGATGCTGAAGGAGTTAATGACCAATCTCCAGAGAATAAAGCAAGACAAGAAGAATAAATTCTAGTATGGTTATTTCATTGTATGCTTGACATTTTATTTTTTGAATATGGTACCGTGATATGGGAAGATTCAATAGGCTTTTCATAGACTGATAGCTACTCAAATAGCTCAAGTATTAGATCAGCAAGGTGACAAACAACATAAGGCTAATCTATGGGCATTTTTCAAAACTTTCTAAGAAGAAATGAAAAATAGAGTTAGAATTACAAAGGAAATTGTTGAAAAATATAAGGATACTATTTTTTTTTATGGTTAATAAAGATTAATGTATGATGGAGGCAGTCCAACCTACAATAGTCTGGATCATGTAGATGGGATATGAAGTGGATAAGGCCACACTGGATGCTTATGCACAACATTTATTGAAATCTCCAGTTGATGAGAAAGAAGAAAAATTGGCACAACTCAGGAGAAGGGTCTTAAATTTCATTAGGAACAAGTTGCACCCACTATAAGAAAGAAGATGACAAGGGTGTCAACTAAGACATTAATTAGTGAGGGTCATGACAGGGCTAAAATTGAACAAAAAGTTAAAGTCCTTGAAGCTCGAAGAAAGGAAGAGATGAAGCAGAAGAGGAAGGAGGAGAGAGAAGTGAAGAAGGCAGCTTAGGACACTCCTAATGTGGTCCTGGTTACAACAGAGACATCAAAAAAACCAGAAGCACCATCCGGTGAGCCTGCCAACCCCAAGCTGAAGGAATTAGTGAAGAGGAAATAAAAACCAACTAGGAAATGCATGACTGTATCTTCTAAGGAGACTGAATCTGATAAAGAGATCAAACAAGCTCCAAAGAAGAAAGGTGTTTTTGAAAGGGTTGTGAGAGAAAAGAAGAGAAGAACCAGTAAGAAGAAGTTAGACGTTCAAGACATTATTGATCAGATCATTAATGATGGTAATCTGGATAACATTTCTATATTTGATGATGATAAAGACAAGAAGCAGTTAGAGGAGGAAATTTTGTTATATCTTGATTCTTTTAGTAGGACTTTGATTGAGTTAGAGAAAAATTTTCCCAAGGAATTGTATGATAAGTTAGAGGCCAGAAAATTACATGCTTGGAACTTGGACTGACAAATAAAGGAAACAAAATTGGTCAATCTATGTTTATCAATAACTCCACCAGAGATTGCAGGTTTGATAAATAAGATAGGTTCAACTCAATTTAATCCCAAACATCGGATTGATAACTTGATGCTAGAGAAATTTGAAGAGATCCAGAAGGAGACAATTGACATATGGGCTAGAATTATTTTGAGTCTTGGATATGAGTTAAGTCCTAGTTTTGTTCAATCGCAAAATATACAATTACCAAGGGACAAGGAACCAATAAAAATAGATGAGCAGAATGTAAATATAGATCCACCGGTTAGCACCCCACCAATTACTACTCAACTAGCTAATGAGTCCAATTTTGGTACTGAGGATACTCAGAATCCTCCAAAATCCCATGTACATGATGTAGACACAAAGGTTGAGAAGGTCAAAGGTACTAAGGATAAGGTTTCAGATGAATTACCAACAATGAGTGAGGCACCAAGTGGCAAAGCCACTAGTGCACAGGGGGTAAAGGCTACAGAGGATATGTCACCGACTGACATAGGCAAACAGATAGTGATAGACTTCCCTTCCAGTTTGGCAATTGACACATCATCCTTAGCCAAAGGTAAATTGCCACAATTTTCTATCAGTTTTGACAAGCCTTATCCTTTGATATCACCAATAGAGAAAATTTTGGCACTGCAACACTTTAGGTTCAAGCAACTCAATAATTTGCACATGAAGAGTCTAAAGATATATAATTAATTCAGAATACTTTTGAAGTTTTGAACTGGCTTGTACCAGAATTCCAAGCAAAAGAGAGTGCAAGCTCATCCGGTAAATTTCAAGAGTTAATTAAATTCATTCCTAAGCAATATGATTCTTTGGTTAAGCTTTTTGTAACTGAGGCTAAAGAAAAATTTGTTGAGGCTCGGAAGCAGACATTTTTCCTGATGATTGCATTTGAGAAGGCTAAGCTTCAAATTTGTTTACATTGTATTGATGCAGCATTAGTAGAAGGTGGAAAGGTTTATAAGACTTGTTTAGATTTTTCAAAGCTCACAACTTCTATAGACAAGCAAATTTTGGATCGTAAAGATCACTTGCTCTAGATTTCAAACTCCTATAATTCGACAACAAATTTGACAAGTTCTTTAGAAGGTCTCATTTTGGCGGTTATGGATCAGATTTTGAGGTTAGAAAAGGAAAGGGACAAAACAATAAGGCGAGCAGTAGAGCTCTAGAATTTCATTGGTCCCTGGCTAGATAACCTTCTTTGCCACAAAATAGAGTGTATAGCTAACATGTAGTAGGATTATCCCACTGAATCCTAGGTAATTGAGTATTATGTCAGTTTCTTGAATGGATTCACCTCCATTACTGATTCTCTCAAGAAGGGTTGGGACACATATTTTTCATTTTTGAAGACTTTATATGTTGACATTTTGAAACATGTATAGGAACCAATATGTATATATTTGTACAACATTTTTGGTGGACACCCTCTTTGTTATTGATGTCAAAGGGGGAGGAGTACAATGAAAAATAGATGTATATCATAGGGGGAATACACTAGATGTATATAACTACATGGATGTATAGGTAAGGGGGAGAAAATTTAGAGATGATATCAATTTTCACATGAGTGTTGCCATCAATGCCAAAGGGGGAGATTGTTGGCAATTGACACTCATTCGGTAAGCTGAATTACATTTAGGGTTGTCATTGATGGCAACTCATCTTCAGGTTTTCATATTTCTCATCCAGATTCATTGTCTTATCATTTTGCATAGATTGGGCCAACCGATATAAACACATTTTATTTATTCTTATTAACCGGTTAGTCTTGGTACCGGTAATGTATATTTGGGACCCAGTTAAGGTATTTTGGGACCCCGGTAAAATCACTTGTGAAATTTATGGTAATGTGTAGGTTGTAATGCTTGCCAGAATACCCTAGAGAAATTAAACATCTAACATGCAAATGGAGATAAAAAAATTTCATTAACGTCTAATAACAACTAGTGTAACACATAAAATCTCCATCTAACTACATTCATTAAACATTTAACCATTATGAACATACACCATTACACATTTCATAAATTAACGCAAGCATAAATAACATAACATCATTAACTTTTCTCTAGGGTAATTCAACATCATTACTTGATTAACTACCTTAATGACATCTTACTCACAATAAGCATATTCAATCTTGAGTTAATGTATCATATTTAATTTCCTAACCATGAGATATGCAACCTACCAGATCATCTATCCATCTTGATTTGCATGCCATTATACCATTCTATTAACATATTACATTCCTACTTTAAAAATGCAAGGCAATCCCATAATCCTACATTCATTTTATGCACCAAATCTAAATATGTTTTAACCCAACATTTCCTATCTACATGCTCTTTTCCTTTTCATGATAATGCTATCCTAATGCATAGATATGATCTGTCTTTACTAATCCAATTAATCCTTTTTAACATAATCATTCCTTAATCTATGAACATTATTCTTCTAAGGTTACTTTACAATCTAACTTTCTTTCTAAATATTCCATAAAGTAATACAATTAAATCATAATGAAAAATCAATTCCATTTCAACCATAACTATTTAATTCCAAGATACATAGATCACATCCTTACAATAATACAATTACATCCTCATTGTCTCATTATAATTTAAAACATAATCCCAATTCCAATTACAATCCATCTTACAATTACAAGTACATAAGATACATCATGAGCATAGCTCTTCCTACTACAAGATTCCAAGTACTACATACAAGAATATTACATGTATTTCATCATATTCATTACATAAATCTGCTACAAGGTACATCCATAATCATCATGAAGAAGTATCCACATCCATGCATGAAGAATCCAAGAGAACATCTCAATGGCTAAAATGTACCAACCACCTAACCATGTAGAACCAAAGGAACCACCTCTGTGCTAGGAGATGAAACAAGGTCCCAACACACTTTAGACCTAAGCTGGCACCCTAACCAAAGAGACTAACCACACAAGGACACTCATGCAAGAACCCACACAATACAACAAGAATAAACTCCCAGAGGCGTATAACTCATCAAGACATAAATGCATCCAATAAGGCATAATCATGAATCATCAAGGGGAAACATGTAGGAGTGGAGTGTCATCACATGCCATCCTCAAAACATAATAATATAAGGCACTAGCCTGATGAACATGTGGATCCATCTCAACCTATGAGAGACCAAGGGAGATTAGCTTACCCTCCTCATGACCTTCTCATGCTTATCCTAAAACATCCTCCCTAGGAATAAGACATGAGGCTCAAATCAATTGTTATTTTATTAATGAATCTATCTACCCAACCCATTAATTATTAGGTTATCACTTATTTACAAATCATGGTAAACTCCCAATTATGCCTTGGCAGTCTAGACTTCATGCATCCTTACAAGGAACCTCATGCAAGCCTATCTCTCATGATCCCGGTCATCACATGGAAGCCCACTCCCCCTAACATGGCCCAAACAATAAATGCAACAAGAGGCTCATAATAACAATCAAATCTGGAATCATAGTCATCATAGAACCATACACATACATGGTCACCCAAAGGTCATAAATCCAAATAAATATCAAGAGCCTCATAGCATAAAAATGCATCAATAAGATAACCAAATATTCTCATCAAATGAAATAAATAACAACAACAAGGTATATAAACTTGCTAGACTGAGAACAATAAATAACTCTCTCTACCACAACTTCTCAACATGATAGAGGCATAAATCCATCATAAAGATAACATAGAAGTGAAAAACCATGAAAGATTCATCATATCGATCAAATGCTCAATTTGGAAAATCATCAATAAACATCCGAAAATCCTCTGGTACAAAATCAGATTCTAAAAATTCAAACAGTTAATCAAAACTTAACAAAATGCTGGAAATCCATAGATTAGTGCATATGATATTTAGTCTAGTGCATTTGACTATTTATTTAACACATATGAATCTTCTTTCAATGCATATGACCAATAATTCAGCGCATACAACTAACATAATAGCGCATGTAGATAATTCTATAGCGCATATGACAAACTAATTAGCGCATATGATCTATTCTTTAGCACATACAACCATTATTTTAGCACATATGACTCAGAGAATAGAAAATATGAAAAAACAGTAAAATTACGAATCTAAATTAAAAATCAAGGGAAAATTTCCAAGTCTTGAAACCAACTAAGTAAGTGATGCCCAGACAAGATGAAATGAGAGCGACAAATAGAACTCAATAACATAAATATATGAAGGAGAAAATGCAATCCAAACATAAGAGCTTTCCTTCCATAATACACAGAAAACTTAATACAGAGAATTCAAACCAAGACTAAATCACATTCTATAGACAAAATGACATTCAAGAACCACAAAGAATACCATATAGAATCAATTAAAGACAAGGGAACACAAGATTAACTCTCTGCGAGCTTCCTTCATAGTAGTTACCATCCAGAGAAATCACAGGAGTAATCCCAAACTCACAAATAAACCCAAAATTGTTGGGTACAACCAAATTTCTCCAAAGAAGCATCAAGCCAAGTTTCAAACAATAGAAATTGCATAGAGCCGTGCGTTCAAGACAATACTCCTGGCCAATGAAAACAAAGTAACAAGCCCTATAGTTCAAATTTATATTAAAATCTATGCACATAAATATTAATCCAAAACTATAGTATAAACTATATAATAAATATTTTCCCCAAATAAAAACCCACAAACAACAATTTCTGTAGACACGAAGAATATACATAAATAAAATAATCTTTACAAAAGAAAAGAGATCCAACCTGGAATTAGAGGTAATGGAAGAAATTTGATGAAGAGCTCCGAATCCAAATCCAAATCCAAATCACAATCTCCAGCAATCCAAACAATCAAGCCAAAATCCAAATGTTGCAGAAAAATCTCCCAGAATGGTAACCCGACAACAAGCCTGGACTACCCAATAAAAGAAATCAAAAGAAAAAACCCTAGCCAATGAAAGTAAACCAAAATATAATATTTTCTACCAACCCCATGTTATTGTTACTTTTATATTTTCCATTTCAAATTCAACCAATGGAGGGTAGGTAGAAATAACACAAAATCTTCTTATACAACTAAGTGGGAAGATATTATTATTCTATTCAAATGTGTTCATACACTCCCACTAATAAATAAAGTCAAATATATAAAAAAAACATAAGCCATAAATAAATAAATAAATCAAATAGGAAAATTAAAACCAAAAGCTCATAAATGAAATGAAGAGACAAATAAATATTAAAGATTAAACCATCAATATTTAAATAAATATTAAACAACAATAAGGATTAAACAATAAATACCAAATAATTATTAAAATCACAGAAAACAATAAAAAAATGAGTTAGAGGCGACCACTTTGACTCTTTCGCAACAGTACTGTAGTAGAATTGTTGGCGACAGGGATCAGATCATTCAATATAAGACGACGAACCCTAAATGCAGCGGTGGCCATGGATTGTTTAAGCAACAAAAACTAGGCAGCCAATACAGATCACAAGGACACATAGAGGATGGCGGACGGTGATGGCATCCAGGGATATTCGAAGAAACTGGACAGGCAGATGCGATGGGCAGATGTGCCATTTGATGACCATGAATTGGCTCAGTTACAAACTTCTAATCATTCTCCTCAATGGGTTGTCAAGGATGGTAACTGGCGTGACTTGGCTTATGACAAATTCTTGCTGGCTTCGTCATATTTTCATAAATTTACAGGTAATTTTGTTCCAAAACCTTCGCGTTCTTATTATAAATCTTTTGTTCTCAAGGCATTAATATTTTAGGGCATTCTGAGTCCTCCTCCTGTTGATCACCCAAAGACTCCTTTTAAGCATTTTCATTCCTTTTTTGGTTCTAAAAAACCTAGGAAGCATAGATATGTTTCGCATCAACTGCCATTCGACATTTGTGATGGCTTCCCATGTTCTGATGGTTTTGCCCCATTAGCTTCTTCTGGATCTCCCTCCCAGGATTGTAATCCTTCCCTCCCATCTTATGTCACCTGGCCAAATAACACTTTGGTTTCTAACCCTCACTTCCTTTCTTCCCTAAATGACATTCATGTTGCTAAACGAGCTCCCTTCCATCCAAATCCACTTCCCCATAACTCTCCCTCCGTATTTTCCAATTCGATAAGGGGTAATCCTCATTCTTCTATGCAGTATAAGGTTATATTCCCCGATTACATGATTCATGACTCTGTGAAGTTATTATGTTCTACTGCCCTCATTGGTAAGCTTCTTTCTCCAGTTTCTTTTGGTAAATTTTTAACATGGGCAAAGTCTAATTGGGATGGTATGAAGGATTTATTTCTGTTTGATAAAGATTCTCTATATTTCACTGTGATTTTCGATTCTAAAAAGTATAGGGATTATGTGCATAGATTTAAAGGGTGGTTTTGTTTTGGGATAGGAATTTTTATGTATGCTTGGTCTCCTCATTTTGATATTCAATCGGCAAAGACACAGTTTATGCCCTTCTAGGTAACTTTCTCAGGTCTTCCTTTGGAGTATCATGATGTGTATATGGTTGAAATCCTAGCAAAAAAATTGGGCATCTTTATTAAGCATGATTTAGTTCCTTTCGAATGACCTCATCTTCCGGTTAGGATTTGTTTGTTGTTAAATCTGTCTAAACCCATTCCCTCTGAGATTACTATTTGCTCCAAATATGGTGTGTGGATTCAGCCTGTGGTAATTCAAGATTCGATTGCTATTCATTCTTGTGCTCTGTTACTTGGCCATTTCACCTCTCAATGTTGTGGTGATTCTGATGCACCTTTACAAGTTTGTTCAGATTTTTCATCTGATTTTCACTAATGTTCCTTTTTTAAAAGTAAGGATCATCAGTCTTTGAAGGATCATAATGTTAAGGATTCTGCTCCTTTATCTCTTTCTGTTACATCTCTCATTCATTTTTCTGGATATACAGTATGTGATGTGCCTTTGATGGATTTTACTTTTCTCTACTCTCTGGCCATGTTCTTCTTTGTTCTGTCTGCCATTCGTCGGTTTTGTTATGTTTCTTCAAACTTAGTTAAGTTTTTTCCTAGTCCTTTCAAGGATTATTGGTCTTCTGAATTTCGTTTTGAACCTTTTTTGTTCTTTTCTGTGAGTTTTTTCCAAATTTCTTGTTCTTCCGTTCCGTTTCCAAAATTGTTGTTACCTTCGAATGGTTGCACAAATCATTGCTTTGTTAATTCTTCTCCTCGTTCTTCTTTTGTGGGTCTGGTGGATGATACCAAAATTGTTCATAGTTTGATTTTTGATAGTGTTTTTTTTATGCCCATTCCAAGGTCTCCTTCTTCTCTTTCCATTTCTGAAGAGAAGATTCAGCTTATTGCTTTAGATATTTTATTTTTCAGTTTCTTCTGATCTATTTGATGAGATTGTTGCAAAGGAATTTCCCAAATTTTCTTTTTCTTTTGCATCTGCCTCTTCGGGGCCTGTCCATGATGGTTTTCATGTTTCCTCTTCTCAGCCAAATTCAATTGAAGGTGTGGATGTGGATCTTATTGATAGTCCTTCTTCAACTATTTTTAATGTGTATGGATTTGATTTCTCTCAGAAGTTAGCCTTGGAGCAATCTCCTTCTGTTTCCCCCCTATTGTTAGAACTCCTAAGAAGAGGTGCCGAAAACCAAAATTGGCTAAAATCAAGGAGGAGATTGCGGCTGGTATTCAATCCACTATTGTATAAAATTTTTCTTCCCAAGTCAAAACAAGGAGGGCATGTTGCTCTCCTTGTGATAAATGAGGATTTTATCTTGGAATGTTAGGGGCTTAAATGCCCCTGACAAAAGGGGAAGGATCAAGAAATTTCTTGATTCTTCAAAAGTGGATATCATCTTATTGCAAGAGTTGAAACTTTCTCAAGATTCTTTTGGTAACATAATTTCCAAATGGTCCCTTTGGAAAGTTGTTCATGTTCCTTCTTTGGGTGCTTCTGGTGGTCTTATAACTTTATGGAATCCTAAATCAATTAAAGTTGAGATGTTATCTTTTGCTTCTCATTGACAGTTGTTATAGGTTGGCTGGTTTGAAGTCTCTTTTGTTCTGTTTAATATGTATGGTTCGACTTCTCCTTCAGATAAAACTGACTTATGGGATTCCTTATCTGAATTGTTTTTACGATATGATGACTTATTTATTGTGCTTGGGGGTGATTTTAATTCTCTCCTTTCCTCGGATGAAAAAAGAGGGGGTAATCCTACAACTTAGAAGGTTATTAATGACTTTTCTTCCTTTGTACAAGACAGTGCATTATTCGATATTTTCCCTTCTAATGGTTCTTTCACTTGGACTAATAGGAGATCTAAATGCCAGATTGCCTCTCACCTTGATAGATTTCTTATTTCCCTAAACCTACGTTTGAGCAACTTTTCCTTTTCTTCTGAGATTCTTACCTCCTCAGATTCTGACCATTTCCCAATTTTGCTCAATTTTGATAAATTGGATCATGTTCCCTCTGTTAGACCTTCTTTTAAGTTTGAGAAAATGTGGTTCACTCATCCTCATTTTCTTTCTTTATTAAAGCAATGGTGGATAAGTGCTCTATTTTGCAAAGGTACTAAGATGTTTCAATTTTATTCCAAACTGAAATTTGTGAAATCTCAAATTATGGCTTGGAATAAATTGGTCTTTAAGAATATTTTTCATGAAAAAGAGGCAATTGCCAATTATTTCAAGGTTGTTAATAAGGATATTATTACACATGGCACTAATTCCTCCACTAATGATGCTCAAAAGAAATTGCAAGCTTAATAGGAGATCCTTTGCTTCTGGGTTGAAATATATTGGCAGCAAAAGTCTCATGAGGTTTGGCTTAAAGAAGGTGATAGGAATACTGCCTTCTTTCAAGCTGCAACCAAGCTTAAACAAGCTGCTTGTACAATTTTTAGTATTAAGGATTCTAAGTCTGGTTATGTCCTTAATTCTGATCAGCAAATTAGAGAGGAGGGGGTGTCTTTTTTTAAGGAATTGTTATCTCCTTCTTTTTCTTCTTCGTCTATGGATCATCATATGGATTTGATTTTAGATTCTATCCCCTCCCTTGTTTCTCATGAGGATAATTACTTTCTTATGAGGCCTTTTTCTTTAGATGAGCTTCATTCTGTTATTTTTTCCATGGCCCCTGACAAAGCTCCGGGTACTGATGGGTTTACTATCTTGTTCTTTTAGAAATGTTGGGATTTTATTGGTTTTGACCTATTAATGGCTTTGGAAGAGTCTAGTAGGGGTGGGTATATCCTTAAAAATTTTAACATCACTTATATTGCCCTTATTCTGAAATCTAAGAATCCCCAAACTTTTGCTGAATTTAGACCCATTTCTTTGTGCAACTCTATTTACAAAATCTTCACCAAGGCTATTTATTTAAGACTTAAAATTCTCCTTCCTCATATCATCTCTCCTCAACAAGGAGGTTTTGTTCTGGGTCAGTAAACTCATGAGGGAGCAATTGTTGCTCATGAAACTTTACATTCCATAAATTCGTCCAATATCCCAACTTTTGTGGTCAAACTTGATATGATGAAGGCTTATGATAAATTTTGCTAGGCTTTATTGCTCAAAGTTTTGAGAAAATTTGGTTTCTCTAAAAATTGGTGTAAATGGATCAAGAGTTGTATTTCTACTGCTTCATTTTCTATCATCATTAATGGAGCTCCCTCTGGATACTTTTCTTCAACCCAGGGTGTTAGAGAAGGAGATCTTTTATCTCCTTTCTTATTTATCATTATGGCAGAAGATTTTAGTCGATTGGTTATTAAGCAAAGGGGTCTGGGCTTTTGGCAAGGGGCGTTAATTCCTAACTCAAATATTTCAGTCACTCATAACCTTTTTGCCGATGATACACTTTTATTTGGGTCTTCTTCTATTCAAGAGGCTACTCATATTAAATTTATTCTGGATACTTATACTGCTAGATCTGGCCAACAGATTAGCCCCCATAAATCCAAGATATTCATTTTTAATACTCCTCGGTTGTTGGTTGATAGACTTGTAAATATCTTAGGTTTCCTAGTAGACTCTCTTCCTTCTACCTATTTGGGGATTCCTTTCTTTATGGGATCTGCTAAGTCTTCTTTTTGGAATTCGGTTATTGAGAGACTTAAATCTTGTATTTCTGCTTGGAAGGCTAGGTTGGTGTCTCTTTCAGGTAGGATACTTCTCATTAAAATGGTCCTATCTGCCATTCCTAATTACTATATCTCAGTTCTTCAAGCTTCCAGATCAATCATCTCCCAAATTGAAAAGATTATTCGATCTTTTCTTTGGAAAAACAACATGATAGAAGATAAAAAGATTCCACTAATTTCTTTGACAAAGATGTCTCTTTCCAAGCAAGTTGGTGGTGCTGGGATTCAACACTTATCTAAAAGAAATAGGGATTTTGGGGGCAAACTAGTTTGGTTTATGTATACTAAGCCCCAATCTTTGTGGTGCCAAATTATGCAGGCTAAGTATTTGGATTCCCAGAATCCTGCTAGGATCTTCACAATTTCTAATCCTCCATAGGGATCTACTATTTGGAACTTTATGATCTCATGTAGGGAAGTGGTCTCTAATTTTCTCTCCTGGAAGGTCCATTCGCGGGAGGATATTCTTTTTTAGAAAGACTCCTGGAATGGCTTTCCCCCCCTTTCACAGCGATGATTCTCTTACTTCTATTTCAGTTGTTCTTTCTCAATCATGGGGAGTTATATTGGTTGATTATGTAGATAGTGTTGATCTGTTTTCTCACAAGGTCTCATGGAAGGATCCCTCTACTCTTCCATTGTCCTTGTAGGAAATTCAAAATTTTAAATTTGTTTTGCAAGACCGAGTGGCTTTCCTTTCTAACATCAAAGATCAACTTATTTGGTGCCCTTCTAAATTGGGAAACTACTTTGTTAAAGAAAGATATTTTGCTGTTCAACAAATGGCCAATCAAAATGCTCCTCATCATGCCTTTTTGTTCTATTGGAATAATTTAGTATTACCTAAAGCTGGTGTTTTTTCCTGGCTTGGGCTGCAAAATAGAATTTTGACTAGTGATCGTTTAGTCAAATTTAATATTGTCGCCTCCTTTTCTGGTGTGTTATGTGGTAAAGCTCTTGAAGATGTCAATCATCTTTTTCTTCATTGTGAGTTTGCGAGTAGTTGTTGCCATTTTTTCCTCCAAAATTTATCTCTTTCATTCCCTCTACCTTTAACTTTATGGGACATGTTTCAGTCTTGGCCAGTTTTGTATTCATCTTCTCTATTTGCATGTTTGTAGTTTATAATTCCCTCTTCAGTCATATGGGCCATTTGGTGGGAAAGAAACAAGTGCATTTTTAGATGTGACTTATCAGATTTATCGGTTGTTCTTGGGATTTTGGAAATAAGTATTATTGAGCACGTTAATGCTCATGTTCAGAAATATTTTAATATGAATTCAAAGTTCTCTTCCTGGGACAATTTTATGATCTCTTCTTGGAAAAGTATCATTATTCCTGTATCACCCACCTTTCCAAGGTTTTGGAAAACACATGTAGACAAAAATTCCATAAAATGGCATCCTCCTAATGCCCCTTTTTGTAAATTAAATTTTGATGGATCCTCCCGTGGAAATCCTGGTGATTCAGGAATAGGGATAGTTTTTCGTGATCATTTGGGTTTTTTATTAGCATTAAAATCTATGCCAATTTCTTCTGGCACAAATAATATGGCTGAGGCTTGTGCTCTTTTAGAAGGTCTTGTTATGGCTAAGGATTTGAATTTCAAATACCTTCACATTGAAGGTGATTCGACTATTTTCATTAATGCTTGCAAGGAAAGAAAATATGATATTTGGCTTTTCCAGTATATTCTTGAACAAATATGGACTCTTCTTGATACATTTGATCACCTCATCATCTCACATGTTTATCGTGAAGGTAATGCATTTGGCTGATTGCCTCGCTAATATGGGTTGTGACAAAATTGTTATTGATTCCTCTCGATTGGGGTGTGATTTGATGAGCTTCTAAAACCTATTAAGTATACTATGTAGAGAGTCGAGTATTTAATCTTTCTTATTATATGATTTCTCATTTATACAAGTTGATATTCTCTTCTCTTGGTGAGATATTTATTTTCATAATTCCATTTGATTTTGGTTTGAGGAACTTTGCTTTATTTGATCATTACTTGGCATTCATTAATGATGAGTTGGTTGTTATTGGTGTTGTTCATGTGTTTGGTACTCTCTTCTGGTGTGAAATCTGGAGATATTTATTTTCACATTGGGAATCTGTCCTTCATATGCCATTTAAAGTTTGGTGTGGTGTTGTTTTCATGATTATCTCTGTACGCTGCTTCTTTTGGTTTTTCAGATTTTTTATCATATATCTCCTCTTTCTTTTCATTTACGGCATAAAAATTTTGGGCTTCATTTCTCTCTAGCATTTCCATATTCACCTCTTCTCCTTTTACATTTGTCTATAATGGCGGACCACAGATCTCATGTCATTGGTGTCAGTCATGTTTTGGACCCTTGTGTTTCTTGTAAATTCTCTACGTTCTGTAGTATATATATATTTTGGTTACAGGTGTTTTTTGGTGCAGGGGCATGTCAATTTTGGCTGTAGGAGTTCTTTGTTGCAGGGCCTTCAAGATATCCTAGGAACTTATTTTGTAAATAAGCTTGCATGCTCCTATTTTGTTAAATGAGCTTGCATACTCCTATTTGTAAATGAGCCTGCATGCTCCTTTGTTGATCTCTATTTCATAACTAGCTCCGGCTAGAGGATTGTTCACTACTTCTCTTGTATAGTCATGTTGATGAGCAATGACCAGAGTTTTTCTTGCTGGTTCTTTTCTTTGGGAGCTCAATTTGAACTAGTTTTCAAATATATTGTAAAAATTATATATTTTTAATAAAATATATCAAGTGGCATTGCCACCTTGCCAAAAAAAATACATTAAAATGAGCATTATTAATTATAAAATCACACATCAAGGATCACATAATTAATCTAAACATAACCAAATAAATCAACCATCTCTAAACATACTCACAATACTGAAAAGATCAAACTCACTAACTGACATGGAGAATTACACCAAGACGCTTACGACACACGGTGAACACCTTAGACCTAGAGTATGTGTAGGGAACTGATGCCATCTTTGAACCACATAATTCATTGGAATTAAAGACACACTCAGACCTGTGAAGCCAATGTTAGTTAGATGAGAGGGAGGGGTGAATCAGATAAACTTATAATGCAATATATTCTTCAAATTCAACCTTGGTATAACTTACTTGATATGCAACTATGACTGTAAATCATTCAAACTCGTAAACAGATAAACTTGAAACATCAAAACACATTTAACATCAGATTTAACGTGGAAACCCAAATAGGGAAAAACCACTATGGGATTTTGGACCCACTAAGAAAATATACTCTTCTAGAGTATGCTCGGTTAAAAGCCAATCCTGTTAAAGATTACATAAACATATTGCTAGATGTGACCTGGTTAAGGGATTTCCCTCAGATCTATTAGAATCTTGCACTTTGTTAGAAGTGACCTTGTCAAAGGATTTCAAACACTCATTCAGAATGTTACCTTGCTAGAGGATTTACACAAAAGACTGTTAGGTCCACTCGGTTAAGAGATTTCTTGTCACTTACAAAATAAATTACAGTAATAAAATCTATCTGAAACTTCACATTTGAAATGTTAAAGCAGACTCTATGTGCTCAAGATAATCTTGTTATAAGACTTATCTTCCTCCTTGTTGGGCTTCTCACTCTGTTCTTCAGTCAGATCTTCAATCTTCTGTACTCTGTAATCACCTCTGCAGTATCACTGCTCTTCTATTTGCCCGCATACATGGTTCATCAACTTTTCCTTGTTTATAAACAATTTCTAACCACTTAATCTCCTTAATCACATTTCCCATGATTAATCTTAGCCATTAGATCATCAAACTTTGACTAGGTTCATTGAATCATTCGAATTGAAAAACATTTTATCTTTTCTTGGAACTTGTATTCCTTCCTTGGTACTTGTGCTTGGTTATGACCATTCAATCTGTACTGTAGATCTAACTCTTGAATTTTCATTGCCTTTGATCCTTAACAAACTTCTTGCACGACATTCCAATCTTCTATAAATCTCCAGCTCATTGGCATCCTTCATTTAATAATGTATTTATTCATCCAATGCATTATGTTACTGCTCGGTTGATACTCGGTAAATACTAAACTTTACTCGGTAGACATTCTTTCTTCTTTAACCGACACTAATAACCTTGGTGTTTACCGACTAGCTCCTTGCTTGGTAAAATAGAATAGTATCAAACCTTTACTCATTTTATTACATGAAATCTTTTCTCCTTCTTATTCAGTCTTCGAATACACATATATAGGATATCAAAACAATCAAAATAACATAATCTCATCACTGTCTAACTCGGTAATAGTTTCCCATTGAATAACTTATTACTCCCCTTCATTTTCACATTCTTTCTTGTGTCACTTACGGACATCTTTATACTCATCAAAACATACTCTTTAAGATATGGCAACATCATACTGAATCAGAAAATCAATTGCTTGACATCAATGATAAAATAATGTTATTAAGACAATAGTCATCCTTTATCAATTATATCATCAATATCCTCATACCAACAAACTTAATGAAATGCCAACAATCTCCCCCTTTGGCATTGATGGCAATACCAACTTGATTTATTCCAATTGATTCGGGTTGCTATTATTCTTCTCCTGTTATCCTTGAGTTGTAAACTTCTCCTGTGATCTTATCCCTCTGTCATTAGTCTTCCCCCCCTTTGACAACAATGCCAAAAGTAAAAACTAATCCATGATTACTTCCCCTGTGAAGTAATTTCCATGCTTGTTAAAACATATACAAATGTATCATCTTAGTCTCGGTCAGAGCATCTTGTCTTCATTCACTATTTCCTGCACAACTTTAGACAACATCCTAAAGTGTGTAAATCAGCATCAACTCACTAATAGTATTCTATAGAGTCATAGAATTGATGCTTTCACTGAACTCTGTTAGTGAGTACTAGATAGGGGTAGGACCCCTAACTTACTTCTGAGATACTCAAAAGTGTCCCTGGGCAGTGGCTTTGTGAAGATGTCTACTAATTGTTCCTTTGTGCTAACATATTCTAGCACAACTTTCTTTTCTTGAACTTCTTCTCTCAGATAATGATACTTTATAGAGATATGCTTTGTCTTAGAGTGCATCATAGGATTCTTTGAAATGTTAATAGCAGTTGTATTATCACAAAATATAGTTATTGGCTTGGTAACTGTCTCATTCATACCTTCCAACAGTTGTTTGATCCATGCTATATTGGTACAATTCAATGCTACAACGACATATTCAACTTCAGCTGTTGACTGTGAAATGCATCCTTGTTTCTTGCTAAGACAACTCACCAGTCTTTCTCCCAAAAAGAAAGCTCCACCGCTTGTGCTTTTCCTGTCATCAATGTTTCCTGCCCAATCAGCATCAGTATAGACTTTTAAGTCAAAATCATTCCTCTTTTTATATAGTAAACCATAATCTTTAGTGCCTCTCAAGTATCTGAAAATTCTCTTGATTGTTGACATATGGGTTTCTTTGGGATCTGTAGAAAATCTTGTAGTTATACCTACTGCATGTGCTATATTAGGCCTGCTGTGAACTACATATTGCAACTTTCCAATCATAGATTGGTAAAGTGTCTCATCCACAAATGTAGATTCATCATTCTTTGATAGTTTACAACTAGTAGTCATAGGAGTACTTATAGGTTTAGAATCCTCCATTCCAAATTTCTTCAAGATTTCCTTTATATACTTGGATTGAGTAATGAAAATCCCATTTTTCATTTGCAATATCTGTAAATCTATAAAATACTTTATTTCACCGATTAATGGCATCTCAAATTCTTTGCACATTTCATTTCCAAAGTTCTTGCATAAAGAATCATTTCCACAAAAAATAATATCATCAACAAATATGTCTGAAATCAGTATTCCATTATCCTCATCATTCTTCATATACATGTTGTTTTCACTAGTTCTTATAAATCCAATCTTGATTAAGTAAGAATGCAACCTTTCATACCATGCTCTAAGTGCTTGTTTTAGGCCATATAAAGCTTTGTTCAACTTACATACCTGATCTTTATTCTTCTCTTCAATAAATCCTTCAGGCTGTTCAATATAAACTTCTTCTTCTAGTATACAATTCAAAAATGCAGATTTAACATCCATTTGATATACCTTGAAATTTTTGAAAGCAGCATATGCTGTCATGCCCAAACTTTTTGGGAAAAACACAACCTAATTTTTTTTTAAAAAAAAACACTAAATTACATTTAACCATTGCTTAATGAGTTGATATATCTTAACAAGTTGTTCCAAACAAATTCTTAATTGATATCATATATTCGAATATCTACTATTGTCAAGCGGAATGGATAATTTTATAAGCGTAATATTAAATTCACTCAAGAGCCCCCTTTTTATTTCAGTTGTGCTTATTAATACTTAACTAGGTCCATATCTACTAAATAGACATCAATAAATTTTATTTGGTTGGATAACAATCATTTACTAAATATCGAGTTTCCTCCATCCTGTTACTACATCCTTCCTTAATAGCTTAATTAATTAGGGCTTCTATTAATTTCACAAAAAAGAACTGCACTTAGCAAGTTTTCGTCTTAACTATGTGTGAGCTTAACTCTAACCACTAACTCAATTAAACGGAAATAACTTAAATAGAATAAAATTGTGGTTTACTAAATGACTTAATTATTATCTCATCGATCTTAACTAATAAATTAATTTAGTCCCTTAATTGATGTAGATAGAATTAATCTCAAATAACCAATAGTTGATTTTAGGAACTAATTAAGTTAGTCCTAGAACTTAGTTGATAATGTCTAGAAAATTCTTTTTTTATTTTTATTTTTTTATAATTAAAAAAAAACAAAAAAAAACTGCTTAAATTAAATCGACGAAAGGGGTCATTTAACTTCAATGAATATTTTCCTATAAAGTTTAATCTTAATCAAAACCTATATTTAGTGGACTAAAAGAAAATATTTTCCCAAAGCCAAAATAGTTTACCCAACCTTATTAATGAGTTTCTAAAAGATTAAACTTCCTAAGTAATTTAAAATTTAAACCCTTTTTTATTTATTTATTATAATAACTCCATATGTTTATTAAAACATAGATAAGATATAATCGCTTAATAAAATATTTAATCTACATTTTATCCTAACCAATCATATTTATAAACTCTATATATATTCTTATATATAAAGATAAATTTATAAATATAATTAAATAAGCTTTTATATTATTATACAATAACCTTGCAAAACCCTAAACTAGCAATATATATATTACAAAATACTCAACAATCTATAATCTATATTTTTTAATTTTACAAATCCACCCTAACCCTACCCGGGCTAGGGTTTTACTTGTCTCATTGTACACAGGGCAGAGGTCTCCTTGCGGGAGTAGTGGCAGCCGAGCACAAGGGAGGGGTGGATGCGGTGCGCTGTTGCCACTGTGTGTTCACACAGTGGTGACTGCGGGGCCGTCCACTATGTGACCACACAGTGGCGGCCGCGGGGTTGTCCACTGTGTGCCCACACAGTGGCGGCCGCGGGGCTGTCCACTATGTGTGCACACAGTGGAAGCCGCGATGCCACTATGTGTACACACAGTGGACAGCCCTTTGGCTCCCTCGCAAAACCCCCCCGTCCTTGCACATTCTCGTGTTTATATATATATATATATATATATATATATTTAAAAAATATTTCCTTTATAATATGTTACTTTTAGATATATATATCTATATATATATTTATATAGGTTTATATATATTTTGCATATACAAAATTTCTTTTATAATTTTTTTTTCTTTTTAAATAGCATGATTATAATAATTTGATTTATTACAATGTATTTTAGAAAAAAAAAAAAATAGTCCATTTTATTCTAGATGTTAATTTTTTGCAAACAAGTAAAATGCTAGAATTAAATTAATTTATACAACAACTATTTTTAGACTAGCAAATATGGAAATAAAACTTAGAAATGTTCATACTAATTTTTAGATTTGCCTTCTTCCGTTATTTATCTGGCATAAATAAATAAATTGGTACAACAACTATATAATAAGGTATTATTTAAAGTAGATTGACTAGATTTGATTTTTTTTTGAAATCTATATAAATGACAGCATTCCATAATCTTAACAGCAATTAAATGTTTTATTAATTAATTTTAACCTTAGAGATAGATATACTATTTTTTATTTTATTTTCTGCAAATAGTTTAGATAATAGATTTTGATAAACTAAATTTAACATTTCCATGCATAAATCAAATGTTTTATCACCAGCCTACTATATGCATGCAAAATCAATTCTATTTCTTTCAAATAAATTGTTTCAAATGCGTAAGGGAAATTACCATTTTATTTCTGTTCAGAACATCCTATCCACACAAATATTTATTTCAAACTTTAGGAACTAAAATCAGAAATAATCATTTTCTTTCCTGCAATATAACTTAAATGACTATTACAAATATTTAAATCTTATCTCCAAGATACTCTTGTCACTTTACAAATAGGTCTCTCATTTCAAATAAATGTGGAAAATGCAACAACCTTTTCCAGCCACTTCTACTTGTCCTGCTATTTTCGTCTAACAACCTGCAATTACATTCAAAGAGATGACCATGGAGTGCTCACCTCCCAGCCTAGGCTAACTAGTAGCCACCCCCAAGCTAGGAGAACCAAGCCCTAGACAAGATTACACACATGCAAACACAGTAACAAGGGGAAAAACAACCACAAACACATTCCCAACCCAGGGCTACATTGCACCACACATTGTGATGTCTTTTCAAGGGTGGTAGTGGACCAAGTACCCTGAGGAGATTGCAAGTATGGTAAAACAAATAGCCACCTCATGGCAAACCAAATACATCAAGTATAACAACCCCACATTCCTTATGCCCCCCAAGGCATTCATGCCTTATTTCCCTCCTTATGTCCCCCAATGCATAAACAAGCCATGCAGAAAGGGTCCATAAAATCCCTTGTGATCATTCTCATAATGAGAGCCTCTCACTCGAGGGTTGTCACTTCTACCACCCACAAGACCCTCTTCTCTCCCAAGAGTAGGAGGTCTTGATTACTCCCAAAACACATACATTGCGTAAGCACAAAACACCAAATAAATTTTCAAGAAATATATGCATGAAAACTAGTCTTTTACACAATCATTTCTTTCAAAACAACATGCAATAAGAAAACATTATAAGAAAAATAGAACCAACCTTAAACTGCCCAAAGGCATTCTAGTTTTGTTGAGGATGAGTAGCCTAATTCCATAGTTCCTCTCTTTCTACCCTTAGCCCAAAATTCTCAATCCAAAATCTATCTTTTTCTTTACAAAATTCTTTTGTCTCCAAAAATGGAGAGTGGGTGATTACCCCCAAAATCTCTCTTTCTTGCTTAAGAAGACACTAGTGTGAGTTCTCTCAAGTTTCTAAAACTGCAAAGGAAAGTAAGGTAAAATGGAAAAGGGAACTCTCATTCGAAAAGGAAGGTTCATAACTTAGTGCAAGTCTTCAAATTTCAATTTTTTGCACAACTTAGAAAAGTCACTTTTTAGGGTGTCTAAAAGGTCACATGGGAGTAGAAACTTGCCTAAAATTACCCCTAACCCTTAGGTATACCTTATGGGCTTTAGGAAACCCTATTAAACTACCCCTAGGTGTCCATTTAACCTTTTTTAAACCCCTCTGAAGTTTATTTTCGGGTCAAACCTATGTTGACCATCCCAAAGATTCTTTACCCAAGGCATTTATGGGAACTCATTACATTAATTGAAAAAGCTATAGTTAAACAATTCCCTCCAAGAGACAAATTTAAAAAACTCAAACATAAATCAACACATGTGTCAAGTGACACAAAGAAAATACTTTTACAAAATTGCACATGAAATCTTGTCTCTTGTTGGATTTAAATAAATCAAATAAATAACATTTAACACACATGCATCATCAACTATTACGAATAAAATATGACACAAACGGGGTGTTGTCTCTCTAAATAGACAAATCCTGGTTTTATGAACATACATAGGTCTAGGTTTGGTTCTGCGTAATATTTCCATGGTCACATGAATATCTTTTCCTGCGCCACTCACATACACATTAGTAATTTCCAATAACCTCGTATAATATTAAACACATGAATTAGAATACACATCAAACACTTCGCATACAATTTACATTTGAACAATTCAATATATCTCATATCCAAATAAATCCACATAAGCAATTATCATAATTCTCATAATTTTGGTCCACACATAAAACATATATCTTAATTTTATCATCATAATAAAGTCCTGCAAATCCAATAATGACATACATCATCTCCAATTTATCCTATTCTAGAATCATATAGAGTTCTTTATCATAAAGCATATAAATGAAGCATCAACATTCATCAATGTTATCCAATCATGAAATCATATAAGTTCTACATCCAGACATAACTGACATACGTTAAATCAAGATTATCCAATCAATGGATCTTTTAGGATTTCAAATTCATAACACATCAAAATGTACACCACAAGGTGCAATAACTCTATAACTTGGTTCAATTACCTTTCTCACCAATCTATCTGTCTAACACAGTCCATTCTATTGAATTATAAAGCATTTATTAATAGGGTCAAACATGGTCAACTAAGTTAATCAAAGCTTGGTTTGGGGAAGGCCTTACATATGCCAACAATGTTCTCACTCCCTCAAGTCTTGCCATAGGTGAAAAAGTCTCACCATAGTCTATTCCTTCTTCTTGAGCATAACCTTTGCAAACTAGTCTTGCTTTATTCCGAATGACCTACCTTTTTCATTTAGCTTATTTATGAAAATCCACTTTGTATCGGTTACATTTTTCTCTTTGGGTCTTGGGACCAGTGTCCATGTTTCATTTTTCTTGATTTGTTCAATCTCTTCTATCATAGCATTCACCCAATCATCATTGCTTTATGCCTCTTTTATTATCCTCAGTTCAAACTCTGATATCAGACATGTGTTCTATCTTAGTTTGTTCCTTGTCATCATTGGAGCATCCTTATCTCCTATAATTTGACTTGATTCATGATTTCTTCTGACATATTTTGCTAATATAGGCTCGGTAGGCTCTGTATGATCTTCTTCATCACTCAGTAATTGAGTATTTTCTTCATCGGCTTTCTCGGTTGTACATATACAAACTCTTCATAATCTTCTGGTTCTTTGGAGTTTCCTTCATCATTCCTTTCTACAAATTCATCAATTTTCACATTTGCACTTTCCACTATTTTGTTAGATGATTTGATCAGACATTTAAATGCTTTACTCCTAGAGGAATAACTAAGAAATGTTCCTTCCTCACTTTTCTGATCAAATTTTCCATTTCTGTCATCTTTGTGAACATAACATCTATGTAGGGGAAAAAGCGAGACTAGGTTAACATGTCCTAATCCTACCTTTTGACACACATTGCAGAATACGAAAGAGCCTAGAGGTATCACACAATTGGCTACTTCTTTTTGTGAAAGAGAGAGCCACGGGCTACCTATTAGGGTTTCTATTCCTTTGTTGTAATTGAAAGATAAAATGATGCAAGTTCAATCCCTAACCCCAAAGTGCAAGTATGAACTAATAACAAGATTGCAGAATTGAACTTAAACTATGGAAAGCTGTAAACACAAAGACAAGACAAGAATGCATATGCATACCCTGAGTCAAAATTTGAGTGGAAATGTTCGGGACCGGGGCGCGGGCGCCACTGTCCTGATTCTATTCCTGAAACTGCAACTGAAACTGCCACTTTGCAACCTGGAAAACTGTCAGAACTACCAAAACTTGCTATCTGACAGGGGGACCAGGGTACCCAGCGCCCCTGTCCCAGAGACCAGGGTGCCTAACCCCCCTGTCCTAGTCTTTTGTTCTGAAACTTGATATAGGGTTCGGTCTCCGTCTGCTTCTTTCGGATCTGCAACTTATGGCGTCATCTGAATCCCGAAATCTGCACTTATATCTGAAAAGGTGTTTTGGGTGGCTATATAGGGTTTTGCCTTAGTCAAACCCCCGCTTTGGTGATTTCCACCTCCACGAATAGCCAAATTGTATTGTAAAAGTAATGTGTGTGCAGACCTTGTGTGTGTGCAAGATCCTAAAATGCAAGTAAGCAAACTAGAGCAACCTAGAAAGTAAACCCTAATTGCTTGTAGATGACAATGTAAATGCTCCAAATCAAGATGCAAAGTGATCTAAAGCATGAATGCAAGTGACATAATGAGGCTTATGCAAAGACATGAAAACAACATGAAATCATACCCAACCCCAAGGGAGGGGTACAAGCCAATCTTCAGTCGGTGATCCCTTATTGCTCTTCAATTCCTTCAAAGCCCTAAGTGGATGAATGAATTTGATGAATGCTTGGAGGATGAAAGTTGAGTGTTGCTGAAGTCTTCAAAGATCTACTCTTTCGCTGCATATGAGGTTCCTAAAAACAAAATTTGGATCCTTTCAAATGAAGAAAGAGAGCTCTTATGTATGAAACCCTAGGTCTTAATTCCAACTTTTGGCCGACCTAGAGATTGAATCTCCGGCCAATTTCTTGGGGTTAAGCTTTATTTTATGATTGGATCTCACTTCTAAAATTTCGGGAAAAATGTCCGGGACTGTGTGCACTCCGGGAGCCACGGTCCTGACAACTTTTCACCAAATTTTCAGGGCCGTCGGATATGATGATTTTAGAGCGAATCTCGAAATTACAAGTGATTTCGAGATGTTTTGACCCCCGAAATCAAGCCCCCAAGCTCAGAATAGGGCCTAATTAGGGTTTTTGATTAAGTGATGTATTGGAGGAATAAAATGAAAGGGGAACACTTTAATGAAAGGGCCCGACTTTATGATGTGGAAGATGATGAAATAGAACCTTTAGACCTAATTAATTTGATTAATTAAGATCTAAAGGGGAAATGCAATGCAAAATGCAAACTGGGCCAAGGCGGGTGCTAAACTAGGTGTGAAATTTTACTGCTTTAGCAAGTGCGTACAATTTATGACGTTACATTTAGCCCCCACTTTAGCGGTCATATGAGTACTACGTGCATATGCAAGCTAAAGTACAGGAAAGTAAACATTATTTGAAAAAGGATATATCCATAAGTCCGTCGAACGAAGCCCCCAGCGGTATCTGCAGTACACAGTTAGGAACCGCACCCTACAAAACACACGTTAGATCAGAAAATCACCTAATGCTTACTAAGGAAAGTGATGAAATTTGTGAGTAGCTATATGCCCCCCCTGTTTCGGCTTGCTTATTAGGGAGGTGAAACAGGGTAGCATGTTTACTTACAACAAATTGTGTGAGCGATTATTGATGATAGATGTTCACTAAGAAGGCTTCATCAGAGCACATTTTGGAACATCCAAGGAGTAAGGGAATTAAATACGATTCCTACGCAACAAACGGTTCAAAAATCGCATCTCCCAAATTCAAGTTATGATGAAATGAAAGATAGAGGAAAATTAGGGTTTTGAAAATGAAGGTAAAGGAATGAAACTATATACCTTGAAAGTGACTATTGCTTTTGTCACTTTGTTGATTTCTGATTATTGTTCATTATAGCAGAGCCCACATAGCCATCATCATGCCTTCATGACGACTAGAGCGTCCCACGAGGATTGAGATCATGCGATAGGCCGTGATCGATGATGAGCCACTTGACGAGGTGAGTTGACTGAACTTTGACTTTGACTTTTTGCATTTTTGTTGACTCTAATATTCCATGATCGAATGCGGGCCCTGGAATCTAACCCTGGGTCCCACCCAGGGCGCCATGGTCCCATCAGGGTGCCATGGTCCTTTCAGGGTGCCATGGTCCCTATGGGGCACCATGGTCCCATCAGGGCGCCATGGTCCTTGTGGGGCGCCATGGTCCCTGAAGGGTGCCATGGTCCCCTCAAGGCGCCATGGTCCAATCAAGACATGGCAAGGGTCAACTTTCGATGTTCGTCAGTTTTCATTATTGGCATAGATGATTGATTACTGATTACACTGATGCTTTTGTAATGCAGGGTCTCCCATACATGAGAGAGCACATGGCGGGGCAGATTCTTCACAGTTTGCGAGATCAGATTCCTCGACTAACTCAGGAAGAGAGAGACACATTGTCTATAGTAGGTTTGTGGTCTATGATTCTTATGCCGGCCATTCAATTCCACCCTGCGATGCTGATGGCACTCATGGAGCGATGGGATCCTGACACATGCACATTCTAGCTTCCAGTAGGGGAGATGACAGTGACACTTGAGGATGTGTACCGCATACTTTTCCTACTGATCAGAGGAGCTACCTTGACATATGCAACCAATTGGTCAGCAGAGGATCATTAGAGGGAGTAGGTATACTGCATAGGGAGAGTCATGCCGAGTGAGACGAGAGGTCGCATCATGGTCAGCTAGCTCTTACATCCTACAGGAGAGGTTCCCCTCATGAGATGTCTTATGATTGCCATGATTGCACTAGCTGTTTGCCCTAACGGGCGAGGTACACACATGCATGGGGGTCTCACATGGTGCATTAGGGCTATGGAGAGACATAGGAGAGTATACGCCTGGGGTCAGAGTATGCTTGCACATCTCTATCATGACCTCGAGGAGTATGTTGTTGGACAGGGTTGCAACTTGATGACATGCACACTTCTGCAGGTGTGGATATTTGAGCACTTTACATGCACCAGGCCTATTGGCTATCCGATGAGTGCGGATAGCGAGCGACCTAGGGTATTTGCTTATCCACTTACTAGCGAGTGGAGATTTAGGGATTTACTGTATTGGAGAGTGATGGTTGATAGGTTGACAGCTGAGGTGACTGTATGGAGACCATATCTGCGGATGCACAGATGGGATGGGATAGAGAGATAGCTAGCATGCTTACAGAGGAACCGCCTACTAAGAGGACAATATCCACATATCATAGTCCCATTCTACTTTGACTGAGTACGGAGACAGTTTGGGCTAGAGCAGTGTGTTCCAGCCGATGTACCCATCTACACTCGACACTCACGAGTCCTTCCCAGACCCAGAGCAGTAGCAAGACCAAGGATAGATGATATCGAGATCATAGATATAGAGGGGTCTGACCAGGATGTGGTCACTGATTATGCCGTAGATCCTAGAGCACAGCGCAGGTATCTTTCCTAGTTTGTGAGGACATACCCGGGGCCTATCTTTCCACTAGATCACCTGACAGGCCATCCAGGTCCATGGAGACATGGAGACCGAGATGAGGATCAGGGATCCAGATCGGAGGAGCCAGAGGAGGGAGAGGGTCATGAGGAGGCAGGAGGTCCTGATCCGCCCATAGGAGATCAGCCTAGTGCCGAGGAGGAGGAGGAGGAGGAAGGAGAGGAGGATGACACAGATAGAGATGATGATGAGGATAACAAGGATGTGGATGAGGACGAGGATGCAGATGAGGACAAGGATGACGAGGAGGAGGAGATTAGAGATGATGAGGAGGAGTCAGATGCAGCTCCTCACCATTTAGGAGATGATACCATAGCCTTAGATCCTCCTGTTATTCCCCAAAAGGGGGAACACAAGGTGATACGGAGACCTGTACCTGTCGCACATAGATCATTCGAGTGTGGGGAGCCTAGTAGTTCCTAGTCATAGATGCTACCATATCATGATCCCTACTGGCGTGAGGGAGATCCAGGTATAGTAGGTGTATATTGATTGATTAATGTTTTGATGATATAAAATGGTACTAACACAAAATATGTTCTACTGCTACAGCTAATGTGCAAGAGTGGCGTTCCTTGATCCAGCAAGCAGTGACAGATATCTCCACGATGGCGCAGATCCCTAGTTCCTCATAGGTTGCTTATAGACCTCAAGGGAACGCGGGTTGGCATGATGATTTGTTTTCCCCATTTCGAGTACAGGTAGAAATATGGAGGGAGAGAGAGTGAGCACCATCAGAGGACCTTTAGTGGGCACAGCGTGATCTAGCAGCAGCTCAGGCCGAGGCTACCTCGTATCATGTGATCCTTATGGATAGGGATCATAGGAGTTCCTCTTGGAGTCACTCATGATCTATATCACGCTATACACCTATGGGTCCACCTGCACGGTCGGATCAGGAGGGAGCATCTAGTCGTCACTCTCCAGCCACCAGCCCTAGGGATAGGAGATGATCTTATGATGTAGGGTAGGTCACATTTTGGATGTATAGTGACCTACCTTTGTATATTGATCCACACATATATATATATATACATGCTTCTTTGTCTCAAACGTGTTATCTTTAATGCCTGAACAATGTATATTTTGCTTTGATTAAAGCTAACACATTTGGTAGATTTACATGTATGTTCTGAATTTAATTTCCATGTGATTGATTTCTCAATGCTCCATGATTAAATTGATACATGTGTGACTTAATTAAAATATTTGATCAAGTACTACATTGATGATAGGGAAGAAATATGTGTTAAGCCTAAGAATCATATAACTAATGTGATTTAATTTGAATTTAAACACAACATGACACAATTCAACTTAACACATAAAGACATTGTATAATATGCCAACATAATGAAAAATGTAAATCTTTTGCAATTTACATAAATGAATTCAAGACAAACCATAAAGTAAAGAAACACGCTTGTCAGGAATGAAGCAATATAGATCAAACAAAACATCATTTAATTCTATTTGCTCTAACAAAGATATGCTAACATATTATCCAATTTTGAAGAAGTGAGAAAGGAAATAGATGAATGATAAGGAATGAGGAATTAAGCATAGTATCTATGCAAGTGCATAGCGTTTATAGGGTCTTTAAGAGGCGTACCATCTACATCCGCTACTTTGTAAGCACCTGATCCATAATCTTCAATAACAATATATGGTCCAAGCCAATTAGGACTAAATTTTCCCTTTTCTTCAAGTAAGGCATTCACATTGCACTGATTCTCATAGAGAACTAAGTCACCTACTGAGAAGGAACATTGAATAACCTTATCATTATAGCTTCGTTGTAGAGTTTTGTGACACGCTTGAATATGCTCAAGAGCATTTATACACTGTTCATCAAGCATTTCAAGCTGTTGAAGTCTTTGTTCTCTATAAGAGTCATCATCTACTATACCTTTGAGAGAAACTCTAAGTGATGGAATCTCTAATTCTAAAGGCATAATAGCATCAGCACCATAAACAAGATTATAAGGGGTAGTTCCTGTAGCAATTCGTACACTCGTTCGGTAGGCCCAAAGAGCATAGATTAGCTAAGTACTCCAATCCTTACCATGCTTATTCACGGTTTTGCGAAGAATTTGTTCAATTATTTTATTGGATGATTCGGCTTGACCATTTGATTGAGGATAGTATGGTGTAGAAAATCGATGTTTGATATGATATTTCTCGAGGAATTTCTTCTCGTCTTTGTTTTTAAATGATGTCCCATTATCGGAGATTATAGTGGAAGGTATCCCTAATCGAGAAATAATGTTTTCTAGAAGAAATCGACAAATCACTTCAGTAGTAGTAGAGCGAAGAGGAACAACTTCTACCCACTTTGTAAAGTAATCTGTTGCGGTTATAATGAAAGTATGTCCTTGAGATGAAGGAGGAGAGATTTTACCGATGAGATCCAACCCCCATGCAGAGAAAGGCCAAGAGGCTACCTAAGAATGGAGTTCTTGGGCAGGAGCATGAATCAAATTATTGTGTTGTTGACATTGATGACATTTCTTAACAAATGAAAAAGAATCCTGCTGCATAGTTTGCCAATAATATCCCATACGAAGCAATCTTTGAACCAAGGATTTGCCTCCAAAATGCCCCCCACAAGCACCTGAATGCACCTCTTCAAGAGCAATAAGGATTTCTGATTTGTTAAGACAGCGAAGGAGAAGACCGTTATAACCCCTTCGGTAAAGAACATTAGAAAGAATGATATATCTAGCAGACAACTTGCGAACTCTAGCCCTGGTGTTCCTATTGGTGGAATCAGGAAAGGTACCATTGGTCAAGTATCTTACGATATGCGAATACCATTCATCTGAGTCTATAAAGTCGCAACATGTCACCAGGCTGGAATCATCTACAATAGCTGGAGAAATAAGGTTGTGAATAACAAATTTAAGATCAACCACAGGGTCCTCTAAAGATACAAGAGAAGCCACACATGCCATTGCGTCTGCATGTCGATTATATTTTCGAGGAATAGGTTCCATGGTGTAAGAATCAAAATTTTGTAACAAAGAGATAGCAAGGTCTTTATATTGTGATAATTTGTCTTGTTTCGCTTGATACAGTCTTGTTACTTGTCTTATAATCAGTTGAGAATCTCCAAAAATATGTATGTGTTTTATATTCAAAGCCAAGGCTACCTTTATTCCTGCTATAAGAGCCTCATACTCAACAATGTTATTGGTACATAGGAAATTGAGACGGTAAGATAAGGGAATGGACTTCTTTGTAGGAGAAATCAGAACAACACCTGCCCCCGATCCCGTATGACACTTAGAGCCATCAAAGTATAACTCCCAAGTTTCATCTTTCTCTGTACAAAGAATGAAGTCATCAGGAAAAGACTCAGGGTTAGGGAAGGAGAAAAGTGAAGGGGCCTCAACTAAGTGATCGGTCAACGCTTGCCCTTTAATTGCTCTTTGTGAAATAAATTTAAGGTCAAATTCGGTTAACATCATAACCCACTTAGCTAGGTGCCCTAATAAATCAGTTTTAGAGAAAAGATGCTTCAAAGGATCAAACTTTACCATGACGTGGACTTCTGAATTTAAAAGATAATGTCTCAATTTCTGAGTTGCAAACACCAAGGCCAAGCATTGTCTTTCTATCATAGAATATCGGGTCTCATAATCGAGTAAGGTACGACTTATATAATAAACTAGACACTCCTTACCATCTTTATCATGTTGTACCAGTAATGCTGCGAGAGCATGAGAGGAAGTAGCTATATAAAGAAGAAAGAGCTTAGAAGATTCGACGGGTTGAAGGATAGGAGGATTAGCCAAATATACCTTTAAATCTTCGAATGCTTGCTGACAATCTTCGTTCCATTGAAAAGTCATATTCTTTTTGAGAAGTTGAGTAAAAGGAAAAGTGCGATCCACAAGTTGAGATACGAACCTATGAATAGCTTGAATCTTTCCTTGTAAGCTTTTGAGTTGAGACACGTTTCTAGGAGGTGGCATGTTGACAATAGCATCTATTTTCTTAGTGTCCACCTCAATCCCATGATGCAAAACTATGAATCCTAATAGTTTTCCACTATCCACACCGAAGACACATTTTCGAGGATTCAAGTGCATGTGATATTTATGAATCCTTTCAAAGATTTGACGAAGAATCTTAATATGATCTATACGGAGAATGGATTTGGCTAAAATATCATCAACGTAATCTTTTAAAATCTTATGCATGTAATCATGGAAGATAAGGGTCATCGCTCGTTGATAAGTCACGCCAGCATTTTTAAGTCTGAAAGGCATCATTACCCAACAAAACGTACCCCAAGGAGTGGTGAAAGTAGTTTTGAATTGATCTTGAGGATTAATGAAAATTTGATTGTATCCTGAAAAACCATCCATGAAAGATAACAAAGCATGTCCTGCTGTAGAATCAACTATCATGTCAATGTTTGGGAGGGGAAAAACATCTTTCAAAGAAGCTTTATTTAAATCTCGAAAGTTAGTACACATTCTTATTTTATTATCTGATTTAGCCACAGTGACAATATTTGAAATCCATGGCGAATAATCAATAGGGTGGATAAATCCAGCCTCCAATAATTTTTCAATCTCAGCCTTAACAAGCAAAGCTACCTTAGGATTCATTTTTCGAATCTTTTGTTTCACAGGCTTAGCATCGGGAACTAAGACAATATTATGTGTAACAATCTTAGGATCTATACCAGGCATGTCAGAATATGTCCAAGCAAAGATCTCGGGGAATTCCTGCAATAAATTTGCATATTGTTTTTGTTCTTCTTCATCCAAACATTTTCCAATTCTAATAGCTTTTTCTTCATTGTAAGGATCCATCTTAACATCAATGGTGTCACTTATAAGAAGATTACTTTGTTGAGGAGTATTCTTTAACTGAGGGAATTCTTTCACAATCTCATCGTTATCAGTCTCTTTTCCAAAATAGGCTTCAGTGTTCAAACAATAAGGGAATCCCCTATTGTGATGATAACGAGGAAGAGTATCATATGCTCCTAAAAACTCAGCTAAAGCATCATCGGTAGGAAAAACATCCAAAGCACAGGCACACGAAGGATCAATATACTCAGAGTGTCTCATTGGTAGAGATGTAGAAATAACATTAACACTGATGCATGGTCTTTTAGAAGTTTTAGTGTGCTTGCAAGGGTTATAACCAAGTCCGAAGGCATAATCATAAAGATTATTCTCTAGAGGAACCTTTATTCCTTGTTCGTGAGTGCCACAGCCATTTCCATTATACCCATGCTTAGCTAGAATATAAAAACCACGACCATAATGATCAGCCATTTCAGAAAGAGAAGGTGGTTTTTCATAAGACAAAGAATCAAACCCTTCAGAATTAGAAGTGTGAGGAAAAGAATTTTGAGAAGCGGCCACGAAATTATTGCTCATAGGTTCAGGTAAGATTGATTGATTTTTAGCTTCTTCCTTCTTTTCAACTTTAAGCTCTCTAGAAGGAACCTTATATTCACCTACAAAGGTGGGATCGAGATCAAGAGATCCCCAATCGTCTTCTGCGAGAACCTTCTCAGGATCAAAATCCTTCTCATTTGTAGATTCAAGTCGAGAAGAATACTCTTCAGGAGCTCCAGACTCATAAAAAGAATTTTGATCATCAGAGGGTGAGGATTCATCAATAGGAATCTTTTTTAAAGAGTCATCACCAGACGAGGAAGGCTTAGAAGAACCCCCTTTGGAAGTAGATGTTTGTAAACAGGCTTGGAAGTTAGTATCACCTATCAAGGTATATGTCTTATTGTTATAAATAAATTTAACTTGTCTATGCAATGTAGAGGGGACAGCTTGCATACTATGAATCCAAGGTCTCCCTAATAGCAAATTGTATGTTAGATTTCCTGACATAACATGGATAGGAGTAGGCAAAGTAACATGCCCCACTGTGAGGGGTAAGGTGATAATACCTAATGAAGTCTTAGCCACATTGTCAAATCCTCGAATAGGATGAGAGTCAGGCTCAATTAGGGATGTATCCAAATTCATCTTATGCAAGAGATTAATGCTACACACATTAAGACCAAAGCCATTATCTACTAGTGTTCATCTTATAGCAGTGTCATTTATGATAACCACAATCATCAAGGGATCATATTGATGTTGAATTTCACTAGTAGGCAACTCATCTTGAGTAAACACAATATGAGCTTTAGGATTCATCACAGAGTTAACCAAAGACACTATATTACTAGATGTATTCGGTGGAGGAACATTCAAATCTTTCAAAGCATCTTGTAACATTCCGTGATGAGCAGAAGAAGTTTGAATCAAATCCCAAAGGGATATCTTAGCAGGGGTAGCTTTAAGTTGTTCTATGAGATCATATTCCTTGCCAAGAACTTGTGAAATACGTGGAGCTTGCGGAAGAGTTGGTTGAGAATTAGGAAGAGAAACCAGAGTCACAGGAGGAGGATTAGGCTACCTATTATTTCTAGTATGATAAGTATGGGCAACCGCATGATAACTCTCTCTAGTTAATCGCTTGGCATAACTATAAGGACTTATAGGTTTTCTTCCTTGCACAGTGATGATAGGTTTATTTGGAGTAAGAAAGGAATCATACCCCCCTTGGACAGTAAGGAGAGGTGATTTAGGAACTTGAAAGGTGGGAGAAGGACAAGCACCTTGGACTTCAAAGAGAGGCTTATTATGCTCATTCAGGTTTATCATGTTAACTAATTTAGAAGTTTTGTTTTTGTTTAGAGATTTCGATAAAGCCACAAAGTCATCAAGAGCATCATCCAACAAAGCATGATCATATCTATCAAAAGGTTTATCTTTTGACTCAAAAGGAGACATTTCCTCATAGAGGGGATTGTTGAAAACAACCATGTTACTAGATTCAGTGGAAGAGTTGATAGGAATGTACCCTTGAGAGGAATCATTCGACTTATCTTTCTCATCACAACGAAATGGCATAGTAACAAGGTTTATGAGTTTTTGGTAAAATGAAGGTTTGGCCTCTTTAGGATTCAAAAACTCATCTAAAGCTTCATCTAATTCATCTTGGCTATACTCATAATCAACATAATTGCATACATCATCATAAACATGAACATCTTGCAAATAGAAGTCTGACATTTTGAAATAAAAGTTGCATAGAATTTAAACACACAACACAAAGAAACAAAGAAACACACTAAATCTAGATCTAGATCTAACAAATGCAATGCAAGAGAAAGCAATAATTTGTTTCACGTCGGGTTCACCAAAATGTGTAGGGGAAAAAGCGAGACTAGGTTAACATGTCCTAATCCTACCTTTTGACACACATTGCGGAATACGAAAGAGCCTAGAGGTATCACACAATTGGCTACTTCTTTTTGTGAAAGAGAGAGCCATGGGATACCTATTAGGGTTTCTATTCCTTTGTTGTAATTGAAAGATAAAATGATGCAAGTTCAATCCCTAACCCCAAAGTGCAAGTATGAACTAATAACAAGATTGTAGAATTGAACTTAAACTATGGAAAGCTGTAAACACAAAGACAAGAATGCAAATGCGTACCCGGAGTCAAAATCTGAGTGGAAATGTTCAGGACTGGGGCGTGGGTGCCACTGTCCTGATTCTGTTCCTGAAACTGCACCTGAAACTGCCACTTTGCAACCTGGAAAACTGTTGGAACTGCCAAAACTTGTTGTCTGACAGGGCGGACCAGGGCGCCCAGCGCCCCTGTCCCAGGGACCAGGGCACCTAGCGCCCCTATCCTGGCAGGACTAGGGTGCCCCATGCCCCTATCCTGGTCTTTTGTTCTGAAACTTGATATAGGGTTCGATCTCCGTCTGCTTCTTTCGGATCTGCAACTTACGGCGTCGTCTGAATCCCGAAATCTGCACTTATATCTGAAAAGGTGTTTTGGGCGGCTATATAGGGTTTTGCCTTAGTCAAACCCCCACTTTGGTGATTTCCACTTCCACGAATAGCCAAGTTGTATTGTAAAAGTAATGTGTGTGCAGACCTTGTGTGTGTGCAAGATCCTAAAATGCAAGTAAGCAAACTAGAGCAACCTAGAAAGTAAACCCTAATTGCTTGTAGATGACAATGTAAATGCTCCAAATCAAGATGCAAAGTGATCTAAAGCATGAATGCAAGTGACATAATGAGGCTTATGCAAAGAGATGAAAACAACATGAAATCATACCCAACTCCAAGGGAGGGGTACAAGCCAATCTTCAGTCGGTGATCCCTTATTGCTCTTCAATGCCTTCAAAGCCCTAAGTGGATGAATGAATTTGATGAATGCTTGGAGGATGAATGTTGAGTGTTGCTGAAGTCTTCAAAGATCTGCTCTTTCACTGCATATGAGGTTCCTGAAAACAAAATTCGGATCCTTTCAAATGAAGAAAGAGAGCTCTTATGTATGAAACCCTAGGTCTTAATTCCAACTTTTGGCCGACCTAGAGATTGAATCTCCCACCAATTTCTTGGGGTTAAGCTTTATTTTATGATTGGATCGCGCTCCTAAAATTTTGGGAAAAATGTCCGGGACCATGTGCACTCCGGGAGCCCAAAGTTACAGGTGATTTTGAGATGTTTTGACCCCCGAAATCAAGCCCCCAAGCTCAGAATAGGGCCTAATTAGGGTTTTTGATTAATTGATGTATTGGAGGAATAAAATGAAAGGGGCACACTTTAATGAAAGGGCCTGACTTTATGATGTGGAAGATGATGAAAGAGAACCTTTAGACCTAATTAATTTGATTAATTAAGTGGTAAAGGGGAAATGCAATGCAAAATGCAAACTGCGCCAAGGCGGGTGCTAAACTAGGTGTGAAATTGTACTGCTTTAGCAAGTGCATACAATTTATGACATTACAACATCTACCTCCAAATATTTAAAAATAACTTACATTTGGTTTCTTGTCATACTAGAGTTCATACGGCGTCTTCATAGTTCCTTTCTTCAGTTGTACTCGATTTAGGGTGTAAACTGCAGTTCTTATTGCTTCTCTCCAAAATATTTGAGGTACTCTCTTTTCTATCATTAAGGTTCTACCACAATCTACAATTGATCTGTTTCTTCTTTGAGCTATACCATTTTGCTGTGGTGTTCTCGGTGCAGACACTTGTCTCTTTATACCATGATCATTGCAAAATAAGTTAAATTCATCTGAAATGAACTCTCCTCCTCTATCAGTTCTTAGATATTTCAACTGTCTTCCTGTTTCATTTTCAACTCTTGCCTTATACCATTTGAACATTTGAAAGGCTTCTGATTTCTCTTTTAAAAACATAACTGACATCATCCTTGAGTAATCACAAATAATATGAAGTATTTATCACCATAATAACTTTGAACATTCATAGGACCACAAAGATCAATGTGTACAAGATCTAAAATTCCTTTAGAAGTGTAAGACTTACTTGTAAAGCTTGATTTTATCATCTTACCCATCTGGCATCCTTGGCATATTACATTCTCAGGTTTTTCCAAGCTCGGTAGACCTCTTACTCAGTGCTTCTTACTTATTTTGATCAGGTTATCAAAATTTACATGACAAAACCTTTTATGCCATAACCAGGTATCTTCTATTTTTACATATAGACAATTGTTTAGAGTTGAGTCAAGATGAAATGTATTACCTCTTGTTTGAGTCCTGGTAGTAGCCAACTTTCCATGTTTGTCATGAACTTTGACAATTCCTTTTTGAAATTCTATTCAGTATCCTGTATTGTTTAGTTGTGCTACACTCAACAAATTGTATTTCAAACCTTCAACCCAATATACATCATCACATTTATCATTGTCAAGAAGTGTGATAGATCCTTTACCTTTCACAGGACATGGTGCATCATTACCAAATCTTACATAACATCCATCATAATCTTCTAAATTAACAAACTTGTGTCTATCACCTGTCAGGTGATGCAAGCATCCACTATCTATGATCCAAGAATCATTTTTAATTATGTGTGATATTAAGGCTTTTTCTTCATACCTTTCTTCATCTGATCCATCTTTGATAGCCACATATACAACTTCCTCTATTTCAGTCCCATCAGATTTATCATCATTGGATTCCTCATTAGCTATTATGCATGTCTTTCTATCTCTTCTTCTGAAGTCTCGGCGCCCTCTGTATTGATTGTCTTTCTATCTGTCATCTCAGTATTCTCTCTTTTCACTAGATTCTTTGTTAGGACAGTTAGAAGCCATATGTCCAATTTTGTCACAGTTAAAACATTTCAAGGGTAACTTTCCTTTATACTTACCTTTGCCTCTCGGTAACCTTCTGGCCAATAATGCTTCAAACTCTTCTTGGCTTTTTATTTCCTCATATAGTTTGTGTACTTCTTCCATGTTTTTGTGAAATCTCTCACTTACTCCACTGTGATTTTCTTCAGCATACTTATACATTCTATCATTGTAATCATTAGATTCAACAAGATGAAAAGAACTGAATGCAAATTCAACTTTATTAACCGAAGACCCACTGTTATCAAAATTACTCAACTCAAAAGCATGTAGCTTACCAATAGTAGCATCCAAAGAGACTGGCATGTTTGGTACATACCTTAATTCATTAATTGTAGAGACTTGAATGGCATAAGAAGGTAGAAGTGTTCTCAACAACATACTTGTTACATCCTTTTCTTCAATAGTTCCTCCTGCTCCTTTGATTTGATTGACAGTTTCCTTTAACCTTGTACTGTATTGGATTATATTCTCACCTTCATTCATTCTCATGGATTCAAGTTGTCCTCTTAGACTATCTACTTTTTCTCTTTGAACATGTTCATCACCACCATACATAGATATAAGCTTATTCCACATAGCTTTGGCATCATTACAACCTTCTACATCATTTAACTCTGAGTCGGTCAATGCTGATGTTATTTCAATCATTACTTGAATATGTTCTTATTTTGCCTTTATCTCTTCCTTTTTCATCAAGTAGGTGCTAGGTGCAGTGTAATCATTCTCCAGATAATATGTTGCATATTCTCCAATTCCTGATAAGTGTAGCTTCATCCTTTTTTGCCATGTGGAGAAACTTGACTTGTTCAACTTTGCTGCATCGCTTTTATACATATTTGGATCTTGCCTCAAGTTCCTTTAAAATTTTCTTTCGGAGTCCAAGCTCTGATACCAATTGTTAGTTACATGAGAGGGGGGGTGAATCAGATAAACTTATAATGCAATATATTCTTTAGATTCAACCTCGGAAGAACTTACTTGATATGCAACTATGACTGTAAATCATTCAAACTCATAAACAGATAAACTTGAAACATCAAAACACATTTAACACTAGATTTAATGTGGAAACCCAAATAGGGAAAAACTACTATGGAATTTTGGACCCACTAAGAAAATATACTCTTCTAGAGTATGCTCGGTTAAAAGCCAATCCTGTTAAAGATTACATAAACACATTGCTAGATGTGACTCGGTCAAGGGATTTCCCTCAGATCTATTAGAATCTTGTACTTTGTTAGAAGTGACCTTGTCAAAGGATTTCAAACACTCATTCAGAATGTTACCTTGCTAGAGGATTTACAAAAAAGACTGTTAGGTCCACTCGGTTAAGAGATTTCCTGTCACTTACAAAATAAATAACAATAATTAAATATATCTGTAGCTTCACATCTGAAATGTTAAAGCAGACTCTATGTGCTCAAGATAATCTTTTTATAAGACTTATCTTCCTACTTGCTGGGCTTCTCACTCTGTTCTTCAGTCAGATCTTCAATCTCCTGTACTCGGTAATCACCTATACAGTATCCCTACTCTTCTATTTGCCTGCATACATTGTTCATCAACTTTTCCTTATTTATAGATAATTTCTAACCACTTAATCTCCTTAATCACATTTCCCATGATTAATCTTAGCCATTAGATCATCAAACTTTGACTAGGTTCATTGAATCATTCGAACTGAAAAATGTTTTATCTTTCCTTGGAACTTGTATTCCTTCCTTGGTACTTGTGCTCGGTTATGACCATTCCATCTGTGCTGTAGATCTAACTCTTGAATTTTCATTGCCGTTGATCCTTAACAAACTTCTTGCACGACATTCCAATCTTCTATAAATCTCCAACTCATTGGCATTCTTCATTTAATAATGTATTTATTCATCCAATGCATTCTGTTACTGCTCGGTTGATACTCGGTAAATACTGAACTTTACTCGGTAGACATTCTTTCTTCTTTAACCGACACTGATAACCTTGGTGTTTACCGACTAGCTCCTTTCTCGGTAAAATAGAATAGTATCAAACCTTTACTCATTTTATTACATGAAATCTTTTCTCCTTCTTATTCAGTCTTTGAATACACATATATAGGATATCAAAATAATCAAAATAACATAATCTCATCACTGTCTAACTCGGTAATAGTTGCCCATTGAATAACTTATTACTCCCCTTCATTTTTCACATTCTTTCTGTGTCACTTACTGACATCTTTATACTCATCAAAACATACTCTTTAAGATATGGCAACATCATACTGAATCAGAATATCAATTGCTTGACATCAATGACAAAATAATGTTATTAAGACAGTAATCATCCTTTATCAATTATATCATCAATCTCCAACAACCTTCTCAATATCCTCATACAAACAAACTTAATGAAATGCCAACAACCAAGTGGAGTCAATGTCTAGTACCTGCAAGATCCTGCAACCACAAAACAACAATACAACATATGCATATATCTCATAACAGACAAGTGATAGGGAATCATGACGGCACATCCCGCTCGCAATGAGTGATGTGACAACGTCCCTCTCACAAAGACAGTTATACAATAATCAAACACATCTCATAAACATCTCATCATATGTAGACATAATCATAATCAATGTCAAATCCATGATCAACATAACCTATCAATGATCCACCATATAGTAAGCATATGAAATCATCACATACATATATCCATCAAATCACATGATCAATAATGATAGTATCAACATCCATATAGATCATCAAAATAGCATATGCCCAATAGCGTCTAACATCAATAGTAAGTAACTGAAACACATGAGTAACCATCATCCAAATCAACAAATATAGTCTAGATAAGTCTATCAAACATAAAATAATAGTCAACTCTAGCTAGAAATAAAGGTGTTCAAACATGTAGAAATGTAATTAGATATTATAAAGTATTGATTACCAATGAACAAACAATAATGACCATGCCCTCTTAAATATCTAAGGGCCATTTAAAATAAAACCAATTAAATAATTAAATAGAAGTTGCCAAGGCTAATAAAATAAAAGTCGACTAAATAAATAAATAAAAAATAACCAAGGCACAATAAATAAATTAAAAGCCACCAATAAATATTAGTCAACATTAAAATATGAAGGCACTATTAAACAATAAATAATAAATAAATAAATGCCAACTAAATAATAAATCAATAATAAATAAATAAATATTAAATACCAAATAAATAATTAAACCATAAACATTAAATGAATAAATAAATAAATAATTAAATAATTAAATATCAAATAAATGATCAAACGTCAATAAAGATTAAACAATAAATATTAAATAAACAATTAAACATCATAAACTAAATAAACTTTAATTATCAAATAATTAAATGCTCAAAGATAATAATTTAAAATATTAAATTAAACATTATTAACTATAGAACCACACATCAAAGATCAAATAATTAAATAAGTCAACAATTACTAACATACTCACAACACTGAGAAGAACGAGCTTACTAATTGAGATGGCAAATTATGCCAAGATGCTAAGGACTCATAGTGAACAACTTAAACCTAGAGTATTTAAGGGGAATTAATGTCATCTTTGAACCACATATACCATTGGGATTAAAGACATGCTCAGACCTGTGGAGCCAGGTGGAGTCGATGTCTCGTACCTGCAAATCCTGCGACCACAAGGCCACTATACAACATATACAAATATACAAATATATATATATATATATATATATATATATATATAAAATAACAAGCAAGTGATAGATAATCACAATGACACTCCCACTCGCAATGAGTGATGTGACATCATCCCTATCATGAAGACAGTTATACAACACTCAAACAAATCATAATTCCAAATAATCACATGTAATCATGAAATGAGGTTAGTATATCCATAATGTTATCAAATCCATAATCTATATAATCCATCTAACCTAACAAGTGCATATAGAGGCCATTAATATAAATCCACCATATCATGATCATCAATAACAAGTATCACCTTAAACATCTAGAATATAACTAGAGTCAGCGCATAGTATATTACCATCAAATATTATCATAAAGTAAGCTAAGCTATGTCAATAGGGTCCATAAATGTACAAGGAGGAGTATGAGTTAGGGTGGGACACTACAATTGTAGAGGATAGTTAGCTCATATTTCTCAAGTTTATGATCCTACAACTAACTTAACCGACAATATTAAAGGACAAATTTTGAATATCATGGAGAAGATTAGGAATTTTGAGAAGGAGAAGGAGAGGATGATCAAGCAAACAGGTGAACTCCAGAACCTAATTGGTCCCTGGTTGGACACCTTAGTGTATCATAAGATGGACTTCATTCAAAACATGTCTCAGGAGACTCCTATTGAGATTGCAGCTATATAATTTCATTCTTATGTTTTGAATGGTTTTGTTTCAATTTTGGAGAAGTTACGAGTAGGATGGAACACATATCTTGGGTTTCTTAAGATGGCATATGGAGATGTCCTAAAACATGTATAGATTTGATCATCAAGTGAATGTGTATATATGTAAAGGCAATTTTGATGCACACCCTATCTTTGGCATTACTGTCAAAGGGGGAGAGGTAAGATGAAAAATGTATAGGCTGATTGTATGTATGGAGTGTACAGTCTGGTGTAATGCAGATTTTTGGATTGTTGATATAAGGGGGAGCCTTTGAATTCTTTTATTCTTTCATTCAGTGTATAGGTTTCAACACTTAGAAATTTTTTATAGGAGTTGCCATCAATGCCAAAGGGGGAGATTGTTGGAAATCGACACTCATCCGGTGATCTTCAATGTCTAATTTATGGTCTAGGGTTGTCTTGATGGAAACTCTTCTTGGAGATTCGATCCGACAGTCGCGATTCATCTTATTCAGAAGATGGAGGTAATCAGTAGGCAGTTAACTAGTAAAATAGGGTATCTCAGTGATGTTTTGGTTCGGAATGATTCCCCATGATTGCGGTAATTTTGGTGGTTGATTTTGTGTTCTTGATGAATGGTAAGATCCTTAGGAAGTTGTGATTATACTCTTTCAGTTTGGTGCTATATTTTGTTTGAGATTGAAGCCAACTTGGAGCTACACGTTACACTTCTTAAAGCCGACTTGAAGGAAATTGATTTTGTGTTAAGACCGGATATATAAGATCAAATAGGCGATTGATTTTTAGTGTATAGGAGGTGTGGTGATCCATTTTGGTGTGATTGAGTGCACTTTCATGTGTGCAGTTTGGTTATTGACAATCCAGTAGCTGACTGAGACAAAAATAGAGTATTCAGCAGAGCAAAGACAACCATAAATTTAGTACTTAACCGGAACTCATTCTTGCATTGTCAGATGCTTCTTGAGAGTTCATTTCATTTTATTTCCTCATTGTAATCAAATTGTAAGTCAGTGAGACTTCCCTAAAGATTGTAGCCTTCCAAGCAATTGTAATTAAGCAGTGAGTTGTAGGCGATGGGCCTAAATGAAAGTGCATTCCCATCTATGTAATATTTATGTACTCCTGGCCATAGTATATGAATATTGTGGGTCCCCACCATGGTTTTTCCATTTCCAGGTTTCCATATAAAAAATTTGTTGTTCTAAATTTGTGGATTATTTGTTGCATGTTTATATTCTTTTTTGTTATGCATTGTTATTGGTGGATAAAGAATAATTTTGTGGATCTGATTTCTAATAGATCACTGATTCACCCCTCCCTCTTAGTGATCCCTAATTCTAACAAATTGTCTATGTCTTGGGTTGGTTGAGCAGACAAAGAGATTAGCAACTTTTTAGTATTTCTTCCATCAAAGATAGTCATATCTCTTGAATGACATCCTATATAAGCATCTATTATGGCCAACCATGGCCTTCCCAAGATAACATGATATCCTCCCAGTGTTGCTTTAGGGGAGAGTATCATAAAATTTGTTTGATACTCCCATGAATCTAAAGTAACCTTTATATCTTCCATGATACCATCAAGTTTGACACTGGAACTATCAGCAAGCTACAAGATGGTAGTAGTAGGCCTTTGATTCATAATATTTATTTATTTGATGATCTCCTTAGTCATCACATTAATTGTTGCACGTAGGTCTATCAAAGCATTGTTTATTTGTACACCATTGATCATGATTGTCACTATAGGGCTACATGGATCAACATACTCTGGGACATTTACTTTCCCAAACATGATGTCTACCAATTGGCCTACCACATGAACAGTAGTGGGATCTTTTGCCTTTCATCTTGGATTTTAGAGACATGCCTCTTTTATTGCTTTCCCATAGTTTGGGACATCCTTAATGGTCTAGAACAAGGGTATATTGACACATGTGTTTCAATTGATCCAAAATGTCAAAGGTGGTTTCTTCCTTTTTCTTGACCATTTCCAACCCGTTGGTTCTCAAATCAATAGATTGGAAAAGTCTATGAGTATGCCTTTCTTAATGATGAAATATTCCAATTGATTTGGCCAACTAATAGAGTGAACCTTTCAATTTTTCTAACTCCCTCACTTCAGGCTCTGCAGAACCTAGGTGGGTGTACCTACTCACCAATTTATTTTCTTACTTGGTGCCTTTTATAGAAGATTTCACGTTGTCTCTTCTACTTCAAATTTTATCTCAAATTGGCATATACCTTTGGGATAAATTATTTTACTATTTTGATTATTTGATTTCTCCTATTTCTTGGTTATCTTCTTTTAACTGATTAATTCTTCTACTTTAATCCAATTCTTACTGTACCTCCTTTAACTATTTCTACTCTAAATCCAACTTATATCTCCTACTAACATAAGAAAAAATGAAAATAATTTGATTGATCCTGAATTGAATTATATGTGTAACTTAACCAGTGCCTTATTTCTTTTGGCCAATAGAGTCATTCACTTGCAAATCTTATGTATATTTTTGAAAGACAATTTTTAAATCCTCTCTTGGATGGATCTGTCAACTACACAACCTCCAATGCTATATAACTGTATGAAGTTCTTCATAGTTAGTTTAATTGAATTTAACCTTCCTTATGAAAGATCAATTAAACAAGACACAATAGGAAAAATGATTCTCATATGTATCTTGATATTCCAACTATGTAATAGCACACAATTTCATTACACAGTGACTTAGAGTAGCAATTATCAACCACAGATAATTATAACAGAGAACTGATTCAAAAATGAAAGATTCCACATCACAATTTGCAAATGAAGAAACTAATTTCTTTGTATTACTTTGAAATGAAATCTTGTTCTTGAAACATCAAATTGTTTGAAACATAAACCTTTTAAAAAATTCTTAAACTTTTGAATTCTCTTCAAATGATTACATTGAGTACTTTATAACATATCAAAGGGTTACATCCTTTGAAAGAAGACTTTTCAAAATAAACTAAATACTTAAAGAAAACTAATCACCTATTTAAACATAAATGCACACTAGTCAAATGTGCCAAGTATTTCTCATTATATTGAGTATCAAAATCATGGATGATATCTCAAGCTTCTACTTCCATTAGCACCATGCTTTCAATGTGTTCTGCCACCCTATCAACATATTCATTCTTGGCAGCCTTCAGTGCATCCTTGAGCACCTTATGACATTCCCGTATCTAATCTACCTTCTCTTTTTGATCTCCATCTTCATCAAGCAGGAGTGGGATGTCGTTTGATCCATTACTAAGGAAATCAGCTCCCTCAAATCTCAATGTCTCCAAATACTATTTATGTACTTTAATCAGTCTCTCAAAATTCTACACGGCCTCGGGATCTGCTTCATCTCTGCCCTGGATCTCTTTGAATCTCTCATGCAATCATTCATCTTTTATATTCCTCAATAATAGTCTAATTCTTAGTGTATACATCCCAATACTTATCCATCCATGCCATCAAGTTAGTAAACCTTTTTTGAATAATCATTGACATGGTTTCACTTTTGGTTTCTCTCGATTTACTAGCCTTAGTTTGAGGTTGTGAGCTCTCACCTTGTATTAACAATCTCTGCGGTTCCTTTTGTTTCAACATTTACTTCAGATGATCAATTTCTTTATTCAGACTGATATTTTAAAGTTTACCAGACTTGTTCTCTTTCAACAATAATTGAATCTGAGCCTTGTTCAATTTAGCAATATTCACCCCCAAATTAGCTTTAACTATGGGGTCTGGTTCACCAACATTCAAGGTCATGATATATCCGAAGGCCTTTTGTGTATCAATCACTATAGGTTTCTTGTTTCGAGGATACAATGACCATATTAACATAGACTACTTATCAGGGTTGTACAATGACCCCATGTATACTTGGGTCACACCTTCTGGAGATAACTTTTGTTTTGCATCAATATTATGAATGAAAATATCAAACACTAATGTTGAACTCATATCCCACCCAACAAAGATCAGGACACCTGCTTCTTCAAGTAGTTTTCTAATGAATAATGATGAACAAAAACTACCCTAATTGATACTGAGAGGCAGGGGGGGTGAATCAACACATACAAAAACTTCTCCACAACTTATCAAGTTAAAACAATGCTAACCAATTGTCTTCATCACTAAACTTAACCATGGAAATACCGGTTAAACACAATAAGAGTTCGGACATCTAAACCAGTAAAACTAAATACTTCAAATAACATTCAACACTTGATAACTACTTCACCAATATACTCATGCATGTGTTGTATCAGTAATACCATAACCATTAGCTTTGCATGCATATTCACCTAAACAAAGACTACTCAATCATCACATGGAAAATGCACAACTCATGACACATAGATTTTTCACGTGGAAACCCAAATGGGAAAAACCACGATGGGGATGAATACCCACAAGCTTGTTTTTGAACTCTTTTGAAGCTCGCTTTGTTAGGAGCCTAGTCTAGTTAAAGACTTTGCAATAAGGTTCTGCTAGGAACCAATCCTGTTAAAGATCACTCGGTTAAGGGATGGTTATATACCTTGTTAAAGGTTCAAACCTTGTTAAAGGTTACCTCGCTAGAGGATTTGAAGAGCTCAATGTTCTTGAGTCACCTGGTTAGAGGATTTGCAATAAGCCTATTAAAGCTACCTGGTAAAGGGATTTTCCTACTGTTGAAATGGTTAGAAGAGAATAGGTAAAGCTCTGATCTGATAACAACACTACATTCCTCTACTTTGCAATCACACTCTGTAGTTTTCTACTCACTAGACTGGAAAGCATCACATCACTCAGATACAAACACAACATTTGCCAACACAAACAATAACAAACATCATCAACCTTATAGACAACAATTAGGTCGGTAGCATAAACCCTAAACCCTAAACATTTTAGGTTTACAATTACAAGCGGTCCAATCTTGACCGTTCAAACACTTTGCATAGAATAAAACAATATCAAACAGATCACAAGTCATTCTGGATCGTCCATACTTTCACCGCATATGGAAATCAGTAACCCATCATGCTCTCTTCAAATACCGCTAAGAAGAATGTTCATTCCTGAGGTAGACATTTAATGCAATCGATCTTCACATGCAAGATCCTCAAGGAAATCCTTCACGTGCACAAAACTAGCATGGCATCTAGATCTCATCCTTATCTCTAAGCTAACTCATCATAGAATGTCACCGCTTGCATCACGCAAGCTAGATTTCCAAACCAAAACCCTAGAGCTGAGAATACCAACTAGTAGTCACACTTAGTGAAACCCTGATACTAGTCCACTTCATCCCTTCATACAGGTTCTCCTACTTGATCATCAATAACAACTTCTTCCAATCTTCCTATCAGTTCACCTATACTTATTGACATCAATGATGACATACATTATCATCATACCGGTTCATCATGTGCCAACAATCAAACACTAATGCTGAACTCATATCCTACCCAGGAAAGATCAGGACACCTGCTTCTTCAAGTAGTTTTCTGATGAATAATGATGTACAACAAATACCCTAATTGATACTGAGAGGGGGGGGGGGTTGAATCAGTCCATATAAAAACTTCTCCACAACTTATCAAGTTAAAACAATGCTAATCGATTGTCTTCATCACTGAACTTAACCATGGCAATACCAGTTAAACACAGTAAGACTTCAAATAGCTAAACTAGTAAAACTAAATACTTCAAATAACATTCAACACTTGATAACTACTTCACCAATATACTCATGCATGTGTTGTATCAGTAAAACCATAACCATTAGCTTTGCATGCATATTCACCTAAACAAAGACTGCTCAATCATCACATGGAAAATGCACAACTCTTGACACACAGATTTTTCATGTGGAAACCCAAATGGGAAAAACCACAGTGGGGATGAATACCCACAAGCTTGTTTTTGAACTCTTTTGAAGCTCGCTTTGTTAGGAGCCTAGTCCGGTTAAAGACTTTACAATAAGGTTCTGTTAGGAACCAATCCTATTAAAGATCACTTGGTTAAGGGATGGTTATATACCCTATTAAACGTTGAAACCCTATTAAAGGTTACCTCGCTAGAGGATTTGAAGAGCTCAATGTTCTTGAGTCACCTGGCTAGAGGATTTACAATAAGCCTATTAAAGCTACCTGGTAAAGGGATTTTCCTATTGTTGAAATGGTTAGAAGAGAACAGGTAAAGCTCTGATCTGATAACAACACTACATTCCTCTACTTTGCAATCACACTCTGTAGTTTTCCACTCACTAGACTGGAAAGTATCTCATCACTCGGATACAAACACAACATTTTCCAATGCAAACAATAACAAACATCATCGACCTTATAGACAACAATTAGGTTGGTAGCATAGACCCTAAACCCTAAACATTTTAGGTTTACAATTACAAGCGGTCCAATCCTGACCGTTCAAACACTCTGCATAGAATAAAACAATCTCAAACAGATCACAAGTCATTCTGCATCATCCATTCTTTCACCGCATATGGAAATCAGTAACCCATCATGCTCTCTTCACATACTGCTAAGAAGAATGTTCATTCCTGAGGTAGACATTTAATGTAATCAATTTTCACATGCAAGATCCTCAAGGAAATCCTTCACGTGCAAAAAAATAGCGTGGCATCTAGATCTCATCCTTATCTCTAAGCTAACTCATCACAGAATGTCACTGCTTGCATCACACATGCTAGATTTCCAAACCAAAACCCTAGAGCTGAGAATACCAACCAGTAGTCACACTTAGTGAAACCCTGATACTGGTCCACTTCATCCCTTCATACCGGTTCTCCTACTTTATCATCAATAACAACTTCTTCCAATCTTCCTATCGGTTCATGTATACTTATTGACATCAATGACGATATACATTATCATCATATCAGTTGATCATATGCCAACAATCAAACAGTAATGCTGAACTCATATCCTACCCAGGAAAGATCAGGACACCTGCTTCTTCAAGTAGTTTTCTGAAGAATAATGATGAACATCAAATACCCTAATCGATACTAAGAGGGGGGAGGGTTGAATCAGTACATACAAAAACTTCTCCACAACTTATCAAGTTAAAACAATGCTAATCGGTTGTCTTCATCACTAAACTTAACCATGGCAATACCGGTTAAACACAGTAAGACTTCAAACAGCTAAACTAGTAAAACTAATTACTTCAAATAACATTCAACACTTGATAATTACTTCACCAATATACTCATGCATGTGTTGTATCAGTAAAACCATAACCATTAGCTTTGCATGCATATTCACCTAAACAAAGACTGCTCAATCATCACATGGAAAATGCACAACTCATGACACACAGATTTTTCATGTGGAAACCCAAATGGGAAAAACCACGGTGGGGATGAATACCCACAAGCTTGTTTTTGAACTCTTTTGAAGCTAGTTTTGTTAGGAGCCTAGTCTAGTTAAAGACTTTATAATAAGGTTCTGTTAGGACACAATCCTATTAAAGATCACTCGGTTAAGGGATGGTTATATACCCTGTTAAAGGTTACCTCGCTAGAGGATTTGAAGAGCTCAATGTTCTTGAGTCACCTGGTTAGAGGATTTGCAATAAGCCTTTAAAGCTACCCAGTAAAGGGATTTTCCTATTGTTGAAATGGTTAGAAGAGAACAAGTAAAGCTCTGATCTAATAACAACACTACATTCCTCTACTTTGCAATCACACTCTATAGTTTTCCACTCACTAGACTGGAAAGTATCTCATCACTCGGATACAAACACAACATTTGCCAACACAAACAATAACAAACATCATCAACCTTATAGACAACAATTAGGTCAGTAGCATAAACCCTAAACATTTTAGGTTTACAATTACAAGCGGTCCAATCCTGACCATTCAACACTTTGCATAGAATAAAACAATCTCAAACAGATCACAAGTCATTCTGCGTCGTCCATTCTTTCACCGCATATGGAAATCAGTAACCCATCATGCTCTCTTCACATACTGCTAAGAAGAATGTTCATTCCCGAGGTAGACATTTAATGCAATTGATCTTCACATGCAAGATCCTCAAGGAAATCCTTCACGTGTACAAAACTAGCATGGCATCTAGATCTCATCCTTATCTCTAAGCTAACTCATCACAGAATGTAACCCCTTGCATCACGTAAGCTAGATTTCCAAACCAAAACCCTAGAGCTGAGAATACCAACTAGTAGTCACACTTAGTGAAACCCTGATACTGGTCCACTTCATCACTTCATACCAGTTCTCCTACTTTATCATCAATAACAACTTCTTCCAATCTTCCTATCGGTTCACCTATACTTATTGACATCAATTACGACATACATTATCATCATACTGGTTCATCATATGCCAACAATCAAACACTAATGTTGAACTCATATCCTACCCAGGAAAGATCAAGACACCTGCTTCTTCAAGTAGTTTTCTGATGAATAATGATGAACAACAAATACCCTAATCGATACTAAGAGGGGGGGGGGGTTGAATCAGTACATACAAAAACTTCTCCACAACTTATCAAGTTAAAACAATGCTAATAGTTGTCTTCATCACTAAACTTAACCATGGCAATATCGGCTAAACACAGTAAGACTTCAAAAAGCTAAACTAGTAAAACTAAATACTTCAAATAACATTCAACACTTGATAACTACTTCACCAATATACTCATGCATGTGTTGTATTAGTAAAACCATAACCATTAGCTTTGCATGCATATTCACCTAAACAAAGACTGCTCAATCATCACATGGAAAATGCACAACTCATGACACACAGATTTTTCACATGGAAACCCAAATGGGAAAAACCACGGTGGGGATGAATACCCACAAGCTTGTTTTTGAATGCTTTTGAAGCTTGCTTTGTTAGGAGCCTAGTCCAGTTAAAGACTTTACAATAAGGTTCTGTTAGGAACCAATCTTGTTAAAGATCACTCGGTTAAGGGATGGTTATATACCCTGTTAAAGGTTACCTCGCTAGAGGATTTGAAGAGCTCAATGATCTTGAGTCACCTGGTTAGAGGATTTGCAATAAGCCTATTAAATCTACCCGATAAAGGGATTTTCCTATTGTTGAAATGGTTAGAAGAGAACAGGTAGAGCTCTGATCTAATAACAACACTACATTCCTCTACTTTGCAATCACACTCTGCAGTTTTCTACTCACTAGACTGGAAAGTATCTCATCACTCAGATACAAACACAACATTTGCCAACACAAACAATAACAAACATGTTCGACCTTATAGACAACAATTAGGTCGGTAGCATAAACCCTAAACCCTGAACATTTTAGGTTTACAATTACAAGCGCTCCAATCCTGACCGTTGAAACACTTTGCATAGAATAAAACAATCTCAAATAGATCACAAGTCATTCTGCATCATCCATTCTTTCACCGCATATGGAAATCAGTAACCCATCATGCTCTCTTCACATACCGCTAAGAAGAATGTTCATTCCTGAGGTAGACATTTAATGCAATCGATCTTCACATGCAAGATCCTCAAGAAATCCTTCATGTGCACAAATCTAGCATGGCATCTAGATCTCATCCATATCTCTAAGCTAACTCATCACAGAATGTCACCGCTTGCATCACGCAAGCTAGATTTCTAAACCAAAACCCTAGAGCTGAGAATACCAACCAGTAGTCACAATTAGTGAAACCCTGATATTGGTCCACTTCATCCCTTCATACCGGTTCTCCTACTTGATCATCAATAACAACTTCTTCCAATCTTCCTATCAGTTCACCTATACTTATTGACATCAATGCCGACATACATTATCATCATACCGGTTCATCATATGCCAACAATCAAACACTAATGCTGAACTCATATCCTACCCAAGAAAGATCAAGACACCTGCTTCTTCAAGTAGTTTTCTGACGAATAATGATGAACAACAAATACCCTAATCGATACTGAGAGGGGGGGGGGGGTTGAATCAGTACATACAAAAACTTCTCCACAACTTATCAAGTTAAAAGAATGCTAATCGGTTGTCTTCATCACTGAACTTAACCATGGCAATACCGCTTAAACACAGTAAGACTTCAAATAGCTAAACTAGTAAAACTAAATACTTCAAATAACATTCAACACTTGATAACTACTTCGCCAATATAGTCATGCATGTGTTATATTAGTAAAACCATAACCATTAGCTTTGCATGCATATTCACCTAAACAAAGACTGCTCAATCATCACATGGAAAATGCACAACTCTTGACACACATATTTTTCATGTGGAAACCCAAATGGGAAAAACCACGGTGGGGATGAATACCCACAAGCTTGTTTTTGAACGCTTTTGAAGCTTGCTCTATTAGGAGCCTTGTCCGGTTAAAGACTTTACAATAAGGTTCTGTTAGGAACCAATCCTGTTAAAGATCACTCAGTTAAGGGATGGTTATATACTCTGTTAAAGGTTCAAACCCTGTTAAAAGTTACCTCGCTAGAGGATTTGAAAAGCTCAATGTTCTTGAGTCACCTGGTTAGAGGATTTGCAATAAGCCTGTTAAAGCTACCTGGTAAAGGGATTTTCCTATTGTTGAAATGGTTAGAAGAGAACAGGTAAAGCTCTGATCTGATAACAACACTACATTCCTCTACTTTGCAGTCACACTCTGTAGTTTTCCACTCACTAGACTGGAAAGTATCTCATCACTCGGATACAAACACAACATTTGCCAACACAAACAATAACAAACATCATCGACCTGATAGACAACAATTAGGTCAGTAGCATAAACCCTAAACCCTAAACATTTTAGGTTTACAATTACAAGTGGTCCAATCCTGACCGTTCAAACACTTTGCATAGAATAAAACAATCTCAAACAGATCACAAGTCATTCTACATCGTCCATTCTTTCACCACACATGTAAATCAATAACCCATCATGCTCTCTTCACATACCGCTAAGAAGAATGTTCATTCCTGAGGTAGACATTTAATGCAATCGATCTTCCCATGCAAGATCCTCAAGGAATTCCTTCACATGCACAAAACTAGTGTGGCATCTAGATCTCATCCTTATCTCTAAGCTAACTCATCATAGAATGTCACTGCCTGCATCACCCAAGCTAGATTTCCAAACCAAAAACCTAGAGCTGAGAATACCAACCAGTAGTCACACTTAGTGAAACCTTGATACTGGTCCACTTCATCCCTTCATACCGATTCTCCTACTTTATCATCAATAACAACTTCTTCCAATCTTCCTATCGGTTCACCTATACTTATTGACATCAATGACGACATACATTATCATCATACCGGTTCATCATATGCCAACAATCAAACACTAATGTTGAACTCATATCCTACCCAGGAAAGATCAAGACACCTGCTTCTTCAAGTAGTTTTTTGATGAATAATGATGAACAACAAATACTCTAATCGATACTGAGAGGGGGGGGGGTTGAATCAGTACATACAAAAACTTCTCCACAACTTATCAAGTTAAAACAATGCTAATCGGTTGTCTTCATCACTGAACTTAACCATGGCAATACCAGTTAAACATAATAAGACTTCAAACAGCTAAACTAGTAAAACTAAATACTTCAAATAACATTCAACACTTGATAACTACTTCACCAATATACTCATGCATGTGTGGTATCAGTAAAACCATAACCATTAGCTTTGCATGCATATTCACCTAAACAAAGACTGCTCAATCATCACATGGAAAATGCACAACTCATGACACATAGATTTTTCATGTGGAAACCCAAATGGGAAAAACCATGGTGGGGATGACTACCCACAAGCTTGTTTTTGAACTCTTTTGAAGCTCGCTCTATTGGGAGCCTTGTCTAGTTAAAGACTTTACAATAAGGTTATGTTAGGAACCGATCTTGTTAAAGATCACCCGGTTAAGGAATGGCTATATACCCTGTTAAAGGTTGAAACCCTATTAAAGGTTACCTCGCTAGAGGATTTGAAGAGCTCAATGATCTTGAGTCACCTGGTTAGAGGATTTGCAATAAGCTTGTTAAAGCTACCCGGTAAAGGTATTTTCCTATTGTTGAAATGGTTAGAAGACAATAGGTAAAGCTCTAATCTGATAACAACACTACATGCTAAGGCATATCCTTTTCAGCTCCTCTACTCTACAATCACACTCTGCAGTTTTCCTCTCACTGGTCTGGAAAGTATGTCATCACTCGGATACAAACACAAAATTTGCCAACACAAACAATAACAAACATCATCAACCTTATAGACAACAATTAGGTCGGTAGCATAAACCCTAAACCCTAAACATTTTAGGTTTACAATTACAAGCGGTCCAATCCTGACCGTTCAAACACTTTACATAGAATAAAACAATCTCAAACAAATCACAAGTCATTCTGCATCGTCCATTCTTTCACCACATATGGAAATCAGTAACCCATCATGCTCTCTTCACATACCACTAAGAAGAATGTTCATTCCCGAGGTAGACATTTAATACAATCAATATTCACATGCAAGATCCTCAAGGAAATCCTTCACGTGCACAAAACTGACGTGGAATCTCGATCTCATCCTTATCTCTTAGCTAACTCATCACATAATGTCACCGGTTGCATCGCACAAGCTAGATTTCCAAACCGAAACCCTAGAGCTAAGACTACCAACCATTAGTCACACTTAGTGAAACCTTGACACCGGTCCACTTCATCCCTTCATACCAGTTCTCCTACTTGATCATCAATAACAACTTCTTCCAATCTTCCTATCGGTTCACCTATACTTATTGACATCAATATCAACATACATTATCATCATACCGGTTCATCATATACCATTAATCAAACACTAATGCTGAACTCATATCCCACCCAAGAAAGATCAAGACACCTGCTTCTTCAAGTAGTTTTCTTCCTCTTCCAGGAGTCATTTGGCCCATTTCTCATTCTATTTCATTATCCAAAGCAACTGACAATTTTTTCTAATTAGAGGTATCCACCTCTCCAACACTTTCTCTTACTGCTTTTCCCTTTACTTTATACAAAAAGGACATGAATTCAGGAGACTTTATGAAATTATCATCAGATATAAAATATTTGTAGGCCAATTGTCTTGGATCTTCTTCTATTGGAACTTCCTCATCAAGATCCCTAATAGGTGATACTTGTTCCTTGATCAACATTTTGGAGAACTGCTCAAATAAAACCTCATCACCTTCTGACGACTCTTCATCTTCTGAGGATGACACATCAATAGACTGTCTCTCCCTTGCCTTTTTCTCCATCTCCCTATTGTGGTTATCAATGGCTAATTTTGTGTCCTTTTCATTCCTTTTTCTAATCAAATCATCCCTCATATATGGGATATGCTCATAGTCACCAAGTTTCTATTTCTTTCTATCCGAATGAATATATCCTTCAAGATCAAAGTTCTTTCTTGGAGCACCCATCTTCATATCATATTGGACCAATCTACTCCATGTGAGCTTTTTCCCCTCTCTCCTATTGCCAATGAATTCACCAATGTATAAGATTTTGGGCATAAAAGTCTGCTTATCATGTGAACCTAAATGCATATGGATTGAATCCCCCATCTACCTTATGATCTCTAAATAGCCTATTCTATCAGGCACTATATTGGGTAACAATAATGTAGATCCTTCAAAGCCATAGACTCTAATCATGGTTACATCAGGAAAGAAATACCAGTCACTCCAGTTGTGTTTAAAGGTCTCAGGTCCTCCAAAATCTGTAGGCCTTAGGAATCTCTTTATATTTTTTGATAGTGCAAAATTGCAAGGGTAATCATAAAACCTGTATAAAGTTTTCACAAAGTATTCCTCATAATGAATGTAACTAGATCTAAAAAATCTGCAGTCCCATATTGAAGTCCATAATTGGACTGGTTGAGGCTTATCATCATTAGCACATCACCGTATCTTCATCTACTTAGGCCAAAGACCCAATTCTTGGTCAGAAAACAACACCATATGCATCAAAAAGGAGTAATATGGAAAATGGATCCAGTATGGATCTCTCTGGATAGCTGTATGGCCTGCCTCAAATTTCCCTTCTACAAATGTAGCATAATCAAATTCTTTGGCCTTCAGGGACTAAATGTTTGCTACAATGATCATGGATTCCACCCTCATGAAATATGGTGTGTTCAACCCTAAAACTTGACCAACTGAGTGTTAGGGTTTCAAGTAGATCTGAAGCAAATATGAACTAACAATTATATGCAGATTTAAATACAAAGATAAAGGAATAAAATAGGACACATATAACACAGAGATTTAATGTGGTTCACCCAGAATGGGTTATGTCCACCATACACAACCATCCAATCTTTCTTATTATCCACCAAAAATAGTACATCAACATTACAATACCTTAAGCATCCCAGCCGCTTATAACATGCATTTTTAGGGCAACAAACAAAGTCGGCCTTTTTAGGGTTTTATTACAATGTCGGTTTTTATCAATAAAATACGGCAAAAAAATTTCAACACTTTGTTGATCAGTTGCCACATTTCAACACCGAGTAGTACATATACTTGAAATAATTTTTGAACATATTTACATGAAATTCAAGACCTTCCCTTGTTTCCAATGGTCCATCAGGATTAATAAAGTGAAAGGGCAATCTCCATCCTGCATATGTGGTATCTAAACTCCGGTATTCTTTGAATAGATTCTGAAGGATAATGGATTAATCATAAATCCTAGGCAAGTTAAAAACTTCAGAGATTGCTTCTCTAGATATAAAGAAACAGGGATTTCCATCTCGGTCACAAATTGCCCTCTTTTTGGGATTGTAATTTTGTATGAACAGTTTCAGGAGATCCACATTACCATAAACATTTGGGACAACTAGTTTTCCCAAGTTCAATTTCCATGGTTTTCCAATTGGCTCAGGCTCTTCACGCCTATGGAAGTGGAACATGAATAATTCATAGCCTCTGATGGTTGTGTATATATCTCCTACATCACCATATTCATCTTCCAACTTCAATTCTATAGACCTATTAGGTTTAGGGGTGGAACCAGGCAATTGGTCTAGTAGATCTTGATTTGATTTTCTCTCTTCCATCTCGGTTTCTACACTAGTCTCCTCGATTTTGTATTTTTTCCCCTTTTCCTTTCTTGTTTCTCCTTTTTGCCTCTTCCTAGAACCGCTATAACTCTCCATTTCACAGTCAATTCAATGAATTTCCTGAGGAAATCATAAGGGAATCTCTTAGGATACTTACTTGTTGCTTTTACTATCCCTTTCTGTCCACTCCAATGTCTTTTCTCTATGTTTGCAATCCTGGTGCAGAAATGTGTTTCTCAAAGAATATCATTCACACAACAATAAATGATCTAGTTTGTAAATCAATGGGACAATATTTTCAAAATTTGAATTTCTCTAATGACATGCGGAATCGACTTAACTCCTTCTGTTGATGTTTCTAAATTTGGTGCCCTTCTCACAATTTTAGCCTCTGTAGATAAATATGGCACTCTCTATAACTGTTTCCTTTTTGCATTATTTCAGAATAGGTTATACCGATAGGTAACCATCAGTTCAATTTTGATCTTTGGGTTACCTATACTGAACACATCTTGGATGATGCCTATCAGTGTCACTTTCATTATCAACATATCAAAAAACAATCCTTTCAACTTCTCAAGTCATCCCAATGAAGATTCTACTCTTGAATTCGCTATGAATTATCTTGATAGAAGTATTTCAACCAAAAGCACGCCATTGGAGTGACTGTTCTGATGTCCACCATCATTCCTATTTTGAAATAAGTTATACCATTGGATCATAAGTGATTTAATATCCTGATCTCATTAGTTATAGCAATAAAGATTCATTTTTCATTGTCCTTTTATCGCCATAGGTTTCTCCGATATTGATTTCTTCAGTCATGAATTCACAATCGGGATACTTATCCCGATATTTTTCTACTTGTTTTTCATTGGGATAGTTTTAATGATCAGAACCCTATTGGTATGCTATTCCAACTTCATAAGTTATCCTAATGAGGGTTCATAAAACATTCTTTTACATTTTACTTTATTGGGATAGCTTTCTCTATCGACATTATATAATGTTGCTACTCCGCCTCTAGTGGTTACTCTGATAAATGTTTATATGTTACGTTCGGTATAATTACACCGAAATAGTGATATCAAGATAGTTTGTTCCATAAGGATTACAAAGAATTGTCGTTTCGCCTTTATTAATTATCCCGATGGGTTGTCAAGACCTTATGTTCAGTAATACTATCCCAATATTAGTGTTTAACATCGATTTATCAGATCAGAATAGCTATTTCTTTGCACACATGAAATATTGACTAGTGAAGGTTATTTTGTTGATTTTTCTTGGGTCTATCAGGAATTCACATGTAGGACTGAGGCACAAGGGAGATAGTTTTTGGGTTTTAATACTAGGTAAAAGAAAAATTATTTAGCTTCAACCTTTTATCATCCTAAATAAAAAAAAATTTTGATGACTCACATGCCACGGATACTAAGTATTGAATTTTTGGGGTTTCAACACAACCTTTTAGAAAATGGTGGATCTGGATTAGATTCAAGATCCTTGAATTTTTCTAGCTAAGAAAGTTCCGCAACCAAATTTGAATTCTCCTCTTCCTCCTTAGGTAGTTCAGTTATGAGAGGAGTGGAAGGAGTAGGCAGGGTAGTTCCTGAACGTAGGTGAATATCACCTAAACTCACAACATATTCAAGATATAAATTTGGATCAACATAATAGACTTGTTGATGTTGTGGTTTATTATTTGGATTAGGTGTGGGTTGAACTGGAAACTGAGTAGGTCTTGGTGTACTAGCATTAGGATTAGGAGGGGGCATGATAGCTTGTTGTTGAGGCTGTGGAGGTGGATTCATGTAACCAGTTGTCTAGTTCGATCATTGTTGTCTGACTCTCCATGGGGGTGTTTATTTTCAATTTCCTTGGGACTACTCCTAATTCCATTGAGAAGGTTGCCATTGAGGTGGATAATTTTGGTAACTAGGCCAAGTGTTTTTAGGGTTATTCCAAGACTGTGGTGGATACCCCCCAAAATTTGATGGATATTGGTATTTCCACTAGTTATTAGATGCATTATAATTCATGATAAAGGTTAAGGTAAAGGATTTAAAATGCAAAATAGGTCCTAAACTAAAAGAGAATGGATCAGGTGTCATACCTTGTCTTCTTTGTGAAACATAGAAGACTTGTTATTCATCTCCATCAATTAGCTTAAACTCAAGTGGAATTTTCTTGCTATCAATGTTGGCCACCATTTTACATTTGCAATCCTTCTTTTGTCTATAATGAGGATACTATTCTACCAACATTGCTTCTACCTCCTCTTGTTTATTTCTTAATTTTAGGGTATCTAGCTAAGTGGCCATATCATTTTTGATATTCTACTTAAAATTTGAAAGAATATTAGTAGTCTCCATCCTTGAGACCCCATTAGCGAATGATTTTCCCATTTGGTAGCCTCTTCCTTTCTTGATAGCTGCTCGAGAGCAATTCTGGCATATCTTCTTAATGTCACCCCAAGGAACTTGAGTAATGTATCATCCTCCTATTAGATCCAAGGAGTCAGTACAACTATCATTGATTCCTCTGAGGAAGAGAAAATTTTAAGATTCTTCATTAAGAGTATGGTTTGAATTTTTCTTAAGACAAAACAATAACCTTGAAATGCAATCCTCCGAATTTTCATCTTCCCTCTGTTGCATTCTAAAGATGTCATCCCCCTACTCATTTACAATTCTATAGTATTCCTTGTACTTATCAAGAAATTTTATTTGCATGTCTTCCCAACTACCAATAGAATCTCTCCCCAAACTCATAAAGCATCTTAAGGCTCCTTCCTTCAAAGTAGCAGATAACAACTTAGTCCTATGATCATCATTGGTGTAGTCATGGCTTCTACAAAGGATGTCAAATTCAAATACAAAGGTATCTGGGTCCTCTATTACAAGGGCATAAAACTTAGGGAGGACTGAAGCAGGGATATTCTTGAGATTATTATTATCATGCTGGTCAATGATGGGGAATTCAAAAGTGGGTTGGTTAGGCTGATTTTGTGCTGCAACAAACATTATTGTTTGATTTTGAGAATAGACCTATAGCTTTCTTTAGTGAGAAGCTCAATGATGACAAGAAGAAGTATTCATCGTATGATCTCGAACTGTATGCTCTTGACCAAGCTCTTAGGAAGTGGAGGCACTACTTGTTACCTAAGGAGTTTGTTGTTTACAAAGATAATAAAGCTTTAAGTTTTCTGAATTCACAAGATAAATTGAGTCATAGGCATGTTAAATGGGTTGAGTATTTGCAGTCATATACTTTTTCTATTAAGCATAAGAAAGGATAGTGTAATAAAGTAGCAGATGCTTTAAGTAGAAGGCTACTAACAATGCAAGAAGTGCATATTTAGAGTATTGGAGTTGATTACTTCAAGGATTTGTACCCGAATGATGAAGATTTTGCAGCCATTTACAAGGTTTGTCAAGAATTTCAGAATCACTTTCATAATGAATATGCTGACTTTACTTTGCAGAATGGTTTGTTGTTTAAAGGTGGACAACTGTGTGTTCCCAAAGGATCGACGAGGGAAAATCTGATCCAAGAAAAGCACAATGGATGTTTGAGTGGTAATTTTGGCCTTAATAAGACAATGGAACTTGTTCAAAGGTTCTACTATTGGCCTAGAGTGCAGAGGGATATCAGAAGGTATACTGAGTAGTGTATGGTTTGTCAGAAAGATAAAGGTATAACTACTAATGTTGGTCTTTATCAGCCATTACCTATTCCTACAAGGCCATGGGAATGTGTAAGTATGGATTTTGTGGTTGGATTACCCAAAACTAAGCTTGGTTGTGATAGTATTTTTGTTGTTGTTGATAGATTCAGTAAAATGACACACTTGTTTTTCAAAGAGGTTATAAGAATCCATGGTTTTATGATTAGTATTATTTCAGATAGAGATATCAAATTCCTTGGACATTTTAGGAAAACTCTTTGGAAAAGACTGGGAACTAATTTGTCTTTTGGTTCAGCTTATCATCCCCAAATAGATGGTCAAACAAAGGTGTTCAATAGGACACTTGGAAACCTTTTAAGGTGTTTGAAATAAGAGTATGGATAGAGTTGGGATCAGGTTCTTCACCAGGCAGAGTTTGCGTACAATGGCAGTGTCAATATGTCTACTAGGAAGAGTCCTTTTGAGATAGTGTATGGTATGTAGCCACGAGGTGTTATGGAATTATGAGATCTTGGTAATCTATCACACAGAAGTGGTCAAGCTTATGATGTTGCTCAATCTATGAAGGACGTTCATGACCAAGTGCGATGAGATCTCTAAGATTCTTCACAAAAAGTTAAAGACAAATTTGATGCCACATGGAGAGATGTGCAATTTTCAGTTGGAGATTGGGTGATGGTACATTTGAAAAGGCTCAACTTTAGAAAGGGGTTCCCAGTAAGCTACAAATGAGGAAAATAGGCCCATGCAAATTTTTAGCCAAGTATGGCTCTAATGCCTATAAGATTGATTTGCCATCTGATATTGCTTTGTCTCCCATTTTCAATGTCACAAATTTGGTTGTCTACAAGGGAAAACTTCCCAAGGAGGATGCATGAGTTTCAGATGTTCAACACTCACTTGCTAACCTGCCCTAACTTTCTTCTTCCATGCCTTAGGTTGATAAATTGTTGGATTCCCGCGTTCTAGAGAAAACTAGACAACAGGTCTACATGGAACATTTGGTCAAATGGATGCATAAACCTGATTCTGAAGCGACCTGGGTCCCTGAATCAGACTTTGTTAAGTCAGGAATTGATCTTTCCTTCCTGTCGCGTGTAGTCACTTGACTTTTTTGTTTTGGGGGGAGTATGGTGCAGGAGCACCTAAGGGTTGAAATGCCCTTAACCAGTTTTGGCTTGCGAGACATTCTAGTGGTCATGTAAATACATAAGGATTGGCTCTAGTCCATTTGTTTGGTTGATTAGTTGCAGTTTTTGATTTTTCCTTATCGGCAAGACCTACCCCAATGAGGTCACCAGAGTTGGAGTGGTTGTATTGGGTATCGGCCAGAATGGTTCACACCTACTCCGATGACGCGATAAGTCATTGGTGTTTGGAGAAGTTGTTATCGAGTATTAGTGAGAGTATTTTCATGTTACCCCGATGTCCTGATGAGAAAGTAGTGGTTTGGAGTGCGTTCACTGGATAGAGTATCAAAGATCGACAAGAGTAGTTTCACGCTACACCAATGACCCAATGGAACCTTCTTCGTATTATCGGTTAATAGGTGAGCGAGTCCGGGATGATCAGACGATTATCACTATACTGCTATGGCGAGATACACCAAGTTTATTCCCCATGACTTGGTGACCATGGTGGGACCTAGTGACAAAGAAGAGCTTCATTCTGGGTGGTTAGTGAGATCGTGCTAAGGTGGCAGGGTAGGGACCTTGGAGCCAATCAGGGGGTGCCACTTGGTAGAGTGCAAAAAGAGAGATCAAGAAAGATCGGACAATCGAGATAGCTATTTGGTTGTCTTCCCGATGACCTGATGGAAATGTCCAGGAAGCAGAGGAAAGCATCAGCCATCAGATGAAGGGATTTCTTGCTATCCCAATGCCCGATGGGAAAAGTGCAAGTGGTGGAAATGGTTATCAGCCATCGGCAAAGGTGTGTTTTGGTTACCCCGATCACCCGATGGAAAAGTGCAAACTTTGTAAGTCACCAATGGGCATCAGAAGCCAGGTTCTAAGGCTACGTCGATGACCCATTATAAAACTATTTTCTCTAGTTTGTAACCATTTATGTTTCACAATGGATGGATGAGCTATAAAAGACTAATTGTAAGGCATTGGATTGGCTAGATACTATAGGAAACACATGAGAAATACATAGAAGTCTATTTTCTGGTTTTCTATCACTGAGTATTGTACTGTCTTGTTTTGTTAAGTTTCATTACAGTTCTATAATTAAAGCTTCCTTTTTGTTGTTCATTTTTTTGTTTTGAATCCACAGTGTAAATATGGCTCTATCTTTGACCTCCACTATGGGATCCACATGGCCATTGGAGTTCTTCAGGAAGATCCAAAAATGTACAGTAAGAGTAGAGTAGCAGTAGGAGGAGACTAGGAAATGACAATCACCATTTTTGCATACTGAGCCTAGGCGAGCTTGGAAGAAGTTCGGCTAGGTTTTAGTAACCATAAAGGAGTAAGTGTAGGGGAGGATTGGTGTAGAAGTCTAATTGCAAAATCAGACAGGAAGATGAATTTATAGACTGCAAGTAAGCAAGGGTAGTCCTACACCTCTGCAACTCATAGTGACAGAATCTAGGAGCATGGAGAACAAGCTTCTTTATGAGCTTGTATCGAGTGTGGTGAGAAAAAAAATGATAGCAAAGCCCTTAAGAGTCTATAGGGGTAGAATTGGAACCCGAAAAGGGATAGAAGAAAACCATCAAAGAAACCTAACTGATGACAAACTAGGTAGCCTTGCTATTTGATGGAGGTCCTACAAGAGAGATTATAATAGACAAAGCGTGACCTAGTAGCATCACAGGCAGAAGTAGCCACATATCATGGGATCATGATGGAGAGGGATCACAGGAGGTCATTGCGGAGTCACTCGTGGTCCATGTCATGATACACCCCCATGGGGCCATACCCATAGCCAGATCAGGAGGGGGCATCTAGCCACCATCTTCTAGCTACTAGTCCTAGGGATAGGAGATGATTTTGATGTATTTATGTATATATGAAGACACTCATGGCTATGTTATTTTAATTCTTAAACAATATATGCATTACTTATATTAGAAGTAACATATTGATTAATGAACATGTATGTCTAATTTTAATTTCCATGTGATTGATTTCTCAACGCTTCATGATTAAATTGATACATGTGTGATTTAATTAAATAACTAAGTATTTAATCAAATGCTACTTTGATGATGTAAAAGAAGAATGTATTAAGGCTAAGAACTATATAACTAATATGATTTAATTAACTCTTAATTAAACACAACATGATATAATTCTACTTAACACATAAGAAATTGTATAATATGCTAGCACATATGAAATGTAAATCTATTCAATTTACATAAAAGAATCCAAGACAAACAATAAAGTAATAAAAAATGCTTGTCAAGAATGAAGTAATGTAAACCAAACAATATAACATCATTTAATCCCACATACTTTAATGAAGATATGCTAACATATTACCCAATTTTGAAGAAAGAAAAGATATAGAAAGAGAACAAAAAGAAGACTAGAAGAGAGAGAGAGAGAGAGAGAGAGAGAGAGAGAGAGAGAGAGAGAGAGAGAGAGAGAGAGAGAGAGAGAGAGAGAGAGAGAGAGAGAGAGAATAGAACTAGGCATAGTATCTATAAAGGTGTATAACATTTATGGGTTCCTTGAGAGGTGTACCTTCCACATCTGCTATCCTGTAAGTACTTGATCCATAGACCTCAACAACAATGTATGGTCCAAGCCAATTAGGACTGAATTTTCCTTTCTCCTCAGGTAAGGCATTCACATTGCACTGATTCTTGTAAAGGACTAAATCCCCTACCAAGAAGGAATGTTGAATAACCTTATCATTGTAGCTTTTGTTGCAAATTTTTATGATATGCTTGAATATGCTCGAGGGTATTTATACGCCATTCATCGAGAATCTCAAGTTGTTTAAGTCTTTTCTCTCTATAGGAATCATCATCCACTATACCCCTAAGAGAAACTCTCAAAGAAGGAATTTCTAACACCAAAGGCATAATGGCATCAACACCATAAACAAGATTATAAGGAGTACAACTCATAGCAACATGTAAACTCATGCAATAAGCCCACAAAGCATAGGCTATATGAGTATGCAAATCTTTACCATGCTTGTTTATAGTCTTTCAAAGAATTTGTTCAATCATCCAATTAGAAGACTCAGCTTGACCATTTGATTGAGGATAATAAGGTGTAGAAAATTTATGCTGAATATGATATTTCTCGAGAAACTTCTTCACATCCTTATTTTTGAATGACGTTCCATTATTTGAAACTAAGGCAGAAGGTATCCCAAATCGAGAAATAATGTTTTCCAAAATGAATTGGCAAATTACTTTAGCAGTAGTGGATCAAAGAGGAACGACCTCCACCCACTTTGTAAAGTAATTAGTGGTAGTTATGATCAAAGTATGTCCTTGAGATGAAGGGGGAGATATTTTAACAACAAGATCCAAACCCCATGTAGAAAAGGGCCAAGATGCTACCTGTGATCAAAGTTCTTGGGTAGGGGCATGGATTAAATTGCTATGTTGTTGACACTGATGACATCATTTAACAAACACAAAGGAATCCTTTTCCATGGTTTGCCAATAATATCCCATTCAGAGCAATATTTGAACTAATGATCTACCCCCAAAATGCCCCCCACAAGCACCTGAATGTGCCTCTTCAAGAGCAATAGAGATGTCAACCTTGTTTAAGCATCAAAGAAGAAGACCATTATAACCCCTCCTATAAAAACATTAGAGAGGATAATGTATCTAGAAGCCAATTTGTGAATCCTAGCCCTAGTATTCTTATTCACGGAGTCAGGAAAGCTACCATCACTCAAATATCTCATGATATGGGAGTACCATTCATCAGAATCTATAATGCAACAATATGCCACATCACTAGGATTATCAGCAATAGCCAGGGTTGTGAGGTTGTGAATAGTGAATTTAAGATCTACCAAGGGGTCCTCTAGAGACAAAAGAGAAGCAACACATGCCATCGCATCAACATGTCAATTATCTTTTCGAGAAACAGGTTCCATGATATAAGAATTGAGTTTTTGCAACAAGGATAAAGGTATATCTCTATATTATGATAATTTGTCTTGCTTAGCTTTATAAACTCCTATCACTTGTCTTATGATTAGTTGAGAATATCCATAAATGTGTAGATGTTTCACATTCAATGCTAAGGCTGCTTTAATTCCAGCTATAAGAGCTTCATATTTAGCAATGTTGTTGGTACATAAGAAATTGAGACGATATGATAAAGGAATGGGCTTCTTTTAAAGAGAGATTAAAACCACCCCTGCCCCCGATCCTGTATGACACTTAGAGCCATCAAAGTACAATTCCCAAGTCTCATCAACCTCAATGGAAAAAATGTATTCATCAGGAAAAGACTCTGGATTAGGTAGGGAGAAGAGTGAAGGAGCATCAACTAAGTGATCAGTCAATGCTTGACCTTTTATTTCCTTTTGTGAGACAAACTTAAGGTCAAACTCGATCAACATCATAACCCACTTAGATAAGCATCTGGAAAGGTCAGTTTTGGAAAAAAGATGTTTAAGAGGATCAAATTTAATGATAAAATGGATCTCAGTATTCAAGAGACAATGCCTCAAATTTTGGGTTACAAAAACTAAAGCAAGGCACTGTCTTTCTATTGTAGAATATCAGACTTTGTAATCAAGTAGAGTGCGGCTTATGTAATAAACTGGGCATTCTCTACCATCCTTATCACATTTTACCAATAAGGCTGCAAGAGCTTGAGGGGAAGCAATGGTGTATAGAAGAAAAGGCTTAGTAGGATCAACAGGTTGAAGAATAGGAGGATTGGCCAAATCGGTCTTTAGGTCTTCAAATGCTTGACAAAAATCCTCATTCCATTGGAAAGTGATATTCTTTTTAAGTAATTGTTTGAAGGGAAAGGTACGATCCGCAAGTTGAGAGATGAACCTACGAATAGCTTGGATCTTTCCTTGCAAACTTTTTTAGTTGGGAGACATTCTTAGGAAGTGACATGTTAACAATATCATCTATCTTCTTCGTATCCACCTCAACACCATGATGTGAAACTATGAATCCCAATAGTTTTCCACTATCCACACTGAAAACCACATTTTTGGGGATTCAAATGCATGTTATACTTACGAATTTTCTCAAAGATTTGAAAAAGGATCTTAATGTGATCTGTACAAAGAATGGATTTGGCTAAGATGTCATCAACATAATATTCTAAGGTCTTATACATATAGTCATGGAAGATGAGAGTCATAGCACGTTGATAGGTTGCGTCCATGTTTTTCAATCCAAAAGGCATCACAACCCAACAGAACGTACCCCAAGAGGTGGTAAAAGAAAATTTATATTGATCTTGAGTATTAATGAAAATTTAATTATATCCTAAGAAAACATCCATAAAGGATAATAAATCATGCCTTGCTACTGAATCCACTATCATATCAATATTTGGGAAAGGAAAGTCATCCTTTAAAGAGGCCTTGTTTAAACCACGAAAAAATCCGTACACATCCTAATCTTGATTTCAGCTTTAGCTACAACCACAATGTTTGGAATCCATGGGGAATAATCAATTGGACGAATAAATCTAGCATCCAATAGTTTTTCAATCCCAACTTTAACAAGTAATGCCACCTTAGGGTGAATCTTTCAAATCTTTTGCTTCACAGGTTTAGCATAAGGAATTAGGACAATGTTATGAGTGACATTCTTAGGATCTATGCCAGGCATGTTAGAATATATCCAAGAAAAGATATTAGGGAATTCATGTAACAACTCAGCATACTATTTCTGCTCTTCTTCATCAAGACATTTCCCTATCTTGATAATTTTATCTTCAACACAAGGATCCATCTTGATATCAATGGTGTCATTTATTAGGAGATTTCTTTGTTGAGGAGCATCTTTCAATTAAGGAAATTATTTAACTATCCTATCATTATTTATTTCTTTCCCAAAGTAAGCTTCCACATTTAGACAATAGGGAAAACTATGGTTATGGTGAAAACGAGGAAGGTTGTCATAAGCTCCCAAGAATTCAGCTAAGGAATCATCGATCGAAAAAACATCCAAAGAAAAGACACAAGAAGGGTCACAGTCAGATATTTTAGTGAGAGTGAAGTATAAATGACATTAACACTAATAGATGGTCTCTTAGAGGCTTTAGTTGTTAGGTCCTAGAGACAACTGAGAGGGGGGGGGGTAAATCAGTTGTCAAAGAAATTCAAACAAAAAATAACTTAACCAACCTTAATGCTTAATACTAGTTATAGACGTCTAAAACTGGTCAACGCTTGCGGAGTTGTATTTTAACATTGGCGCATTGCCTTATTTTAGGGTTTTTGCATTGTGTTAACATTTCTCCTATTTTATGCACTTGGTCTTTATCATTTGTGAGCATCGAGTCCTTCTTCTGCATTCTTCATTTGTCTCGCTTTCAGATTTGGTCTTGTCGATAACAATCTTCAGTCATTGTTTTGGTCGATCTTATCCTGTCGCATCAATATGCGTGTTCATTTGTCATAATTTTGGACATTGTCAATCCTAATTAGGGTTTTGTCCTCTTTTCAATCTTGTCATCTGGCGATTGATTTGTCATTGATCATTGTCATTTTCAATCTTGTCATTTTGCGATCGATTTCTCATCGATCGTTGTCATTTTCAATCTTGTCATCTGGCGATCGATTCGTCATCGATCATTGTCATTTTCAATCTTGTCATTTTGCGATCGATTTGTCATCGATCGTTGTCATTTTCAATCTTGTCATTTTGCGATCGATTTCTCATCAATCGTTGCCATTTTCAATCTTGCGATCGATTTGTCATCGATCGTCATCCTTCTCAATCATGTCAATTTGGATCAATTAGTCATTGTTCCTCGTCAATTGGCACATTTATCAATCAAATCATTTGTCAGCATTGGTCTTTTATCAAGTCAAAATCATGATCAAATCAATCTTATGTCAAGACCTAATTGTCGTCCTTGCATTTCTAATTCATCTTCTAAGGTTTTATGATTTATTCATTTAATCTTGTTTGTCATTTTCCCTCTAGGTTAAATTATTTATTTATTTATCCTAAGTCTTCTTGTCACAATTAAATATTTATTTAATTGGCTAACTAATTCCTTCTCTCTTTGTGAATTAATTAATAAATGAAAAATTATTAACTAATTTACCTAATTTTCCAATTTACTAATTTCTCCTAATTCCTAATTTTCTAATTTTCATCAAATTTCTAATTTCCTAATTTCTAATTCATCTAATTTTCTATTTTCTCTAATATTTCTCCTAATTTCATGGGAATGACATAGCAAATTTGTCATAATTTGTCATAATTTGTCAATCAATCAATTTTGACATAGCAATTTGTCATAAATTGTCATAATTATCAATCAATCAATCTTGCATAGAAAGTGTCAATTTTGTCATAATTTGTCATATTTGTCATTCTTGATTTGAAATTTCCTTTCAAATCTCTTCATGCTAATCTTGTCATCTCTCCAATTTGTCTATAAATTGGATGAATTTCTTCAATCAAAGATCCCAATTGATCACATTTTTTGAATTTCCGAATCAATCACGCTTCTAGTATTCTTGCGCTACCATCTTGTCAATCTTTCTTTCACATTATGCTTATGCACTTGAAGGTGAGATCCACAAAACAAAGCAATTTGAAGGAGAAAGAAGGACAATGGAGAATCATGGAGGAGACATCCGCGTTTGAGATGGTTTGCATTTGAATTGAATGTTTCATTTCCAATATCTCTATTGAATATTTGTAGGTTTTGTTATCATTACAATCTGGTTTTGTGATTGAGCTAATCTAATATCTATTGCTTTGATGATTTTCAAATTCCTATCTACATTAATTGGTGAACCAGACGTGAAACTAACCTTTTAACCATGTTTTGAGTGCCTTTTGAGCTGATTTGCAAGTGAAAACCCAAGAAATAGGGCAATTCAAGGCTTTCTGGGCACTTCTGTGCCTGTGTAGGAGAGATATGCGCATGTGTCAAGGGATCTGCGCCTGTGTCAATGCATTTTGCACCTATGTCAAAGGGATCTGCGCTTGTGTCAATGCATTCTACGCCTGTGTCAATGCATTCTGCGCCTGTGTCAATGCATTTTGTGCCTGTGTAAGACATTCTGCACCTATGTAAGGCCAGAAACAGAGGTAAAATCAGTGATTTCACTTGCAAATTACTTTGTTTTGCATTCTGTTCTGGTATTCTAGTTTTCTTTGGTACTAATTCTCTATGTAGCACCTTTGCATTACGCATGGCGAAGACAAAAATGAAACTACTAACAAATCTTATGCAGGTTTGCTAGTCAAAGACCAAGCAAATCAAACTCCTAACTTAGTGATTTTGTAGGTTGCCTTATATTCCAACCAAACTTTGTGTTTGCAATTCATAATTAGGCACCTAGTATGTTTTCTAAGTAGGATGGAATGAACATGTGTTTGCTTTGATTGTCAAGTTTGACATTGGAGTAGGAGAGTATGCTCTCATCCTTCTTAGGATGATCAAAAATCTAGATCTTTGATACCATTCTCATGTCTTGGATTGTTAGTTACCTTTAGAGGGCTTGCCTTCCCGACCATTTGCTTTCTTTTGCAAGCAAGTGACAATTGTGAGAAGGGAACGACACAAAGTGAGCACAGCCAGAGTACCTTGGCATTCTAACTCACTATAAATAAATACCTGATGGGCAAAAGATTTGAAGGAAGGGTTACGTGGGAATTGTAGTTACTTGGGAAGTGATGCCCTTGGACTCTTTCTCATATCAACATCTAAGTAGGGCCTCACGGTCTAAATCATGCTTGCGCAACTACATTTGTTTGGTATCTTGGTGGACTTATGTCTCAATCACGCTTGCGTGACACCAAGGAGTAACGCTTAACAGAAATCCTTATTAAACAACTTGTATTTAGAGGCCAAAATTCCTTCTAGTTGCTTGAGAAGGAGGAGTTTAGATACTTGGAAGAGATACTAAGTTCACCATGGGGAGATTTTCATGGGGACTGATGCTTGGCTGCCCTGAGAAGTGAGTGCCATGGAGGGGAACCCGTGGGGTCAAGCATCTGTGTATTCTCCTTGAATCTCATAATGAGTCTACCTCTCAAGTACCTACTATCCTTACCTACAATAAGAAATGTGTGAATGAGCATGATTGTTTTGAGTCTAAGTTAAAATATCTTGTCTTCTTTTCTTGTCAAAAGTTGAGTTGTGTCTCATTTCAAAAACAAGACAAATTGATTCAAAACAAGGTTAAACACAAGAGTATTTCATTCAACAAAGTTCAAAACACCTTCAAACATGGTTGTCAAACATTTTTCAAAATCTTGTCTCAACATTCATGTCACTTAGATTTAGGTTCATCCTAGGTTTGCATTTTGCAAATTCAATGTCAACTACCAAGGTTAGGTTTCACCTAGGTCATACTCCTTTGCATATCAATAAGGGTCATCCATTTGCATGTGTCCTCTTGCATTAGAGTAACACCATTTCATAATTCAACCTTAGGTTGACATTTTCATACCCTAGGTTTCTTCATTAAGCTTAGGTCATTATCATATCATATTAGGGTCATTTGCATAGTAGTTGTCCCTTTGCATATAGTCTCAAAACTAGGTTTTGTCATACTTGAGTAATACAAATCTTTGATAAACCCTAAGTTATTGTTAGGAAGTCTAGACCTTATCAAACTTTTGTCTTTTTGTCATCCATGTCATTTGGTCAAACCTAGCTTAGCATCCAAGCATATAGGGGAGACATTGTCATTTTGTCCTTTTGTCACTTGGTCCTTTTGTCCTTTGAGGTTTAGACATCATTTCAATTTCCTAGGGGTCTTTTTTTTAGATTTGCATTCCAAAAAGTTTGTCAAAATCTTGAAAAACAACAAAAACATAGGTTGCATTCTTGCCATAGATTGCATTCTCATCTATTTAGTTTGCATTTAGTTGGATATCATATATTATCCTTGAAAAATTCCAAAAATATTGCATTTGCATAGTGACATGCCTGTTGAAACAAGGTCAAAATCTAAGAAGATGGGCGAACCAACATATCAACCCATTGACAACATATCAAACTCATAGTTTCAAACTAGTCAAACAGTACAAATTGAAGGTTCATCAAGCACATCATTACCACCATATGGAATGGTTCAACTTAGACCACCTCCATTATATGAACCAGTGTTTGTACCCATGAAATCAGGACATGGGAGTGTTCCACCAACACCAAGGGGAAATGCACCTTTTGATTGGAATCAACCAAATTTGCAACATGAAATTCAAACATTATATGAGGAACAAACTCTTTCACAAGGATTTGGTTCAGATCAAGGCATTCAACAAGAAATAAATCTAAATGTTTTACCAGATTCTTCATCAGATTTTGATGCTTCTGATGATGTTGATATGTTCCTTAAAGATCCTAAGATGACAAAAAAGATGGATAAATTCTTGGACAAGGTCTTTAAGATGTTCCCACAAAAATATCTTGACATGATGAGTAATGTGACCTCCTCAAGTGAGCAAATCAATGTGCAAAAACAACAAGGCGGTGAGCTGTTAAGTTTCTCTCCGCATCCAAACGAAGAAAATGTGCAACAAGAAACTCAACCTACCTTGATGAGTAAATGTGCTTCAAAGGCATTGATAGTGACTATTCCTCAAAAGTCACCATTTGAAACAATAAATAATCCATTATTTAACACAACACCTGTAACACAAGATCAAATGAGCACCACACAAATATTGACAGTTGTCCCTCAACAAGAAGTTGTTCCTTGCATGCATAAAATTGGATCAAAATCTAAGATGCAATAAAGCTTTACGATTGGAATGCCTGATCTCACCAATGTCCAAAATAATTCCACAATGCAACAAAGTTCCTATGTCCCATTAAGTTCAATATATTTTCCAAACACTCAAGTACCTATTATGCAAACTATTGTGACAGACCCTTCGATAATGGCGACACAAAGAGCTACAGATAGTGGTTTGCACCAACAGCAAATGTTACAACAATTGAGCAATACACAAAAGGTACAATCGAATGTGCAAACAAACAATGCACAACAACAACAATATCGCATTCGACAACAAGTTGCAGCACCCTCGACACCATTACAAGTTAATACAAACTTGCAACCACCACAGTGGATTGGAAAAACAACATAGCAATTCAATGCAAGTGCCATACCCCATCTTAAGGAGAAACAACAAAAACCTCCCAAACAAAGTTTTTTGCAAATGATGGGATTTACACCGAGACAACAACAATTGACACAAAGTCAGCAAATTCTGATTCGTCAGCATCAACAACAACATGTGCCAAGACAAACAAGTTATCATACTTCACAACCACAATTGACGTCTGTGCAATATCAACAACACCCTCAATTGCAATATCAACCTAGGCTACAAACGATGATTCCACCACAAGAAGCATAGCAACAAGGTCAATATCAAGGCATGGCACAACCACCACAACAAGAGGTGTACCAAGAACATTATATGCTAGAGACACCAAAGACGGCAATTTCAGATCATCAACAACCAATGGAAAATAGGATGTATTGACAAAGCATACACCCAAGAGTAAATGATGAACTTCCAAAATCTTCACTACCTAACACATTTGCACAATAGTTTGAGAAGTTGTAATGACAAGTCGATGCATTGGAAACCAAAGGAACAAAGAAGTTGTATACAGATCAAGATTTATGTCCTAATCCATTTGACAAGAGCTTGTACATGCCTCCCTTCCCTAAGCATTTTGAGGCACCTAATTTTGAGAAATATAAAGGGAATGGCAATCCAAAAGATCACATTCGAGCATTTTTCATGGCATGTACTGAAGTGAGTTATGAGGAAACATACTTAATGTGCTTATTTGCATGAAGTCTCATGGCACAAGCCATGGATTGGTATTCGCATCTACCAGGGAATATAAAGACTTGGTTGGAATTGGCTCAAAAGTTTATATCTCACTTCACATTCAACATTGACAGTGACGTGACCATGTCAGATCTATGCAACACCAAGCAAAAGCAAGGTGAACCATTAGTGACTTTCTTGCAATGATGGCGAAGCTTGTATAGTCATTCTTCCCTAGATATACCTGAAGAACAACAAGTGAACTTATTTATTCAAAATTTGGTCCCAGAAATGATGTATGAACTTAAATTGAAAAGTCCCAGTACCATTGAGAAACTCATTAAGAAAGGGATTAACATTGAAACCGCTCTTGTAGCTAAGGGAATCATTAAGCTCAACAAAGACAGTGACAACACAAACAATTCAGGGGACAAAAATAGATTTTGGTACAAAAACAAGAATGTCACTAATGATGGAGTTGTTGACGCAAGAGCGGTGAATGCAAATCAACCCCTATTCACAATCAAGAAATTGAGTGCTCCTAATATGTCAACTATGGAACAAAATCAAACACCGGAAAGCAATGTTACTCAACAATACACTCAACAATATAATCAACAACAAGGTCAGCAACAAAATCAGCAATGAAAACCTTTCCGATCAAGGGATGGACCTCCTCAACAATTAACACAATTGGGAGAGCCTATTGAGTCAGTAATGAAACAATTAATACAAGCAAAATTTATCAAGTTACCAGATATCAAGGCAGAACCACTGGTAAAGCCGCATTGGTGGAATGATAATGCATATTGTGAATACCATTGGTCAAAAGGACATAAAACTGCATCATGTTTTCAATTGAAACATATGATTCAAGATTTGTTAGAGCAAGGGGTAATTGAGGTAGATCCACCCAACACGACCTCTAACATTGATCATACAATTTTCAAAACTCCTTTGCTTGATCATGACAAGGGTAAAGCATCTTCTTCAAACTCTACCCAAACAGCAAATTATGCCAATACTGGTTATAACAATGTCATCAATTGTTTTCAAACATCAAATGAGTATGTTTCCACCCTAAGAATAAAGGAACAAGATCCTTCTTGCACAGTCACCACTCGTCGATCCAAAATAGTCTTGAAAGGAGCTCTTGTAGTTCCTCCCAAATCAACTTCTACAAGTCAATATAATCTCCTAGATCATCTGGGGAAGACACCTGCACAAATATCAATTCTTGAATTGTTGAAAATGTCCCCTATGCATCACGCAGTCCTAGATAAAGCTTTAATTGAATCCACTGTCCCGACATACATTGATGTTGACCAGTTTCAAGCCCGAATAGGACATCTAGTTGTTTCCCAACACGTTGCATTTTTTGATAATGATATTTCACCTGATAAGCTCCCTCATAATGATCCTTTACATCTTGAAGTCTATGTCCATAATTGCAAAATCCGATGAGTCTTGATAGATGGTGGAGCGGGTCTTAACATCTGTACCTTGAGAGTGGTCATTGGTCTTGGTTATATAGAAAATGATATTGATTCTTCCAGAAGAATAACAATCAAAGCATATGATGATGCTGAGTGCCCATCTAAAGGGATAATTGCATTGCCTATCAGAGTCAGTTCAGTGATAGAAAACACTTTTCTACAGGTCCTAGACCTCGATCTCCCTTACAATATGATTCTTGGCCGTCAGTGGATCCACACAATGAAAGCAGTTCCATCCACTTACCATCAATGTTTAAAATATCCTTACAATGGAACTGAGATAACAATTCCAGGAGATCCTAATCCATTTCAATTTTGTGCTACTCTAAAGGATTCTCCGCAGCAGCAAGTCCCAGTCAATAGAGAGGCCCACTCACATAGTTATGTGGATCCTAATGAATTGTTAGAAGCTATCAAAGGTAAATTGAAAATACAGGACCAAGGATGCAGAGAGTATTCAATGGCTCAAACATTCCTCATTGGGAATTTACCAATATCTCCAAAATCACATGGCAAACCACATTTGTTGCAAAAAGAACCTAAGATAGTCATTCAATATCATCCCCCCACTACATTTACAAGATGGGGTGAACTTGACAAAGAATCTTTGGATGATGATGTCATATATTGGCTTTATAAGGATCCAACTGAGACCCCACCTATCAGGTTGCCGGTGGAGTGGTACAGCAAAGGATTTACTATGCTGCAGAAGAAAGGATATGACGGCTACAATGGCTTAGGGCTTGACAAGAAAGGAAGGCTAGAACCTATTATACCCAAGATGCGACCTCCAACTTTAGGGTTAGGTTTTGTACCATTGCGAATTGGACCCTTGTCTACCAAAATGACTATGTGTAGAAAGGGGCATGACTCTGATGATGAAACAACACCTGAGGATACCTGACCCGAAACTGATTCCAATGAATGGGAGTGGAGTTCTTTCTCTTCTAGCTCCTATGCCCTTGACAATGTTTTCCTTGACCTTGATGATTTTCCCATGGAAGACAAACATGAAATAACTCCCCCTCCTAAAACATGTCCTAATGCTTGGATAGAGTCATTCTGGGATCCAAGCTCCGAATCAGATGCGAGTAGTTCAGACAGTGATACCACAGATGTTTACATCTTTACCATCTTAGCCCTCTCCCTCCTTAAAATTGATGATGACATGCCCCTTGTCTATCTGCAGCTTATCCAACATGATCAACAAGAACCACTCACATTGGATTGTTTTCAAAATGATGAAGCAATTGCAAAATTCCTTGGACTACGGGAAGGCATACCACAAGGTGATCATAAGGCAGGATTTGCTATTGATCTGGATTCCATAGCATATTTTGGGGAGTCAACTCCATCTTCTAGTCATAAAAATGAAAAAAGAAAAGAAAAAGTACAAAATCAAAAAGATAAGTCTTTGAGTGAAAACCGTAAGGTACTCTCTGATCATAAAAAAGTAAAAATAAAAGATGTACCTGTGGGTGAAAACCTCTCTGAGGTGCCCAAAGGTGGAAGATTGGACGTACCCTCAACAAGTCAGGATAAATCAACATTGCTTGTGGAAATGACCGAAGAAATAAATTTGGGTACACCTGACAACCCTAAGGTCATTCATTTTGCTGCTTCTCTATCAAAATAGGAAAAGATAGATTTTGTCAATTTCTTTCTTGAGAAAAAGATCAGTTTTGCATGGTCCTATGCAGATATGCCTCACCTTGATCCAGAATTAGTCCTTCATCACTTGCCATTAAAAGCAGATGCCAAGCCTGACAAACAGAAACTCAGAAAGATACATCCCTAGGTGGCTCTCTTGGTCAAGGTAGAACTAAAAAAATTACTAGACGTGGGCTTTATCAGACCCATTGAATATGCAGACTGTATTTCAAATTTGGTACCAATTAGCAAAGTAACTGGGGGCATCAGAATCTATATGGATTTTAGGGATCTCAATAAAGCATGCCCTAAAGATGATTTTCCACTACCAAATATAGACATCATAGTTGACATGACTACTGGATATGAGATAGTCTCATTGATGGATGGTTTCTCCGGCTATAACCAAATTCACATTGCTCCTGAAGATCAACATAAGACAACATTCACCTATGCTTGGGGTACCTACTATTGGAATGTGATGCCCTTTGGTCTTAAAAATGCTGGAGCAACATATCAAAGAGCTATGACAACAATTTTCCATGATTTCATGCATACTTTGATGGAGGACTATGCTGATGACTTACTATGCAAATCTGTCATAAGAGATAGTCATCTAGCCATCCTTGGCCCAATCTTTGACTGAATGGAAACTTACAAGCTTAGACTCAATCCAAAGAAGTGTGTCTTTGGTGTCACAACCGGCAAAGTACAAGGGTACATTGTTTCTCACAGAGGCATCGAAGTCGACCCTACCAAGGTTAAAGCAATAATGGATATGCCTCCTCATTCCAATCTCCATCAACTAAGAAGTTTGCAAGGAAAGCTATAGTCCATCTGGCGCTTTATAGCTCAATTGGTAGACAAATGTCATCCATTCCAGCATTTATTGCATAAAGGAGTCACTTTTAAATGGACTGAGCAATGTCAATTAGCATTTCAAACTCTTAAGGACTATTTGCTATCGCCGCCTATTTTAATGCCTCCTATAGAAGGAAATCCATTTATATTGTATATTTCTGCAACTGAAATGGCACTAGGAGTTCTCTTGGCCCAACAGGATGAGAAAGGCAAAGAGCGGGCTATTTATTATATCAGTCGAACACTAGTGGGCTTTGAGCTGAATTATTCAACTATTGAATGGGCATGTTTAGCAGTGGTCTTTGCAACACAAAAGCTTTGACACTATATGTTAAGTCATCAGACATTGCTAGTTGCAAAAATTGATCCCTTGAAATACTTGCTTAGTAGGGCAGCTTTGATGGGTCGCTTAGCAAAGTGGGTTATGATCCTCAGTGAGTTTGATATTGAGTACATAGCACGAAAGGAAATAAAAGGATAAGTCATAGCGGATCAACTTGCAGAGGCTCCTATTTATGATGATCATCCCATGTTGACGGATTTTCTGGATGAATCAATCTTCGCTCTCACATCTTCTAATGAATGGAAGTTATATTTTGATGGATCCCATACCAAGTTTGGGTTCGGAGCAGGTATATTGTTTGTCACCCCTCAAGGTGATGCTATTCCAAAATCCTACAGAATAACTTTCCATTGCACCAATAACATTACAAAATATGAAGCTCTGGTCACAGGACTCCAAGTAGCGGTCCACTGGAACATCACACATTTACAAGTCTATGGAGATTATTAGTTAGTCATCCGTCAAGTGAATGATGACTATGAAACAAAAGATGAAAAGATTATTCCCTACAAGCATATGGTAGATTTATTCAAGACAAAATTCACGACTATCCATTTCAGTCAAATTCCAAGAATTCAAAACAAGTCGGCAGATGCGATGGCTATGATTGCTTCCATGTTAAATATGCCCCACAATATGGACAAACGTGAATTTTTGGTCGAATAGTTGCTTGTCCCTTCTTTTGAAATTCTGATAGTAGATGTAATGTGTGTTCTTGTTGGTCCTAACTCCCCGTGGTACAATGATGTCTATCAATATTTGAAATCCCAAACCTTACCACCTAACCTTTCCGCTAACCAATGCCGAGCCTTCATCTGATAGACAGCCAAATATGTCATCATTGCCGACACCCTTTACCATCGTTCCTTTGACCATACCCTCCTCAGGTGTTTGGATTCTGATGAAGCACAAATGGCTTTACGTGAGGTTCACAATGGTATATGTGGGGGCCATTTCAATGGTCTGAGCTTAGCCAAAAAGTTGATTCATGCTGGGTATTATTGGCCCACTCTGGAAAAGGATGTTCATGATTTTGTCAATAAGTGCTACAAATGCCAAATCCATGGATATTATATTCTTGCGCCAGCCCAAGAGCTTCATTATGTCATATCTCCATGGCCCTTTTGTCAATGGGGATTGGATCTTATTGGCAAGATTCACCCGACATCTGCAAATGGACACAAGTTTATCATTACAGCCACAAAGTATTTTACAAAATGGATTGAGGCTATCCCCATGACCTATATCACTGGTGTGCAAATTTCAAAATTCCTATTGAATTATATCATATGCAGATATGGGGTTCCCCTTGCCATAGTCACAGATAATGGTCGTTCCTTCAAGAATAAAGATGTCAAAGAACTCTGTGAAAAGTTTCACATCCAATACCATTTCTCCAGTCCATACTATCCACAGGGTAATGGTCAAGCTGAAGCATCAAATAAAACCATTATCAAGATCCTGAAAAAGGTTGTCAATGATGCTGGTCGAGATTGGCATGTACAGTTGAATCCAGCACTATGGTCTTATCGTACTTCTATCCGCACACCTACTGGTGCAACACCTTATTCCTTGGTGTATGGTGCGGAAGCCATTTTACCCTTGGAAGTGGAGATTCCTTCTTTGCGTGTTTCCTTGCAACATCTGATTGATGATGAGACACACAGAGTCTCTCGATTGCATCAGCTTGAGATGTTAGATGAGAAACGTCAGATAGCCCTAACACATTTGCAAGCATATCAAAACCGTCTCCATCGCTCTTATAATAAGAAGGTCAAAGGGTGACACTTCGAAGTGGGAGATCTGGTTTTAAAGGCAAACCCTAAGAATGCACAATCTACTGACATCATCAAAGGCAAGTTTGAACCTAATTGGGTTGGGCCTTTCATAGTTACTACAGCTTATGGCTCGGGGGCATATCAGCTTGCCACCCCAGAAGGTGAACCTTTGTCAAATCCTATAAATAGCATGCACCTTCACAAGTACTGGGCATAATTTTCTATCAACAGTTGTTCAAATATGATCCTGAAAAAATACAAAAAAAAAATCAAAAAGCTCAAAAAAATACAAAAAAAAGCAAAAAAGTGAAAAAAGAGAAAAAAAAAAGAAAAGAACAAAAAGTAAAGAAAAATGATTCGCCCTCTAGTGAAAACCTGGCAAACAGGCGCTTTGGGCAAGTACCATGGTGAAAACCTAGCAAACAAGCGCCATGTGTAAAAAGATTAGTGCTCTGTCATCTATCATGACCTCTAGCTATGCTTTCTCTCTACAAGTTTATCGTGCCTATCCTTGTCCTGACCCAATGTTCTATTTCAGTCCTGGGATTGGTCAACATCATTGTCTTGCATACTCCGGTTTCTTGTGCATATGTTTCGGTCCTAGTCTCTATATATGTCTTTCAGATGTGCATTGGGTGCGTTCCCCTTGTCATGATCAATCACTGGAACTTTCGAATTGAAAAATGTCCTGAAATAAATCCAAAAACATCAAAAAATGTCCTGAAATAATCCCTAAAAATAAAAAAATGTCCTGAAATAAATCCAAAAAAATCAAAAAATGTCCTGAAATAATCCAAAAAAATAAAAAAAGTCCTGAAATAATCCCTAAAAAAATAAAAAAATGTCCTGAAATAATCCCTAAAAAATAAAAAAACTATCCTGAAATATATCCCTAAAAAGTCAAATAAAGTCCTGAAAAAATGAACACAAAAAAATTGTAAAAACTCGAAAAGCAAAAAAAAAAAAAAAATCCCCTTTGTGCATAGACAGATCACTGAGCATACCTCCAATGACACACAATCACACATTGTGCTTTAATGAAATCATGCAATTCACAGATGAACTTTTTCAATCAAACCAAGCATTCAAACTGATCAACATTGTCTTATCAATCAAACATCGACATCAACATTATCTGTCCTTATCACATTATCATGGGTCTTATATAGGGTGTGGTATACTTGAAACCAGACTATGTCTTGTCTTAGACGGGGTACCGCATTTCCTGAAACCAGACAACATGATCGTCCTATCAACACTTTCAACTTTTGACAATGAAGATCAAGATGTTTGTTTGACTTGTTGGAATTAGCGAGTCTTATCATTTATTGATTTATCTTCGATCATGTTCCTATGTTGCTCGATGATGTCACTGAGTGATTTAGAGTGACTGGGATGGTTCATGGTCCCTTTTGTTTTTTGTTGTGTTTGTTTTTTGTGGAATGTTTGTCACAAACTGGGGCAACTATATCATTGGGTGTCTGTGATAAGTACGTTCGCTTTGTGAATGCCGCACATACCTCGACCCTTGATGTATGCACCCTAGGATGCCTCACTCATTCCTTGTGTGCGATGTGTCTATCTTTTGCAAAAAGGGTTGCGTTTCAGCTCTGGCCTTCAATGCCATGATGCTATGCATCCGTTTTGGTACATTAAATAAAGGTTCTCACCTACAAAGTGCATTAGTGAAAGCAAGTTTTTCTTCATCTCTAACTATTGTTTGTCTCATTTCTTCCGTCAGTTTGGGCAGTCAATTCAGTCTAGTTCTCCGATCTCCACAAAAAAACACATATGCTGCATCTTGCATTCATTGGTTAGTACATTTGCATTATATCAAGCATTTTATCCATTTCATAAATGCATCAAAAACACATAAAAATATATCCATACATGTTCCACAATGGTACATCAACAGTGCATAAGCCATCCATATAGAGAAAATAACTATAAGTCATAACACACTGCATCCCATCATATCATATATCAAAATAATATTGGGGTACAAAATTGGACTGTCTGTCCTAAGTATGGCCCGCAGGCTGACTACATAATGTCACACTACATAATGTCAACTATCTATCATAAAGAGCATGTGCCTCTATCACTGGGTGTTCCCTCTATCCTCCTCATCCCTGCCATGTCTCAAGGATGATGTCCCTCCTTCCCCAGGTCCTGGCTGTGGTGGTCTCATAGGTCCACTCACCCCCATGCTGCTCACTGACCTCTGAGAATGTGACCTGCTCTCTGTCCTTGATCGTGCCCAATATGATGCTGCTCTCTGCTCTAGTGGAATTGCACTCTCATATAGTGTCCTCCAATGGCATATCTCCTCTCCGATCTCTACCAACATCTATGCCATCTCACGTGCAATGGCATCCCTAATCGACCCAATGTACTCAGTGACTCTCTGCCCTTCTTGTTGTGCCTGGGCTATTGCTGTATCTCGAGCTGCTATAAGTCTGGCTATCTCTGCTCTGAACCGATCATGCTCTATCCTCAAGATGGCATTCTGTCTCTCTAATGTCGCAATGTGATCATGCTGACTTACTATGGTAGCCCTGCACATCTCCATCTCCTCTATCCTAACTATCTCTTGCTCTATGGGTATATCCTGCAATGACTCTTGATCGACTGAATTTGGCTCATAATCTTCATCCTCATCATCTCCATCCTCATCATCCCTCTCATCCTCTCCATCCTTATCCTCATCCCTATCCTCATCATCTCCCTCCTCCTCTCTAGCAAGTGGGAAGTCCTCCTATCTCCTAGGTACTGGAATATCAGGATCTGTCAATGGCACTGGCTGCCGTCGTGCAAACCATCGCTCATACTCCTCTATCATCCTAGCATCTACCACATCTGATCTCCAATCCAACTGTCTCTGCTATAGCTGTGTGAAGTTAGCATAGGCTATGTGTGGCTAAATCATCCTTCCCCACTGACTCGTCTCTCTGTGAGATCGGGCAAAGTGTGCAGTCCCTCTAGGTACATCCTGCCTCTCTCCAAACTGTCATTTGACTCTCTTTGGTAGGTACATCTCAATCACTCTTTGGCAATTCACTGGTCACCCAATCAGGTATCTCTCCTATCTACAATACGATAGCTCATCACTATCATCTAACCATCAAGGGCAATCAAGATATGGCCTCCATGTGAACTCTCTCAATCTGTCTAGCTCATGTCGCCAATACAATATGTATCTGAAAGGACCCTATCTTAGTGCTCCCCCATAGCAGTACACATGTGGTCAGTGTGGTAATACCTGTCTCTCTGCAATCGATCGACATATGGCTATGTGCTCAAATGCCCATACTTGTAACAGTGTGACTCTATAGCTCAATGTCTGCACTCCTTGGTATTCTATATGATGCAACTGAAAATATAGCATAGCAAGCACACATGGTCCCCATGCATACACCATCCCCTCTATCGCCATCCACTCTAGCACTCTTCCCCATCTAGTAGGGAATCCATGTCCTCATTTGTCTCTTGCTAATAGGCATACTATAACCACTACTATCACTACATATAGTCGATCGTACTCTGATGCCATGGTCTCCCAGCCAATCTCCCTCTCTATGATATCCAGATCATATGCATCACACTCAAATAATCTCCACAAAGTGTCTCTCCCTATCACTGGGTCATACTCTATCATCTCCCCATGAATCATAATGCATAGGATATGCCATACATCCTCTAGTGTCACAGTTGCCTCTCCAGTCACCAAATGGAATGAGGAGGTCTTTGAATGCCATCGCTCTGCCAATGCAGTGAGTAGTCCTGTGTTTGCCCTAATCTCAGGCATGAATGTGATATAGTATAATCCAAGTCCTGCTAATGTATCTCTATCTATGCTCCTGAGTCTATGTCGTAACATGAAGCAGTCAGGTCGGTTCTCCCACGTAATCAGTGGATACTGTCGACTCTACATCACAATTGGGGCACACATTGCTAGTTTTAGGGTTTGTTCCTATGGGTTGCATTTCCTCATTTCATCCACAAATCAGGGTGTTCTTTATCTATTTTTACATATCCTACCCTTATCCCCTTTTTCGGGATACTTCACATGTTGTTTTTGGTCAAATTAGGGTTCCCAGTGCACAACTGCACCTGTGTAGCATCAACTTGCACCTATGTACCCTACACAAGCATAGGACACCCTACACAAGCACAAGATGCACCCACACAGGTGCAGAAGTCCTTTTTCCCATTCCCTGTGGGCCCTGCAATGTCCCGCATGCAAGTCAAATTCATGAAATTGACAATATGGGTTTTTGAGATACATACCGCTGCTCCCACATTGTCTGGTCATTTGTAGGTGCATACACATTCCCCTAGGTGATCTGCCATTGGCATGTTCACCATTTCTTTGCAAGTATCCTTTTCCAGAGCAACAAATCCTCCACTTTGGCTAGTGCAAATGAGCTCTTCTCACTCTCTTTGTCTCCTTTATAGATCTTTGTCAGTACATAGATGGATGTGCACTCTCTCCATCTTATGCTGGTCATGGTCTTTTGCACCTTCAATTGCTTGTCATTTATGCATCCGATCCTCGATTTTCAGTCTATTTGCTCCTATCATGTTCTATCATTCTTAACGATCAATTGGCCTCTTTTCTGGATGTTTCTGGCCAATTCCTCGAGGGGGCATGCATATGTCATTGTTATTGTCAGGGGCATTTTCATTATTGTTCTTTGAAACAACGCTTAAAATCGCATTGTCTCAAAGAGGGGCAAAATGTAGATGTCTAAAACTGGTCAACGCTTGCGGAGTCGTATTTTAACATTGGCACATTGCCTTATTTTAGGGTTTTTGTGTTGCGTTAACATTTCTCCTATGTTACGCACTTGGTCTTTATCATTTGCGAGCATCGAGTCCTTCTTCTGCATTCTTCATTTGTCTCGCTTTCAAATTTGGCCTTGTCGATAACAATCTTCAGTCATGATTTTGGTTGATCTTATCCTGTCGCATCAATATGCGTGTTCATTTGTCATCATTTTGGACATCGTCAATCCTAATTAGGGTTTTGTCCTCTTTTCAATCTTGTCATCTGGCGATTGATTTGTCATCGATCATTGTCATTTTCAATCTTGTCATTTTGCAATCGATTTCTCATCGATCGTTGTCATTTTCAATCTTGTCATCTGGCGATCGATTTGTCATCGATCGTTGTCATTTTCAATCTTGTCATTTTGCGATCGATTTCTCATCGATCGTTGTCATTTTCAATCTTGCGATTGATTTGTCATCAATCATCGTCCTTCTCAATCATGTCAATTTGGATCAATTAGTCATTGTTCCTCGTCAATTGGCGCATTTATCAATCAAATCATTTGTCAACATTGGTCTTTTATCATGTTAGAATCATGATCAAATCGATCCTATGTCAAGACCTAATTGTCGTCCTTGCATTTCTAATTCATCTTCTAAGGTTTTATGATTTATTCATTTAATCTTGTTTGTCATTTTCCCTCTAGGTTAAATTATTTATTTATTTATCCTAAGTCTTCTTGTCACAATTAAATATTTATTTAATTGGCTAACTAATTCCTTCTCTCTTTGTGAATTAATTAATAAATGAAAAATTATTAATTAATTTACCTAATTTTCCAATTTACTAATTTCTCCTAATTCCTAATTTTCTAATTTTCATCAATTTTCTAATTTCCTAATTTCTAATTCATCTAATTTTCTATTTTCTCTAATATTTCTCCTAATTTCATGGGAATGACATAGCAAATTTGTCATAATTTGTCATAATTTGTCAATCAATCAATTTTGACATAGCAATTTGTCATAAATTGTCATAATTATCAATCAATCAATCTTGCATAGAAAGTGTCAATTTTGTCATAATTTGTCATATTTGTCATTCTTGATTTGAAATTTCCTTTCAAATCTCTTCATGCTAATCTTGTCATCTCTCCAATTTGTCTATAAATTGGATGAATTTCTTCAATCAAAGATCCGAATTGATCACATTTTCGAATTCCCGAATCAATCACGCTTCTAGTATTCTTGCGCTACCATCTTGTCAATCTTGCTTTCACATTATGCTTATGCACTTGAAGGTGAGATCCACAAAACAAAGCAATTTGAAGGAGAAAGAAGGACAATGGAGAATCATGGAGGAGACATCCGTGTTTGAGATTGTTTGCATTTGAATTGAATGTTTCATTTCCAATATCTCTATTGGATGTTTGTAGGTTTTGTTATCATTGCAATCTGGTTTTGTGATTGAGCTAATCTAATGTCTATTGCTTTGATGATTTCCAAATTCTTATCTACACCAGTAAATCAGACTTCATGCTGGTAGATAGTTTATTAGTTAATTACAGTACTGGTAAAGATTAATGCATGAAACAGAAAGACAATAACATCCACAACACATAACAATAATGTTTGTATGTGGAAACCCTGTAAGGAGAAAAACCATGGTGGGAAACCTTACCCACAATCAGATGATACTACTACAGATAGTATGTGTATACAAATGGGGTCTGCACATGCAGAAAGGCCAAGCGCCTAGAGCTCACTACTCAATCACAAATAGGAGTCACATTGACTACAATTGGATGGTTAAATCCAATAATGATGTACTGTTCATGATAGCATCTTCATATGCTGGATTCAATACTTGTGTAGTTCTGATGCTTTCACAAAAACCTTGCTTCACCTTCAAATTATTTCCATGTGTATAGCTCTGCTTATTCTGGCATATACCTTCTTCCAATTCCTTTTTCTAATTGCATATCGATCTTACAAATAAGATCTTACATATATACCATAAACTAAGACCAATTTTAGTAGGTCAGCTCTAAAAGATATTAAAATAAAATAATTAAAAGTAAATCAATAACCAATGCAATATCCAATTCATCATGTCGGCTTAATGCATTTACAATAACAACAAAATCATTTCCAAAGCGTGTCGTGCTGATCTGGAATAGATAAGCCTGTTAGTGCATAACCTGGACCTATTTGCCGGTAACAACAAATATGCAAATACGAATATGTCAATGAACAAATCTCCAAGACAAAGTGTCAAAATGATGTCTTCAACATAACCAAATGTTTTTCATGTCATTCCAAGTGCCGGTGAACAATATATCCTGCCGGTGAACAAAATACCGGTGATTGTGCATAAGTCACTTGCTTGCTGGTGAATATTGTGAATCCTCCAAAGTGCCAGAGTTGATAAGTGTTAAAGGTGTTGAGATCAATGACAAAACCATATCAACATAACCAAAATACCAACAATCTCCCCCTTTAGCATTGATGGCAACACAAGATGGAAAAACCATCAAAGTGCCAAAATAGAAATGCCAAATACCAAAAACCAACAATCTCCCAAAAGAGATCATAACCAGAAATCAAAATTCAGATACAAAGATTAATCAATCTCTCCCAAAGTAACAATCTCTCCCCTTGAAGTAACATGTGTTTTCCTTGTGTTTTTCCATATCAATCTCTCCCCCTTTGACATTAAATGCCAAAGCCAAAAAGCCAAGTTCAAATACAAAATACCAACCAATTCATTATACCAACTATTCCCCCTGAGAAGTAGCTCTCCTCATCAAAGCTGGAGTAAAAGATTTCTCTATTAATTCTGTCGGTTGATGACAAACATCAACTGTCTAAGTCTCTACTGGTGGGGGTATGAACCCAAGCTAGTCTCTGAGATATTCAAAAGTCTCCTTAGGCAAAGGCTTAGTGAAAATATCTGCAATCTACTCTTTTGTATTCACATAAACCAACTTTACTTCATTTGCTTCAACATTCTCTTTCAGAAAATTTAGATTGATAGAAACATGTTTAGTTTTAGAATGTAATACCGAATCCTTAGATATATCAATTGCTGCAGTGTTATCACAATAGATAGTTATAGGTTCCTTGCATTTTACCTTTATGTCCTTCAACATTTGCTTAAGCCATAATACCTATGTATAGTTAGTTGCTACTGCAACATATTCTAATTCTACTATTTATAAAGATTTACAACTTTGTTTCTTACTCAACCAAGTAATTAATCTGTTTCCAAGAAAAAATGCTCCACCGGTGGTGCTTTTTCTATCATCCACATCTCCTGCCCAATTTGCATATGTGTATGCACATAATTCAAAGTTTTCATCTCTAGGATACCATAAGCCAAGATTTGTAGTGCCTTGTAAGTACTGGAAAATCCTTTTTACTGCTGATTCATGATTTTCTCTAGGATTACTCTGAAACCTTGAAACAATAAATACTGCATTCATAATATCAGGTCTTGTTTGTGTCAAATACAGTAGACCTCCTATCATAGATTTGCACCTAGTCGGATTAATAGGTGTAGATTCATCCCTTAGTGATAATTTGTCATTTTTAATCATAGGTGTGTTTACTAGTTTAGAGTTCTCCATCCCAAACTTCTTTAGTAACTCCTTCAAGTACTTGGATTGACTCAAGAATATACCTTTATTAGTCTATGAAATCTACAATCCTAAAAAGAATTTTATCTCTCCAATCATAGACATTTCAAATTCTTGCTGCATCTCAATAGAAAAGTTTTTACGTAATCCATCTTCTCCTCCAAAGATTATATCATCAACAAAAACTTCTATAACTAAGATGTCATCATTAGTCACTTTATAGTATAAGTTGTTGTCAGCATTACCTTTAGAAAATCCAATCTTCAAAAGGTATTTATCCAATCTAGCATACCAAGCTCTTGGAGCTTGCTTCAACCCATACAAAACTTTCCTTAACCTGCAAACCATATCTTTGTTATCTATTAAAGAAAATCCATCAGGTTGCTCAATGTAAACTTCTTCTTCAAGATCTCCATTCAAAAATTCACATTTAATATCCATTTGATATACTTTGTAGTTCTTGTGTGTTGCAAAAGCCAAGAATAATCTGATTGCCTCAATTCTAGCTACTGGTGCAAAGGTTTCATTATAATCAATTCCTTCTTTCTGAGAATATCCCTTACAGACTAGTCTTGCTTTATTTTTTATTACCTTTCCATCTTCATTAAGTTTTTTTCTGAATACCCATTTTGTTCCAATCACATTTTTGTCTTTAGGCTGGGGAACTAATGTCCATGTGTTATTCTTCTCAATTTGTTCTAGTTCCTCTTCCATAGCTTTAATCCAGTGATTATCTTCACATGCCTCATTAATTGATGATGGTTCAATTTGAGAAATAAGACATACCTCTTCATTTTCTAGTCTTCCTCTTGTCATAACTCCTTGATACTTGTTCCCAATTATCTGATTTTCAGAGTCGTTCAATCTTACATACCGAGGTGTCTTCATTTGCCATTGTTCCTCAGTTACAGTGGAATTTTTAGATGATACCGGTGTAACTGGATCTTCATTCTATACTGGTGGATTCAATGTAGGATCATTTGTTAGTATCTTTGTTGCCGGTTCAAAGTCTATATACCTTGAAGTTCCTCTAAACTGTTCATCAATCTTCACATTTGTATTCTCAACAATTTTCTGCAATCTTTTGTTAAAACATCTATATTCCTTTCTCTTAGATGAATAACCAAGAAATATTCCTTCATCACTTCTAGGATCAAATTTTCCAATATACTCATCTCTTCTAATATAGCATTTACTTCCAAATATTCTGAAATATTTAAGAGTAGGAGTAATACCAAACCATAGTTCATGAGGGGTCTTACCAGTTTCTCCTTTGATGTGAACTTTGTTCAATGTATAGACCACTGTTCTTACTGCTTCTCTCCAATATACATGTGGTAGATTCACTTCTGATAACATACTTCTAGCTACATCCAAGATAGTTTTGTTCTTCCTTTCTACAGCTCCATGTTGTTGTGGTGTCCAGGGTACTGATAAATATCTTTTGATTCCATTTACTTCACATAATGCATTAAATTCCTTAGATGTGAATTCACCTCCTTGATCTGATCTTAGACATTTGATTTTCTTACCGGTTTCATTTTCTACCATTGCCTTGAATAGTTTGAATTTCCAAAGTGCTTCTAATTTTTCTCTGAGAAAAGTAACCCAACACATTCTAGAATAGTCATCAATGATTAGCATGAAATATCTGTCACCTTGTAAACTTTTAGTTCTAGCTAGACCACATAAATCAGTGTGAATTAAGTCAAGAGCATTATTGGATTTTTCTGGAATACTTTTAAAAGATGCTCTAACTTGTTTTCCAAATTGATATTCCTTACATACCAGATTGTGAGGTTTAACAATCTTGGGTAAGTCTCTAACTACCTTAGTAGTAATGATTTTTACCATGCAATCAAAATTTACATGACAGAGTCTCTTATGCCATAGCCAACTTTCATCAATATGTGCAATCAAGCATGTCTTTTCATTGTTATTCAAATGAAAGATATTTCCTCTAGTTTGATTACTGGTTGCAATTTCCAAACTAGTTCTGTTCATAATTTTGCATTTTCCATTCTTGAATTGTAACTGAAATCCTTTTTTAACTAATTGACCAACACTCAAAAGATTATGCTTTAAACCTTCTACATAGTAAACATTGTCAGTATTATGTTTACCATCAAGAGATATAGTACCTTTTCCTTTTATCAAACAAGCTTTATCATCTCCAAATCTTACCAGACCTCCATTATATTCCTGAAAGTTTAAGAATTTACCTTTATCACTAGTCATATGATGTGAACATCTTGAATCAATGATCCATTCATCCTTAACTTCAACTTTAGTTGTCAGGGCCTTCTCTACCGGTTGAATAGTAGGTGCCGATTGATATTCTATTAGAGCAACAAAAACCCATCCATTGTCTGTCAGATCCTCATCAGAATCATCAGTGACTCCTTCATCAGCAAGATAACAAGATTTATCTTTATTCTTCTTAAATCTATATCTCTGATATTCAGGGTTAGGCTTGTATGTTCTTCTAGCTTCTTCTCTTAGTCTAGCATGTCTATAAGGGCATCTTGAAGCCATATGACCAATCTTATTATAGTTAAAACATTTAAAGGGTGTTTTACCTTCATACTTACTTCCAACTAGACCTTTAGGCATTTTCTTTGCAAATAGTGCTTCAAGTTCTTCAAGTTCTTCATTTTCTCTCCTACTTTCCTCAAGTTCTCTTGCATAAAAGGCTTTCCAATCATATTTGTCAAATGATGGTGCAGATGATGTTGATGCCTTAAAAACTAAATCTGTCTTTATAGTAGCAACATGACTAAATTCCTCAATTTAAAAAGTTGAAAGTTTTCCAATCAATGTATCCCTAATTACTGATGTATCAAGCATTGTTCTCATATCATTTATAGTAGTAATTTCATTTTATATGCTAGTGGCAATCTTCTTAAAACTTTTGAAACAATTTCATCTTCACTTAAGGTTCCTCCACAATATTTAATACCCAAAACAATTTCATTTACTCTTTCCATAAAAGCAAAAATCCTTTCATCTTCTTCCATTTTCAGATTTTCATACCTGACCCATAAGCTTTCAAGTTTTGCAATTTTGACTATGGAATCTCATTCATTCAATGTTTCCAAATGATCCCAAATAGCTTTAGCAGTAGACCTATCTGATAATCTCATGATTTGCTTTGCAATCATTTTCTTCATCTTTTCCTAAGGTAGGTGGATTCGGCTGACCGGGTGTAGGAGTAGTATAGCCATTCTTTGTAACTTCCTAGATGTCCTTTCCAATGCAATTCAAATGTGTCTCCATTTTGATCTTCCATATGCCATATTTGGTTCCATCAAGTTTAGGACTGTCCTTCCTGAAATAGTTAGTAGACATTGGATCTCCTCAAGCTGTTAAACTTCTGCAAAAAGAGGACTAGGCTCTGATACCAATTGTTAGGTCCCAAAGACAACTGAGAGGGGGGGGTGAACCAGTTGTCAAATAAATTCAAACCAAAAATAGCTTAACCAACCTTAATGCTCAATATCGGTACAGACTTTATGTCGATAGATAGTTTATCAATTAATTATAGTATCGGTAAAGATTAATGCATGAAACAGAAAGACAATAACATCCACAACACATAACACCAATGTTTGTACATGGAAACCTTGTAAGGGAAAAAACCATGGTGGGAAACCTTACCCACAATCAGATGATACTACTACAGATAGTATGTGTATACAAATGGGGTCTGCACATGCAGAAAGGCCAAGCACTAGAGCTCACTACTCAATCACAAATAGGAGTCACGCTGACTACAATTGGATGGTTAAATCCAATAATGATGTACTACTCAAGATAGCAACTTCATATGATGGATTCAGTATTGGTGTAGTTCTGATGCTTTCACAATAACCTTGCTTCACCTTCAAATGATGCCTGCATGTATAGCTCTACTTATTCTCACATATACCTTCTTCCAATTCCTTTTTCTAATCGCATATCGATCTTACATATATACCATAACCTTAGACCAATTTTAGTAGGTCGGTGTGAGGCCCTACCCTGACCCATCCTATCTCTTCAGTTATTTTCATATTGGAACTATTATGGATGCGAGTTTTGACACACTATGGATACAGAACTTTATATGGTCCCACGATTTTTGGTAATATTGATATATATTGATGCTCCATTTCTATGCCTTGTGGATTATAGAATATTATATGATTCTAGATTAGGGTAACATTGTGATGATGTATGTTATTGTCTGAATTTCAGGATTTGTTATAATGCTAGAAATATGTTTGCATATCTTGTAGATGGATCAAATTTTGAGGATTATGATGAATTGCTTTGATTTGTGACAAATTGTATTTTATAATGACAAGTCTTTGCAGAATGAATGTATTGTATTCGAATTATGTGTTTTATATTATATGAGGCTATTGGGAAGTACTAATGTTTAAATTGAGATGTGCAGGAAATTATCCATGTGACCATGGAAATATTATGGAGAATCAAGCCTAGGCCTATGTGTGTTAGTAAAACCAGGGGTTGTCTATTTGGAGAGACAACACCCCGTATGTATTGTATTTTATTCGTAAATGTAAAATGTTGCATGAGTGTAAATTGTATTTATTGAATTGTTTAAATCATTTAAGGGACAATTGCCATGTGTTTATTGTGATGTGGAATTATTTTGTAGTGTCACTTGACACCTATGTAGTATGTTGTGTTGGCAATTTGTCATGTCACCTTTTTGGAGAGTTTTATTTTTTTGTTAATTGTTATATCTCCTAATTATCCTTGAAGGAAATAAGAAATCTAGGTTAGTGAGCCACAAGGAGGGTCAACTCAGAGTTGACCCGTAGGTTAACTTCAGGTGGACTTTCTGAGGGTCAAATCAACACCTAGAGTCAATTTTAGAGCATTTCTATTAGACCTCATGGGGTACCTATGGGTGAAGGCCAAAATTGGCCATGTGTCTTTCCCTTAGGACTTGTTTAACCACCCAAAAAAGTGGTTTTCCCAAGATGGACGAATTCCATCTATAGGAGTGCCCTCCTTGGTAGGATAACCTTCTTGAAGGGAGTAATCCCTCTTCTCCATTCCATTTCCCTTCTCTAGGTACCTAGGTTAGGGAGTGTGTAAGACCTAGGGAAGACCAACCCAATGGGGGATCCCTCACTCTATCCAAGAGGTTGGAAGGAGTGAGAGAGGCCTTCTTAGACTAGGAATGGAAGCTTAGTGAGCTAATCACCCACTCTCCATCCTTGGAGATTTTTGGAGGAATTTTGGAGGAAAAACCAGTTTTTAGGATAGAAAATTTGGGGCTAAGGAATTGCAGAAAAAGATTGAGGATTGGGCAGCTCTTCATCAAGCTTTCCCCTAGATTTCCCTTGGCAGGTCAAGGTTGGTGTTACTTTTCCCTCTTATGTAAATGCAAAAATGTCTAGAATGCTTGAATGGAAATTGTTGTAATTTTTTTAATTGTGTTGTATTTGTAAAAGTCTATGTGATTTCTTGCTTATTTCAGTTTTATGTATTGCTGTGTTTGGGGAGTGTTCAAGACCATCCTTTCCTTGGGAAGAAAGATTGGTCTTGGGGGTGGAAGGAGCTTGACAGCCCTTAGGGTGAGAGGCTCTCATTATGAGAGTGATCTCAAGGGTTTGTCCATGAGACCCTTATTGCTTTCTTTTGTGTTATTTCACTTGGGGGTCATAAGGGGGAGCAAATATGGCATGTTTGCCTTTTTGGGGGTCATAAGGGTGTAGGGATTAAGGATGATTTTTGGTTATGCTTTCATGGGTGCCATGAGTTGGCTGTAAGTTCTATCTAGCAGATTTCTCCCCTAGGGTACTTGGTCCACTTCCACCCTAGTAAGACATCACATTTTGTGATGGAGTTTCAGCTTGGGAAGGGATGTCTCTGTTGTGTTATTTTTCTTTCCCTTTGCTTGTTGTGTTGCTTGGTTGTAACCCCGTCTAGGTCTTGATTCTCCAAGCTCGGGGGTGGCTTCTGGTAAGCCTAGGCTGGGAGGTGAGCATCCCATGGTCACAGCCCTAAAATTTTATATGCAGGTTGCTGGGAAAAGATCTAGGAGTTGTAGATTTTTATTCAGATAAAGATTTCCTATTTAGATGCAGAGAAACAAAAAAAAATGTAATTTTATGAATTGTTGCAAAAAAAAAAAAATATATGTAAATAAAGAGCTTTAGGTTGTTTTCTTTTATTCTCTGTATAAAGATTAAGAATGAGAGTCTGGTTGGATTATTCACCCATTTTATATATGGGCCATTGTAATTAAATAGTCTATAAGCAATGTAAATTTTACTTAAATTTTGATGCCTATTATGTTGCTATAGACTACATCTAAATCTTGTCTCAGAAAGAAGTTTGTAATCTTGTTTATTTTCTGCAATTTAAAGAAAAAAGAAAGGGATGCATTAGGTTTAAATATTTACTTGTATAGTTTATTTACTGCTATTATATTGCTTTGAACTCTGTTTAGGCATAGCTGAAAAGGAACTAGCATTTATACATTGCTGTAGAAAACATGTTGTAAGACTATTTAAAAAAAAAGAGAAGAAAAATAAGACTTATTCATATTGCTGTTAAAAGACAAAGGTCTGTATGCTTAGGTGTTAGAACTTCAAAACAAAATAAGGGTTTCCAGCCCTATTGTCTTAACATTTATTTATATATCTATAAATATATAAGTATATATATATATATTGAAAAATATATACTTATATATATATATATATATATATATATATATATATATATATATATATATATATATATATATATATATATATATATATATATATATATATATATATATATATATATATATGTATAAATTTCTATGTGTATATCCCTGCAACAATAAACAAAAGAAGAAACATATTTGGGACTTGTGTATTCTTGTTACAAAAAAAAAATATAAAGGATTGCATGCTTCTGTGTTAAAATAACTCAAAACAAGTTCCTAACCCTATCAGGTTGATATATATATATATATATATATATATATATATATATATATATATATATATATATATATATATATATATATATATATATATATATATATATATATCCCTGCATCTGAAAACATACTCTATGGATACCTTTTTAAAAACAATATATATATGTTTATGTTCTGGTTATAGCAGTGTTTATATATATATATATAAATATATATATATACAAATATATATATTTACATATATATATAAAAATATGTGCACATAAATATATATATATATATATATATATAAATATATATATATATATAAATATATATATATATATTTTAAAAATATATCATATATAAATCAAACACACACAAAAAAAAGGGAAAACAAGGGTACCAGCCGAACCACTGTGTTTACACATAGTGGGCGACGCGGAAGGCACCGCACTGTGTGTAAACACAGTGGAACGGCCGCGACTGCCACTGTGCTACACACAGTGAACGACGCCCGCCACTATGTGTATACACAGTGGGCGGCAGTTATACCATCCGCCACTGTGTGTGCACACAGTGGACAACGCTACCCGCCACTGTGTGTACGTACAACGGCGTCTAGGAGATCCCCGCGCCACTTCCTCCGCCCTCTTTGAAACCCTCTACCATGCCCTAATCTGCCCCGTACCTGTAATCACACACACACACTCCAAAACAAAAAAAAAGTGGTATAATAAACCCTAACCCATTTCGGGTTAGGGTATAAATTTATAAGAAAATAAAATAAAAATGGGAATAAATAGAAATGCAACCCTAACCCAATTTCGGGTTAGGGTTAGCATTTTATGAATAAGGGAATTCTTTATTTAAAAGAATTTTAAACTAGAGATGGGAAATTTAAATTGGAGTTTTAAAATTTAATTTTAATTAATAATTAGGGTTATTTTAATAATTGAATTATTATATGTTTTTATTCTTTAGAGAATTTAAATTTTAATATAGTTAATTCAAAGGGGTTTAAAAGTAAGGAGTTAATATATTTGGAACACTAGATACTAAATCAAATTAATTTATTTAATTAGTAAATAGATTATCCTCAATTTAAAATGTGGACATTAGGTTATATTGTAAATGGGGATAATTTAAAAAGGAGAAATTGTAAATTAATTTTATGAACCATAAGCCTTTGAGACCGGTTTTGGCCGAATTAATTAAATCATCAAAATTAAGGGCTTAGGGAAAATTAGAACTGGCTTTAGCTTAATATCGGTTTTAGTGGGCAAATGACATTATAGGAATTCGAACCCTTATCGGTTGGATTTAATTAATAAATTTGCTTGTGCATCAATTAATTTATAACATTATCATTTTATGTTGGGAATGATTTAATACATTAAGATAACCAATTAACCCTCATTTTTAATTAGCGACAACTTGATTTAGGTAATTGAGCTAGCTAACTAATCCATGACACTAACTAATCTCCACCAAATAGAGTCGCTCGTTCAAGTTGGTTAATTAACCCAACCTTAGTAAACAATTTTATTTTCACTCTAGATAAGACAAAATTCTAATAAAGTTCTTATAATGTAGGATATGTTGCGAGTTCATGTTGTCAAAAGAAAAAATGTGTTGTTCCGTTTTTGTGCCCAAAAGTTGGGCATGACAGTCGGCTCTAAACAATATTACAATAAAATAATTAAAAGTAAATCAATAACCAATGCAATATCTGATTCAACATGTCGACTTAATGAATTTACAATAACAACAAAATCATTTCCAAAGCGTGTCGTGCTGATCTGGAATAGATAAGCCTGTCGGTGCATAACCTGGACCTATTTGCTGGTAACAACAAATATGCAAATATGAATATGTCAATGAATGAATCTCCAAGATAAAGTGTCCAAACAATGTCTTTGACATAACCAGATGTTTTCCATGTCATTCTAAGTTTTGGTGAACAATATATCCTGCCAGTGAACCAGATACTGGTGAGTGTGCATAAGTCACTTGCTTGCCGGTGAATATTGTCAATCCTCCAAAGTGCCAGAGTTGATAAGTGTTAAAGGTATTGACATCAATGACAAAACAATATCAATATAACCAAAATACCAACATTAGTATGCTTGAAAGGATCATAACCAAGCCCAAATGTCATATCACGAAGTTGCTTTCTAAGGGAACCTTAATCCCTTGTTCTTGAGCACCACATCCATTTCCATTATATCCACACCTAGCTAGGATGTGAAAACCAGGACCATAAAGGTTAGTCATTTCCAAAGAAGGAGGATTTTCAAAAAGTAAAGGATCAAAATCCTCTAGACTAGAAACTAAGGGAGATGGAGGCTCAGAAGCCACCACAAAGTTATTACTCAATGGCCCAGACAAGGTAGATTACTTTTTAGTTTCTTATTCTTCTTCCTTATTTTCAACCTTAGGTTCTCTAGGGGGAATTTTGTATTCCCCTATAAAATTAGGATTGAAATAAAGGGATCCCCAATCATCTTCTACAAGAACCTTTTCAGGAGAAAGTTTTCTCAATCATAGAATTGAGCTAAGAAGACTCTTCCTCAAGAACCTTAGGTCCACTTGAGGAAGTATTGGGAATCAATTCAGATATAAGAGACAAGTTCGATGAATTGATCACACTAATTGGAGTAGAAGATTTAGAGGAATTATCTAAGATAGTTGGGGAAGAATTGATTGAGGAGGATTTAGAAGTTGATGTTTGCAAACAATCTTGAAATTTTGTGTCACCTAACAAGGTGTATGTTGTGTTGTTGTGAATAAACTTGATTTGCCTTTGCAATGTAGAGGGAATAAGTTGCGTGATATGAATCCAAGGTCTCCCTAGCAACAAGTTGTATGTCAACTCTCCAGACATGACATGGATAGGTGTAGGTAAAGTAACAGGACCTACCTTAACAGGTAAAGTGATGATACCTAGTGAAGATTTAGCAACATTATCGAAGCCACAGATGGTGAGATAATCGAGATTAATAAGATATGTATCAACATTGATCTTATGCAACAAGTTAATGCTACAAATATTAAGGCTGGAACCATTGCCCACTAGTGTTCATCTTATCGCACTATCATTTATAATAACCACAATCATTAAGAGATCATATTGTTGTTGAACTTCACTAGAGGGAAGATCATCTTGTGTAAGCACAATTTGAGCCTTGGGTGATGTAATAGAGTGAATCAAGGAAGCCATATTATTAGATGTCACTGCGGATGGAAATTCAATGTTTTCAAGGCATCTTGTAGCATTCCATGATGGGTTGAGGAAGTTTGAAGAAAATCCCAAAGGGATATCTTGGTAGGAGTAGCTTTAAGTTGTTCGACAAGATCATATTACTTGCCAAGGGTTTATGAAATGCAAGGTGCTTGAGGAAGAATGGGTTGAGGATTAGGTAGAGGAGTCAGACCAACCAGAGGAGGGTTAGGTTGCCTATTGTTTCTCGTGTTATAGGTATGGGAAACTACATTATAACTCTCCTTAGCTAGTTGTCTTGCATAGCTATAAGGACTCTTAGTAGGATTCCTTCCTTGAACCATAATGATAGGTTTGTTTGGAGTACTAAAGGAATCATGACTATATCCACCTTGAATTGTGAAAAGAGGTTGATTAGGAAGAGGTGAAGTTGGAGAAGAAAAAGAACCTTGGACAACAAAAAGTGGTTTGCTATGTTCATTCACATTGATCATATTGATCAACCTTTTAGATGCATTATTCTTGTTTGAAATTTTAGGCAAAGACATAAAGTCATCAAGTGCATCATCCAATAAAGCATGATAATAGTGATTGAAAGGCTTACCTTTGGACTCAAAAGGAGACACAACATCACAGAGAGAATTATGAGAGTCAACCATGTTGCTAGATCTAGTGGAGGGGTTGATAGGAATGTACCCATGAGAGGGATCATTCAACTTATCTTTCTCATAACCATGAAATGGCATAGTAACAAGGTTGATTAATTTTTGGGAAAATGAGGATTTAGAAGGCTAAGGGTTCAAATAATCATATAGAGCTTCATCTAATTCATCCTTACTAAACTAATAATCAACAAAATTGCATACATTATCAAAATAATGAACATCTTGCAAATAGAAATCTGACATTTTGAAATGAAAATTGCATGAAACTTAAACACACAATGCAAGGAAAATGAAAGAAACCTCTCTCTTTTTTTTTCCCTTTTTTTTAATGTTTTGCAAGAAAATTAAATAAAATAGATCTAGATCTAACAATGCAATTCAATGTAAATGACATTGGATTCATGTCGGGTTCACCAAAGATGTGTAGGGGAAAAAGTAAGACTAAGTATGGAAACCCTAATCCAACTCTCATACACACTCATGGAATACGAAAGAGCCTAGTGAGGTAACATGCATCAGCTACTTCTTACGAGAAAGAGAGAGTCATGGATTACCTCTTAGGTTTTCTATTCATTTTCTATAAATGAGAGAGAGGAATGATGCAAAATGCAATCCAACCTAGAATGCAAGTAAGCAAGCAAACCCTAATCTAAGAATGTAGATCAAATAACAACTGATACACTGCTGCAAAGTACATATCAGAAGGAAAAATCAGAAGTGCACCTATTTCTAAAATCTAAGTAGAGATGTCTGGGACCAAGGTGCCATGCCATTGTCCTGATTCTGCAATTCTGGAGCTGTAACTGACAAGAGGGATTCTGAGACCTACAAAGTGTTGTTTTGCCAAGTCCTACTGATAGAGGGAAGGACAATGGTGCCACACCACTTTCCTAGGTAGGACCAGAGTTCCATTCCCCTATCCTTAGGGATTTTGCCAAGATCTGTAACCTAGAACTATCCTTGTGTGCTATTTCGGTACCGAAACTTCCAGCGACGCTCGAATCCGAACCTATACCTAAAGATGAAAAAGAGGGTTTGGGGTGGCCATATAGGGTTTTGCCCTAGTAAAACCCCCATATTGGTGATTTCCTTCTCCACGAATAGCCAATAATGTATTGAAAATGTGTGTGCAAGATCCTAAGAATGAAAGTAAACAACCTAGAGCAACCCTAAAGAGTAAACCCTAATTTCTTATAATTGACAAAGTAAATGCTCTAAATCAATAATGCAAAGTGATATAAAGCATGAATGTGAATCAAAATGAAGCTTATGAAAAGATATGCAAACAACATGAAGCCATACCCAACCCCAAGGGAGAGGTACAAGCCAATCGTTAGTCGGTGATCTCGTATTGTTCTTCTAGATCTTCAAAAGCCCTCAATTGATAAAATGATGCTTGATGAATGTTTCATGTATGAATGTTGAATTTTGTTGAATACTATTACTACTTATCAAGTTGCCATTAGTTTTATATTCAAAGTCATACTATACATTCTAGTCAGTTAAGCACTACCGAATCATGCAGTCGGTATACACACAGAGAAGTCGGTATGCACAGTCTAGTTGGTTACAAAAGAAAGCAGTTACAGAACACAGTATACACCGAGCTGTCTACCGAGTATCTTTTTGAGACTATCGAGCAGTAAAGATGACACACCGAGTTGATATTCACCGAGTGAAACGTGTTACCAGATACATTGAACCTAGACATGCATATGAAAATGTGTTACAAGATTGAGGCACATCTAACCATTATTACATTGGAAATTGCACCAGAAGATTGTGTATGATTACAAGGACAATCTAACCAATGAAATATTTTGTATAGTTATTCATTCGATAAATCTTGTTTGTAAGATTGAAGCAATGAATTGGATCACCGTTTTAAGAGATCTATTTGTACAACATGAGTTAAGAGCAAGGTGTGTGCATGTATGAATGAAGGAAGACTGTTACAAAGACACAGAGGTCACCAAGAAGGTTTTCAGAGAACAGTCAAAGAACAGAGTAAACAGAAGGGTTTACCGAGTTACTATATGGGTTATCGAGGTATGCTATAAGCAAGGTAATCTTATTCTGAGCACATAGAATCTACTATAACATTTCAGATGTAAAGTTGCAGATATTTGTAATGATTTTATTGTAATATTGTGAAGTTGAAAGAGAAACCTTTAACAGGGTAAAAGACTCTAACCAAGTCTATAAATTTTAAAGCCTCTAACCAGGTGCAACATTCAAAATAAATGTTGTAAAATCCTTTAACAAGGTAGATCTAATAGAACTTGATACTCCTAACAGGGTAAGCTATCAGAAATAGCTAAATGTAGCTCTAACTGAGCATTCTTTATTATTACAGTAGTGAAGTTGTGGGTGCCATCCCCACCGCAATTTTTCTCTCTAACCAAGAGTTTCTGCATAACCAAAATATGTGTGTTATGGAGTGAATCATGTATGATTGTTACCTATTTGTTTTAACTTTATTTTATGTTTCTGCACTATTCGGTTTATGCATAACATTAAAGTTATTATTCAAGAAAAGTTTTGAAGTACTGATTCACCCCTCCCCTCTCAGTACATTAGCTTTCCATATTGGGCCTAACAATTGGTATCAAAGCTTGAATCTTGGAAAAGGGTTTAACTACCTAAAGAGAAAGCTCTTATCAATGGAAGGCTATAAACAATCTCAGAGGATTGTATATCTGCAAGAAGAGCTGGATCATGCAAATCAAGTGATTGCAGGCATGCAAAGGCAAATGCAAAAATCTCTGAAAGTAAGAAGAAGATTATCTGATGACTTGCAAGATTCTCAAGAGTTAGTGGAACAATTTGAGACATCATCTAAGAATAGTATATCTGAAGAAACTGAAGAAATGATTGGAGTATTGAAAGAAAAGAACAAAGCATTGGCTGGTCAACTAAAAGCAATGAAAAGAGAACATGAACATTTTAGCACACAGATGACTAAAAATCTAGATGCATTAAGGACAGTTGAGGATAAAGCAAGAGATCTACAGAGAGAGAAACAACAACTTGAAGTCTTAGTATCTGATAAGAATGATGAAATCATAAGGTTGACTGGGATTCAACAAATATGACAGATCAACTAGGCTATGCACATCATGAAGCAATTCTAAAGAATGATGAGAATCAAGCATTTAAACTTGAAGTATCAAGGTTGACTGATGAACTTGAAATAGAGAAGAAATCCAAAGAAACATTGAAGAAGAGTTATGAAGCATCAAAGATGTTGGATGAGCAATTGAATACAAGAAGACCAAACAAAGATGCAGGACTCGGTTACAAAGGAAAAGACTCTATCGAGAAAGGAATTCATACTCCTGAGAGAGGAGAATCATCAAAGTAAGCTGGAAACAGGAATAAAATCAAAAGGAAGAAGCCTATTTGCTACTACTATGGAAATCAAGGTCATACTACCAACATATGCTAGATCAGAAAAGGTAAGCAACCGAATATCACTAAGTCAAATGAGTATTGTTACAATTGCAATAAATATGGTCACACATCTAATCAATGTAGGACAAAGTCTGTTAACAACCATCAGAAGGCAAAATTCAAAGGGTTTTGTAAAAACTACAATAGATATGGACATAGGATCGAGAAGTCCTGGTTTAAGCAAAAGAACCACATGTGGTCTGCACACTGAGCAAACACTAGTGGTTACCAAACTCACACAGATCCTTACCAACAATATGCAGCAGTATCATGGGATTACAATACAAGGATATGGTGCGAATGTTGTGGAAGGTATAGACACATTAGTGCTAACTATTTTATAAGGTTTGGAATGAACAAGCCAAGATCATGGAGAAATCCTGGTATGGAATGTTTTCATTGTCACAAAGTTGGACATTTATCTGGAGATTGCAGAGATCAACCTAGAGGAGACACTGAAGAGATAAAAGAAAAATTCAAGATGGTTTGGAAAAAGAAGGAAATCATGTCAAATGAAGAAAGCACCTTACCTACCGAGTTAGGTGCACCTATTCCAAATTAATCAGAAAAGGTATGAAGGGATTGCCTTCTCTGAAGGTTAAAATCATAACAATTCCTATTCTATTATGTACTAAATTCAAAATCTGCATAGTTAAGATGCATTAGTAAGTTTGAAATTCTATCAAAAGTACTTTACAGAAAAAATGTCAAGTTGGTAAACAAGGAAATTTGGTTACTCGGTTAAAACGAAAGAAAAGAGAGTAAATCGGTTAAAGGTAAACCGAGTGCATTTAATGTTTTGACCTAACCCGCATGGATCCCGATAAGGTATTTTGTGTACTTAAAGGTATTTTAGCAGTCATTTTCATTCACCAAGTTTTCAAGAGAGCAGAGCAGAACGAATCAAGGCAATCAAACTTCAAAGTGAATCCAAGGTATTTACATCAAATCTCATCACATTGTCAAGTTGGTTTTTCGATCTTGTCAAATTGCTATTATCTACCGAGTGTGAATCGTCTGTCGTTTGTAAACCGTCAAACCCTAAGGATAGTTTGCTAAGTTTTATCTAAAATTTACAAATGGCACCCAAGATCCAAGATCCCGTAGTTGTCAAGAATGTGGAGAAGCCCTCACTGAAATACACTTTGACTCCTAAAGTTGCCTCTGAACCGAATGACAAAACTTCCTTTTCACTCATCCCGGATCGTGTCTTGTTAGTCGAAGATGTTAGATTCTTCACCAAATGCCATGTTGAAGAACTCGGTCATGTTGAGATTAGTGACACATATGATGAGCTATGTATCGATGGAAAAATGGATAGCAAGTTCGAGCATATCAAAATCAAGGGATTAATTGAAGCCTTAGCCTATCCTTGTGTGTTCAAAACCCAGTGGGTTAAGTTTGTTTTAAGCAGAGTTCATGATGATTTTATGTTGCTAGAGGAGCAACCATTCAAAATCACTAAGGAAATCATTCATGTGATCATCGAATATCCTATCTATGATCATGCACGAGCACAGAAAATGATATCACAGAAGGAATTAATCAGTTTAACTGGAGTAGAATCTGATTATCGAGGACTGAAACTAAATAATGTCACTGATGCAGAACTTAAATTTGCAATTAGAGTAATTGGTTACTGTTTTTTCCAATCAGCAAGGGAAAACAGTGTACCCTGTGCAGCAGTTGACTTAGCCTATGAAATAGTGAAAAAGGGAATGAAAGTAGATTTATGTGAAGTGTTATTGAAAAACTTATTTGAGAATCTGAACACAATAAGGAAGCCAAAAAAGAACAACTCAGCAATTACACTGAAGTTTGGTTCACTTCTTGTATGCATGTTTTTCTACATTGAGAAGTTCTTTCCCTCAGTTGGTAAAGTAGTTTGGGAGCTACACCGACCTATCACCCATCAAATTAATGACTTTATCAAGAAATTGGGAGAAAATTTTAATGATATCATGGATGACTACTTCAACAGATTTCAAGAAAATATGCACAATAGGTACCGGATTCCACCATAGCTGGTAGAGAAATATAAGGATGATATATATTTTGAGGTAGACACCGATTACTACTATGTGAATGTTGTATAACCTAGGACTCAGTCTTTGCCACCAATGGGTTACAAGATTGACTATGATATCACACAACAACAAATTGATGCATATCTTACACTACCAAGGCATGCTACTGAACTAAGATATGGAACTTATGAAGAAGTTAAGGAAAAGGTGAAATGAGCATTGTAGTACCTAAAGCTACAAGAAAGGCTACAAAGATGATAAAGGTTTTATCTAAGAAATTCAGAGAAGAATCCTCCTCTACACTTGTCAAAGGCACTCTTACCATTACTGAAGAGGAATCTGAAGCTCAAGAGGCAGCAATAACATTGAGTACCGAGTTGCCTAAGGGAAAAGTTTTGAAAAGAAAGAAACTGGACACTACAAAGGCGCTACCGACTCCACCAAAAAAGAGACCCAACACTAGAGCATCAGTTGCATCACCGAGTAAGAAACAAAAGAGTGTTAATGTTCCCAAGGTAACCAAAACCTACAAGAAATCTACTCGGAGACTCCTTTTGGCAAAAGAGTCTAGTGATACAGAATCAGAAGATGCCAACAAATTCCAGATTGTAAAAAGCAAGAAGGTAAATATTCATAGTGTTGAAAACTTTTGTGCCAATCTTAAAGAATATGGTGGATTTGTAGGATTTAGATATGTCAAGTATGAGACTAGGAATAATGATGAGAAGCGACAAATAGAAGAAGCTATCATCTGCACACTTCTAAAGTTCCGGCTAGCTCCATTAGAACTAGTAAAGTCACTTTTGAGTGAATTGTACGTACATATTGATAACAGGTGGAAATATGCAATGGACTCAGAGAAAAAAATTAGAGAAAGAAGTCTAGTCCATCTATTTCCTGATATGTCTGTAGTAGAAATAAAGGAGCATTTGACAACCTACAATTCTAAATTTCTTGTCAAATAGAGAGCCTTAAAATTGATGAATGGGCTATACATTGATGTAGAAAAGGAGACAAAAGAAAAGTGGTAGGAAATATTCAAACTAAAAGATGTCGGTGAACAATCTCAAGTTGAAATTGTTGATGTCACTGAGAAAGATCCTGATGTCACCGAGCAAGGTCCTGATGCTACCAAGCAAGACCCAGCTGACACTATTCAAATTGATGAAGATGTCATGGATGCAGAAGCACCAGAGCAGGAAATGATAGAAGGCACTACCTATGCAAAACTTGTATCTAGTGAATCTATTTTAGAACAAGTTTAGCCTTATCTGCCAGTCAAGCCACCTGTCTCTACCTAAGATCCTAAAGATATAGCACAAGGCACCAAAGGTCACAAGTCTGAAGCAACAGAAGGTACAACTAAAGATCAGACCTCTCAAGCACTGTCAAGCACTGAAAATGTTATAGTTGAGACCCCCAGTACCAAGACACCCAAGGAAACCACAATGGCTATAGGAACCGCCCAAAGTGTTGCCTCTACCAAGCAACCTACCGAGGGTCAGCAAGCCTCACAAGCAATTGTCTTGGTACAACCAACCAAAGGTAAAGAGAAGAAAGTGAAAAAGCATAGTTTTAAAGTTGATTTAACTAAACCGATAGTGTTGCCCAATGTGGATATCTCAAAATTAAAGGGGCAAGCACTTATTGATTTTGGTGAACCATGCAAAGAAAAGGTCAAACAAGAAAAACAGATGGCCATTCAAAAGAAGAATAAAGTACTACAAAAGGTGAAAACACTGATAATAGAAATGCTACCATCAACTACAATGTCAACCGATGCAACCATCCACATTCAACTGGATGAACTCCTTAATCAAATAGAAACATCTGGAGTTGATGCATCTGAGTACTTGAGCAAGCTAAAAGATAAAGAGCTTACTACAAAAATGATAGAAGAAGTACAAAAAGCTCTAGCTATAGGAAAAGTCAAGCTTGTCAAATTCATTACTGAGTTGTCCCCTCAAGTCAAGAATATTCTTTATTTATTTCAGTAACTTTGTACATTTTCCTTATTCATTAAAGATATCAAGAATAAAACTGATGCAATTGAGAAAGAGATCACCAATCTCTCAACTAAGTTGACCACAAAGCCAAATTCAGATCAGAATTTTTATACCAAGCTTCAACAGCTCATGGCTCAACAGTTAGAACTCAGAAATGAAGAGCATAAGATTAGGATGGATATAATGACCCTCCAAACATTATTCCTTCCTCATCTTTCATTAGTTCAAGAATAGATTCACCGAGCTACACGCCTATCTACTACACAAGAGGGAAGCACTCTTGATGGCTTAATATCACTATTGGCTGATATTCAAGCACAAAATTCTTTAATGGAAAGTGTAAAGGATGCACTCTCAGTCGCACTCACCGATGCCTGTAAGAAGTATAAATCTTTTTTTGATCAGTTACCGCCCCCAGATGGAAATTAAGTTTTTAATGTTTGTCAAAAAAGGGGAGTAATACTACATAAGGGGAGTAATATACTATATTTAGGGAGTGATACTAAGGGGAGTATATAGAGTATTGATAATACAGTTTTGAGTATTGTATACAAGGGGAGTATACAGAGTATGCAGAGAAAGCAGAGAGCACACTAGCACAGAACCGAGCATACAAAATCAGAGTTATGTATAGTATGATGATAAGGGGAGTATATCTGATTATACTATTTCATTGACTATTGTATATATTGTCATTTATAGTCATTTTGCAAACTATATAGATTTTTGAGTTATGACGTTGAAAGTAGTTTTTGTCAAACATCTCAACTAATGTCAAAAGGGGAGATTGTTACTACTTATCAAGTTGCCATTAGTTTTATATTCAAAGTCATACTATACATTCTAGTCGGTTAAGCACTACCGAATCATGCAGTCGGTATACACACAGAGAAGTCGGTATGCATAGTCTAGTCGGTTACAAAAGAAAGTAGTTACAGAACACAGTATACACCGAGCTGTCTACCGAGTATCTTTTTGAGAGTATCGAGCAGTAAAGATGACACACCGAGTTGATATTCACCGAGTGAAACGTGTTACCAGATACATTGAACCTAGACATGCATATGAAAACGTGTTACAAGATCGAGGCACATCTAACCGTTATTACATTGGAAATTGCACTAGAAGATTGTGTATGATTACAAGGACAATTTAACCAATGAAATATTTTGTATAGTTATTCATTCGATAAATCTTGTTTGTAAGATCGAAGCAATGAATTGGATCACTGTTTTAAGAGATCTATTTATACAACATGAGTTAAGAGCAAGGTGTGTGTATGTATGAATGAAGGAAGATTGTTACAGAGACACAGAGGTCACCGAGAAGGTTTTCAAAGAACAGTCAAAGAACAGAGTAAACAGAAGGGTTTACTGAGTTACTATATGTGTTACCGAGGTATGCTATAAGCAAGGTAATCTTATTCTAAGCACATAGAATCTGCTATAACATTTCAGATGTAAAGTTGCAGATATTTGTAATGATTTTATTATAATATTGTGAAGTTGAAAGAGAAACCTTTAACAGGGTAAACGACTCTAACCAAGTCTATAAATTGTAAAGCCTCTAACCAAGTGCAGCATTCAGAATAAATGTTATAAAATCCTTTAACAAGGTAGATCTAATAGAACTTGATACTCCTAACAGGGTAAGCTATCAAAAATAGCTAAATGTAGCTCTAACCGAGCATTCTTTATTATTGTAGTAGTGAAGTTGTGGGTGCCATCCCCACCGCAGTTTTTCTCTCTAACCAAGAGTTTCTACGTAACCAAAATATGTGTGTTATGGAGTGAATCATGTATGATTGTCACCTATTTGTTTTAACTTTATTTTATGTTAGTGCACTATTTGGTTTATGCATAACAATAAAGTTATTATTCAAGAAAAGTTTTGAAGTACTGATTCACCCCTCCCCTCTCAGTACATTAGCTTTCCATATTGGGCCTAACTTTCTACATCTTCAAAAGCCCTCAATTGATAAAATGATGCTTGATGAATGTTTCATGTATGAATGTTGAATTTTGTTGAATACTTCCAATATCTACTCTTTCGTTGCAAAGAAGGCTCTAATGCTCCAAAAACCTGCTCGTAGGTTCTTAGAAGAATGCCCCTTCAAATGAAGAAAGAGAGCACTTAAGTATGAAACCCTAGATCTTAATTTCATGTTTATGCCAACCTAGGATTTGAATTTCCCACTGATATTTTGGGGGTTAAGCATTATTATACCATAGGATTGTGCTCTTGAAATTTGGGAGAAAAAGTCATGGACCATGTGCATTCCTACCACGGTCCAACCAACTTTTCACCAAATTCTTGGGGCAATTAGATGTGGTGATATTAGAGTGCATCCCAAAGTTATAGCTGATTTCAAGATGTTTTGATATGCGAAATTGGGCCTAAACGGTCAAAATAAGACATAATTAGGGTTTATGATTAAATGATTCATTGGAAGAATAAGATGAAAAGGGGCACGCTTAGGGTAAAGGGCCCAACTTTATAATATGTAAAGTGATGAAACATAAACTTAGATTTAATTAAATTCTTAAAGGGGAATTAGAAATGTAAGATGCAAGACACACTAAGACGTGTGCTAACCTAAGTGTGAAATTGTACCACCCTAGCAAGGGTGTACAATTTACGATACTAGACCAGTTATTTATCTTCATATATAATTCCATCATCCATAGGTGATTGATTTTCATAAGCTCTATATGTTGAATATGTGCTACAACTATGAGTAGACAGGAATTCATAATCATAAGAGTTAGTTATGGTTTCAATGTATGTCTCAATGTTTGATCCTTCTTCATTTAGTTCATCACCTTCCTCAATAGGAGAAAGAGAATTTTTGACTGTATTGACAAATAGTCCAACATTGCTATGACTTGTAGATCCTTGCTCTATTGTACAAAAAGCCCTCATTTCTGGTCAAAGGCGTTCTAGTCTTTCTATAACCAAATCAGTCACTGGTGCTAAACCTATTTCTATCACCATGTTGGCCTATGAGGATGCTATAAGTTCCACATTATTGGATGATGCTATATTAGTATCTTGGGTAAAGAGTTGGAAGCTCTAGACAACTAACTCATTAGTAGGGTCATCTTCAGTCAATTCACTTCTTTGAGATGATGGGACAAACACCACTATTGAAGAATTTCTTTGAGGTGTTGATTTAGAATCTTGTGTAGGTCTATTTAAAATATCCAGTGTATGTTGTCTAGCCTTTGATACTTTTATTATTTTTTTGTATCCCAAACCTTGATTCTTTGGATTTTCCTGAGGTAAAACAAGCTCTATTATTTCTTTTCTTTTTGGTCCCAAGGCTATTGTACCATCATAGCCATGTTTCTGCAAAATTTTCAAACCATTTCCATACTGATCAAAACAAAGCTTGACTATAGTCATGTCATCCTCTTCTATGTATATCCATTAGTTCATATCTTCATCTAGAGATTAATCATGTAAATCTCCCCATCTAATGAATGAGCATGATTCTGAATATCTAACTATCTCTTTCCCTTTATCTTGTCTACTGAGAGTAGATTGAGGTTTCCCAAAAGATATTGGAGAGAGAGATAGTTGTTTAACTATTAGTGCCTCTGCAATAGAATACTCCCCACATCCCACATCTTTGATTTGCAAAGAAGGTGTCGTTGGTGTACGAGGTGTAGAATTATGTGTGTCACTGATTGCTAATGACTCAAATTGTGATGTGAGTGGAGCTTCTTGATTAATAGTCACTTGGTTATCAACACTTTCCTTCAAGTAATTACAATGTTGGAATGGGTCTAGATCTCCGTGTATAGTGATCTCAATGCCATTATGTGGGGACTTGACATATTGGTGAAATGTCGATGGCACAAAATTTATGGCATGAATTTATGGGCACCCGAGCAACATGTTATAACTGAGCTCTCTATCCAATACTTGAAATGTAACATCAGTTGTAATAGTTCCTACTTCTACTAGTAGAATAACCACACCTTTTGATGGGTGGTCTTCATCATCATATGCTTTGATGTTTATTCTCTTTGTGGTATCAATATGAAACTTGGAATAGCCCGATTATTTGATCAACTTGAGTGTAGATATGTTGAGATCTTCTCGTCTGTCTATCAATACTCTCCTAACCTTTTTCTTATGTATATACACTTATGGGTGTAGAAGATCCTTATGTAAAGGCCTATCTATAGGAACATCTTGATCTATGAAAGCAATATGGGTAGAAGCAACTGAATTTCCCACCATGGATTGAAAAGTGTTTTCATCTATGTCTCGTGCCACAACTGAATCTTGAAACACTTTATTTTAAGATAGCTCTGTGATTGGGCGATCTTTGTAGAAACTCAAAAAGTGATATCTGTGCAGGGGTCTTTTTCAACTGAACAACCACATTGTAACTTCCTACTATTGGAGGAGGGTTAGAAGGTACTCCTTGTAAGGTAAATTTTGATTAGTGTACTAAAGGATGTTTTTGGTTGATTTTGACTATTGATATTATAATAGTCAACTCTAGTCAGAACACCTATTATAAAATAATAGTCAACTCTAGTCAGAAATAAAGGTGTTCAAACATGTAGAAATGTAATGAGATATTATAAAGTATTGATTACCAATGCACAAACCATGCCCTATTAAATATCTAAGGGCCACTTAGATTAAAGCCAATTAAATAATTAAATACAAGTTGTCAAGGCTAATAAAATAAACCCAACTAAATAAATAAATATAAAATAACCAAGGCTCAATAAATAAATTAAAAGCCACCAATAAATATTAGTCAACATTAAAATATGAAGCCACTATTAAACAATAAATAATAAATAAATAAATGCCACCTAAACAATAAATCAATAATAAATAAATAAACATTAAATACCAAATAAATAATTAAACCATAAACATTAAATGAATAAATAAATATATAATTAAATAATTAAATATCAAATAAATGATCAAACCTCAATAAAGATTAAACAATAAATATTAAATAAATAATTAAACATCATAAACTAAATAAACATTTATTATCAAATAATTAAATGCTCAAAGCTAATAATTTAAAATATTAAATTAAACATTATTAACTATAGAACCACACATCAAAGTTCAAATAATTAATCTAAACATAATTAAATAAATCAACAATTACTAACATACTCACAACACTGAGAACACCAAGCTTACTAACTGACATGGCGAATTATGCCAAGACACTGAGGACTCATAGTGAACAACTTAGACCTGGAGTATGTGAATGGAATTCATGTCATCTTTGAACCACATATACCATCGGGATTAAAGACATGCTCAAACCTGTGGAGCTAGGTGGAGTCGATGTCTGGTACCGAGGCCACTATACAACATATACAATTATATATATATATATATATATATATATATATATATATATATATATATATATATATATATATATATATATATATATATATATATATATATATATATATATATATATATAACAAGCAAGTGATAGATAATCACAATGGCACATCTCGCTTGCAATGAGTGATGTGATATCATCCCTATCACGAAGACAATCATACAACACTCAAACACATCATAATTCCAAATAATCACATGTAATCATGAAATGGGGTTAGTATATCCATAATGTTATCAAATCCATAATCTATATAATCCATCTAACCTAACAAGTGCATATAGAGACCATTAATATAAATCCATCATATCATGATCATCAATAACAAGTATCACCTTAAACATCTAAAATATAACTAGTGTTAACGCATAGTATATTACCATCAAATATTATCATAAAGTAAGCTAAGCTATGTCAATAGGGTCCATAAATGTACAAGGAGGAGTATGAGTTAGGGTGGGACACTACAATTGTAGAGGACAATTAACTCATATTTCTCAGGCTTATGATCCTATAGCTAACTTAACCAGCAATATTGAAGGAGAACTTTTGAATATCATGGAGCAGATTAGGAATTTTGAGAAGGAGAAGGAGACAATGATTAGGCAGACAAGTGAACTCTGAAACCTAATTGGTCCTCAATTGGACACCTTAGTGTATCATAAGATGGACTGCATTCAAAACATGTCTCAGGAGACTCCTACTGAGATTGCGGCTATATAATTTCATGCTTATGTTTTGAATGGTTTTGTTTCAATTTTGGAGAAGTTACAAGCAGGATGGAACACATATCTTGGGTGTCTTAGGATGGCATATGCAGATGTCCAGAAACATGTATAGATCTGATCATCTCATGAATGTGTATATATGTACATGCAATTTTGATGCACACCCTATCTTTGGCATTGTTGTCAAAGGGGGAGAGATGAGGTGAAAAATGTATAGGCTGATTGTATGTATGGAGTGTACAGTTTGGTGTAATGTAGATTTTTGGATTGTTGATCTAAGGGGGAGCCTTAAAATTATTTTATTCTTTCATTCGTTGTACAGGTTTCAACACTTAGATATTTGTTACAGGACTTGCCATCAATGCCAAAGGGGGAGATTGTTGGCAATTGACACTCATCCGGTGATCTTCAGTACTTAATTTATGGTATAGGGTTGTCATTGATTTCAACTCTTCTTGGAGATTTGATCCAATGACTGTGATTAATCTTATCTAGAAGATGGAGGTAACTGGTAGGCAGTTAGCCAGTAAAACAGGGTACCTCAGTGATGTTTGGTCCCAAATGATTCCTGATGATTGTGGTAATTTTGGAGGTTGATTTCATGTTCATGATGAATGGTAAGATCCTTAGGAAGCGTGTGAATACACTCTTTTGGTCTGGTGCTATGTTTTATTTGAGATTGAAGCTAAATTGGAGCTACACGTTATACTTCTTGAAGCTAAATTGAAGGAAATTGCTTTTGTGTTAAGACTGGATATAAGATCAAATTGGCGATTGATTTTTAGTGTATTGGTGGTGTGGTGACCTATTTTGGTGCGATGGAGCGTAGCTTCATATGCTCACTTTGGTATAGACAATCTGATAGCTAACTAAGACAAAAATAGAGTATGCAGTAGAGCTAAGACAATCAAAGATTTGGTGCTTAACCAGAACTCATTCTTGCATTGTCACATGCTTCTTGAGAGTTCATTTCATTGTAATCAAATTGTAAGTCAGTGAGACTTCCCTGAAGGTTGTACCCTTCCATGAAATTGTAATTTAGTAGTGAGCTCTAAGCAATGAGCTTGAATGCAATTGCACTCCCATCTATGTAATATTTATGTACTCCTGGCCATAGTATATGAATATTGTGGGTTCTAGCCCCATCATGGTTTTTCCCTTTCCGGGTTTCCACATAGAATTTTTGGTGTTGCAGGTTTGTGGATTATTTGTTGCATGTTTATGTTCTTTTCTATTATGCATTGTTAACTGATGGATAAAGAATAAGTTTATGGATTTTATTTCTGGTAGAAAATTGATTCACCCCCCCTCTCAGTGATCCCTAATTCTAATAGATTGTCTATGTCTTGGGTTCATTTGGTAGGCAGATAGATTAGCAATTTTTTTGTATATCTACCATCAAAGATGATTTTATCTCCTGAATGACATCCTATATAAGCATTTGTTGTGGCCAACCATGGCCTTCCCAAGGTAATAGGATATCCTCCTAGTGTTTCTTTAGGGGGGAGTATCATAAAATCCACTAGATACTCCCATGAATCTAAAGTAACCATTATATCTTCCATGATACCATTAGGTTTGAGAGTGGAACTATCATCACGTTGCAAGATGGTAGTAGTAGGCCTTTGATTGATAATATTTAGTTTTTGCATGATCTCCTTAGTCATCATATTAATTGTTGCACCTAGGTATATTAAATCATTCTTTATTTGCATACCATTGATCATGACTACCACTATAGGTCTACATGGATGAACATACTTGGGGACAGTTACTTTCCCAAGCATGATGTCTACCAATTGGCTTACCACATGAACAGTAGTGGGATTTTTTCCTTTCCTCCTAGATTTTTGAGACATGCCTCTTTTATTGCTTTCCCATAGATTGGGAGATCCTTAATGGCCCGAAACAAGGGTATCTTGACACATGTGTTTCAATTGATCCAGAATGTCAAAGGTGGTTGCTTCCTTTTTCTTGACAATTTCCAACCTATTGGTTCTAAAATCAACAGATTGGAAAAGTCTATGAGTATGCCTTTCTCAATGATCAAATCTTCCAATTGATTTGGCCAAATAATAGAGTGAACCTTTCAACTTTGCTAACTTTCTCACTTCAGGCTCTGCAGAACCTAGGCAGGTATACCTACTCACCAATTCATTTTCTTACTTGGTTCCTTTTATAGAAGATTTCAAGTTCTCTTCTACTTCTAATTTTATCTCAAAGCTATATATACCTTTGGGATAAATTATTTTATTGTTCTGATTATTTGATTTCTCCTATTTCTTGGTTATCTTCTTTTAACTAATTAATTCTTCTTCTTTAATCTAATTCTTACTATACCTCCTCTAACTATTTCTACTATAAATCCTACTTATATCTCCTACTAACATAAGAAAACCAAAAAATAATTCGATTGATCCTGAATTTAATTTTATGTGTAACTTAACCAGTGCCTTATTTCTTGTGGGAAATAGAGTCATTCACTTGCAAACCTTATGTATATTTTTGAAAGACAATTTTTAAATCTTCTCTTGGATGGATCTATCAACTACCCAACCTCCAATGATATATAATTGTATGATGTTCTTCATAGTTAGTTTAATTGAATTTAACCTTCCTTATGAAAGACCAATTAAACAAGACACAAACAGGCAAAATGATTCTCAGATGTATCTTGATATTCCAACTATGTAAGAGGACACAATTTCTTTACATGGTGACTTAGAGTAGCAATTATCAACCACATATAATTATAATAGAAAACTGATTCGAAATTGAAAGATTCCACAACACAATTTGCAAATAAGGAAATGGATTTCTTTGTTACTTTGAAATGAAATATTTTTCTTGAAACATCAAACTGTTTGAAACTTAAACCTTTTAAAAGCTTCTTAAACTTTTGAATGCTCTTCAAATGATTACATTGAGTAATTTATAACATATCAAAGTGTTACACCCTTTGAAATAAGTCTTTTGGAAATAAACTAAATACTTAAATAAAACTAATCACCTAGTTAAACATAAATGCACACTAGTCAAATGTGCCAAGTATTTCTCATTATATTGAGTGTCACAATCATGGATGATATCTCAAGCTTCTACTTCCATTAGCACCATGCTTTCAATGTGTTCTCCCACCCCATCAACATCTTCATTCTTGGTAGCCTTCAGTGCATCCTTGAGCACCTGTTGACTTTCACGTATCCAATCCACCTTCTCTTTTTGATCTCCATATTCATCAAGCAGCGGTGGGATGCCATTTGATTCGTCACTAAGGAAATCAGCTCCCTCAGATCTCAATGTCTCCAAATACCCTTATGTACTTTCTTTAGTTCCTTACAATTCCGCATGGCCTCTGGATCTACTTCATCTCTGCCCTAGATCTCTTTGAATCTCTCATGCAATCGCTCATCTTTTATATTCCTCAATAATAGTCTGATTCTTAGTGTATACATCCCAATACTTGTCCATCCATGCCATCAAGTTAGTAAAACTTTTTTGAATAATCATAGACATGGTTTCCCTTTTGGTTTCTCTTGATTTTCCAACCTTAGTTTGAGGTTGTGAGCTCTCACCTTGTATAAACAATCTTTGTGGTTCCTTTTGTTTCAACATTTCCTTTAGATGATCAATTTATTTATTTAGCCTGGTATTTTCAAGTTTACTAGACTCTGAGCCTTGTTCAATTTAGCAATATTCACCCACAAATTAGCTGTAACTATGGGGTCTGTTTCAGTAACATTTAGGGTCATGATATGTTCGAAGGCCTTTTGTGTATCAATCACTATGGGTTTCTTGTTTGGAGGATATGGTGACCATATTAACATAAACTTCTTATCAGGGTTGTACAATGACCCCATGTATACTTGGGTCACGCCTTCTCGAGGTAACTTCTATTTTGCACCAATATTATGAATGAAACTATCAAACACTAATGTTGAATTCATATCCAACCTAGGATAGATCAGGACACCTGCTTCTTCAAGTAGTTTTATTCCTCTTTTAGGAGCCATTTGACCCATTTCCCTTTCTATTTCATTATCCAGAGCAACTGACAATTGTTTCTTATTGGAGGTATTCACCTCTCCAACACTTTCTCTAATTGCTTTTCCCTTTACTTTATATAAAAAGGACATGAATTCATGAGACTTTATGTAATTATCATCAGATATAAAATCTTTGTAGGCCAATCATCTTGGATCTTCTTTTATTGGAACTTCCTCATCAGGATCCGTAACAGGTGATACTTGTTCCTCGATCAACATTTTGGAGAACTGCTCAAATGAAACCTCATCACCTTCTTGGGACTCTTCATCTTCCAAGGATGACACATCAATAATCTACCTCTCCCTTGCCTTTTTCTCCATCTCCCTATTGTGGTTATCAATGGCTAATTTTGCTTCAATTTCATCCATGTTTCTAATCAAATCTTCTCTCATATATGGGATATTCTCATAATCACCATGTTTCTGTTTCTTTCTAGTCGAATGGATATATCCTTCAGGATCAAATTTTGTCCTAGGAGCACCCAAATTCATGTTGGCATTGTATTGTCATTGATTTCAAAGGGGGAGAAAGAGCCCGAATTATGAATAATATGTGTGTTGACATCAAGGCCAAAGGGGGAGATTGTTGGATTATGAAAAATATGTGTGTTGACATCAATGCCAAAGGGGGAGATTGTTGGTATTGTATTGTTATTGATGTCAGCCGGTATGAGATGTCAACCAGTATGGGATGTCAACCAATATGCAAGTTGATATTACTAGTATGCAGATTGATGTCAGATTGATGTTAGATTGATGTTACTGGTATGCATATTTATGTTACAGTTATGCAAGTTGATGTTACCGGTATTACAGATTGTTGACATGTTGTTGTCAACCAGTAAGTATGTCAATCGATAATCAATCAAAGAGGCAAATTGAAGGACTTGGATAAGAAGATGAAAGGATGTGAAGTGTTCACCACTTTGGAAAAATGATTGAGGACTGTCATTGGTAGTATGTTAACATGTCCTAACTGGTAGAATAGAGAAGTTCAGGATATGAAGGTTAACCGGTTAGTGTATATTAATAGAATGTTTGGTCAGTGACCAAGCTTAAACTGACATAGTCAAGTGAGTTGGATGCTGACACAGATGTCATGTGGAATCTAGGTGGCGAACATGCAAGTGGTAGGTGAATGGTGCATTGGTGAGGTAGTTGCCGACTAGGTCGGTATTAAATGAAGACTGTGAAAATCACTGATCGATTGCAGAGGATTGCGGCTCAAATCAGATCAAAAGGAAGAGATTTTCTTTTTGGTATTATGATCGAAGTAGGATATTTGATCTTCTTGTTGATCTAGAGAAAGAAACAGCTAGATCATTTATTGTGATCTACAAAATCAAGACCGATGAACAAGATCCAATTTGCTAGATATAGTAAATGTTCATTGGAAGAATAAATAAGGACAATGCCTTTTGTTGAACTATTTTAGGTTTTTGATTCAAGAAGATGAGATCTAATTTGATACGGATAGTGGTCGGTGAAGAAAACCCTAAACACGTGAAGTTTGAGTTTTTGTTTTGGTGGGAAAACATGTGTATAAATCTACAGATCAAAGACTTAAGTTGATTGAGGATGTCGGAAAAATGATGAGAAAGTGTGATTCTACTAGGTGAGAGTTGACCAGTCTGAGTGTTGGTAGCAAAAATATTGAAGTGATTGAGTGTTACAAGAAGAACTAGTAAGAAGGGTTTAACCAACAAGGCTCAAGGTAATCGTTAAACAATTATAGAGTTTAACACTTCATCTAATCGATAGTGTCTGAACCGGAAAGATAGCATGAGAGAGTGAATTAGAGAAGAGTGAATATCAGAGAAGGTTTGACAAGGTAGAAGCTGAGTAGAAGTGAATTTAGATAGAGAGAAATGAGATCCGGTAGAGAAGAGGTTGGGTAACAAAAAAGAGTTCAATCGACATAGTGATTTGTTTGCAGGGGTTACAAAACTCATTTGTAACAAAGCGTTTATCACTGTACTAGTTTATATCTCATTGTATTTCACTGAGTGGGTGCTCGATGTAGGGGTTGGTGCTCCTTGGCTTGGTACTTGGAATAGATTAGGGGTTGGTGCTCTTTTGGGTAGGTGCCCATAAATTGTTAGGGGTTGGTGCTTCTTAGGTTGATTCCCTAAACTTTGTAATCTATTATTTCATTGTGAGGTTGGATTGGAGTAGTAGATCTCCAGTAGTATTTCTCACCAATGTTTTTCCCATATTGGGTTTTCCTTATATATCCGGTGTTATGTGATGTGATCTTGTGTGTGGTTGGTTGTTAGGGTTTTATTTATCCTACCAGTTGCACACATTGTTTGAAATTGTTTATAATCATTGATTTACCCCCCTTTCAATGATATCTTGTGTTCTACAATTGGTATCAAAGCTTTAGGTTCCCCATTTGTGAAAGATTTCTCTAGCTTGGGTAGATTCTGGTTTAAGAAAATAATGGCAAGGAATGAATCCTCCTCCTCCAAAGATCTCATTTTTTATCATACCAACTATGTCCTCTAGAGTAGAAGAATGGAAACTTATTTGTCCTCCTTGTTCACAATATGGATGAACTGATTATGTGTTGCATTGATGTTTTGTCATTGATGTCAACATTAGCTGTTATGGTTGGTTACCGACAGATAGCTTTTGGTTATCAGTAGAAGATCTAGTGTTACCGGTAGAAAGTACTATATGTTGGATACTTCCAGCATGTTTGGATCAATAAAATATGTTTGAATTTATGTGTTACATGATTTTGGAGCATTATTTGGTCAGTTGGTACTGACTTGGTAATCAGATGCTATCACACACTCTTGTAGACCCTTATCGACATGGGTTTTAGGTTTAACCGACAAATATTTTATTGAGAATCTTGATAGGATGCATAAGTGGTGTTGGTGGGCTTCTAGATACATTTCAGGATGCTGGAGATTTTCTTTGATCGTGCCTCAACTGATTAAGGACATTGCTTTGGTGTGGTGGACCCAGATTAGGTCTGGCACCTATCTAGGTTATGGATCAGTATCATGTTAACATGATCTCTACATGTTACTGGGATGATTTATGGATTGGTTATTGTTGTTTTGGTCTCAAGACAACATGGCATATCATTGTAATATGGATGTATGTAATGATCTTATTGTAATATCTTTTAGGTGGCTGACCTAATTGGTTTAGGCCTTAGGGTTGGGATAAATCAATGTAAGATCTCATTGTAGATTACAGAATGGAATGGAAATTTAATATCATATGCGAAGGAGATTTGGTTGATCATAGATGATCGAATTGGGATTAAGGAAGAGGTCAAAGGCCTCTGGTATTGAGCTTAACCAGGACTATAATCAGGCATGGTAGATGTTATCTCTGGTAGTTCATTATTCTGGATTGTTGTTCATTTATCTTGAGGTGGTTATAACCTCTTTGTAGTCAATGAGACTCTTTTGTAATGAGTAGTACGCTCTAGGCAGTGTGCCTTCCTGCATGTGCAGGCCCCTCATTGTATCACATAGTTTTTGGAGAAGTATCATCTGACTATGGGTAGGCTTCCCACCGTGGTTTTTCCCTTTCTAGGTTTTCCACATACAAATCATGGTGTTATGTTGTTTGGTTGCATTGTGTTGATTATCTATTTTATTGTTAATTTTTATTGCTTACCGGTATCTGTTTCTGCTATTTCGGTACTTAATTTTTATATGATCCGGTTAAAGGTTATTAAGTAGCTTGGTTGATATAATCTATTAACAACTGATTCAATCCCCCCACTCAATTGTTCACCAGTTATCCTAACAATCGGTATGAGAGATTTGGTCCTCTTTTGTAGAAGCTTAACTGCTTGAGGTAGATCCTATGGAAGCTAACACTTCAAATCTACTGGCAACTATTTTCAGAAGAGAAATCCCTAATTTTGATGGAACAAATTATGGGATATGGAAAATATGAATGGAGACTCATCTTAGATGTCTTGGCAAGGATATTTGGGAGATCACTGAGAAAGGATATACACCTTATGATCCGACATCTGGCAATCCTACTTCTGTAGACCTGGACAAGAATATTGAAAATGATTGCAGAGCTAGAGAAGCCCTCTTGTGTGCACTTACTGATTAGAAAATCACGGGATTGACCAATAAATCATCGGCAAAGGCTATGTGGGATAAATTGAAAACTCTAGATGAAGGTGATCCTATTGTCAAAATTGCTAAACTTGATGTTTACTGGATAAGATATGAAAACTTGAAGTTGGAAGATAATGAAAGAATTGTTGTATTTATGGAAAGAGTAAATGAGATTGTTATGGGAATTCAATGTTGTGGAGGATCTCTAAGTGAAGATGAAATAGTTTCCAAAGTCTTGAGAGCCCTTCCACCAGCTTACAAGATGAAGGCAACTACAATTAATGAGTTGAGAACAATGGTGAACACTTCAGTTAACAAAGACATTCTGATTGGGAAATTATCTGCTTTTCAGCTTGAAGAATTTTGATCTTCTAGAGCTCTAAAGTCTGAACCTTGTTTTCATGCATCATCATCAACCGGAAAAAGTGATTGGAAAGCCTTATATGAAAAAGAATTAGAAGATATGAGGAAAGAAGATGAAGAATTTGAGCAACTTGAAGCCTTATTTACTAGAAGAGTACCTAAAGGACAAACAAGAAGTAAGTATGAAGGAAAAGAACCATTTAAATGTTTTGCATGTAATAAGATTGGTCATTTTGCATCTAGATGTCCTGAAAGGAATGCAAGCTTTGAAGAAAGAGTTAAGAAATTATTTAGGCCTAATCAGAATAGATATGGACAAGAAAAGCAAACAATGCTACATAACGAATGAGGAAGGAGTAAGTGATGACTCTGAGGATGAACCAGAAGCAAACTCTACTAGTGGATCTGGCAATGGAAAGGAATGGGTGTTTTATGCTTTAAAAGAAGATGAAATGGAACTGGCTATCAAGAATGAAGAAAATGCGTTGGCAGCAAAAGTTGAAGATAAGGATGAATGGGTAATTGATAGTGGATGCTCGTATCATATGACTGGTGATAAAAGGAAATTTCTATCCCTACAAGAATACAATGGCAGTCAATTCAGATTTGGAGATGACAAAGCATGTATGATCAAATGTAGAGGTATTATTTCTCTGGATGGCAAGCATAATACTGATAATGTCTATTATGTAGAAGGTTTAAAGCATAATATTTTGAGTGTTGGTCAATTGGTGGACAAGGGATTCCAACTTCAGTTTAAAGATAGAAAATGTAAAATCATTAACAAAAATAGTTTGGAGATTGCAACTGGTACTCAGACTAGAGGTAATATCTTTCACTTGAATACTAGTAATAAGACATGTTTGATTGCTCATATTGATGAGTTGGCTATGGCATAAGAGGTTGTTTCATGTTAGTTTTGATTGTATTGTTAAGATTAGTTCAACAAAGGTAGTTAAAGATATACCTAATATTATAAAGCCTCATAATCCAGTATATAAGGAATGTTAATTGGGAAAACAAGTTAGAACTTCTTTTAAGAGCATACATGATAAATCTAATGATGTGCTTGATTTGATTCACACTGACCTATGTGGTCCAACAAGGACTAGAAGCTTTCAAGGTGATAGGTATTTCATGCTGATTATTGATGACTATTCTAGAATGATGTGGGTGACTTTTCTTAGGGAGAAGTCTGAAGCCTCTGAGAAATTCAAGATCTTTAAAGCTAAGGTAGAAACACAAACTGGATTGAAAATCAAATGTCTAAGATCAGATCAAGGTGGTGAGTTCACTTCTCATGAATTTAACAGTTATTGTGAGACAAATGGAATTAGGAGACAATTATCTGCACCTAGGAATCCTCAGCAGAATGGAGTAGTGGAAAGAAAAAATAGAACCATTTTGGATGCAACAAGATCTATGATGATGGAAGCCAAATTGTCTCACATCTACTGGAGAGAAGCAGTGAGTACATCATTCTACACATTCAATAGAGTTCACATCAAAGGTGAAACCGGTAAGACCCCTTATGAATTATGGTTTGGACATACACCTACTGTTAAATATTTCAGAATTTTTGGAAGTAAATGCTATATCAAAAGGGATGATTCAATTGGGAAGTTTGATCCTAGATGTGATAAAGGAATATTTCTTGGATATTCAATTCAAAGCAAATCATATAGATGTTATAACAAAAGATTGCATAAAATTGTGGAGAGTGCTAATGTGAAAGTGGATGACCAATACAGAAATCAATCTATATCATATGGCAGGGAACCGACAATGGAAATAATCATAAGTGAACTGGAAATGCCTCAACCGGTACATGAAACCGAGACAGTTACACTAGTACAATCAAAAAATTCAACTGTGACTGATGATCAAAGAAGTGAACCTGAAGTTCAGAAGACACCAAGATATGTAAGATTAAATGATTCTGAAGATCAAATCATTGGAGATAGGAACAAGGGAGTTATGACAAGAAGAAAACTGACAAATGAAGATATATGTCTTATTTCTCAAATTGAACTGACATCTGTTATTAAAGCTTGTAAAGATAAACATTGGTTAAAGGCTATGGAAGATGAATTAGATCAGATAAAGAAGAATGAGACTTGGACTTTAGTTCCCCGACTTAAAAATAAGAATGTTATTGGAACTAAATGGTTTTTTAGGAATAAATTGAATGAGGATGGTCAAGTTGTAAGAAACAAGGCTAGATTGGTTTGTTAGGGATATTATCAAATGGAAGGAATTGATTATGGTGAGACATTTGCACCTGTAGCTAGAATTGAAGTTGTTAGACTATTTCTTACCTATGCAACTTATAAGAACTATAAGGTCTATCAAATGGATGTTAAATGTGCATTTTTGAATGGTGAACTTGAGGAAGAAGTATACATTGAACAGACTGATGTATTTTCACTGACAGATGATAAATATATGGTTTGTTGATTGAGGAAATCTTTATATGGATTGAAACAAGATCCTAGAGCTTGGTATGCAAGGTTGAACAAATATATTTTGAAGCTTGGTTTTACTAAAGGCAATGCTGATAGTAATTTATATTATAAGATCACTGATGATGATATTCTGATTATTTAAGTATTTGTTGATGATATAATTTTTTAAGGAGAAGATAAATTGTGCATGGAATTTTCTAATAATATGAAGAATGAATTTGAAATGTCCATGATTGGTGAGATGAGATTTTTCTTAGGTTTGCAGATTACTCAAACTGACAAAGGCATTTTTATCTGTCAAATTAAGTATCTAAGGGTATTGTTGAAGAAGTTTGGTATGGATAATTCCAAACCGGTAAGTACTCCTATGGTGACAAGTGATACATTATCTATCAAGGATAAGTCTATGATTGGTGGTGTTTTATATCTAACTCAGACTAGACCGGTTATTATGAATGCAGTAAGTATTGTTTCAAGATATCAAAGTAATCCTAAAGAAAATCATGAATGTGTAGAAAAGAGGATATTCCAGTATTTGCAAGGAACAACAGAATATGGCTTATGGTATTCTAGAGATTATGATTTCACTTTATGTGCATAAATTGATTTTGATTGCGCAGGTGATTTTGATGACAGGAAGAGAACTTTTGGCGGAGCTTTCTTTCTTGGAAAGAAACTGGTTTCATGGATCAACAAAAAATAGTCATGCATTTCTTTATCTACTGTAGAAGCTGAGTATGTTGTAGCATCAACTAATTGCACTCAAGTCTTCTGGATGAAGCAAATGTTGATGAATATCAAGGTAAATTGTAGCGAACCGATAGTTATCTATTGTGATAACTCTGCAGCCATTGGCATGTCTAAGAATCTGGTATTACACTCTGAAATTAAGCATATATTAATAAAGTATAAATTTCTGAAAGACAAGGTAGAAGGAAAGGAAGTCAAATTGGTTTATGTGAACACTAAAGAACATATTGTAGATATATTCACTAAACCATTGTGTAAGGAATTATTTGAGTATTTGAGAGATAGGTTAGCGGTTTCTGCCCCTCCGATAGAGACTTGATTGATGCAGTTTGTCATCAGTCCGGCATGCATTATCAGAGATACTATTCATTTTTGACACTAATTAGTGGTGGTACTACTCAGGGGGAGTAGTCGGCTTTGAGATTCAGAGGCTTACATTATTAATTTGATATTTTTGTTAGATTTCTAGCATTGATATCAAAGGGTGAGAGATAGAGATAGTGATGTGAAAAATAATTTCAAAGATATTATTCACAGGGGGAGAGTTATTGATATTTAGGAGATTGTTGGTTGTCTTCCACAGGGGGAGACATGTTTGGTATTTTTTGGTACTTAGATGTTTTTCACATCTAGTGTTGACATCAATTCCAAAGGGGGAGATTGTTGGCAATATGGATGAACTGATTATGTGTTGTATTGATGTTTTGTCATTGATGTCAACACTAGTTGTTATGGTTGGTTACCAACAAAAAGGTTTTGGTTATCACTAGAAGATATACTGTTACTGACAAAAAGGACTATCTGTTATGGCTGGTTACTGACAGACAAGTTTTGGTTATCAGTAGAAGATCTAGTGTTGCTGGCAGAAAGGACTATCTGTTGGATACTTTCGACATGTTTGGATCAATGGAGTATGTTTGACTTTATGTGTTACATTCTTTTGGAGAATTATTTGGTTAGTTGGTATAGACTTGGTAATCGGATGCTATCACACACTCTTGTAGACCCTTACCGACATGGGTTTAAGGTTTAACCGACAAAGATTTTAATGAGAATGTTGATAGGATGCATAAGTGGTGTTGGTGGGCTTCTAGATACATTTCAGGATGCTGGAGATTTTCTTTGATCGTGCCTAAACTGATTGAGGACATTGCTTTGGTGTGGTGGACCCAGATTAGGTCTGGCACCTATCTAGGTTATGGACCGGTATCATGTTAACATGATCTCTACATGTTACCGAGATGATTTATGGATTGGTTATTGTTGTTTTGGTCTCAAGACGACATGGCATATCATTGTAATACAGATGTATGTAATGATCTTCTTGTAATACCTTTTAGGTGGCCGACCTCATTGGTTTAGGCCTTAGGGTCGGTATAAATTGATGTAAGATCTCATTGTAGATTACAAAATGGAATGAAAATGTAATATCATATGTGAAGGAGATTTGGTTGATCATAGGTGATCGAATTGGGATTAAGGAAGAGGTCAAAGGCCTTTGGTATTGAGCTTAACCAGGACTATATTCAGGCATGGTAGATGCTATCTCTAGCAGTTCATTATTCTGGATTGTTCTCCATTTATCTTGAGGTGGTTATAACCTCTCTTTAGTCAGTGAGACTCTTTTGTAATGAGCAGTATGCAATGGGCAGTGTGCCTTCCTGCATGTGTAGGGACCTCATTGTATCACATACTTTTTGCAGAAGTATCATCTAACTGTGGGTAGGCTTCCCACCATGGTTTTTCCCTTTCTGGGTTCTCCACATAAAAATCATGGTGTTATGTGGTATGGTTGCATTGTGTTGATTATCTATTTTATTGTTAATTTTTATTGCTTACAAGTATTGGTTTCTTCTATTCTGTTACTTAATGTTTATATGATCCGATTAAAGGTTATTAACTAGTTTGGTTGATATAATCTGTTAACAACTGATTAATCCCCCCTTTTAGTTGTTCATCAGTTATCCTAGAACTCCCTAGGTTTTGATGTTTGGATGTCTATGAAGAATGGGTATACAGTCCTTAATGCTCCTCCTACAAATCTGAATGCTAAGGAGTAAGAAAACAATGCCAAGTCCAAGCATGCTATTCTGAGTGGTTTGTCTGATAATAAGTTTGTGAAGGTTATGCACTACTCATGTGCCACAAAAACTTGGGATAAGTTGAAGAGATTGTTTGAAGTAGATATCAAGGTCAACGAGGCTGAACTATAAACACTAAGAAGTCAGCTTGAAGCCTTGAAGATGAAAGATGAAGAAAAGATTGGTGATTATCTTCAAAGAGGTGATGAAACAGTCAACCCTATTAGAGGACTTGGAGAGGATATATCTAATGAAGTTATTATAAAAAAGGTACTTATATCCCTCACATCTAAGTATGATACAAAGGTCTCTACAATAGAAGAAGCCAAGGATCTAAAAACCTTTTCAATGGATTAGTTATTTGGATCCCTAACTGCTTATGAGATAAGAACAAAAAATGAAGGAACTTAAAAGAAAGAGGTTGCCTTCAACTCCATCAAAAAGGGTAAGGAATAAATTACTCTTGGATATTATAGTGAAGACTCAGATACAATGCTAGTAAAATTTGTAAGGAATAATAAAAGAGGATCCGATAGGTACAAAATAAAATTGCCTTTCAAATGTTTTTACTATGAAAATAAAGGACACATTTCCTCAAAATATCCCTATGGTGAGAATGTTGGAGAGGAGCAACAAAGCACCAGCAGACCTTCAACTAAGTATAAAAAGAAGGAAGTATACTAACAAGAAAGAAGAAGCTACCAGAGTTATATCTCATTGTATTTCATTGAGTGGGTGCTCGATGCAGGGGTTGGTGCTCCTTGGCTTGGTACTCAGAATAAATTAGGAGTTGGTGATCCTTTGGGTAGGTGCCCATAAATTGCTAGCGGTTGGTGCTTCTTGGGTTGATTCCCCAAACCTTGTAAATCTATTATTTCATTGTGAGGTTGGATTGGAGTAGTATATCTCCAGCAGTATTTCTCACCAATGTTTTTCCCACATTGGGTTTTCCTTGTATATCTGGTGTTATGTGATGTGATCTTGTGTGTGGTTGGTTGTTAGTGTTTTCTTTATCTTGCTAGTTGCACACATTGTTTGAAATTATTTATAATCACCGATTCACCCCCCCTTGCAATGATATCTTGTGTTCTACAATTGGTATCAGAGCTTTAGGTTCCCCATTTGTGAAAGATTCCTCTAGCTTTCATAGATTCTAGTTTAAGAAAATAATGGCAAGGAATGAATCCTCCTCCTCCAAAGATCTCATGTTTGTTCGTACCAGCTATGTCTTCTGGAGCAGAAGAATGGAAACTTATCTATCCTCCTTGTTGGCAATATGGATGAACTAATTATGTGTTGCATTGATGTTTTGTCAGTGATGTCAACACTAGTTGTTATGGTTGGTTACTGACAGACAGGTTTTGGTTATCAGTAGATGATCTAGTGTTATCGATAGAAAGGACTATCTGTTGGATACTTTCGGCATGTTTGGATCAATGGAGTATGTTTGACTTTATGTGTTACATGATTTTGGAGCACTATTTGGTTAGTTGGTATTGACTTGGTAATCGGATGCTATCACACACTCTTGTATACCCTTACTGACATGGGTTTAAGGTTTAACTGACAAAGATTTTATTGAGAATCTTGACAGGATGCATAAGGGGTGTTGGTTTGGCTTCTAGATAGATTTTAGGATGTTGAACATGTTCTTTGATCGTGCCTCAACTGGTTGAAGACATTGCTTTGGTGTGGTGGACCCAGCTTAGGTCTGGCACCTATCTAGGTTATGGACCAATATCATGTTAACGCAATTTCTGCACGCTTTCAGGATGATTTATGGATTGGTTATTGTTTTTTGGCGTCAAACTGACATGGAATATCATTGTAATATGAATGTATGTAATGATCTTATTGAAATATCTTTTAGGTGGCCAACCTAATTGGTTTAGGCCTTAGGGTCGGTATAAATTGATGAAAGATCTAATTGTAGATTATAGAATGGAATGGAAATGTAATATCATATGCGAAGGAGATTTGGTTGATCATAGGTGATCAAATTGGGATTAAGGAAGAGGTCAAAGGCCTCTAGTATTGAGCTTAACTGGGACTGTAATCAGGCATGGTAGATGCTATCTCTGGCAGTTCATTATTCTGGATTGTTGTCCATTTACCTTGAGGTGGTTATAACCTCTCTGTAGTCAGTGAGACTCTTTTGTAATGAGAAGTACACTTTGGGCAGTGTGCCTTCCTGCATATGCAGGCCCCTCATTATATCAGATAGTTTTTGCAGAAGTATCATCTGACTGTGGGTAGGCTTCCCACCGTGGTTATTCCCTTTTTGGATTTTACACATAAAAATCATGGTGTTATGTGGTATGGTTGGATTGTGTTGATTATCTATTTTATTGTTAAGTTTTATTGCTTACCGGTATCAGTTTCGTCTATTTTGATACTTAATGTTTATATGATCTGGTTAAAGGTTATTAAGTAGTTTGGTTGATATAATCTGTTAACAACTGATTCACCCCCCCTCTTAGTTGTTCACTGGTTATCCTAACACTCCCCAGGTTTTGATGTTTGGATATATATGAAGAATGGGTATACTGTCCCTAATTCTCCTCCTATAGATTTGAATGCTAAGAAAGAGTACGAAAACAATGCCAAGGCCAAGCATGCTATTCTGAGTGGTTTGTCTGATAATGAGTTTGTGAAGGTTATGCACTACTCATTTGCCAAGGAAACTTGGGACAAGTTGAAGATATTGTTTGAAGTAGATGTCAAGGTCAATGAGGCTGAACTATAAACACTAAGAGGTCAGCTTGAAGGCTTGAAGATGAAATATGAAGAAAAGATTGGTGATTATCTTTAAAGAGGTGATGAAATGGTGAACACTATTAGAGGACTTGGAGAGGATATATCTGATGAAGTTATTATAAAAAAGGTACCTATATCCCTCACATCTAAGTACGATACAAAGGTCTCTGCAATAGAAGAAGCCAAGGATCTAAAAACCTTTTCAATCAATGAGTTATTTGGGTCCCTAACTGCTTATGAGATGAGAACAACCGGTTAAGGAACTTCAAAGAAAGAGGCTGCCTTCAACTCCATCAAAAAGGGTAAGAAAGAAATTACTCTTGGAGAATATAGTGAAGACTTGGATATAGTGGTAGAAAAATTTGTAAGGAATCTTAAAAGAGGATCCGGTAAGTACAAAAGAAAATTGCCTTTCAAATATTTTTACTGTGAAAATAAAGGACATTTTTCCTCAAATATCCCTATGGTGAGAATGCTGGAGAGGAGCAACAAAGCACCAATAGACCTTCAGGTAAGGATAAAAATAAGAAAGTATAGCAACAAGAAAGAAGAAGCTACCGGAGTTATATCTCATTGTATTTCACTGAGTGGGTGCTTGATGCAGGGGTTGGTGCTCCTTGGCTTGGTACTCAAAATAGATTAGGGGTTGGTGCTCCTTTGGGTAGGTGCCCATAAATTGCTAGGGGTTGTTGCTTCTTGGGTTGATTCCCTAAACTTTTTAAATCTATTATTTCATTGTGAGGTTGGATTGGAGTAGTAGATCTCCAATAGTATTTCTCACCGATGTTTTTCCCAGATTCGGTTTTCCTTGTATATCCGGTGTTATGTGATGTGATCTTGTGTGTGGTTGGTTGTTAGTGTTTTCTTTATCCTACCATTTAAACACATTGTTTGAAATTGTTTATGATCACTGATTCACCCCCTCTTTCAATGATATCTTATGTTCTACAATTGGTATCAGAGCTTTAGGTTCCCCATATGTGAAAGCTTTCTCTAGCTTTGGTAGATTCTGGTTTAAGAAAATAATGGCAAGGAATGAATGGAAACTTATATTGGCAAGGAATGAATGGAAATAATGTCTTCTGGAGTAGAAGAATGGAAACTTATTTGTCCTCCTTGTTGGTGATATGAATGAACTGATTATGTGTTGTCTTGATGTTTTGTCATTGATGTCAACACTAGCTGTTATGGTTGGTTACCGATAGATAGGTTTTGGTTATTAGTAGAAGATCTAGTGTTACCAGTAGAAAGGACTATATTTTGGATACTTATAGCATGTTTGGATCAATGGAGTATGTTTGACTTTATGTGTTACATGCTTTTGGAGCATTATTTGGTCAGTTGGTATTGACTTGGTAATCCGATGCTATCACACACTCTTGTATACCCTTACTGACATGGGTTTAAGGTTTAAATGACAAAGATTTTATTGAGAATCTTGATAGGATGCATAAGTGGTGTTGGTGTGGCTTCTAGATAGATTTTAGGATGCTGAAGATGTTCTTTGATCATGCCTCAACTAATTGAAGACATTGCTTTGGTGTGGCGGACCCAGATTAGGTCTGGCACCTATCTAGGTTATGGACTGGTATCATGTTAACATGATCTCTACATGCTACTAGGATGATTTATGGATTGGTTATTGTTGCTTTGGTCTCAAGTCGACATGGCATATCATTGTAATATGGATATATGTAATGATCTTATTGTAATATCTTTTAGGTGGCCGACCTAATTGGTTTAGGCCTTAGGGTTGGTATAAATTGATGTAAGATCTCGTTGTAGATTATAGAATGGAATGGAAATGTAATATCATATGCGAAGGAGGTTTGCATGATCATAGGTGATTGAATTGGGATTGAGGAAGAGGTCAAAGGCCTCTGGTATTAAGCTTAACTGAGACTGTAATCAGGCATGGTAGATTCTATCTCTGGCAGTTCATTATTCTGGATTATTGTCCATTTATCTTGAGGTGGTTATAACCTCTCTGTAATCAGTGAGACTCTTTTGTAATGAACAGTATGCTCTAGGCAGTGTTCCTTCTTGCATGTATAGGCCCCTCATTGTCTCACATACTTTTTACAGAAGTATCATCTAATTGTGGGTAGGCTTCCCACCATGGTTTTTCCCTTTCTGGGTTTTCCACATAAAAATCATGTTGTTATGTTCTATGGTTGCATTGTGTTGATTATTTGTTTTATTGTTAAATTTTATTGCTTACCGGTATCTGTTTCTGCTATTCTAATACTTAATGTTTATATGATCCAGTTAAAGTTTATTAAGTAGTTTGGTTGATATAATCTATTAACAACTGATTCACCCCCCCCTCTTAGTTGGTCACCGGTTATCCTAATACTCCCTAGGTTTTGATGTTTGGATGTCTATGAAGAATGGGTATACTATCCCTAATGCTCCTCCTACAGTTCTGAATGCTAAGGAGTATGAAAACAATGCCAAGGCCAATCATGCTATTCTGAGTAGTTTTCCTGATAATGAGTTTATGAAGGTTATGCACTACTCATCTGCCAAGGAAACTTGGGATAAGTTTTAGAGATTGTTTGAAGTAGATATCAAGGTCAACGAGGCTGAACTACAAACACTAAGAGGTCAGCTTGAAGGCTTGAAGATGAAAGATGAAGAAAAAGATTGATGATTATCTTCAAAGAGGTGATGAAATGGTGAACACTATTAGAGGACTTGGAGAGGATATAATTGATGAAGTTATTATAAAAAGATATTTATATCCTCACATATAAGTACGATACAAAGGTCTCTGCAATAGAAGAAGCCAAGGATCTGAAAACATTTTCAATGGATGAGTTATTTGGGTCCCTAACTGCTTATGAGATGAGAACAACCGGTGAAGGAACTTCAAAGAAAGAGGATGCCTTCAACTCCATCAAAAAGGGTAAGGAAGAAATTACCCTTGGATAATATAGTGAAGACTTAGATACAGTGGTAGAAAAATTTGTAAGGAATGTTAAAAGAGGATCCGACAAGTACAAAAGAAAATTGCCTTTGACATGTTTTTACTGTGAAAATAAAGGATGCTTTTCCTCAAAATGTCCTTATGGTGAGAATGTTGGAGAGGAGCAACAAAGCACCAACAAACCTTCAGGTAAGGATAAAAAGAAGAAAGTATACCAGCAAGAAAGAAGAAGCTACTAAAAGAAGAACAAACTGTATAGTTTTGAAGATGATGCCACAGATGAAGAAAGTGCCTCAGAAGATGACTATTGTGAGGAATAAAGAGAAATTAATATCTTTATGGCACTAGATGAACCGATTGATGAAGCTAATAAAGAAGAAGACAATGAACCTGAAGAGGACTTGAAAGGTGAGATCATAAGCGCTCTTTAGGGGTTGATTAAAATAAGAAGGGAACTCAAAAAGGTTAAGTATGTTGCTACTGAAAAACAAGATTGTTTGAAGCAATCACTGGAGGAGACCTAGAAAACAATTTTTGATCTGAAACTCCAATTGGAAGAAGCTAAAATGATATGTGAAGTTACAACCTTTGATTTAATAAAGAAGGAGAAAGAGCATCAGAATCTGGAAGAAGAAATTGTAAGGCTTAGAAAGGAGCTTGAAAAGAGCAAGAATGAATTAAAGACAAGGAGCAAATATGAGAGCAACTAAAGCCTTGGACAATATGTTGAGTAATCAGAAGCACTCAAAAGATACCGGAGGTATAGGATTTGAGGAGGGACAAAGTTCCAACAACAAAGACACACCCTACAAAGAGATACAATTTACTTCTTCAAGTGAAAGTAAAGAAAAATAAACCTTTACAATCAACAAAGCTACTGAGAAGAAGACCTATGCTGAAGTTACTAGAAATCAGTCTGTGAACCAGAATGCTCAAACTTTGAATCAGAATGGTCACACTATTAGGATTCCCACAGATACTGAGAGGGGGGGTGAATCAGTATCTAACCGGTGGATTAAAATCCTTAACTTAAAACATGTAGAACATATTATAACAGTATACTGGTATGCAAGAAATAATGCAATAAATAGAATTAAAAGCATCCACATGAAAAGCACACCATGACACAAGGATTTAATGAGAAAACCCGATGTGGGAAAAACCTCGGTGGGATTTGTGACCCAAAATATTCGCTTATTGGCCAATAAGAGAATATTACTTACAAGAGGGGCCTGCACATGCAGGAAGACCAATTGCCTAGAGCTCACTGCTCAATGGGAAGTCTCACTGACTTACAATATGGATTATACAAATCCAATATCTTGTACTACTTTACAATAGCATCTATAATGCCAGATCCAGTACCGGTTTCTGCTCTGTTCTTTACATAAAACCTTTAACCTATATTTTGCATAATAGGTCTGCCTAATATCTTCTTTTTTTTTCGCTTATGCACTCCCTAAATGTCTACAATGATCTCTCTTATATATAAGAGTCATTTTACAACTTGCCAAGTTGTCTTACAAAGTTTTTACAATAATAAACAAAATATAATATAACAAAAATCCTATCGGCCTCTGTGCCGGTATGCTTCCTTTCTCTGTGTCAGTGCCAGTGGTCTGAGTGTCGGTGTAGAGTGTGATCTATTGATTCCGGTGAACTATCTTGCCGGTGTAATGCCTTGCTGATGCCATAGGATTGTAAGGTTGCCATCAATGAAAAAACCTTCAATCACCTATAATGTCTCATTGGAGTGTGCATATGCCAACAATCTCCCCCTTTGGCATTGATGGCAACACTCATGAGAAATTTCAAAAGTGTATCCAAAAATGTGAAGTCCAAAAATGTTACCAAAAATGTGTGCTCCCCCTGAGCATATGATTCCTGCAATATTGAATTTTCTCATACCACTACTCCCCCTTTGGCATCAATGACAAAGGTTGTCAAGATGTCAGTAGAGTTTGTAGTTTCAACCTTGTAACTGGGTAGTTACAATTTGAAATAGATCCGCCAAAATCAAGTTTATACTCTCCATAAACTTCTTACTGTCTCTTATTGTTGTCTCTGTTCTTTTAACTGTACCGGTGAGGTGCTTCATATGATCTATTGGTGTTTTCTATCCTTGTATTAGTGCCTCAGATATTTCCTTCCGCAATGATGCTAGATAGTCCAATATTGGACTCAGATTTAATCTCAAATGCTTTGCCTTATTTACTATTCTCTCCTTTTCTCTTTCTAATTTAAGTAACTCTTCCTCAAAATTTGTTATCCTTTGCTCAAAAACTGCTAATGTATCAAGTGAGTTAACAAAATTATTAGCAAGTTTATTGATTTCATCTTGTACCTTGCTTATTTTCTTATCTATATCTACTGTCAAAAAGTTTGTCTTGCAGGTGTCTTTGTATATAGTTTTGTATTCCTTTAACAAGTTACACAGTTCTAGTAGAAGTGTGTCAAATTATCTAGTACACTTCTTTATCTAAGCTTCAAAGAATTTTTTCTTTTCAATTTCTACCTTATTCTTCAAGGTCTCTTCCTTTGTTTTCTCAATAGTCACTGTGTTCTCAGTGATGTATTTACACAAAGTATCAAGTTGTCCTAAATAATCTTTATTGTCTATATTACAGTTAGGAGCAATTTACTTCAAAATTGGGATTGTGTCATCTATAGCTTTATAAGCCTGTGAACTACAATCTGTTATCCTTTTGATTGAATCCAAAAGTACTTCAGTTACATTTGTTGATTTGTGGCCTGCTGAGGAGGAACCAACATTCTGAATTCTGTCAGTGGAGGAAGTAACCAAGATTTTTGTGACCTCTAGTAGGTCTGTTTGTGTTTGCATTTCTTTAAGCAATGGTTTGTGTACTTCTCCAGTTGCCGGTTGCATTGTTTCCTCATGAACCTATTCCTGTACCTGTTCTGGAGCCTGTTCCTGTTGCTGTTGCTCTTCTTGTTGATCTATTTGTTGCACTGTCTTGGTCTGAGTTTCTGCCTATTGCTCTTTGTCATCTGCTAGTTTCTCTTGTGTGTTATTAGTTTGCTCAGCTACTGGTGGCTCACCAGCCATTTTAGTCTTACCAGTTGTATCTTTATCTACCACAATGTTGATCTTTTGTGTATCAACATCTACTGTGTATAAGACTTCAGGATTAGGATTGACATCCTCTACATCCATACTTTCAACTGCCGGTTGATCTTCTGTAGTTGTTGTTACCAATGATGTAAAAGGAGGTGGGGGTAAGTTGTCTTTTACTTTGATACTTGGAGGTCCACCAACCTTTCCTTTTCCTTTGTCTCTTTCTTTTTGATATACCTTTATTGGTTTGGGGTTCCTGTATTCCTCCTATTTTTCTTTCTCAACTAGGAATATATCCCATGCATTTTCTGTTTCTTCAGTCACCTCATTGATTCTTACAACCATTAATGCAATGTGTCGGTGTGCAGTAAAGAATACTGACCAGTTGGCTTCAACAATTAAATCATCAATTTCTTTAGGTGAGTTAACTGGATAAATAGCTACTAACTTTTCAATTTTGATTTTCTTATCGAGCTCTATAACAGCTTGTCTTCTTGCTTTCAGTATTTTGAACAATTCATCTGGTACTTCATCTACAACTTCCATAAAAAATTTCTTATACATGTCCATATGCAATTTAACACTATTTTCTACTTGTTCTTTTTCATCTACAGTCAGAGTGTCATACAATTTCTCTATATTCTTCAGTTTCCCTTCCTCTGTAATTTCATTCAACAGTATGTCAAGAGGGGCCAAATTTTGTTTTGTTCTCTTCTTCTTCTTGGGTGTCAGTTTCTTCTTTGGTGGTCTTTTTAACCGGAGATCTCACTGCTTGTTGTTTCTGTCTTGTCCTCCTAGGTGAGGGTATGGTTGCCAGTGAAGGATCTCTTTTCCGTACAACTCTTTTGAAAGCTGCATGCATGTCACTCTCCGAAGAAGTGCCTACCGGTGATAGGTGAGTCTCAGGCTATAGAGTTCCTAGCTCATCCTCAGTGATACCAGTTTTCTTTAATACATCTTCTTTAATAGCCTTTGCCTGTCTAGAACCTCTTCTCACAACTACCTCAACCTTTTTCACTCTCTTCTTAGATTGTATTTGTTTTTCTATGGTCTCAGCACTACCAAATACTTCTTCCTTTGGTTTTTTTGGAGCTTCCAGAAGTGCTTTAGCATAAGTCTCAATTATATGATCATCTGTCTCATAGCCCATCTCTGTTACCCAGATTGTTCTTGGGATGACTGCTTCCATCTTGATCTCATCCTTTTTTATTACAAAACATATATCATCCTTGTATTTGTCAACAATCTTTTGTGATAATCTGATTCTCTTCTTCATTTTGGCCTTAAGTGCTTGAAAGTAATCATGGATATTGTTTTCCTTATCTTCTCCCATATTGTTGAATAGTTCTGTCAATTGTTTTCCTACTAGTATATCAAATCCAAGTACTTTATAGCCTATACTGAGAACCTGTTTGGTTATGTGTAGCATCAAACATACTAGCAGATTTCCAAACCTAAAAGTTCCTTTCTTATCCTTCTTAATCTTGCCTAAGTTGTCAATTAACTCATCCTTCAACCACTCACATATCAAGTATGGAAAAACAAATGCAGCTAAGAGATCGAGGGAATGGAGAATATTGGAGAATATTCAATATCACAATTACCACTTTCTCCTAAATCTTTGGGAAAACCATCAATCTCTAAACAACAACCAATTGTGAAGCATCTTCCAATATTTGATGGAGCATTTAGTAGTGCTAGAACCTTATTAGAGGAAATAGAAGACAAAGATGTCCTACAATGGCTATACAAAGATGAATAAGTTCAACAAAAGGTCAATAATGTCAGAATACCTACAGAAAAATATGGAAAAGGATTCAACATTCTTCGAAGGATGGGATACAATGGGACAAGCCCTATAGGAAAAACAAAAGAAGGTATCTCAAAACCTATTCAACCTCATACTCAGCAGACTACAGACAAAACAAGCTTAGGGTATGGACAAGTCACTCTACCAGAAGACACATATTTTAATCAACAACAAGAGGAATATGAAAATAGACAAGAACAACTGGCAATTGAAAGGGAAGAAAAATCAGTTAAGCAACAAACACAAGCAAACACAAAATGGCAAAAGAAGCAAGCTTCAAATCAACAAGAGAAACAAACTAAAAACATCTCTCAAGCAACATTAAATCTCAATCAAAACAAGAAAGAAGCTAATATAAATCCAGGAGAACTCATAGAAAAGTTGACAAAACTCAATCTCAGTCCTGAAGAGGTTGAATATGAAAGAATAAAAAGTATAGCTAGAAAAGCAGAAGAAATGTTATATGACCAAATTTGTAGACTATAGGCTGCAAGTGATACATATTCTAATGAATGGGAATGGGATTCTTATCACTCTGAAGAATCAGCTAAAGAAAAATGCTTTGAAGGAGATATAGAAGTTGATATAGTTCACACGTATGCAAAACAAACATCAGGAACTAGGTCACTTAAATTAGAATCACATTTGGCTAACTTGGACTTAATCGAGGACGATCAGGAACTTCTTACACGAGGTTATTCTAATGAGAGTACCATTCTAGACATCGACACACATATTGAAAACTTTGATACATCCATCGTGACCCTTGAAACCTGAAGATCCCTTACCTCTAATCCACCCTGAGCTTATTGATTGGGCAAATGAAGGACATACTACCATTGATACCTTTCCAAATTACCATTCCATATCTGTATATCTTAACACAATCAAACCTATAACAACTCTCACCAGGAATGTCAGCAACACATCTTCCAGTCAAGTGGGTGCCAAATCTCCTAGTCGCAAAAGTGAAAATAAAGAAAACAATATCAGGTCTAATGTTGAAAACCATTTATTGGCAACGTTGGACCAGGAAAAAGTAAAAACAAAGGATGCATCTCATGGTGAAAACCTCCTTGAGGCGCCAAGGTGGGAGATTTGACACTTTACCTGAGCACTATCAAGAAAGATCATCCATTTTGATCAAACCAATAGAGGCAGTTAATATTGGCACAACAAAGCAACCAAAGATCCTTCATCCAACAACATCTTTATCAGAGGTAGAAATGCAACAATATGTGGAATTCTTCAAACGAAGGCAAATTGATTTTGCCTAGTCCTATGCAGACATGCCAAGGTTAGATCCAGAGCTTATTATGCATCACTTGAATGTTAGTCCAGTAGCCAAACCAATCAAACAAAAGTTAAGGAAAATGCATCCGCATATCGCTCTCCTAGTCAAAGCAGAACTAAAGAAATTACTGGATGTCGGATTCATCAGACCTGTAGCATATCCTCAATGGGTATCCAACATCATTCCTATTTCAAAACTAGATAAAAGCATCATAATATGCACACACTTCAGAGATCTTAATAACTCATGTCCAAAGGATGATTTTCCTTTGCCTAACATTGACATCATTGTAGATTTAATTGTTGGACACTCCATGTTTTCTCTAATGGATGGTTTCTCTGGATATAATCAAATCAAAATAGCACTTGAAGATCAAGAAAAGACAACTTTCACATGCCTATGGGGTACTTTCTGCTGGAACATCATACCTTTTGGATTAAAGAACGTAGGTGCTACATATCAAAGAGCTATGAAAACTATATTTCATGACATGATGCATACATTCATGGAAGACTATGTGGATGACATATTAGCTAAATCATACAACATAGAAGAAAATATAGAGATACTGGAAAAGATCTTTGATAGGTTAGAACAATACAAGCTAAGGCTAAACCCTAAGAAATGTGCCTTTGGTGTTACTTCAGGAAAGCTATTGGGATACATTGTTTTAGCAAGAGGTATTGAAGTAGATCCAGCTAAAGTAAAAGCAATCATGGAAATGGCATCTCCCAAGAATATCAGTCAACTAAGATCACTCCAAGGAAGACTCAATTCAATCAAAAGATTTGTGGCTCAATTAGCAGATAAATGTCAACCATTTATTCACCTATTGCACAAATGTGTTAATTTCAAATGGGACCATCAATGTGAAGAAGCATTCAACAAGATCAAGGCATATCTCATGCAACCACCTGTTCTAATCTCACCAATTTCTAGGAAATCCATTATTACTCTATGTATCAACTACCCAAACATCATTGGGAGTTTTCCTTGCACAACAAGACAAGGAAGGAAAAGAGCGAGCCATCTACTACATCAACAGAACACTAGTGGGATATGAGATCAACTATTCATCAATAGAAAAAGCATGCTTGGTAGTAGTTTTTGCTTCTCAAAAACTACTACACTATCTACTATCTCACTCCATTAAGTTGATAACTAAAATCGATCGTCTAAAATATTTGCTCAACAAAGCCATATTGACAGGACGACTAGCAAAATGGATCATGATTCTAAGCAAGTTTGATATCGAATATGTTGACAAAAAAACTATCAAGGGACAAGTCATCACAGACCAACTAGCAGAGACACCACTTCAAGATGACCACCCTCTATAGATTGAGTTTCCTAATGCTAATATCCTAAAAGTTACAACAAAAACATGGCAACTACACTTTGATGGTTCATATACACAACACGGATCAGGGGCAGGAATTCTATTTATCACACCACAAGAGCATACAATCTTGAAAGCATACAAATTAAGCTTTCAGTGCACAAACAATATAGCAGAGTATGAAGCATTAGTAACAAGTATCAAAATGGCCGTAGAATGGAATATTAAACAACTTCATGTCTTTGGAGACTCTCAGCTTGTCATTAATCAAATCAATGATGACTATCAAAAAAAGGATGAAAAGCTAATGCCTTACAAAAAGATAGTGGATGATTTCAAGTACTTTGTAGAAATAAATTTTGAACAGATCCCAAGAAATGATAATAAAGTAGCAAACACCATGGCTACACTTGCTTCTCTATTGTAGACACAGGAAAATCAACAGCGTTATGAATTCCTGGTAGAAGAGTTGTTTCATCCCACCTATAATTGTCTTGATTCTCAAACCATCTGTCAACTTATTGGACATGATTCCTCCCACTATGGCCAAAATTACACATTCCTGAAAGATAACACCCTACCTCCTGATTTATTGAAAAACCAAAAGAGAAACTTTATTCACCAGTCCTCTCATTTTACTCTTGTCGCGGATACCCTGTTTAAATGAGGTCTAGACGGTACTCTCTTACGGTGTCTCAAACAAGAAGAATATGAGAAGGCCTTACATGAAGTCCATAATGACATTTGTGGTACTCATTCAAGTGGTCTTACCCTTTCGAAGAAACTCATACGCTTGGGCTATTATTGGCCGACTATGGAATGAGATTCTTTCAAGATAGCTCGAACATGCAAACAATGTCAAATCTATGGCAATCTAATTCATGCACTAGCACAAGAACTTCATGCTTTAACAACATCTTGGCCTTTTTGTCAATGGGGTCTTGATCTGGTAGGAAAGATAAATCCTTTTTCATCTAATGGTCACAAATTCATCCTGGTTGCTATAGAATATTTTACAAAATGGATTGAGGCGGTACCTCTCATCAATATCACAAGAAAACAAATTGTTGCATTTATCTTGAACTATATCATCTGTCTCTATGGAATACCAATGACCATTATCACTAATAATGGGCGACCATTCAAGAATCAAGATGTACAAGAGCTATGTGAGAAGTTCAAAATCTAGCATAGATTCTCCACACCATATTATCCACAGTGGAATGGGAAGGCAAAAGCATCTAACGAAACTATTCTGAAAATTCTCAAAAAGACAGTGAATGATGCTGGAAAAGATTGGCATATTCAACTAAACCCTGCTCTATGGGCCTACCGCACCAGTATCCACACACTGATAGGTGCCACACCTTTCTCTCTTGTATATGGATCAGAAGACATATTGCTAATCGAAATAGAGATACCCTCTCTACGTGTATCACTAAAAGGACTCATCCCAGATGAAGAACAATGAGTATCTAGACTACAAGAGTCAGAACTGATCCATGAATGCAGACAAAATGCCTTTGATCATCTTAAGGTATATCAGAAAAGAATGTGCCAAAGATATAATCACAAGGTCAAACCATGAATCTTTCAAGTTGGAGAACTAGTGCTAAAGGAAAATGCACGCAACCAGGCAGATCGAGAGAAGAAAGGAAAATTTGAACCAAACTGGTTAGGTCCATTTATGGTCACACCAGTATTTGGGTCAGGAGCATATCAGCTATCAACACAGGATGAAGATCAACTTGAAGAACACATCAATAGCATGCACCTAAAGAAATTCTATGTTTAAAAAATAAAAAAAAATTAAAAAAAATGAAAAATAAAAAAAAATAAAAAACAGTGAAAAATAAAAAAAATTCAAAAACAATGAAAAATCAGAAAAATCAAAAACAGTGAAAAAGCAGAAAAATTCTAAAAAGTAAAAAAGAAAGAAAAAGAAAGAAAAAAATCAAATATGAGAAAAATTTCAATAAAAACAGATGGTGAAAACCTGGCAAACAGGCGCTATCTGTTAGCTAGCACTTCCATCTATTAGTTCATGCTTATTCCTACTTGCATTCATGCATTTTCTGTCAATGCTGACCATCATAAGCATTTGTACATACATAGCCATCGCAATTACTTTATCACCATGGTTTGGATTATTGGATATATCATAACGACTTTGTTTCTAGGCTTGGGGCAAAATCCTACCCTTAGCTGGGGGCAAATTCTTGATCATTTTGAGCTTAATCAAATAGGTAGAACAACAGTTAGACAACTCTTATCAAGTGAAAATTGAGACACATCTAACATTGAACACAAGATCAAAATATCAACTATCAAGCTATCTATGAGGCCCTACCCCGACTCATCCTAGCATTTTAGTGATTTTCATGTTGAGACTATTATGGATGCTTTATTTTTATGCATTATGGATTTAGAACTTATATGATTTCATGATTTGGATAACATTGATATATATGGATGCTTCATTTCTATGCATTATAGATATAGAACTCTATATGATTCTAGAATAGGATAACTTTGTGATGATGGATGTCATTATTGGATATGTAGGACTTTACTATGATGATAGCAATAGGATGCATGTCTTATGTATGGATCAAAATTATGAGGATTATGATAATTACTTATGTGGATTTATTTTGATACAAGATATATTGATTTTTTTTAATGTCAATTGTATGCAGAGTGTTTAACGTGTATTCTTATTCATGTGTTTAATATTTTATGAGGTTATTTGGAAGTACTAATGTGTAATTGAGATGCGCAGGAAAATTATCCATGTGACCATGGAAATATATGGAGAACCAAACCTAGACCTATGAACGTTTGTAAAACCAGTGGTTGTCTATTTGGAGAGACAACACCCTGTATGTATCATATTTTATTTGTGAAAGTAAATGATGCATGTGTGTTAAATTGAAATTTATTAATTTATGTAAATCCAACAAGAGACAAATTTCATGTGTAATTTTGTAATGTATTTTATTGTATCACTTGACACATGTGTTGATTTATGTCTTGATTTTTGACTTGTCTCTTGGAGGGAGTTGTTTCAACCATAGCTTTTTCAAACATTTGAATGTGGTTCTAAATTTTTCTTGGGTAGAGAGTCTTTGGAGTGGTCAACACAAGTTTGACCCGAAATTTAACTTCAGATGGGTTTATAAGCGGTCAAATGGACTCCTAGGGGTAGTTTAAAGGTGTTTCCTAAAGTCCATAAGGTATACCTATGGGTTAGGAGTATTTTTAGACATGTGTCTACTCCCATGTGACTATTTAGTCACCTCAAAAAGTGGGTTTCCTATGGTGAGCGAAAATTGAAATTAGAAGGTGCCATCTAGGTTAGATAACCTTCTTTTTTGATGAGAGATCCTTTTCCACTTTTTCTTCATTTTTCCTTTTTCAGTTTTACATACCTGTGAGAACTCTCACTGAGGTCTTTTTAGGCAAGAATGAGAGATTTTATGGGTAATCACCCACTCTCCATTTTTGGAGATCATGCAATTTTGAAAAAAAAAAAAGTTTTGGGATAGAATTTTGGCAAAGTGTAGAGGGAAGATTTGTGGATTTGGGCTACTCAACCTCAAACTAGTTCTAGCAAACCTTTGGGCAAATTGAAGGTTGGTTCATTTTCTTCTATTGTTTCTTTTTAAGCTGCATGTTTATGTTGGAAAGATTGTTTGAATGAAAAAGTTGTTGTCTTGTATGTTCTTTTGTAAAAATTATTATGTGAACTTTCTTTTATTCTTTTATGCATTTCCTATGATTTGGGAGTAACCAAGGCCTTCTACTCTTGGGAGAGTAGGATGGTCTTTCAGGTGGTTGGAGTTTGACAGCCGTCGAGTGAGAGACTCTCATTATGAGAGCGAACTCAAGGGGTGTATATGTGACCCTTGCTACATGGCCTGGTTTATGCGTTTGGGGGTCATAAGGGGAGAAAGTATGGCATGAATGCCTTGGAGGGGCATAAGGATGTGGGGTTAATGAACTTATGAATATATCTTTATTTTCCATGAGGTGGATTTGTGATCTACCATTCTTACAGTCTCCTCAGGGTATTTGGTCCACTACCACTCGTGTGAAAACATCACATTTTGTGATGAAGTGTAGCCTTGGTTGGCAAAGTGTTTGCTGTATGTTTTTCCCTTTCTTGTTGTGTTTGCATGTCTGTAACCTATCGAGGGCTTGGTTCTCCAAGCTTGGGGGTGGCTTCTAGTAAGCCTAGGCTGGGAGGTGAGCACTCCATGGTCAAGCCTTATGATTTATTTGCAGGTTGATTGGAATGGAAGGAAAAAGTCAAGCTAGGAGTTGATGTTTTTACTTAGTTTGCAGAAAAAGATTAAGAAAAGGGATGCTATATTTTCAGTTGCAGGAATGTAAATAGAAAGTTGCATGTTGTATTTACCTTAAAAAGAAAATGTATCTATTTTATTTAAATTCCTCATTTAATAGAAATGAGAGACTAGTTGGGTATATCACCCATTTGTATTGTTGGTTATATTGTATTTTAAACACACTTTAAAGAAATGCATTATTTTTATTAAGTATTATTTTGTTGCAAAAATGAAATGTTTATCTTGGATTAAGTTCCCTATAGTTATTGAAATAATATTTGTAGTATGCATGTTAGTTTTGAAAATAAAGGTTTATTTTATCTCCTTATGCATATTGAAAAAAATGGGAAATGAGTAAAGTAGAAAGCTTGCATGTTAGTAAACGAAAATTTTGCATTTAGTTTTAATTATTTATTTCCAAATACATATCATGGTTTAATAAATTCAACATGCATATCTCTAAGATTTATTTCAATGATTTCTAGTCTAATATAGTTGCTGCTTAAATTTATTTAATTATGTCATTTTACTTAATTGCAAAAACTAAATCTAAGGTTGATTAGTCTCTCTCTAATTTTAGCTACATGGTATTAAAAAAAAAAAGAAAATACATTGTTTTAAATCTGAAAATTTTAAATAAATCTGTTCATAAGTTATCCAAGAAATGATCCTGATAAAACAAAAATAAACAAATAAACTTGCTGGTTTTTTTTACTGTCATTTTTGTTAATATCCTGCAAGTTGGTTTATATATATATATATATATATATATATAAAATCGTGCCCTAAAATATCAAATGTATATTTAAAAATATCAAATATATAAATATACTTTTGAAGGTAACTATATGTATATTATATAGATATATATACATATATATATATATGTATATATACATATATATATATATATGTATATATACATATATATAGATATGTATATATATATATACATATATATATAGATATGTATATATATATATATAGATATGTATATATATATACATATATATGTATCTATATATGTATATATCTATATATATATATGTATATATATATGTATATATATATATGTATATATATCTATATAATATACATATATAAATATATATATATGTATATAATATACATATATATATTTATATATATTATATACATAAATATATAAATAATATATATACAGTATATACATATATATACATTTATATATACATATATATACATTTATATATATATATATATACCTATATATATATATATATTTTTAAAAATAATATAAAATAAATTTAAAAAAAAATAAAATAAATAACAAAGAAAAAAAAAAGAGGGCTCGACCCTTGCATAACCCCCACAGGGCAGCGCTCCCCGCACAATGGGCGGCGACCGCAACCGCCACTGTGGGCCACAACCCACAATTGGGAGGCTTCGGCCCCCACTGTGGGTGACGCCCCACAACGACGGCGCAGCTGGGTTGCGGGCCGCGCCTTATAGCGGTGGCCAAGGCCACCTCTGTGGGACATGACCCGCAAACATGGTTGCGACCGTCCATGCGGGGAGCACCCACCCATGACCTTCCCTCCATGGCCACACGTCCATTAAAACTCTGCCATGCCTTCGGCCTCCTCCCTACAACAAAACAAGAATATGAAACCCTAACCCGGTTTGGGTTAGGGTATTTCGAAATTATAAAAGTAATAAGGAAAGAATGTAAAATGAAAGGGCATTTTTTATAATATTTTAAATTAGGTTTCATGGGTGTTTTTTTTATAATAACGCTTGTTTTAATTTTTAAATTATTTTGGGGTTTAATCTTTTAAGAAATTATAATGACTTTGTAAGTTAATTTGGCCATAGGGGATTATTGTAGCCCACCTAAATTTTGGCTATTCCAGACTAAATTTTATAGAGCAATTTACATTATGGAATTTAATTGACCCTTTAGTCGAATTAGTTAACTACATTTTAATTCTTGTTAAAATAAAATAAATGCACTAATAATCTAAGTGCTAGAACTAATTCATTTAGTTCCTAAAGACAATTAATGGATATTGGAGATTAATACTACCTTTGTCAATTAATTTAGAGATTTTTGGTTAAATTAATTTATTGATTAAAATTGATGAGATAATAAATAGCTCGTTTAGTATTCCGCATTTAATTTAAATTATTTTTGCTTACTTGAGTTAGGGGTTAGAGTTAACTCAAAACATAGTTAAGACAAAACTTGTTAGTGCATTTCGTATTAGCAAATTTAATGTTATTAGGTTGTTATTTAAAAAATAAATTAAAAATTAAAAAAAAATTTAAAAAAAATTATCCCGTTCATGCCCAAGAGTTTGGGCATGACATTTTGGTATCAGAGCAAGGTTTCCAACACTAGAAACCTTTCTCCATTACGTTTCGCTTTAATTAGTTAATTAATTAATTTTATTCCATTATATTTCTTTTTGAATAATTAAAGATTTCTCCGAAAAATTATTTTTTATTTTATTTTATTTTTATTTTCTCATAAGGATGCCTCCGACTACGCGACAAGCTCGCAAATGTGGTAGAGGTCCTAGGTGTGAAAGCATGGCATGCGAAGAGGTCGATAGGGAGGAATCAGTTCCATAAAGGAACCCAGAGGCTCCTCCCAAACGACCGGTTGACCCAAACCGCGACACCTTAGAAGCACTCCAGAACTTGATAGGGATAGTCCAGGAAAGGCTTCCAGTAGAGGATAATCATGTTGAAAACCAAAACTCAGGGAGCCATAGATCGGTAGATAGGGAATGGAGTAGGATTCCACCTGATCCCATAAAGAGTCAGGCTGGGCATGAGCCCAACTCCGTTCACCTACCAGGACCACCTCCAGTAGCAGAGCTAGTGTATTATGAGAGATCACGTCGGGATCCAAGGGATCTAATCAGAGAGGTTATGCACCTCCAACCACCATCTTTTGGAGGATCTATCGACGAGGTAGAAGCGGACGCTTGGCTTTTGAGGCTAGATAGGTGCTTTGCATTGCGCTCCTACGAGAGCAATCTAAAGGCACATGTAGCAGTCCACCTATTGAGAGGAACGACCTCCACAAGGTGGAGACAGGAGGACTACAAGTGTGGTCTAGTTGCTGATACTCTCACATGGGAGATTTTTACACAGAGGTTCAGGGAGAGGTACTTGTCAGAGAATTACATATAGCATAGGATAGATGAGTTCCATGACCTCCAGTAGAAGGGTCTCTCAGTGACCCAGTACGAGAGCAAGTTCTTTGGGCTCTTACCCTACATGGACTACCTAAAAGACGAGAAGCTTCTCGTAAACCATTTCATCAGAGGGCTGAATGTTGGCATAACAGGACCAATGAGGATGTTGGCTCCAAGGAGCCTTCGGGTTGCCATGGAGAAGGCTTTGATAGTAGAGGAGATTCAGGTCAGGCCACAGGATACCAGGGATCGGTTCCAGAACTGAAACCCTATACACCAGACATACAGGTTTCATGAACCCCCATTGGAAAGGTAATAACAGACATACACTAGGGTTCTCCCAAACCCCCTCCTCTGCAACAGTCACAGTAGAAGTAGAGGTAGAGGCCTCCATAGAGTCAGTAGGGCACAAAGTCCAAGCAGTGGTAGTCTCAGGGTTAAAGGTGAGATCAGCGATCTCAGGTTCCTTACACACCTCCAACGAGGACTCAACAGTCCTCCAGGGGTGGGTACAATGGTTCTAGCAGGACAAGGGGACAGTCTTTTTTCTAGGCCTCAGGGCATCTAGTTTCAGGCATGCGGTGCTTGCTTCACATGTGGAGCCATGGAACACATGGTGAGAGAGTGTCCTCAGGGTCAGTTGGCAGTTAATCAGAGGATGGAAACATTAGAGCCAACATTTGGAGATATGGGCAGGTCCCATAGAGTCTTCGCAATAGTTGACAACCGCCGGGCAGAGCACCAGGCCATAGTCATTGAGGCTACAGGTATGATCAAAGGTAGCAGTGTATCTATATTTTATTCAGGAGCTACAGACTCCTTTATATCTCCATTGGTTGTGGAGCATTGCGGGCTAGTGGCAACTAGACAAGGTGTCAGTTGGGAAGTGGAGTTAGCTTCAGAGGCTAGAGTATCAGTGGAATCAAAGGTTAGGGCATGTCAGCTTCTGATTGGCAATACCACCACCTTAGTAGAACTTAGAGTTACACCACTTGGATCTTATGGTATCATACTTGGCATGGATTGGCTTTATGCCCACAAAGCCAAGATGGATTACCACCGAAAGGAGAGCGAGTGTGAGGATGATTAGGGTTCACCCATAGTAATCATCGAGATTTAGAGACCCGTGTCTCTTCGTATGATTTCCGCAATGCAGCTTAAGCGGAGCATGCAAAAGGGATGTCAGTTATTTGCCATCACCATCAGTGATAGAGAGGAAGGGGATGAAAAGGAAACATCGATAGATGACCATCCTATCCTTAAGGGATATTCAGATGTGTTTTCTTCAGAGCTACCTGGAATGCCGCCCTGTAGAGAGATTGACTTTCATATAGACCTTGTACCAAGAGCTGAGCCAATTTCAAGAGCTCCTTATAGGATGACCACAAATGAGCTTAATGAGCTCAAGATGCAGCTTGAGGAACTCCTAGACAAGGGTCACATTCATCCTAGTGTATCCCCTTGGGGTGCACCAGTCATCTTCGTGAAGAAGAAGGATGGATCTCTTCAGTTATGCATGGATTATTGTCAGTTGAACAAAGTAACCATCAAGAACTGATATCCCTTGCCCAGGGTCGATGATTTATTCGACCAACTTCAGGGTGCCAAAGTATTTTCCAAAATTGATCTGAAGTTAGGATACCATCAGTTGAGAATAGTGGAAAGTGATATCCACAAGACCACATTTTGCACTAGATAGGGCCACTATGAGTTCACCATGGTTCCCTTTGGTCTTACGAATGCTCTAGCTATTTTCATGAGCCTGATGAATGGGGTATTCTGCACATTTCTTGACCATTTTGTGATTGTGTTCCTTGATGACATATTGATATATTATCGGAATGAGAAGGAGCATGAGGAGCACCTGAGACAGGTTTTGCAGTATTTGAGGGACAATCAGTTGTATGGCAGTTTGTCTAAGTGTGCCTTCTTTCATTTTGAGGTCAAGTACCTTGGGCATGTTATTTTTGGTGATGGGATCTTAGTAGACCCATCCAGAATCAGAGCTATTATGGATTGGCCAGTGCCAACCAGTGTGACAGAGGTCAGGAGCTTCATGGGCTTAGCAGGTTATTACCGATGCTTTGTTGAGGGATTCTCTAGAGTCGCACATCCTATTACTTCTCTTCAGCATAAAGGAAAGAAATTTGAGTGGATAGAGAAGTGCGAGAGGACCTTTCAGGAACTCAAAAAGGCACTTACTAGCACACCTATCCTTGTAGTGCTAGATCCCTCAGCTAACTTCATGGTTTGCACAAATGCTTCCCTAGAGGGTTTAGGAGCAGTCCTTATGTAGGATGGTAGGGCTATAGCCTTTGAGTCTAGGAAACTTAAGACTCATGAGCTTAACTACCCTACTCATGACCTTGAGCTTGTAGCAATAGTGCATGCACTTGTGAGGTGGAGACACTTCCTTTTGGGTCATCATTTTGAGCTTCATTCAAACCATCAGAGCCTTTAGTACATATTCACTCAGCCGAACCTTAATGCACGTCAAAGGAGATGGATGGAGTTCTTGTGCAAGTATGATTTTGATGTTCACTACATCAAAGGGAAAGAAAATGTAGTTGCAGATGCTTTGAGTAAGAGACGTCACGAGGTATACACCATATCTATGGGCACGGATCTGAGAGATTGTATATTGGAGCAGTTTCCAGAGGATGGATGGTAATTAGAGGTTTGTCAGATGATACGATCTCAGGAAACTCTAGAAGGGAAATACATGGATTATTCCTTAGAGTCTGATGGGCTATTATGCCATAGAGGGTGCATCTATGTACCTTCTTCCAGGGGATTGCGAGAGTTCATTGTCATGGAGGCTCATAGAGCTCCTTATGCAGCACATCCCAGAGTTAAGAAGATGCATGCTGACTTGAGACAGTTATATCATTGACCAGGAATGCGGCAGCTCATTGCTGAGTTAGCAGCCCGATGCCTCGAGTGTCAGAGAGTCAAGGCGGAGCACCGCCATCCAAGTGGGTTGCTCGAATCTCATGCTATACCAAAGTGGAAGTGGGATACTATATCCATGGATTTCATTATTAGTCTCCCTATGTCATCTCGTCGCCATGATGCCATCTTGGTGACGGTTGACAAGTTGACCAAAGTGGCCCACTTTTCACTAGTTCAGACTACCTTCATAGCACCAGTAGTAGCATAGGTGTTCTTGTGAGACATTGTCAGACTTCATGGCATTCCATGCAAGATTATTTCTTACAGGGATTCCCTCTTCACTTCTTCCTTTTGGAAGGCATTACAGGAAGCTATGGGCACCAAGATCAATTTCAGTACAACCTATCATCCGAAAATGGATGGTCAGACAAAGAGGGTTAACCAGGTGTTAGAGGATATGCTTCGCATGTATGTCATGGATCATTAGACCAGATGGGAAGAGTACCTTCCCTTAGTGGAGTTTGCCTATAACAATGGGCATCACACTTCATTGGGAATGCCACCCTTTCAGGCATTATACGATAGGCCTTGTAGGACACCATTGAGTTGGGACCACATAGAGGACAGAGTTGCTATTGGCCCTAAGATAGTTCGAGATATGGAGTAGTAGGTGGATTTTATTAGGCATCATCTTAGAGAGGCACAGGATAGACATAAGAAGTATGCAGATGCGAAGAGGATAGATCGTAGCTACATGGTTGGAGATAGAGTCTTCTTGAGAGTGCGGCCGCATAAGAGTCCAATCCATTAAGGAAAGGGTTCTAATCTTGCACCTCTTTTGTAAGACCATTTGAGATCCTTGAGAGGATAGGACCAGTTGCCTATCGTTTAGTATTGCCACCTAGCCTATCACACATCCACGATGTGTTTCATGTATCAATTTTGAGGAAGTATATCTATGATGAGTCTCATATTTTAGATTGGGATGCCTTGCAGGTGGAGTCGGACAGATAGCTAGCTTTGGAGCCCATTCGCATTTTGGCATGCCAGACACTGGCCCTTCGAGGTCGAGAGTTGGACCAGGTTAGGGTCCAATGGGATTTATTTGATGAGGTTATGGCTTTATGGGAGGATGCAACACGTATGAGATCACAGTACCCCCATCTCTTTGATGAAATCCAAGAGGAAGTTCATGCCTAGAGGGGGAGGGTGTGAGGCCCTATCCCGACTCATCCTAGCATTTCAGTGATTTTCATGTTGAGACTATTATGGATGCTTTATTTTATGCATTATGGATTTAGAACTTATATGGTATCATGATTTGGATAACATTGATATATATGGATGCTTCATTTCTATACATTATAGATATATAAATCTATATGATTCTAGAATAGGATAACTTTGTGATGATGGATGTCATTATTGGATTTGTAGGAATTTACTATGATGATAGAAATAGGATGCATGTCTTACGTATGGATCAAAATTATGAGGATTATGATAATTACTTATGTGGATTTATTTTGATACAAGATATATTGATTTTGTTTAATGTCAATTGTATGCAGAGTGTTTAATGTGTATTCTTATTCATGTGTTTAATATTTTATGAGGTTATATGGAAGTACTAATGTGTAATTGAGATGCGCAGGAAAATTATCCATGTGACCATGGAAATATATGGAGAACCAAACCTAGACCTATGTACGTTCGTAAAACTAGGGGTTGTCTATTTGGAGAGACAACACCCCATATGTATCATATTTTATTTGTGAAAGTAAATGATGCATGTGTGTTAAATTGAAATTTATTAATTTGTGTAAATCCAACAAGAGACAAATTTCATGTGTAGTTTTGTAATGTATTTTATTGTGTCACTTGACACATGTGTTGATTTATGTTTTGATTTTTGACTTGTCTCTTGGAGGGAGTTGTTTCAACCATAGCTTTTTCAAACATTTGAATGTGGTTCTAAATTTTCCTTGGGTAGAGAGTCTTTGGAGTGGTCAACACAGGTTTGACCCGAAATTTAACTTCAGATGGGTTTATAAGGGGTCAAATGGACTCCTAGGGGTAGTTTAAAGGTGTTTCCTAAAGTCCATAAGGTATACCTATGGGTTAGGAGTATTTTTAGGCATGTGTCTACTCCCATGTGACTGTTTAGTTACCTCAAAAAGTGGTTTCCTAAGGTGAGCGAAAATTGAAATTAGAAGGTGCCATCTAGGTTAGATAACCTTCCTTTTTGATGAGAGATCCTTTTCCACTTTTTCTTACTTTTTCCTTTTTCAATTTTACAAACCTGTGAGAACTCTCACTGAGGTCTTTTTAGGCAAGAATGAGAGATTTTATGGGTAATCACCCACTCTCCATTTTTGGAGATCATCCAATTTTGAAAAAAATATAGTTTTGGGATAGAATTTTGGCGAAGTGTAGAGGGAAGATTTGTGGATTTGGGCTGCTCAACCTCAAACTAGTTCTAGCAAACCTTTGGGCAGATTGAAGGTTGGTTCATTTTCTTCTTTTGTTTCTTTTTAAGTTGCATGTTTATGTTGGAAAGATTGTTTGAATGAAAAAGTTGTTGTCTTGTAAGTTCTTTTGTAAAAATTATTATGCAAACTTTATTTTATTCTTTTATGCATTTCCTATGATTTGGGAGTAACCAAGGCCTTCTACTCTTGGGAGGGTAGGATGGTCTTGCGAGTGGTTGGAGTTTGACAGCCCTCAAGTGAGAGAATCTCATTATGAGAGCAAACTCAAGGGGTTTATATGTGACCGTTACTGTATGGCTTGGTTTATGCATTTGGGGGTCACAAGGGGAGAAAGTATGGCATGAATGCCTTGGGGGGGCATAAGGATGTGGGGTTAATGAACTTATGAATATATCTTTGTTTTCCATGAGGTGGCTTTGTGATCTACCATTCTTTTAGTCTCCTCAGGGTATTTGGTCCACTACCACCCATGTAAAAACATCACATTTTGTGATGAAGTGTAGCCTTGGTTGGGAAAGTGTTTGTTGTATGTTTTTCCCTTGCTTGTTGTGTTTGCATGTCTGTAACTTGTCCAGGGCTTGGTTCTCCAAGCTCGGGGGTGGCTTCTAGTAAGCTAGGCTGGGAGGTGAGCACTCCATGGGCAAGCCTTATGATTTATTTGCAGGTTGCTTGAAATGGAAGGAAAATGTCAAGCTAGGAGTTGTTGTTTTTACTTGGTTTGCAGAAAAATATTAAGAAAAGGGATGCTATATTTTCAGTTGCAGGAATGTAAATAGAAAGTTGCATGTTGTATTTACCTTAAAAAGAAAATGTATCTATTTTATTTAAAGTCCTCATTTAATAGAAATGAGAGACTAGATGGGTATATCACCCATTTATATTGTTGGGTATATTGTATTTTAAACACACTTTAAAGAAATGCATTATTTTTATGAAGTATTATTTTGTTGCAAAAATGAAATGTTTATCTTGGATTAAGTTCCCTATAGTTATTGAAATAATATTTGTAGTATGCATGTTAGTTTTGAAAATAAAGGTTTATTTTATCTCCTTATGCATATTGAAAAAAATGGGAAATGAGTAAAGTAGAAAGCTTGCATGTTAGTAAAAGAAAATTTTGGATTTTGTTCTAATTATTTATTTCCAAATACATATCATGGTTTAATAAATTTAACATGCATATCTCTAAGATTTATTTCAATGATTTCTAGTCTAATATAGTTGCTGCTTAAATTTATTTAATCCTGTCATTTTACTTAATTGCAGAAACTAAATCTAAGGTTAATTAGTCTATCTTTAATTTTAGCTACATGGTATTTTAAAAAAAAAGAAAATACATTTTTTTAAATCTAAAAATTTTAAATAAATCTGATCATAAGTTATCCAAGAAATGATCCTGATAAAGAAAAAATAAACAAATAAACTTGATTTTTTTACTATCATTTTGTGTTAATATCCTGCAAGTTGGTTTAAAATATATATATATATATATATATATATATATATATATATATATATATATATATATATTTACATATTAAATCGTGCCTTAAAATATCAAAAGTATATTTAAAAATATCAAATATATAAATATACTTTTGAAGGTATATATATATATATATATATATATGTATATGTATATATACATATATATATATATGTATATATACATATATATATATGTAGATATACATATATATATATACATATATGTAGATATATCTACATGTAGATATATATATCTACATATATGTATATATACATATATATATATCTACATATAGATATATGTAGATATATATATCTACATATATGTATATATATATACATATATGTATATATACATATATGTAGATATATATATCTACATATATATATACATATATGTAGATATATATATCTACATATATCTACATATATATATATATATATATGTAGATATATATATCTACATATATGTATATATTTACATATATATGTATATATATTATATACATAAATATATAAATAATATATATATTATATACATAAATATATAAATAATATATATATATATATACATATTTATATATATATATATTTAAAAATAATATAATATATATATATTTTTTAAATAAATAAATAACAAAGAAAAAAAAAAGGGCTTGGCCCCTGCGGAACCCCCGCAGGGCGGCCCTCCCCGCACAGTGGGTAGCGACCTCTAGTGGTGGCCGCAACCCATAGTTGGGAGGCTTCAGCTCCCATGGTGGGCGGCGCCCCACAACAACGGCATAGTCGGGCTACGGGCCGTGCCTCACAGTGGTGGCCAAGGCCGCCTCTGTGGGACACGACCTGCAGGCATGGCTGCGGCCGTCCCTGCGGGGAGTGCCCCCCCCCCCCTATGACCTTCCCTCCATGGCCGCACCTTCATTAAAACTCCACCATGCCTTCGGCCTCCTCTCTGCAACAAAACAAGAATATGAAACCCTAACCCAGTTTGGGTTAGGATATTTTGAAATTATAAAAGTAATAAGGAAAGAATGTAAAATGAAAGGGCATTTTTATAATATTAGGTTTCATGGGTGTTTTTTTAATACTAATGTTTGTTTTAGAATAAATATCCTCATAAATAAATATATAGGAGTTATATATATATATATAGTTAAGAATATGAATGTATACATCTAACTTAGTTTTAATTGATTTTAGTTAATTTGGCCACAGGGGATTATTGTAGCCCACCTAAATTTTGGCTATTCCAGACTAAATTTTATAGAGCAATTTACATTATGGAATTTAATTGACCCTTTAGTCAAATTAGTTAACTACATTTTAATTCTTGTTAAAATAAAATAAAGGCACTAATAATCTAAGTGCTAGGACTAATTCATTTAGTTCCTAAAGGCAATTAATGGATATTGGAGATTAATACTATCTTTGTTAATTAATTTAGATATTTTTGGTTAAATTAATTTATTGATTAAAATTGATGAGATAATAAATAGCTCGTTTAGTATTCCACATTTAATTTAAATTATTTTGGCTTACTTGAGTTAGTGGTTAGAGTTAACTCAAAACATAGTTAAGACAAAACTTGTTAGTGCATTTCGTATTAGCAAATTTAATGTTATTAGGTTGTTATTTAAAAAAAAAAAAAAAGTATCCCGTTCGTGCCCAAGAGTTTGGGCATGACACTATCATGAAGTCAATCTAAGCACATCACACACTTTTCAATAGATAATATCTTTTTGAATAATGATTTTAACATGATTGTTCAACTTTTCTATAATTTTTTTTCGCTATCATGATTTCTGAGTGACTCCGGGATGTAATTGACTAGAGGAACAAGGAAGAAACATGATATTTTTCTTGTCTGTTGTCTGAAAATTAATCATTAATATGTGCAAATTTGTCTCGAGACATGATCATCAGAATATCATAATATCATTGAAGACATTTATGATTTGCATATCGAAATAATTAATACTACTTGTTTTAAGCAAGCAACACTCAGGTCATCTCAGTTCAATTATACCTCGATGCTTGTGCTAACTTGCTATATCAAAATCCAGGAAAGAAGTGCTTAGGTCATCATGGTTTAATTATACCATCAATGTTTGCACTCACTTCCCACATTTCAAAATCTCAATGATGACAAAAATGCAAAATAATCCAGTGACTGATTAGGTCATAGTTTGCATTCCATTGCATTTTTCATTTGCATTTTAGCTTGCATTTCATTCTTGCATGAGATCCCGCATGCTCCTTTTATCCAAGGTTAAATCTATCACAAGAATCATCAAAGCATCATCACAAGTGTATACACAATCAAAATTATGACTCATATCTCTCTCGATATTGTCGACCAAGCCCAAATCTTATGCTATCTCTCTCAACAGAATTAACATCAGCATATCCACATATTTCTGCAACATGATATCAACAAACTGTTAGCTTTTTATCTATCAACCTTATCAAATCAAATCAATCAATCAAACCTAATCTGTTCTATCATGTCTTATACAGGATGTATCCTTCCTGAAACCAGACGCTCTGATCATGTCTTATACAAGATGAATCCTTCCTGAAACCAGACTCTTTGATCATCATTGTCTTATACAAGATCAATCATTCCTGAAACCAGACTAAATCTCGATCTTATCAATCTAATCAATCAAGATTTTTCAATCTTATCAATCTAAGCAATCAAGCTAATCAAAGAACTCACATTTTCATCAAACCACAGTTGCAGAAATCAAATCAAATCTATCGGGATATCAATATCTCAAAAACTCCAAAGATCAATTATCTCAATTGATCTCCCGAGGGGGCATCATCATAACAAAATTTAGCAATCAAGAGCTAGGGCATCCTATCAAATTGATATCAGCATCAAAATGAGATTATTCTTTGAATCAACGCATCATCACACCTCGCTTCAAAGAGGGGTAAAATGTATAAACCTAAAAATGGTCTGAAGATAATTAATTAAATAAGCAATTATTTAATTAATCCTCCTTCCCAATTTAATTGAATTCACTAAGAAATTTGATTAAATTTCCCCTTTCATCTACTTATTAATAAATCTAAGGATTTATTTAATAGGTTCATAATCCCCTTTAATTAATTAATTCAAATTAATTAATTCCCTCCATCAAAATCATTTCTTCTAATCCCCTAATTAATTAAAACAAAACAAATTCATGAGTTGTGGAAATTAATTAACCTTTTCCCATTATTTGAATTTTTAAATTCAAATTCTCCTAACTTCTACCACTCCTAAACCTAACCATTCCTAAACCTAACCCATTCTACCTACCCACATGTCCCCTTTCATCCAACATCTTCTAGAACCTTTGTGACACTTGTCACTAAGTGTTCCCTTTCATCCAACTCCTTCTAGAAGCCTCTTGACACTTGTCACCATAGAGATGACATATGTTCCCTTTAATCCAACCCCCTTTGCCATCCTCCTCCAATTTAACCATTGATATCTTCAAATCAATCTGGACCGTTGAGTCTTGCCACCTCACCCATAGCCTTGGAAATCCTATAAATAGACCCCATTTTGGAGCACAAAGGGTCCCAATTTCATATCATTTTGCATATCATTTGATCCCATCTCATTCTCATCTTATGCATTGTTACTATAGGCATCTAGTTTATAGCTTATCATCTTAGCAATGTTATCATGCTCATTTTAGCTTAAATCTTAGCTTATTTCTTATCATAATCATAGAATCATGTAGCTTAATCATGCTATCATTGATAGTTCATGCATTTTTATCATTCAAATCCTCCATCTAAGTGTAGTCAAGTCAATAGAATTTTGCATACCAAGATCTGAGAGCAAAATTCATACTCACATTTACTAGGAGGTGATAGATCGTTTAGCTACGGTTCTGTCTTTCTTTGATTTAATTCACTAACTATTGCTTGTAATTATTTATTTAGTGCATTATGTTTGCAAGTATAGGTACACTTCACAGAGCATGACAACAAGAATTCATATTATTCATTTGCTTCCCATGACCTGGCAGATTCCAGGAAGGGTGGTGGTTAGTAAAGTGATATGACTAAGTTCTCAGAGGAAAAGGTCATCTGTAGGATCGCTTATTGTTCCAAGTAGATTCAAATCAACCTCAATCTGGGCACCTGATGGATTAGGTATGCGGAGAATCTATATTAACTAGTCTGTTCTAGTAGCATCGTAAATTGTACGCACTTGCTAGGGTGGTACAATTTCACACCTAGTTTAGCACCTGCCTTGGCGCATTTTGCATTTTGCATTGCATTTCCCCTTTAGCACTTAATTAATTAAAGTAATTAGGTCTAAGGTCCTATTTCATCATCTTCCATATCATAAAGTTGGGCCCTTTTCATTAAAGTGTGCCCCTTTCATTTTATTCCTCTAATACATCATTTAATCAAAAACCCTAATTAGGTCCTATTTTGAACTTGGGGGCTTGATTTCGAGGGTCAAAACATCTTGAAATCACCTGTAACTTTGGGATTCTCTCTAAAATCATCATATCCGACGGCCCTGAAAATTTGGTGAAAAGTTGTCGGGACCATGGCGCCCGGAGTGCACACGGTCCCAGACATTTTTCCCGAAATTTTAGGAGCGCGATCCAATCATAAAATAAAGCTTAACCCCAAGAAATTGGCGGGAGATTCAATCTCTAGGTCAGCCAAAAGTTGAAATTAAGACCTAGGGTTTCATATATAAGAGCTCTCTTTCTTCATTTGAAAGGATCCAAATTTTGGTTTCAGGGGGCCTTCTATGCAGCGAAAGAGCAGATCTTTGAAGACTTCAACAACATTCAACATCCATCCATCAAGCATTCATCAATTTTATTCATCCATTTAGGGCTTTGAAGACATTGAAGAGCAATAGGGGATCACCGACTAAAGATTGGCTTGTACCCCTCCCTTGGGGTTGGATATAAGTGCAGATTTCCGAATTCGAAGGACGTCGCAAGTTGCAGATCCGACGGGAGCAAACTAAGATGAGACAACACACCAAATTGCAGAGCAGAAACCTAGGACAGGGGCGTGGGGTGCCCTGGTCCTAACAGGACAGGGGCGCTAGGCGCCCTGGTCCCTGGGACAGGGGCGCTGGGTGCCCTGGTCCCTCAGACAACAACACTTTTCAGCACTTTTTGATAGCTTTCAGGTTGCCAAAAGGAGTAGTTTCAGGTGCAGAATCAGGTTAGTGGCGCATGCACCCCCATCCCAAACATTTCCACTCAGATTTTAACCCCAAGTACACATCTGCATTCTCCTTTTATCCTTGTGTTTACAGCTTTTCATCACTTAATCTCAATCTTGCAATCTTGTTACTAGTTCATACTTACACTTTAGGGTTAGGAATTGAACTTGCATCATTTTATCTTTCAATTACAACAAAGGAATAGAAACCCTAATAGGTAGCCTGTGGCTCTCTCTTCCACAAAAATAAGTAGCCAATTGTGTGATACCTCTAGGCTCTTTCGTATTCCACAATGTGTGTCGAAAGGTAGGATTAGGGCATGTTAGCCTAGTCTCGCTTTTTCCCCTACACATTTTGGTGAACCCGACGTGAATTCCAATCTTCTCTAATTCTGATTTATGTTTTCAAATTTGAGTGTTTATGCTATTTCAAATTCAAATTTGTATTTACAAGTTTCAATTTCTTGCAAGATTCAAAAATTTAGAGGAAATTTTTGCTAAAACCCTAATTTTTTTCAATTCAAAGTTGAACTTGTGGATAGCTTAATTGGGATCAATCTGATTTAGGAACTCATTTGAATCATAAATTTCATTTTCTAAATCTACATTCTAGGTGCTTGCATTGGTTAAAATTAAACATTTCCTTCTATTTTGCATGTGTTATCATTTGAAAGAGGAAAATTGTTGTCATGATGCATTCATTTCATAGATGTGATAATGGGTTAGCTTCCCTTGTTTCAATTTTTCCTTCTCCTAAAGAACCTCCCCCCATCTATAACAACATTTTAGTGCCTAAAAGAGTTGCTACCGATCCCTTTGAGACTCTCCCATGCTCTAAGGATGAAGACTTTAAGAGTGATCTTGACAATTCTCCTAAAATGTGCCCTTCCTATTTAGCTATCCTAAAGGAAGAGAATGATATCATAAACACCTTTCTTAATGTTACTTCACCCTCCCTACATGATGCCTCTCTAAGTGAAAAAGTATTGATGGACATTGACTTATTTTCTCCTAAAGTTGGTCCTTCCAATGGGGGCATGTTAGTGCAACAAGAGGTTATGAACACTTCTTTCAAAGATCTCCTTCCTAAGCATGAATCTTTGGAGAAATATGTTCATGTTCCTCCTAAAAAACACTCCCTTCATGAGGATCCTTTTGTGTAAGAAGATGACATTATCCCTACATTTCCTAGTGATGGCATTTCCTTTTCCAACAAAATTCCCACCAGAGATGATGAATTAATGATAAATGCTTACCCTTCTCCTAAAGTTTGTCTTACCCATAAGCATCCCTTAGAGAAAGAAGATGAAATAACAAGCAATTTCCTTAATTCTCTCTCCCCTAAAGATCATATTGAACATATTTTGATGAAAGAGGACGAGTTTAACACATCTATTGATGCTCTCCCTCCTAAGGGTGAGGAATTAATAAACAATGTTATCTCCTCTCCCGAAATTGACAATACTTCAAACATTCCTTTCAACAACCTCACTATTTGGGATGAACCATTAGAAGAAGGTGTAGATTATTCTCTACCCCATGAGAGAACCCTAGCCAAAGGGGATGAAATCAAGATTGAAAACTCCCTTGATAGTTTCTCACCTTCCTTGAATCTCAATCGTTCTCCCTCTAAAAATAAAGCATCTCCCTCTCCTCAACTTGGTTCTACTCATAAGGAAACCCTAGTTCAAAACAAGATGGTTAACATCTCTTTCAAAGATCTCCATCTCAAAAGTGAGACTTTAGAGAGTAATGTTGATCCTTCTCCTAGAGAGTTTATTCCCCATGTAGATCCTTTGATGATAGAGGATGATATGACCTTTCCTAGTATTACTCTTCCTACTGGAACATCAATGCCTACCCCTTGTCTCTCTCCTAAAATTGATTTAATCTATGATAAGATTTTAGTGCAAGAGAAGACTATCAATAATTCTTCCAACACTTTTGTTCATTCCTCTAAACCATCCTCAATCAATTTGATACATGTGAATGAAACATCTAACAAACCTCTCTTCACTATCCAAGGTGCTTGTCCTTCTCAAAATTCTCAACCTTTAAATAAGCCTATCTTAGTGGTTCAAGGTGGTTATGCTAATGATTCTTTTTGCACTCCTAACAAACCTATTATTACTGTGCAAGGAGGTTATTCTACTAAGAGCCCTTATGAGTATGCTAAGCAACTGACTAGAGAGAGTTATAATGCGGTTGCTCATACCTATAACACAAGAAACAATAGGCAACCTAATCCTCCTCCAGTTATCCCAACTTCACTTCCTCCTTCCCAACCTATTCTTCAGCAAGCTCCTCGTATTTCACAAGTTCTTGGTAAGGAATATGATCTCATAGAACAACTTAAAGCTACCCCTGCTAAGATATCCCTTTGGGATTTGATCCAAACTTCTTCCGCTCATCATGGAATGTTACAAGATGCCTTAAAAGATTTGAATGTTCCTCCACCTAATACATCTGGTAATATAGTGTCTTTGGTTAACTCTGTGATGAATCCTAAAGCTCAAATTGTGTTTACTCAAGATGAGTTGCCTACTAGTGAAATTCAACATCAATATGATCCCTTGATGATTGTGGTTATCATAAATGACACTGCTATAAGACGAACACTAGTAGATAATGGTTCTGGCCTTAATGTGTGTAGCATTAATCTATTGCATAAGATGAATGTGGATACATCCCTTATTGAGCTTGACTCTCATCCCATTTGAGGCTTTGATAATGTGGCTAAGTCTTCATTAGGTATTATCACCTTACCCATCATAGTGGGACCTATTACTTTGCCTACTCCTATCCATGTTATGTCGGGAAATCTAACATACAACTTGTTATTAGGGAGACCTTGGATTCACAGTATGCAAGCTGTCCCCTCTACATTGCATAGACAAGTTAAATTTATTTATAATAATAAGACATATACCTTGATAGGTGATACTAATTTTCAAGCTTGTTTGCAAACATCTACTTCCAAAGGGAGTTCTTCTAAGCCTTTCTCTTCTAGTGATGACTCATTAAACAAGATACCTATGGATGAATCATCACCCTCTGATAATCAAAATTCTTTGGATGAGTCCGAAGTTCCTGAAGAAGATTCTTCTCAACTTGAATCTACACATGAAAAGGCTTTTGATCCTGAGAAGGTTCTCACAAAAGACGATTGGGGATCTCTTGATTTCAATCCCACCTTTGTAGGTGATTATAGGGTTCCTCCTAGAGAGCTGAAAGTTAAAAAGAAGGAAGAGACTAGAGATCAATCAGTCTTACCTGAACCTATGAGCAATAATTTTGTGGCTGCTCATCAAACTTCTTCTCCTCACACCTCTAATTCTGAAGAATTTGATTCTTTGTCTTATGAAAAACCACCTTTTCTTTCTAAAATGGCTAATCGTTATGGTCGTGGTTTTCATATTTTGGCTAAGAGTGGCTATAGTGGGAATGGTTGTGGTGCAAATGAACAAGGAATTAAAGTTCCTTTAGAACATAACATGCATGAATATTCATTTGGACTTGGATATAATCTTTCTAAGCCCACCAAAGCATCTAAAAGACCATCTCTCAATGTGAATGCTATATTTAGTAGTGATGATGATCTCACTTCAACTAAATCATCTTCTACTTCTATCAAATCTCTTTATGACTACCCTCAAATTTCTAAATCCAATTATGAATCTTTATCTCCTATTCATCATAAAGTCCTTTCCTCCAGGGATAAGGCTCTAATAAATTACACTCATCCCTCTTCTAAGATTTCTTGTGACTTTTCTTCTTCAATTTTTATCACTTTATACATGTTTTTGATCTCACTTATAGTTGAGCATTTAGCATGTCATATTCAAATACCTCATCTAATCTATCATGTCTTTAAATAACATTAATGGCTATTATGTTACTCATCATTATGTGACATTGGTAGCTCATTTACTGGGGGCTCATTGTCATTCATGATGGTACAATTTCAAGTGCAATCATATTTTTGAAGCAACATAATAGCCTAATTTTTCTATGTTATCTCTTGTTCCTATAGTGTGGAAATATTGATCATCTTTTCTTTAGAATCCTCTTTTCCTAGATATGGGAGAAGATGTGTATTCTCTTTCTTATCCTACCCACTTCTTGTAAGGAGAATTTTACATACACTAATGTCTTGCTTGCATGAAATCATGTGAGTATGTAGTACATTTTGCTTATGTCTAAATCTCTCCCTAGAAGATTGTGTAAGTCCTTCTCATTGTCCTTATCCTTGGGAGGCAATGATCTTTCCTTATTTTTATCTAAGGATCCACTTTTTCCTATTTCGTGGATGGTGTGAACTTTATTACTTGATGTTATTCCTTGTATGCATTTTTTGTTGTTTGTTCAAGGATTCTCTCTTACAAGAGGTGTAAGTCCTTGACTACAACCTCTTTTGCACTTGGTAAAATACATCCATAATGAATTCGCTCTCCCAATTGGGTTAAAGAGAGCGTCATCCTTCATTAAGAATCACTTTCACCTAGCAAAAGAAGGAAGTATTGCATTCTTATTCTCTTCTTTGTCTTATTCTAGAAGATGTTATATTTGTCTAAGACAATTCCTCTCGGGGATAGGTGTCTTTTGTACAAAGATCTCTTCTCCCCTAAGGATTTCCTTTACACATACTACAAGATATCCCTTTTCAACTATCTTATCCTTGTTTAAAGAGTGCAAAACTCTCTTGCTTGGATCAATGACATTGTTGCATTGTTGGGGTATCTTCTTTTGTGATGAAGGTAGGTATCCTTGTTCTACTTTGCTTATGACATAAACATTACACTTTTTGAGCAATGGGTCATTCTCGGAACTAGAGCACAGACTCTTAGAGTGAGATGTCACACTTTTGTACTATACATATACAGGTTGTAGCATACTCGGGCATAGACTCCTATGAGGTGCTTCTAAACTCCCTTACACACACATACACAAGGTTGAGTGGAACTAGCGGCATAAGGCTAGACTTTCTCACTCTCCTCCCTTACATGGATCACCTAGACAGACTCTAGGGGCTAGTTTTCCATGTCCTTTTCCCATGGATCACCTAGACAAGATCTAGGGGCGAGAAGTCCATGTTTTCTCTCTCACTATTCTTCTCATGGATCACCAATGTGTGTATTCATGCTTTGTTCCTTTCTTTTCTTCTCTTTGCATTTTGTTTCCATTTACATCCTTCATCTTGTGTTAGAGAACTCTCAAATCTTCACACTCTTTGTTGTGTTGGAATTGAGATTTAGTCCTCTTTCTTACCAAATGATTCTCCATTAGTTTCTGATCTCATATCAAATCTTCTTGTGAGCATTTGTCATCAATATTCTTTAACAATTCGAAGTGGTAAACATGATACCCTATTTCAACTCACTAAAATTAGCAAGCTGAAACAGGGGGGGGCATATAGCTACCCTCGAATTTTCATCACCTTCCTTAGTAAGCATTAGGTGATTTTGTGATCTAACATGTGGTTTTGTAGGTTGTGGTTCTTAACTAAGTACTGCAGATGCCGCTGGGGGCTTCATCCGACAACTTATGGATATATCCTTTTTCAAATAATGTTTACCTTTCTGTACTTTAGCTTGCATATGCACATAGTGTTCATATGACCGCTAAAGTGGGGGCTAAATGTAGCATCGTAAATTGTACACACTTGCTAGGGTGGTACAATTTCACACCTAGTTTAGCACCTGCCTTGGCACATTTTACATTTTGCATTGCATTTCCCCTTTAGAACTTAATTAATTAAAGTAATTAGGTCTAAGGTCCTATTTCATCAGCTTCCATATCATAAAGTTGGGCCCTTTTCATTAAAGTGTGCCCCTTTCATTTTAGTCCTCTAATACATCATTTAATCAAAAACCCTAATTAGGTCCTATTTTGAACTTGGGGGCTTGATTTCGAGGGTCAAAACATCTTGAAATCACCTGTAACTTCAGGATTCTCTCTAAAATCATCATATCCGACGGCCCTGAAAATTTGGTGAAAAGTTGTCGGGACCATGGCACCCGGAGTGCACACGGTCCCGGACATTTTTCCCGAAATTTTAGGAGCGCAATCCAATCATAAAATAAAGCTTAACCCCAAGAAATTGGTGGGAGATTCAATCTCTAGGTTGGCCAAAAGTTTAAATTAAGACCTAGGGTTTCATATATAAGAGCTCTCTTTCTTCATTTGAAAGGATCCAAATTTTGGTTTCAGGGGGCCTTCTATGCAACGAAAGAGCAGATCTTTGAAGACTTCAACAACATTCAACATCCATCCATCAAGCATTCATCAATTTTATTCATCCATTTAGGGTTTTGAAGACATTGAAGAGCAATAGGGGATCACCGACTGAAGATTGGCTTGTACCCCTCCCTTGGGGTTGGATATAAGTGCAGATTTCCGAATTCGAAGGACGCCGCAAGTTGCAGATCCGACGGGAGCAGACTAAGATGAGACAACACACCAAATTGCAGAGCAGAAACCTAGGACAGGGGCGTGGGGTGCCCTGGTCCTAACAGGACAGGGGCGCTAGGCGCCCTGGTCCCTGGGACAAGGGCGCTGGGTGCCCTGGTCCCTCAGACAACAGCACTTTTCAGCACTTTTTGATAGCTTTCAGGTTGCCAAAAGGAGCAGTTTCAGGTGCAGAATCAGGTCAGTGGCGCATGCACCCCCATCCCAAACATTTCCACTCAGATTTTAACCCCAAGTACACATCTGCATTCTCCTTTTATCCTTGTGTTTATAGCTTTTCATCACTTAATCTCAATCTTGCAATCTTGTTACTAGTTCATACTTACACTTTAGGGTTAGGAATTGAACTTGCATCATTTTATCTTTCAATTACAACAAAGGAATAGAAACCCTAATAGGTAGCCCATGGCTCTCTCTTCCACAAAAAGAAGTAGCCAATTGTGTGATACCTCTAGGCTCTTTCGTATTCCACAATGTGTGTCGAAAGGTAGGATTAGGGCATGTTAGCCTAGTCTCGCTTTTTCCCGTACATAGTTCTTAGTTGTTTTGAGGTATTATTCTGATACTATACCATTTTTAGCACCAATGGTTCACCATTTCGGGCTCAGGTGTTATTGTCGAGAGGAATCCCTGGAAGAACAATGCGATAGGCTCTTTGACATTGATGTTGACGGTCAAACTACAATCAAGGTGATAGTCCAAAATGGCCTTAGCGAAGATAGGCACTAGTGTGATGGACACATATATGAGATTGTGCTTTGCTTACTAGTGGATGTGATGTCGACCAAGGAAGCAGTGGTGGAAATAGTTACTTAGTTTTTTCAGGAATGTGACATGGAGGTGGTTGGGAATGTGGTCATGGAAGTAGAAGAGGAGTGGGAAAGCATACTAGGCCCTTATTTCAACCCGGGGTGTATACTATCAGAAATAGAGGTTTCAGACTCAGAAAATGAAGAGCAGATGGCAGCCGTTGAGTTGCAGAAAAGGAAGGAGAATTTTATGGTAGAGGCTTGGGAAGTTTTTCGTGTCGGAGTTATTAACGGGACCTTCACTCCATTTTGCAGGATGATGGATGAGGATCTAGGTTGGCTCTTAGACAATAGTATTGATAAGGTGGTGGACATTGGGGTGAGGGTTTCCACTATAGTAAGACTGATATAGTATGGAGGACTTCTTTATTTTGGATTGTTTTTGAAGTCTTGGTTACTCTATTCTGTTTGGTCGGGTTAGGTGTGTGTAATAGTTAGTAGCCATCATCTATAGATGGGATGTCTCTTGTGATAAGGATTGGGCTATTAGGCTATGTATTGAGATCCTATGTAAAAAAAAATTGAAATTAATATAGGGCGCTATCCCCACTAATAGATAGCACTTGCCTAAAAAAAAAAAAATCCAATTAAATAATTAAGACAAGTTGCCAAGGCTAATAAAGTAAAAGCAGACTAAATAAATAAATATAAAATAACCAAGGCTCGATAAATAAATTAAAATCCATCAATTAATATTACTCAACATTAAAATATGAAGGCACTATTAAACAATAAATAATAAATAAATAAATGCCAACTAAACAATAAATCAATATAAGATAAATAAACATTAAATGAATAAATAATTAAATAATTAAATATCAAATAAATCTCCATGTCCTCCTCTTCTTTGTATATCCATTGGTTCATATCTTCATCTAGAGATTCATCCTGTAAATCTCCCCATCGAATGAATGAGCATGAGTCTAAATCTAACTATCTCTTTCCCTTTGTCTTGTCTACTTAGAGTAGATTGAGGTTTCCCAAAAGATCTTGGAGAGAGAGATAATTGTTTAACTATTGGCGCCTCTGCAATGGAATACTCCCCACATCCCACATCTTTGATTTGCAAAGGTGTCGCAGGTATACAAGGTGTAGAAATATGTGTGTCAGTGATTGCTAATGACTCGAATTGTAATGTGAGTGGAGCTTCGTGATTAATAGGCACTTGGTTATCAACACTTGCCTTCAAGTAATTACAATGTTGGAATAGGTCTGGATCTCCGTGTATGGTGATCTCAATGCCATTATGTGGGAACTTGATACATTGGTGAAATGTTGATGACACAACACTCATGGAATGAATTTATGGGCATCTGAGCAACAGTTATAACTGACCTCTCTATCCAATACTTGAAATATAACATCAGTTGTAATAGGTCCTATTTGTATAGTAGAATAACCACACCTTTTGATGGGTGTTCTTCATCATCATATGCTTTGATGTTTATTCTCTTTGTGGGATCAATATGAAACTTGGAATATCCCAATGCTTTGATCAACTTGAGTGTAGATATGTTGAGACCCGCTCCTCCATCTATCAATACTTTCCTAACTTTTTTCTTATGTATATACACTTCTAGGTGTAGAGGATCATTATGTAAAGGCTTGTCTGTAGGAACATCTCGCTTTGTGAAAGCAATATGGGTAGAAGCGGCTGAATTTACCGCCATGGATTGTAAAGCATTTTCATCTATGTCTCATGCCACAATTGAATCTTGAAGAGCTTTATTTAGGATAGCTCTGTGATTGGGCAATATTTGTAGCAACTCAAAAAGTGATATTTGTGCAGGGGTTTTTTACAACTGATCAACCACATTGTAACTTCGTATTTTTGGAGGGTTAGAAGGTACACCTTGTAAGGTAAATTTTGACCAGTGTGTGATTACTACACAATCTCTATCTCTTGGATTCATCGTGATGGTATAAACTATCTCATCTCTTGCACTAATAACATTGATGGTATATTCGTATGTGACCTTTGTATGGTTTGCAGTATTGTCTTGTGTTCATGAGCCAGATGCATTTCCCTTGTTGTGTTTAACAAAAGGATCCTTAAAGATAGTATGATTTGTATTTGTTGATCCTTTATTAATGTCCACTTTGATGTCACCTTGGTTTATAAGATCCTGAATCAAGTTCTTGAATTTGTAACAGTTTGATGTCTTGTGGCCCTTTGTGCAATGATAGTCACAGAAGTCATTGTCATTCCACCAGGTTGATTTGAAGGGACCTAGTTCATATGCCCTGATTTCGGACAAAGTGATCACATTAGTTTTTATCAGTTTCTTTAATGCTAATTCAATAGGTTCTCCCAGTGGCATGTAGTTCCTTCTCGAGGTATGGGCCCTTGGAAATATTGAATTAGTAGATTGTACGGAATTTGCATTTGTTGACACTATATGATTCTCTTGAAACTGATTTTTGTTTTGGAAGAGTGATTGAACAAGTCCTTTTAATGATACTTTTGGTTGGGCCATGTTTACCACACGAGCATCTACAACACCATCATTGGTTACATTCTTGTTCTTGGACCAAAACCTTGGTTTGTCATTGTTAGCATTGTTAACTGAACCACCCTATTTCAAAATCTCTTGTTCTAAGAGTCCTTTCTCACATTTTAGGGATTTTTCTGTGCTTTGTTTGAATGAGGTAAGACACTACATTTGTATGAGATACTTGATCTGAAGTATCAGGTTTTTTGTGAACATGTCAACTTGCTCGACTTTCAGAATATGACTCTAACATCTACGGTAAAGAGATCTCCACAACTGTAGAAAGGATGCAAAGGTTTCATTTTCCTTCTATTTGGTAGCACATATATCCATCAAAGTGACTGGGGTGTCAATATTATGTGACAAATTTTCTATGAATTTATCGGCTAGCTCACCCCATGATGTGATCTCTGGTGGGAGATGTGAAAACCACTCTAAAGTAAAACCTCTGAGACTCTTAGGAAATAATCTCATCAAGCAGGTATCTTCATATGCAACCTCTATATAGATCATGAAAAACACTCTAATATGATCCCTAGGATCACCTTTTCCTCGGTATCTGTCGAATTTAGGTGTTTCAAAGTGAGGAGGAAAAGTTGACATGTATAGTGTGTGATCAAAAGGATACAGGTGTAAGTCTTGCATCGTGTAGTTTTTCTTATATTGGTTTGCATATTTGTCATTTGTTATTAGATATTTTGGACTTGATGAGGAAGGATCTCTATTTGATTTAATGGTGTATTTTTTTGCGTACACATTACCAACAAATGGGTTAGTGGTAGTATAGATGGGAGGTTGTTGAAATGTACCATAGTTGTAATTTTGTGTGTTCTAGGTTCTGCTAGGTGGTGTAAAATAAGAAAATTGTAAACTAGTATTCAGTTGAGTCATACCAATGTATTAGCGGAACCTGGATTTATATTTTGATGACTATATGTGGAGCCCATTGAATGGGAAACTTGAGATTGTGTTACATTTGTCAAATTCTAAACTTGTGGTGTTTGTGTTTGACCTTGTGTGGAAGTACTTGATACAACTGATGCAATTTGAGAAGTGACACCAGCCTGTGTTTGTGTGGTGACATTTATAGTTGATGATGCCATGCCAGTTTGTGAGCTATTAGTTGAAACTGTAGCTGCTTGGGTGGATGATATGTGTACTTTGGGTAGAATTTTGTGTAGAACTTGAAGTCGTAGCTTGTGTTTGTGGTATATTTGATGTTTGACTAGCATTTTGAATCAAAGTAACCCCTGATGGTAAAATTATTGTAACATCAAAATCTTGGGGTAAATAGCACCATTTTGTAATAATAGGGAGAGATACCTACTCTTGTCATGATTGATAAGTGTGTTGAGGATCATAATGACATGCGGGTCTAGTTGAGAGGCCTCAAGTTCTTCATGTGTCAATTTTTATTGAGTTTCTTGTATTGTTGGCATGTTGTTAAAGTTCAATTGTCGATGGGTTTGACTGTTTGATATGTCCATATTCCATGTAGGGTTACACAATGGGTAACTATTTGGATCCATCTTAATTTTTTCTTTCTGTGACCTTGTGACATGCATTAAGGACACTATGATGCAAGAGTACGACGCTCCTAGGATGTAAGTGAAAGACTTAAGACTAGAGGACTATAAAGTATGCAATCTATATCAACACACTATGGGGGATTAGGAGGAAGGATTTGTTGAGGACCTTGTTGAGAACATTGTTGTTGTAATGTTGATCTCTCAAGTCTTTCTTGAAGAAGTCCTTGTGCAATTTCTCTATCAATTTTGTGGGCCCTTCTATATTCTTGGTCTTTTTCAAAATCAAATCCTATGTACTGAGGATAACTTTTTTTTAACTCCCAAGCCAGGTTATCTAAGCCATCAAGAATTTCTCATTGACCATCGTTTGGCACTAGATTAGGTTATTCAAATGGGAAAAAACCATCACCTGGTAGACCCATTTTGACTCATGTTATGAGTCCTAATATGATTATGCGTATAATGGGGAACTATGACAGATGTAAATAGAGACTAGACGAGGACTAATGGAAAGGTTATAATGATTATGTAAGGACCTATGCAAGGATTATGAGGATGCTATTGGGATGTAAATGAAGACTCTATAAGGATAATGCTAAGACTTATGCAAGGAATTATGAAAATATTATGTGGACGTAGATGTGAACTCTATATAAGGACTATAATGAGGACTATATGGGGACTATGCAAGGACTATGTAAAGACTGATGCCAAGATTATGATGATTATGCAAGGACCTATGCTAGACTTATAGACTCTAGGTATGGCTATGATCGCAAGTAGTAAGATGTTTCTGGTATGAATGTTTTGGACCTTGTTTGTACTATTGATATTCTGACAATGGATTCGTTTGGTAACTTTGTTTTCAATGTGTTGAATGACCAATTTTTTTGTTTGTAAGAACAATGTTGTGAAGATAAGTATGGACAAAATGAATTTTGATCTGACACACTCTGAGAATTTGGAGTTATGTGAGTGAGGCCCAGAAATAGCCCAAGAATCAAGACTGACTCAATATTGGTTTAACACAAGCGATATACATTAAAACATAGCAAACAATTCCTAGGTTGGATATTGGAAACCATTCAATGAGGCCCTTAGAGAATAATGAAACAAAACAAATAGATAGAGAATCTAGTAGCACTGGCTCCACTCCACTACACACAATTCTTGGGCATGCTAGTTTCTTTTACCTCAAAGATCCTGAGATCTTATCATAGAGGTATTTCTATCTCATTAAGAAAGGTACATGAAGGGTATCCATGGGGTGTGATCCGCACTCTCAGAATCACGAATGTAGGATTTTTGGATACTAGGTTTTGTTCATATTGGGGGAAATTTTGGGTTAAATCAGGTAGCTATATACGGTGGCTAGGTAATTTAAAAGATATCCCAACCTATAGAACATAAATTTTTACGCATCTGACATACAAGCACTAAGGTATTTTGACTTTCGTCAAGACCACAGAGGTATTTTCATGTCGATACTATGGGAAACCATCTATATAACACAACCACACCAGTTGATTAATGGTTTTCACCAAAATCATAAATATTTATATAGTGGATCAAAAGAGAGTACCATTTGGGTTGTTCCCTTCTAGAACCAGTGGGGATCCAAAAGGTAGGCCCTAGTTTCTAAAAAAAAATAAAAATTGAGTGTCGTTAACACTTTTCTCTTGTACCCAGCTCCACGAAAGCTAGGGAGAGGATAGTGTGTGTTAATAGTAGGACCACTCCAGGCACCAAAATTTATTTTTCCTTAAGATATTTTAGTATGTGAGTTAATCTAATAATAAGCCAGGTTCATGTCCTTTTAAACCCAAAAGTGAGGTGTGAAATACACTTGCTCATGTCAATTTTTAAGCACCAAATCAAAAGATGAGATCATGCATGTCAATTTTATTTGCATCCCATGTCAATTTTAAGCACCAAATCGAAAGATGAGATCATGCATGTCAATTTTAAACACCAAATTGAAAACTGAATGAATATCCAAGAGATCCTATAATTAAAAGTATCAGTAGTTTCATAAATTTCTTGGATCGATTGAGCCTTCTTTTCTTTTTTTTGCCATACATTGCAAACAAAAAATTAGTAAAACCCAGAAAGCCTGAACAAAATGGAAAAGAAAGAGACAATAAACCTTCTATTTAAACTGACAAATGCAACACAAAATTCTAATGAATGCGATATGATGTCTAAACCTATGTGAATTATTGATTAAATGAATGTGAATTATTGATTAAACGAACACAAATTACTGATTAAATGAATATGAATTAACCTAAGGATGAATGTGACATGCAAAATAGAAAACATAAAAAAATAACAAACCCTGCAAAATAGAAAGTTATTGCCTAGCCAAATCCCTCATTAACCATTCTATGTTGATCAAAACATATTTCACGGTGTATGATTGAAAAAAGTTTTCAAAATTGGAAAAGCTAATTTGATCTTCCAACTCTTGGATTCTCTTTTCTGCTCTTAGGATTATCTGATAACACCTCTGATGTCTACTATATTTTGCCTTTCTCTTGGAACATGAAATTTTAAACGTTACCTTTCTTTCCATAAGATTTGATGTATTTTAAGAACCACATCAAGATAATAATTTCAGAACTGAGAAATCAATAATGAATTGGACAGAAAACTGAATTGCGACCTTAGATGACAAAGCAAAATGAATGGAAGACTAAGCTAAACAAATGTGAAATGATTTAAGAACAAATGTGAAAAGAATTCTGGACAAATGAAAAATAGTTAACTGCGCCTGTGAAATCCATACAAAATTCGCAAACCGGCAAAAAAAAAAAACCAAAAATTGAAGATAATTAGCCGTAGTTTCACCTCAGTTTTGTTCGATCTCAAATCAACAGATTGGATAGGTTCTAAGGAAATTCCAACTCCTATGATCAAACCCTCCAATTGACTTGGCCAATTTATAGAGTGAACCTATTTGGTTACTAACTCTCTCACTTTAGGCTCTACAAGACCTAGGCGGGTATACCTATTCACTAGTGGCTTTTGATAACTAGTGCTTTTTATAGCAAATTGATTATTTTGATCTAACTGACCCCTATCTCAGAATGGAAAAGGTTCTTGGAATAGATGTCTTTTAGATGAGTTTAAGATTGTTGTTATGGAAGCTATTCGATCTTTGTGCTTGAAATTCCTATATATGCACACTATTACTAACTAACTATACTTATTACCCAACTAATCCCTATTGCTTTAATGTAAAGGTGCATTGATATAATGATAATTATGGTTTATGGATGACCAGTGCCTTCATTTTTGTTTGGGCTACAAAGTCTTATACTTCTCTAGGACTTAATGTATGATTTGTGAGACAATTTTTAAACCTACCCCCTTTGCTAAATCTATCAGTTACTGTTTCTTATGGGATCTTCTAAATGTTTGTATCATAAACCGCCTGAATGAATTTAACCCTAACCTTAAGGGACCATTCAAGGAAGAACTACAAGGAACAATTACAGTTCATGAGTAGATCTTTTTAATCCAAATTTATAATATAGAAACATAAACTTCACTATCAGAATATGAATAACCTTATCTCCCTTAGATAATATCACAAACAACTGCCTACAGAAAATGAGATAATCCACAACACATATACAAAAGAAAGATGACTGATTCTATTAAAACTTCAAAATGGTACAATAGTATGCCAGAGGCTATAGTATCTGTCCAATCTCTAATCTTCTAATCCCTGCTTCATTTTACAAAATATGCTCATATAAATAAATCAGCAACACCTATTCTATGAGAAGTCATGTCCCTTCATCATTAATTCATTGAGTATCAATTAATAATTCCAGTTAAGCAATGGTCACACATATATTTGTTTGAATTTATGGTAATGTGACTTCACTGAGATTTGTTTTGTTTCTTCGTGGCAACGGATAATCATTTGTCTAGAAGTGCTTTGAATTTTCACCGATGTTTATTCAACCTTACACCTGTGCTGTACTTTGATGAAATCATATGTCTTGATGGCTTTATCTTATGTCTCCCCAAAACACCATATTCCATTGACATCATTCTTTATTTCGGTGGAATTGACATCATCACCGACACTTCTCTTGGTCTCATCGATATCTTTATTTCATCAAAGCCTCGCTATAAGTGTTTATATCGATATAATGTTTCATCAATTCATCAAAAACTTCCTTTTCGATGAAAACCCTTTTATCGCTAAGTCCCTCCATTGTTTTATAGATTTTAGAATTCCATCAAAACTGTTCTTCAATATCTGGCCTTCGTACTAGCATCGATGAAATTTCCCCTTTTGACAAAAGAAAAATATTCTTCTTCTACTCTTTATGTTCGGTTGATAACAAGTCATCGATGGAAATCTCTCGTATTTCATCAATCCTTTAATCTTCGATGAGAAATATATCTTCGGTTAACATCTTTTATGCCTCTTTTATACACTCTTTTCCTCAAAAGAGCTTCATCGATAACATATCTATTGGTTCCTTCAATATTACTCTCTCAGTCAAACTTCTTCCCTCGACGATCTGCTCACATATCTCATCGATACTGTAGTTTCATCGAAACTCTGTATTTTATCAATGGGACAACTTATGATTTCCTCGATGTACATTATGTCGATGGAACTAATGTTTTCAGTGAATCCCTTTGGAGATCCATCGTGGCCAAGGTTTGTTCGATAGATCACTTTATCGATAGGATACTAGTAGGCTTCTTCGATAGAATCATTTCAGTCAGACTGGGCATTTCGGTGAAAGATGAACATGTATATCCGATGGCCTTGGTTTGAGCGATAATCTTTAGGATTTTGATGTTGATGGAAATGCCAAGGGTTCTATCGAAATTCTTAAGGGCATGCTTGATCTCATTTTTTGTTCAAGAAAACTTTTGTAGCTTCAATTGAAACCATGAAATTCTATTTATTTAAATTCAATGATCAACAATAGCTTCGATTGGGGATGGTGGTATGCTATGGATGCCTTCAAGAATCTAGAATCTCTGGTGAATAGGGACCTACTAATGGTGGTTGGCGGTATATACAATGGAAAATGAACCCTAACCTACTGTACATGGAATAATATTTTAAGAGAAAAATTTGTTCAAGAACTGTCCATGTACTGGCAAATCCTAATTGTCTCCTGTTGCACTTTGTATGTAATAAGCATCCTCCCCTGCTTTCTCTATAATCACATATGGCCCAAGCCAAAGGGCCTCAAACTTTCCATGCCTACCTTTGTCTTGGTTTTTGGCATCCCACATCAGGACCCAATCACCTATCTCAAACTTCCTATTTGTTTCCTTTTTGTCATATAACCTTTTCATTTGATTTTTTGCCTTAACATTCTACCTCTGGGCCTTTGTCCCGATTTCATCCAACTCTATTAATTGCACAAGTCTTTCTTGCATAGGATCAATGATATCAATCTCTTCCTGTACTATGAATTTGTGAACAGGTAAGAGGTTATCTAGAGGAAGTCTAGCCTTCTTTCCATAAACTAACTCAAATGGAGATCTTCCTGTAGATTTCTTCACTATTATCCTATCTTCCTAGATTGCTAGACTCAATTTAGAATCCCATGCTTTGTTATTCTGTCCTAACACCCTCTTAATAATCTTGAGAATATTTTTATTACTAGGCTTAGCCTTTCCATTGCCTTGGGGATGATAGGGAGATGAATGAGATATCTCAATGCCATATTCTCCACAAAATGTGTTGAATTCTTTAGATCTAAAACACATATCATTGTCTATAATGATTCTTGCAGAGACACTAAATTTGACAATGATATTTTCCATCAAGAATTTGATCACTACTTTACTAGTAGCCTATTTGGTAGGGATTGCTTCCACCCATTTAGTTAGATAGTCAGTGGCTACCAAGATCCATCTGTGTCCTCCACTAGATTTATCACATATTTCCCCTATGAAATCCAATCCCCATTGTTGAAACGGTTCTTCAACTTGCATTGGTGTTAATGGGAGTGCTCCTTGGTATTTCATTTTTCCTAAGAATCTTTGGCATACTTCACACTTTCTAACATACTGATAGGAATCATTAAACACATGTGGCTAATAATACCCTACCCTTAATATCTTGTGAGTTGTAGTTCTGGTAGAAAAATGACCACCACACACTCCACCATGCATTTCTTGCAAGATTTTGTCTGCCTGACATTCATCCAAACACAATAGTAATATTCCATCTATGTTTTTCCAATACAAGCCACCATTAATGATCATATACTTTAATGATTTCAACTTCAAGGTCCTCTTTTGATTATCAGTCATATTGCCTGGACACTTCATATGTTTAAGATAATACATAACATCTGTGTACCATACTGTGTGCTCGATACTAAAACTGGCTTCCTCAAGTCTCACTTCAATTATTTGAAATCCTTCAGAATCTGCTCTTACCATGAGTTTCTAATCCCTGACCCTTAATGAATTGTGAAATCTTGAGCTCAATGTTAAACTCCTAGATTTGATTGATCCATTTGTACCTTTTTCCTATTACTTTTGTTTGCCTGAAAAATATCTCACTGCTGCACTAGGAACATAAGCTATGATTTCTGCCCCTACCAGGTATGGTCTGAAGTGTTTTTCCACTTTTACTAGAGCATAGGCCTATTTCTCATGTATATCATACTTGATCTTGAATGGGCTCAACGATTTGCTGAAATATACAATGGGTTGCTCACAACCACTTTGGTTGTTTTGTAATAATACTGCTACTACCATGTGACAAGAGGCAAAAGAAAAGATTAGAAATGGTTTGCTAAAATCTGGTGATATCAGTACTGGTGCCTCAGATATTTCCCTCTTGATTAATACAAAGGACTCCAGTGCTTCTACATCTTAATTTATTTTGGCTCCTTTCTTCAACATCTGCACTATAGGTTTTACAATATCTGCAAAGTTTAAGATGAATCTCTTGACAAAGTTGATTTGTCCCAGAAATGATTGAATGGCTTTAATAGTTTTTGGAATGGGGACTTCATTGATTGCAGCCACTCTTTCAGGGTCAATTTTTACTCCCTCCATAGATACTATGTGTCCTAGGAGCTTTCCTTCCTCAACTCCAAAATGACATTTCTTTGTATTAAGAAAGATTCCATATTCTAAAGCTTTTCTGAATATCCTTTCAAGGTGATTGCAGTGGTCTTCAGTCCTTTTTGAGTAAGCAGTTAGATCATCCTAATATACCACCATTATCACATCTATTAGCTCTGTAAATGGTACATCCATTTCTCTTTGGAAATTTGTTCCAGCATTAGTTAGGCCGAATGGCATCCTTGCATACACATACGTACCCCATGGTGTTGTAAAGGTTGTCTTGTATTGCTGAGCCTCCCTGACTTTTACTTAGTTGTTATCTGAGAATCCATCCATCATAGATAATAGTTCACATCCAATTACCTTTTGCAACATGATATCCATATTTGGTAATGGGTAGTTATCTTTCAAAGATGATATATTCAAGTTCCTAAAGTCTACACAAAGTCTTATATCTCCATTCTTTTTTCTGACAGGCACTAGGTTTGAAACCCAAGTGGAATACCTACAAGGTTTGATTATCCCTACATCTTTCATTTTTATTATTTCTTCTTTCATCTTAGGTAGCAAGGTTGGATTTATATGTCTCTATTTTTGTCTAAATGGCTTGGCATCAGGTTTAAGGGGTATTTCATGCTGGAAAAGATCTTCTCTATAGGCTTTGAGGTCATCATATGACCATGCAAAAATGTGCCTATACTTTTTGAGAAAATTTATCAATTGTTGCTTCATTTTAGGAGATAATTTCTTTCCAACAAACAAATGCCTTGGTGACTCCTCATTTCCCAAGTTAATTTGTTCAATACCACTTTCTCTAGCTGGTGTCACTTTAGTTTCTATTCTGTCCTGTGCATTGAAAGTTCTTTCTAATGCAACCAAACCTCTTTGTAGTTTGTTCAATTTCAGCTATATGATCTCCTATCCAAACAAGGTTTCCTTCCCATCAGTCTCTTCCACAAAGTCATTAAAGTTAATAGCTTGTGCCTGATAATGATCCACACACTGCAAGAAGTTTAGCAAGTCAACATCATCTTGGAAAAATTTCCAATTGTATAGGTTTTTAGGGATAGAAGGTTTGACTTTTATCTCCACTTCCGATATCCCATTCAATGTCACATGACTTTCCTTTAGCGCAACATTTTCCAGAAAGTCAGCCATTATGTTATTTGACCTATCAATCCAATTTATCTGAAAGACATCAAACAATTCAATGGTGTCCTAGACTACATTCTTGTATTGCTTCAATCTGATATGTTTAGAGGCATATTTTCCTTTAGTTTGGAACACTATCAATTTTGAGTCCCCAAATACACTAAGGATTTTAATTCCATGCTTAATTGCTAGGTTTAGCCCTGTGATTAAAGCCTCATACTCAACAATATTGTTGGTACATTCAAACATTAACTTGAAAGAATACTTAAATGTTTCTCCACTTGTGAAATGAACAAAATCCCAACTCTACTTCCTTCCTTATTGCACGAGCCATCAAAGTACATGTGCCACACTTGTTCATTTGTTTCTTTGATGCAAGACTCAATTGGAGACAAATCCTCAGTCTTTGGCTTCATCAATTGTACCTTAAAATCATCCATGTCTGACTGAATAAAACATATTGGCTTAGGCGTTTTCACATCCTCAATGATATATGAGGAACGATGCTCTCTTTCAATTCTCACTTCATGTCCATTCATTGGTATGGTTGCATATGATAAATCCAATTGGACATGTCTCCCTATCAGGTTTGACCATTGTCTAGATAATAACATTCCATAATTTGGAGGGACATCCACCACTGTGATGTCTATTTTGTAGGATGCTTCGGGGCATGCTACTAGCTTGAACTCTACATCTTTCATAACACCTACCACTAGAATAGATCTATTATCCATAGCGTAACACTTGTCGAATGTCGTATCCACCCTCATTCCAAGCTCTTTCATAACTCCCATAGGCATAACATTTATTGCTGCTCCTGAATCAATCATGCAGTTTTTAATCATCTTATTATTGATCATTAGAGTCACGTAAAAGGGATCTACTTGGGAAGGATTTTTTGTTATTTTTTATCCCAAATAAATGGCTGGAGCTAGATCATGTTCACCATTATTGTCTTGACCACCCTGCTTGTGTTCGTTCACTTTATTTCCCGAGACATCTATGATCATCCTTAGAGTCTTCTCTCTATATTCTAGGAACTTTATCATCTCAAGCAATGGCACAAAGACCTTCATTTGTGTCAAAGCATTGGTAATGTCAAACAATGTGGCAATGGGTATTGGGGAAGCAGCTGTCATATTCTCCCTCTCTCCCTTTTGCATTTTTGTTAGCTGAACCTCTTTCTCTTTGGTTTTTTCTGGGTCCTTATCTTGGATATTACTCATTCTATTTATTGGTTTAGATATTTTATTGACTTCTTTCATGAACATTCCTGAGGACTTTCCTTTCTCAGGGTTTATGGTTCTATTTCTGAGAGAGCATAGGTTCTTTTGGCTTGTTCCACTGCAGCCATCATGATTCTTTCCCTTTCTTCCTCAGTGGGGACCCTGAGTTTTATCTCTTCTTCCTCATCTGAGAATATTTGCTGCATACAACATTGCTGATTGATCCATCTGGAGCTTATGTAACCATCCCCTTCTTCCTCAGATTAGTTATATTATTAGAATGATAAAAAATTTATGGTGTGGTCATCTGCATATCCTTCACATTCTTCTTCTTCTTGCAACTTCTTTGCCACTATACATTGGTAGGAGAATGTGGCATGTCACATGCAAAGCACCACAGGTTATCATCTGACACTTGATTAACAATTATTTTTAGAGGATCTGGCATCTGCATATTATCCTTTTGATTCTTCTCCACTGGTTTCCTATCCTTCCAGGTAGTATTGTAAGGCATATCATGTAGTTTGGGTCTATCATGACGGAAGAACTATTGTTTCTCTATTTTATTTACCTTCACAGATAAATCCTGTAAAACATTCAATACTTTGTCCAAATTATCTTCTTCTTTAGTTTGTTTAGGAGCTTTTGGATTGAACAACCTAATATCTTCTCTCTTTCCAATTCTCCCAGCAGCTTTTCTATTGTTTTCTATAGTTATGGCAGCTTCCATAACCCCTTGAAGAGTCATAGGGTTTTTTTTCCTGAGTTCATAATTTGTCTTGTTGTCAAAGGCATTTATGTAGTACAAGATGCTTACTTCTATGACTGGTTTTATCCTACTAGGAATTTTGTTTATAACTCTATTAAATCTTCTATTGAAATCAACTACTATCTCATTAGGTTCTTTTTTGATACTTATGATTTCATGTAGTGCAAACTCAGGGCTATTTTGATCTCCATATTGTTCGAGAAAGAGTCTCCTAAACTCTGCAAGGCTACTTGTTGAAGCATTGGGTAATGTTCTGAACCAATCTCGTGCATCTTCTATTGAAGACTGCATGAATAACTTCCTTTTAACATCTTCATATGGGAGGTAGAAATCTTCCATGACTGTATCAAAAGCTTTGCAATGTGCTTCTCCTATGATAACATTACTCCTAGTGAATTTTGGTATTGCAGTCCTAATTTCATTTGGGATGGGATGAGGATACACCATCATTTTGGAAAAGTCAAATTGTCCAATACGCTCCATATTCATCAATCCATATCCTCTCTGGAAGAAATTCCCATGGTTTTGACTCATGTTATTATAATGGGGAAATTGGTTTCGGGGTTGGAATTGAGTTTGATATGAAAAGTTGTTATAATGATTGTACTGATGTTTAGGAGGTACATGGGTGTATACATAGTTACCATTCCCATGATCATATAAGGGGTTTTTAGTTATGTTATAAGTATTGTTCTTTACATTGGTTTCATCTTTATGATTTCTTCCCTTGTTTGATCCTTGGGTTGTATGTTCACAGCTTTCTTTGTACGTATTTAGGTCATGATCAATATCATTTTCATTAATATTGATACCCAGCCTAGCACATAATTCCACACACTCCCTTGTTCTTCTAGTATCTTTCATTTTAGTAGCTACATCTAACATTTGTTTTGTCAAATCTGCAAAACGGTCTAGTGCATCCATCCTGCTTGAACCTGAGGAACTTGATGTATTTGCTCTTGAATTTGAGTGATGTTTTTCAAAACCAGGAGGGAATTTTCCTTTTTGTGCTTTATTTGCAGCCACCAAATCCTCATTTCTTGGGCATGAATGAATTGTATGATCCTGTCTATTCCAAGCTGACTTTGAGTTATTTTCAGAGTAGTACTAGTTATACCTCTCATTCATGAAATCATTCATGTGTCCATTGGATTGTCTGTCGGTTCTTTGTTTGGTTTTTTCTTGCTTCTTTTCCTATCAAAGTTCAATTGTACTATTGGATGGCCTTGTGTTATTGACCTCCTTCTGTACATAAAACTTCTTCTCTTTTCTTTAGAGTTGCCACCTCTCCCTAGAGAGGAAATTTGTTTCTTTTTATATGAGTTCTTTCCCACAGTAGAGTCTTTTTAAATGAATACTCTCCCCAAAAGAGTCACCAATTTGTTGGATCTCAAATCAATAGATTGGATAGGTTCTAAGGAAATGCCAACTCCTATGATCAAACCCTCCAATTGACTTGGCCAACTTATAGAGTGAACCTATTTGGGTACTAACTCTCTCACTTTAGGCTCTGCAAGACCTAGGCGGGTATACCTATTCACTAGTGGCTTTTGATAAGTAATTCTTTTTATAGCAGATTGATTATTTTGATCTAACTGACCCCTATCTCAGAATGGCAAAGGTTCTTGGAATAGATGTCTTTTAGATGAGTTTAAGATTGTTGTTATGGAAGCTATTCGATCTTTGTGCTTGAAATTCCTATATATGCACACTATTACTAACTAACTATACTTATTACCCAACTAATCCCTATTGCTTTAATGTAAAGGTGCATTGATATAATGATAATTATGGTTTATGGATGACCAGTGCCTTCATTTTTGTTTGGGCTACAAAGTCTTATACTTCTCTAGGACTTAATGTATGATTTGTGAGACAATTTTTAAACCTACCCCCTTTGCTAAATCTATCAGTTACTGTTTCTTATGGGATCTTCTAAATGTTTGTATCATAAACCGCCTGAATGAATTTAACCCTAACCTTAAGGGACCATTCAAGGAAGAACTACAAGGAACAATTACAATCCACGAGTAGGTCTTTTTAATCCAAATTTATAATATAGAAACATAAACATCATTGTAAGAATATGAATAACCTTATCTCCCTTAGATAATATCACAAACAACTGCCTATAGAAAATGAGATAATCCACAACACATATACAAAAGAAAAATGACTTTCTATTAAAACTTCAAAATGGTACAATAGTATGCCAGAGGCTATAGTATTTGTCCAATCTCTAATCTTCTAATCCTCGCTTCATTTTACAAAATATACTCATATAAATAAATGAGAAACACCTATTCTATGAGAAGTCATGTCCCTTCATCATTAATTCATTGAGAATCAGTTAATAATTCCAGTTAAGCAACGGTCACACAGATATTCGTTTGAATTTATGGTAATGTGACTTCACTGAGATTTGTGTTGTTTCTCACGGCAATGGATAATCATTTGTCTAGCAGTGCTTTGAATTTTCACTGACGTTTATTCAACCTCACACCTGTGCTGTACTTCGATGAAATCATATGTCTCCTTGAAACACCATATTCCATCGACATCATTTTTTATTTTGGTGGAATTGACATCATCGTTGGAACTTCTCTTGGTCTCATCGATATCTTTATTTCATCGAAGCCTTGCTATAAGTGTTTATATCAGTATAATGTTTCATCAATTCATCAAAATCTTCCTTTTTGATGAAAATCCTTTTATCACTATGTCCCTCCATCATTTTATCGATGTTATAATTCCATTGAAACTGTTCTTCATTATCCGGCCTTCGTACTAGCATCAATGAAATTTCCCCTTTCGACAAAAGAAAAATATTCTCCTTCGACTCTTTATGTGCGGTCGACAACAAGTCATTGATGGAAATATCTTGTATTTCATCAATCCTTTAATCTTCAATGAGAAGTATACCTTCGATCAACATCTTATATGCCTCTTTGGTACACTCTTTTCCTTGAAATAGCTTCGTCGATAACATATCTGTTGGTTCCTTCAATATTACTCTTTCAGCCAAACTTCTTCCCTCGGCAAGCTGCTCACATGTCTTATCGATACTATAGTTTCATTGAAACTCTTTATTTTATTGGTGGGACCACTTATGATTTCCTCGATTTACTTTATGTTGATGGAACTAATATTTTTGGTGAATCCCTTTGGAGATCCATCACGACCAAGGTTTGTTTGATAGGTCGCTTTATTGATAGGATATTGGTAGGCTTCTTCGATAGAATCATATCAGTCAGACTGGGCCTTTCGGTGAAGGATGAACATGTATATCCGATGGCCTTGGTTTGAGCGATAATCTTTAGGATTCTGATGTCGATGGAAATGCCAAGGGTTCTATTGAAATTCTTAAGGGGATGCTTGATCTCATTTTTTTTTCAAGAAAACTTCTGTAGCTTCAATTGAAACCACAAAATTCTATTTATTTAAATTCAATGCTCAATAGGTTTCACCAAATGTTTATCTATAAAATTCATCATAATTAACTATAATTAAATAGGAAATCATGAATCCTATTCTAGTTAACAAATTCTGAATAAATCAATGAAAATAAGCAAATATTATAACAAGGATATAAAATAATCAAGTAAAACCCCTTACTATACAGAAGCACATTTCTTCCATTGTCCTTCTCTTCCTTGAGTATTGATGTTAGCTCTCAGATATTGTGCTGCTAACCTACATAAAAATGGCACAAAGATTTGAAGTTCATGATTGTTGAAAATGAAGAATTAATGTTGAATTTATAGATTTTCGGGTGAGATTGATTAAGAGATGGAACTCAAGTGAGCTCACATGCTGATTGATAGTTAAACTATTGATTGGGAGGTGGAACTCAATGGATTGAATTCATGACTAAATAGATTGAATTGTTAATTGAGTTAACTGATTGATGACATGTTAGGAAAAATTGATTGGAAGATAGAAAAAAGAATGATTGAGTTAACTGATTGAATGCTTTTTAGAAAAAAACTAATAGAAAGATAGAAAAAGAATGATTGGAGAGAATTAAAGAGATAATTTAATTAATCAATTAATTGAATTGATCAATTATTTATAAATTTAAGATGTGATGTAGGATATTTTATTTTAAATTCAATTCCCTTTGCAGCCTATGAAATAAATTTTCATCGCTCTACAACTTGGGATTAGGGCCTGATACAAAGGAGGCAGCTCGTTCGTGTGCGGCCCACATCACATAGGCCCAAGTCTGGCCTCATTAACTCATCCCTGCGGTGGTTTTTATGGGTGAACCTAACAAGAATAATGGAGATGCCTTGAATGTTTCTTCTCAAGACACCAATGACTCCCACAATGGTAACACCAAATCCTTCAAGCAAGCAATGGAAGGAAGACCTTCTTTTATGGAGGGCACCAAGTTCCTCATCAGAGAAGATCTTCCTGAAGATGGTGGAGGAGGATTAGGTAAGGGTCACTCTGTCAACTCTATGATTATTATTTCGAACGCTAAAATAATCAATGCCATTGTTTCTAAGTAATCTAGGCTTAGACAATCTACAATTTTTTAAGCAGCTCTAGACATTATGAAGTTACCTTCTAGGAATTTCTTTGGTTGCATAATGTTTGGTCTAAAAAGTTAGGGTTTACATTTTCCTTTCGTCACATGATACAAAAAGGGATTTTTTTAAATTTTCTTTAATAGTTCAAAAAGTCAGTCTGAATTCATGAGGAAGCAATATTGGAATATTGGTTCTAGCTATTTTAGAGCCCTCTCTTGGGGCCTAAAGGATAACTTTGAAGAGATTTTGGCTCTGTCGATCCCTAGATGTATTACCATTAAGAACATTCCTCCATATTTGTGGAATATGATCCCAAAAGCTCTGGAACCCCTTGGTAGGGTGATTAGGGTTGATGAAACCGCCTCCTTGCTCTCACACATGGATGCCTGATTGATGATTTCTCTAAACCCGGGGCAAGACCTTCCTAAAGAGCTCATATTTGAACTTATTTTTGAATCCATCACCTACCCTATCAAATAAATTGGTGGGATTAATGCTTGTTTCTTATGTAAAAAACAAGGGCATATCAGAAATAATTGCCCACTTATCAGGAAATAGGGTAAGCCTGGTACCCCTGACAATCCTCCCCCTAGCCCTTCTGGTTCTCCCTTGTTGATTCTTTGGTCAGCTCCATGCCTCCTTCTACCTTGCATTCCCCCTCCCCATCTCCTGTTGTTTCATTTCCTTCCTCTATTGGGGCCCCTCTGGTGACTAAATCTTCTCCCTCTCCTACTTCCTTGGTTGCTCCAGAGGGGGATTCGTATGTTTTGGAGAAGCTCCATGCTCTTATTGCTAAGATTAACAGAGTTTCTCACTCCAAAAAAGATATTCTAATGCCTCCCACATACTCAATACACTCTTCTATCTCATAAAAAAAAATGAAACTGAATGCCCAACAGATTATCTTGGAGAAATTCAAAAAAATCAATGCAACCCATGAGAGGGTTCAAAACTTTTCAATCATAGGCCTATTAATGAGAAGGGGAGATCTCCCAACATTAGTCCCCCCTTTTTTGTTCATAAAATCTCCACTAGTGACTCCCTTTCCACATCTGATAAGGAAGGAGATGAGGCTAAGATTTCCTCCACTATATGTGATGTCTCTCCCTTGATTAGGAAGAATGATACCAAGGATGATCCTTCGAAATATCCCCCTTCTACTTCTAGTACTCCTCCTTTTAGATATGACCTAAGAGCTACTAGGGGTGATGTTTTTCCCCTATTGAACCTAGGTCCCTCATTGGTAGAGGTGAATGGAGATAGTATGGAGGTGGATATGCGGAGTGCAGAGTTGAATGAGGATACGAAAGCTATTAAATGGGCCATTGTTCCTTTTAAAGGCAAGCAAGGTGACAATCTCTTGGATGAGGCCATGGTTAAATATGGTATCAAGAAGGTGGCCAACAAAAGGAAACATAAGAAACATGAGAAAGGGAAAAAATTTGAAGGGACCCCCCATCTGGGGGCTGACCAACCCTTCGTGTCCAAAAGAGGTAGAGGGAGACCTAATAAAGATAGTACTTTGCAATCCCTCAAAGGAACCTCCTTAGGGAAGTTTCCCAAGTGTTTCAATAGTTTTAAACCCATAGTGGATTCCTCCCCCTAATTCTTACTATGAGCTTGCACTTTGCTTCTTGGAATGTGAGGGGATTGGAGACAGCAGATAGAAAATATGTAGTGAACAAGTTTCTTAGGCTTTATTAAAACATTGATATTTTTCTTATCCAAGAGCCTAAGGATGTGGAATTCTAGCTTGATATCAACTTGATGTGTATTTGGAGAGATGATAAGTTCTTTGTTAACAATCATTCCCAAGGGAAAGGGGGGCTTCCATTCTTCTCTTGCCCAAGTGGGCTAATGTGCTACTAGATGGGGGTGCTCTTTGTGCAATAGAATGGTGTGGATAGTGTTGTGCTATAAGGAGAAGGAATTTGGTATCTTCTCTATATATGCTTCTAATGACTGTAAGGAAAGGACTGAACTTTGGAATTGGAGGACATTCCTTGGATTGTTGGGGGTGACTTCTACATTGTTGAATCTCAAAGAGATAAATCAGGTGGTAGTCATCTGGAGTGGAAAGGAGAGGAAAGGTTCTTTTGGTACATAATGATGGGTAAACTGAGACTTGTTGATCCCCTTGCAAAATCACCTAGAGAGGATCACAACCTATAGTTCACTTGGTGCAATTTCCAGAAAGGGGATAGGCAGATCTACTGCAGGCTGGACATATTCTATCATTATAAAAAGTTCTTCATAGTGGATTGGAACCAAGAGGGTGCACTTGTAAAAGTGACTCCCTACACCCTCTCAGATCATCATCCTATCAAAGCCCAGATCTCCTACATCAACCTCCCCAACAAGAGTTCTTGTCCCAGAGACAACTTTGACCTTAATTCCAATCTGCTAGAGGAGAAAGAAATGATTCATGCTTCTTATATTATTAGCCAATTCAATAAACATGTTAAAAAATGCAACTTCTCTCTCTCTGAGTGGTCTCAAGATGTTCAAAGATGGAAAAATCTATTCCAAACTATGGGGAAGAAATTGGTGAAGGATAGTAGAAAGGAAGAGACTCTTGCTCATCATACACTTCATAGGGCTCAAGAGAGAGTGCAACTTAATCCGTAGGATGAAGAATCTCAGAGGGCCATCGCCCTTGCTAGGGATTATTTGAGGAGGATTCAAAATAAGAGGATATAGGGTGCAAGGACCATAGTAAGGATTATTTGGCTGGATAAGGGGGATAGAGGTTCTAAGTATTTCTTCCAACTTCTCAAGGCCAAGGAAGCTAGAATTGGCATTGGCATTATTTTTGAAGATGGGTCCATGGTAACATATCAAAATAGTATTGTCTAGGCCTTTGCTCAGTTTTACCAAATAATTTTTGCTACAAAGGATAATAAGGGGGATAAGGATAGGGCTAGGGAGTACATCAAAAGGGAATCATTCCAAATAAAATTTTGAGGAAGACACTAGGAGGTTGAATAGTGAGATCTCCTTGGGAGATATTAATGATGCTATATAAGCTCTTGGAAATGGCAAAGCCCCGGGTCTGGATGGGCTAATTGCAAAATTTTATAAAGAATGTAAGGAGTGGATTGGGAAATATCTATTGAGAGTATATCAGGAAGCCATTGCCAAAGGACCCTTGGGTAAGGAAACTAATAGAGGCCTCATAAAGCTTATCCCTAAAGAAGGTGACAAAACTCAAATTAAGAATTGGAGACCAATGACATTATTAAATGTGACTTACAAGATTATGGCCAAAATGTTGGTCAAAAGACTAGAATCTACTCTTCCCAAGATTATTATCCCCACCTAGACATGCTTTGTTAAAGGTAGGTACATCCTTGAAAATATTCTCTCTCATTGGGAAGCTATGCACTGGGATAAAGAATCTAATCTGAAGATATCTCTATTGTTACTAGATTTTGAAAAAGTATCTGACCGCATTGAATGGAGTTTTACTGGTATGATGATGGAGGCTTTGGTTTCCCAGTCACTTTGTAACATGATTAAAGTTCTGAGGAATGATGCTAATGCTTGTGTAGAGGTTAATGAAATTAAATCATATTTCTTTGATCTCTCTAGATCTATTAGACAGGGGTATCCCTTAGGCCTGACACTCTTTGTTATCACAGTTGATGCTCTATACTATCTCATGAGAGACTGTAGATCCTCTAACAAGGTACAAGGATTCATTCTTCCCAATGGGGAGGACCTGTCCAATATTGAGTTTGTTGATGACACAACTATTCTAACTAAAATTGACTAGGATAATATGGACACTCTAATGGCCAAGTTGGAGCTCTTTTGTAAAGCCTCTGGCAACAATATCTTGTTAGGTCCCAAAGACAACTGAGAGGGGGGGGTGAATCAATTGTCAAATAAATTCAAACCAAAAACAACTTAACCAACTTAATGCTTAATACCGGTAAACCAGTTCAATATGTCGCTAGATAGTTTTAATAGTTAATTGCTATATCGGTAAGGATTAGTGTATGAAACATAAACAAAAAGTCATCCACAACACATAACACCAATATTTGTACGTGGAAACCCAATAAGGGGAAAAACCATGGTGGGAAACCTTACCCACAATCAAATGATACTACTACAGATAGTAAGTGTACATAAATGGGGTTTGCAGATGCAGAAAGGCCAAGCACCTAAAGATCACTACTCAATCACAAAATGGGCTAGAGTTGGATGGTTAAATCCAATAAGAATGTACTGCACAAAATAGCATCTTCATATGCTAGATTCAGTACCGGTGTAGTTCTGATTGTCTTCACAAAAACCCTCCTTTGATCTTCAAATGATGTCTGCATGTATAGCTCTGCTTATTCTCGCATATACCTTCACACAATTCTTTTTGCATTCCACATATGATCTTACAAATAAGATCTTACATTTATACCATAACCTAGGACCAATTTTAGTAGGTTGGCTCTATAAGATATTACAATAAAAACATTTTACAAACAATACAATATCCGATGCAATAACCAATTGAACATGTCGGCTTAATGCATTTACAACAATAATTAATCATCTCCATAGTGTTCCATGCTGATCTGGAAAAGATAAACCTGCTGGTGTAACCCTGGACCTATATGCCAATAACAACAAATATGCAAATATGAATATGCCAATAAACAAAACTCTAGGACAAGATGTCCAAACGATGTCTTCAACATTACCAAGTGTTTTCCATATCATTCCAAGTGCCAGTGATCATTATATCTTGCTGGTGTACCAGATACCGGTAACTGTGCATGGGTCACTTGCTTGCCGGTGAATGTTGCTGATTCTCCAAAGTGCCAGAGTTAATAAGTTTTTAGTAGGTGTTGACATCAATGACAAAACCAAACCAAAATACCAACATATCTCATTGCCTAAATCTATCCTTCTTGTTTGGGACCCCCATCCTCCTCTTTGGTGTAACAAATTTTCTCTCTCTTGGGGTGGCCCCAACCACTTGGTTAGATATCTAGGGATCCCATTTGCCATTGATCCTAACCTGAAAACCATGTGGGGATGGATTAGAGGAAAGATTGATAAAAAGTTGGGCAAATGGAATAAGCATTTTCTTTCTCCTGTTGGGAGAGTGCAAATTTGTTAGAAGATTCTCTCCTCCTATAATATTTACTTCACTTCTACATGGCTCTTTTGTAACTATCAATTTTGTCATATCCAAAAGCAGATCAGAAACTTCTTGTGGTCAAATGGTAAGGGTAGAAAAAAAATTCATGTATTTAAATGGTAGTGGTTCACCCTGAATAAGGAGATGGGAGGATTGGGGCTTAAGGACTTAAGATTATAGGGTATCTCATTGGCTACTAAATGGATTTTCAAATCTCTACAAGGGGATGAACCCTGGAAAGTTCTTGTTAGACATAACTTGGCTAGATCTACACCCAAGAAAGTCCCAACATGGAAAGGGATCTCTCTTTATGATATTATGGTAGATTGATTTGATGTTAGACTAGTAGGTTCCTCAATGTTTAAATCTATCTGGAATTCTTCAGAGGTTGTGAGGAGGCACATCTCCAATAATGGTATATGTGGTTTGGATGGGGTGATTTGTGGAGAACACTCTATTTGGTGGAATTTGAGGTATAATGATAAGCCACTTTCTTTGGTCCAAGGTTTCTTAGCTAGACTATGGGTAGCTAAAGGCATCAATACATTGGCAGACATTCTTAAGGATGGACAACTCCTGAGCTAGAGCGATCTCTCTACTATCTTCAACTTGCCTCCATCTCACCATAGGACCTACTCCTTTCTTCTTACTGCCTGCTCTTCTCTTTCACTCCATAATCCTTTCCTCTCTAATGATTTCAAATTCCTTTCATACAAATGGACTAATGGTTCCTACCTTCCTAACATCAAATCCAAGTCTGTCTACTTGTCCCTTAATAAGGATGGTTCAATCTTAGCCCATGTCGAGTCTTGTTGGGGTTTGGGTCTTTATAATGAGTCCTAGCATAAAGTTTTTATTAGTCTATAGAGCAAGCCTAATGAGCCTAAGAAGAAGTCATTCCTTTGGTTGCTTATGTTGCACAAACTTCCTATTAGGAAGCCAGATGGGGACATTGTCATTTTCTCTTATTGCAGAACACCTGAATCTGTCTTTCATATTTTCTTTGACTATATGTTTGCTAAGGAAGTTTGGAATCTGTTTGGCATCTCAGTTGGTACTAATGTTAAGATTTTCAATATTGTTATTGGTAGTGTTTGTGTGTGTGTGAAAAGTGGTAATCTGCAAGTTGTAAGGCACAAACACTTCAACAAATCATTGCATGTATGGTTAGATAGATATAATCATGAATATAAAAAACTATAACAAATCGACCTATTGCCTTCTAAAAGATGCGAGTATAGACTTGCTCTCATATTTTTCTAAGAAATACCAGTGACTAGAATACACCAAGATGAAGGATTTAATCTATATGAGCACAAAATTGAGCTAAATGGATGCAAGATTAAGCTAGATAGATGCAAGATTAAGCTAGATGAATTCAAGAAATCATGATTAAACTAATATACAATAAACTAAGAGGTAATATTCTCATTGCACAAAATCTCAATGAACCTAGAGAAAAAATAGCATAATAACAATAAATCTCCAAGGTAATCTGAATGAGAGATGAGAGCCTGAATTTATAGAAAATCCAGAGAGAGACCAATGGTCAAGATCGATTAATGATGAGCGACTGAGATTCTCCAAGAGGAAGCACAATCTAGGTGAATTGATGTGATTGGCTTCTTTTCTCAACTTTAAAGGAAATTGAGCTAAATTTAAGATAAAATCAAAAAAACTGATTTATTTCATATTTTTATTGATTTTTTATATTTAATTGATTTAATTGCTTTTTTGAGATTTTTCAATTTATCTCAATTTGATTCCTTTTTCCAAATTTAATTCCTTTTTCAAGTTAATTTGTTTTTGCAAATTAATTCAGTTTTAATGATTTAATGGCAGATTGATTTATTAATTAAATATGCTAGGATATTTAATTGAATAAATAGGATAATTGATTAAAATGATTTACTTGGAATGATTAATTAATTAAATAAATATTTAATTAATATAGAATGATTTATTTGCTATGTGACATTGATGATTGAGTAATTAATTAATTAGGTGCTCAATATTGATTTAATTTCCTTTGGTTAGGATCTTGGTGATGTAGCCTAGATTAGGGGCCCATGGTTTAGGTGATCATTTTTAGGGTATTACAGTGTCCATAGCCTCTCTAGAATTGCTAATTTGTTTTGGTCTATTTTTTCTAGTGAAATTCTATGGCTTATTTGGATATTCAGGAATGATAATCTATTTAATGCAGAGTTAGATCCCTTACTGAGTCTCTAAGGAGACTCATTGTGTACAAAATTGATTTGCAAGTTATTGTGACTATGCAACTAGCTCAGAGAAAGTTTGATAAGTTCTTACAAGATGGTCATGCCAGTGTTTTTGTGTGGGAAATTTTGCATGGTTTCTCTTGGACTAGGACCACTAATGAAAGGTCTACCTTTGAGGAAGGGCTGGCTGATTTTGTTAGAGAGCTATAGATCCACAACAGGCGACTCCCTACTCTAGAAGTACCAGTGATTGTTCCATTTTTTCACCCATATGTTGACCCCATCCTATGGGGAGGAGAGATGAAGTGGTCTGAGGGCCCCCTAGGTTGGATGGCCTGGATTGAGACAGTGGATGATGATAGGGACCCTGATGTGGTTGTTATTAGTTGATCTTCTAGCTACTCAGTTGCTATCTTTTTGGTTGAATTTTGTTAGATCTTAGTTTTTGTTTTGACCTACAGACTCTTTGAGATATATATGTAGACTCTTTGTGATGTATATATAGTGAGGGGTCAGTTTTGACCTTCATGCTTGATACTTTCTAGTTGTATACTTCTACTATATAATTAATAAATTAAAAAAAAAGAATTTGCTTTGCATGTGAGTTTAACATGATTTAGGAATTCAATTTGAATTTTGCATGATATTGATTTGATTTAGAAATTCGATTTGATTTTAATTTAGATTTTCAAAATCATGAATTTAAAATGCACATGCATCTGAAATTAGAGTTTGGGGAAATTCAAATTCAAATTTGAATTAGAAGAATAAATGAAATTAGATGAAATTATAATTTGGGGACTTGGATTAGAAGAATAAATTAGTTAATTAAATAATTTAAAGAAACTATTTAATTATTTAGAAATTGAGTTTTAATTAAATAATAAAGATTACTTAATTAAAGGATTTGAATCATAATTAATTAAATAATAAATATTTAATTAATACTTAGAAAAAGGGTTAAATGATTAATTGATGAGGAATAGAAATAGAAATTGAATAATTAGTAAGATGGTGAATTAATATGAATATAGAAGAATATGATTAATTAGCTTAGTTAAATAATTAAATAATTATTTAATCAATAAGAGGAATAATAAGTACATGATTAATGAGACAATTTTAGGTGTCTACAATGCCTATTGTAGGAAAGATGCATTTGTTGACATGCATGAATTGTTTTGATAAAATTAGTCAAGATTTGTAGTAAGGATAAGAAGAATTTTTTTAGATGGTTTGGATATCATGTTGGATTTTATAGTGAGATGATATTGATTAGGATTTTTTTAGATCTATTTGATTTTATTGAATTTCTTTATAATAGTTGACTTTTTTAGATTTTATGGACTATTTCTTTTATAATTTTCAAGATTTTTTTGGATTTTCAAGACTTTTTTCAAATTTTCAAGATATTTATTTATTTTGAATTTTTTTAGCGGAATTTTTTTGAAAGGTATCTAGATCACTAAGCGATCTAAAATACATATATCAAGATTTATTTTAAGGCAAGATGTAATCACTTGCCACCAACTTGTCTAGCAAAGCATGGAACATTATGCATAGACTTGAGTGGACTAGTGATGGGAATGGATAGATGAAAAAAAGGGGAAGATATTATTTTGGAATTGGAGTAAATTTTAATTCAAAAGATAATCTCCCAATGGAATATTATGTTTCATCTGAGCTAAGAGGTTAGATAGAGCTATGTAGATGATGGCATGAAAATAGATGGTATGTGGTTAAAATAATTGACCATGCCCAAAGTTTGTAAAAAATGATCAATATCAAAGGAAGAATTTGGATAGGATGGAAGTATATTTATGATAAGGGATATGGAATGGAGGATATTGAAGTATTGGATAGGAATGGAGGTATATTCATGATAAGGGATATTTCTTTAACCTTATCAATATCATAGATGGGAAGGGGGAAGGAGATAGGATATGGATAGACTAAGGAATATGATATGGAAGGTGTGGATAAGGTGAATTAAATAGGATATAAGTTTTTTATGAAGATCCTAAAGTATTTTCAAGATTAAAATTAGAAAGGGGAGGATGGATGGGAAATGAGGGACAAAAGGGTGTGGTAGGTGGGATAGAATGGATGAATCTTGATCCTAAGTGTAGAGCTCAAGATGATGATGAATTAAACATGATTCCTATTTCCCATATTTTCATCATGGTGCTTGCCCAAGGTGCCACAAGAAGTGGTTTTACCATTTGACAAATTATTTCCTTATACTTTTTTTCTTTTGGATATCAAACATGATGCTTGTTTTCTAGGTTTTCACTATGATGATATTTTTGGATGATAATGGATACATGCTATAGATATGCAAGAGGGAATCAAGAACCTAGTTCCTTGGATGGTATCCCTTGAACATGTGCTACAATGTACCATGGCTATTAAAAGTATGTCCACACATGTTGGTAGTCTAACGATATAGAGGGATGAAATGGATACCAGTAAGATGGTAAAGACTTATGATTTAAGAAAAAGCATGGATCAAAGGAGAATGATGTGGAATGAAAACTGGATGATGGATATGATTTTAAGAGACTTTTAGACCAATATATGAAAATAGTGGTAATATTATCATTGGAACATGCCTTGAGGGGTGGTAGAGTGGTGGAGGAAAAGTGAAATTTGGATTTGGAGACTTAGATGGGGGAGTGAATAGAGGTTATTGACATAAGGACTAAAAAGGGATGGAGTGTTAGATTCAATGATAGTCCCAAAGACATTGAGAGGGGGGTGAATCAATGTCTAACCAGTTAATGGAATATTTAAATTTATTCATAACTTTGCAACCCAAGTCAATGTACCGGTAAACAAGAAATAATGCAGTAAAGAGAAATAATAGAGACAACATAAATGCACACCATAACATAAAATATTTTGGTGAGGAAACCTAGTGTGGGAAAAACCTCAGTGAGATTTGTGACCCACAATATTTAGTCACTCGCCAATATGAATAAATATTACTTACAACATGGGCCTGCACATGCAGGAAGGCCAAAAGCCTAGAGCTCACTACTCAATGAAAGAGTCTCATTGACTACAATATAGATAATTAAATCCAATATAATGTACTGCTCAAAATAGCATCTCTAATGCCTTGTTCAATATCAGTTTAAGCTTAGTCAAATACCTTAACCAAAAAATTTCACTATCTTTACATAATATCCTTCTATTCCATGCTATTACAAAAATGTCCTATCCTTCTGCAAAATGATCTATAATATCTCATACATATATGAGCCTTTTACAATACACCAAGTCCTCTTACAAATAATTAATTACACTTACAATACAATTTATATAAGCAAAAATTTGTCTCATGTCAGTTTGAGTGTCGATGTACTTCATTTCCAGTGTAATTTGGATGTCGGTGTCAGTGCTTGCCGATGTATGATGTCTATGATGCCGGAGCATGTGTAGAAAACTACTACCAGTTATTTGACATCAATGAAAACATCAACCATATTCCCATTAGAGTGTAGAATTCCAACAATCTCCCCCTTTGGCATTGATGGCAACACTCATGAGAAAAATCCAAAACTATTATCCAAAAATGAAGTCCAAAAAGTGTACTCCCCCTGAGCAAGTGATCTCCTCTGTGTATTTATTTTTCTCCATACTACTCCTCCTTTGACATCAATGGCAAAGGATGTAAAAAATAATCAAAGAATACAAAAATGCTACCTCATAGCCTGTAACCGGTTGGTTACAATTTGAAAAATGTCCGCCAAAATTAGATTCAGGCTCTACATGAATTTGTTACTATCATAAAGAATGGTCTCTATTTGTTGGATCATGCCGGTTAGATAGTGCATCTATTGCTCTAGTGACCATTCTTCTTGAACTGTTGCCTTTGATAGCTCAACCCATTGAGTAATGAGACTGTCCAATCTTGGACCAAGTTTTCTTTTCAATTCCCAATCCTTTAACCTTATCCTTGCTTTCTCTTTTTCCAAATTTTTAATCTTTTCCTCATAAGCTACCATCTCTTGATCAAGAACAAATGTAAGTTCCAAAGAACCTATCATATTATCTGCAATGTCATCTATCTCCTTTCGTGTCTTCTTAATGTCCTCATCAATATCTTCAGTCAGGTGGTGAGGTTTGCAAGTTTCTCTATATAACTCCTTATATTCCAAAATTGTTGAGTTAAGTACCAGTAATAATGAATCCATGTGCTCAGTACAGTCTTTGATATTTTTCTCAAAGAATTCACTTTTCTCTTTATCTACTCTTTCCTTAACAGTTTCATCATTCACTTTATCTATAGTTAGAACATTTTCAGCAATGAATTTGGACAATGCATCCAACTTACCTAAAGAAACATTTATGTGATCTATCTTACAGGTTGGTGCAATGATCTTCAAAATAGGTAATGTGTCATCAATAGCCTTAAATGATAAGGCATTTCAATCTATTATCCTCTTAATTTAATGGTCTATGTTATTACCTCTGCTTCTGATGATTTTTCAGTCTCAGTAAGTACCTTTGCATCTACCTATTTCTCAGTCTCTGGTTTCTTAGTGTTAGTTACCTTAGCCTCTGTCGGTATCTCAGTGTTCTGAGAGTCAACAGTGTGTTCCGGTGACTCAGAGATCTCAATGTTTGTAGCCTTAGCAGTCTTAACCTCTGTAGTCTCTTTATCCACAACAATGTTAAGAGCTTGTGTATCAACATTCATAGTGAAAAGAATTTCAGAATTTGGGTTAGTATCATCATGTGTTACTTCTACAGTTGCCTTATCTAGTTGATTGTCTGTACGTACTGGTGTATCTAAAGTTAATGATGGAGTATCCTGTGTTGGTGGAGGAATTTTATCACTGACCTTTATAACTGGTATACTACCAATTTTTCTTTTTACCTTTGTCCTTTTGGTATACCTTTGCAAAAGATTTATCCATTTTTTGTCTTTCCCTTTCCTCTTTCTTTTCCTTTTCAACAAAAAATATATCCCAACTGTCTGCAGTTTCATCAACAATCTCCTTCACTCTACTAGCCATTAGGCTAACCTGTCAGTGTCCACTGACACAAACTGACTAGTTTGCTTCAGAAATCAGTTCATCAATTTCCTCTTTAAAGTTTACAGGGTGCACTACCAATAATGCTTCAACTTTTAACTTTTTATCTAATTCCATTATAGAAATTCTTTTAGCTTCTAATCTTAAATACAAGTCATATAAGAAAAATTTTGTCTCATGTTGGTCTGAGTGCCACTGTACTTCATTTCCAGTGTAATCTAGATGTTGGTGAATGTGCCTATCGGTGCCGGTACCTGCCGGTGTATGATATTTGTGATGCCGGTGTATGTGTAGAAACCTGTTACTGGTTGGTTGCCATCAATGACAACATCAACCATATTCTCATTATCTTGATGTGATGCATCATATCGGCTCAATAAATTTACAACAATATTCAATCAATAAATCATCTCCATAACGTGCCATGCTGATATGGAATAGATAATGCATATCGGTTCATAACCTAGACCAATCTGCCGGTAACAACAAAAATGTCAACCTAATTAGAACAATTGTTAGATTCAATGACAATCCCAAAGACACTGAGAAGGGGGGGGTGAATCAATGTCTAACCGGTTAATGGAATATTTAAATTTATTTATAACTTTGCAACCCAAATCAATGTACCGGTAAACAAGAAATAATGCAATAAAGAGAAATAATAGAGACAGCATAAATGCACACCATAACATAGAATATTTTGGTGAGGAAATCCAGTGTGGGAAAAAGATCGGTGGGATTTGTGACCCACAATATTTACTCACTAGCCAATATGAATAAATATTACTTACAACATGGGCCTGCACATGCAGGAAGGCCAACAGCCTAGAGCTCACTGCTCAATGAAAGAGTCTCACTGACTACAATATGGATGATTAAATCCAATATAATGTACTACTCAAAATAGCATCTCTAATGCCTAGTTTAGTACCAGTTTAAGCTCAGTCAAATACCTTAACCAAAAGCTTTTGTTGTCTTTACATAATATCCTTCTATTCCATGCTATTACAAAAATGTCCTATCCTTATGCAAAATGATCTATAAGATCTCATACATATATGAGTCTTTTACAATACACCAAGTCAACTTACAAATAGTTAATTACAATTACAATACAATTCATATAAGGAAAACTTTGTCTCATGTTGGCCTGAGTGCCGATGTACTTCATTTTTGGTGTAATCTGGATGTCGGTGAATGTACCTGCTTGTGTCGGTGCCTACTATTGTATGATGTCTACAATGCTAATGCATGTGTAGAAACCTGTTACCAGTTGGTTGCCATCAATGACAACATCAACCATATTCTCATTAGTGTAGAATGCCAACATGGAGGGGATGATGTAGGACTTATGATAGTGGATTTTGGGACATAGGAATCCAAAATATATTCGAATAATGAGAGGTTTTTAGACAAATGATTGGGGGAGTTAGGAGTTGAGGAAGCTCTTGGATTAGCAAGTTTGGATGCCAACTTTGATTGTGCATTAAGATGCATTGCTTTTATGTGTAACTTGGGAATCCACATGGTTTTTAATTTTTTTTCTTCATGACCCTTTGTGTCCTTTTGAATTTTTATATTTGATTTTGGATCACATTTTTCTTTATTTTTTCATGTAATTTGGATGAGACATATTGACCCTTGAATGTGTGTGGAATTTTGGATTTGTGGATTCCATGCTTGGCATCCAAATTTATTCTAAGATACATGGAATTGTTGGATGTAGATGAATGATATGGAGGTTTTGTGGATGGGTTGACATAGGTAGGATGTTGGAAGGTGTTGATCACTAAAAATTTTCCTAGGAAAAAAACCTTATGGGAAACTCAGTGATGGGGAACTTGCACAGTTTCACTGAGTAACCTCCAGGATTTTAGAAGCCATCTCTTCATTCATTTTGGGGGAGAAAAGGGGAAGAAAGAAACATTAAAAATACAACTATCCTAAAGTGGTGCATTGAATTAATTTTTCTGTCAAACTTAAGAGCACAAAGAACTTCAAATGCATGTCATTCTCAGGCCCATTCAATAATCTACATGCCCTGAACACTAATTAAAATACATCCAAATATTTCTTTAACATGAAGCAACATACGCCATGCATCTACTAGATAAAGGGTATAAGACCATGATTTAATTAGTAGAATAAGCCAGAATTTCAAAGATGCACAAAACGCTATCAATGCACACCGAATAAGCTAATCTCAGAGGCTGCAGGCACAATTCAATTATCCTATTCCAGAAATACAATAATAGATTAGAGGCTAAATTCCTGCCTAGAAAACTTGTCTATATCTTTCTTAGTAAACTAAAAATTTTGAACCCTTTTGCAAAACAAACATTGCACTTCTTATAGAACGGGACCTAATGGCCCAAAACTGAAAAACAAGAAAAGCATCTTCAAAAGACATCATTGACACTTCCTCTGCCCTCATGGAAACACCCAAACATGTAGGCAAAATTTCTCTCAACCCCTAGCAAAATTGCATCCACCATTTTGTTATTCGAATAAAAAAGGATCACAGTGGTTCTTTTGCAATCTTTTCAAAATATCTAGAATGTAGTCCCAAAAATGATTAGCAGCTACCCATGACACTGCCCTTGCTAACCGAATGTGTGAAGCCTTTAGACTATTGCTTTGAAAGACACATGGAAATAGGAGGGAAGGAGTTGGTCCTTGACAAAACTGTGATCTCATAATCTCCCGGGGAGCTGCCACATATCGCAACAGCCTCATTGTAAAAATGTGGGCCCAACTTTGTACTTTCAAAAATATAGAATTCCATGTGTTAGACGAGCATGACTCTTCCACAAGGAAAAGAAAGAGGCACCAAGAATGTGTGTCATGCTAACACGTACTGGGCATGTGCAAACCTATCAAAACATAGTGTGGATAAATAAAATCCACAACTCTTGGCAACTGATGGGATGGGGTTTGGGATAGACTAGCCTAGTCTATGCTCATAGATCCTTTCCTTGGATCACCAGGTGTACTAACCACACCCTAGGGTCTCTAGGAATTCCCCTTCTTGTGGAATCCCCTGATCTTTCCCAATCCACCCACCAACAACTTGAATTTTTGCTCCTAAGGTCTCACCTACTCATGAGATCCAAAGAACCCTTAGGCTAATAAAGGTTTGGCTTGTTCCACACCTTCTGAGGTCCTAGAAAGGATAGATCAGGTCTAAGACATGGTTTTCCACCCATTCATGTGCCCCCAAGAGGTTTCAAGCTTCCTAACCCTTACCGATTTCACTATTTTGTCTTTTACCTACAAAATAGGGCTACAAGGATTGTGACCAATTAGGCCTCCTATCTAGATTTTTAGGGCTCCCTCTTGCAAATGATGCACATTCTTGTGAAACTCCCTAAAAGACCTTCTATTCATTTGGCAAGGACTCAAGGATTTTTCTAGTTTTGGGCCTCCAAGTGTCCGTACACTGCCCTAGGTGGATTTTAAGGTTTTTAAGGGTTTTAAAGAGGGTTTTTAGGCCTGCCAGGGTCACAGTGTTGGTTTGTTGATTTCACCACCTTGTCTGGATTGGTGGAAGCTCCTCCTTCTCACCAATGGTGCTCTATTCACCCCTCTACATCTCCTCCAAAGGGTGCCTCCTCCACTATCTTTCCTTGCTCTCCAAGACCTCTGCAACTTAACCCTTCGTAGTTGGGCACTGTCTAGTCTCACCTAGGAGTCGGTCTTTAGATGGCCTCCATACATCTTCAAGGGCCCTGCTTGCTTTGAAGTAATGTAAAAGGTCTAAACTCTCATTCCCCATGGTTTCATGGTGATTCCACAATGGGGAATGGAGTTATGAACCCATTGACACAAACCAGTCCAAAACTGGGTAGTGAGAAGCAAGTTTACAAGATATTTACAAACACACACAACTTGCAAAAAAAAACCTAATCTAAATGCTCAAGATGAAATTATTTACACCATAAAAGACTCTCTACATAGTTTTGTTTGAAGATCAATCCATTATCATTCCTTCATTGCTCCATTAGTGCCGACTGACAACAAAATTGCAGTCACAGTCAAGTCACTTTGCTTGGGTCGTACAACAACTAACATCCAACCCATTATCTTAGAGTTTTCAACTACATATACTACCCTTTCCTCAGTCTGTGTGACCATATTAGGGTTTTCCATGCTACACTAAATATTTTGACCACTAGGTGGAAAAGTTGCTTGACAACTTTGAAAAGTTGTCATGCAACTTTTGAGCAACTTTCTCAATGTTTCTTTTCTTGACTCCTAGGCCCACATTGGGCTAATCTAAGGACACCACCATGCTAAGAAGGACCCTAAACACCTCAAAGGCACACATACCCTCTACTTTCAAGAAAAAATCAACTTTGACTTATGACCCTAGGACCTCAACTAGGACCTAAACTAGACCCAATGAGCACATGGCTTTTATTATATATACAATGGCTTCTTAAAGAAGCAAGAACACAATCAAAATCAAATGGTGGGAGCCCTTTGAAGGGTGCTCTTGCACCATACTCCCCCTCTACAATAAACTAATGAATTAGGGGAGTGAGAAGAGTCGGATCAATGCCAAGCTTCTTGAACTTGCTCTCCTCAACCCAAGTAGATTCAGACACAGGTTGACCTACCCATTTCACCAAGTGCTCCATGTAGACCTGGTGTCTAGTAGACTTCTTCACCCTTGACTCCAATATCTCCTCTACTATGGGCTGCTTCACTTGAGGTAAGGCATTCACATCCAAGTCTTGTAGTATCTTGGCTTGATTCTCAGTTTGCCCTGCTATCTCACCCTTGTACATGATCAGATCAGCAACATTGAAGACTGGTGAAATGGCTAAGTCTGAAGGAAGATAAACCTTGTAGGTGTTCTCACCTTATTTTGACAGAATTCTACAAGGTCCTACCCTCTTCATTTGTAGTTTGGTAGGCTTACCACTTTGCATCCTAGCTTTGCTCAAATGGACCATCACATAGTCACCCACCTTGAACTGAACCTCTCTCCTTTTCTCATCCATTTTGGCCTTCAGTTTTTGAGTAGATTCAAGGATGACTTTCTTAACCTGCTCTTGTACTTCCTTGATGGTTTGAGTGAAGTCCTTTGCTTGCCCACTCTTCATCTCCATGGAACCAAGTTCCTTGAGTTCACACACTCCCCTTGGATGTCTACCATAGACAACCTCAAATGGATTTCTTCCAGTGGTCCTATTTACACTGTCATTATATGCATGCTCTACTTGAGGGATGATTAGATCCCATGTCTACCCATACTTCTTGGTTAGACACCTCAACAAGTTACCTAACACCCTATTAATGACTTTAGTTTGACCATCAGTTTGTGGATGGTAAGCTAAGCTAAATGAGAGATTAGTTCCTAGTCTCCTCCATAAAGTTTGTCAAAAATGGCCCATGAACTTGCTATCCCTATCTGAAACAATGCTTAAAGGAAGTCCATGAATCCTTACAATCTCCTTAAAGAAAAGATGTGCAATATAGCTAGCATCATGTGTAGTCCTACATGGAATGAAATGTCTCATCTTGGAAAATCTATCTACTACCACATAGATGCTATCCATACCTATCTTTGTCTTGGGAAGTCCTACTACAAAGTCCATGCTTACACATTCCCAAGGCCTATTAGGGACCAGTAATGGTTGATAGAGACCTGCATTACTTGATCCTCCCTTTTCTTTTTGACACACACCACATTGCTCCACATACCTTTTCACATCTCTTGGAAACTTGGGCCAATGGTAGTACCTCTATACTAAATCCAAGGTTTTGTTGACCCCAAAGTGTCCACTTAAACTACCATTGTGTTTTTCTTGGATGAGGTTTTCCCTCATGGATCCTTTAGGCACACATAACTAATTACCTTTGAACAAGAGACCATTTTGGAGAGTGTAATCTGCATACTCACCATGAAAATAATTCTCAAACTCCTTGCAAACCTTGTAGGCTGATGAGAAGTCTTCATCTCCTTCATAGAGGTCCTTGAAACCTTCTATTCCTATGCTCTGCAATTGTAACTCTTGAACTGTCAACAACTTCCTGCTTAAAGCATCTGCCACCTTGTTGAGTTGCCCCTTTTTATGCTTAATGGTGAAGGTGAAGGATTGGAGATATTCCATCCATTTCAAATGTCTATTGCTAAGCTTCTCTTGAGTGTTAATTTAACTCAAAGCCTGGTTGTCTATGAACACCACAAATTCCTTAGGGAGTAGGTAATGTCTCCACTTTTTGAGAGACTGAACTAATGCATACAACTCTAGGTCATAGGCTGAGTACTTCTTCTTTGCTTCATTGAGCTTCTCACTGAAAAATGCCATTGGTCTTCCCTCTTGACTCAATACACCCCCTACTGCAATTCCACTTGCATCACACTCCAATGTGAATAGCTTGTCAAAAGTAGGTAGGAGTAGGATAGGTTTTGTGGCTACTTCTTGCTTCAATAATTGGAATGCTTTATCAGCCTGCTCAGTCCATTTGAACTTAGTTTTAAGGCCTCCCTTTATAGTGTCAAGGACTAGTGCACATATTCCACTAAAGTTCCTCACAAAATTTCTATAGAATTGGGCTAAACCATGGAAACTCCTAACTTCAATCCCTATTCTATGGGCAGGCCAATTCAAGATTGCCTCCACTTTGCTTGGATCCATCTTCAAGGTTCCCTTAGACACCACAAATCCTAAGTAGACCAGCTCTTGCTTCAAGAAATCACACTTCTCTAGGTTGATTGATAACTTCTCTTCATGCAACCTCTCTAAGACTAACCTCAAATGCTCAAGGTGCTCCTCTTTGGTTCTTCTATAGATGAGAATGTCATCTAGGTACACCACCATAAACCTGCATGTGAAGTCTTTTAACACCTCATTCATCAACCTCATGAAGGTGCTTGGGGCATTGGTGAGTCCAAATGGCATCATAAGCCATTCATACAACCGTTCTATGGTCTTGAAAGCAGTCTTCCACTCATCACCCTCCTTAATTCTAATCTGGTGATAACCACTTTCAAGGTCCAACTTGGTAAAATACATAGCATCTCCTAAAAAGTCCATCAAATCCTCTATTCTAGGAATAGGAAATCTATACCTTATGGTGATCCTATTGATTGCCCTTGAATCAGTGCAAAGTCTCCACTTGCCTCCCTTCTTGGATGCTAGCACTACCAGGACCGCACATGGGCTGATGCTCTTCTTGATCAGTCCTTGTTCCAATAACTCCTACACTTGCCTTGCCACCTCCTTGTTTTGGTCAAGTGTGAGCTTATATGCAGTTTTTTTAGGTAGGGATGCATCGGGAACAAAGTCTATTTGATGGCTTATAGACCTTCTTGGTGGGAGTGTTTTAGGTGCTCCATCACTCACTATGTCCTTATACTCTTGCAACATTTGCTTCACCTCCTTGGGTACCTCTGCCTACAACTTGTCTTCCTCCTCCTTTGGCTTCACAAAGATAGCACACCTCACCATCTCCTCCTCATGTAGCAAGTGTAAGAACTCTTTACCAGTAGCCAATAAGACACTAGGTGTTTTTGAGGTTCCCTCTTCATTCTCTGTCAGAGACTGAATCTTAAAGGTTTTGCTATCCTTCTTGAAGGAAATGGAGTTCTCCTCTCCATCATAGATCACCTTCCTATCAAATTGCCAGGGTCTACCTAGTAATAGGTGACAGGCATCCATGGGTAACACATCACAAAGGATCTTATCCTTGTATCCTCCAATAGAAAACTCTACCCAAGTCTGTTCATTGACTAGCACACTCTACTCTTGATTCAACCATGTCACCTTATATGGGTTAGTGTGGGGTATCCTTGTGAGTTTCAACTTCTTGGTTGCCTCCTCTAATATTATGTTATCAGTTGACCCTGAATCAGCTATCATCTTGCAAACTTTACCAAGGATCTTACATCTCACCCTAAACAATGCTCTCCTATGCTTAGGTTCATTCTTAACTGGCTGTCTTATCAAAACCCTATTGAACATCAGGTTTTCTCCAATCTCTGATTCAATATGGTCCACCTCAGGTGTCTTTCTACTTGATGAGTCTTCATGAGCATAAACAACCCTCTTTCCATTGTTTGATGATGTAGGCTTGTCAGGGCATCTATAGGCTGGGTGTCCCAATTGTCCACAATTGTAACATTTTATAGTTGCAAAGTAGGAGTTACCCCTACCAGTACCTCTACCCCTACTTGGACCACCTTGTGCACCTCTTCCTCTAGAATGGCCCCCTCTGAGATTGGCTTCACTGCTATGCTCAATCAACTTGGCTTCTCCTTGGTTCCTTTGCTCATTTGCCTTGCTTTGGTAACCACCTCGGTGATTCATCTGTTCTCTACCTCTGCCTCTACCCCTGCGATTAGAGTCTCCTTTTATTTTCTTCCTCTCTTCCACCTTGGCAGAAAGTTGATGACATTTTTGGACAGTGGTAGGAGTCCATAGGCTTATCTCCTCTTGAATGTTCCACTTTAGGCCTCTTAGATACCTAGCCACCTTGATAGATTCATCTTCTTGGACTTTGGATCTAAGACAAAGCTTTTGGAATTCTTCAGTGTAGGAGGTCACATCAAGGTCTTTTTGCTTCAGTCCCTGTCTCTTCTTATGAAGTTAGACTTCATAATCCTCTGGTAAGTAGTTCTCCTTGATCTTACTCACCATGGCCTTCCAATTTGCAATAGGTAGCTTCCCCATGCTAACTCTCTCTTCTTGCAAGTAGTTCCACCATGTCAATGTTGCTCCCCTTAATCTTGACTTGGCAAATTTAACCTTTTGAGCTTCTATCACAACTTCACACTCAAAGTGGTTCTCCATACCCTCAATCCATTCTATGATAGTGTCAATGTCCATCCTTCCACTGAAATGTGGCAATCCTTCAAAAGCTTTGGTGTTCAAAGCCTTAATAGCCTTTACAAAAGGTTCTTCATTGAATAAGGGATCTGGTTTAGGTATAATCTCATCTATATCTATAGTTTTCTTGCCTTTATCCTTGGTGTCTTCACCCCAAGGTCCATGTGTCCTCTAATCCACCACTTCTTGCAGCTTGTCCCTTATCTCACTCATAGCTTCTTCAAGGAGTGTATTCTTCTCCTTCTACTCTTCTACCTCCCTAGCCAGCTCTACATTAGTGACCATTCTACTCTCCCCTACTGATTCACCAGTATATAGAGACATGCATGGTCCAGCAAATCTTTAACTTTGCTTTGATACCAATCTGATGGGATGGGGTTTGGGATAGACTAGCCTAGTCTATGCTCTTAGATCTTTTCCTTGGATCACTAGGTGTACTAACCACACCCTAGTGTCTCTAGGAATTCCCCTACTTGTGGAATCCCCTAACCTTTCCCAATCCACCCACCAACAACTTGAATTTTTGCTCCTAAGGTCTCACCTACTCATGAGATCCAAAGAACCCTTACTTAGGCTAATAAGGGTTTGGCTTGTTCCACACCTTCTGAGGTCCTAGCAAGGATAGGTTAGGTCTAAGACATGTTTTTCCACCCATTCATGTGCCCCCAAGAGGTTTCAAGCTTCCTACCCCTTACCGATTTCACTATTTTGTCTTTTACCTACAAAATAGGGCTACAAGGATTGTGACCAATTAGGCCTCCTATCTAGATTTTTAGGGCTCCCTCTTGCAAATGATGCACATGCTTGTGAAACTCCCTAAAATACCTACTATTCATCTGGCAAGGGCTCAAGGATTTTTCTATTTTTGGGCCTCCAAGTGTCCGTACACTGCCCTTGGTGGATTTTAAGGTTTTTAAGGGTTTTAAAAAGGGTTTTTAAGCCTGCCAGGGTCATAGTGTTGGTTTGTTGATTTCACCACCTTGTCTGGATTGGTGGAAGCTCCTCCTTCTCACCAATGGTGTTCTATTCACCCATCTACAACTCCTCCAAAGGGGGCCTCCTCCACTATCTTTCCTTGCTCTCCAAGACCTCTGCAACTTAACCCTTCGTAGCTGGGCACTATCCAGTCTTGCCTAGGAGTCAGTCTTTAGATGGCCTCCCTTCATCTTCAAGAGCCCTTCTTTCTTTGAAGTAATTTACAAGGTCTACACTCTCATTCCCCATGGTTTCATGGTGATTCCACAATGGGGAATGGAGTTATGAACCCATTGACACAAACCAGTCCAAAACTGGGCAGTGAGAAGCAAGTTTACAAGATATTTACAAACACACACAACCTGCAAAACAAAACCTAATCTAAATGCTCAAGATGAAATTATTTGCACCATACAAGGCTCTCTACATAGTTTTTTTTGAAGATCAATCCATTATCATTCCTTCATTTCTTCATTAGTGTCGACTGGCAACAAAATTGCAGTCACAGTCAAGTCACTTTGCTTGGGCTGTACAACAACTAACATCCAACAAATTATCTTAGGGTTTTAAACTACATATACTACCCTTTCCTTGGTCTGTGAGCCCATATTAGGGTTATCCACACTACACTAAAGATTTTGACCACTAGGTGGAAAAGTTGCTTGACAACTTTGAAAAGTTGTCAGGCAATGTTTGCAACTTTTGAGCAACTTTCTCAATGTTGCTTTTCTTGACTCCTAGGCCCACATTGGGCTAACCTAAGGACACCACCATGCTAAGAAGGACCCTAAACACATCAAAGGCACACATACCCTCTAATTTTAAGAAAAAATCAACTTTGACTTATGACCCTAGGACCTCAGCTAGGACCTAAACTAGACCCAATGAGCACATGGCTCTTATTGTATATACAATGGCTTCTTAAAGAAGCAAGAACACAATCAAAATCAAATGGTGGGAGCCCTTTGAAGGGTTCTCCTACACCAGCAACTATTGGGATAATCCTACCTATGAGATGTCGATACCCAAAATTTATAGCTTCAAACTAGACTTATGCATATGTAGAGTAGAGTCGGTCGAGGACCTGTTGCAAAGGGACCCAATCATCCTCTGAGAGTTGTTCATAAGATTCAAGGATTTTATAACTTTGATCAAGGAAAATAATCTCATGAAAAGGTAGGTCACCCAATTCATTATTGACCAGTTTGAGAAAAGTATGGAGCCAAGCCAAAGGATGCAACAACACTTCAACCTCGATAGTAGCAGGGGGAACACTTAGATTCTAGAGAAAGGTTTGCTCTTGTTGCTACTCCTCAATTAGGTTCAAGATCTACTCAACTCTAAAAAATGAATCATTAGAAAGAAAATGAGAGGGTAAGCCGAGACTTACAAAACATTCAAAAATTTCTTTTATATGCGAGGTCAAGGACTTGAGTGTTCTTAAAGTGGATGTAGCCTGCATTGCTGCATTGTGGTGATTTATAAAATCATTATCTTTTCGAGCCAAATACTTATGATCATTGACCTCTATAGCCATCATCTCTATATTGGAGGTAGTATACAACCACTTGATCAATTTATGAGAAAATTTAGGTGTGATAGATTATGTGACTTGGTTAATGACACTACTCACCTCGACACATAAAGATTGTGTGTCATTCAGAAACTTCAAGCCAGCTGTAAAGAGGGATAGAACTATTTCACTATCTCCCAATGAGAAATGTATAGCTCTTGAATGAAATAGATAAAATCTATGTGAGTGGCTAGAGGAATATCAGTAGGTTTTGATGGGAGAGCGATCTCTTCCTCCTTTGCTTGAACATCCACATACAATTCTTTAACTTTTTTCCCTATCACAAATGCTTCATGCTCTAATGTTATGATTATTGTACTCTTGTCTTGCAAATTTTCTTGCATTTGGACCAAGTTATTGCGTTCACTCTCTAGAGATTTATTTAAATCTTGGAGCTCTTCATCTGATTGGGCCTGTCTATTCTTCCATTCTTGCGCTACCCATTCTCTTTCCTCCTCCTTTGAGAGGAGTGCCTATGCATTACTTAGATCTTGGAAAAGTTTCTCCTTATCCCATATTGCATCTTGTAGCTAGGTTTGGATCTTAGTTACATATGGGGAGCTTGCCTAGAGTTGAAAGAATTCTTGTTCCTTATCAAAGGAACCTCTTAATCAGCTTATTTTTCTCTACTTTCTCTTCCTGTAGCTGAGTTGTCACAATGTTTAAGGCACTTTGCAGATTTTCTCTTTCTACCTTCTCCTTCTAGACATCGGCTCAAAGGTGAGTTATCTTGACATTTTTGGCCTTCTCTTCCTTTTTCATATAGTCAAGTGTATCTTTGACATGGTTCAATTCATCTTTGACTTTCTCTAGGTGCCTGCTCCTTTTGAGGAAATCAGATGACATGACCTTTTGCGTCTCTTCCATCATCTCTATTTTGTCATGTGGGTGAGCTTGCTTCAAATCTATATCGATGACATACATTGAAAATTCCTTTGACAACAATTCTCCTTGTGTTTTGATGATGTTAGAAAACATGGCTGCGTATAATAGGTTCTATCTTTCCTCATTTAAGTGCATCTAAATACTGGTCTGGGCGGGTCTCCAAAAATCTGTCTTTTTTCTTTGTAGCTCTTTGAGCTCAAGCCAGTTTAGTGGAGTTCACCTGTTGCATGAAATCTAATGGAGAAGGGAGCACCTACCTTACAAAGGGAGTGCCAGGCGGGAGAGAAAAAGGGATTGAAACTATAGGATCTCTCAGCTATATGTGAATATGCTAGGGAAGAGTAGTAGGAGAGAAAGGGGGAATTCCCTACATAGTGCTAGTAGGAGGGGATGAAAATGGACTATCACTGGATGATGTAGGAGGTGTGGGAGTTGCAGAACCTAACATCCATGCAATAGAAAAGGCAGATGTAAATTGAACAGGGGTCTTTATGGATTACGAAATATATGAAGTTGTGCCCAAGGTAAGAGAATCATATAAGTGTTGGCATTGAGTTGTCATTGATGTCAACTAGTATTGTAGGCAGGCTACTAGTATGACAAAGAGTGTACTGGTATGATGAAAGACAAATAAGGTATTGAGAGGATTAACATGAAGTCTTGTCAACCGATATGGTGAAACTTCATTGGTATGAGGTGAGATGTATGTGTGTGTGAGTGTGTTAAGTGATAACCGATAGAGTTTAAACCAATCTGGATTTGGTTGCATGTTTATGATGAAGAGGCAGAATGTTAAAGTAATCACAAACCATCAGAGGTGAAGATGTGCTACTAGTATAGTGTGCACTACAGATTAGCAGGAGAAGGTCTCACTGGTAAAGGTCTGTATCAGTATGAGTTTGTTGAATGTTCAAATGTAAACCGACTGTGTGTCGATGAGCTAAGTGTATGATCATTGTGATGCCATGTGGAGGTGAAGTGGCAAACATGCAAAGGTCAGTGAGGCCTCCATCGACATTGTTGGTGAAACAACTAGTTCACATTAATGAAACAACCAAAAATCATGGGATTGTAACTGACTGATGCAGCTCGAGGAAGAAAGAATGATAGAGGAATATCAGGGAGTAGTTGGCACCTGGATCGAAGCAAAGAAATCAGATTGCAAGAATATCTCGAGAAGGATACAGCTGAGCTTTTTATGAGTCGACAGATTTCAAGGTAGAAAATCATGTATGAGATTGCTATCTTTAGCAAGTATGCATTGGATAATAGAAAATGTGTATAGATGCATTCCTCGAGTACAGGTGATCGATCCAAGATAGAGTGGATCAGATCTCATGTAGATTTTGTTGGGTGAAGGAAACCCTAACTGCCCCAAGTTTGAATTGATTCTTGGTGGGAAAGCTCAAGTTTGAATATGATGACTTTAGACTATGATTGTTGTTGCTGTAGTGTGAAGACAATTGTGAAATTATTGAGAGCCAAAGAGATAAACTCTTGAAGTGTTTATGAGAGAAGTATTCACTGATAAGGAGAAGCAGAGTAAACCGGTATAAGGAACTACTAGTGGAGAGTGCGATGAACATAGAGGTGACAAACCGGTAGAAGCAGTGCCTGATTAAGAGTGATCGAGTGTGAGTTGAGAGAAGGAAGTCATTGTGAGATGGGATTGAGAAAAGTGATCGGCAAAGTCAAGTTGCAGAGTGATTGGAGAGTATACAAACTGGTAAGGCTGAAACCGGCAAGGGAGAATATAGTAAGGTTGCAAAACTTCATTTGCAATAGTGATTTCATTTGAGCATCTGAGTCTAATATTGTTTGAACTAAGTTTTAGCTTAGTAAAGGGGTTGTAGCTCCTTTAGTTTGCAGCCTATAAATAGTGTAGGAGTTGGTGCTCCTTTGAGTTGGTACTCATAATTCAGGGGTTGGTGCTCTAAATATTGTAATAAAAGATTCATTATGAGGCTGGATTGGAGCAGAAAATCTCTAGCAGCTATTCTCACCGAGGTTTTTCCCACATTGGATTTTCCTTTTATATATCTGGTGTTGTGTGGTGTATTCTTGTGCATGTGGTATGTTAATGTTTTAGCAAGTCCTTTTACACACTCTGCTTGCATTGTTTAAGTTACCAGTTAGCACATAGTTTGTTTTATATGTTAACGGTATCTCCTTGTTGAAGGAAAAGAGTTTAAATCACTGATTCACCCCCCTGTCAGTGATCCATTGTGTCCAACCATTGGTATCAGAGCATAGGTGTCATGTTTTGTCAAAAGAATTCTCTAGCTTGGGTAGATCCTGTCAAGTGTTCACAATGGAAAGAAATGAATCTGCCTCCTCAAAATCTCCTATGTTTGATGGTGTCAACTATGCCTTTTGGAGTAGAAGGATGGAAACCTATTTGTCCTCTCTAGGTTTTGATGTATGGATGTTGGTTGTGAAAGAGTATACAGTCCCTAATAATCCCCCTATTGATCCATATGCTAAGAGGGAATATGAGAACAATGCTAAAGCTATGAATGCCATTCTTAGTGGGTTGTCTGATAATGAGTTTGTTAAAGTCATGCACTTCTCCTCTGCCAAGGAGACATGGGATAAGCTGCAGAAGATATTTGAAGGTGATGCTAAAGTCAAGGAAGCCAAGTTGTAGACATTGAGAGCACAACTTGAGGGCTTGAAGATGAGAGATGAAGAGAAGATTGTTGACTATCTCCAAAGGGTTGATGAAACAACAAATACCATTAGAGGGCTTGGAGAAGAAATAAAAGATGAGGTGATAGTGAAGAAAGTACTTAGATCTCTTACATCTAAGTATGATACAAAGGTCTCAACAATAGAAGAAGGAAAAGATCTAAAAGTATTTACAATGGATGAGTTGTATGGCTCTCTAACTTCTTATGAGATGAGGACAATCGCTACTGATTCTATGAAGAAAGAAGTTGCATTCAAGACATCAAGAAAAGGAAAGGAAGAATCTGCTCATGATGCAATCGGTGAAGACTCTGATGAAATCATGAAATTTTTTTTTAGAAGACTCAAGGCAGGTTCAGGAAAATACAAAGGCAAGTTGCCTTTGAAATGTTTCAACTGTGGAAAGATTGGACATTTTGCTGCTAAATGTCCTTATGGTGACAAGAATGAAGATGATCAATCAAGTGGTAGCAGATCATATAGTAAGGATAGGAAGAAGAATGTCTACTAGCATGGTAGAAGAGGCTACTGGAAGTAGGGTAGTCTTTACACTCATGAAAATGATGCCATGAATGAATAGAGTGCCTCACATGACTGCTACAGTGGAGATGAAGTTAGAGAAAACCTTTTCATGGCTCAAGAGGTTCCAGTACATGAAGAAGCAGAAGAGGAAGAGCAAGAAGGAGAAGTAGATCTTGAAGCAGAGCTCATTTGTTCCTTAGATGAGCTAAAGAAAACAAGAAGAGACTTAAAGAAGGTAAAAAGGGCTGCAGCTGAAGAACAAGAGTTGTTGGAGAAATCTCTTGAAGAGTCCAAGAAAATTATTGTAGATCTAAAAATCCAGCTGGAAGAGGCCAAGAGGATGTGTAAAGTCACTAGTACCAGTTTGAGTGAAAAGGAAAAGGAACATCAGAATATGGAAGCATAAATAGTTAAAATTTGGAAGGACTTAGAGAAAAGTCGGGAAGAAATGAAAGTGAGAAGAAAATATGAAGGTAGCACTGAAGCCCTGGACAAGATGCTGAGAAAAAAAAAAGCAAGTTAAAGATACCGATGGGTTAAGTTTTCAAGAAGGCCAAAGTTCAAACAACAAAAACACATCCGATCAGGAGATACAATTCACTTCCTCAAATGAAGGTGAAGAGAAGAAGACATTTACGGTAAGCAAGGATATCGGCAAGAAGACATATGCAGATGCTGCTAGAAACCACCACACAAACCAGTATACTCAATCAATGAATTGGAGACCATACTCAATGCACTGACATGCAGATCCAAGGAAAAATACATGCATTGATCATGAAGGATTCACAAGGGTTAGCAGCATGAAAGGAAGACCCCCAGTGAGGCAGCCATTTACAAGTTCAAGATACCCTAACCGGTATGTTCCAAATTTTCATGGCTATTGTCATCGGTGTAATAAGTTTTGTCATAGAATGGTAGATTGTAGGAAAATGAATGTCAACCCTAATTTTGAGAGTAGAAACTCATTTGCTGCATTACGAAGTACAAATGTCATATGTTATAATTGCAATGAGTTTGGTCCACAAGAGTTATGAATGTAGGAGTAATATGCAAATGTCCTACAAGAATGCATTGAGTACATCTTATAGTGCTAATGTGAAATGCTATAAGTGTCAAAATTTTGGTCACATAGAAAGGTATTATCAACTGAGAACTGACAAGCAAAAGAGAATTGTGCTGGATGAGAAGTTGGAAACAAAACTGGAACACAAAGTACCAAAAGAGGAAAAGAAAGAAGTGAAACCGGTTTGGGTAGAGAAGGAGAAAAATAAGATAGAGTCTAGCCTGATTGTATAGACTTCTCTACATGCTGAAAGGAGGGATTTATGGGTAGTTGATATTTATTTCATAAATCACATGACCGAAGACAAGAAAAAGCTCATCAAGCTTGATGATTGGAATGGTGGTTCAGTCCAGTTTGGAGACAACTCCCCCATCAAGATCAAAGGTAGGGGTACACTGAATATTGATGGCAAGCTCAAGGCTCACAATGTGTACTATGTTCAAGGACTGAAGCATAACCTACTAAGTGTAAGTCTGATGTGTGACAAAGGGTACAAGTTCTCATTTGACTCTATCGAGTGTCAGATAAGAAAGTAGAGTATCGGTCAGGTGGTAGAAGAAGGAAAGAGAACAAAGGGAAATATCTACAATTTGAAGGAATGCTATGAGTCCCAATGCATGATGGGACAGGTTGATAAAAGTTGGTTGTGGTATTAGAGACTAGGCCATGTAAATGTTGATAATCTGGTTAAGACAAGCAAGAACCGATGTGTGAGAAACATACCTCAGATCATAAAACTGACAAGCACATTCTATGATGAATGTGTCAGAGGTAAGCAAGTAAAGGTCAGCTTTAAAACAAAAGAATATAACACCTTAGGACCTTTGGAGTTGGTACATACAAACTTATGTGGTCCAACAAGGACAAGAGCATTGGCCAGAGAAAGGTATTTCATGTTGTTCATAGATGATTACTTAAGAATAACTTGGGTAATCTTCTTGCATGACAAGTCATGAGCATTTGAGAGATTCAAAATTTTCAGGAAGATGGTGGAAAATGAAAGTGGGCATCGATTAAAATACTTAAGATTTGACCAGGGTGGAGAATTTTCTTCAAATGAATTTGTTGACAATTTTGAGAAACATGGAATTCAAAGACAGTATTCAGCTACAAGGACACCTCAACAAAATGGGGTGGTAGAGAGGAAAAATAGGATAGTGAAGGAGATGGCTAGGACTTTGTTGAATGAGGCCAACATACCAGATATATACTGGAAGGAAGTAGTTCATATTGTTATCTACACTTTAAACTAAGTATAGTTAAGAGCGAATAATAGAATGACTCCTTATGAGTTATGGAATGAAAGGAAACCATCATTCAAGCACTTCAGAGTGTTTGGAAGTAAGTTCTTCATCAAGAGAGATGCTGATGGATTAGGAAGTTTTTATTCCCGAAGTGATGAAGGAATCTTCTTGGGATATTCAACCAACAGTAAAGCCTACAAATGCTACAACAAGAGATTGAGATATTATACACAATGCATCACTGAGGGGGGGGTGAATCAGTGGTTCTCAAACTTTTCCCTTTTTCTATCCTATGTGTGCATACCGTCTATTGGATCTAACTAGAAACATACTTACTAGTTAGTGAGGAGACCAACTCAAATGAAAACACACACAAGAGGCATCACATAACACTATCATGTATGAGGAAAACCCAAGATGGTAAAAACCTCAGTGAGAAATGTTATTGGAGTCTACTACTCCAATCCAGCCTCACAATGAAAAACTATTAGAATGTTTAGGGCACCAACCCCTGATTTAGGTCACCAACACAAGGAGCACCAAACCCTGATTTAGGGCACCAACCCAAGGAGCACCAACCCCTAACTTGTTTATGGGATGCAACCCCTACACTGAGCTACAATTCAGTGTTCACAATAAAAACATCAATTACAAAACTAGTTCTCTTGTTACAAGTGAATATTGTAACCATTTCATATACCTTACTCTGTCGGTGAGATACCTTCTCTGCTACACCGACTCACTCTTGTATTTCTCTCATCTGCTTCTTTGCTTGCTAATAAACTCTACTAGTTCACCTCTCTTCACTTCTTCTCTTACTGAATCTCCTCCTCACTGCTCTGCACTTCACTGGTACTACACTTTGTCAGGTCCATGTCTGCCTACTCTACAACTTCCTTCACCTCTGCTCTGCTGGTATGGACACTACCGGTTTTTCTCTTCTACTAATTGAACACTTCAACCAGGTTCTCCCTGACTCCCACTCTCTTCTCAATTACTCATTGATAACTTGTATAATTTTCTCTCACATGCAGAAGCAATATACTTTGCAGCAGTACAATATTCTTCTATTCAACAACAACTTAACTATGTCTTTGGCCTGCATATTTATAGACTGGTTTTCCCACCAGAAGCCAATTCAAAATCTAGGTGGTTAGGGTTTCCTCATCACACTCGAGGCAAACCAAATCCAATCAGATCCTCCTCGATTTGATCTTCCAGATAGCCAACTGTACACCTCTACCATTGTCGCACGTTCTTGATCATGCCTTCTATCTCTAGTGATCTAATTTTTCCTTATCGACCGATCTCTTGGTCAAACACCAAGATCTATCTTGTTGTTTCCTTCATCTAGCTCAATCTCCTCAATCACTCTTAGCTGGTTTGTATTTGTCCTCTAGACCTCAAGCCGCAAACCTCTGCAACACGTCAAATGATTTGTGGGATCTTTCATCAATGTCGACCAACTCTGCAACTACCCCGTCGATGCACATTCCTTCTTCATCTTGAATGTAAGTCCACCACCTTGACTCCATGTGGCATTCATGTTGAATAGCTTCCAACAAGGCTCTTCATGTCGGTCTAGATAGGATCACCGAGTAAACACTCTACTGATTTCTCTTCTCTGCCAGTTTACTAACCCTGCTGGTATCTCACACTGTACTGGTTGACTCCTCATGTTTGCACTTTGCTGAACTATCAGTGGAACACCTAAACCAGCCATTAGACATGTCTAGCCAAAACATGCACATTCCCACAAAGTGGGAAGATAACTTCATCTACACCTTTCTCATGGTACCGATGGACTTACATACCAGTAAACACCCTTCATCTCTACTGGCATCTCAACAAGCCAACTCAGCCGATCCAGTGCATATCCCTAATTTCATGCACTTAATGCACACCTCTTCTTCCTTATCTCATAAAACTATAATGCAAACAATAAATGATAGGAGATAAGTTCCACTTACTGATGGAGTGGCACCTTGTCTTCTGCATCCTGCAGTGTGCTCATGTGACTTCCCTGTTTGTGCAGCATATTTTCAAATAGGCACATGTGATCCGATGGCACATTCATTGTCATCCATTGCTTCTCATGATGATTGCATCTTCATTAGGTGGGAGTATTGTTGTCCTGCAACCTTACAACATACCTGTGATGTGTTCATTATTCTCTTTTGGTGTTGATTTGATTCAGGTAACATTCTACCTCTTCATTACAAACAACATCCAAGCACCTTGCTCTTCCTGCTTGTACACTGGTCATGACCTTTGCAGGCTGACAACCACTCACTTGGTTGATCTGACTTCCCTATGTCAAGACATCCTTTCCTTACCGGTGATGCACTATACCAGTACCGATCACTTTACCATTCCATCCACACAAGTCAGGCACCAACTTATGTACCGGTGACTCCTGGGGTCATCTTCCTTACCTTACCAGTTGTCTACAACACAAGGTGATATCAAAGATATCTCAACCTGTACTCATCCTTGATAGTGTTGCACATACATCTCTCATATGGGTAGTCATCCCATACCGGTTGACATAAATGAAAACCCAATGCCAACATGAGAAGGGTGGTTGAGAGTGTAAATGTGAGAATAGACGAAGAATCACATAGAGGAAATTCTACACCAGCACCTTACATTGATAATTTAGATGTTGAAAATTAAGAACAATCTGATAATGGATCGGTAGAAGATACACCAAACAAAATCCCCAACCAATATGTGTAGAAGAATCATCTGGAAGAATAGATCATAAGAGACAGGAATGAAGGTGTGCAGACTAGAAGGAGGTTAGCCTAGAAAGGTGAGCAGGAAAATTTCTGCCTCATGACTGAAGTAGAACCCAAATTTTTTGAAGATGCTAGAAAAAGTGAGAAGTGGGTAGATGCCATGGATGATGAATTGAGACAAATTGAGAAAAATCATGCTTGGGAACTTGTTCCTAGACCAGCAGACAAAAATGTCATAGGTACCAAATGGGTCTACTAGAATAAGATGAATGAAGAAGGTAAGATAGTCTGGCATAAAGAAAGGTTAGTTTGCAAAGGGTATGCTCAAGTGGAAGGTATTGATTTTGAAGAAACATTTGTACTGGTTGCTAGCTTAGAGGCAATAAGAATGTTTTTACCTTTCTCAGCCTACAAAGGATATAAAGTATATCAGATGGATGTGAAATCTTCTTTTCTCAATGGAAATCTTGAAGAAGAGGTGTATATGGAACAACCAGAAGGGTACTTGTTGCATGAAGATGAGAGCTTTGTATGTCGGTTGAAGAAAGCCCTGTATGGTTTGAAGCAAGCTCCTAGAGCATGGTATTCCCAGTTAGACAAATACTTGAAGGAGCAAGGATTTCAGAAAGGGAATGCAGACATCAACTTGTATGTCAAGGTAAATGGAGATCACATGATTATAGTTGTTGTATATGTGGATGATATTATCTTTGGTGGAGACAAGAACATCATGTGCAAAGAATTTGCAGATCAGATGAAGACGGAGTTTGAGATGTCCATGCTGGGTGAGTTGCTCTATTTTCTTGGTTTGCAGATCTCATAGAAGGAGAAAGAAATTTTAATCTCCCAAACCATGTATGCGAAAGACATGCTGAATAAATGTCAAATGGAGGATAGAAAACCAGTAAGTACCCCCATGGTTATTGGCTATAAGTTGAGCAAACTAGATGAATCACCGAAAGTTGAGCAAACACTGTATAGGTCTATGATCGGTAATATGTTGTATTTAACAACATCTAGACTAGATATTGTACAAGATGTTTGCATGGTAGAAAGGTTCCAAGTTGCTTCTAAATGGTCTCACTTAAATGCACTCAAAAGAATCTTCAGGTATCTATAAGGAACTATCAGCTTTGGTCTTTGGTATCCAAAGAAAGGAGACTTCTCTTTGCAGGCTTATACTGATGCATATTGGGCGGGAAGTATTGATGACCAGAAAAGTACAAGTGGAGGTTCTTTCTACTTAGGAGACTAGTTAGTATCATGGAATAGTAAGAAGCAAGATTCAGTGTCACTATCTACTACTGAGGCAGAGTACATAACAACTGCTACATGTTGTTCATAGGTTTTTATTGGCATTATAATATACAATAAGAGATTGTTGGCATTTCAATTAGGATATTGAGAAGGTTGTTGATAATTATGGATATAACTGATTAAGGATGTTTTTTGTCTTCACAATATTATTTTATCATTGATGTCAATAAATTGATTTTCTGATTTAGTATGATGTTGCCATACCTTAAGAAGTATGTTTTGAAGAGAATTAAGATGTCGGTAAAAGACATAGAAAGAATGTGATGAATAAGGGGAGGAATAAGTTATTCAATGGGAAACTATTATTGAGTTAGACAATGATGAGATCATGTTGTTTAGATTGTTCTGATATCCTACATATGCTATTGTTTGTAAGGTTAATACTATACTATGTTACCGAGCAAGGAACCTAGTCGATAAACCCTAAGGAACCTAGTCGGTAAACCCTAAGGTTATCGCTATCGGTTAATGAAGGTGGAATGTAATAGGTCTCGGAGACAACTGAGAGGGGGGGGGGTGAATTAGTTATCTAATAAATTCAAACCAAAAACCAATTAACCAACTTAATGCTTAATACCGGTAAACCAGTTAAATATGCCAGTAGATAGTGTTAACAGTAAATTTCTATACCAGTAAGGATTAATGCATGAAACACAAACAAAAAGTCATCCACAACACATAACACCAATATTTGTACGTGGAAACCCTGTAAGGGGAAAAACCATGGTGGGAAACTTTACCCACAATCAGATGATACTATTGCAGATAGTAAGTGTACATAAATGGGGTCTGCACATGCAGAAAGGCCAACAGCCTAGAGCTCACTGTTCAATCACAAAATGGGAGTCACATTGACTATAGTTGGATGGTTAAATCCAATAAGAATGTATTGCACAAAATAACATCTTCATATGTTGGATTCAGTACCGATGTAATGCTGATATGCTTATACAAAAACCTAGCTTCACCTTCAAATGATGTCTTTGTGTATAGCTCTACTTAATCTCGCATATACTCTCACTCAATTCTTTTTTCGCATTTTCACACTTGATCTTACAAATAAGATCTTACAAATAAGATCTTACATTTATACCATACCCTAAGACCAATTTTAGTAGGTCGGCTCTACAAGATTTTACAATAAAATCATTTTACAAACAATATAGTATCCGATGCAATAACCGATTAAACATGTCGGCTTAATGCATTTATATCAATAATAAATCATCTCCATAGCGTGCCATGCTGATCTGGAAAAGATAAACCTGCCGGTGTAATCCTAGATAACCTGGACCTATTTGTCGGTAAAAGAAAATATGCAAATATGAATATACCAATGATTAATTCTTCAAAAAAAAGTGTCCACATGATGTCTTTAACATTACCAAGTGTCTTCCATATTATTCCAGATACTGGTGAACATTATATCCTGCCGGTGAACCATATACCAGTAACTGTTGCAAAGTTTACTTGCTTGCCGGTGAATGTTGCTGGATCTCCAAAGTGCTTGTTTTCAGTAGGTGTTGACATCAATGACAAAACCATACCAAAATACCAACAATCTCCCCCTTTGGCATTGATGGCAACACAAGATGGAAAAACCATCAAAGTGCCAAAACAGAAATGCCAAATACAAATAATCAACATCTCCATTTCTCCCCCTAGGAGCAACATGTGTTTATCCAAGGATTAATACCAAATCTCCTTAAAAGATAATGTGTTTTTCCATAGATATCTCTCCCCCTTTGACATCAAATGCCAAAGCTACAAAATTTAAGTCCATACAAAATACCAACTACTCCCCTTGAGAAGTAGCTTCCTCATCAAATACCGGAATAAAGATTTGTCTTTTTAATTCTGCCGGTTAATGACAATCCTCAACAGTATAAGTCTCTATCGGTGGTGGTATGACTCCAAGTTGATCTCTAAGATATTCAAAAGTCTCCTTAGGCAAAGGTTTTGTGAAAATATCTACAAGCTATTCTTTAGTATTTACATAAACCAGTTTTATCTCCTTTTCTTCAACTTTTTCCCTTAGAAAATTTAGTTTGATAGAAACATGTTTAGTTTTAGAATGTAATACCGGATTCTTAGATATATCAATTGTTGCAGTGTTATCACAATATATAGTAATAGGTTCCTTACATTTTACCTTTATGTCTTTCAACATTTGCTTAAGCCATAGTACCCGTGTACAGTTAGTTGTTGTTGCAACATATTCTAATTCTGTTGTTGATAAAGATGAACAACTCTATTTCTTACTCAACCAAGAAACTAATCTCTTTCCAAGAAAGAATGCTCCTCCAGTAGTGCTCTTTCTATCATCCACATCTCCTACCCAATTTGCATCTGTGTATGCACATAGGTCAAAATTTTCATCTCTAGGATACCATAATCCAAGATTTGTTGTGCCTTGTAAGTACCAAAAAATCCTTTTTACTGTTGATTCATGATTTTCCCTAGGATTACTTTGAAATCTAGAAACAATACATACTGCACTCATAATATCAGGCCTGGTTTGTGTCAAATACAGTAAACCTCCTATCATAGATTTGTATCTAGTTGGATTAGCAGGTGTAGATTCACCCCTTTGAGATAATTTGTCATTTGTAGTCATAGGTGTGCTTACCGGTTTAGAGTTCTCCATCCCAAATTTCTTTAGTAATTCTTTCAAGTATTTGGATTGACTCAAAAATATACCTTTATCAGTCTGTGAAATCTGCAAACCTAAAAAGAATTCTATTTCTCCAATCCTAGACATTTCAAATTCTTGCTGCACTTTAAGAGAAAATTCCTTACATAATCCATCTTCTCCTCCAAATATTATATCATCAACAAATACTTCAATAATCAAGATGTCATCATTATTTATTTTGTAATATAAATTGCTATCTGCATTTCCTTTAGTAAAACCAATCTTTAAAAGATACTTATCCAACCTTGCATACCAAGCTCTTGGGGCTTGTTTCAATCTATATAGAGCTTTCCTTAACCTGCAGACCATATCATTGTCATCTGTTAAAGAAAATCCATCAGGTTGTTCAATATATACTTCTTCTTCAAGATCTCCATTCAAAAATGCACGTTTGATATCCATTTGATAAACTTTGTAGTCCTTGTGAGCTGTAAAAGCCAAGAATAATCTAACTGCCTCAATTCTGGCTATCGGTGCAAAGGTTTCATTGTAATCAACTCCTTCTTTCTGAGAGTATCCCTTACACACTAGTCTTGCTTTATTTCTGACAACCTTACCATCTTCATTAAGTTTGTTTCTAAATACCCATTTGGTTCCAATTACATTTTTATCTTTAGGTCGGGGAACTAATGTCCAAGTATTATTTTTCTCAATTTGTCCTAATTCTTCTTCCATAGCTTTAATCCAAAATGTATCTTCACATGCCTCATTGATAGATGATGGTTCAATTTGAGAAATAAGACATACCTCTTCATTTTCCAATCTTCCTCTTGTCATAACTCCTTTGAATTTGTTTCCAATTATCTGATCTTCAAAATGATTCAATCTTACATATCGGGGTGTCTTAGTTTGCTATTGTTCTTCAATTACTATGGAATCTTTTGATGATACTGGAGTAACTAGATCTTCATTTTGTACCAGAGGATTCAGTATAGGTTCATTTGTCACAATTTCTGTTGCGAGTTCAAAGTCTATATACCTTCAAGTTCCTCTAAATTGTTCATCAATCTTTACATTTGTACTCTCAATAATTTTCTGCAATCTCTTATTAAAACATCTATATGCCTTGCTTTTAGATGAATAACCAAGAAATATCCTTCATCACTTCTAGGATCAGATTTGCCAATATACTAATCTATTCTAATGTAACATTTACTTCCAAAAATTCTGAAATACTTAAGAGTAGGAGTATTACCAAACCATAGTTCATGAGGGGTCTTACCGGTTTCACCTTTGATGTGAACTTTGTTGAATGTATAGACAGTAGTGCTAACTGCCTCTCTCCAATACACATGTGGTAGATTTTCTTCTGATAACATACTTCTTGCTGCATCCAAGATAGTTTTGTTTTTCCTTTTAGCAACTACATTTTGTTGTGGTATCCGAGGTGCTGATAACTATCTTCTGATTCCATTCACTTCACAGAATGTATTAAAGTCCTTAGATGTGAATTCTCCTCCTTGATCTGATCTTAAACATTTGATTTTCATACCGGTTTCATTTTCAACCATTGCTTTGAATAGTTTGAACTTCCCAAGTGCTTCTGATTTTTCTCTGAGAAAAGTAACCCAACACATTCTAGAATAATCATCAATAATTAGCATGAAATATCTATCACCTTGTAAGCTTCTAGTTCTAGCTGAACCACATAAATCAATGTGAATTAAATCAAGAGCATTATTGGATTTTTCTGGAATACTTTTGAAACTAGCTCTAACTTGTTTTCCAAATTGACATTACTTACAAATTGTATTTTGAGGTTTCACAATTTTAGGTAGATCTCTAATTGCCTTAGAAGTATTGATTTTTTCCATGCAATCAAAGTCTACATGACATAGTCTTTTATGCCATTACCAACTTTCATCTATATGTGCAATTAAGCATGCCTTTTCACTGTTATTCAAATGAAAGATATTGCCTCTAGCCTGATTACCAGTTGCAATTTCCAAACCAATTCTATTCATGATTTTGCATTTTGCATTTTCCATTTTTAAATTGTAACTAAAATCCCGTCTCAACTAATTGACCAACACTTAAAAGATTATGTTTTAATCCTTCAACATAGTAGACATTGTCAGTGTTATGCTTACCATCAAGAGATATTGAACCCTTACCTTTGATTGAACAGGCTTTGTCATCTCCAAATCTTACTAAACCTCCATTGTATTCTTGAAAGTTCAAGAATTTACCTTTGTCTCCAGTCATATGATGTGAGCATCCGGAGTCAATGATCCATTCATCCTTTGTTTCAACTTTAGCTGCTAGGGCTTGTTCTATTGGTTGAGTAGTAGGTGTCGGTTGATCTTTTGTTATAGCAACAAAAACCCATCCATTGTCTACTGGATCCTCATCAGAATCATCAGTCACACCTTCATCAACAATGTAATAAGATTTGTCTTTATTCTTCTTAAATCTGTATCTTTGATATTCAGGATTAGGCTTGTATGTTTTTCTATCTTCTTCTCTTAGTCTAGCATGTCTATCAGGGCATCTTGAAGCCATATGACCAATCTTATTGCAGTTAAAACATTTAAAGGGTGCTTTACCTTCATACTTACTTCCAATTGGACCTTTTGGAATTTTTCTTGCAAATAGTGCTTCAAGTTCTTCAAGCTCTTCATTCTCCTTCCTAGTTTCTTCAAGTTCTCTTGCATAAAAGGCTCTCCAGTCTGATTTGTCAAATGATGGAGCAAATGATGTTGATGCTTTAAAGGCTAAATCAGTTTTTATAGTAGCAATAGGACCAAATTGCTCAATTTCAAAGGCTAAACGTTTTCCAATCAATGTATCCCTAGTTACTGTTGTATTAGGCATTGTTCTCAACTCATTTATAGCAATAACCTTCATTTTATATGGCGGTGGCAAACCTCTTAAGATTTTTGAAACAATTTCATCCTCACTCATAGTTCCTCCACAACATTTAATTCCCAAAACAATTTCATTTACTCTTTCCATAAAAGTAGAAATCCTTTCATCTTCTTCCATTTTCAGATGTTCATACCTGACTCAGAAGCTTTCAAGTTTTGCAATCTTGACTGTGGAATCTCCTTTATTCAGTGTTTCCAAATGATCCCAAATAGCTTTAGCAGTAGACCTATCTGATAATCCCATGATTTGTTGATCTGATAATGCGCTCAAAAGTGCTTCTCTTGCTTTGCAATCATTTTCTTCATCTTTGGCTAAGGTAGTTGGAGCAATCTGACCAACTACAACATCAGTATAACCATTCTTTGTAACTTCCCAGATGTCTTTACCAATGCGATTCAGATGTGTCTCCATTCTGATCTTCCATATCCCATAGTTGGTTCCATCAAGTTTAGGACTGTCCTTCCTGAAATAATTAGTAGACATTGGATTTCCTCATGTTGTTAAACTTCTGCAAAAGAGGACTAGGCTCTGATACCAATTGATAAGTCCCAGAGACAACTGAGAGGGGGGGGGGGGGGGGTGAATCAGTTGTCTAATAAATTCAAACCAAAAACCAATTAACCAACTTAATGCTTAATATCGGTAAACTAGTTAAATATGCCAGTAGACAGTGTTAACAGTAAATTGCTATACCGGTAAGGATTAATGCATGAAACACAAACAAAAAGTCATCCACAACACATAACACCAATATTTGTACGTGGAAACCCTGTAAGGGGAAAAACCATAGTGGGAAACCTTACCCACAATTAGATGATACTACTGTAGATAGTAAGTGTACATAAATGGGGTCTGCACATGTAGAAAGGTCAACAGCCTAGAGCTTATTGCTCAATCACAAAATGGGAGTCACACTAACTATAGTTGGATGGTTAAATCCAATAAGAATGTACTGCACAAAATAGTATCTTCATATGCTGGATTCAGTATCGGCGTAATGCTGATATGCTTATACAAAAACCTAGCTTCACCTTCAAATGATGTCTTCATGTATAGCTCTTCTTAATCTTGCATATACTCTCATTCAATTCTTTTTTCGCATTTTCACACTTGATCTTACAAATAAGATCTTACATTTATACCATACCCTAAGACCAATTTTAGTAGGTCGGCTCTACAAGATATTACAATAAAATCATTTTCAAACAATATAGTATCCGATGCAATAACTGATTAAACATGTCGGCTTAATGCATTTATATCAATAATAAATCATCTCCATAGCATGCCATGCTGATCTGGAAAAGATAAACCTGTCGGTGTAATCCTAGATAACCTGGACCTATTTGTTGGTACAAGCAAATATGCAAATATGAATATACCAATGATTAATTCTTCAAAACAAAGTGTCCACATGATGTCTTCAACATTACCAAGTGTCTTCCATATTATTCCAGATACCGGTGAACATTATATCCTATTGGTTATCCATATACCAGTAATTGTTGCACAGTTTACTTGCTTGCCGGTGAATGTTGCTGGATCTCCAAAGTGCTTGTTTTCAGTAGGTGTTGACATCAATGACAAAACCATACCAAAATACCAACAAAGATCATTTTAGACATTTGTAATAGTGATGCATGAGCATAAAAGAAAATATTAGGCAGACCTAATGTGCGAAATATAGGTCAAGGGGTATATGTAAAGAACAGAGCAGGAACTGGTACTGAATCAGGCATTGAAGATGCTATTGTAAAGCAGTACAAAATATTGGATTTGTATAATCCTTATTGTAAGTCAGTGTGACTTCCCATTGAGCAGTGAGCTCTAGGTAGTTGGCCTTCCTGCATGTGCAGGCCCCTATTATAAGTAATATTCTCTTATTGGCCAGTGAGTGAATATTGTGGGTCACAAATCCCACCGAGGTTTTTCCCACATCGGGTTTCCTCATTAAACATCTTGTGTTATAGTGTACTTTTCATGTGGATGTTCTTGATTCTGTTTATTGCATTATTTCTTGCATACCGGTACACTGTTATATTATGTGCTGCATGTTTTAAGTTAAGAAATTCTAATTATCAGTTAGATACTGATTCACCCCCCCCCCCCCTCTCAGTATCTGTGGGAACCCAAGGTGGAATGTCTACCGAGTGAAGTTTAGTATTTACTGAGTTGCAACTGAGTAATAAAAGAATGCATTGGATGAATACATGTGTTATTTAATGATGGAAGCTGATGAGCTGGTTATGATTAAATGATTGATACAACATGTATGAAGTTTGTTAAGGATCTATGGCAACGGCAGGAAGATCTACAGCTTAGATTGAACCGCAATATCCTAGCACAAGTTCCAAGAAATGTATGCAAGTTCGAAGGCAAGGTAAAATGTTTTTAGATTGAAGGATACATTGAACCTAGTCAAGATTGAAGATCTGATGTCTATGATTGATCATGGGAAATGTGATCAAAGAGATAAAGCGGTTAGCAAATTGTTTATAAATAAGGAACTATTGATAAACAATGAATGTGGGAAAGTGTAAGCACAGGGATGCTACATAGTGATTACCGAGCACAGAAGCTTGAAGACCTGTTTGAATAACATAGTAAGGAGCCCAGCAGAGGGACAAGATAAGTCCTATGACTAGATTGTATTGAGCAAATAAGAATCTTCTTTAGCATTTTAGATGCAAAGTTGCAGACATACTCATTATTGTTATTTATTTGTAAGTGATAGAAAATCTCTTAATCGAGTGGACTTAACAGTCTTATTTGTAAATCCTCTAGCAAGGTGACATTCTGATTGAGTGTTTGAAACCCTTTAACAAGGTCACCTCTAACAAGGTGAAGATCTTAACAGATCTAAGGGAAATCCCTTAACCGGGTCACATCTAGCAATGTGTTTGTAATCTTTAACAAGATTTTCTTTTAACCGAGCATACTCTAGAAGAGTATATTTCTCAGTGGGTTCAAAATCCCATAGTGGTTTTTCCCTATTTGGGTTTCCACGTTAAATCTAGTGTTATGAGTGTTGTTATGATTATGTGTTCTTAAGTTTGCATGTTTTATAGTTTTGGTTACATATATCTGTTAAAGCTACCGAGGTTGAATCTATTGAATATATTGAAGATTAAGTTTGTATGATTCACCCCCCCCCCCCCCTCTCATCTTATTAACAATTGGCATCAGAGCTAACAAATGGTATTAGAGCTTTGGACTCTGAAAGAAAATTTTAAAGGTACTTGAGGAAAATATCCAAAGATGTATAAGAGGGATGCACCGAAGCTAAACAAGTCAAGTTTCTCTACATGACAGAAAAGGATGAAGCTGCACCTATCAGGAATTGGAGAATAGTTGTATATTATCTAGAGAATGATTTCATTACACCTAACACCTATCCATTGACAATAGAAGAGATAAAGGCAAAGCAATAACATATTCAAGCAATGATTGAAATAACATCTGCATTGACTGACTCAGACTTTAATGATCTATAAGGCTGCAATGATGCCAAGGCAATGTGGGACAAGCTCATATCTGTGTATGGTGGTGATGAACATGTTCAAAGAGAAAAAGTGGATAGTCTAAGAGGACAACTTAAATCTGTGAGAATGAATGAAGGTGAGAACATAACCCAGTACAGTACAAGGTTAAAGGAGATTGTCAATCAAATCAAATGAGCAAGAGGAACCATTGAAGAGAAGGATGTCACAAGTAAGTTATTAAGAACCCTTCTACCTGCTTATGCAATCCGAGTCTCTACAATCAATGAATTGAGATCTGTACCCAATATGCCAGTTTCTTTGGATGCTACTATTGGTAAGCTACATGAATTTGAGTTAAGTAACTTTTATAACAGTGGGTCTTTGGTAAATAAAGTTGAGTCTGCATTTAGTTCTTTTCATCCTGATGAATCTAATGATTACAATGATAGAAAGTATAAGTACTCTGAAGGGAATCATAGTGGAGCAAGTGAAAGATTTTGCAAAAACATGGAGGAGGTACACAAACTTTATGAAGAAATCAGAAAGCAAGAAGAGTTTGAAGCACTATTAGCCAGAAGGCTACCAAGAGGAAAAGGTAAGTACAAAGGAAATTTGCCTTTGAAATGTTTTAACTATGATAGAATAGGACATATGGCTTCTAATTGTCTTGACAAAGAATCTAGTGAAAAGAGAGATTACCGAGATGACAGATAGAAAGATAATCATTACAGAGGACACCGAAACTTCAGAAGAAGAGATAAAAAGACATGTCTAATAGTTGATGAGGAATCTAATGATGATAAATCAGATGAAACTGATACAGAGAAAGTTGTTTATGTGGCTATCAAAGGTGGATCAGATGAAGAAAGGTATGAAGAAAAAGCTTTAATATCTCACATAAATACTAATGATTCTTGGATCATAGATAGTGGATGCTCACATCACATGACAGGTGATAAACACAAGTTTGTTATATTAGAAGATTATGATGGAGGTTATGTAAGATTTGGTAATGATGCACCATGTTGAGTGAGAGGTAAAGGATCTATAACACTTCTTGACAATGCTAAATGTAATGATGTTTATTGGGTTGAAGGTTTGAAATACAATTTGTTGAGTGTAGCACAACTAAACAATATAGGATACCGAATAGAGTTTCAGAAAGGAATTGTCAAAGTTCATGACACACATGGAAAGTTAGCAGCTACCGGGACACAAACAAAAGGTAACACATTTCACCTTGACTCAACTCAGAATAAGTGTCTATATGCAAAGATAGATGATACCTGGTTATGGCATAAAAGGTTTTGTCATGTAAATTTTGATAATCTGATCAAAATAAGCAAGAAGCACCGAGTAAGAGGTCTACCGAGTCTTGAGAAACCTGAGAATGCTATGTGCTGAGGATGCCAAATGGGTAAGATGACAAGATCAAGCTTTACAAGTAAGTCCTACACTTCTAAGGTAATTTCAGATCTTGTGCATACTGATCTTTGTGGTCCTATGAAAGTTCAGAGTTATTATGTTGATAAGTATTTCATATTATTTGTGGATGATTACTCAAGGATGATAGTAATATTTTTAAAAGAAAAATCAGAAGATTTTCGAATGTTTAAATGGTACAAGGAAAGAGTTGAAAAAGAAACAGGAAGACAACTGAAATGTCTTAGATCTGATAGAGGAGGAGAGTTCACTTCTAATGAATTTAACTTATAGTACAATGATCATGGTATAAAGAGGCAAGTATCTACCCTAAGAACACCCTGGAAAAATGGGATAGCCGAGAGAAGAAACAGATCAATTGTGGATTGTGCAAGAACCTTGATGATAGAAAAGAAGGTACTTCAAACATTTTGGAGAGAAGCAATCAGCACTGCAGTTTACACCCTAAACCGAGTACAACTGAAGAAAGGAACTTTGAAGACACCATATGAAATTTGGTATGACAAGAAACCTAATGTAAGTTATTTTAAAATCTTTGGAAGTAGATACTATGTTCACAAAGATGACAGAAATGGTAAGCTTGACCAGAAAAGTGAAGGAACATTTCTTGGTTATTCTTCTAGAAGCAAATCATTTAAATGTCTGATCAAATCATCTAACAAAATAGTAGAAAGTGCAAATGTGAAAATTGATGAATTTGCAGAAAGAAATGATGAAGTAAACTCCAAAGAACCAGAAGATTATGAAGGATTTGTATATGTTCAACCGAGAAGTCCTACCAAGAAAACTACTGAAGGAAATGAAGAGAATATCTAGGTACCGAGTGATGAAGAAGATCATATAGAATCTACTGAGCCTATATTAGCCAAGTATGTCAGAAGGAATCATGCATCAAGTTATATTATAGGAGATAAGAATGATCCAGTGATGACAAGGAATAAACTGAGACAGAACACATGTCTGATATCTGAATTTGAACCAAGGATAGTGAAAGAGGCATTTAACAGTGAAGATTGGATAAATGCTATGACAGAAGAGATTGATCAAATCAAGAAGAATGAAACATGGACACTGGTCCCAAGACCGAAGGACAAAAATGTAATCGGTACAAAGTGGATTTTTAGAAACAAGCTGAATGAAAAAGGTGAGGTTATTCAAAATAAAGCAAGACTAGTTTGCAAAGGTTATGCTCAAGAAGAAGGAATTGATTATGGTGAGACTTTTGCACCTGTGGCAAGACTTGAAGGAGTAAGAACATTGTTGGCATACAATGCTTACAAGAATTTGAAAGTATATCAAATGGATGTAAAATCTGCATTTTTGAATGGTATATTAGAAGAAGAAGTTTTTATTGAACAACCTGGAGGATTTGTTGTAGGAGAGAATAAAGATGGTCTGAAACAAGCACCTAGAGCATGGTATGAAAGATTGCACTCTTATTTAATCAAGATTGGTTTTATAAGGACAAGTGAAAATAGCAATATGTACATGAGGAATGATGAAGACAATGGAATACTGATCTCAGCCATATTTGTTGATGATATTATCTTTTGTGGAAATGACTCTTTATGCAAGAACTTTGGAAATGAAATGAGCAAAGAATTTGAGATGTCATTAATCGGTGAGATAAAGTATTTTATAGGTCTACAGATACTGCAAATGAAAGATGAGATTTTCATTACTCAATCCAAGTACATAAAGGAAATCTTGAAGAAATTTGGAATGGAGGATTCAAAAACAGTAAGTACTCCTATGACTACCAACTGTAAACTATCAAAGAATGATGAATTTGTATCTATTGATGAGACACTTTACCAATCTATGATTGGAAAGTTGCATTATGTTATTCACAGTAGGCCAGATATAGCACATGTAGTAGGTATAGTTGCAAGATTTTCTGTAGATCCCAAGGAAACACATATGACAGCAATCAAGAGAATTTTCAGATACTTGAAAGGCACTGAGGATTATGGCTTTGTATATTAGAAAGGAAATGAATTTGATTTAAAAGTTTATACTGATGCTGATTGGGCAGGCAACATAGATGACAGGAAAAGCACAAGTGGTGGAGCTTTCTTTTTAGGAGAAAGACTAGTGAGTTGGCTTAGCAAAAAACAAGGATTTATTTCACAGTCAATAGCAGAAGCTGAATATGTTGCTGCAGTATTGAATTGTACCAATATAGCATGGATCAAACAACTATTGGAAGGCATAAATGAGAAAGTTACTGAGCTAGTAACTATATTATGTGATAATACTGGTGCCATTAACATTTCAAAGAATCCTGTTATGCACTCTAAGACAAAGCACATCTCTATCAAATATCATTATCTTAGAGAAGAAGCTAAAGAGAAGAAAGTGGTGTTGGAGTATGTTAGCTCAAAGGAACAAATAACAGATATTTTCACCAAGCCACTACCAAGGGACACTTTTGAGTATCTCAGAAGTAAGTTAGGGGTCCTACCCCTATCTTCTACTCACTGACCGAGTTCAGTGAAAGCATCAATTCGATGACTCTGAAGAATACCTTTTAAGAGTTGATGCTGATTTACATGCTTTAGGATGTTTTCTAAAGGTGTGCAGGAAACAAAAAAATAGGGAACAGGAATTGAAGAAAAAATGCTCTAACTGAGTCTGAGTTGATAGCGAACAACAAAGGAATTACTTCACACAAGAAGAAATTATGTATTAGTTTTCTTTTGGCATTGTTGTCAAAGGGGGAGAAGACTAATGTATGGGGGAGAAGACTAATGACAGGGGGAGAGCATTTCAGCAATCTGAGCAATCACAATCATAGCAATTTGAATTCAAATCTTTTAGGTCAAATCAATTGGTTTTGCCATCAATGCCAAAGGGGGAGATTGTTGGCATTATAACAGACAATAAGAGATTGTTGGCATTTCAATTAGGATATTGAGAAGGTTGTTGATAATTATGGATATAACTGATTAAGGATGTTTACTGTCTTCACAATATTATTTTGTCATTGATGTCAAGAAATTGATTTTCTGATTTAGTATGATGTTGCAATATCTTAAGAAGTATGTTTTGAAGAGAATTAAGATTTCGGTAAAAGACACAGAAAGAATGTGATGAATAAGGTGAGGAATAAGTTATTCAATGGGCAACTATTACTAAGTTAGACAATGATGAGATCATGTTGTTTAGATTGTTCTGATATCCTACATATGCTATTGTTTGTAAGGTTAATACTATGCTATGTTACCGAGCAAGGAACCTAGTCGATAAACCCTTAGGAACCTAGTCGGTAAACCCTAAGGTTATCGCTATCAGTTAATGAAGGCGGAATGTCTACTGAGTGAAGTTTAGTATTTACTGAGTTGCAACTGAGTAATAACAGAATGCATTGGATGAATACATAAATCATTTAATGATGGAAGCTGATGAGCTGGTTATGATTAAATGATTGATACAATGTGTATGAAGTTTGTTAAAGATCTATGGCAATGGAAGATCGGCAGGAAGATCTACAACTCAGATTGAACTGCAATACCCTAGCACAAGTTCCAAGAAATGTATGCAAGTTCCAAGGCGAGGTAAAATGTTTTCAGATCGAAGGATACATTGAACCTGGTCAAGATTGAAGATCTGATGGCTATGATTGATCATGGGAAATGTGATCAAAGAGATTAAGCGGTTAGCAAATTGTTTATAAATAAGGAACTATTGATAAAAAATGAATGCGGGCAAGTGCAAGCACATGGATGCTACATAGTGATTACCGAGCATAGAAGCTTGAAGACCTGTTTGAATAATAGAGTAAGGAGCCCAGCAGAGGGACAAGATAAGTCCTATGACTAGATTGTATCGAGCAAATAAGAATCTGCTTTAGCATTTCAGATGTAAAGTTGTAGACATACTCATTACTTTTATTTATTTGTAAGTGACAAAAAATCTCTTAACCGAGTGGACTTAACAGTCTTATTTGTAAATCCTCTAGCAAGGTGAAATTTTGATTGAGTGTTTGAAATATTTTAACAAGGTCACCTCTAACAAGGTGAAGATCCTAACAGATCTAAGGGAAATCCCTTAACTGGGTCAAATCTAGCAATGTGTTTGTAAGCTTTAACAGGATTTGCTTTTAACCGAGCATACTCTAAAAGAGTATATTTCTTAGTGGGTCTGAAATCCCATAGTGGTTTTTCCCTATTTGAGTTTCCACGTTAAATCTGGTGTTATGAGTTTTGTTATGATTATGTGTTCTTAAGTTTGCATGTTTTACAGTTTTAGTTACATATATATGTTAAAGCTACCGAGGTTGAATCTGTTGAATATATTGAAGATTAAGTTTGTATGATTCACCCCCCCCTTCTCATCTTATTAACAATTGGCATCAGAGCTAATAGTTTTATGGATGAAGTAGACACTGAAAACATACAGGTGGAGATACCGGAACCTATTCCAATCCGGTGTGATAACTCAAGTGCAATCAACATCTCTAAGAATCTATTAATGCACTCAAGAACAAAACACATTGCAATCAAGTATCACTTCTTGAGGGAGAAGGTAGCTGACAAGGAGGTCATAGTAGAGTATGTTCCCACTTACGAGTAGATTGCTGACATATTTACCAAACCACTTCCTTTGGGCCCATTTGAGTATTTGAGACAAAAGATGGGAGTTGTCCCACCATCTGGCAACACTTTAATGCATAGGAGATTGCATGATTCAGGGGGAGTCAACCATTGCTACAATCTTGAGACTCTTGAATCATGAAGCGTGGACACAGGGGGAGAGTGTGTCTTAACTAGATGCAGTCAAGGGAGAGTTTATTGGTGTTAGACTAAGGTTCCTTTTGCCATTGTTGTCAAAGGGGGAGACAGATCAGAAAAGAAGATGTTGACATCAATGCCAAAGGGGGAGATTGTTGGCATTGAGTTGTCATTGATGTCAATCGGTATTGTAGGAAGGCTACCGGTAGAGGTATGTCATCTGGTATGAAGAAGAGTGTGTCGGTATGGTGAAATAAAAATAAGGTATTGAGAAGATTAACATGAAGGCTTATCAACTGGTATGGTGAAACTTCACCGTTATGACGTGAGATGCATGTGTGTGTGACCATGTTAAGTGATAACCAATAGAGTTTAAACTGGTCTAGAGTTTGGCTGTCTGTTTATAATGAAGAGGCAGAATGTTAAAGTAATCACAAACCACTGGAAGTGAAGATGTGCTACCGATATAGTGTGCACTACTGATTAGCAGGAGAAGAAGGTCTCACCAATAAAGGTCTGTAACGGTATGAGTTTGTTGAATGTTCAAATCTAAACTGACTATGTGTCGGTGAGCTAAGTGTATGATCACTATGATGCCATGTCAAGATAAAGTGGCAAACATGCAAAGGTCAGTGAGGCCTCCATCGACATAGTTGGTGAAACAGCTAGTCAACATTAATGAAATAACCAAAATTCACAAGATCGTAACTGACTGATGCAGCTCGAGGAAGAAAGAATGACAGAGGAAGATCAGGGAGTATTTGGTGCCTGGATTGAAGAAAAGAAATCAAATTGCAAGAAGATCTCAAGAAGCAAACAACTGATATTTTTATGAGTTGATAGATTTCAAGGTAGAAAATCAGGTACAAGATTTCTATCTTTAGCAAGTATGCATTGGATAATGGAAAAGATGTACAGATTCATTCCTCGAGTATAGGTGATCGATCCAAGATAGAATATATCAGATCTCTTGTAGATTTTTTTGGGTGAAGGAAACCCTAACCACCCCAAGTTTGAATTGATTCTTGGCGAGAAATCTCAAGTTTAAATATGATGACTTGGGACTATAAATGTTGTTGTTGTAGTGTGAAGACAAGTGTGAAATTATTGAGAGCCAAAGTGATAAATACTTGAAGTGTTTATGAGCAAAGTATTGACCAATAAGAAGAAGCAGAGTAAACCGGTATAAGGAATTACTAGTGGAGAGTGCATTGAACACAAAGGATAATATTGTAAGGTTGCAAAACTTCATTTGCAATAGTGATTTTATTTGAATGTTTGAGTCTAATATTGTTTTCACTAAGTTGTAGCTTAGTGCAGGGGTTGTATCTCCTTTAGGTTGTAGCCTATAAATTGTGTAGGAGTTGATGCTCCTTGGGTTGGTGCCCTAAATATTGTAATCAAAGATTCATTGTGAGGCTAGATTGGAGAAAAAGATCTCCAACAACTATTCTCAACAAGTTTTTTCCCGCATTTGGTTTTCCTTGTATATATCTGGTGTTGTGTGATGTATTCTTGTGCATGTGGTATGTTAATGTTTTAGCAAGTCCTTTTACACACTCTACTTGCATTGTTTAAGTTACTGGTTAACACTTAGTTTGTTTTATATGTTAATGATATCTCCTTGTTCAAGGAAAAGAGTTTAAATCACTAATTCACCCCCCTCTCAGTGATCCATTGTGTCCAACAGTAAAGACGCAGCGGGAAAACTAGTAGATGCGAGGGCCGACTGGGATAGAGATGTTGCTATGGAAACCGTAACTATAGAAGAAGAAATAGTAGTGACAGTTGAAACAAGTGGAATAGTAACAGAAGGAGAAATTAAAGACTAAGAGGAGAGAAGAGGGGAGAGAAAAGTACCAGAGCTGAAGACATTGCTGACGTTAATGAAACTTGGGCTGCAATGGGTACTTGGGTCTGAGAACTCCCTAAAACTTTTGGTAGTGTCTATTTCTTCCTTGGAGGGGAAGATCTAGCGTGTGACTCACTAGACCACTCGATTGATAACTGGGAGTGGGGATTTTCAATAGGTTAGACAATGGCTAATGATATAGCTACTTGGTAAGTTGATCTTGACTCAACCTCCTTCCCATTATCGGTCTGTTGTTTAATATCTTGTTGTGGGGTTGGCTTTGGAGGGTAAGTGCCACCTGGAGGAGGGTTGTATTCATCTTCTATGTCTATATTGTATTTTTGCCACTCCTCCTTGAAGTTCTAATCCAAAGGGTAGTTTCTTACCAAAATTTGGAGTTGTTGAATCTCTTGTCGGTACATCCAAAAAGATAACCTCTTCTCTTGCCACCAATCATCTTCATCCATCTTTTTTACAAAATTGATAGGAATTGGTTTAACTAGATTCATTTTTCTTGTTGGGGTGTAAAAATTCAACCATGGTAGTCATTCCTTGGGGATGACATCCAAGTCCACATACAGCTAGGGATCATTTTTCAGAGGGTTGATCTAGGCTTCCTAGAACTCGTGTGACATATGTGCTAGGAGATTCTTTCTCTTTTCTAGACAGTCATCCGAGTCATAGCTCCATGGGCCATAAATAAAAACAAGACCCAATTGTACCAATTTTAAAGTGAGAACGACCTTAGCCAGGGGTCTCTTTTCTAGAACAGTAGGCCCTATAATCTTATGATTTTGGGTGATGGCGATATCATGCTTGACTGAGCCTATAGAATTTTTAGTCACAACTAACTGCCTAATGATTTCTAAGGACAACCAATGATCAATCAAACAAGTGGGGAGGCAAAAAGGCTCCTCTGTAAAACCATGTATTCTAACGAAAGAGAAATCTTTGCCCAAAAACCAGTCACAAGGGGGGCTACATGTAGACATGCAGCCAATTTGCAGCTTCGTGAAGTGGGTAAAAGAATTTGGGACTTTTTCTATTAAATATTGCATGGTAGGGACTAGGAAACAATCAAAAAAAGAGTATGCATCATGTGTGGCAGACAGTATGGGAGTCCATGTGGTTACAGGCTTTCATCTATTATGCTCGTCAAAAACTAATAGTTCCATGTACTAACTAAAAAATTCCTTATTTTGATGTACGAACATGTGAACTAGAAAAAAAGTGTACCTAAACGTGAAGTGCATCTAGAAATTAGTTAGTTGCTCCATTATTCCTCGAGCAATGATTTTAACGAATTCGTATAAGAAAGCTTCTTTATTCTTCCAAAGCTTAAAGAGAATACCCATTTGGAAGGTATAGATGCTTAGATCATTATCAAGGCCACAAACGTAAGCCATAATTGAGGCAACCTATCGCAAGTCATCCTACTTCAAATCACTGAGTGCTAATCGCAATTCTGGAAGCTGGGTGAGTCTCTTCTCCATTGCATTGCAACAAAAACTTAAATCATCTTTCTTGGTTCACCAATATGTTTTTAACACCCCTATTTTGAAAATCATTGTTTGACCGGTAAGCCAAGGGATGCACAACATGTCTCGGATATCTTCTATGCTTATCTCCACTCTTAGTGAAGTGCTCTGAATAGCAGGGGGTTTGGACTGAAATTGTGTGAGCATGCCTTGATGAATTTAGGACAATGAGGGACCATTGGGATGATATATTGCGGAAGATCACAATTCCAGAGATTGATCACTGGGGACTTCAAATCCCCTTTGTGGTTGAGCATCCTAGCATAGGAATCTTCTCAAAGACCCTTTGGTTTCTTTTGTAATTTGAGATTAATGACCTCTTCAAACCTATCCAAAACTAGAGCAAGAATTTTAGCCATAGTCTTCATCTTTGGCTTGGTTCTTAGGTAAGTAGGCTTAGGAGGCATGGGATGATAAGCATAGGAAAATTCCCCATACACATCTACGCAAGATTTAGGCCTAGAGGAGCTTGACATTTCAACTAACATCCATCTCTGTAAAAAAAATTCTCTTTCTTTCTCTGCTTTTCAAAAACTTTCCTTAGTGCTGAGAGATAACCCTTTGCAAAATAAAACTCTGCATGCAGCGTTCAAAAACTTTCCTTCTTTAAGACGCTTCATGCCTTGATTTTTCACACTGAATAGTGCCTTAATTATGAATCTCGCCTTGTACATGTGCCACCTTAGTCTTTCCAGTGAAATTAATTTTGTATGACACTTGCATAGCTGCCACCTCAACTATACTGGAAAGCCACTCTCTTCCTTACACCCCCATTTCAAGCAATCAGATAGTTGCCTTGGAAAATGTGCATCCTTTATTTAGTTCAATTAATATGGCCAGCTACACAGATGCAAGAAAAATGCTAGTGATGATTTACCTTGATTTGGAGAAGTACATATGGAAGGAATCATGGCACATTCTCATACACTATACACCCCCCTAAACTCTAAACAACTCGATTATTATTTGGTTCCATATTTTTCACTTGTTGCAAGATAAATTCAAGTTATGTATCAACTTGTGCAGATTTATGAGCCCTCGATTTTCCCTTTTAGTTTGAAGTCCTATCATGTCTATAAATACAACCTTGGTGCACACTTATCACCATTTTAACATTTGTCTTGATTTGCAGAATACAGGGAGCATGGACACTCCTATTAGGCTAGTGAGAAATAGGCCGCAAGTAGCTTTCTTAGGGAACATTTCAGACATGTACCTTCAGTGCCTAAACATAAGGAGTAGTCAGGTCCTTATTGCTGCTATAAAATGAGTATTTAGAGAAGACTTCATTGGTGCAGAAGATAGGTACCCCATGAACAAAGACATCTGCTTGTGCTTCATGGATTACCTGTTGGACATTGGCATGGATGGGTTGCTTATAACCCATCTTACTCAAGCACTTTTTCCCAAAACATACCTAGGTGGACTAGCTAAAGTGATCCATTTTATTGTACCCTTTTTAGGACTTCCCATGGCTTCAGATTTGAGGTGTTTCATTGATCACAATGAGGTGGTCCAATGGAACCAATTTGTTTCCAGTTTTAAAACCATGACTCTGTCTCAACATCACTATTGTGTTGAAAGTGTTGCCAACTTTTTGCTTCATCTGCATTGCCTAATACCTTCAGAGGGTGTTACTTGGTACCCCAACTTTTGAGACTACATATTCCCAATAATTTTGACCCCTGAAGATCCTTCTTCGCTGGTGACAATTATTCTTCTTTCTGACTCTGATTGTGACTCCTACTATATGGAGGAGGATGATACTGAAGTAGAAGAATATGAAGACAATGAGGAAGATGACAACTGAGAAATGCCATCATCTATTGTTGATCTTTTTGGCTCTTCGCTAATGCTAAGAAAAGGCCTAGGAGCCATTTTGTATATATCTATGTAAAGAACGATACATAATAATATAACACTATTTCCTTTGTGTTACAACAACTTTGGCTGAAACGTGTGCATTTATGTTGTCTTTGATTAATAATTTTCAAATTTTTGCTTAAAAAACCTAAGGGTTCAAAAGGATTCTAGACTTAAGATAAAGGCCTCCAAAAAAATGGAAAACACACAATCTACAATATTTACACATTAAGGCAAAAAGAGCTTAATTAAAAGGCTTAAAGATGGATCCTGTTGACTAGGATCTCCAATAATTTGCCTTACCTATTCTCTAGCATTAAAGAATTAAATTCTTTGCATTCAAAAATACAAAATGGGCCCTCCCACAAGCTATCAAATTTTGCATGTTGTCTTGGTTTGGCACCCTATTCATTGTATTTCAAGACAACGTCTCCATGTTTAAAACCAGGGTTTGAGCCCTTCTTTTCAAACCATGTCTTAACAATTTACTAACAATTGTGGAAGGAATTAAAATATTTTTCTCTCTTCTCTTGTAACTATTGGAGTTATTCCATCCTTACCTCCATGGGTTCATTGTCCTATAACTCTAGAGACTTTAAAAACTGCAAGGCAGGAATCTCTAGTGAGACTGGTAACTGTGCTTCCTTTCCATACACGATCTCATATGGGGAATTCTTTAGTATCTTTTTGGGAGTCATTCGATCTACCCAAAGTGTTCTCCTCAAATGATGATGCCATTCTCTTTTATGTTTGGCATCAATTCTTCTAATGAGTCAAATCAATTTTTTGTTGGTTGACTCAACTAAACTATTCCCTTGCAAGTAATAGCTTGAGGAAGCTTTTAGATAAATGCCATGTCTAAGGGAAAATTAGATAACTCTGGAGCCTGTAAAAGCTCTAGTAGTATCTAACATTATAGTTTTTGGTGGACCAAACCTTGAAACCAACTACTCCAAGAAGCTTAATATCTTAGTCTTAGTGGTATTTTTCATAGGAACTACCTCTGTCCAACGTGTGAAGTAATTTGTCGCAATGAGGATCCATTTGCGACCAGCAGAGGACATCAGGTTGATCATTTGAATGAAGTCTAATCCCCATTAGGAAAAAGGCTCTTCCATTACTATGGGTTTAAGTGGCAACACTACATTTCTATGTTTCCCAACATAGAACTGGCATTCTTTACATTCTCTAACTAGAGAATGTACATTTAGAACAATGAAAGCTAGTAATAGCCTTCTCGAGTGATTTTGATAGCAGTTGTCTGAGCTAAGAAATGGCCTCCCAAAGGGCCATTGTGGAACTCATGCAAAATATTTTTGGCCTGATGCTTATTCACACAATGGAGTAGAACTCCAAAATTTCTTTTAAACAAGACTCCTTCGACCAAGCGATGAACATTGTTTTATAATCTATAAAACCTTATTTTTTCAGGAGGAAGCTCTGAAGGGAGCCTTCCAGTTTGCATGAACTCTTTCTTGTTGGTAACCCAACACCTTTTAGTTGGTGTTGTGTTTGTTAACACTATTTTATCTTGCACCTCACCTTTTGGGAGCTCGTCATCTTGGGCCATATATTCACATAGACCTTTTCCATAGATTACCTTGGTAGGTTTGACATCGATGTCATATTCTAGGATTTTGGTAATCCAATTGGCTCTTTTCTCTATAATTTCTCCTTCCATAATGTACTCACAGACAGCTGAGTGAGCCACATATACGACTGTCTTATTGTAGGTGATGAAGTGTCTGAACTTCTTTAGACCTTTCACTATAGTGAACGCCTATTTTCTACAAATTTGTATTTGGTTTCATAACCCTTCATGGTTCTTTAATAAAAATCAATAGGATGTTCTCTGGTTTCATCTACATCTTTCTGCATCGGCATGATATCATTAATGAAGTCACTGTTATAAACATACATCAAAAAATCATGAGACATGTTAGGATTAGCCAAGACTTGAGTAGATGAGATGGCTTCATTAATCTTTTTGAATGCCTCTTTGGCCTTAGGGGTCCATTTGAAAACTAGATCCTTTTTCAACATAAGAGTGATGTGTCTGACCATTATGGAAAAATCATATATGAAACATTTTATGAAGTTGATCTTTCCTAGGATTATTGGACACCTTTCTTGTTTGCTGGCAAGGGAGGTTCTTTGGCAGCCTTTACATGATCTTGATCAATTAACACCCCTTCTCTGGACACTACATGTCTCACTAATTTTCCCTAGGGAACTCCAAAGATACATTTCTTTGAGTTCAAGAATACACCGAACTCTAGAAATTTCTAGAATATGAGTTCTAAGTGATCAAAATGGTCCTCTTTGTTTTTTCAAAACACTGTCAAGTCATCTAGGTAGATGAGAATGATCTTATTTATAAGTTCTTGGAAGGCTGTCCATGGCTCTTTGAAAAGTATCTCTGATATTAGACAACCCAAATGACATCTTTTGATAGGAAAAAGTTCCCCATTTGGTGGTGAACGTGGTTTCATGTTGGTCATCCGGTTTGACAAGAACTTGATTATATCCAGAAAAACCATCGACCATAGAGAACTTTCTGACCCACCTACTGTGTGTAAAATTTTCTCCATAGGTGGTAGGAGGTAGTGGTCCTTTAAGGACACTATGTTCAAGTCCCAAAAGTCTACGCAAAAATGGATGTCTCCATTCTTCTTTCAGACCGGTACAAAATTAGAAACCCAAGTACTATGCTTGATTGGATAGATAATCCAGGAGTTGATCAATTTTTGGAGTTCCTGAGACATCAGGGATTCAATCTTCAGATTAACAAGCCACTACTTTTGTCAAACTATCTTTTCTCCTTCAGAGAGCTCAATGGTATGTTAGATTATATCGAGGTTATAACCCTTTAGTTTGCTATATGACCATGCTATCACTCCTACATCTTCATCACAAAAATGAACCAGCCTGTCTCTATCATGCTAAGGGACATTTTTTCCCACTTTAATCTTCCACCGCTCTCCAATTTGAAGCTTAGTGTAATCTCCTTTATCCATTGTAAATTTTATTTTATCATTTCTCATGTCCTCACAATCAAATAGGCTCCCCAATGTGATCAAACCTTTTGGGAGCTTATTTGATTTTAATTGGATCACTTGATCGTCATATGCTTCAGCAATCTTGGGTTGTAATTGATTAGCAAATTTGCTAGACTGTTGTATGAGCATAGCTATATGTTCATCATTTTCAAGAACTTTCCAATGTACATCATTATCTGGTATAGCTGGTCTCATGATCACTCGAACCAAGTGTTCATTCTCTAGTAATTCTGAAATGGGATCAAACTAAGATCTAATCATCGCAATACAATTAGCAACTTCATTTTCCTTCTAGGGAACTCTCTGAATGTTGGAAAATTCAAAGCTCTCGATTAGATCCCAAACTTGATGGTGGTATGAACCACTAGCTTTGAATCTGCCAATACTTTCATCTGTTTGACACTAGACGGTCTGTAAGACTCAAACCATGAACCAAGCCTTCATAGTTGGCTTTATTGTTCGAATAGGCAAACTAGAAATGAAAAGACCTCAATATTTTCTCTCTGAAAGGGGAAGTTAGACAAACACCCACATTGGATCTGGTTTTGCATCTTGCTCCATCAAAGTGTAGGGTCTAAATTTTTGAAGTCAAGTCTTCCTTTTTCTTTTCCCTGTCTTGCGAGTCTTTTGACACTTTAGGAATTGTCTGATCTTCATCAAAGATCACATAAGTCCCAATTCTTATGGCATGATATTAACCATAAGGATCCATGTCTATAAATTCATTTAGGAAAACCTCTTGGTCTGGAGTTCGGTCCCTAGTAATTTCTTCATCTTCAAACAATTTCACGCATCTCATCTCATCTCCTGAGATGGATGTATCAGTTGTTTCAAAATTGGTCATAGCTTCATCATCTATATGCTTTGAGTGCAAAGGCTCGAACAATATTTTTAATTTATCCCCATGCTTGTTTCTGAGGATGAGGTGAGACCTGTCTAAAGAGAGATATCCCCCGACTTTTGTAGTGAAATCTCTAGACAAGCAAAGACCAAAAACAGGGGGAATGTCAATGACTGCTACTTCTTGGGAGATGGTGATGCTTAGAGAAGAGAACAAGGTAAGCTAGATATTTTTAATTATACCCATAGTTTAGACTTTGTTACCATCAAGTTGCATGTCTCCCTTATTTACGGGCTCATATTTTAATTTCAAGACCTCTGCTATTTGTTTGGGCATAACCATAGTGCTTGCACCGAAATCAATCATAGAGTTGTGGAGTACTTTTCCCCAACTATAAGAGTTAAAAAGAAAGGATTAGGTTTAGGCTTACCTTCCTTTATTATAGTAGTAGCCTCTAAGCTTTCATTTGTAAGCATGGTTGATGCTCACGACTGATCAACCAACTTAGGTTCTTTATCTCTTGCATGTGCAAAGTTTGTTGTTGGAATGATCGAAGGTTTCTCTTCTTCACCAAACAATTCCCATAAATAGTTTTTATATTCCAGAATGGCGAGAATATCCCATAGGGACACATTGGTAGGAGCCTTCTTTAATTGCTCTACTACATCAAGGATCATAGGAATGGGAGCTTTGGATTCTCTATCCTTGTAAGGAATGAAGTCCTTAATATTTTTAAAGTGGGAACCATAATAGGTTTCTCCTAAGGTGTCTCTATACTTGCTTTTGCCTATTGTATTATAAGTTCTCCCGTAAACCGACACTTGGATTGGAGGTTATAATCAGGCTGCACTTGAGGCACCTTTGGAGATGATGTAGAAGCATCATTTGTAAGAACAGTTTCTTCTCCCTCCATCCATGAAAAAAGGGTGTGATCTGGGGTGATTTTAGCCTCTTGTTCGATAGACATGCTCTCCATTTGGGCTATAACTGTAGCATTATACATCCTCGGGGAAGCATATACTCCAGCATCAGGACCCATCCCTTGTCTCCTTTTCTCTGCCACCTTCTATTGCAATTTCCTCGTGGATAATTTTGTGGGATGTGGGTGTTGTTGCAGGGAAAGCACCAAGAATTGGTATGTTCTACTAGATTATTTTGGCCAACAATTAACTCCTTGTTTTGATTGGGAGGTATAGCTTACAAAGGGGTTGGCCCAGGTACAAGTTGGTTGTTCGACTAACCTTGATTAACTCTTGTACCACCTTGAAACTGATTTTGTTGATAAGGAGGCCTTCCTCCTTGGTAATTATAAAAAGGGGTCCTAGCGAGCGACACTTGCTTCCTCTTAAGGTTGATTATTTCATTTGAAAAAGTTATGAGTGAATTCTTCATATCATTTACTTTATAGTTAGGGAAGAAGGATCATAAGTGCTTGCTTGCTAGGCATTTGGGTACACGTACATGGATTATGGGGTGGATGTGCTCGAGGATGAAGGCTCAGGTGCTTGGCTCTTCAACTTGGGAAATACCAGCATGGGCGGTCTTGGTGGGAGTTTGCCAACATCAATTAGGTTGTTCTCTGCTCAAAATACAAGGTCATAGGCATCTGAAAGAGTGTTGTTTCCTAGAGATTGAATAATAATAGATATATCAAAATTGAAATCTTTTAGGTAGAACATGAAAGCCATATTTGTAGAAAGATGAGTGGATATGGGTATTCTTTTCCAGGTCTTTTGGAACCTAGAGTTGAAGTTAGTTATAGACTTTTGAGGAGCCCTTTCAATGGTTATTAGTTGTTGCAACAAAGATAATGTTTCCCCTTTTTTGGTGAAGCATTAAAAGAAACAATCTCCCAGTTGGTCCCATCCACCTATTGAGTTTGGCATGAGAGATCTATACCAATCCTAAGCTTTTCCTTTAAAAGAAGCTGCAAGCAATATTAATGCCACATTTTGTTGTGTGACATTATTCACAACGCATACATCACCTACATCTTGTAAGTGTTCCGCTGAGGTTTTAGACTTCTCTCTAATGAATTTTGGTAATTCTTTTAATGGGGAGGTCAAGATAACTATTCGCAACAATGTAGCAAAATAAGAGGGGGGTGAATAAGTTTGCACAAAATCTTACTGTAACTTAAACCACAAATCAAATCTGATAATTAACAGTTAAAGAATGAAATAACATCATATCAATGACACAAATAACACCAAGATTTTTGACATGGAAAACCCGGTTAAGGGAAAAACCATGGTGGGAACCTACCCAATTTAAGATAATACCTCATTAGGAGTAAATGTAAATATTATAATGGGAATGCACATGCATTCAGGCACAATGCCTAGAGCTCACTACTCAAGATAAGAAACCCAGAAAGGATACAACCTAAAGGGAAGTCTCACTGACTTACAAGAACATTCAGACTACAATCCTGATTACATGAACTACAAAAATAGCATCTCCATATGCTTGAGTACAGTTTTGGCTAAGCACATACTCTTCTCTACACCACTTCTCTTCTTCACACTTCCGAAAGATCAAATCACTTGTTTTCACATCCAACTCGATCATATACAACGTACACACTCATAGACATACATCTTACATGATTATTACGTATATTTATATAAACCCTCAGCCCATGAAATAGAGGTTGGCTAAACCCTCAATACAAATTACAAAATAATATCCTCAGATGCTACAACAAAACATGTAGATCAAAACAATGTCAGCTAAGACATAGTATAGACCCAAATCAATACCGCAAACATGCAACACCTCCAAGAATTATGCCTTGATCATCCACAACATGCTACAACCATCAAGAATGTCGCATAACATGAATAACATCACTGGACAAGGAAAATCTTCAATAATGTGTACAATAATCAATACAGACAACCAATATACATAGAAAATGATGTAGAGACTTTCACAAGCAACATGAATTGCATCACAACAATCACAACAACTTGGATTACTAGAATCATCATCATCTCTCTATCGGAGCACAAGAACATCAACATAATTGAATATCAACTTGAAATATTTTCTCGTGGATATCCAAATCATGAACCAAACTAAGGACACACATCAATATCCAAAATACATTCCACTCATCCATAACCAGAGATATAGAAATTTTAGAGAAATACGGAGCATAAACCAGAATACCGAATAACATGAATAATTGCGTAACATCCCAATACTGGATCTCATAACTCAATCAAATAATCATACAGACCTTTGAAAATGGGAATGAACCATGTATAGACAACATACCAAAAACCCTTTGAACCACATCGGCTCATCTACAATGTACAGGCTAATCCAACTCATCCAATCAAACTGGAATACATAGAAGAAAACTTTCCAACAATCTCCTCATCAACAATCTCCACATATGTTGACATCAATGACAACATATCAACCAATATTCAACAATCTCCCTCTTTGTCATTGATGGAAACATAGGAATGTGAAAAATAATCAATACAAAGAAAGAAATTAACTCTCAACAATCTCCCTCAAAATCACAAGGATCAGCTCCCCCTTTGACAAACAACTCAAATCTCTAAATGCTCTACTCTCTTACTAAGTTTTTCACATGCTTCTCTCCCCCTTTGACATCAATGACAAAGGCTCAAGAATTGGGCTTCTCTCCACAAATATGAACATTTGAACCACCAACACTGACATTGACTAGTCCCCTTGAGTAGCAGCCTCACTCATCAATCCAAAGCATAAAATACCTCTATGAAGTTCACTAGACTGATGCAAATCCATGCACCTTAGTTCTCATCAGGAGGGGAAATTTCCTCTAACTTCTCTTTGAGATACTCAAAAGTATCTTTAGGCAAAGGCTTCGTAAAGATATCTACAATTTGTTCCTTTGTAGATACAAACTCTAGTCTAACTTATTTCTCATTCACCTTCTCTCTCACGAAATGAAATCTGATTGATATATTCTTTGTCTTGGAATGCAACATCAAATTCTTTGAAATAATGATATCACTTGAATTGTCATAGTATATAGCAATAGGCTCATCATAAATAACTCCTATATCCTTCAACATCTTCTTCATCCAAATTATTTGAGTACAATTGCTAGTAGTAGCAATGTATTCAGCTTCTGTTGTAGATAAGGAAATAGCATTTTTCTTCCTACTTGCCCAAGAAACCAACTTCTTACCCAAAAATAATGCACCACCAGTAGTACTTTTCCAGTCATCAATGTCACCTACCCAATCAACATCTATAAAAGCACTCAAAGTAAAGCCATCATTCTTAGAATACCACAAACCAAAATCAATTGTCCCTTTCAAATATATGAATATCCTCTTTATAGCAGTAACATGAGATTCCTTAGGATCATCTTTAAATCTAGCAACATGACACACAACATTCATTATATCAGGCCTAGTCCGAGTCAAATACAACAAACCACCAATCATAGATCTATATTTGGTCTGATTATCTTTTAGAGAATCATCATCTTTTGTCAGCTACATCTAGTCACCATAGGTGTACCAATAGGTTTAGAATCCTCAAAACCAAATTTCTTTGACAATTACTTCTCTTACTTAGACTGATATGGAAATATGTTTATCCAACTCAATAATTTGCAATCCCAAAAACAATTTTTATTTCACCAATGATAGACATTTCAAATTCATTCTGCATTTTTTCAGCAAATTTCTTACATAGGAAATCATTTCCTCCAAAGATAATGTCATCAACAAAAAACTCAACAACCAAGATATTATTCTAATCAATCTTGAAATAAAGATTACTATCAATGGTGCCTTTATTGAATCCAAGCTTCATCAAATACTTATCCAATCTGGCATATCAGGCTCTAGGGGCTTGTTTAAATCCATACAATGATTTCGTCAACTGACAAACCATGTCCTTTTCATCTGTCAGTTGAAACCTATCTAGTTTCTCAATGTATACTTCTTCTTCCAATTCTCCATTAAGAAATGTTGATTTGACATCCATCTGATAAACCTTGAAATCTTTATGAGTAGCATAGGCAAGAAATAATCTAACAGCTTCAATTCTAGCCATCGGAGCAAAAGTATCCTCCTACTCAATTCCTTCCATCTATGAATATCCTTTACAAACAAGTCTAGCTTTATTTAAGACAACTTCACCCTATTCATTCAACTTATTCCTAAATACCCATTTAGTTCCAATTACATTTTTATCCTTAGGTCTAAGAACAAGAATCCATGTATTATTTTTCTCAATCTGATTCAATTCGTCTTCCATAGCTTTAATCCAATTTTATCTTTGCATGCTTCATCTGTTAGGGTTCCCATAGATACTGAGGGGGGGGGGGGGTGAATCAGTATCTAACCGATAATTAGAATTTCTTAACTTAAAACATGCAGCACATAATATAACAGTGTACCGGTATGCAAGAAATAATGCAATAAATAGAATCAAGAACATCCACATGAAAAGTACACCATAACACAAGATGTTTAATGAGAAAACCTGGTGTGGGAAAAACCTCAATGGGATTTGTGACCCACAATATTCACTCACTGGCCAATAAGAGAATATTACCTACAATAGGGGCCTGCACATGTAGGAAGGCCAACAGCCTAGAGCTCACTGCTCAATGGGAAGTCACACTGACTTACAATAAGGATTATACAAATTCAATAACTTGTACTACTTTACAATAGCATCTTCAATGCCAGATTCAGTACCGGTTCCTACTCCATTCTTTACATATACCCCTTGACCTATATTTCACACATTAGGTCTACCTAATATTTTCTTTTATGCTCATGCATCACTATTACAAATGTCTACAATGATCTCCTATATATATAAGAGTCATTTTACAATTTTTCAAGTCGGCTTACAATAATAAACAAAATATTGTATAAAAAAAATCCTGTCGGCCTCTGTGTTGGTATACTTTCTTTTCTCCTGTGTCGATGCTGGTGTAGAGTGTGATCTGTTGATGCCGGTATAATGTCTTTGCCATCAATGACAAAACCTTCAATCACATACAATGTCTCATTGGAGTGTGCATATACCAACAATATCCCCCTTTGGCATTAATGGCAACACTCATGAGAAATTTCAAAAAGTGTTCAAAAGTGTGTAGTCCAAAAATGTTACCAAAAATGTGAGAGCTCCCCCTGAGCATATGATTCCTGTGTTTTGAACTTTCTCATCCCACTACTCCCCCTTTGGCATGAATGATAAAGGTTGTCAAGATGTCGGTAGAGTTTGTAGTTTCAGCTATCCATAAACTCAACCTTGTAGCTAGGTGGTTATAATCTAAAAAAGATCTCCCAAAATCAAGTTTATACTATCCATAAACTTCTTACTATCTTTTATTGATGTCTCTGTTCTCTTTACTATACCGGTGAGATGCTGCAAATGCTCTGCCAGTGTTTTGCTTCCCTATATTAGTGCCTCAGAAATTTCCTTCCGCAGAGATGCTAGATAGTCCAATCTTGGACTTAGTTTAGATCTCAAATGTTTTGCCTTATTTATTATTCTTTCTTTCTCTCTTTCCAATTTGAGTAGTTCTTCCTCAAAATTCGATATCTTTTCTTCAAAAACTGATAGTGTATGAGGTGAGTTGACAAAGCTGTCTGCAAGTTTATTTATCTCATTCTGTACCTTGCTTATTTTCTTGTCAATATCTACAGTCAAGAAGTTTGTTTTACAGGTATCTTTGTACAAATTTTTGTACTCTTTCAACAAACTACGTAATTCTGGTAAAGTGTGTCAAAATCTCTATTACACTTCTTTATTTGTTCATCAAAGAATTTTTGTTTTTCAATCTCTACCTTGTCCTTTATTGAATCTTCCTTTATTTTCTCAATGTTCTTTGAGATATATTTACACAGTGTGTCCAATTGTCCTAAAGAATCTTTGTTATCTATATTACAATTAGGTGCAATTACCTTCAAAATTGGTATGGTATCAACAATTGCTTTGTAAGCCTGTGAGATGCAGTCGGTTATTTTCTTGATAGAATCAAGTAATACCTCAGTCACATTTGTTGATTTGTATGCTGATGATGATCCAACAATCTGAGTACCGGTGGAAGTTACCAAGCTTGTATTGACCTCTGGTAGGTCAGTTTGTGTCTGCATTTCTTTAAGCATTGGTTTTCCTATTTCACTGGTTGTCGGTGGCACTGTTTCCTTATGTACCTGTTCTGGTTGTTGTTGTTCTGGAGCCTTTTTCTCTGTTTGTTTCTCTGTATGTTGAATTGCCTCAGTCTGTGACTCAGTCTCTGCCTTTTTCTCTTTATCTTCTACCGGTTTCTCAGTTTCCCCTGCTACCGGAGGCTCACTAGCCATATCTAACTTTTTAGTTGTATCTTTGTCTACTACTATGTTGATCTTCTGAGTATCAAAATCCACAGTGTATAGGACTTCAGAATTAGGATTATTATCCTCTACATCCATACTCTCAACTACTGGTTGATCTTCAGTAGTTGTTGTTTTCACCGGTGGAGTATTTAAAGAAGGTGGGGGTAAGTTGTCTTTAACTTTGATGCTTGGTGGTCCACCAACTTTACCTTTCCCTTTGTCTCTATCTTTCTAATATACCTTTATAGGTTTAGGGTTCCTTTACTCTTCTTGTTTTTCTTTCTCAACTAGGAATATATCCCATCCATCTTTTGTTTCCTCTGTTACTTCATTAACTCTTCCTGCCATTAGTGTGAAATATGCCAGTGTGCAGTAGAGAATACTGACCAGTTTGCTTGAGCAATCAAATCATCAATTTCTTTTGGAGAGTTTACCGGATATACAGCAAGTAACTTCTCAATTTTTATTTTCTTATCCAATTCTATCGTTGCCTATCTTCTTGCCTCAAGTCTTTTGAATAATTCATCAGGAATTTCATTTATTACTTCCATCAAAAATTTCTTGTACATGTCCATATGTAATATAACACTGTTCTCAATTTGTTCTTTTTCATCAGCTGTTAGAGTGTCATATATTTTCTCTATGTTTTTCAGTTTACCATCCTCTATGATTTCATTTAACAATATATCAAGAGGGGCCAAATCTTTGTTTGTCCTTTTCTTCTTCTTAGGTGTTAGCTTCTTCTTTGGTGTGGCCTTTCTAACCAGAGATCTCACTGCTTGTTGCTTTTTCCTTGTCCTCCTAGGTGAAGGTGTGGTTGCCGGTGAGGGATCTCTTTTCCTTATAACTCTTTTAAAAGTTGCAAGCATGTCACTTCCTGAAGAAGTACCTACCGGTGATAGGTGAGTTTCAGGCTGTGGAGCTGCTAACTCAACCTCTGTTATGCCAGTTTTCTTCAATACATCTTCCTTAATGGCTTTTTCTTGTCCGGATCCTTTCCTCACAATTGCCTCAACCATTTTCACCCTTTTCTTTGATTGAATTTGGCTTTCTATGGTTTCAGCACTACCAAATATTTCTTCTTTTGGTTCTCTGGGGGCTTCCAGAAGTGCTTTGGCATATGTTTCAACTATGTGATCATTTGTTTCATATCCCATCTCAGTTACCCAGGCTATCCTTGGGATGACCGCTTCCATCCATATTTCATCTTTCTTGATGACAAAGCATATATCATCTTTGTATTTGTCTACATTCTTCTGAGATAACCTTACTCTTTTCTTCATTTTGGTCTTTAATGCTTGGAAAAAGTCATTAATATTGCTTTCCTTGTTCTCACCCATGTTATTGAATAGTTCAATCAATTGTTTTCCTACTGGTATGTCATATCCAAGTTCTTTGTAACCTATACTGGGAACCTATTTTGTTATGTGTAGCATTAGGCATACTAACAGATTTCCAAATCTGAAGGTTCCTTTCTTGTCCTTCTTGATCTTTCCAAGGTTGTCAATTAGTTCATCCTTTAACCACTCACATATGTCAATTTTTGCATTGTCTGTGACCATGTCATAAGCACTCTTAATGCATAAACTTGAAACTGAATTAAGTCTATTAGCATGAGTTGCTTTATACCCTAATATCATATTGATGAACTCACATTGATATCTTTTATATCATTAACCCTTAGAGACCTCTTGTCAAATGTTGCACCAATTAGTTTTATAACTAGGTCATTGGAAACCTTCTTGGTTTTATCTGGCCTTTTACCAGTGGTCGGTAACCTTGTGATAGCTTTCACAACTTCCTTGGTGATCTTATGGATTGCATCTAACCAGAAAAATTCTCCATGTACCCTGCTTAAAACTATCCTAATCACATCCTTTGGAAATTTAGGAATGCTAAGGATCTCTGTAAATCCTAGGGTCTCAATGATTTTGTGTTCATCCTTTACATTGCTGGTATCATCACATATCACGGTTTTATACATGGTTTTGATATCCTCATCTCCTAACTCTTCAATGTTACAGTGGATGTACATTTGGGGGTCTTCAACATAAACAAATCCCTTAGGAATTTGAGAAAATGCACCTAAGGTATCATCCTTCTTTTCTATTTCGGGAACTAACTAAAATACGGGCCTAGGTCTTTTTATTACCTCAACAACAGTAGGGTTTGCTATGTATTCAATTGCAGAGGTGGATGCCATGATTAAATACCTTTTACTGCCTTGGATGGATGATTGTTTGGAGTGTGCTTGCTTCTTGCTCGAAATGCCTTAACTCGGAGTCTTCACGCTCTTTGAAAATTTGAAATCTCAGTGAAATGAAATGGAGCCAAAACCTTAACTTTATAGTGTCTTTTCGCCATCTACCACATTAATTGCATGCCAGTTAAGTATTCACTTAACATTGTTTGCCAATAATAAGTAATTTTCAACTTCTTATCTCTAACCGAGGGAATAATACCACATGTATCAATAGATTGCCAAACCCTCAAGGAAATTTTTTTCAATTTGATGAAGACCTTCCTACCAGTGGAGCACTACTCTATCCCTCCGGTGAAGAATCGCTCTATCCTGCCGGTGAAGTATTGGTTTCTTCTACCAGTGGAGGAGTATTCCCAATATTTAGATCAGCTTTTCTAATCCATTGTTTTGAGAATTCTTTCTTAACCTCTTCAACTTTTTCTTTACCTTTCAAGCTAATACTTTTGTTGTCTACCGGTGTTCCTTTACTTCTACAAAATTTAGCAATATCCCCAATCTTGTTACATGCATAACAAGTTACATTATTCTTCTGAATAGCTTTCCCATAACCTATGCCAGTTTGTGTTCTGCATTGATTAGATAAATGTCCAAATCTTCCACAAACATAACATCTTACATTCATTCTGCAGTTTTCAGAGTTGTGACCAACTTCGTTTCATTTGGAACATTGACCCGTGGGTGTGTTGATATTCTGATAATTTCTAGATCTACATTCATTTGCTCTATGACCATACTTATTACAGTTAAAGCATTTACCATTGAATTTATAAGCATTAGGTTGTTTTACCAGTTTGCTGTGATCCTGAGTATTTGTAGTACCGGAGCTTTCACCAACTTCAAAGCCAATTCCAGAAGTGTCACCTTTAGGTTTTTGATTCTTTAGCAAGGTGCCAAGTTCCTCTAAGCTTTTCTTGAATTTTTCTTTGTGTTGATTTGCAGTTTCCAGTTCTCTTTCCAAGATTTCCTTTTGTCTCATCAATTCATTTGAGTCATTATGAGTATGCATCAGATCTGTCTTCAACATGTCATTTTCATAGCTAAGTCTTGTATTATCATTTCCTTCATCACTTAGTCTTCTGGTCAATTCTTCTTCATTCTTTTTCCTATCCTCAATCTCTTTGCAAAATCTCATAGTCATATCCTGCATTTCATTTTTTGTTGTCATGATCTCTTGTTTCAACTTGCTTATCATATCATTAAGTGATTCCTTTACATCATTCTCATTTGGAATTTTTCACAAAGTTATCTTCTCTTATTTCTTGCAACAGTAAAATTTTCTTGAAGTGCCTGAATGAAATCCTGAGCTCCCCTTAAATCATCTTCTAGTTTGATATTTTTCAATTTCTCTGCATCATAGTCTGTAAGAGCTCCTTCAAGTTGCTTCATCAGATTTTCCATCTTTACCGATGTCAAGATCTTCCTCAACCTATTAGGCTTCTGAAAATAGAGGACCAAGCTCTGATACCAATTGTTAGGGTTCCCACAAATACTAAGAGGGGGGGGTGAATTAGTATCTAACTGGTAATTAGAATTTTTAACTTAAAACACGCAGCACATAATATAGTAGTGTATAAGTATGCAAGAAATAATGCAATAAACAGAATCAAGAACATCCACATGAAAATTACACCATAACACAAGATGTTTAACAAGGAAACCCAGTGTGGGAAAAACCTTGGTGGGATTTGTGACCCACAATATTCACTCACTGGCCAATAAGAGAATATTACTTACAATAGGGGCCTGCACATACAGGAAGGCCGACTGCCTAGAGCTCACTGCTCAATGGGAAGTCACACTGACTTACAATAAGGATTATACAAATCCAAAAACTTTTACTGCTTTAAAATAGCATCTTCAATACTAGATTCAGTACTGGTTCCTGCTCTATTCTTTACATATACCCCTTGACCTATATTTTGCACATTAGGTTTGCCTAATATTTTCTTGTATGCTCATTCATCACTATTACAAATGTCTATAATGATCTCCTTTATATATAAGAGTCATTTTACAATTTTCCAAGTCGGCTTACAATAATAAACAAAATATTGTATTACAAAAATCCTATCAGCCTCTGCACTGGTATACTTTCTTTTCTCCTGTGTTGGTGCCAGTGTAGAGTGTGATCTACTGATGCCGGTATAATGTCTTTGCCAGTGCCATAGGATTGCAAGGTTGCCATCAATGACAAAACCTTCAATCACATACAATGTCTCATTGGAGTGTGCATATGCCAACGTCATCAACATTCTTAGGCTCAATCTTAGAAATCAAACAAATTTATTCAACAAGTCTTCTTCTAGTCATCACACCTTTATCCTTATCACCAATAATCTAATTTTTTGAATGATTCAACCTTACATACTTGGGATTTTTAGGATTTTCTTGAATTTTGGGCTCTTGAACTCTTTCTTCTACATTAACATCTACAACTTCATTCTCAAACTTTTCTGGAGCATTCAGAACTTGATTCTACATTGGCTTTCCACTTTCAGAACTAGCATCCTGATCATCAGAATCATATCCACAAGATATAATATGTCTTATATTACCTTCATCAACCTTCACATTATCACTTTCAACCATCTTTCTCAATCTTTTCTCATAACAATGGTAGGTCTTACGTTTAGTTGAATAACCAAGAAAAATTCCTTCATCACATCTAGCATCAAACTTTTCAAGAGATTCATCTCTTTTGACATAGCATTTACTACAAAAAATTATGAAATATCTAATAGTAGGAGCATGACCAAACCATAACTCATAATGAGTCTTACTAGTATCACCTTTGACATTTACCTAGTTAAGAGTGTATATTGTTGTACTCACATCTTCTCTACAAAATACATGCGGAACATTTCCTTCAATCATCATGGTTCAAGAAGATTCCTGAATTGTTCTATTCTTACTCTTCACAACACCATTTTGTTGTGGTGTCCTAGGAGAAAATAATTGTCTCTTAACTCCATGCTCTTCACAGTATGCATTAAACTCACTGGAAGTGAATTCTCCACCTCTATCAGATCTTAGACACTTCACCTTCATTCTAGTCTCAATTTCGACTCTAACCTTGAAAATCTTGAACTTCTCCAATGCTTCAGACTTTTCCCTTAAGAAGGTAACCCACATCATCTTTGAATAGTCATCAATTAGAAAAATGAAATACCTATCACCTTGCAGACTTCTCACTCTAGAAGGACCACACAGATTAGTATGCACAAGATCCAAAATTCTAGTAGAATTATACTATTTACTCTTATAAGTAACTCTTGCCTACTTCCCTAATTGACATTCCTTACATACCGGATTAGAAAAATTTATTAACTTTGGTAGATCTCTCACTGCCTGAGTAGAACTTATCTTAACCATGCAATCAAAATTTACATAACACATCCTTTTATGCATATCCAACTTTCATCAATCTGAGAAATCAAACAACTTTTACCACCAGCATTTAAGTGAAAGTTATTACCTTTAGTCTTTATCCCTAATGCAATCTCAGTTCCAGACCTACTCAAGATCTCACATTTCCCATTCTTGAATTGCAAGTTATATCTCTTATCAACCATCTAACCAAGACTCAAAATATTATACTTTAAACCTTCAACATACAACACATCATCATTAGTATGCTTACCATAAACAGAAATAGAACCTCTGCCATATATTACACAAGATTTGTTATCACCAAATCTTACTATACCACCATCATACCTTTCCAAGTTAAAAAATTTACTTGTCACCTATCATATGATGAGAGAAACCACTGTTAATTACCCTTTCATCTTTCTCCTCAACTTTAGCAGCTATATATTTCTATTCATAAGTGGATCTTGTAGAATCTGTAGTTACAGAATCATCTTCCTTGATAGCAATGAACACAAATTCATCTCCTGAATTACCTTTATCTGACTCATCATCTATCACACCTTCATCAGGAGCATAATAACACTTCTTCTGATATTTAGGCTTATATGGCTTAAATGGCTTCTTAGGATTTCTCTTTCTATTACATGAAAAGAATTTAAGAGGTAACTTTCCTTCATACTTATCGACACCTTTAGGCAATCTAGTGGAAATAAGTTCTTCAAGTTCCTCAAGCTCTCTTTCTTCATCTTCCATCTCTTTCATCTCTTTCTTATATCTAGATACTCTTGTAGATCTTTCTCCTAGATCATATCTATGCTTCCCAGAAACAGTAGCTTTGAATGCAAATTCAATCTTAGGAAGAGACTCTTCAAACTCACTCAGCTCAAAAGAAACAAGTTTACCAATCAACATGTCTCTTGTCACATTTGTCACAATCTGGATCTCATAAATAGAAACAACTTTATGCTTGTAAGAAGGAGGCAAGGATCTCAACACTTTAGCAACAATCTCGGACTGTTCAAGGATTCCACCAACACATCTGATTTCACACACAAGCTTGTTCACTTTCTGCATATAAGAAGTAATATTCTCATCTTCACCCATCTTTAAGTTCTCATATTTACCCTTCAATCTCTACAACTTAGCAATATTCACATGGTTATCTCCTTCATGCAAGGTCTCCAATTTTACCCAAATCTCATGAGAGGTCTCTAAGTCCATCACATTAGTCATCTCAAAATCTGACAAGGCACTCAACAATGTTTCCTTGGCTCTAATATTGTATTGTGCTTCCTTTATTTAATGTGGAGTAGTAGGACCATTCTGAGGAGCATTATATGCATTCTTAGTAATCGTCCAGTACTCTTCTCCAATGCATGTCGAATGAACTTGCATCCAGCTCTTCCAGAGAGTAGTTCTTTCCATCAAATATTGGACTATCCTTCTTTAAAGCAAACGTTACCATCATAGATCTCCTCAAGTGGTCAAGCTTCTTCTAGAGGATCTAGCTCTGATACAAATTATTGGCAACAATGTAGCAAACTGAGAGGGGGGGTGAATCAGTTTGCACAAAATATTACTACAACTTAAACCATAGATCATATCTAATAATTAATAGTTAAAACATGAAACAACACCATATCAATTACAGACATAACACCAAGATTTTTGATGCAGAAAACCTAGTTAAGGTAAAAACCACAGTGGGAACCTACCCACAATGAGATAATACCCTATTAGGAGAAAATATAAATATTATAATGGGAATGCACATGCATTTAGGCACACTGCCTAGAGCTCACTGCTCAAGATAAGAAACCCAAAAAGGCTACAACCTTAAGGGAAGGCTCACTTCCTTACAAGAAGTCTCACTGACTTACAAAAACATTCGGACTACAATTCGGATTACATGAACTGCAAAAATAACATCTCCATATGCTTGAGTACAATTCCTATTAAGCACACAATATGCTCTGCACCACTTCTTTCCTTCACACTTCTAAAAGATCAAATCACTTGTCTGCACATCTAACTTGATCTTTCACTTGCATATACAATGCACACACTCACAGATATACATCTTACATGATTATTACATATATTTATACAAACCCTGAACCCATGAAGTAGAGATCAACTAAACCCTCAATACAAATTACAAAATAATATCCTCACATGCTACAACAATACATGCAGATCAAAACCATTTTAGCTAAGACATAGTCTGGATCTAAATCAATATCGCAAATATGCAACACCTCCAAGAATTACAGCTCAATCATCTGCAACACACTACAACCATCAAGAATGTCGCATACCACGAAGAACATCACTGGACAAGGAAAATATTCAATAATGGGCACAATAATCAATGCAGACCACCAATACGCATAGAACACAATTTAGAGACATTCACAAGAAATGTGAATTGCATCACAATAACTGCAACAACTTGGATTACCAGAATCATCATCATCTCTCTACCGAAGCACAAGAACATCAACATAATTGACTGTCAACCTAAAACATTTTCTTATGGATACCCAAATCATGAACCAAATGAGCTGAGGAAACACATCAATGTCTAGAACACATTCCACTCATCTACAACCAAAGATATAGAAATTCCATAGGAATACAGAGCACAAACCAGAATATCAAATAACACGAACAACTACATAACATCCCAATACCGGATCTCATTATTCAATCAAATCATCATGTGGACATCTACAAATGTGAATAAACCATCTAAAAATGACAAACCAAAAACCCTTTAAATTGCATCATCTCATCTATAATATACAAGCTAAACTAACTCATCCAATTAAACTGCAACAATGGAATACACAGAAGAAAATTTTCCAACAGACTCCTCATCAACATTCTCCTCATATGTTGACATCAATGAGAACATATCAGCCAATATTCAAAAATAACATCCCACTAAGTAGGAGAAGCAGGTGGAATAAGAGGGATCCCACTATTCTAAGTAACAAAATTTCTAGGAGGTTGGGCTGCCATCGGTACAGGGACTGCCTGGATTGGGATTTGTATTCCTCCTCCTATTACTGCTTGGACTGCTACTAGAGATGGTAATAATAAACTTGGATTTGATGCAAAATGACTACTACTAGTAGTTCTATGGCTCATACACCCACTTTTAAAAAATAATAAAAAATGGGTCCCACCAGGCATTGCCAGAAAAAGAACTATTGATCGCTAAAATTGCTCCTAGGAAAACAACCTTATGGGAAACTCCATGATGAGGGAATCACACAGTTCAACTGAGTAACTGTTGACTCTAAATTTTACTTTCAAAGAGGACAACCTTATGGTAAATTTAGTGATGGGAGACCTATTGCACATAACTCACTGAATGACCTCTAGATTTAAGAAGTCGGCTCTTCCTTGTGGTTGGGAGGAAAGGGAAAGAAGAAACTTAAAGAAAAATGATCTAACTTAGGCGATGTGCCATAACATTTTGTAAAAGCATTAACAACATATAAAACCTAGAAACATACGATTTTAAAGCCCATTCAATAATATATATATCCAAATAGCACCACAATTAAGACAAAATCAAGATCCCTTTGAAACATTAAGAAATGCACATCATGCATCCACCAGATAAAAATTCCAAAACATAGTTTAATCAGCAGAGTATTAGATATATATCTCTAAAGTCATTAGAATTAAAAGAAAGCACATAAAACTATCAAAGCATACTGAAAAGAGCCATCACAAAGGCCATAGGCACAATTTTATTATCCCTTACTCAAAAACAACAACAACTAAAAGGCTAGAATTCTATCTAAGATACTTAATTGTTCTTTTCATAAAAAGTTTTGAATTGTGAAAACAGGGAAAAACAAAGCATAAATAGAGCCCCCATCTCCGCTAAGAGTTCAAAGCATCCACTAGCCATGCACAACCGCTTCTGAAATAGAAAATACTACCATGGCATCTCGCAAGAACACACCCAGCAAAATCACTTCTGGGGTTGTTACTTCCACCCTACCGTGGTGATCTTCATTCCTACCCAAACAAAAGATATTTTGTGTGAACTGCAGCTTGGCAGACAACTCACCATAGAAAACCCGCGGTAGCTCGGGGGACATCCGCAAAGAGGCATATAGATGGAAATAATATAGGCAGCATAGAGATGCCATGTGTCCCTATCTTCGCAAGATGTATGGTGGGGTCCAATAGAATGCCCAGTCCTTAAAGATGAGCTGCTTGGAAACCCTATGTTTCTTCAAACCTCGAACATAAAAGCGGGCCATCAGGGACAGAGTCAAGATGACATTTGGCCCGTACACTGAGCACAGCTGGAATGTTAAAAGGAAAATAAAGGGGTCCCTCAATCAAAATTCAACCTTCGGACATCAACTTAAAATAATGTTAACATTTCTTGGCGACTAAAAGGGGGAATTCTGCCTATGAAATGTGAGAACCCAAAATTGTTGGTTCGGAGACCAGACTTCATGTCAGGATAGAGCAGAGTAGATCAAAAACCTATTGCAATGAGGACCAATCTTCCTCAGAGGGCAATACTTATGCTTCCAAATTCTGATAATGTTGATCCAAACATATTATTTCATCGAAAGGAAAGCCTATCAGTTCATCATGGACCAATTTCAAGAGCGGGTAGAGTTGAGCTAGGGGGTGCAGGAGATGTTCAAGCTCTTCTGCCGAGATAGGGTCATTCAGGCACTGGATGAAAGTGTTGTCTTGCTGCAAATGCTTGACCTGATTTAATACTTAGCTCCCAGTACAAAACCATCTGCAGGGAATGGAGAAGGCAGGCCTAATGAAACATACCTCTCTATACACTGCTTGATATCTAGGATGGAGATCTACAATGGCTCAAGTGTCACTGATATGTGCATAATCAGTCTATGTTGGTTGATGAAAACATTCATCTTCTTGATCAATTATCAGCAGTCTGCTATTCCCTTCTCTCACAATTCTTCATTTTGGACTCCATACAACATTTGGATTAGGTCCTGAGCCATGGGGATCTTAGGACCAAGGATTAACATAGAGATTTTGATGAGGGCTCCCACCTCAGTGCAAAGAGATTGCGATTCTTGAATGAACCTCAACACGGGCTGCAATGAGGGGCTGTATTGCTTAATTCTTTTCCAATGGGAAACGTACAATTCCACCAAAATTGTTGAAAAGTCTTGAGAAACCTGCATGGGGGGAGGAATATTCGACAATTGTGAGACTTCCTCTCTCTTTGTAGTTACTTCATGTTGCAGCTCCTTGTGCCTGTCTTTCTCAATGATCACCTGGCTTTCTAGAGCGAGGATCTTGGCTCTTCCATCCTGCACAGCTTGTTGGAGCTGCGATGTATGCTCCTGCTCCTATTGCAACAAAACCTCCACGTTTAGAAATTTCCTCTCAGCCTGCTCTAGACTATTCTCCCTTTCACACAACACTACTTCAAATCTTTCTTTCTCCTCTAAAAGCATAGCCTGTGCATCACTTAGTTGCCAGGCGTACTCTTCCTTTAGACAGATTTATTCACGCAATTGTGCTTGCACTTGGGTGGCATGTCTAGAAGCTTCTCTCAGCTGCTGGATCTCCAGGTCTTTCTCCTATAACTCTTTTAAGGCTATGTTTATTGTCATTTCCTATCCCTTCAACTAAGAACTCACATTATTAAGGGCGAACTACAACTTTCCTTTTTCTGAATTAGCCTGCGTCAACAAACCATGGAGGCGATTGATTTCTATGCTCTGAGCTTTGTCTTCTTTTCTCTGTTGGGCCAATGATTCTTGGAGATTCACATTCTCTACTTGAATTTTCTCCAAGAAATGACTCTTTTTGATGAAGTCTGAAGACACGGCCTTTGAACTTTCTTCCATCATTTCAACCTTGTCAAATGACGTAGCATTTAGAAGGTTGATGCCGATAGCATGCAAAGTGTAATCATTGGGCCTCATTTGATATTTTAGCTTATCAACCTTGGGGAACAAGTTTGCAAAGAAAAGACAATCTTTCTCTTCACTGAAATGTGTCTACAGTTGTGGACAGGCTAGCTAGGCACCCTCCTTTTCTTTTTGTTTCCCCATTCTACCAATGTGGGTAGTCTTGGAATAGGCAACTTGCTGCTGTAAATCATCTGGGTTGTCGATAACCTGGCTTGTAAATGTTGCGCCAGGGGGAACTGCAAAGGGGAACTGGGAAATGGGCCCTGTTATCACTGTTTTTAAAATTGGGTTCTTCTTTCCCCATAATTCGCTATGGTACCTTGAAAATTTTTCGAAATGAGGTGTAATCCTAAGTGCTTCAGCTTTGTTCTAAACCTTAGGGGTTTAAGGGTTTTAATTTTTTAGACTCTTTCCTTGCTAAGCCCTCTGGTTTCTATTTTGTCGTTACTTTATTTCACTTAAGTCATGGGTCGTGGGATCGTAGGAAGTGTCCCCCCTTGTTATTTACCTAGGCGGTTATGTTGATTATTTGAAAAAATTTCGCCTTGTATTACTTCATTCTAAAGTGTCGGGCCCAGTAAACGTCGATCAACTTGAGAAAGGATCTGACGGTCAGCGCTATTTCGCAAGGGTTAAGTGCTCACCCTTTAAGGCCACAAAATAGCGAGAATGAATATCAGCCGTCCATGCGTCATGACGGAGTAAGTGAAAGGCATAGCTGTCAGAGATAGCTGGAGCCCCATGGCTTTCTTCTAGCGTATTAAAAGGTAGCACGTGGCACAAGACACCACAGTCAGCGGGCCCACCATTCCTCAGGACCAAGGGTTCAAAAGTGGGCCCCAAAGATGAGTTGGCTCATAGGTGTAGATGACCTGGCAAGGATAGCTCTTACAATTTACTGAGACCCCGTGGCTCCTTCCAGCGAATAAAAAATTGACAAGTCAGCTCCGACAGTGATAAGGCGCCAGGTGTCCATGACGTGTCCGTGGGCCCACCATCTCTGAGAGCCTTCTTAAAAGGTTAAATACCGATCGACTGTAGAGATGATTCGATGGTCAGCGCTATTTCGTAAGGGTGAGGTGCTCACTTCTTAAGGCCGCGAAATAGCGAGAATGAATATCAGCCGTCCACGTGTCATGATGATGACATAAGCGACAGACCTGTTGAGACGAAAGTGGGACCCCCCATGGTTCTTCTTTTGGCCAGTGACGGAGCGACAAATCAACATAGCAGGTGACTAGGTGCCAGATGTTAGTGACGACTCAGCGGGCCCACCATTCCTGAGGACCTTTTCGAAGGATTAAAAGGTGATCAACTCGAAGGATGATCCGACGGTCCACGCTATTTCGCAAGGGTGACGTGCTCACTTCTTAAGGCCGCGAAATAGCGAGAATGAATATCAGCCGTCCACGTGTCATGATGATGACATGGCCAAAAAGGGGAAAATATGGGCCCACCACAGTATAAAGGGAGATATTTGGCCGGTATCAAAATAGAATGCGAAGGGATTTTCTAAGCCAATGGTCGGATGCCGCATGGTATTATGTAGCAAATAGAAAGACGGGACCCAGACTAAAGACAAAGCCGTCAAAAATAAAATTAATAGTGAGACACTTGCAGGAAGGCTGCGACCTGTTGGAGCCAAAATATGAATTCTCGTATGAATTCGATTTTGAAGGGACAGCCGAAGCATGCGGAATCAATGTTATAGTTAAGGCCCAGAGTACAAGCATTTGATTTCCTAACAACCAAGTGTAGATGTCTTTTAAAAGATTTTGCAGAAGAATAACACAGAGTTATCTTTTTCAAATACAGAGGAGGTGAATCAGTTGCAGAGCGAATTCCTTCAAGCAAGCATCAGGTTCTTTCTTATTTTGCAGCTATTTTTGTGTGGTGTAATAAGTGAAATTATTCTCGTGTTACAGGATTGTTTAAGAAGTGATATTCATCTTGTTGCATTTTCAAATGGCTCCTAAAAGGGAATTTTCTGGCAAGGTTAATTATTTAGAAAGAAGTGTATGTGATGACTTTTTAGAGTAGTTGATGTTGTCAACTAACCAGGCATCTAAGGCCAAAGAGTTAGTACCCAGGGTTCCCCGTCTGAAGATTGGAGAAGGATTGTATGACAAAGGTAATTGGTTGAGAGACTCACAGGTTGGAATGTCCGGGTTGGGGCTGTTTAGAGTCGGATTTGGAATGAGAAATTCTCCTGCTCCTCAAAACAGTGTTTAGGAACTAGATGTTGGGAAATTAGTAGTCCCAGGAGTATTCATGGATACAGACTTGTTAACCCAAATGGCATTAAACTATGATTCAATCACAAGGTGCATCCGGGATGTAAATGGGAAAACCCTCGTGGAAATCAACGTAGAAGAATTGAGAACAGTGTTCGGGCTCAGTGAGTTTACAAGCTTCTTGGAACCCATAAACTTCACACAATTAGCCCAGGTGTACAGTGCACAGAGGAGTCATCTTCGGAATGGGCCTCTTAAAGAACTTTTTCTGAAAATAGGAGGGTTAGCAGTTGTAGGGCCTAACACACAAGAGCCTTTCTCATTGAGTATGTTCACCTTGAGGGCGAAAGGGATGTATTGGGTGCTTTGCCAAGTTCTAGGAGAGGATGCTGAATCAAATATGCCAAACCATTACTTGTTAATGATTGTTCAAATTTTGAATCCCTCTCTTGCTATTACATTTGATTATGCTTCTTATATTGCCGATGCTATCCATGGAGGGTTGATAGGAATAAAAAATGGAAAGGTGGATAGGCCATTCGGATGGTACTCACTCTTGATGCACCTTTTTCTCTTCAAAGGTGGTGATTATTTCGCCAGTGGAATGGACCTGGTAAAAGAAAAGGAAGGAGAAAAGATGCCAGTACAACTATGGAGTACTGTGTTGTCATGGGACAGAGAGGATGCTAGCTTTCTAAAATTCGATAAATATTTTGCATCCAAAATAAGGACTCTCCTTTGCTCTGACAATCCAAGAGTCCCCAAGGTTCTTCTGGAATTCTTAAGGCCAAAAGAATTCACAGAGAATATCAAGATAGTTCATAACTGGGGTGATATGTACTTATATCCAGTCTCCACAGTTTTCAGAGTTTTTGGTTTCAAAGGTACCCCATTTTTGTTACCCTACCAGGTCCCCCTCAAAGTGGGAATAGCTGAGATTCTTAGACAAATTGGTGGCCTACAAGAGGCAGAGCTAACAGGCAGAGGTAAAGGAACAATTTTCCCTGCAGCTACAATAGCCCACCAATTTGTAATCACCAAGGGAGGCTGGAATTGTTTTGAGGATTTCCTCAAACCCTACCATTTGTCCACTGCAGTGTCTAGATGTGCTGATCCTGAGGACTTTTACAATGGTATGTTTCGGAAGAAAGTAGCATGCAGAGGTAGGCCTCATCAATTCCACTTTCTTGAAGACCTCATCAGGAATGAATTTGATTTAGATGAACAGGAGTTGAGGAAGGAAAAATGGGTGGCTTACAAGAAAGCCCTGGATTTTGTGCATCAATTTGATGCTAGCTATGACCCATTGTCTAGCTTCTTCCCATTGGAAGAGAAGATAAAATTTTTGATTATTTGCTTTGAGGATGCGATGCAAACAATAAAGGAGAAGAGGGAAGTTGTAATTAAGGATAACTCTGAAAAAGCAAGAATGATATTAGGAAAATCAGTTTCCACTAAAGCAATCCCCCCTGGTGATTACACCCTGCATAAGAAAGCAGGTTACAGTGTGTTGGTGTCTACAACAGGGGAACCCTCTTCATCCAAAGGAAAGAGGAAGATACAAGAAGTCATTGACATCCAGGACAGCCCAAAAAAGCAGAGGGTGGGGAAGGAAGTGCAATCAGATACACCCCTGTATTCCCCATCCCAATCCCCTCTCCACATAGGAGATGAGCAAGCAGCAACTGAATACCTCTCTTAGTTGGGCAGCTTGGGGGAGATCGCATACACCTATGATGAAGTGGAAGAAGAGATGCCAGAAGAGCCCACTGAAGCACAGATGGACATCACTTCAACTGAACTCAAAGGCCAGGAGTGGGATCCTGAGATAAAGGAGGCCACTAGTGCCTTTCTAGCTGATGATAGCTTTGTCACATCTGAAGCATTCATGCAATTTATCTGGAAGCAGCATATAGATAAATATAATGCTAGATGTGAAGCAAGAAAGGCAGAACAGCCTAATAAAGATCCAGCCTCAGTGGAGGAAGAAATAAAACAGGAGATGATGGAAGAATTCAAAACCATCACTCCTAAATAGGGAAGGGATCTAGTAGCACAAGCTGGAGTGCTCATTCTACCAGAATGGAATATTGCTGATGCTCTGGTACTAGATGCAGTAAGAAAAGAGACTAAACCCATGGAAGGGGTTACTTTCAGTAAGGAAAATGCTGCACTAGTCATGTGGTCCCTTAAAAGAAATGAGGATAAGAAAGGTAAAGATATCTCAGGGACAAGTCACATGGGTGGACTAATGATTAAAAGAGTAGAAAGTACAGGGGTAGTAGAGGCTGCTAGCACTGTGTTAGAGACAGCCAAATTTAGTGTTGTAGTGGCTGAGAAGGAAGCCAAAGAAAAAGAGGTCCTTCAGCTTAAATTGGAAATAGTTTTGAAGGCTTATGATAGTGCTAAGGAGGAGATAAGAGGCAAAGATAGCATTATTGCCAAATTGCAGAGCCAGCTGGTAGGACAACGCCAACAAGGTGAGTCTTCAACATTAATGATCACCTCTTCTCCTTCAAGACCTCCACCTGCTAGCCCCATCATTGAGCTCCCACCATCTCCTGCGCTTTCCAACTCTCAAATGATTGAGATAACTCCCCAAGAATTGGAGAATCTAAAGCAGACTCAGGCCTATTATGCGGGGAAGTATGAGGAGAAGATAAAAGATACAATCTCTAGTTTTGCAGACACTATAAATGCTTCACTGCTTCACAATAGTGTAGGAAAGGTCATGGAGATATGGAATGAATTAAGAAGAGATAAGGCCATTTTGACACCCATTTTTGACAGACGGAGGCCTAGGGAGCAAGACTTAGAGTTCATGTGTGTTTCCTATGATGAAGCAAGAGCTAACACCATTATCAAATCCACTTCTGATATCACTAAGATTTTATTGCAATTGGCAACAGAGGTGGATAATGTGGAAAGAAGGGTTTGCTTAAGAAGGAATACACTAATCAAGTTTGTGAGTTGCTCCCAGGGATTTTTGCCAATCCAGATCAGCTGAAAGATAAGCATATATGGCTCAATGAGATAAATGCCAAATTGTCAGCAAGGGTCAAGGGAATCATTGATCTGGATGATACCTCGTTCTTTGTTATAACCATACAGGAAATAGAAAGAATTAAATCACACTATAGTTTTCTTAACTCAGAAGTCAGCAAACTGAGGAATTCTTGGAAAAGGTTAACTAAAGTTAAAAATGATGTGATTAGTTTTGTATGGACGACAGAGGAGACATATAGTGAGTGGGGAGTTAAATATTCCACTCGTGATCCGGAACAGTTGGAGAGTGTCCCTGAAGAGCCAGAAGAGGTTGCAACTGAACAACCCATTGAACAGACTGCTGGGGAAGCTGAAAAGAGCGCATAACTACTTTACGCAAAATTTGTAAACTCTTCAATATTTGAAATAATTGTAACAAACTTTCCTCGAGAAGTCCGAAGCTTTGTGCATCCATATTGTTATAAATGGATACCAGGACTAGAGGAAGGGGGGATCACAAAATTTTGTATGAAAACGCTGCAGAAAAATTATCTGAGCTTTTCAAAGTTAATGGAGAAACAGAACCTTTTTATAAAATCTTTCGAATGAATATCAATATACAGGCCATCAGTTTTGAGTAGAACACGAGATCATTCATGAAGAAACATCCTCATGAAACCTTGCAAGATGTCATTATGAAACTATTTGTTCAATCCCTGGTTGATGATGCAAGAGATTGGTACAGAGGTCTTCCAGTAGCTAGCATAGGTTCATGGGAAGAGTTCAAAAATTGCTTTCAAGAACAGTACGGTGATAAGACTAATGTGAGTTTCATGCTGAATGAGTTCAATAATATTAAAAAATTTGAAAATGAAATAGTCACTGATTTCAATGCTAGGTTCCAAAAAGCTATGCATAGGTTGTATCAGGTAATGAGGCTAGATGACAATATGTGCCTTAATACATATTACAATGCATTTGATTCCAAAATGGCTTATATCCTGAGAGATAAAAATCCTCATAACCTGAGGGATGCCTTTAGAATTGCCATAAATGTAGAAAGTAATAGAAAGGCATCTGGAAAATTAGGAAGAAGGATAGATGGAAGATTATGGCATGAAACCAAACAGCAACCTAACAAAGTTGCTAAAGAGGAGGATAAAATAGAAAAACTAGTTACTGCTATGAAAGATTTGACTGCTAAGGTCAACAAAAATGATAAGCCTCACTATAACTGGCAGGATAGACCTCCAAGGTTACATGATATGCCATACAATACAAATTGGAAGGATGGTAAGCCCCAAGTTGAGAAGCCTAAAATTTCCCAAAGCCAAGATACACCAAATCCTTTGAAAGGGAAAACTGTTAATAATATAGAAAATACTCCTTGGTGTATTGCTTGTGATGGACCACATTCTCCCCATCAGTGTGCAGTGGCTCAAGCTTTGGAAGAATCCATGAGACCAGAAGCAGAGCTTGACATTAATATGTTTGAAACTATCATAGAAAGTGATGAGGAATCTATACAAAGTGAGTACAGTGATGTGCTAGATAATGAAAGGTTAGTGCAAGGACAGTTAGCCTTAGGTTGGCATCCCACACTGAATGTGGTAACAATTGAAGATGAAGAAGTTCATCTTAGGAGGCCCAGTGAAGAAGAAGTTAAAAATCTCACTAAAGCTGCAATTGCCAAAGCAAAACATAACTACAACCTGAGAAGCACCAAGAGAGATACTGATCAAGGTGAGCCAGGTTCCATGTTTGTAAAAGAAGTCACTAAGAAAGGGGCATCAAGCAGTATTACTGCTACTTTTAAGGCTAGTCAAGAAAAAGAGGAACAAGTTAAAGATGTACCAAAAACCACAGATGTCAAAAATGCTGGTGATGTGCAAAAGGCAGAGATAATAAAAAAGGCCAGTCAATTTAAAACAGAAAAGGTTAAGGTAAATACTGAGAAATGTAATAATTCTACATTTGATATGGCCCAGGCTCTAACTCAAATGAAAGTCACTATTCCATTAATAGAATTACTAAAGATTAAAGAACATAAGGATGCAGCTTTGTCTTTATTCTCTGGTATATTTGATAGTGACTCGGTATTACCCACTGGCTCGGATAAAGTTGGAAAGGATCAAGAGCTCCAAACCCCAGAGGTATATGTTGGAACTACTATCACTCAAGAGACTTCTCAAGTGGATCCCTTTTATGTTACTTTGCTAGTCAATAACCGGTTAATTAAAAACTGCATGATAGATTCAGGAGCAGCTGCTAATGTAATGCCCTATGGTGTCATGAAAGAATTAGGATTGTCAGTAACTACTGTGTATGGGAAATGTTATGCCATGGATAACAGAGAAGTGCCTGTGATAGGTACAATGAAAGATGTAGAAGTCAAAATAGCTGCATTTCCTGAGGCTACTTATAAAATGGATGTTATTGTCACTGATACTAAACCCCATTATGGCATGTTGCTTTCTAGGCAGTGGGTAGCAGCAGTGGGGGGAAATGTTCAACTGGACTTGTCTTATGCTACTATTCCTATTGGTGGCAATCAGGTCAAACTATACAGGGAGCCACGAGCTCCTAAGGTAATTGAAAATGTGGACCCTAGTATGCTTAATTGTATGATTGATGTGGATTTAGATAACTTCAGAATTCAGCCAGTATCACCTCAATTGAAGAACACTGACCCAATTGTAGTTGAGTTACAAGCACAGCAGTATGGGTTGTGGCAGATGTATTTTGATGGAGCTTGCTCCAAAGAAGGATCTAGAGCAGGGGTTCTTTTTGTATCCCCATCAGGTATAACTTTTAAATATTCATTCTTGTTGGCGTTCGAGTGCACAAATAATACTACAGAGTATGAAGCCCTGTTATTAGGACTTGAGGTTGCAAAAAGGCATGGAATCCGATTGTTGAAAGTGATGGGTGATTCAGAGCTGGTTGTCTCTCAGGTAAGATCTAAATATGCATCTAAGAATGATAAATTGAAGCAATATAAGCATGCTGTTTGGGATATTATTGAATATTTTGATGCCTTTTCTATCAATTGGATAGAGCGAGCAAAAAATATTATGGTAGATTTCCTAGCTAATGTTGCTTTAAAAAATGATGATGCAACACTAACTGGTATCTCCACTATGGAAATAAAAGCTAGGCCCGCTATCCCTGATAATGTATATAATTGGCAAGTTTTTGCTGACGATGAAGATATTCTTAGGTTTATCCAATGTGTTGATGATTATGATGGACAAAAAATTGATTGCAATGCATTGGTGGAAGTGGTGGATGACAGAGAGATAGTGTTTGGAAATGATATTGTCCAGTTGGAAACTAACGAGATACCTAAAGGGCTAGTGGAGTTAGAAAGTATGTTTAGTTATAATGACAGTCATTTACACCAACAATCTACCACCAAGTTAGAAGAGTTGGAGGAGGTCAACCTGGGGACAGAAACATCCCCCAAGTTGGTATATATTGGAAAGAAATTACCCCCTCATGTTAGGACTAATCTTATCAATTTATTGAAAAGGTATAAGCATGTCTTTGCTTGGTCTTATGAAGACCTAAAGGCATATAGACAAGATCTTTTTCAGCATGAAGTTCCTTTACTTCCAGATGCTAAGCGTTTCAGACAGAAACAGAGACCTATCAACCCCTTATTAGAAGAAAAAAATGCAACAAGAGTTGAAAAAATTGAGAGAAGGGGGAATTATTAAACCAATAAGGCATTCTTCATGGGTCTCTAATTTGGTCCCAGTAAGGAAGAAGAATGGAGACATCAGATTGTGTGTGGATTTTAGGAATCTGAATGTTGCTTCCCTAAAAGATAATTATTCATCTCCAAACATGGAAGCAATGCTACAAAGAGTGACAGGTTGTGATCTTTTGTCCATGATGGATGGTTTCTCAGGATACAATCAAGTGCTTGTAAAGGAGTCTGAACAGTTTAAAACAGCTTTTACTACTCCATGGGGAACCTATGTATATGTGAGAATGCCATTTGGATTAAAAAATGCAGGGGCTACATTTCAGAGAGCTATGGATGTGGCTTTTAAGGAATTCATAAATATCATTATGGTGGTTTACCAAGATGATTTAACTTGTTTCTCAAAGAGAGCTGATGATCATTGTGGACATCTAGAGAAGGTGTTCGATAAAGCCTTGGAATTTGGTGTATCACTGAATCCTAAGAAATGTCATTTTGGGGTCACTGAAGGAAAGTTATTGGGACACATAGTTTCCAAGGAAGGGGTAAGAATAGACCCTGAAAGAATTGAAGCAATTAACAGGGTCTCTGAACCTAAAAATGTGAAAGGTATTCAATCCTTTTTAGGCAAAGTGAATTTTGTCAGGAGATTCATTGCAAATTTTGCTGAGATAGTGAAGCCTATTGTCAAGTTGCTCAAGAAGGATGCAAAGTTTCATTGGGATCAAGAAGCCTCAAAAGCTTTTAATGAGATTAAGAAGGCAATCCAGGAAGCACCAGTGTTGAAATCCTCGGATTATGGTAAGCCTTTTTCTCTGTTTTCTTTTGCTTCATATCACACGGTGGCTGCAGTATTACTACAAAAGGACAATGAAGGATATGAATATCCCATAGCTTTCTATAGTAAATCTTTGTAAGCGGTAGAATTGAAATATGAAACCATGGAGAAACAAGCTTATGCCTTGGTTAAAGCTGTTAAAGCCTTTAGGCCATATCTGGTGAATGCAAACATCATTGCATATGTTCCACATGCTGTAGTTAAAGATATTTTGTCTCAGTTTGAGGTTACTGGGAAGAGATGTAGGTGGATCAATAGAATTCAAGAGTTCAATTTGGAAATAAAGATCACTAAATTGGTGAAGGGGTTAGGTTTGGCTAAGCTCATGACTGAGTCAAATCTCATGAATGTAGAAGTGTATAATGTTGAGGTTAAAGATACTTTGGTTACTAGTATTGAGAGACAACCATGGTACACAGAGATAATCCAAGTATTGAAAGGTAATATGCTGTCAGAGGAAATGACACAAAATCAGAAGAGAACTTTAAAGCTCAAGTCTCAAAAGTATGTGCTCATTCAGGGTGATCTTTTCTGGAGAAAAAGAGATGGGGAGTTACTAATGTGTTTGGATGAATTTCAAGCTAAACAATTATTAGTTGAAATGCATGATGGAGTATGTGGAGGTCACTATTCTACTAAGACTACTGCTGGTAAGATAATACGGCCTGGGTATTATTGGCCTACCTTGTTTAAAGATACCCATGCATATGTTCGAAGATGTGATTCATGTCAGAGATTTTCTTCTAAGCTCAAGTATGAAGGAGCCTTACCCCTGAACCCAGTCTCTGTAGAAGCTCCTTTTGTCCAATGGGGCATTGATTTTATTGGAGAAATTGCTGAGAAGTCAGGAAGGGGCCATGGATGGATTATAGTGGCTACAGATTATTTTACCAAATGGATAGAAGCTATTCCCACAAGAAGAGCTACTAGTAAAATTGTCATTGATTTCCTGATGGATAATATTGTGACTAGATTTGGAACACCTGCAAAATTGGCAATGGATAATGCTATGTGTTTTAGATCAGAAGAATTTGTAGGTTTTTGCAATAGTCATGGTATACTCATGTCATACTCATCGCCTTATCACCCTCAGGGGAATGGACAAGCAGAATCTAGCAACAAAAGCTTGTTAAATATCATCAAGAAGATCCTGGAAGAAAACAAGAGGTCTTGGGATCAAAAGTTGAAGTTAGCTCTGTGGGCAGATAGGATAACAGTTAAAAAATCCATTGGAATGTCACCTTTTGAGTTGGTTTATGGTACCCAAGCCAGATTACCGGTAAATAACCTTCTTCCAGTGTATAAGTTTTTGCAGGAAGAGAACATGGAAATATCTGAACCGATGGAGAACAGAATGATCCAAATTATAGAAGTGGAGGAGCTTAGAACTTCTGCCCATAAGAAAAATCAGAAGCTCCAGTTACAGTCAAAATATCTTTTTGATAAAAGGACATCATTAAGAAAGTTTCAAATTGATGACATGGTTCTTCAATGGAATGCAAAAGGGCAGGATAAAGGAAAACATAAAAAATTTGAATCATTATGGATTGGCCCTTTTCTAGTTTGTGACTTGAATGGTAAGGATTCATATTTTTTTAAGAATATGAATGATGAGATGTAGGAATTTCCAGTGCATGGACAATTCCTGAAGCATTATTTCTCTTAATGTCCATGCACGATAGGTCCTTTGTTTGTATGTATTTTGTTTTCTTTCCTGTTTTCTGGTTTTGGTTTGTGTTTTGGTCTGTTTCTCTAGAATTTCTGAGTTTTTTTGTGTTGATCTCGCAATCAACCATCCCCAGTCAGAGCCGCTGTTATCACTGTTTTTAAAATTGGGTTCTTCTTTCCCCATAATTGGCTATGGTACCTTGAAAATTTTCCGAATGAGGTGTAATCCTAAGTGCTTCAGCTTTGTTCTAAACCTTAGGGGTTTAAGGGTTTTAATTTTTTAGACTCTTTCCTTGCTAAGCCCACTGGTTTCTATTTTGCCGTTACTTTATTTCACTTAAGTCATGGGTCGTGGGATCGTAGGAAGTGTCCCCCCTTGTTATTTACCTAGGCGGTTATGTTGATTATTTGAAAAAATTTTGCCTTGTATTACTTCATTCTAAAGTGTCGGGCCCAGTAAACGTCGATCAACTTGAGAAAGGATCCGATGGTCAGTGCTATTTCGCAAGGGTTAAGTGCTCACCCTTTAAGGCCGCGAAATAGCGAGAATGAATATCAGCCGTCCATGTGTCATGACGGAGTAAGTGAAAGGCATAGCTGTCAGAGATAGCTGGAGCCCCGTGGCTTTCTTCTGGCGTATTAAAAGGTAGCACGTGGCACAAGTCACCATAGTCAGCGGGCCCACCATTCCTCAGGACCAAGGGTTCAAAAGTGGGCCCCAAAGATGAGTCGGCTCACAGGTGGAGATGACCTGGCAAGGACAGCTCTTACAATTTATTGAGACCCCGTGGCTCCTTCCAGCAAATAAAAAATTGACAAGTCAGCTCCGACAGTGATAAGGCACCAGGTGTCCATGACGTGTCCATGGGCCCACCATCTCTGAGAGCCTTCTTAAAAGGTTAAATACCGATCGACTGTAGAGATGATCCGATGGTCAGCGCTATTTCGCAAGGGTGAGGTGCTCACTTCTTAAGGCCGCGAAATAGCGAGAATGAATATCAGCCGTCCACGTGTCATGATGATGATATAAGCGACAGACCTATTGAGATGAAAGTAGGACCCCCCATGGTTCTTCTTTTGGCCAGTGACGGAGCGACAAATCAACATAGCAGGTGACTAGGTGCCAGATGTTAGTGACGACTCAGCGGGCCCACCATTCCTGAGGACCTTTTCGAAGGATGATCTGACGGTCCGTGCTATTTCGCAAGGGTGAGGTGCTCACTTCTTAAGGCCGCAAAATAGCGAGAATGAATATCAGCCGTCCACGTGTCATGATGATGACATGGCCAAAAAGGGGAAAATATGGGCCCGCCACAGTATAAAGGGAGATATTTGGCCGGTATTAAAACAGAATGCAAAGGGATTTTCTAAGCCAATGGTCGGATGCCGCGTGGTATTATGTAGCAAATAGAAAGACGGGACCCAGACTAAAGACAAAGCCGTCAAAAATGAAATTAACAGTGATACACTTGTAGGAAGGCTGCGACCCGTTGGAGCCAAAATATGAATTCTCATATGAATTCGATTTTGAAGGGATGGCCGAAGCATGCGGAATCAATGTTATAGTTAAGGCCCAGAGTACAAGCATTTGATTTCCTAACAACCAAGTGTAGATGTCTTTTAAAAGATTTTGCAGAAGAATAACGCAGAGTTATCTTTTTCAAATACATAGGAGGTGAATCAGTTGCAGAGCGAATTCCTTCAAGCAAGCATCAGGTTCTTTCTTATTTTGCAGCTATTTTTGTGTGGTGTAATAAGTGAAATTATTCTCGTGTTACAGGATTGTTTAAGAAGTGATATTCATCTTGTTGCATTTTTAAATGGCTCCTAAAAGGGAATTTTCTGGCAAGGTTAATTATTTAGAAAGAAGTGTATGTGATGACTTTTTAGAGTAGTTGACGTTGTCAACTAACCAGGCATCTAAGGCCAAAGAGTTAGTACCCAGGGTTCCCCGTCTGAAGATTGGAGAAGGATTGTATGACAAAGGTAATTGGTTGAGAGACTCACAGGTTGGAATGTCCGGGTTGGGGCTGTTTAGAGTCGGATTTGGAATGAGAAATTCTCCTGCTCCTCAAAACAGTGTTTGGGAACTAGATGTTGGGAAATTAGTAGTCCCAGGAGTATTCATGGATACAGACTTGTTAACCCAAATGGCATTAAACTATGATTCAATCACAAGGTGCATCCGGGATGTAAATGGGAAAACCCTTGTGGAAATCAATGCAGAAGAATTGAGAACAACGTTTGGGCTCAGTGAGTTTACAAGCTTCTTGGAACCCATAAACTTCACACAATTAGCCCAGGTGTACAGTGCACAGAGGAGTCATCTTCGGAATGGGCCTCTTAAAGAACTTTTTCTGAAAATAGGAGGGTTAGCAGTTGTAGGGCCTAACACACAAGAGCCTTTCTCATTGAGTATGTTCACCTTGAGGGCAAAAGGGATGTATTGGGCGCTTTGCCAAGTTCTAGGAGAGCATGCTGAATCAAATATGCCAAACCATTACTTGTTAATGATTGTTCAAATTTTGAATCCCTCTCTTGCTATTACATTTGATTATGCTTCTTATATTGTCGATGCTATCCATGGAGGGTTGATAGGAATAAAAAATGGAAAGGTGGATAGGCCATTCAGATGGTACTCACTCTTGATGCACCTTTTTCTCTTCAAAGGTGGTGATTATTTCACCAGTGGAATGGACCTGGTAAAAGAAAAGGAAGGAGAAAAGATGCCAGTACAACTATGGAGTACTGTGTTGTCATGGGACAGAGAGGATGCTAGCTTTCTAAAATTCGATAAATATTTTGCATCCAAAATAAGGACTCTCCTTTGCTCTGACAACCCAAGAGTCCCCAAGGTTCTTCTGGAATTCTTAAGGCCAAAATAATTCGCAGAGAATATCAAGATAGTTCATAACTGGGGTGATATGTACTTATATCCAGTCTCCACAGTTTTCAGAGTTTTTGGTTTCAGAGGTACCCCATTTTTGTTACCCTACCAGGTCCCCCTCAAAGTGGGAATAGCTGAGATTCTTAGACAAAATGGTGGCCTACAAGAGGCAGAGCTAACAGGCAGAGGTAAAGGAACAATTTTCCCTGCAGCTACAATAGCCCACCAATTTGTAATCACCAAGGGAGGCTGGAATTGTTTTGAGGATTTCCTCAAACCCTACCATTTGTCCACTGCAGTGTCTAGATGTGCTGATCCTGAGGACTTTTACAATGTTGTGTTTCGGAAGAAAGTAGCATGCAGAGGTAGGCCTCATCAATTCCACTTTCTTGAAGACCTCATCAGGAATGAATTTGATTTAGATGAACAGGAGTTGAGGAAGGAAAAATGGGTGGCTTACAAGAAAGCCCTGGATTTTGTGCATCAATTTGATGCTAGCTATGACCCATTGTCTAGCTTCTTCCCATTGGAAGAGAAGATAAAATTTTTGATTATTTGCTTTGAGGATGCGATGCAAACAATAAAGGAGAAGAGGGAAGTTGTAATTAAGAATAACCCTGAAAAAGCAAGAATGATTTTAAGAAAATCAGCTTCCACTAAAGCAATCCCTCCTGGTGATTACACCCTGCATAAGAAAGCAGGTTACAGTGTGTTGGTGTCTACAATAGGGGAACCCACTTCATCCAAAGGAAAGAGGAAGATACAAGAAGTCATTGACATCCAGGACAGCCCAAAGAAGCAGAGGGTGGGGAAGGAAGTGCAATCAGATACACCCCTGTATTCCCCATCCCAATCCCCTCTCCACATAGGAGATGAGCAAGCAGCAACTGAATACCTCTCTCAGTTGGGCAGCTTGGGGGAGATCGCATACACCTATGATGAAGTGGAAGAAGGGATGCCAGAAGAGCCCACTGAAGCACAGATGGACATCACTTCAACTAAAGTCAAAGGCCAGGAGTGGGATCCTGAGATAAAGAAGGCCACTAGTGCCTTTCTAGCTGATGATAGCTTTGTCACATCTGAAGCATTCATGCAATTTATCTGGAAGTAGCAAATAGATAAATTTAATGCTAGATGTGAAGCAAAAAAGGCAGAACAGCCTAATAAAGATCCAGCCTCAGTGGAGGAAGAAATAAAACAGGAGATGATGGAAGAATTCAAAACCATCACTCCTAAACAGGGAAGGGATCTAGTAGCACAAGCTGGAGTGCTCATTCTACCAGAATGGAATATTGCTGATGCTCTGGTACTAGATGCAGTAAGAAAAGAGACTAAACCCATGGAAGGGGTTACTTTCAGTAAGGACAATGCTGCACTAGTCATGTGGTCCCTTAAAAGAAATGAGGATAAGAAAGGTAAAGATATCTCAGGGACAAGTCACATGGGTGGACTGATGATTAAAAGAGTAGAAAGTACAGGGGTAGTAGAGGCTGCTAGCACTGTGTTAGAGATAGCCAAATTCAGTGTTGCAGTGGCTGAGAAGGAAGCCAAAGAAAAAGAGGCCCTTCAGCTTAAATTGGAAACAGTTTTGAAGGCTTATGATAGTGCTAAGGAGGAGATAAGAGGCAAAGATAGCATTATTGCCAAATTGCAGAGCCAGCTGGTATGACAATGCCAACAAGGTGAGTCTTCAACATTAATGATGACCTCTTCTCCTGCAAGACCTCCACCTGCTAGCCCCATCATTGAGCTCCCACCATCTCCTGTGCCTTCCAGCTCTCAAATGATTGAGATAACTCCCCAAGAATTGGAGAATCTAAAGCAGACTCAGGCCTATTATGCGAGGAAGTATGAGGAGAAGATAAAAGCCACAATCTCCAGTTTTGCAGACACTATAAATGCTTCACTGCTTCACAATAGTGTAGGAAAGGTCATGGAGATATGGAATGAATTAGGAAGAGATAAGGCCATTTTGACACCCATTTTTGACAGATGGAGGCCTAGGGAGCAAGACTTAGAGTTCATGTGTGTTTCCTATGATGAAGCAAGAGCTAACCCCATTATCAAATCCACTTCTGATATCACTAAGAGTTTATTGCAATTTGCAACAGAGGTGGATAATGTGGAAAGAAGGGTTAAATTGCTTAAGAAGGAATACATTGATCAAGTTTGTGAGTTGCTCCCAGGGATTTTTGCCAATCCAGATCAGCTGAAAGATAAGCAGATATGGCTCAATGAGATAAATGCCAAATTGTCAGCAAGGGTCAAGGGAATCATTGATCTGGATGATACCTCGTTCTTTGTTATAACCATATAGGAAATAGAAAGAATTAAATCACACTATAGTTTTCTTAACTCAGAAGTCAGCAAACTGAGGAATTCTTGGAAAAGGTTAACTAAAGTTAAAAATGATGTGATTAGTTTTGTATGGCCGACAGAGGAGACATATAGTGAGTGGGGAGTTAAATATTCCACTCGCGATCCGGAGTAGTTGGAGAGCGTCCCTGAAGAGCCAGAAGAGGTTGCAACTGAACAACCCATTGAATAGACTGCTGGGGAAGCTGAAAAGAGCGCATAACTACTTTACGCAAAATTTGTAAACTCTTCAATTTTTGAAATAATTGTAACAAACTTTCCTTGAGAAGTCCGAAGCTTTGTGCATCCATATTGTTATAAATGGATACCAGGACTAGAGGAAGGGGGGATCACAAAATTTTGTAAGAAAACGCTGCAGAAAAATTATCTGAGCTTTTCAAAGTTAATGGAGAAACATAACCTTTTTGTAAAATCTTTCGAATGAATATCAATATGCAGGCCATCAGTTTTGAGTAGAACTCTATGTTGTCTTCAAAGTTATTTCACAAATTTATTTGCTGTTTTCATTCTGAAATAATCTAGGATTTTTCTGTTTGAATGGAATTGCAAAGCAATCTCAGTATAAGTGTTTCTAGCTTTTCTCTTTAGGAGGGAAATTAAATATGCAAGACCACTTATACCGGTAAATTCTTTGGGAGGAACTTTGAATTTTGAGGACCATAGTTTATTGTGAAATGATAAAATTCTTGTATGTGTCAGGCACATGTAAGGATTAATAGAAACTGAGCAGATGGGAAGCATATAGATATATTGTTTTAGGAAGTTTTATTTGAAGTTAGGTGACTCTATGACCTTGGATAAGGCACTGGTATTAATGGAGGTTGTTTATTGCATACTTTGTTGATCAAAATGCTGAAGTCAAGTATCGTATTCATGCTTTGTTTTCAGTTACTTTCAAGGTGAATAAATCCACTGGTTTCTGGACTGGTTTGCTGTGGGTTTGTTGCTTAAGAGTGTGAAGTTAATTTCACAAAGGGTATACCCACCTGGGCTCAAAGAAAAGCCCGAAGTGTAGAAGGTCAAACCAAACCTTGTCATATGTTGTCTCTAAAATTTCTTTATCCTTGATGTCTTCTCGGCACCCATTTTAGATTGTATTATTTTAAGGGCATTGAAGGGGAATCAGATTTTGAGAACAACAGGCCCACCAAAAGTTATCTAAATAGGATGGGCAAGGGTTGCTAGAAAAAACAATGGGACGAAGGGAGAGGCTCCTGAAGGAAAAGGATCAGTGGATGCTACCCTAATAATTGGGGGAAGAGTGGACTTTCCAAAACCAAGCCTACGTGAGATGGAGATTTCTTCATTCATCTATGTGGAAAAAGCTGGGGGGATAAAAGTGGGGGTCAGGAATGGAATGGAGGCCTACAAAAATGCATCTTGGGGTTCAACCGGCGTCCTAGTGGGTGCTAATGTAAGGGCAATGGGAATCTGGGTTTGCATTGTGACAAGAGGGACAACAGATGAAGTAGCTTGAGTAAAAGAAAAGGGAAAAGAAGGGCATACTTGAATCATGGAAGTCACCAGCTGGTGAGGATCTAAGGGGACCCCTGGGGCTTGAGGAGATGAACTCTTCTTTGCAGAACTTGGATACTGCTTTTTCCTAGGAAGGGAATCATGTACCTGCTTCTCAACTTGTCTTTTACTAGTCATGGAACGGGGCCTACGAGCGAAACCAAGTAGAGGAAGGAGAATATGGGGCTTTGGATCTTTCTCTTCAATACTTATAACCTCGATGTTCTGCTGCTGGGCCACCTCGGGAGATGAGTCACCACGTGGGGAACTCTATTAAATTTATTGTGCTAATGCCATTCTAGCTCAAAGTGCTCATCTAAGGGGCATTCCTGATATTAGCTCTAGGCTGACTCACCTCCTGCCGATAGATCCAAAAATCCTCCCTCTTCTTTCTGGGCTAGGAATCCAAAGTCATGACTTTGAGCATCTCCTGAGGAATAGGCTTCATGGGATTATACCTTTTCATGACTGAACAAAAGCTCAACCATGGGGGGCTCTTGAGGATAGGGAAATCATTGAGACCCACATACAAATTTGGGTCATTAGCCTAAGGATTTGTGCGACCCTCCCATGAGTTCCACGGCTCATGATTTACTACATTTTTCCTCCTATTGAGGCAACCATCTGGGTCATAGCTCCAAGAATCATCAATCACTACTAACCTGAGTTGTACTAGCTTGGATGTCAGGACCTCTTCTGTGATGTTCCTCCGGACCATAGTGATTGGACCAATTGCCTTGTGGTCCTTAGTGATAGAGGTATCATTATTTCCCGACCCGATGGCCCTCTTAATCCTCACTAACTGTCATGCGATTTCCAGAGCAAGGGTTCTCTCGGTCACATAGATGGGTAAGCAGAATGGTTCCTTGGAGAAACCATGCACTCGGATGAAAGAAAAATAACTGCCTATGAACCAGTTGTAGGTAGGGCGCTCATTTTGCATTCAGTTCATCTAGATCTGAGAGAAATGGGCCAATGGTTCGTTAGGAATTGAACCAAAATCCTTAAGCACGGGAGTCAAGAAATAGTCAGAAAATTGGTATTCATCAAAACAAGCTAGTAACAAGGGTGTCTAAGACAACACCGACATCTTGTTTCCTGACTCGTTGCAACTATCCAACCGCATGTTTTGGCTGAAAAAGGACTCATTCAGGTGCAAGAGTAGATGGACCAAGAACGAGGTAAATCTAAACCACCGCAACTGTTGAAACTTTGATAATTGCCTTACCATGGCTCTAGCTATAAAAACCAAGAAGTTAAAATGGAAAGACTCCCTCTACTTTCTGCATTTGAAAAGAAATCCCATCATCGCGCACATGATTTCCCGGTCATTCTCATGACCGCATAGCCATGCAAGAGTAGATGAGATATCTTTGAGGTCCTCGTGTTTCAGGTCACTATAGGACAAAGGGAGCCTTGGGAGCTTGGAAGATAGACTTCGGTTGAGTGTACTCTAGCAAAAAGACAAGGCATCGCTTCTAGTGTTCCATAATTCTTCCATGGTAGTCTTAGAGAACACTTCTGTCCCTTCAAAAATGAGAGCACATCATGGCCCTTATGGCTTCTGGGGAGATCACTACTCTAAAAAATGAGCCGCTGATTGAACAAGATGTGGGCTTGAACTCGCCAACGCATATAGCCATGAGCTATGGACAATGTGGAACTAAAGGGACCACAAATTAAGGTGCGCCACTACTCTAGAACTGAGTCACCATTGATTGTGGTTCTGCCCTATGGTGGAGCATTCTACTGCATGTAGCCTCCCTAAGGTTCTTGGGCTTCTTGCGGATTTCAGCCTCAAATACGTTCTCAAAATAATCCAGAATAGCGGAAGTATTGTGGGTGACTGTCTTCAGCTTGACGTTGGTTTTTGGATATTCCATCCTAGGGGGAAGAGCATGTGATGAGTAGGAGAGCTCCCCAAAAACATCTACCCACAATCCCCCTTGAGAAGAGCCCGAGGATGTAGCTTCGACTTCCATTTTTTGCTTGAGATCTTTTCTCTGTCAACCTTCCAAAAGAAAAGTGAACACTTGGGTTACAAAAAGAGCAATAAGATGAAAATCAAGAAACCTCATTCCTTTAATGCATTGTGTGCCTATCTTTTCATGAAAGGGGACGCTTAATGGCAAGCATTCATTTACACATATGCCAACTCACTTGCAGTTGCAATTAACTCTAACGAGGACGAGCGCCACCATATTGGCTTTCCAAGGGAGAATTTATTTAGCCCGCCATTGATTGAAGCCACTTGAGATGAAAAAAGTTGTCTAGATGGATCTCCTCCTTAACCAAGAAAATTGGCAGATAGCGGGGCTCGCACAAGCTAAGACAGTCCTACGGAAGTCATGGTTTAAAACGCGATGTACTTACACATACACATGGAATTTTTTTGCATCAACTCCCACTTTGAGGTACCAGGTAGGATATCACCAACTCTGAATCAAATCTCATTTTCTTGTGCAAATTAATGAAGAATGACAGGAGCATTGGCATCTCAACCACTTGTCACCTTGAGCTCAAATTCATTATAAATATGTCTTTTCAGACATTCTTTTGCATAGTGTTAGCCTCAGCGATGAAGTTTCTTTAGAAGATGGATACTCCTGTTAGACTCGTTAGCAATAAAGCTCAGGTTGCTTTCCTTGGGAACATTTTTGACCAGAGGCTATAGATGATGACAAGGCGAAAGAAACCCCTGATAATTTCCACTATCAAATGGTGCGCGACAAAGATTTTATTGACAATGTGGACTGATACTATGTAAACATAGACATCTGTTCACGCTTAGTGGCCTCGCTGCTAGATTCTGGGCTAGCTGGGTTGTTGGCCTCATAGCTCACCAAGGCGCTCTTTTCCCAGGATTATCTAGGTGGGCTGGAAGATGTGGTGGCATACCACATCCCCTTCAGGGGCCTTCCCCTAGTGTCTGATCTAAGGTGCTTTATTACTTATAGTGAAGAGGTGACTTGGCACCCACTTATTGGAGGTCTAAGGATGATGATGCTATCAGCCCACCATTTTCACATGGAGCTTGTTGCAGAGTTCCTCCTATGAGTCCACATGATAATTCCTGTCCTGGATGGTACTGAATCATACTCTGATTTCAGGGACTACATCTTTCCACGGGTCTTGACGCGGTACATACAACCAAATCTGGTTGTTATCTCCATGGTTGGGGTGCCTCGTGGTGATCATGGCCATGAGTGGTCAAAGGGAGAGGACACTCCAGATGATAGTGAGGACCCAGATTTTAAGGTGGAGGACGATGAAGATGGGGAGGATCAGTAAGAAAGTGGCGGCTCATCGTTGATGGCTTCATCTTGTTTCTTTTTTGTAAAAAGGAAGGCCAAGGGCCTATTCATGAATTGTATAATAACAAAACACCCATAATATAATGATTTTTCTTTTCTCTTGTTTAATTATGGCATATCTTATGATTGCATCTTGCTTGCTTGGGAAAATGACTGGGAATAATTAAAATAAATAAGGCACACAAAAGCATTATTTACATTATGTACATTTAGAGAGGAAAAACCTAATGAAACGGTTTGAGGTGGAACCCATTGATCAGGATCCAGAGAGAGTATCCCTACATATCCTCGAGGTCGAATGAATTGAAACCCTTGCAATCTATGATGCAGAAAGGTCCCTCCCATAAGCCATCAAACTTAGCATGTTGACCTAGCTTGGCTGCTCTTTCATTTTATTTCAACACAAGCTCACCTGGTCTGAAAAATGGATTAGAACTCTTTTTGCTATCGAACTAGCTATTGATGGTTTGTTGTTGGTTCTAGAGAGATGCAAAAGTTGTTTCCCTATCTTCTTCTAGTTCCATAATCTTTGCCAACCTCACATCCATGGGACTATTTTCTGCCACTTCGATAGACTTGAGTAACTGTAGGGCTGGAATTTCTAAGGAGATGGGAAACATTGCATCCTTACCGTAGACTAGCTTGTATGGGGAGCTTTTTAAGACTTGCTTGGGCATTATCTAGTCCCCCCACAACGCGCTCCTCAAGTGGTAATTCCATTCCCTCTTGTATTCAGAGCCTATCCTTTTGATGAGTCTAATAATATTCTTATTAGCAGACTCAGCGAACTCATTTCCTTGTGGGTAGTAGTTAGAGGAGATTTTGAGATAGATACCTTTGCTGAGGTCAAATTGGGTGATTCGCGAGCCGGTGAAGGTATGCGAGTTGTCTAATATAATGGTCTTCAGTGGACCATATCGGCACACCAAATCCTCCAGGAATGTCAGCACCTCACCTTTTGATGAATTCTTTAAGGGGATGACTTCAAACCATCTGGTGAAGTAATAAGTAGTGGTCAGGATCCACTTGTGTCCAACCAAGCTCGGGGGATTGATCATTCCTATAAAGTCAAGTCCCCATTGGGAAAAAGGCTCTTCCACCATTATGGGTCTGAGCGGTATTGTTGCCTTTTTACTCCTACCAGTGTAATATTGGCATTCCTTGCACTCTCACCAAAGCATGCACATCTTTTAACATGGAGGGCCAAAAATATCCGGCATGAGTCATCTTGATGATGTTTGTTTTTTTCAAAAAGTGATCTCCTGATGAGCCATAGTGGAATTCATGTAGGATCTTGTCAGCCTAGCATTGATCTACATAGCGGAGTCGAACCCCATCAAAATTCCTTTTGAAAAGTATGCCATCCACCAAGTGGAAGCTGTTGTTTTGAAGTCTATAGAACCTCTTCTTTTCAGGAGGGAGGCCTTCGGGAAAACTCCCCATCTTCATGAAATGTTTTCGGGCCTCCATCTAGCATGTATTTGGGGGCTTGGAGGAAACCATCATGACTTCCTCTGTGGCCACCTCGTCTTCTCGGGGTTCGCACTCCTGAACAATATATTCACACAAACCTTTGCCATGAATTATTTTGGTTGGCCTAACATCAACATAATATTTTAGGATCTAAGTGATCCAATTAGCCCTCTTTTCAGTGATGTCACCTTCCATGATGTATTCCTTGACTGGAAGACGAGCCACATACATGGTAGTCTTGTTGCAGGCAATGAAGTGCCTAAATTTTTCAAACCCTTGACTATGACCAAAGCTTTCTTTTTGACAAAGTTATATTTAGCCTCATATTCCTTGAGAGTTTTTGAATGGGAGGCTATAGGATGCTCACTCCCCTTTTCCACATCTTTCTGGGTCAGGACCATAGCAATGCTATACTGACCAAAAAAAGCATACATTATGAAGTCTTTTGACATACCTGGGTTAGATAACACAGGGGCTGAATAGATGGCATCTTTGATTTTGTCGAAGGCTTTGTTAGCTTCAGGAGTCCATTTGAAATGTGTCTCCTTCTTGAGCATCAAGGTGATGGGCCTTATCATTTCGGCAAAATCAGAAATGAAACGGCTAACAAAGTTGACCTTTCCTAGGAAAGACTAAACTCCCTTTTTATTGACCAGAAGGGGGAGCTCTTTTATTGCTTTGACTTGGTCAGGGTCGATGGAGATGCCTTCCTTGGATACTATATGTCCTAGTAGCTTACCTTGAGGGATGCCAAAGATACATTTCTTTGGGTTTAAAGAGATCCCAAACTCGAGGCACTTTTGGAAAACTAGCTCGAGGTGATCAAAATGATCTTATCGATGTTTAGAAAACACTGTTAAGTCATCCAAGTATATAAGGATGATTTTGTTGATGAGCTATTTAAAAGACAAGCCCATAGCTCTTTGGAAGGTTGCGCCAACATTTGACAGCCCAAAAGGCATTTTTTGGTAGGCGAATGTTCCCCACTTGGTTGTGAAAGTTGTCTTGTGTTGGTCCTCTGGCTTCACCAAGACTTGATTATAACCTGAGAAACCATCGAGCATTGAGAACATTTATGATCCCACCACCATACTCAACAATTGTTCCATTCATGACAAGGGGTAGTGATCTTTTAGAGATGCTTGGTTTAAGTCTCTGAAATCCACACAAAGCCAGATGTCTCCATTCTTTTTCCTCACACACCCATGTATTGTGCTTAATGGGGTAGATGATCTTTGATTCAATTAGCTTCCTCATCTCTTAGGCCATGAGGGACTCAATTTTCGGGTTGACCGGTCTTTCCTTCTATCGGACTAGCTTAGCCCCATTAGTGAGTTTGATGGTATGTTGAATGATGTTGGGGTCATAACCTTTCAATTCTTCATAGGACCATGCCAGGATACCCATATATTCATCACAATATCAGGTCAAGCATTTTTGGTCTTCTGGAGAAACATATTTTCCTACTTTGAGCACTCTCATCTCCTACCGACATTTTGGTATAATGTCCTTTATCGGTCGTAAGATTTTGCCTATCATTTTTGGCATCATCATGGTCAAACAAATTCTCCAGGGTGATCAGACCATTAGGAAGCATGTTGGATCTTAGCTGGATGATTTGGTCCCCGTAAACCTCCTTCATCTTAGGTTACAACTGATCTGCAAGCTCCCTTGAATTTTGAATGAACAGTGCAATATGCTCATCACTTTCGAAGACTTTCCAATGGGTGTCGTTATCAAGAATAGTCGGTCGGACGACCACACAGACTATTTGGGAATTGGCAAGCAAGTCTGTGGTAGGGTCGAATTGTGATCCGATTGTAGTCATCTGATCAACAACAACATTTATTTTTTAGGGAATGCTCTGGATATTGAAAGCATCAAAGCTTTCAATTAAATCCCACGTTTTGTGATGGTAGGACCTCATGTAGATATGTTTTGCACTAGAAGTTCCTCAAACTTGGTGTACCACCAGTTCAGAGTCACCCAAGACTCTCAATTGCTTCATACCCATCCTCTCCACCAAGCTCATACCTTGGACCAGTCCTTCGTACTCTGCTTCATTGTTCAAACATGCAAATTGTAGATGGAAAGACTTCATGATCCGTTCCCCTGAAGGTGAAGTGAGGCAAATGTCGGCTCCGGAACCTACCTTGTGTTGGGACTCATTAAATTTGAGTAAAGTTTAGAGGCCCATTTCAAAATTTTACCCTGCATTTCCAAATGATAAAAATGAGTTAGTTTGAATGGCCTAGTTAGAGAGGGGGTAAAATGGAGCCAGTTGATTTTTAGAAGGTAAGGCTCGGGATTCATGTCCTACACCTTTCATTTGGCCTATGTAGTGATGTGCAACTTTCAGAATTCAATTTGGATAAGTTTATGAGGTACCCATTTTGAGGGGTGAGCTAAAAGTGCATTTTAGGCACAAATGCAGATTTTATTGAGTAGCCTAATTTGAGAAATTATATCTTTTTCCCTGTTGATCATCATGGAGAATTTCAAAATGGATTCAATTGTATGCATAAATGTGAGTTAGCTTGCAAAATTTAAAGTTCTTATGAATCCATCTGCTCAGTTTTTGAAGATCAATCTATTTGCAGTTTGTATGTTTTGACAAGTCCCTATTTCAGTGCCTAGTCGGAGCCCTATTTCGCACAAGTGTAAAAGTTGCCTCAGTGGGTGTCATGCCAAAATGTTTCTTCCAGGTTATTGTTGGTATAAGTGAAAATCTAAGTTTCAAATTTCAAGCCTCTGTCAATCCATTTGATCGGTTTTCAAAAGGGTTCATTGAGCTATCATTTTCAGTCTTCTGCACTTTCAGTATTATATTAGTTAATGTAGCCATTTTCATGAGCGCACCATTTGCATCCTGTCAGTCTTGTGATCAAATTGAGAATTCTAAGTTTTAATATGTACTTCAAGGTACCTATGTTTCAAATTTGAGGGCCTATGGAGGTCGTTTGATATTTTTGAGAAAGGCGTCATGTGTTGCCAGAACATTGACTTCATCAGGTCCCCAGTGTTGACAAAGCCAGTTGGCCATTTTCACCAATTAATATCTCTTCACTCGAGACTCATCTTGAGAAACCATTTGGTAGATTTCATGCTTGTGTATCAAAGTACACGCCTGTTAGATGGCGATCTCCAGAAAGGTGTTTTGACCACCTTGAAAAATGCACCTTCGCGATTAAATGCGAAAATGTGGTGCAAGTGCCTGAAAGTCGTAAAATACGGATTAATGATCCAAAAATGATGTCAATCATTTCCAGAGGTAAGCTTAAGGTGTCTGAATCATTTCGAAGGCCAGTTGCTTGAAAATGAAATTTTTTTTAGTCGGACCCACTTTGGGGTCCGACTTGGCTCATGCCTGTGCATCAATTTTATGGCAAAATAGTCTTAACAAAAGGGGCATGTTTCTTCCAGAACCAAGTTGGGTATAGACGCATTATATTCTCTAAGTTTTCTGCATGTTTTATTCTTCAGAGGTGCCATCCCGAGCTCCATGGTTCTACATGGTAGATTCAAAGTTTGAATAAGGCATGGTATATGACACATAAGTGTATAAGGGGCACCACATTTAAATTCCACATGGGGCTTAGTAGAATGTGTTGAAGCCAATAGCATCTACAGGAGGTATAATTTGTTTTGAGTCAGCATAATGGCAAGTTCATTGTTTGTAACCCTCTCATAAGACAATGTCGCTAAATACCCAATTTACACCTTACTGAGACAATGCATGCATTCACCATGGTGACAAGGGTAGCGTGGAAACCAATATTGCAATTCATGAGGTTTTTAAATTTTGAAACTTGGGTGTGGAAATGGTATTGAGGAGAGTATAGAAAGATTTCAGCTCCCTCCATGTGGGCCATGAATTTTTCAAAATACTTTATTGCCTCCCCCTATGTAGAGTTTAGTGTGGAGAGTAAGAGACCGCTGGTAAAAGGCGTTGAAGCTTTAGAAGAATGTGAAACATACAAACAGCACCATAGAAACCATTCAAGTAAATGCATCATGGTAGGTAAGCTCCTCACGTGCCCTCCAAAATCTTTCTCCCAGTAGCTACGTGAAGCACCCTTGCCAGCATCCTCCTTTCTCTTGCAGTGGAGTTTAAGGCTACAGAGGCTTTCATAAACTTAGTAAGCACTAAATGTAAAATGGGAGTCCTACGTGGTTTGTCCCTCCACTCCATTGCCATGTTTTCCTTTTCCCTATTGTGGTACGTAGGGTTTTCAAACTCTAGCATATATCAAATTGCAGTCATCATCCCCTCTGCCATAGCATTTTGGAGGCCAATCATAAGCTTGGCAATTGACGTGGGCAAGTGGATCCCAGCCTTTTCCCCAGTTCTCCCCGTGGATCCTTTGCGTTTAAAGGGGAGGCATGTAACAACAAATTCATTGGCATATGGAAAGTTTTTTATACTCTAGCAAATGCATCTCACAAGTGTAGAATCAGTAATACTATCCTCTGCGTGTGAGATGGAATATGAAACAATTTATGAGTTTTATGCAAATGCCATTGCCCATTTTTCTCCTCTATGTGGTTTGTGAACAATGTAGAAGCTTCTGAAGCAAAGACATGGTGAGTGAAGAGGCAAATAGGAGAACTTTCAATCAAATGCAGAAAAAACGCTATTAAAGTTGTAGATAAAGCTCCAAAATGCAGTCCCAGGCTTAATGTTTTAATCCCACATTGGCTGGGCGGAGGTCTTTTTTGGTATTTAAATACAAATTCACACCCATCTAATATGTCAAATCCATCAAGGATTTTGATGGACGGTTCTCGTTGGGTGCCCAAGAGGACCCCACGCACGTGGGCATGGATCCCAAGGCGACCGGAGGAGGTGATAGACACGACAGGTGGACCAGTGAGCAGGTCTGAGATGATCCGATGAAGAACATTGATTCGTAGGCCAAAGGTGCTCACCAGTTAAAGGCTGCGAAATGGCAAAAGGATCAGACCGAAAATGAAGCAAAAATGAAGTGGTAAAGATCGTGCATGTTTTAGGAGATCGGACGATCCATGCTACTTCGCGAAGGTGAGATGCTCACTCCTTAGAGGCCACGAAATGGCGAAAGCCAGGTGGCGCTCAAGTGGCAGGTACAGTCAGATATCCAGCAGGTGGGTCCCATCTCGATGGTGCCTAGGTGGTGATGATGTGGCACACAGATGGCGACAGGTGGACAGATAAGTGGCGGTGATTTGGCATACACATGGCGGTGATGAGGTGTCATCCCAGGTGGCATCCGGTAGACCCTGCGAACCAATCAGGTCCCGTCATGTGGAAAGGCGTCAGGGCACAATTAAAGCAAAAATCAAAGTTAAATGCATGTTAATTATATAGTTGAAAGTATATTAAAAATTCAAAAATTTAAATGATTGTGCTCATGTGAATGATTAATTCGCCTAGGGCTCCAATTTTGGTCAAAATGGCAAGTATCATATATCACCAGAAAGTTCTCGAGATGAGGAATGCAGTTATGTAGTTTGTTTCAACAAAGATTAGATCTTTTGAGAGTACTTTCCATGGAAAAAAGGAAGGAATTGAAATTCAGTTGGAAAAGGAGACATCTGGCAATTTCGGTTGCAGACCTAATTTTTTCCCTCCTCTTCATATTTCCAATTTCTTCTCATTTGTAAGGATCTCAAGAATTTTGTAAGAAAACTCTGGCAAAAAATATATTTGGGGGCCTTTTTTCTGGATTTGAAGAATTACTCTGAGTTAGATGTAGAATTTGATGATGGATATCAATATACAGACCAGATCATTTTGAGCTCACATTTTTGTTGTCTTCTTGCATGCATTTATTGATTTACTGTGTTCTTCTAAATAATCAAGGGTTATTTGATTGGATGGGGATTGCAAGGCAATCTTGCAGAGGTATTTTAGGTTTTTCTCTCAAGGGGAGGAATTAAATATACGTAGAACCCCTCTGTTAGTGAATCAGTAGTGTTTTCTGCTTGAATTTGATGAACAGGTTTAGCATAAAGACAAAACTTACATATATGTCAGGCATATATTAAGTTAATGAAGTTGAAGTGATAGAATGTATTGAAATGTCCAAATTCAGAATTCTTGTATAGCTTAGGTGACTCTGAAGCGCAGGATAAGGCACTGGTATAGTTTTTCTAAGTTCTATAACCTTCTTGGTGATCAATATTGAAGATAAACGCATATTATTTTCAAATGTTTTCAATTATTTGCAAAGGTGATGAGGTCCATAGGTTTTTATGCATTGGTTTAATGTGGATCTCTGTTTAAAAGTGTGAATTTATTCACAAAAGGTATACCCACTTGAACTTCAGACAAGTTCAAAGTGTATAAGGTTCTCAAACCTTGTTATATGTTGTTCTTGAGTTCTATTTCCCTGATCTCTTTGTATGCAGACATAGTTATTCATTTTCTTACAAGAGGATAGGAGGGAAATCAGAATTTGTGACCAACAAAAGTGGCGACTCTGTTGGGGAATTGCTGAATAAGAATTGCCTAATTTCATATCTAGCCAATCTGTCCATTGTGTATGCACAGAGTTTTGAGATTGATTTTATGGTGAAGAGAGTGTTTAGTGTTCTGGATCTGCAAAATGATATGTTTTCTCATGCCATATATTATGAAGGAGTAACAGTAAATTCATGTTCCTCAGTTGTGAGCAAGTCCTTGCAGCTGTATGCGAATTTTTCCCCAATTCCTTATTGGGTGGCGAATCTCTGGTTCATACCAGTTTTTAATGTCTGTGCAATTAGTATTGCACAAGGTTTTTATGGTTTTTTATATAAGTGCAGAGATATGGGTTATCACTCCTAATGCAGATCTACACATGAATTCTTCATCATAAAAGTTTGGTATAAAGTGCAGAAAGATATACATAGATGTGGTGTTGATTATTCCCAAATCTATGTGTTTGTAGCCTGGAAGAGTGTTTATTGCAGCGAGATCGAAGGAGTAAAGAGAATTAAATTTGTGATTGAATGGTATCCTGTTGTTCAAAATATCCTCTATGCAAGAGGTAGCGACTCTGAGGTAAAAGACAGTGCTGAAAGTGGAAGTTAATCTTCAAATCTACAAGAGTTTACTGCTACAAATCTCCAGGTATTTTCAGAGGTTTTAAATGCAAGACATCTCTTCTAAAAATTTGAATGTGTAATGTTGTTTTCCCATTTAGTGAACAACACTAGTCTAGAGGGAAAGAAGAATCCCAAAATAAATTTGCATAGCTCTTTTGCTGAAATATCCAGTGTTTACGATCTTCCATAGTATACAAATTTAGGAAAAACTTTGTGTCAAGAAATGTTATGAATATTTTCAGTATGATGTTATGTGCTTGAAGTGTTTTATCATTCAACACAAGGTTGCATAATCATTTGTGGAAGTAGGAAAAAATGAGCAGTGAAGTTTTTCAGCCTTGTGTATTTCCACATATGACCATGCCTAGTAAACCAGAACAACCATGTAATAGGAAGAGTTTCAGTATGAAGTATTATGCTGCTCTAAACTTTGAAGGTATTCCGGGTTACCCAAATCCCATACCCATAGAAATTAGAAAGTATTTGCCAATTTTCAGTGGGAAGAAATCAGAATCAACATGTCAACATTTGAAAAGATTTTCAGATTTGATAGGAGAGTATGAAATTTGCCAAGAAGATGTATGCATGAAGTTGTTTGTTCAGTCATTGAAAGAGGATGTAAGGGATTGGTTCTCCTTTTTGCTAGTAGATTGTATTTCCTCATGGGAAGAATTAGTTTCAGATTTCATGGATCAATTCGATGAGAAGATGAGTGATTATGATATGATGAAAGAGTTCACTTATATACAAATCAGGGAAGATGAATTGGTACCAACATTTAATATTAGATTTTCACAAGCTTTGTCTAAAATTTCCAGAAAGTATAAGTTTGATGATACAGTATGTCTGGATATTTATATGAGTGCTTTTGGTAAGAAGATGGGTTTCCTATTGAGAAACAAAGAACCTAAGACTTTGTATGAAGCTTTTAACATAGCTAGGGACATTGAAAATAATTTGAAATTTGGGATAGCCAAGAAATTTGTGTCTGCTATAATTTCTTGTCAAAGCACCTTCAATGGTGAAATACCATGTGAAGAGAAAATCATTCCGTGTCTAGGTGCATCAAGCTCTGTTGTTCTGAATGGTTTTGTTGATGCATGTGCTTCAAATTTGAATGAGTCAAGATCCTCTGTTGTTAATGTCGGTTGCCTCTCATAGTAATGATGGAATGATTAGTGTACAATGTTGTGATAATGCTGATATGGACTATGTGACTGCCAATTATCAAGCTAATCATGTATGTCGGCTAATGTTGATATGGACTATGTGACTGCCAATTAGTGTACCATTTGATTTGTATGTCGGCTATGCTGACTATGTGACTGCCAATTATCAAGCTAATCATGCATCTCCTAAGGTTAAAAATAATGAAAATTATGGTAATGATGACCATCAATCTTTACATGCTATTGATGTATTTGATGTTGAAATGCCAAGTACTGAAGGATCACCAAATGTGGTTGGTTATGTAAGTGAAGATGTGCAATATGATGAAAATCAGATTTTGGTTAAGTCTGATAAATCTGAAAATGAAAATGTGAATGATGTTGATGATGTGTTCAGTGCAAGTATACCCAGTGATGAATGTGTTTTAGAATGGAGTGGTGTTGCTGATTATGAGGACATTGAGTTCTATTCCCAACACCTTGAAGGTATGCAAATGAACAATGAAGATCAATTTTAGAATGAGAACGATCTTGGCAAAAGTGTTTTACTTTCTTATGATCAGCAAATGAATGCCAATCATGCAGCTGAAAGTGGTTATGAGAATTCTTATTATTCATCTTGTGAAGATGATATGGGAGGAAACCAAGTTATGTATCTCAGCTATGAATCTGAAAATGAAGGTGTTTGTGAAGATAAAAACATGTGTGAAAGTGTTGATAATGTTTTATTTTCAGATTTAAATGAACCCATATTTGAATGCTTTCAGAATTTGAAGTATCATGAAGAGGATGTGAATGTTGATAATATGCTTGAAGCGGATATGGAGTTCTTTGCTTTTGATACAAATATCCATGGTGTTGATTTCATTGATGAAAAAGATGAAGTTTCCCCTTGTGCGGAACAAATTTGTAATGTTTATGTAGTTCTGAACAGTAGTAACATGGGTTGTAAAAATTTACTTCATGATGAAGATAAGAGGCATGGGTTGTGTGATGATTATTTCATACGACAAATGGAAGTGTTTCAGGTGGATGTAAGCCTAAATGAGGAAGACTTAGCTGAGGATTTGCTTGAGCCAAAGGTATGCATTCTTTTCCATGAATGGGATGTTGAGAATGCGGAGGTTTTTAGTTTGATAAGCAAGGATAGTATGAGGTTTGATCAACATAGTGAAATGTCACATCCAGATTGTAACATGTATGTTCCTTGTTTGCATCAGTTGGTTAGTAGTGCCCCTCGTTCTATTAATTTAAATTGTAATAAGACATGTGTTGATAGGAATTATAGTGTTGAGAATGAGTGTTTTATTTTTCAAGTTCAGCATGATGATGCCCTTGCAAAAGATAGAGTTGAGTGGGACAATGAAAGGTATGGCAGCTTGTGGGAAAGCCTTTATGGTGAGTTGTCTCATGGTTTTATTTTTGTTGAAGTTGCGTGTGATTACAAATTTCAAAATCAGACAAATGGCATGTACACCAGTTGTTTCAGCAGTATGATGGTAAGGTTTGATTATAATGATTATGCTCAGTTGTTACTAGAAGGTGCCTTTGTTTCGATCATGATATCAAGAGATGAGAATCAGATTTTTGATAGAGGTAAATGTTTGTAAGTGGAGCAGTTATAATCAGTTGTGAGTTTGTTCGTATATATTGTATAGTCGCTTTGCTTTCAGTTGTGCGGTTTTCAATAAAGTGCCCTGCTGTTTGGGTAGAATAAGGAAGCCTTGCTTTTGAGAAGAGAAGAGAAGTGATCCGTTTTTGGGTGGTCTGCTTAACCATTGATTCTATGTTCTTGTGTTGATCTTGCAATCAACCATCCCTAGTCAGAGCCACTGTTGGGACTCATTAAATTTGAGTCAACTTTAGAGGCTCATTTCAAAATTTTGCACTGCATTTCCAAATGATAAAAATGAGTCAGTTTGAATGGCCTAGTTAGAGAGGGGGTAAAATGGAGCCAGTTGATTTTCAGGAGGTAAGGCTCAGGATTCATGTCCTACACCTTTCATTTGGCCTATGCAGTGATGTGAAACTTTTAGAATTCAATTTGGATAAGTTTATGAGGTACCCATTTTGAGGGGTGAGCTGAAAGTGCATTTTAGGCACAAATGCAGATTTTATTAAGTAGCCTACTTTGAGCAATTATATCTTTTTCCCTGTTGATCATCATGGAGAATTTAAAAATGGATTCAATTTTATGCATAAATGTGAGTTAGCTTACAAAATTTCAAGTTCTTATGAATCCATCTACTCAGTTTTTGAAGATCAATCCGTTTGCAATTTGTATATTTTGACAAGTCTCTGTTTCAGCGCCTAGTCGGAGCCCTGTTTCGCACAAGTGTAAAAGTTGCCTCAGTGGGTGTCATGCCAAAATGTTTCTTTTGGGTTATTGTTGGTATCAGTGAAAAGCTATGTTTCAAATTTCAAGCCTCTGTCAATCCGTTTGATCGGTTTTCAAAAGGGTTCATTTGAGCTATCATTTTCAGTCTTCTGCAATTTCAGTGTTATATCAGTTAATGTAGCCATTTTCATGAGCGCACCATTTGCATCTTGTCAGTCTTGTGATTGAATTGAGAATTATAAGTTTTAATATGTACTTCAAGGTACCTATGTTTCAAATTTGAGGGCCTATGGAGGTCGTTTGATATTTTTGAGAAAGGCGTCATGTGTTGCCAGAACATTGACTTCATCAGGTCCGCAGTGTCGACAAAGCCAATTGGCCATTTTTGCCAATTAATATCTCTTCACTCGGGACTCGTCTTGAGAAACCGTTTGGTATATTTCATGATTGTGTATTAGGGTACATGCCTGTCAGATGGTGAGCTCCAAAAAGGTGTTTTGACCACCTTGAAAAATGCGCCTTCACGATTAAGTGCGAAAATGTGGCGCAAGTGCCTGAAAGTCGTAAAATACAGATTAATGATCCGAAAACGATGCCGATCATTTCCAGAGGTAAGTTTAAGGCGTCTGAAGCATTTCGAAGGCTAGTTGCTTGAAAATGATTTTTTTTTTAGTCGGACCCACTTTGGGGCCCGACCTGGCTCATGCCTGTGCATCAATTTTATGGCAAAATAGTCTTAACAAAAGGGGCATGTTTCTTCTAGAACCAAGTTGGGTATAGACGCATTAGATTCTCTAAGTTTTCTGCATGTTTTATTCTTCAGAGGTGCCATCCTGAGCTCCATGGTTCTACATGGTAGATTCAAAGTTTGAATAAGGGATGGTATATGACACATAATTGTATAAGTGGCACCACATTTAAATTCCATGTGGGGCTTAGTAGAATGTGTCGAAGCCAATAGCATCTGCAGGAGGTATAATTTGTTTTGAATCAGCTTAATGGCAAGTTCATTGTTTGTAACCCTCTCATAAGATAGTGTCGCTAAATACCCAATTTACACCTTACTGAGACAATGCATGCATTCACCATGGTGACAAGGGCAGTGTGGAAACCAATATTGCAATTCATGAGGTTTTTAAATGTTGAAACCTGGGCATGGAAATGGTATTGAGGAGAGTATAGAAAACTTTCAGCTCCCTCCATGTGGGCCATGAAGTTTTCAAAATAGTTTGTTGCCTCCCCCTATGCAGAGTTTAGTGTGGAGAGTAAGAGACGACTGGTAAAAGGCGTTGAAGCTTCAGAAGAATGTGAAACATACAAACATTACTATAGAAACCATTCAAGTAAATGCATCATGGCAGGTAAGCTCCTCACGTGCCCTCCAAAATCTTTCTCCCAGCAACTACATGAAGATCCCTTGCCAGCATCCTCCTTTCTCTTGGAGTGGAGTTTAAGGCTGCAGAGGCTTTCATAAACTTAGTAAGCACTAAATGTAAAATGGGAGTCCTGTGTGGTTTGTCCCTCCACTCTATTGCCATGTTTTCCTTTTCCCTGCTATGGTACGTAGGGTTTTCAAACTCTAGCATATATCAAATCGTAGTCATCATCCCCTCTATCATAGCATTTTGGAAGCCAATCATAAGCTTGGCAATTGACGTGGGCAAGTGGATCCCAACCTTTTCCCCAGTTCTCCTCATGGATCCTTTGCATTTAAAGGGGAGGCATGTAACAGCAAATTCATTGGCATATGGAAAGTTTTTTATACTCCAGTAAATGCATCTCACAGGTGTAGAATCAGTAATACTATCCTCTGCATGTGAGATGGAATATGAAACAATTTATGAGTTTGATGCAAATGCCATTGCCCATTTTTCTCCTCTGTGTGGTTTGTGAGCAATGTAGAAGCTTCTAAAGCAAATATGTGGTGAGTGAAGAGGCAAACAGGAGAACTTTTGATCAAATGCAGAAAAATCACCATTAAAGTTGCAAAAAAAGATCCAAATGCAGTCCCAGGCTTAATGTTTTAATCCCACATTGGTTAGGTGGAGGTCTTTTTTGGTATTTAAATACAAATTCACACCCATCTAATATGTCAAATCCATCAAGGCTTTTGATGGATGGTGCTCATTGGGCACCCAAGTGGACCCCATGTGAGTGGGTGTGGATCCCAAGGCAACTAGAGGAGGTGATAGACGGTGATAGGTGGACCCCACGCAGGCACGCTTCCCGAGGCAAGAGGGTGAATTTTGCAGAGAAGGGTCAGCTTAACCAGTGAGCAAGTCCGATATGATCTAACGAAGTGCATTGATTCATAGGCCAAAGGTGCTCACCAGTTAAAGGTTGTGAAATGGCGAAAGGCTCAGACCGAAAATGAAGCGAAAATGAAGTGGTAAAGATCGTGCATGTTTCAGGAGATCGGACGATCCGCGCTGCTTCGCGAAGGTGAGATGCTCACTCGTTAGAGGTCGTGAAATGGTGAAAGGCAGGTGGCGCTCAGGTGTCAGGTACAGTCAGATATCCAGCAGGCGGGTCCTGTCCTAATGGTGCCTAGGTGGCGATGATTTGGCACACAGATGTCGACAGGTGGACAGACAAGTTGCGGTGATGAGGTGTCATCCTAGGTGGCGTCCAGTAGACCCTGTGAACCAATCAGGTTCCGTCACATGGCAAGGAATCAAGGCACAATCAGAGCAAAGATCAAAGTTAAATGCATGTTAATTATATAGTTGAAAGTATATTAAAAATTCAAAAATTTAAAAGATTGTGCTCATGTGAATGATTAATTCACCTAGGGGTCCATTTTTTGTCAAAATGGCAAGTATCATATATCACCGGAAATCTCTCGAGATGAGGAATGCAATTATGTAGTTTTTTTCAACAAAGATTAGATATTTTGAGAGAATTTTCTATGGAAAAAAGGAAGAAATTGAAATTCAGTTGGAAAAGGAGACATCTAGCAATTTCGATTGCAGACCTAATTTTTTCCCTCCTCTTCATATTTCCAATTTCTTATCATTTGTAAGGATCTCAAGAATTTTGTAAGAAAACTCTGGGAAAAAATATATTTGGGGGCCTTTTTTTGGATTTGAAGAATTACTCTGAGTTAGATGTAGAATTTGATGATGGATATCAATATACAAACCAGATCATTTTGAGCTCACATTTCTGTTGTCTTCTTGCATGCATTTATTGATTTATTGTGTTCTTCTAAATAATCAAGGGTTATTTGATTGGATGGGGATTGCAAGGAAATCTTGCAGAGGTATTTTAGGTTTTTCTCTCAAGGGGAGGAATTAAATATACGTAGAACCCCTCTGTTAGTGAATCAGTCGTGTTTTCTACTTGAATTTGATGAATAGGTTTAGCATAAAGACAAAACTTACATATATGTCAGGCATATATTAAGTTAATGAAGTTGAAGTGATAGAATGTATTGAAATGTCCAAATTCAGAATTCTTGTATAGCTTAGGTGACTCTGAAGCGCAGGATAAGGCACTGGTATAGTTTTTCTAAGTTCCATAACCTTCTTGGTGATCAATATTGAAGATAAACGCATATTCTTTTCAAATGTTTTCAAGTATTCGCAAAGGTGATGAGGTCCATAGGTTTTTATGCATTGTGTTAATGTGGATCTCTGTTTAAAAGTGTGAATTTATTCACAAAAGGTATACCCACCTGAACTTCAGACAAGTTCAAAGTGTAGAAGGTTCTCAATCCTTGTTATATGTTGTTCTTGAGTTCTATTTCCCTGATCTCTTCATATGCAGACAGAGTTATTCATTTTCTTACAAGAGGGTAGGAGGGAAATCAAAATTTGTGACCAACACCTTGCATCTTGCACTGTCAAAGTGCAGGGTCCAGAGTGCAGATTCCAATTCTTCCTTAGAAAATGGTTCTTTGGTAAGCTTTGGGATGACTTGGTTTCCATCAAAATGTTGTAGGTACCTAGGCCAATGGCATGGTAGTTGGAGAATGGATTAGAGTCTATGAATTCAATTAGGAAAACCTCTTGATTTGGTGGGATCTCCCCAATTACTTCTTCATCCTCTAGGAGCTCTACGATTTTTCTTTCTTCATTTGAGATGGAAGTATGAGTGGGTTCAAAAATTAATCATGGCTTGGTCTACTATGTGTTCAAGATGAAGGGGCTTTGAAAGGATTTTGATTTTAGCACCATGCTGTGTGCGGAGGATGAGGTGGAACCAATCTAAGGACAGGTAGCCTCCTATTTTGGCAGTAAAATCCCGAGAAAGGCAGAAACCAAAAACAGGTGGGATGTCAATGACCACTACTTCTTGGGACACGGTAACACTAGCACATGCGAACAATGTCAGTGGAAGATTTTTGATAAGGCCTATGGTTTGGACTTTATTCTCATCTAACTGCATGACCCCTCTTCTTAAAGGCTCATACTTGATACTCAAAACCTCAGCGATTTGCTTAGGCATAATGGTGGTGCTGGCTCCGAAATCTATCATAGAATTATACAAGAGTTTGTCCCTGACTATAAGCGTCAGATAGAATGGGTTCCTCTTGGGCTTACCTTTCGTTTGAGACTTGGGAGGTGTGGCCTTGTTGGTTAACATGGTCGGAGAGCACAATTTGTCCGTAGAGGGTTGAAACCTCCCTTCATTGACCTGTAGAGCTTTGGCTGCATTTCTTCTTGCACTTCTCCCGACGTCGGACAAGGCCTCTTTCAGTCGATTCTTTTGCTCCGGGATTCTAAGGAGATCCCATAAAGATACATTGGCCGAAGCTTTCTTCAGCTTCTCCACCACATCTAGTATTGTGGGCATTGATTCTTTTGGCTCTCTTGGCTTATAGGGGATGCAATCCTTCCTTGGGTATGTGGGGACAACTACAGGTTGTTCAGGAGATTTATCTGTGGAAGTTCTCCCTGGTGTGCTCGTATTCTCCCCGGTGAAACATCTTGTAGAGAAGAGATTGTAATATGATTGCATGAAGAGGCCTCCCTCCTTCAAAGTAGTTGCACCATTGGTGAGCACTACATCTTCATCCTCCATCCAACAGAATAATGCGTGATCTAGAGCTATCTCTATTTCTTGTTGCATCGACATGCCCTGCATTTGGGCGATGAGAGATGCGTTATCCATACCAAGGGTTGCATAAAAAAACTCATCCAATGTCATGCCTAGGCTCCGTTGCTCTGCAATTCTTTGCTGTAAATTTCCTCTTGGACAATTGGTTGGAGTGTGAGCATTATTGCATGGAAAACACCAAGAGTTAGTATCATCCACTAGATTATTTTGACTCACTGCCAACTCTCTGCCGGTGTTGGGGTAAATGGTCTATAAAGGATTGGGGGCTGAGACTATTTGGCCATTTGGCTGGGTAGATTTATCGACACAACGATTTGCATACTGATTATGTTGGTATGGGGGTTTGTTTCCTTGGAAGTTTTGCTGAAAAGCGGGTCTAGCATGTGAGATTTGGGCTCTTTTCAGGTTGACAATTTCGTTCGAAAATGATCTCAACAAGTCCTTCATGTCCCTGACCTCCATGGCTAGAGACGATTGCAGAGGGACATGTGTTTGCTAGGGGCCGGGGTACATATACATAGATTGCGGGGTAGATGTGCTAGGAGTAGCCTCTTCAAGAGTTTGGTGAGATATCTCAAGAAAAGCTGGCATGAGGGTGTGGGGTACAAGTTCCCAACGTCGATCAAGTTATTTTCTGCTTGGACTTGCTGACATTTTTGATGATTATGTTGTGATTATCATTGATGGACACACACTTGTATTGAGATCATTTTTGTATGTATGAGTTATGCTCAACCGGCAATTGTTCCAACCGGTATGATGCATTATAGTCCTTAGACTATTAGTGTTTTGTAGAAAGTGTTTACCGATCTGAAGCGGTATGTTAACCCCAAGCAATTCGAGGATCTCAAGTAGTACGAAGGATCAAAGTGGCAGAACACATATTTCCCAGTCTTCATTTTGTCAAACCAGCAACTGACATTTTGCTTGAACCAGTATTTTGTATGAACCGGTAATACTCTGTGATGAGTTATCAACTGACATTTTGTGATGAGTTACCATCCACCGATTGTTTGACGGTGCCGACACTTTAATGGTGCTTTTTGTGTCATGTTACCAGATATATCTAGATGCATTGAACCTAGGAAATTATATTGTAATCCTATTGGACCGACATGAAATCAGATTCCTTTATAAGGACATCATGTCTAGGGTTTTAGGTTGTTGTTGTTGTTGTTGATATTGTTGCTAGGGTTTAAGGTGGTTGAGGAGTCAGAGAGAGTATGAATATGTAGAAGACTGAAGTAATGTTGGAATGCATTAGGAACGAGCTATCAAGGATCTAACCAAGCAATCTGTGCTATTTTCTAGATCACTCACTTGTTGATTACTCACATCTTCGACAAGTTTGTAGCCCTTAATCGGGTAGGCCCAAAAGCCTTTTGTAAATCCTCTAACAAGGTGGTTCACATCTGTGGATCTAAAATCCTCTAGCAAGGTAGTCTTTAATTGAACTTATCTCCTAACAGAGATTGAGATTCCTAATAGGATCTGTTTTGGTAAAGAACATTGTAAGACATTAACTGGTCTGGTTCCTATTCTGTAGATAGCTACTTGTGAGTTCCATCTCAACGTGGTTTTTCCCATTTGGGTTTCCACGTCAAAATATCTTGTGTTATGGTGTTTGTGCTTCTGTGGGTGAATGTCTTAGTTGCATTTTGGTTTGCATGTGTGTTAACTGGTTTGTCTGTTAAACTATTTTACCGGTTTATCACTAGACTGTTTAAGTGTTTGAGTATAGTGTTTTTTGGCATACTAATTCACCCCCCCTCTTAGTATTCATCAATTGGTATCAAAGCCTACCTTTCTATAAGTTTAACCGCTTGAAAAGAGATATGGGGGAATACACATTGAGGGAACTTACTCATCAGCTCACTCAGTCTGAGAAAGCCTATGATGATCTTATGGTCAAATACAAGGCATCTCAAGCAAAGAGGAGAGAACATGCTGAAAAGTTGATGGAGCTATCTAAAAATAGTTCCTCTAATGAAGAAAACATGGAAGCCCTAATTCAAGAAGTAGAAAGTTGAATGAATCCAATTCGAATCTGAGAAAAGAATTGGAAGGACTCACTATCTGAATGTGTCAAGAGCTTTAGAACTGGAGGAAAGTTGAAGATCTGGTCAAAGACAAAGATCATGAAAACTCCAAGCTAAAGCAAGAGATCAATGCCCTAACTACTCAACTCCATGCGAGAAAAGTGGAAAAGGAAGACATGCAAGGAGAATTGAACATTGCCATCTCTGAAAATGAAAACCTGATGGAAACAAATGCTGCTATTTCCAAAGAACTCTCTGAGTCAAAGGAAATACTTGCTAAGTTCAACAAGAGTACTGTCAAGCTAGAGCAAAAGCTTGAATCTGCCAAACCTGTCAAGAATACCGATGGACTTGGTTATCCCAGTCACGAGGAAGGTGAGACCTCTGGTAAAAATGCTGGAACATCAAAGAATCAACTGGCATCAAAGGATAAAGGTAAGCAAAAGTTTAAACCTATTTGCTTTAACTATCTTAAAGAAGGACATACTACCAATGTGTGTAGGAGTAAGGCTTACAATAATTTTCCTTATTTCCTAAATGATAAGCCTAGATCCTATAGATTCAATGGTAATTGTTATGCATGCAACAAGTTTGGGCATAAAGCATATGAATGCAGGTCTGTTATGAATAACACTGGAAGATATCCTCAGAGGACCCAAGGAGTTGGTCCTGAACCTTTTGTGAACCGAAATCACAACCGGTTTAATGCCTTCAATCATCAGCCAAGAAGTGGTGGCTATCAAGCGGCAACCAGATGGAGAGCAAACTGTTGGATTTGTCATGGTCATGGTCACACTATTGCAACATGCAGAAGGAAGAATAGAAACATGAACAATGGACCCTGGAGAGCACCTAGATTAGTCTGCTATCATTGCAACAAACTGGGTCACATTGCCAAATTTTGTAGATCAAGAAAGAACATATCTTATGTTATATTGGTCACTCCGAAAGGAAACATTGATGTTGAAACTATTAAAGCAGATATGAACAAGACCTAGAAGAAGAAGCCAGCGGTTTTACATGAGGAACCGGTTTCTGCACCTAGTGTGGAAATCATGGAACCGACAAACTAAGCTTCAGAAAAGCTTAGGGGGAGCAAATGGTGAAATGTTTCAAACCCCCGGTTTACACCGGTAAAAGACCTTAACCAATATGCGATAACTGTCATTTAGCGAAAGACCAGAAATGGTAAAAGGAAAATTAGGGTTTACGCCCTAATGGTGGAGCATTAATTGTGGTAGGTGAGGAATATGTTTAAAAGGAATTTTTCAAATCATTTCTCACTATCAGTTTTTGAGCAAAGACGGTTTTCAAGTGCAGAGTGAAGAAAAGTGATTTGTGCTGCGATTCTGAGAAATTTAAGGAACCTTGAAGGAGATTCAAATTTAAATTGCAAATGGTCAAGTGAAGAATGCAAAGCGGTGATTCTGCAACCGACGAAGTGTGAGGTGGAGAAGAATCTGAAAGCCCTAAATTCAGGATTTTCAAAAGGTATTTTTTGAGTTTTCAGTTTCTATCATGGCTTCTGCATCCCATACTAGCTCTAGTACATCTGTAGATTTAGTAAGCTTTATTCAACGGAAGTCTAGATATAATGCCCTATCACAAGTTTCAGCTGGTGTGATAGTAGAAGAGGGAATCTCATATTACATAGATTGTAAAATCGAAGACCTAGGGTCTCTAGCAATTCACTCGTAACTAGGTTTATTTTGTGGAAAAGATAAAAAGATCAAATCGGAGTATAGTATTTTGGAGAAGAAGAAGCTCCACAATGTTGTTTATTTCTTGGAGGTTTTCGCAGATGATCACATTAGGATCATTCTGAGCAGATTTCATAGTGATAAAATGTACCTAGAAAGAATGCATGATATAACACCACAAGCAATTCATGCCATCACCAATTTCTGCAATACAGGGGAAGTGCCAGCCCTAAGGATGGTAAGCAAGATGGAAATGTCCAAGCTCACCGATTCAATGAGTGACTCACGAGGAATGACTATTAATTCCATCAAGGATGACCTCGTGAAATATGCATGTATGGTGATTGGATACCGAACATTCTCAGCCAGTAGAATTAACTCTATATCTGCTGTAGTGGTAAATGCCACTTACCAAATGATCAAGGAGGATGCATCATTTGACCTATGCACCAGTATGAAAAGGCAACTTCTATTGAATCTTAAATCAATCAAACAGGATAATGCATTGAGGTTCAAGTTTGGACAACTACTGGTAGGGTTGTTCTTTTACTTCCAAGGATACTTTCTAGGAGTAGGTGATGTCCAGTGGTCTGTTGACCAACCGGTAACCAAGCAAATCAAGGAAAGCCTTCAAGTAGTTGGAACTGGTTACCTTGAAGTTATGAATAGGTACTTTGATGAGTTCAGATGCAAAATGAGTCAGAGGATGAGAATATCAGGTGATATTGTCAAGAAATATGAAGATGATATTTGTTTCACCATTAAAGTGGATCAATGCATAATGGAGGCTATTGAGCCCAGACAGGAGGAAGTGGAGCCTATGGGCTATGAGGTAATGAATGATATGCTAGAAGGATATGCCTCTACCCTTATTGCCTCACCACTTGATCCAAAGGCAAAGACAACTGACACCTACCTAGAAAGGATAACACCGGTTGAGGAACCCTTAGCAAAGAAAGGAAAAGAACCTTCAATGAAGAAGGCAAAAGTAGTGCTGTCAGCATCGGCACCGGCTACTACAACTAGTTCTACAGTGACCAAGTGGTCACTGGCTAAAAAGAAACCAAAAGTGGCACCTGCTAAAGTGTTTGAGAGAAAGAGGAAGACAAGGAATGCCTCACCAAACTCAAAAGATACTATGTCTGAGGAAAAACCTAAGAAGACACGTCAAGCAAAGAAAAAGACAAAGAATGAACCGGCATCATCGGCACCGGTAAATATTGACATCTCCTCCTACAAACCTTTGACACATTGTCAAAGAACTATCAAAAACATTAGGAGAAAAGTGTTGAATGATTTGATTGATTGTTTTGATGATTTTAATGATGATGAAAAGGAAGCAGTTGAAAAAGAAATAATTCAGTATTTATGTGTTAATGACCGGTCGCCTTCAGAAATTAGATCTAAGACACCAAATTCTTTGTATAGGTCCTTAGACAATAAATGGTGCATTTCCATAGAGCAGGAACAAGAAATGAGAGAAAAAGTTTTTGCTAAAAATTTTCCTGATGTATCAAATTCAGAACTGTTTGAAGTAATGAATAAATAGAAAGGCATCTTCTTCATGAGAAGAAGAAGACTCCTATTAATTGAAGGGAAGGGTAAAGAAGTGCTCAATAATACACACACCCTTTCTCTAGAAGCCTTGAAGATGCATCAAGTGGTTGAAGCCAACAGGAAGGCTGAACAAGAACCAGCAATAACTAAACCGGATGAAGTGTTTGATGATGAAGGAAATCTGGTTGTTGAACCTATCGACACTATTGATGTCAATGCTATGGATGGAGAAGATGTTGCTTAGGGTACACCATCGGAAGCTACAGGACAGGAGAAGCAGGCAGAACATAAAATAAAGCAAAAGGAAACTGAGGATAAAAAGGAGGAAGCAAAGAAGCAAGTAGAGAAGAAAAAAGAAGAAGAGGAGAAGAAGAAGAAGGATGAAGAGGAGAAGAAGAAGAAGGATGAAGATGAGCAAAAGAAGAAGGATGAAGAGGAGAAGAAGAAAAAGGAAGAGGACAAGAAGAAGAAGGAAGAAGATGAGGAGAAATAGAAACAGGAAGAGAAGTGAAAAGAGGATGAGAAGAAAAGAAGAGAAGAAGATAAAGACAAAAAGAAACAAGAAGATGCAAAGAAGAAGAAGATAAGGAAGAGGAGAAGCGGAAGGAAACAGAGAAAAGGAAGAAGGAAGAGGAAGAGAAGGAAGAGGAAAAGAGAAGAGAAGCGGTAAAGAAGAAAATAGAGGAGGATAAGGAAGGAGAAGCAGCAAAGAGCACGCAGATGGAGACACCTAAGGCAACCGGTAGTCAAGCCAAACAGGCTGACCTCACTAGTCCCATTGACCTGTAGTTTGCAAGTGAAATGGAGCTACTGCAAAGCATCAAGGTTTCTCAAGAATGCCTTGAAGTAATACAGAGGAAAAAGGAGCAAGATGTGATCCAAGCAGCAGTGGACACTCTTACTAGTTTGTTACCTGGTACAAACCTCACCAGTACTGACTCATCTTTGGCCCAATTGAAGCTCCTATGCACAATAGTGGATGATCAAGTGCAAAGCTTAGAAGAGGTAGCAGACGCAAATGCTAAGAAAGAGCATCAAAAGGCTCTCAACATTGCCCTAGTGAAGAAGCTTAATGAGCTCCAGTCTGAACTACAAAAAGCACAGAAGGATATAAGGAATGCTCTGGATGAGGGGAATCTTCTACTCAACAATATTTGTCAACCCCATCTGTTCTGTGACGATATTCTTGCACAAAAGTAAAATCTTCAATCTAATTTGCAGTTATATATGAGTACCTTCAAGCTGGCATATGACTCTTTTACAACTTATGGGCCAACCGTTCACCGGTTTCACATCCAAACTGCCAAATTAGAGTTGGAAATAAGCACCCGGTCATGAGATTTGTAGGAGCTACAACTGGTTCTACTCCCACATCTACAAATAATTTAGAAGTGCTATCTTAATCTAGATGCCTTAACAGCAACACAAGAGATGACCACACTAGATGCCATGGAATAACAGGTCTCCCAAATGCAGACAGAGAAAGAAGTGGCAACCTCCCTACTTGAGTCCTGGTCCTTATCTATGAAACAATTTTTGCAGGACTACAAATCTGTTTTTGACAAGTTTTATTCCTTATTGTCATAAACTCTTATTCTTTTAATCCTAATGACACAAGTGTTAATCTATAATATTTTGTTGTCATTGTTGGCAAAGGGGGAGAAGTATAAATTTTGAATGTTTTGATGTATACTTTCATGTTATTTCTGTTAAGAAGTAGTATACATTGTATTTTTTGCAAAAGGGATAGTGTATATGCTTAGGGGGAGTAATTTTGATTATGGCATATTTTTGTTGTAAAACACTTAGATGTCAAAATTTCCTAAGTGTTGCCATCAATGCCAAAGGGGGAGATTGTTGGCATTTTTTATGATTATGTTGTGGTTGTCATTGATGGACACACACTTGCATTGAGATCATTTTTGTATGTATGAGTTATGCTCAACTGGCAATTGTTCCAACTGGTATGATGCATTATAGTCCTTAGACTATTAGTGTTTTGCAGAAAGTGTTTACCGATCTGAAGCGGTATGTTAACCTGAAGCGGTTTGAGGATCTCAAGTAGTATGAAGGATCAAAGCGGCATAACACATATTTCCCAGTCTTCATTTTGTCAAACCGGCAACCGGCATTTTGCTTGAACCGGTATTTTGTATGAACCGGTAATACTCTGTGATGAGTTACTATCCACCAATTGTTTGATGGTTCCAACACTTTAACGGTGCTTTTTGTGTCATGTTACCAGATATGTCTAGATGCATTGAACCTAGGAAATTGTATTGTAATCCTATTGGACCGACATGAAATCAGATTCCTTTATAAGGACATCATGTCTAGGGTTTTAGGTTGTTGTTGTTGTTGTTGCTGTTGATATTGTTGCTAGGATTTAAGGTGGTTGAGGAGTCAGAGAGAGTATGAATATGTAGAAGAGTGAAATAATGCTGGAATGCATTAGGAACGAGCTATCAAGGATCTAACCAAGCAATTTGTGCTATTTTCTAGATCACTCACTTGTTGATTACTCACATCTTCGACAAGTCTGTAGCCCTTAACCGGGTAGGCCCAAAAGCCTTTTGTAAATCCTCTAACAAGGTGGTTCACATCTGTGGATCTAAAATCCTCTAGCAAGGTAGTCTTTAATCGGACTTATCTCCTAACAGAGATTGAGATTTCTATCAGGATCTGTTTTGGTAAAGAACATTGTAATACCTTAACCGGTCTGGTTCCTATTCTGCAGATAGTTACTTGTGAGTTCCATCTCAGCGTGGTTTTTCCCATTTGGGTTTCCATGTCAAAATCTCTTATGTTATGGTGTTTGTGCTTCTGTGGGTGAATGTCTTAATTGCATTTGGGTTTGCTTGTGTGTTAAACGGTTTGTTTGTTAAACTATTTTACCAGTTTATCACTAGACTATTTAAGTGTTTGAGTACAATGTTTTTTGGCATACTAATTCACCCCCCCTCTTAGTATTCATCGGGATTGCTACGTCAAACGCTTGTGGGAGGGTATTACCTCCTACAGACTGGATCATCACCGATATGTTAGAATTGAAAGCCTTCAAGTAAAAGATGAAAGCCATATCCATAGGAGGGTGGGCGAACAAAGGTATTTTTTGCCAGGTTCTCTAGAATCTTAAGTTGAATTTTGTCAGCATTTCATGAGGGGCTCTCTTTATTGTGATCAACTGGTGCATCAATGATGATTTGTTGGCCTTTTCAGAGAATCTCTGGAAGAAGCGGTCACCCAGCTGATCCCAATTTCCTATAGTATTAGGGCCCAAGGATCTGTACCAATCTAAAGCTCTTCCTTTGAAAGAGGCTATGAGCAATCTCAAGGCTACATGTTGCTCGGTAATACCATGGACAGTGTAGACATTGGTTATATCTTGTAAATGTTCCCCTGGATTCTTTGACATTATCCAGTAAACTTAGGTATGGCTTTCAGCGTGGCTGACGGGATTGGCCCCCAAATGACAGGTGGAGTGGGGGGAATGAGAGGGCTCCTATTATTCTAGGTCACAAAATTTCTAGGAGGAATGTGTGCCATTGTTGTAAGGGTGACTGCAGGGAAGACATGCAAGCTTTGGGAAGAAGAAGATGCAGTCAAATGAACATTTACGAGGGGTGGTAGGAATAAACTAGGATTTAGGATTGTTTGACTCGTGGTAATGGGCCTATGACTCATAAACTGGCTTAGGGCTTATTCAAACTATGGTCCCATCGGGTGTGCCAAAAAAGAACTGTTGACTCTAAATTTTACTTTGAAAGTGGACAACCTTATGGGAAATTCAGTGATGGGGGACTTATTGTGCATAACTCACTGAATGACCTCTGGATTTAAGAAGATGAATCTTCCTAATGGTTGGGAGGAAAGGGAAAGAAGAAACTTAAAGAAAAATGATCTAAACTACTTAGGCGATGCGCCATAACATTTTGTAAAAGCATTAACAACATATAAAACCCTAGAACATACGATTTTAAATCCCATTCAATAATCTATATATTTGAATATAACCATGATTGAGACACAATCAAGATCCCTTTGAAACATAAACAAATACACATCACACATCCACCAGATAACAAGTGCAAAACATAGTTTAATCGACAGAGTATTAGATATATATCTCTAAAGTCATCAGAATTACAAGAAAGCACAAAAAATATCAAAGCATACTAAAAAGAGGCATCACAAAGGCTGTAGGCACAATTGATTATCCCTTCCTCAGAAACAACAATAGCTAAAAGGCTAGAATTCTATCTAAGATACTTAATTGTTCTTTTCATAAAAAAGTTTTGAACTGTGAAAACAGGGAAAAACAAAGCATAAATAGAGCCCCCAGCTCTGCTAATAGTTCAAAGCATCCACCACCCATGCGCAACCACTTCTGAAATAGAAAATACTACCGTGGCATCTTGCAAGAACACACCTAGCAAAATCGCTTCTAGGGTTGTTACTTCCACCCTACCGTGGCGATCTCCGTTCTTGCCCGAACATAAGATATTTTGTGCGAACCACATCTTGGCAGACAACTCACCATATTCAACTGATGGCAACTCCAGGGACATTTGTAAAAGGGCATATAGATAGAAATAATACAGGCAGCATGAAGATGCCATATGTCCCTATCTTTGCAAGATGTAGGGTGGGGTCCAACAGAATGTCCAGTCATTAAAGCTGAGCCACTTGGCAACCCCATGTTCCTTCAAACCTCTAACAAAAGAGTGGGCCATCAGGGACAATGCTGAGATGACATTTGGCCCGTACGCTGAGCGCAACTGGAAAGTTAAAAGGAAAAAAAGGGGCCCCCCAATCAAAATTCAGCCTTCAGACTTCAACTTAAAATAATGTTAACAGTAACCTCAAAGATTTTAGAAGCTATCTCTTTGTTCATTTGGGGGGGAAAGGGGAGAAGAAAGAAACATTAAAAATAAAACTATCCCAAAGCAATGCATTGAATTAATTTTTCTGTCAAACTTAAGAGCACAAAGAACTTCAAATGCATGTCATTCTAAGACCCACTCGACAATCTACATGCCCTTAACACTAATTAAAATACATCCAAATATTTCTTTAACATAAAGCAACATATGCCTTGCATCTACTAGATAAAGAGTATAAGAACATGATTTAGTCAGTAAAATTGTGAGCATATATTGATAAAGTTAAGCCAGAATTTCAAAGATGCACAAAAAGCTATCAATGCACACCGAATAAGCTAATCTAAGAGGCTGCAGGCACAGTTTGGTTATCCTATTCCAGAAATACAATAATGGATTAGAGGCTAAATTCCTTCCTAGAAAACTTGTCTATATCTTTCTTAGTAAACTAAAAGTTCCGACCTTTTACAAAACAAACATTGCACTTCTTATAGAATGGGAACAAATGGCCCAGAACTGAAAATCAAGAAAATAATCTTCAAAAGACATCAATGGCACTTCCTCGACCCTCGTGGAAACACCCAAACATGCAGGCAAAACTACTCTCGGCCCCTAGCAAAACTGCATCCACCATTTTGTTATTTGGATCAAAAAGGATCCCGACGGTTCTTTTGCAACAACCTTTTCAAAATATCTAGAATGTAGTCCCAAAAATAATTAGCAGCTACCCATGATACTTCCCCTACTAACCGAATGTGCAAATCCTTTAGAGTGCTTCTCTGAAAGACACGTGGCAGTAGGAGGGAAAGAGTTGAGCCTTGAAAAAATTGCGATCTCATAACCTCCTAGGGAGCTTCCACGTATCGTAAAAACCTTATTGCAAAACTATGGGCTTAGCTTTGCGGGTTCAAAAAGATAGAATGCCACACGTCAAATGAACACAACTCTTTAGCAAGGAAAAGAAAGAGGTGTTGGGAACGCGTGTCATGCTAACATGTTGCGAGCATTTGCAAACCTATCAAAACATAGCATGGATGAATAAAGTCCACAAATGGATTTCAAGGATGTATGTATGCTTTTTTGATGTTAAATTATGATAGAATAAAAGATTGTGAGTTAGGGGTGATGTGGTTAGTAGATGGAGGGATATAAGGGCCCAAGATGGATGGAAGGGATGATGAATTTTTTGGGAGATAAGGGATGGATAGAAACATTTGAAAATTATAACCCATTTGTGAAGCTATCACCAACTTTTCTTACTGCAAAAAATGACCTCCTCAAGATTCAAACTCTGATACTATTAAAAAACCCATATTTGATACTAGAGCCCCATATTTGATGGTGATAATATCTTCAAACCTTACTAAAATCTCTCAAGCTATTCGGAATTTGAAAAAACTTAATGAACAAACCCTTGATTAGGAAGTTCAAATCCATCATGATCAACTAGTGGCCACTTCCCTACTGTAAATAATTTTTGTTTGGAACTTATATGATGACACGATATATGTAAGAGGAGCTCTACCTTGACTATTCAAGTGAAATTCCAACAAAGATCTTTTCCCTGAGTATCCAAGCAAAATTCCAAAAAGACAAAAAACCTATTGTGAAATCTTTGTACTTTCCATTCAAGGAGCCCTTTGAAGAGGCTATGTCCAGCGGTGTGGGAAATGAATTGGGGTAGTCACATGGGTCTATATCTACATGCTTAAAGTGCACTCTTATACCATGAAATTTAGAGATGGCAGAAGACACCAAGTTGTTCCCAATTACATATATATTTTGCTTTAACCAAGAGCGAACATGAATAGAGGATTCATACTTAAGGCCATTAACCTGTGAGATGAAAAGGGATCTTTCAGTCGACTCTTCTAGGATTTCCCCTCTATTGAGAAACCTTTCTATCCATTGATCTCCCTCAAACAAATTGTAATTATCTAGTTGTTGATTTAGCTCCTCCTAGGTGAAGAATTTTGGTTGCACCACGAACACAACAACATACTTGGTGAATTGTGTTGATCAAGACATATCCATGATCATAGTCGCTAGTCTAGACACCACTGAGGAAGGTGGATTGAGTTGATTTGCCTCTAGTCATTCTGCTCCAATTACTTCCTTGATACATTTTTTTACCTTAGAGCAAGGGATGATGAATGTTGATGAAAGATTGAGATGGTTTTCTTGGCCTTGAGGGAGAACAACATGAAAGCGGTCTTGTAAAGATAACCTTGATGTCATAAATGAAGTAGCCCAATTTGAGAAAACAAAGATGCAGACAAGTAATTAAAATGGCAATAGATATAATGAGTTGAAGCACATATGAAAGATTGTTTTTATTATGAAATCTATTGTGAGCATATTTCAGAGAATCTTGGAGTTGCTGAAGAAAAATGTGTCCATCTCTCATACTAGAAGCCTACGAACCCTTCCTCACTCTAGTACACAAGGCTTAAATTGGTGTGTGTGAAGATCAACAACAATCTACAAAATCCAACTTCAAGGGAATTTGCAATCATGTCAAAAAGTACAAGGTTCCATATTAGTGATTGTCACTAATAATGAGGGTTTGTGGTGATGCAAGTGGCCACCAAATTTAAATTGGAAGGTACTTATCTGAGAACTGCAAAAAGCAGATTAAAACATTAGTTCAAAAAAAACACTTTGTGTTCTTGAAGTTCCCTTAATTTCAGCTAGCCTCTAATTTGATTAAAGCCTCCAATTCTGAGACAGAGGGCAAGTCAATGAGAGAGTAGCAAAAGACTAGTTATTATCTGTAGCATCAAATTTGTCTTGTTCAAAGAGTTCAATATCTTCTTTAATCTACGAACTTGAGATTATACTCTCCCTCTGCTAATCTACAACCTCTATTATCCAAATTATCTGCCAACTTATTAGCTTCCTTGTAACAATACATGATACAATAATAAAAAAGACTTGCAACCAATACCTTAATCAAATGGATTATATAATATATAGTCTAGGATGTTGCTTGAACTTCTTGAGGACTAAAATGATGTTCATCGAATCACCTTCAATAACCAATTTTTCTATCTTCAAGGAAAGAGCTAGTTTTATTCCAAAATGTAATTCCCTTGCTTCTACCATGTTGTTTGTTTCATTAGGAGCTCTTGCAAAACCTGCTATTATGACCTTACCTTCATGATTTCTGATCACACACCCAAGAACTGATACACCTAGATCACCCCTTGCGGATCCATCAAAGTAAAATTTTAGGTAATTCAATTGAGGGGATCACATCTAATTTCATTTCGATCAATCCTCCCTCTTGAATTAACCATCATACTACCTTTAAAAGGTAGTTTCAATAGCTTCATCTTCTCAATATCTCATTGTCCTATGTTGTAAAAGGAGAGTCCAATTTCTCTACATTTCAAAATAAAATTCCACATCTGAGATCCTTTGGGAGGATCTAAAACTATAAATATTTTGTCCGGTCTATTAGAATCTAAGTACGTACTCCTTATAATTGAAGCCCAAAGAGATGATGGATCAGAGTAAGGTTTCTAGACAAGTTTTGCACCAAGATAGAAGTTTCTATACTCAAAATTAGGAATACCTGCTCCCCCACAAGCTTTAGGAAAATAATTTTTTTCCCAAGCTAATAAATGGATCTTTTTCTTAGGGTATTTGTTCCCTTTCCATAAAAAAGTCCTAAGAGTAGATTCTAAGTCTATCCTAATATTGTAAGGCATTGGAAGAACAAACATTATGTATTTAGGAATAGAGGACAATACTAATTTAATCAACAATAATATGCTTGCAAGAGATAACCAACTATTCTTCCAAGATGAAATATTGTTCTTAATTTCCAAAACTATAGAGGACCAATAACATCCCTTATTAATTCCTAAAAATAGGGGAATTCCCAAGTATTTACAAAGTAGATATTCCTACTTAAATCCAAGGATCAACAATATTTTGGAAGAAATCACTGAATCTAAGCAATTACAAAGGAATACTTTAGATTTGGCCTCACTCACCTTTTGATCAGAAACCTCTGTATATTGTTATAATGACCTTTGCTTCCATAACAAAAGCCTCCCCAAACAAAATAGTGTCATCAACAAACAAACAATGAGTAGCCTTAACTTTATTTTGGGGAATAAGAATACCCTTCCATGAGAGAGAACTATGGAGATAAGAAATCAAATGACTGAAAGCCTCTGCCATGATAATAAAGAGAGAAGGAGATAACAGATAACCTAGTATTACACCCTATGAGGGGGAGAAGAAACCCATTGGGCTACCATTAACAAAACAAAAAACTTAGCTCCAGAAATACAAGACATAATATACTTACACCATAATTTTTAAAACCCAAGTTTGAGGAGAACTTGGTGCAAGAACTGCCAATTGACCCTGTTGTATACCTTCATCATGTCTAGTTTCAATAGCATTGCTTCCTTCTTATAAGACATGATTGAATGAACTATTTCATGGACTACCAATGCTCCTTCAACTGTCTCCCTCCTTGGGACAAAACCACCTTCTTGAATTGACACAATTTTAGGAATGAAATAAATCAATCTAATAGAAATGGCTTTAGTAATGATCTTGCAAATGGTGTTACAAAGAGATATTGGCAAAAAATATGCAAAGGATATAGGATTGGCCATCTTTAGGATTAAAACAATTAAAATGGTATTGAATTGTTTCAATAAATTTCCACTTTCTCAATTCCTCCACCACCTTCCACACATCCAACCCCAAAAAACTCCAACATTTCTAAAAAAATGAAGCTAGAAAACCATCTAGCCTTGAAGCCTTATCTAGAGGCATGGAAAACACTACATTTTTCACTTCTTCCAATGAGAAAGGTTTCAGTAATTGCAAACTATCTTTATTTGTGATCAAAGGGGGAGTATGTTGTAAAATATCTTGGGTTTTCATCTCCAACTCATCATTCTCCTCCTCAGATTTAGAAAAAAGAGAAACAAAGAAATTCACAGCTTCATTCTAAAATTTGTCAACATCCATAACTATCTCACCAAATCCATTTTTAATCTATGATATAACACTATTTTCTCTTTATTTTAACCAAAGCATGAAAGAATTTCATGTTTCTATCTCCTCGAAAACCATTGCACCTGAGACTTTTGGTTCCAAAATATTTCTCCACTCAATAGTATTTCTTGTAGGTGTGAATTGAGGAATACTTGTTTCTTGTAATAATCCTCATTGATACCATGCTTAATAATATGCTCATTTAGAGCACTAATAGATTCTTCTAATTGAGCCTTTTCCACAAAAATATTTTTAAAAACCAATGAATTCCATTCCTTAATCTTTATTTTGAGCCAATATAATTTCTTATAGAATTGATAGATCCTTGAGCCTTGAACAAACCGAGCCGAAAACCACCACTCTTGAATCTTTGGGATGAAGGAAATATCTATAAACCACATCTACTAAAACCTAAATGAAGAAGCATAATTTTTAAAAATAGGCTTAAAAGAGATATTCACTTGTAGAGAAAAGTGGTTCAAGCTTGATAATAGTAGGATTTGACTATGTGAAACTCCATAAGAAAAACACCACGATGGATTCACAAAAAATCTATCCAATATTACTACAAATTGGTGAAATTCTTGTCTCCTATTCGACCAAGTGACTGATCCATTACATGGCACACAATTATTGGGGCCATTATTGAGAAAAAAATCATTAAACTCCTGCATAGTCTTAGGGGGGGGATTATACCCCCTTTCTTATCTCTTAAAGACATGATTGCATTAAAGTCTCCCCCCAAAATGAATGCCTCTTTCAGAAACTGAAGAAGAGATTGAGATAAAGAATCCCATACAACTTTCTTACCTGCTGAAGAATTTGGCCCAAAAAGAGAAATTAGATGGAATGCTCCTTTGTTTGCTAAAACTTGAACATGAATGAAATTAACCTTGACCTCTACTAACTGCACTTTAACTTTAATATATTTCCATAGAACTGCCAACCCACTTGAAGCATCAATGGCATGGGATGCTATATACTTCCACCCTTTTCATAATCTAAATGGTTGTAACTCTTGATATCTGAGAACTTAATTTCTAGCAATAGGAAAATATTAGCCACACAAGAATCCATCTGAGACTTGATAAGGAGTCTCTTATTAGGGGCAGTAATGCCCCTAACATTTCATGTTACAATCCTTATTTTTTACCAGGAGAGCCAAATGCTCTCCCCAAATAAAATTTATCATCTAAAGTGGATTGCACCCCTAGTTGGAATTCCTCTTTAGTTTGTTTGATCAATCTCTTCTTTTTGGTGGTCTTCCCACTCTCCCTTTGGGTTTAGGCACAATAATTACCTTCTTAGACATTGTTTGATAAATGGAAGAAACCACCAGACAAATATCCTAAACTTTAACTTCCTGCAACTGCTCAAATGGAATAATCTTTTGCCTTGTCAAACCATTAGAATGTGAAACCTCCTCGACAACCTTTAACAACCAACTGCTACTCAAAGGAAAAAATTCTTTGATCTACCATTTCATTAGAATAGGATACCTTCCTAGGAGGGTCTTGTAATGAAGTTAATTAGTGGAAAAACTTCCTACACTAACCTTGAGAAGAGGGTAATGAAAAAACATTTACAGATCGTTATAGCAATTACAGAAATATACATAATAGAATGCATACCACAACATAGTGTTTTACGTGGGGAATGATGGTATAATGAAAGAACACGGATCCGGTCAACTACTGAGAGGGGGGGTGAATCAGTAGATAGAAAATCTGACATTAACTTTCACCAATCTCAAAATCAACCTCTCAAAGTAAAATTAGAACTATCAATGCAATATCACTATCAAGATTAAACTATCAAGTTAAACTGGTTGTCTGTTACAACAAATTAATAGTAAACAACTTGAAACTCATAAACATCCAAATACTTTTCCTAACATAAGTAAAACTTCATTTCATATTGTTTCCAGTTATCATGACTTATCAAACTGGATTAAGTAGTTAAGCAAATCAACCATAATAAACATAACCACAAAAACATTCACCACTCGACACAATATTTTTGACGTGAAAACCTAAATGGGAAAAACCACAGTGAGATGAGACTCACAAGATAACTATCTAAACTCTTCTGAAGTTTGCCCTATTAGGAGCCAAGCCTATTAAAGCTTTACAAAAAGGCCTGTTAAGAACTGTAGTCACATAAATCTATCCATTTTAGTTAAATAAATATTTCGTATTTATTTGATTAAAAATCCACTAGCCATCAGTCAATTAAATTAATATTTAATTAATTCATCTTCAAACATTCTCCTATTAATTAAATAAATTATTCAATTTATTTTAATTAATTCATTAAGCCAAAATTCACAATCAATTAAATGAATAAATTCTATTTATTTTATTTAATCCTCTTTCCTCTTTTAAATAAATTGAATAAAACATTTATTTAAATCATTATTCCCCCCCCCCACTTGCATTTTCCTACAAATGCAAGTTGCAACCACAAATTGAAATAAATTAATTTTATTTTAATTAAAACCCTATTTTCCCTCACCCACCAGATCCACTTGCACTCCTAAACCCCCTTCTAGATTCTTCTAAACCCTTCCTAATTAACCTAATCCATCCCCTTATTATTGTCACATTCCTAAGCAACTTGGAGTCACTTCTCAAAGACTTCAAAGTCTTTGAAAAGCATTAAATGCTTTGTGTGTTCAACAATTTAACCTCCAAAGTCTTCTAAACCACTTATGGCTCTTACATGACCATTTATGGTTAACCCCTAACTCAAACCTCATGTGACTCATGTGTTTCCTGAAGCATCTATTGCTTTGACCATGGTTATCCCTTTTACCTTTGCACAAGAGTTTATCCATTGGATAAAAGCTTTATTCTTTGAATAAAGAATTTATTCACTCAACCCAACCTTGACCTTAACTCCCAAGTTAACTCTTAGGTCATGTCAAGCATTTAATGCTTCTTCCCTCTCCTCTCAACCCATCTCATGTTGACACTTGTCATCCTAGGATTGGGTTGAAAGTCCTCACATGGATTGAATATCATTCAATCCTAACCCTTGTTGAGATTACTCAATCTCAACCATCCATTACTCCATTTTTCCTATAAATAGAGCTCATTTCTTCATAATCCATATCCTGAAAACTTGTATGCATTTAATCTATAGTGAATTTTAGAGAGAGCATTTAGTATAAATCACATATATTGTCATTTTGGACTAAAATAAATCTTAGTTCATTTCATAATATGTCTAATTAGTTTGTTTTACACTTGCATAGCATAGTTAAAACATTTCAATATTGAACCTTAATAAGCATCCATAGCGCAAAAAGCTATTGAGAACTACACTAATTTGGAACTTGGAGAGGAGAGAAACAAAGGAGAAGGAGCTAAGAGAATGTTAGAAGGCATTTGGAGATGCCTTGTGATATTTGTTTCCCTAGTTAAATACTTTAGCACGTTTTTAGTGTCTCTTTTGATATGCCTGCTTAGATTAGTTTTTGGTTGAATAACACTAACTTTGATCCTTGTTTCTTGTTGTTTTTGTGTGTTATATGACCACAGATTTTAATCTAACATTTGCCATTTCATAGAGCATCATTTAGTGAACTCGACGTGAATCCAACACCCAACAATAAATTTTTTTACAAAAACTAACTTTTTTGACTGTTTAGCTTGACACACAGGTCACGCTTTGGCGCTTTTGCCCATGCTTTAGCGCTATTACAATTTGACATTTTAGCACTATTGTTCTTACAATAGCGCTATTGTCTCAAATTTGGCACTATTTCCCGTATTATAGTGCTTTTGCCCATGTTGTAGCGCACTTGTTATTGCTGTTTAAAATTTTAGTTTAGCGCTTGTATTTTAGAAGCCCACCATATGTTTGGATTTTCCTAACTATTTGTTTCATGTGCAGGTTTAAACTAACTCCTTTTATTGTTTCAAGTTAAAATCCATTTCAGCTGGTGCTCTAAAATTCACAACACAAATTTCATTTCTTGCAAGTTAGGATCCATTTCATTTGGTGCTCTAAAATTCACAACACAAATTTCATTTCTTGCAAGTTAGGATCCATTTCATTTGGTGCTCTAAAATTCACAACACAAATTTTCTTTCATTGCAAGTTAGGGATACACTCTATTTTGGTGCTTAAAACAAGACAAGATGAATTTTCTTTCTTGCATCAAACTAAAAAAATTCACAATCAACACTTCAACTTATTGCGCAAGTAAAAAGAACAATCAACTTGTCTCAATTTTGCAAAAATGATTTTACTTCATGCAAACGTGTTTTTCATTAAGTCGACCAAGATTTCAAATTATAGTTTACTCAACATTTTGCCTTTGAAGTTAAAAAGAACATCATGGTTGTTGGAGCAACATCTCCAATTAGATAGAACATCATTGCAATGACAAGTTAAAAAGAACAAGTATATTCTATGATTGGTGCGCTTGTGCAAAAGAGTTGGTTGAGTGGTCCTACTTCTAACACACACTATCCTCTCCCTTGGCTTTCGTGGTCCTAGGTGCAAGAGAAAAGTGTTAGTAACACTCAAGTTTTATTTTTTTAAGAGAGGCTTGCCAAGAGACACATCACTCTTGGGAATGACCTCGCGTGGTAAATCTTTTGAGCTGCTAAATAAATCAGGTGAGAGTGAAAGTTGTAGCCTTGGGTATAGTTGTCCCTACAGTGTAACTTGCCGAAAGGACAAATGGGCCCCACCACAAGTTACAAGGCTCTTAAGTGAGTCATTGCAGAACGAACTTATGTCCAAAGACATCAAAAATTACTAAACACTTTTAAGTAGTAGCCCACCCGTTCTATTGATTGAGGATATTTGTGATAAATTCAGTGCAAGAGTATAGATGGTTTTGCTCCCAAGATACTCACCATACATATTTACTTGAGTAGAAACATAGCTTTTTGAAAGGTTACTTGTAGCCCGATAAAAGTGGTGACTCCCCCATCATAGGGATCATCTATTTGTTATACTCATGCAAGACTTAGTATATCACATCCTTACCCGCCACAGCGGGATTCATAAGGTATGTAGTACCAAAGTTGAAGAAATATCAAGATGTGGGCTGAAATTATCGCAACTGGCCATTTGACCTTAGGGATAAAAAGTGCTTGAAGTGTTTTCATTTTTGAGTCAAGACCAGTACAAATTGAGCTGACTTCAGGCTTTGGAAACACCTAAAATACATTTGAAAGAAAGGGTCATAAAAAGTTGAAAGGATTGGGTTGATCTAGACCCACACCTATTTGTGCCTTTTGCGGCAACATTCTTGTGTTTGTGTGCTTTCTTTGTTTTCTTGTCAAAGAAACATCTTAAATCCAAAAAACCAAAACAAAATATTCATCCAATACAAACATTTCCAAAAACACAAAAAGATCAAAAACAAAAAATAAACAACAAAAAGTATCAAACTGTATGACCATTCTTCACATCCTGAGAAAGAAGAATCTTTATCAAAACATCAACTTGAAGAAAATACCATTGAGCTCAAAGGCTCTTATCAAAAAGAGGAAATTATTCTATCTCAATAGACACATCTTTGTCTCTCATAGAACCTTCCTACATCGCATGTGTCTATATCTTCAAGGGAAATCAAACGAATTTGATCAAGAGTCATTAAATCGCAGAGCTTTTATGCAATATCGAGCTTCGAGTTATCACAAGATCAAAGGAGGCAAAATCAATCTTGATTTCTTTCCCAACATTTGCATCACATATAACTCAGCTAGGGTAGAACCACCAACCCCTGAACAAGAAGAGGAAGAATTTGTTCCTTTTGTAACACAAAGTTTCTATTGAAGTAAAACATCCCATTCATTATCATATTCATATCTCATCAAACCCATTCCAACTCTCAAAACATCAAAAGGTTTTTTTTATCCTTAGTTCTATTTCGATATTACTTGAATCAAACACAATACATCACTTTTTAGAGTGTCCCTACATCTAGGATAAACTCATCCTAAGAGGCATTTCTACACAAGTTAAAACTAGTCTATGAGTGAATCCTCTCATTACTAGGTAGTTGAGTCTGTAACACATCTTTGATCTCTCTAAACCTTATCACATCAAACATTGTCAATCAAACACAACAAGCAAAATTCAAGAAAGAACTTTGGTACCATCTACCTTTAGTGCTAGAGATTCATATGCAAAACACTTCACCAAACATCAATCTTTCATTTCATCACCAACTTATCATCATTTTCATCAAGCTTCAACAAAAACTTGTAAACAAAATGGCTCAAACCAGATCAAGGTCTAGACAACAAGAAATTGAGGAAGAGGAGGAGGAAAATATCAATGAATTCCAAGAAGCTCTTGCAGGAAATCCAAATGATAAAAATCCAAGTACTCCTACTCCTGCAACAATAGAAAGGGCACAACACAACCCTCTCTTTAATAGACTTTTTTATGAAATACTCAGGAGCAATGTTAATGCTCACTTTTTAAGACTTGCTTAAGAGGGACCTAAACTACCCTCTGACTTTGATGTTGCACAACTAAGACAAGCATTAGAATGTCAAAGTCGTAATGAGGATGAAAGAGGTCGAGATCACATCAGATATAACCTTCATCAAGGTAATCCCCCACCTCCTCCTCCTCCAAATGAAATAGACATGTTGCGGCAAAAAGTCAAAAATCTCACCCAACAACTTCATAGTGGTGTGAAAACTAACTAGTTTTCACTTAATGATATTTGTCCCTATCCCTTTGATAGGAATCTACATGTGCCACCTTTTCCATGAGGGTTTGAAACACCCAAGTTCAAAAAGTATAGAGGAAAAGGAGATCCTCATGATCATGTTAGAGAATTCCATTCAGCTTGCCTCGAAGTGGCATACGAGGATACATACCTAATGCAACTTTTTCCCCAAAGCTTGGGAGGAACAACCACATCATGGTTTTCCCAATTACCAGGTGGCATTAGGACCTTCGAAGAGCTAGTCCAAAAGTTCCTGGCACATTATTCACACAATATTGAACATGATATCACAATGGCTGATCTATGTAACACTAAACAAAAACTAGGTGAGCTATTTTCAGTCTTTCTGCAATGATGGTGTCAAATGTCTAGCAGACGTTCTCTTCAGTTACCTTAACAAGAACTAGTGGAAATATTTATTTCCAACTTAAATGATGAAATGGAATTTCACCTAGACGTAAAAGACACAAACTCTTTCAATGACATGATCACAAAAGGCTTAAAATGTGAGTGGGCTCTCATCAAAAAAGGCCTTATCAAAATATATAATGAACCAAAGGATGGCCCTTGTCCATGCTTCAATAGTGACAAGCCTAACTTCTGGAACAAAAACAAAAACGTCGTCAATGACAGGGTTGTGGATGCAAGAACTATCAAAAGTGCACAAGCTGTGGTACGATTTGCAGGACAGAACGCCCCACCCAAGAATAACATAGTTGCTCCTCCAAGTCAAGGATGCATTACATCTCAAGAGGAACCCAGACAACGTCAACAAAATTTTAAACCTAAACGAACATACACTCCCTTAGGGGAACCCATTGAAATGGTGTTACATTAGTTGGTTTCTCAAAATCTGGTGACCTTACCCAAAACATCAAATTATGAACCTCAAGTCAAACCTTCATGGTGGAGGGATACTGAGCATTGCGAATTCCATCAAGGGAAAGGACATAAGACAAGCAATTGTCACAGATTGAAAGATCTTATTCAGGATCTTATTGACCGAGGTGAAATTGAAATCGAAGGACATGACCCAAAGATGACAAACAATGATCATCTCATGTTTAAAAATCCACTTCCATCACATGATCAAAGGGGTCCTTCCACTTCAAAGAGAAACACAAATACCACTGATTATACACAAGCCGCATATAATTACACTATGAATCACCTATATGATACTAGTGAACAAAATGCAACTATTACTATCAAAAATCCCAGCTCCACTTGCAATGTTGTTACACGTCGCAGCAACATTACCATAAAAGCAGCTCCACAAGGCACCCCACTATCCCAAAGTAGTATAACCTTGTGGACCAATTAGACAAAACGCCCACACTAATATCTATCTTAGAGCTATTGCACCTATCTCCATCCCATAAAACAATTTTGGATCAAGCTCTCCAAGAGGCGTCAGTCCATGCAAACCTAAATATAGATCAGTTCCAAGCCATGGTTGGAAATCTAAGGTCATCACCTTGTCTCACTTTCTCTGAAAGTGACAACTTATCCTTCCAGCAACCTCATAATGCCTCACTCCACATTGAAGGGTTTATCAACCAACATAGGATCAAGTGAGTCTTGATCAATAATGGAGCAGGCCAGAATATCTGTACACTACAATTAGTCACAACTTTGGGATATGCAATTGAATCAGTGGATCCCCGCAAGAAGATCACAATCAAAGCCTATGATGATGCAAAGCATTCATCCAAAGGAGCAGTTGTGCTACCAATCCGAGTGGGCCCTATGGTGAAACACATCATCTGTCAAGTTCTAGACCTTCCTCTGCCATACAATTTATTGTTAGGAAAACCTTGGATACACGCCATGCAAGCCATTCCATCCACCTACCATCAGTGTATCAAGTTCCCGCATAAAGGTGTAGAAATCACAATCCTAGGTGATGCAAACCCCTTTGCATATTGTCATAATATAAGTCATCAACCAGATATTACCGTTCCCAACAATAGAGAAGCCATCTCATCCACATCATACGCAAGTCCAACCTCTCTTTCCAGTTCAAACACCACTATACCCAAGCAAGAGAAGCTCAAAATGAAAATAGAAGAGAAAAGTCTCGGGGAGTACAATTTGAGCCAACTCTTTTGTGTGGGACAAATGCCTACTTCTCCTAGGACACATGGAAAACCTCAGCGGTTACTTCAAATGCCACTAGTCAAACCAGCATGTACTTTGACACCATTCATCCTTGGAAAGAGTCAAGAAGAAGAGACCAAAGATGAAGACTTAGCAAAATGGATCTATAAAGATCCCATCACCACCGATATTCCGCAAGCTAAGATTCCCACAGATCAGTATGGCAAAGGCCTTCTCATTATGCAAAGAATGTGTTATGATGGTCAGAGTACTCTAGGACCTTGCAAGCAAGGATGACATGAACCGCTGTAGTTGGAATTAAAGCCCAAAGATAACACTAGCCTAGGCTTTCAAAAGAAGATTCTTCCTAAGCTTAGATTCAAAGGGAAACCCAACAAACCACTATATCAGCCTATTACAAAGAGGTCACCATTGGTTATAAAAGAAATGTCAAACACCATAGCAACTGCCCCATTGAGGCTAAAAATCCCAGCAAAACCATCTACAACACCCATCATCCCACCAATCAAACCAGTAACCCCATCAATAGCAACAATAACATCAATAACATCAATAACACCATTAGCAGCAGCAACTGTATCAAAACCCATAGCAGTATCTATGACACCAGCAATTCCAACAGAAGTAGTAGAGTCAACACTACCAATACTCCCCGTATCAGATTCATTGATCCCCATAATCCTTCTTGCAACACCAATCATTTTACCTCCAAAGGTACATCAACCGATCACACTTGCAGTGTTTAACTCAAAGGATATCCCCATATGGTATAGTAATCGGATACTGGAAATTGACTTAGAGACTGACTTGCATGAGTGGGAATTTGATTCCATATAGCTTAATACTTTAGATGAGGAAGAGACATCACTACCTCCACCCCGCAAATACATTCCTATTTATAGAGAAGCACAGATAAAGACCTCTTGGGTTCCTAAACTGGAAACATATTCCAAAGACCCTATGTCACATCCTACGCCTGATTCTGGTAGGGAGAGTACCATCAACGACCTTCATCACAATGTCTTAACCCTCACTAACACATCTAACAAACTTAACCTAATCGATGAGGTAATGCCCATTATCCATCCTGAACTCATCGAATGGAACCAACCTAATCCCCCATGTCTTGACCTTTTCCAAAATGATGAGGCGATCATTGACTTTTTGGAACTATGGGATAACATACCAAGTGGGGATCAAAAGCTGGATTCGCCATAGAAATTAAAAGCACAACATACTTTAGGGCAGATGTCAAACCTTTCAATTGCAAAAATATAACAATAAAACACAGATCTTCCAGTGAAAACCACACTATGGCACTGTTTGATCCCATAAAAGTAAAAAGAAAGAGCGTATCCAATGGTGAAAACCTCTCTGAGGTGCTTGAGGATGAAAGGTTTGACATTCTCCCCTCTAGTACACAACAAGAATGATCAACAATTCTCATTGAAAAGACAAAAGAATACAATGTGGGGACTCCCGAAACACCTCACCACATACATCTGGCATCTCTTTTAACTCCAGAGGAACAACCTAAGTTTGTATAATTCTTCAAACAATGCCAGATCAACTTTGCATGGTCCTATGCAAACATGCCTGGTCTTGATCCTGATTTAGTCATGCATCACCTCACCATTGTAGAAGGAGCCTGTTGGCATTATGTGAATTGGTATGTGGACATAATGACATTGTATGTTGTCATTGATGTCAATATGTTGAAGAGGTATGAACTGGCATATGTGAGAACCGGTATAACACTATGAACCAGCATTTGTGCCAAAGTGAAGCGGTGTGCTTGTTCAAGATGAACTGGCATATGGTTATGGGAACCAGCACATGGAAGCGTTGTATGACTACTGGTTGGTAGTCTCAACTTCAGGGATTCCGGTTGAAGTGCTTCAAGCCTATATGGCTCAATCGGTGACCTTTGTGTACTGAGTAAGCAGTATAAAAAAGAACAAATCATGTTGCCACGTCATCCTTGTGTGCGTGAAGGATCTTGCATGAAGAAGACTATCCCTATCTACCTCGGGAATGTGCAAAGTTTGTAAACGGTGAAAATGCATGATGGATTATCAGCCACCATGAAATCGGTGGATAATGAACGATGGAGAATGTCTTGAGATTTATTCAAGATCTGCTGCATTTAATACAGTATGATCAACGGTCAGGATTGAACTGTTTGAATTCCTTAACCTAACAGGTCTAGGGTTTAGGGTTTATGCGACTGACCTGTCTGTTGTCCTATAAGGTTGATGTTGTGTTTCTTTCAGAGGTTGTTGGTAAAAGCTGTGTGTGAGTATCCAAGAGAAGGGATGCGAGATCCTTGCCAGACCAGAGGAGAGAAGTGATACCTGCAGAGTGTAAGTGCAGAAGGTGAAGAGGAGCTTAAGCGGATCTGAATTGGCATTGAGTGCTATTACTAGATCATTGTAATACCTGTTGATCTCTAGCCACCTCAACAGTTGGAAAATCCCCTAACACGGTCGCCTTAACCGGCTTGTTGTAAATCCCTTAACAGAGTAACTCAAAGTTATTGAGATCTAGAAAGCTAGAGAGCTCTGGAAATCCTTTAGCTATTGAGTTCTTGAAATCCTCTAACAAGGTACCCTTAACAGGGTTTAACCCTTAACTGGATATTGTAGCCATCCCTTAACCGGGTGATCTCTAACAGGATCTATTCCTAGCAGAACCTTTTCTAATGTCTTTAACCAGACAAGGCTTCTAATAGAGCGGACTTCCAAATAGTTCAACAACAAGCTTGTGGGTATTCATCCCCACCGTGGTTTTTCCCAGTTGGGTTTCCACGTGAAAAATATGTCTGTCATATGTGATGCTTTGTTATTGCTTGTTAAGCATATGATGGTTCTGTGTTTTATGCCTATCAATAAAACATGTCTAACTAGCTATTGTGAAGATATGATGATAGATTACCTATTCATGCATAAGGGTGAAATGGTAGTGTAGTTTTGAGTTGAGTGGAAAACTCAGTGAGTAACCGATTTATGATTGTTTTAGTTGTTCTGAGTTTTACCGGTTGCACTCTATTTCAAACCGGTGTCACTATTTGCCAGTCATTTGGAGTAATTGTTGTTGAACTAGTTTAGGTCTGTATTTTGTCTGTACTGATTCATCCCCCCCCTCTCAGTACCGGTTTGGTACTATTTGTTCATCATTGAGTTATCAATTGGTATCAGAGCATCCTCTAGGTGCTCTATGTTATAAGCTTAACCACTTGAGGTAAAGATCCCAGACAAATGATGAAGAGGGAAGGTCCAAAGTTTAACAGGGAAAATTTTGGTATAGGGAAAGATAGGATGAAGATATTCATCAGAAGCATGGGTGCTCAACACTAGAGTTATGTTGAGAATGTCTATGTTGTCCCTACCGGTACTCTCACCGATGACCAAAAGAGAGAGATACAAGAAAATGGGCAAGTCATGGAAGCCCTCATTAGTAGTCTATCTGACATTGAGTTTATTGATGTTCAGGACAAGGTAAATCCCAAAGAGGTATGGGACGCTCTTGAAAATATCTATGGTGGTGATGAACATGTAAAACAGGCTAAGGAAGAAAGCCTGAGAGGGAAGTTTGAAGATATGCGGATGGTTGAAGGTGAGACCATTCAGCAATATGGAATAAGAATCAAAATAGTTGTTGGAGAAATTAAGAGTGTAGGTGGTAAAATAGAAGACTCCACTATGGTAAGCAAAGTCCTGAGATCCCTATTGCTAGTCTATGCAATAAGGGTTGCTGCTATTCAGGAGCTGAGATCAATAGACAAGACTAAGGTATCCTTGGACTCCATCATAGCAAAGTTGACAGCCTATGAGCTAAATAGTTTTGATGGCAGTGTTCAAAAGACTGAATCAGCTTTCAGAGCTTCTGTTGTACCATCTAGGAAAGAAAAAGAAGCAAGCACTAGTGGTGAACCAAGACAGAGCAGAGTAATGGATGATGAGGAGTTTCTGATGGAATTTGAAGCTCTACTTGCTAGGAAGCTTCCTAAAGGAACTAGTAAATACAAAGGTAAGCTGGCTTTGAAATTCTTTTCTTGTAATCGGATAGGACATATTGCTATAAACTATCCTAATGGTGATATCAAGGACAAACCAGAAAGGTTCAGGAAATTCAAAGGAGGAAACCAGAGAAACTATTTTGTGGCAGTTGATGAAGGTATCACAGATGAAGAATCAGAGGATGAAGAAAATGAAGATATTGTGTTTGTTGCTATCAAAGAAGATGTGTCAGACAAGAAGGCTCTTGTCTCCCGGTTTGATAATTCTAATGAGTGGATCATTGAGAGTGGTTGTTCTCACCATATGACTGGTGACCGAAGAAAGTTTCTATCCTTGGAGGAGTATGATGGTGGTGTGGTTCGCTTTGGCAATGATGCACCATGCATGGTCAAAGGCAGAGGGTCCATCTCTCTAAATGGAAAGAGTAGTGCTGACAATGTGTACTAGGTTGATGGTCTCAGACACAACCTTCTGAGTGTTGCCCAGCTGATTGACAGTAGCCTCACTCTAGAATTCAAGAATGGAGTTTGCAGAATCAAGGGAAAAGATGGTGAATTGGTGGCCACCGGCATGCAGACCAAAGGTAATCTATTTCAGCTGAATGCAAATATAAGCACATGTATTATGGCCAAATTTGATGATAGTTGGATATGGCATAGGAGACTCTACCATGTAAACTTTGATAACATTGTAAAGGCCAGTAAGATCAAGGCAGTTAGAGGATTGCCGGTGCTAAGCAAATTGGATAATACCTTGTGCAGAGAATGTCAATTGGGGAAAATGCCTTCCTCAACCTTTAAAGGTAAATCTTTCACTGTTGACAACTTGTTTGATCTTGTGCATGATGATTTGTGTGGTCCTATGAAAACTAGGAGTGTGTAGGGTGATAGGTACTTCATGATTCTCACTGATGACTGCTCAAGAATGATGTGGGTCACATTCTTGAAAGACAAGTCTGAAGCCTTTGTAAAGTTTAAAGCTTTCAAAGCATTAGTGGAGAAGGAAAGCGGTAAAAGGATCAAGTGTCTAAGAACTGATCAAGGAGGGGAATTCACTTTTGGTGAATTCAACAAATATTGTGAAGAATTTGGCATCAACAGACAATTGTCTGCCCCCCAGACTCCACAACAAAATGGCCTAGCAGAGATGAATAACTAACTGTGGTTGAAGCAGCTAGAACCATGTTGATTCAAGGAAAGGTAGCTCACACCTTTTGGAGAGAAGCGGTGAGCACTGCAGTCTACACAATGAACCAGGTACTCACCAATAAAGGTAAGGACAAAACTCCTTATGAGTATTGGACTGGTAAGACACCTGTGGTTAGCTACTTTAGGGTATTTGGTACAAATGTTACATCAAGAGGAGTGAACATCAGGGCAAATTTGAAGCTAAATGCAATAAGGGAATATTCCTAGGATATTCCACCAAGAGTAAAGCTCTCAAGTGTTACAACAATAGGACTCAAAGAATTATGGAAAGTATCAATGTAAGAGTTGATGAAATCTCTAAGAAAACTGAGGAAACCGGCAGTGAGAAAGTTGTAAATGAACTAGTTGCAACCTTCTGGGAACCGGTTGTCAGTTAACCAAGTACCAGTAATAGTGTTCCTGAACTGGTGAATGCTGATACTGATGAAGATGAGGATGAAGAGGAAAAGCAAGAAGAACCAGTCAAGACCATTCCTTAGTATGTCAAGATGAATCATGATCCTAAGCAAATCATAGGAGATAAGGATGCAGGAATCCTTACAAGAAGAAAGATTAGAGAAAACTCATGTATGATCTCTAAATTTGAGCCTAAATCATTCAAAGAGGCTCATAAAGATGAAGACTAGATCAAGGCAATGGAAGAGGAACTTGACCAGATAGAGAAAAATGGTACATGGTCCTTGGTACCCAGACCAGAGCATAAAAATGTCACTGGCACCAAATGGGTGTTTAGAAACAAGCTGAATGAGGATGGCACAGTGATTAGAAACAAAGCCAGATTGGTGTGCAAAGGATATTCTCAAGAAGAAGGAGAAGACTATGGAGAAACCTTTTCTCCTGTAGCCAGATTGGAAGGAGTTCATATGCTTCTTGCATATGCAGCTTTTAAAGGCTTCAAAGTATATCAAATGGATGTAAAATCTGCATTCCTAAATGGTGTACTTGAAGAGGAGGTGTATATTGAGCAACGAGATGGGTTTTCCCTATCTGAAGATAGTGACATGGTATGTAGGCTACATAAAGCATTATATGGTTTAAAGCAAGCACCTAGGGCATGGTATGAGCACCTACATTCCCATCTTGTGAAGATTGGATTTGAGAGAACAAGTGAAGATAGCAATATCTACTTGAAGTCTAAAGGAGATCAGATCCTGATCTGTGAGGTATTTGTTGATGACAAGATGAGTCATGAGTTTGTTGATGAGATGAAGGAAGAGTTTGAGATGTCACTCATAGGGGAGATTAAGTTCTTCATTGGACTACAGATGCAACAGATGAAGGATGGAATCTTTATCACTTAGTCCAAATATGTCAAAGAGGTGTTGAAGACCGTTGGCATGGAAGATAGCAAACCGGTTGGTACACCGATGGTGACCGGTTGTAAACTATCCAAAGAGGATGACTCTGCATTGGTAGATGAGAAGGAATACTGATCAATGATTGGTAAGTTGCATTATGTAGTGCATAGCAAACCGGCTATTGCACATGCAGTTGGCATTACTGCAAGGTTCTAGAAAAGTCCAAGAGAATCCCACTTGGTTGCAGTCAAGCAGATTCTTAGGTATCTGAAGGGGACTACTGATTATGGATTGTGGTATCCATATAGCAAGGACTTCAACTTGAAAGTGTTCACAGATGCAGATTGGGTTGGTAATGTAGATGACGAGAAGAGCACAACCGGTGGTGCATTCTTCCTTGGTGATAGACTAGTCTCATGGATGAGTAAAAAGCATAGTTGTATCTCTCAATCTATAGTGGAAGCGGAGTATGTTGCAGCTTTCATGAACTGTACTCAGACAATTTGGATGAAGCATGTACTGAAAGGCTTCAAAATCCTTGTACCTGAACTGGTAAGTATATTCTGTGATAACACAAGTGCTATCAATATTTCAAAGAATCCGGTTTTACATTCTAGAACCAAGCACTTTGAGCTTAAGTATCATTTCTTAAGCGAAAAGGTTCAGAACAAAGAGATTGCACTGGAGCATGTGTCCAGTAAGGAGCAGTTAGTAGACATATTCACCAGGCCTCTTCCAAAGACTACATTTACACACTTAAGAGGTGAATTAGGGGTACTGCCCCTTCAAGAGGTGAACTAAAGTTATATTCTCCACATCAGTCATGTATTGCATAGTCAAATCTTTCTTCAGGATTGATGTGTTGAAGGATGATACTCCTCAAGGGGAGCAACATAATGGAACCAAGAAGCTTGTGCCTCCACTTTGGCATTGTTGTCAAAGGGGGAGAAGATGTAAAGTGGAGAAGATATCTACAGAAATTGGGAAGATGTGAAGTGGAGAGATATCTTTGTATATTGCCATCAATGCCAAAGGGGGAGATTGTTGGCATTATGTGAACCGGTATGTGGACATAATGATATTGTATGTTGTCATTGATGTCAATATGTTGAAGAGGTATGAACTGGCATATGTGAGAACCAGTATAACACTGTGAATTGGCATTTGTGCTAAAGTGAAGCGGTGTGCTTGTTCAAGGTGAACTGGCATATGGTTATGGGAACTGGCACATGGAAGCGTTGTATGACTACCGGTTGGTAGTCTCATCTTCAGGGTTTCTAGTTGAAGTGCTTCAAGCCTGTATGGCTCAACCTGTGATCTTTGTGTAATGAGTAAGCAGTATAACAAAGAACAGATCATGTTGCCACATCAGCCTTGTGCGAGTGAAGGATCTTGCATGAAGAAGACTCTCCTTATCTACCTCAGGAATGTGCGAAGTTTGTAAATAGTGAAAACGCGTGATGGATTATCAGCCGCCATGAAATCAGTGGATAATGAACAATGGAGAATGTCTTGAGATTTATTCAAGATTTGCTGCATTTAATACAGTATGATCAATGGTCAGGATTGAACTGTTTGAATTCCTTAACCTAACAGGTCTAGGGTTTAGGGTTTATGCTACCAGCCTGTCTATTGTCCTATAAGGTCGATGTTGTGATTCTTTCAGAGGTTGTTGGCAAAAGTTGTGTGTGAGTATCCAAGAGAAGGGATGCGAGATCCTTGCCAGATGAGAGGAGAGAAGTGATACCTACAGAGTGTAAGTGCAGAAGGTGAAGAGGAGCTTAAGCGGATCTGCATTGGCATTGAGTGATGTTACCAGATCATTGTAATACCTGTTGATCTCTAAGCACCTCAACAGTTGGAAAATCCCCTAACAGGGTAGCCTTATCCAGCTTGCTGTAAATCCCTTAACAGGGTAAATCAAAGTTATTGAGATCTGGAAAGCTAGAGAGCTCTGGAAATCCTTTAGCTATTGAGTTCTTGAAATCCTCTAACAAGGTACCCTTAACAGAGTTTAACCCTTAACCGGGTATTGTAGCCATCCCTTAACCGGGTGATCTCTAACATGATCGGTTCCTAGCAGAACCTTTTGTAATGTCTTTAATCGGACAAGGCTTCTAATAGAGTGGACTTCCAAAGAGTTCAACAACAAGCTTGTGGGTATTCATCCCCACCATGGTTTTTCCCAGTTGGGTTTCCACGTGAAAAATATGTGTGTCATATGTGATGCTTTTATCTTGTGATGCTTTGTTATTGCCTGTTAAGCATATGCTGGTTTTGTGTTTTATGCCTGTCAATAAAACATGTTGAACTAGCTATTGTGAAGATATGATGATAAATTACCTGTTCATGCATAAGGGTGAAATGGTAGTGTATTTTTGAGTTGAGTGGAAAACTTAGTGAGTAACTGGTTTATGATTGTTTTAGTTGTTCCGAGTTTTACCGGTTGCACTCTGTTTCAAACCAGTGTCACTGTTTGCCAGTCATTTGGAGTAATTGTTGCTGAACTAGTTTAGGTCTGTATTTTGTTTGTACTGATTCACCCCCCCCCCCTCTTAGTACTGGTTTGGTACTATTCATTCATCATTGAGTTACCAGAGCCAAACTTGTCAAGCAGAAGCTTCATAAGATGCATCCTCAAATTGCAGTACTAGTCAAAGTAGAACTTAAGAAACTCCTAGATGTTGGTTTTATTAGACCAATTGATTATGTAGATTGGATATCCAATATTGTGCCTATCGGCAAACCAAATGGGGGCATTTGTATCTGTGCTGACTTTAGAGATCTGAACAAGGCATGTCCTAAAGATGACTTCCCCCTACCAAACATCGACATAATAGTGGACCTAATAGCAGGACATGCCATGCTTTCACTCATGGATGGCTTTTCAGGGTACAATCAAATAAAGATCGCACCAGAGGATTAACATAAGATGGCCTTCACATGTCCATGGGGAACATACTATTGGAATGTAATGCCTTTTGGTCTAAAGAATGCACGAGCGACCTATCAAAGAGAAATGACCACAATTTTTCATGACATGATGCATACCATAATGGAAGATTATGTTGATGACTTACTAGAAAAATCACTAACAAGAGAAGGTCATCTAGACATATTAGAGAAAATCTTTGATAGACTAGAACAATATCATGTTTGACTCAACCCAAAGAAATGTGTCTTTGGAGTAACCTCAGGGAAACTCCTAGGATACAATATCTCAAGCAAAGGCATTGAGGTCGATCCTGCAAAGGTCAAAGCAATCATGGACATGCCACCACCAAAGAACATCAGTCAGCTAAGGACATTACAAGGGTGCCTATAATCCATCCGAAGATTCATTGCATAACTGGTAGATAAGTGTCACCCCTTTACACACCTGTTACACAAGAACATTCGCTTTCAATGGGATGCTAGATGTCAGCAAGCATTCCATATGCTTAAAGACTATCTCATGAATACACCATTGTTGATCCCACCAGATCCGAGCAAACCTCTATTACTCTATGTTTCAGCAACAAGTACGGCATTGGGTGTACTACTGGCACAGCATAATGCAGAAGGGAAAGAGTGTGTTGTTTACTACATCTCTCGTACACTGGTTCACTATGAACTCAATTACACCCCTATTGAGCAAGCTTGCCTAGCAGTAATCTTGGTAGCCACTAAACAAAGGCACTACCTGTTAACACATAAAGTACAGCTCATTGCAAAGATTGATCCACTCAAATACTTACTCAGCAAAGCAGTATTGACAAGTCACTTGGCCAAATGGGTGATGATTCTAAGTGAATTTGACATTGAATATATGGACCGTAAGGCTATCAAGGGTCAAGTTATTGCAGATCAGTTGGCCGATTCTCCTTTCATAGGCAATCATCCTCTCATTTCCAATTTTCCAGATGAAGAGATTCATGATCACAGCAGCATAACCATGGAAACTATACTTTGGTGGTTCATACTATAGCGTCGTAAGTTGTACGCACTTGCTAGGGTGGTACAATTTCACACCTAGTTTAGCACCCGCCTTGGCGCATTTTGCATTTTGCATTGCATTTCCCCTTTAGCACTTAATTAGTCAAATTAATTAGGTCTAAGGTTCTATTTCATCATCTCGCACATCATAAAGTTGGGCCCTTTCATTAAAGTGTGCCCCTTTCATTTTATTCTTCCAATACATCATTTAATCAAAAACCCTAATTAGGTCCTATTTTGAACTTGGGGGCTTGATTTCGGGGGTCAAAAAATCTTGAAATCAGCTGTAACTTCGGGATTCTCTCTAAAATCATCATATCTGACGGCCCTGAAAATTTGGTGAAAAGTTGTCGGGACCATGGCGCTCGGAGAGGACCATGGTGCCCGGAGTGCACATGGTCCCGGACATTTTTCCCGAAATTTTAGGAGCGCGATCCAATCATAAAATAAAGCTTAACCCCAAGAAATTTGCGGGATATTCAATCTCTAGGTCGGCCAAAAGTCAAAATTAAGACCTAGGGTTTCATATATAAGAGCTCTCTTTCCTCATTTGAAAGGATCCAAATTTTGGGCTTTCGAGGACCTTCTAGGCAGCAAAAGAGTAGATCTTTGAAGACTTCAATAACATTCAACATCAATCCATCAAGCATTTATCAATTTCATTCATTTAGGGCTTGGGAGACATTGAAGAACAATAGGAGATTACCGACTGAAGATTGGCTTGTACTCCTCCCTTGAGGGTTGGGTATGATTTCATGTTGTTTTCATGTCTTTGCATAAGCTTCAATATATCCTTTATTCATGCTTTAGATCACTTTGCATCTTGATTTAGAGCATTTACATTATCATTTACAAGCAATTAGGGTTTACTTTCTAGGTTGCTCTAGTTTGCTTTCTTGCATTTAAGGACCTTGCACACACACTAGGTCTGCACACACAATACATTTTACTATACAACTTGGCTATTCGTGGAGGTGGAAATCATCAAAGTGGGGGTTTGACTAAGGCAAAACCCTATATAGCCGCCCACCACACCTTTTCAGATATAAGTGCAGGTTTCGGAATTCGGACGAAGCCGCAAGTTACAGATCCAGAAGAAGCAGACGGAGACCGAACTTCACACCAAATCTCAAAGCAAAAGACCAGGACAGGGGCGTGGGGTGCCCTGATCCTACCAGGACAGGGGCGCTGGGCGCCCTGGTCCCTGGGACAGGGGCACTGGGTGCCCTGGTCCTTTTGACAGCATTTTCAGCATTTTTGACAACTTTGCAAAACAGCAGTTTTCAGAGCAGTTTTAGGGGCAGAATCAGGACAGTGGTGCCCGCACCCCCGTCCCGAACATTTTCAGTCAGATTTTAACTCCGGGTATGCATTTGCATTCTTGTCTTGTCCTTGTGTTTACATCTTTCCATTGTTTAAGTTCAATTCTGCAATCTTGTCATTAGTTCATACTTGCATTTTGGGGTTAGGAATTGAACTTGCATCATTTTATCTTTCAATTACAACAAAGGAATAGAAATCCTAATAGGTAGCCCATGGCTCTCTCTTCCACAAAAAGAAGTAGCCAATTGTGTGATACCTCTAGGCTCTTTCGTATTCCACAAGTGTGTGGTTGAAAGTGAGATTAGGGCATGTTTGCTTAGTGTCACTTTTTCTCCCACACATTTTGGTGAACCCGACGTGAATCTATCATTGCTTCCTCTTGCATTGCATTTGTTAGATCTAGATCTAGATTTAGTGTGTTTTCATTTCATTTTCATTAAAAAGAAAAAAAAAAAAAAAAAGTGTGTTTCTTTGCATTGTGTGTTTAAAATTTTATGCAATTTCAAAATGTCAGATTTTTATTTGCAAGATGTTCATATTTGTGATGATTATGAGTTAGATGAAACTTTAGATGAATTTTTGAAACCTAAATATACCAAACCTTCATTTTACCAAAAACTCATAAACATTGTTACTATGCCATTTCGTTGTGATGAGAAAGATAAGTCAAATGATTCCTCTCAAGGGTACATTCCTATCAGCTCTTCCACTAAATCTAGTAGCATGGTTTTTTTCAATGATCCCCTCTATGAAGAGATATCTCCTTTTGAATCAAAAGATAAACCTTTTAATAAATATGATCATGCTTTGTTGGATGATGCCCTTGATGACCTTGTGGCTCCTAAAAAATGCTCCCTTCATGAGGATCCTTTTGTGCAAGAAGATGACATTATCCCTACATTTCCTAGTGATGGCATTTCCTTTTCCAACAAAATTCCCACTAGAGATGATGAATTAATGATAAATGCTTACCCTGCTCCTAAAGTTTGTCTTACCCATAAGCATCCCTTAGAGAAAGAAGATGAAATAATAAGCAATTTCCTTAATTCTCTCTCCCCTATTGAACATATTTTGAGGAAAGAGGATGAGTTTAACACATCTATTGATGCTCTCCCTCCTAAGGATGAGGAATTAATAAACAATGTTATCTCCTCTCCCGAAATTGACAACACTTCAAATATTCCTTTCAACAACCTCACTATTTGGGATGAACCATTAGAAGAAGGTATAGATTATTCTCTACCCCTAGCCAAAGGGGATGAAATCAAGATTGGAAACTCCCTTGATAGTTTCTCTCCTTCCTTGAATCTCAATTATTCTCCCTCTAAAAATAAAGCATCTCCCTCTCCTCAACTTGGTTCTACTCATAAGGAAACCCTAGTTCAAAGCAAGATGGTTAACATCTCTTTCAAAGATCTCCCTCTCAAAAGTGAGACTTTAGAGAGTAATGTTGATCCTTCTCCTAGAGAGTTTATTCCCCATGTAGATCCTTTGATGATAGAGGATGATATGACCTTTCCTAGTATTACTCTTCCTACTAGAACATCAATGCCTATCCCTTGTCTCTCTCCTAAAATTGATTTGATCCGTGATAAGATTTTAGTGCAAGAGAAGACTATCAATAATTCTTCCAACACTTTTGTTCATTCCTCTAAACCATCCTCAATCAATTTGATACATGTGAATGAGACACCTAACAAACCTCTCTTCACTGTCCAAGGTGCTTGTCCTTCTCAAAATTCTCAACCTTTAAATAAGCCTATCTTAGTGGTTCAAGGTGGTTATGCTAATGATTCTTTTTGCACGCCTAAGAAACCTGTTATTATTGTGCAAGGAGGTTATTCCTCTAAGAGCCCTTATGAGTATGCTAAGCAATTGACTAGAGAGAGTTATCATGTGGTTGCCCATACTTATAATACTAGAAACAATAGGCAACCTAATCCTCCTCCAGTTATCCCCACTTCGCTTCCTCCTTCCCAACCTATTCTTCCTCAAGCTCCTCGTATTTCACAAATGCTTAGTAAGGACTATGATCTCATAGAACAACTTAAAACTACCCCTGCTAAGATATCCCTTTGGGATTTGATCCAAACTTCTTTTGCTCATCATGGAATGTTACAAGATGCCTTGAAAGATTTGAATGTTCCTCCACCTAATACATCTAGTAATATAGTGTCTTTGGTTAACTCTGTGATGAATCCTAAAGCTCAAATTGTGTTTACCCAAGATGAGTTGCCTACTAGTGAAATTCAACAACAATACGATCCCTTGATGATTTTGGTTATCATAAATGACACTGCTATAAGACGAACATTGGTAGATAATGGTTCTGGCCTTAATGTGTGTAGCATTAATCTATTGCATAAGATGAATGTGGATACATCCCTTATTGAGCTTGACTCTCATCCCATTCGAGGCTTTGATAATGTGGCTAAGTCTTCATTAGGTATTATCACCTTACCCATCACAGTGGGACCTGTTACTTTTCCTACTCCTATCCATGTTATGTCGGGAAATCTAACATACAACTTGTTATTAGGGAGACCTTGGATTCACGGTACGCAAGCTGTCCCCTCTACATTGCATAGACAAGTTAAATTCATTTATAACAATAAGACATATACCTTGATAGGTGATACTAATTTTCAAGCTTGTTTGCAAACATCTAAGCCTTCCTCTCCTAGTAATGACTCTTTGAACAAGATACCTATGGATGAATCCTTACCCTCTGATAATCAAAATTCTTTGGATGAGTCTGAAGCTCCTAAAGAAGATCCTTCTCGACTTGAATATACGCATAAAAAGGCTTTTAATCCTGAGAAGGTTCTCGCAGAAGACGATTGGGGATCTCTTGACTTTAATCCCACCTTTGTAGGTGAGTATAGGGTTCCTCCTAGAGAGTTTAAAGTTAAAAAGAAGGAAGAAACTAAAAATCAATCAATCTTACCTGAACCTATGAGAAATAATTTTGTGGCCGCTTCTCAAACTTCTTCTCCTCACACCTCTAATTATGAAGAGTTTGATTCTTTGTCTTATGAAAAAACACCTTCTCTTCCTAAAATGGCTGATCGTTATGGTCGTGGTTTTCGCATTTTTGCTAAGCATGGGTATCATGGAAATGGTTGTGGCGCTCATGAACAAGGGATAAAAGTTCCTCTAGAGACTAATTTTCACAATTATGCCTTTGGACTCGGCTATAATCCCTGCAAACGTACCAAAGCATCTAAAAGACCATCTCTCAATGTGAATGCTATATTTAGTAGTGATGATGATCTCACTTCAACTAAATCATCTTCTACTTCTATCAACTCTCATTCCCCTCATAAGGAAATCTTGGCAATGAACAAATCTCTTTATGAATCCCCTCAAATTTCTAAATCCACTTATGAATCTTTATCTCCTATTCATCATAAAGTCCTTTCCTCTAGGGATAAGGCTCTAATAAATTACACTCATCCCTCTTCTAAGATTGCATGTGACTTTTCTTCTTCAATTTTTATCATTTTATACATGTTCTTGATCTCACTTATAGTTGAGCATTTAACATGTCATATTCAAATACCTCATTTAGTCTATCATGTCTTTAAATAACATTAATGGCTATTATGTTGCTCATCATTATGTGACATTGGTAGCTCATTTACTGGGGGCTCATTGTCATTCATGATGGTACAATTTCAAGTGCAATCATATTTTTTGAAGCAACATAATAGCCTAATTTTCTTGTTCCTATGGGGACAAGAATGATTTCATACATCTCTTCTTTTGCTTATGTCCAAATCTCTTCCTAGAAGATTGTGTAAGTCCTTCTCATTGTCCTTATCCTTGGGAGGCAATGATCTTTCCTTATTTTTATCTAAGGATCCACTTTTTCCTATTTTGTGGATGGTGTGGACTTTATTACTTGATGTTATGCCTTGTACGCATTTGTTGTTGTTTGTTCAAGGATTCTCTCTTACAAGAGGTGTAAGTCCTTGACTACAACCTCTTTTGCACTTGGTAAAATACATCCATAATGAATTCACTCTCCCAATTGGGTTAAAAGGAGCGTCATCCTTCATTAAGAATCACTTTCACCTCGCAAAAGAAGGAAGTATTGCATTCTTATTCTCGTCTTTGTCTTATTCTAGAAGATGTTATATTTGTCTAAGACAATTTCTCTCAGGGATAGGTGTCTTTTGTACAAATATCTCTTCTCCTCTAAGGATCTCCTTTACACATACTACAAGATATCCCTTTTCAACTATCTTATCCTTGCTTAAGGAGTGCAGAACTCTCTTGCTTGGATCTATGACATTGTTGCATTTTTGGGGTATCTTCTTATGTGATGAAGGTAGGTATCCTTGTTCTACTTTTCTTATGACATAAACATTACACTTTTTGGGCAGTGGGTAATTCTCGAAACCAGAGCATAGACTCTTAGAGCGAGATGTCACGCTTTTGTACTATACATATACAGGTTGTAGCATACTCGGGCATAGACTCCTATGAGGTGCTTCTGACCTCCCTTACACACACATGCACGAGGTTGAGTGGAACTAGCGACATAAGGCTAGACTTTCTCACTCTCCTCCCTTACATGGATCACCTAGACAGACTCTAGGGGCTAGTTTTCCATGTCCTTTTTCACATGGATCACCTAGACAAGATCTAGGGGCGAGAAGTCCGTGTTTTTCTCTCTCACTATTCTTCTCATGGATCACCAATGTGTGTATTCATTCTTTTTTCCTTTCTTTTCTTCTCTTTGCATTTTGTTTCCATTTACATCCTTCATCTTGTGTTAGAGAACTCTCAAATCCTCACACTCTTTGTTGTGTTGGAATTGACATTTAGTCCTCTTTCTTACCAAATGATTCTCCATTAGTTTTTGATCTCATATCAAATCTTCTTGTGAGCATTTGTCATCAATATTCTTTAACAATTCGAAGTGGTAAACATGATACCCTGTTTCAACTCACTAAAATTAGCAAGCCGAAACTGGGGGGGGCATATAGCTACCCTCGAATTTTCATCACCTTCCTTAGTAAGCATTAGGTGATTTTGTGATCTAACGTGTGTTTTGTAGGGTGCGGTTCCTAACTGTGTACTGCAGATACCGCTGGGGGCTTGGTCCAACGACTTATGGATATATCCTTTTTCAAATAATGTTTACTTTTCTGTACTTTAGCTTGCATATGCACGTAGTGTTCATATGACCGCTAAAGTGGGGGCTAAATGTAGCGTCGTAAATTGTACACACTTGCTAGGGTGGTACAATTTCACACCTAGTTTAGCACCCGCCTTGGCGCATTTTGCATTTTGCATTGCATTTCCCCTTTAGCACTTAATTAGTCAAATTAATTAGGTCTAAGGTTCTATTTCATCATCTCCCACATCATAAAGTTGGGCCCTTTCATTAAAGTGTGCCCCTTTCATTTTATTCTTCCAATACATCATTTAATCAAAAACCCTAATTAGGTCCTATTTTTAACTTGGGGGCTTGATTTCGGGGGTCAAAACATCTCGAAATCAGCTGTAACTTTGGGATTCTCTCTAAAATCATCATATCCGACGGCCCTGAAAATTTGGTGAAAAGTTGTCGGGACCATGGCGCCCGGAGTGCACATGGTCCCGGACATTTTTCCCGAAATTTTAGGAGTGCGATCCAATCATAAAATAAAGCTTAACCCCAAGAAATTGGTGGGATATTCAATCTCTAGGTCGGCCAAAAGTCAAAATTAAGACCTAGGGTTTCATATATAAGAGCTCTCTTTCCTCATTTGAAAGGATCCGAATTTTGGGCTTTCGAGGACCTTCTAGGCAACGAAAGAGCAGATCTTTGAAGACTTCAATAACATTCAACATCCATCCATCAAGCATTTATCAATTTCATTCATTTAGGGCTTGGGAGACATTGAAGAACAATAGGAGATTACCGACTGAAGATTGGCTTGTACTCCTCCCTTGAGAGTTGGGTATGATTTCATGTTGTTTTCATGTCTTTGCATAAGCTTCAATATATCCTTTATTCATGCTTTAGATCACTTTGCATCTTGATTTAGAGCATTTACATTATCATTTACAAGCAATTAGGGTTTACTTTCTAGGTTGCTCTAGTTTGCTTTCTTGCATTTAAGGACCTTGCACACACACTAGGTCTGCACACACAATACATTTTACAATACAACTTGGCTATTCGTGGAGGTGGAAATCATCGAAGTGGGGGTTTGACTAAGGCAAAACCCTATATAGCCGCCCACCACACCTTTTCAGATATAAGTGCAGGTTTCGGAATTCGAACGAAGCCGCAAGTTACAGATCCAGAAGAAGCAGACGGAGACCGAACTTCACACCAAATCTCAGAGCAAAAGACCAGGACAGGGGTGTGGGGCGCCTTGGTCCTGCCAGGATAGGGGTGTTGGGCGCCCTGGTCCCTGGGACAGGGGCGCTAGGCACCCTGGTCCTTCTGACAACATTTTCAGCATTTTTGACAACTTTGCAAAACAGCAGTTTTCGGAGTAGTTTTAGGGGCAGAATCAGGACAGTGGCGCCCGCGCCCCCGTCCCGAACATTTTCAGTCAGATTTTAACTCTAGGTAAGCATTTGCATTCTTGTCTTGTCCTTGTGTTTATAGCTTTCCATTTTTTAAGTTCAATTCTGCAATCTTGTCATTAGTTCATACTTGCATTTTGGGGTTAGGAATTGAACTTGCATCATTTTATCTTTCAATTACAACAAAGGAATAGAAATCCTAACAGGTAGCACGTGGCTCTCTCTTCCACAAAAAGAAGTAGCCAATTGTTTGATACCTCTAGGCTCTTTCGTATTCCACAAGTGTGTGGTTGAAAGTGAGATTAGGGCATGTTTGCTTAGTGTCACTTTTTCTCCCACACACATACACTAGGCATGGCTCAGGGGCAGGCATTCTGTTTATCACACCTCAAGGTGACAACATCCCAAAGTCTTACAGGCTCACATTTCCATGTACAAACAACATAGCTAAGTATGAGGCCTTGATCATAGGACTCAGGCTAGCCATATAATGGAAGTTACAAGGACTATAAGTATATGGCGACTCCCAATTGGTCATTTGACAAGCAACAAATGAATATCAGACCAAGGATGACAAACTCATTCCGTACAAACAAATGGTGGACAAATTAAAAACATCATTCACTACTATCACCTTTGAACAGATACCCAGAGATCATAATCAAGTTGTTGACGCTATGGCTACCATTGCATCTCTCCTAGATCTTCCACAGAATTCAACACGCTATGAGTTCTTGGTCGAACAACTTTGGATTCCCACTTATGATATCCCTGAATCGGAGATGATATGTCACCTTATCAGTTCTGAATCCCCATGGTATGGTGAGTTCTACACCTACCTCCGTGATCATAGACTCCCTCCTTACCAATCGAATAACCAACGTAAAACCTTCATTCGCCAAACCGCTCGATATACCATTATTGTTGAAACCCTATACCGATGCAGTCTTGACGGTACTCTCCTTTGATGCCTGGAGAAGGATGAGATAACAAAGGCCTTGGAAGAGGTACATGAAGGAATTTGTAGAACTCACGCAAGCAGTCCATCACTAGGCAAGAAACTTTTGTGCACTGGATACTATTGGCCATCCATGGAAAAAGACTCCTACTATTTTGTCAAAAAATGCAAGAAATGCCAAGTTCATGGAGATCTGATAAACACACCAGCACAATAATTGCAACCAATCACAACACCATGGCCTTTTTGTCAATGGGTCCTTGACCTTGGGGGTAAAATCCATCCATCTTCATCCAACGGTCATAAGTTCATTATTACCACCATCGAGTACTTCACAAAGTGGATCGAAGCTGTTCCACTTACCCAAGTCACCAGCAAGTGGATCGCCTCATTCATCCTTAATTACATCATCTTCTTGTATGGTGTACCCATGTCTATCATCACAGATAACGGGCTTCCTTTCAAAAATCAAGATGTCTGTGAGCTCTGTGAGAAGTTTCATATCCAACACCACTTTTCCACTCCCTATTACTCACAAGGCAATGGTCAGGCCGAAGCATCAAACAAAAACATATTAAGAATCCTCAAGAAAATAGTCAATGAGGCCGGCCGTGATTGGCATGTTCAATTGAATCCAACACTATGGGTGTATTGAACTAGCATTCAAACCCCTACAGGCGCAACTCCCTATTCACTAGTCTATGGCGCAAAAGATATCTTACCTATCGAGGTCGAGATACCATCTCTATAGGTTTCCTTGCACAATCTCATTGATGATGAAGCATACAGAGTATCACATCTTCAAGACTTAGAGCTACTTGATGAGAAATGACAAGCTACATACAATCACCTCAAGGCCTATCAGCAGCGCATGAGCAGAAGCTATAATCATCGAGTTAGACCTCGTACATTTGAGGTAGGTGATCTTGTTCTTCAAGATAATCCTCATAACCAACCAAACCGAGAACATCAGGTAAAGTTTGAATCAAACTGGCTGGGTCCATATGTTATCACTGTTGTATTTGGGTCCGGGGCATATCAGTTGGCTACTTCAGAAGGAGAACCGCTAGCAGATCCGATCAACAACATGCACCTTAAAAAAATTTATACATGAGCTACACAGAGCATTAGGCTCCCATGCATACCAACAAAAACACCAAAAATATTCAGATAAATGTCCTGAATAAAATACAAAAAAATCAAAATAGTAAAGAAAAATCATGCATCCAAATGGTGAACAACCACTCTGATGGCACCTTGGGTAAGTACGATGGTGAAAACCTGGTAAATAGGTGCCACTCGTAAAGGCTATAGGCTCCATTATCTTTCAGACTTGTTGCAATCACATTCATTTCATCCACTCATCCATCCGTCCAAAACCATGGCTTGTTATTGATCTACAATCCAGCATAGTACTTTATGCGTCTCGCACCCCGCTTTTTCATAGTCATGTCTAAAATTGGGGGCAATGCCTTAAATCTAGTTGATGGAAGTGGATTCTACATTATTTTGTGATTCATTGAGTTCTTCATTCAAAACTATCTCAGAAAATCCAAATACCAAAAACATTGAAAAACTATCTCACAAAATTCAAAAACATCAAAAAATATCAAACAAACAAAAACATGGCAACACTTTGTATATACAAATTCAAGTTGATACCAAGCAAACATTGTGAAAAACTCAAATGATGACCACTTATCAAGATCAACCAAACAATCAACATCAACACACGCAAACTATCTTAACAAGGATGCATCCTTCCTTACCAAAAACAAAGATAAGATGACATTTTTCTTTGACAAGAAAATTTTGTTTAAGCTATCAAAATACTTGGTTGATTTGTGGGTTATATATTCATTTATATTAGGATCCTACACTCCTTCGAGATATCCACAAATGATTAGAGTGGCTGAGATGGTTCCTACAACATTGTTTGTATGTCTTCTGCGATTTATTCTGATGACATTCTGGGGCATGTCCTAATGGTGTCTATCTGGGAAGTTCACTAAGCTACATGATCTTATGCAAAATACAGTCATAGATCACTATAGCTTGCTGACTATAGTGTATACCTCGACCATATGAGCATGAACCATTATCGAGGGTCCATATTCTTTATTCTTTGTATATGTTATTTGCTTACAGGTACAATGCTCCATCTTTCATTCCTACTGCCTCATCCAAACTTGATAAAGGTTTATCTCTTACTATGGTATGAACCTGTCTCAAGATTTGATCAATAAAAGATCAAGCAGGACATTCCAAGTCATGCATGAAAGGAGATAATCCTTGTCCATTCCACAAGCAATACTCAGGTCAACTTGATCCATTATATCAAGTTTCTTGTATTAACTTGCTATATCAAAATCCATGTAAGAAATACTCAAGTCATCTTGAATCATTATGTCAAGTTGCTTATATTTTTCTTACAACATTTCAAAGCTCAATGATGAAAATAAAGCACTATGGATCGTCATTTCATCTCATCTGTATATATTGCATTCTGTTTCAGTCCATCCATCCATACATTCATAATAGCTGCATATCATGCATACATAGTCATAACAATGCATACTCTATTTTACTCATCTTCTTCCATAGGAATTAGTCCTAGGTCCTCCATATCTTCTATCTAACATTGAATCCCCCTCACCCTCCCTATCTTGGTCAAAATCATAAATCCCTACATAGTTTCCCTTCAACCCAATCAAGCCACGTTCATCACCATCCATCTCTAAATAGGAGGGACTACGTTTCCCATCCTAAGTCAACCCAATCAAGCAAGTTACTCTGTCTACATAGGTACATCGACTCACACACACCTAGACTATCAATAGATACTCTAATCAAGTATCTTCGGGTCTCAACAGGTAATCGATTATGGCAAACCTAGACTACATCAGGCATTTATCATAATGACCTAGTCTCAATAGGGCTGCTATGATTCACCACAACCATCCATCACACACACACACACTATCAATTGATCAACCAATCAAACATAATCACATCGGACAATTACATCAATTGTCTAAGTCTCAATGAGTATTTTGCTTCATATACCTTGACTTCATCAGACAATTACATCAATTGTCTAAGTCACATTAGGTCACTTTGATTCACTTACTCAGACTTTATCTTGTCCAAGCGACCAACTGACATCAACTGTCACGCTTTGACTTGACTGGGGCAATTAAACAAATTGCACCAAATTGTTCAACCAATTTTAATCAATTGTATAGCATCAATCCAAACCACACACTACATTTTCACTGTATCTTCTGCATAACCTAAGGGTACTCACTCGCTTGCCATTTCTCCATATTCACTCTATTTTCTTCCATTCTTTCACCAGTATTGCTAACTTCTTCTCTTCTACCACCCTCCCCATTTTCATTCATTTTCGAGAGATTGCCCGATTTTTCAAAAAATTTCGGCCCATCTCTCAAGGGGGTATACCACCCATTAAATTAACATTTTATGGGGCATTTCTTCACACCTATTTTTCTCTCTTTGAAATGACGCGATAAACTGCACCTTCTCAAAGAGGGGCAAATGTAGTCACATAAATCTGTCCATTTTAATTCAATAAATATTTCGTATTTATTTGATTAAAAATCCACTAGCCATTAGTTAATTAAATTAATATTTAATTAACTCATCTTCAAACATTCTCCTATTAATTAAATAAATTATTCAATTTATTTTAATTAATTCATTAAGCCAAATTTCACAATCAATTAAATGAATAAATTCTATTTATTCAATTTAATCATCTTTCCTCTTTTAAATAAATTAAATAAAACATTTATTTAAATCATTATCACCCCCCCACTTGCATTTTCCTACAAATGCAAGTTGCAACCACAAATTGAAATAAATTAATTTTATTTTAATTAAAATCCTATTTTCCCTCACCCACCAAATCCACTTGCACTCCTAAACCCCCTTCTAGATTCTTCTAAACCCTTCCTAATTAACCTAATCCGTCCCCTAATTATTGTCACATTCCTAAGCAAATTGGAGTCACTTCTCAAAGACTTCAAAGTCTTTGAAAAGCATTAAATGCTTTGTGTGTTCAACAATTTAACCTCCAAAGTCTTCTAAACCACTTATGGCTCTTACATGACCATTTATGGTTAACCCCTAACTCAACCCTCATGTGACTCATGTGTTTCCTCAAGCATCTATTTCTTTGACCATGGTTATCCCTTTTACCTTGGCACAAGAGTTTATCCATTGGATAAAAGCTTTATTCTTTGAATAAAGAATTTATTCACTCAACCCAACCTTGACCTTAACTCCCAAGTTAACTCTTAGGTCATGTCAAGAATTTAATGCTTCTTCCCTCTCCTCTCAACCCACCTCATGTTAACACTTGTCATCCTAGGATTGGGTTGAAAGTCCTCACATGGATTGAATATCATTCAATCCTGACCATTGTTGAGATTACTCAATCTCAAGCATCCATTGCTCCATTTTTCTTATAAATAGAACCCATTTCTTCATAATCCAGATCCTGAAAACTTGTATGCATTTAATCTATAGTGAATTTTAGAGAGAGAATTTAGCATAAATCACATATATTGTCATTTTGGACTAAAATAAATCTTAGTTCATTTCATAATATGTCTAATTAGTTTGTTTTACACTTGCATAGCATAGTTAAAACATTTCAATCTTGAACCTCCATAAGCATCCATAGTGCAAAAAGTTGTTGAGAGCTACACTAATTTGGAACTTGGAGAGGAACAAAGGAGAAGGAGCTAAGAGCATGTTCGAAGGCATTTGGAGATGCCTTGTGATATTTGTTTCCCTAGTTAAATACTTTAGCATGTTTTAGTGTCTCTTTTGATATGTCTACTTAGATTAGTTTTTGGTTGAATAACACTAACTTTGATCCTTGTTTCTTGTTGTTTTTGTGTGTTATACGACCATAGATTTTAATCTAACACTTTTGCATTTCACAGAGCATCAAGAACAAATCCTGTTAGGGACCACCTGGTTAAGGGATTAACTATAATGCCTTGTTAGAAGCAATACCTTGTGAGGAGTAACCTCAATGGAGGATTTGAAATCCAAGCTAATGGACCTTAGAGGATTTGCATAACACCAAGCTTGTTAGAGCTTACCCAATTAAGGGATTTAACTATTGTAATTGTTAGAAAACAACAGGAATTTGCTAATCTATTTGAATAACACTACACTTGCTTGTTCAGATCCTTTTCATGCTCCTATCTGCCTTTACTCAAACTATAGATACATCATCTGGTTTGGCAACCACACACTCAACTGAAACTTTGCCAACTATAAAACAAAACAGCTCATCCACCTTATAAACAAATCAACTAGGTCTGTAACACAACAAAAACCTAATTCTCTCATAGATATTACAAATAAGTCAGTTCAAGTATCACCATTGGATTACATAACAATCTCTACACATCATTCAAGAAAGCCTCGACCACTCCTTGATCACCGCTTCATCGAACTCAGTAACTCATCACACACTTTTCATTACATGCAATATACTTGCTCATTCCCTAGACAAAAACCGTTACCTCAACGTGCCAAAAAAACTTTGAAATTCTCTTCATACGATATGCATATGTGTCATAATCATTACCGCTCATCATCAAATCATAAACCAATAAAATCAATTCACCAAACTTAATCAGTTAGGGTTTATTAAATCAACATGTAGGGTTTACTGGTTCAACTCTTCAATACTTAGAAATACTGTTTCATTCCACAAACTTACCTACCAGTTACAGTTCCTTTCACTAGCTCTTCCTACTGGTTATAGTTCCTTTCACTAGCTCTTCCTACCGGTTACAAAACATCATTACAACAATATCATTACTAGTTAATTGACATCAATGACAACATAACATATCATTAATCCAATCTTCATGCAAATGCCAACAATCTCCCCCTTTGGCATTGATGGAAATACAAATATCAATACCATTGATTGCTATGATTGTGAATAGGAATCTTGATTTACATTTTACCATGTACTCTTCTTGTCATCAACTTGTCTTTCTTCAACTACCAGCTATAGACCTTCTCCCTATCAATCATGCAATTCATTTCCCCAAAATCACATAGTTCTTCTCCCCCTTTGACAACAATGCCAAATTGAAAGTAAAACATGCAATGTAAAACTTTACTGTTCAGCATCAACAACCTACAACTTGATGCTCCCCCTATGGAATAACTCCACTTCTACACCAATCCTGCTATGAAAATTTTGCAAGTAGCTCTGGGACTGATGTACTCTACATCATGCTCAATTTACCTCATGAAGGGTTACAACCCCTAGCTGACTTATAAGATACTCAAAATTAGTTCTAGGCAGAGGTTTAGTAAAGATATTTGCAAGCTACTCCTTGGTAGAAACATGCTCTAAGATCACATCTTTACTCTGCACTTTTTCCCTCAAGAAATGATACTTCAATTCAATATGCTTGGTTTGTGCGTGCAAAATACGATGAATACTAAGAGGGGGGGTGAATTAGTATACTGAAAAACACTGTATTTAAACACTTAAACAGTCTAGTAATAAACTGGTAAAACAGTTTAATAAACAAACTGGTTAATACACATGCAAACCAAATAGCAAATAAGACATTCACCCACAGGAGCAATAACACCATAACACAAGATATTTGATGTGGAAACCCAAATGGGAAAAACCACGGGGAGATGAAACTCACAAGTAACTATCTACAGAATAGGAACCAAACCGGTTAAGGTCATACAATGTTCTTTACCAGAACAAATCCTGTTAGGAATCTCAATCTTTGTTAGGAGATAAGTCCGGTTAAAGACTACCTTGCTAGAGGATTTTAGATCCATAGATGTGAACCACCTTGTTAGAGGATTTTACAAAGGCTTCTCTAAGCCTACCTGGTTAAGGGCTTCAATCTTGTCAAAGATGTGAGTAATCAACAAGTGAATGATCTAGTAAATAGCATAGGTTGCTTGATTAGATCCACTATGGCTCATAGCTAATGCATTTCAGCATTACTTTAGTCTTCAATAACTCTCACTCTGTTACAGCTCACAAACTTGATCTTATTAGTTAAGATCGTACTTACAAAAACTCATTAACCACCTTAAAACCCTAGCAACTCCTTAAAACCCTAGACATGATGTCCTTATCAAGGAATCTGATTTCATGTCGGTCCAATAGGATTACATTACAATTTCCTACATTCAATGCATATAGACATATTCTATAACATGACACAAAAAGCACTGTTAAAGTGTCAACACTATCAAACAATCGGTGGATGGTAACTCATCACAAAATGTTGGTTGGTAACTCATCACAGAGTATTACTGGTTCATACAAAATACTGGTTGCCGATTTGACAAAAATGAAGACTGGTAAATATGTGTTCTATCGCTTTGATCCTTCGTACCGCTTGAGATCCTCAAACTGCTTGGGGTCAACATACCACTTCAGACAGGTAAACACATTCTGCAAAACACCAATAGTCTAAAGACTATAATGCATCATACCAGTTGGGAACAATTGCCGGTTGTTCACTCATGCATATAAAAGTGATCTCAATGCAAGTGTGTGTCCATCAATGACAATCACAACATAATCATAAAAAATGCCAACAATCTCCCCCTTTGGTATTGATGGCAACACTTAGGGAAAAAAAAATTGACCTCTAAGTGTTTTACAACATAAATCATGCCATAAGCAAAATTACTCCCCCTAAGCATATACACTATCTTGTTTGCAAACAAAACAATGTATAACTATTTGCATACAGAGATAGACATGAAGATATACAAAACATACATCAAAATTTTAAATACCAGAATACTTCTCCCCCTTTGCCAACAATGAGAAAGTATAGCTGAACAACCCCTGTTTCCATTTGGTATTAAAATAATAAGAATTTATGACAATAAAGAGTAAAACTTGTCAAAAACTGATTTAAAGTCCTGCAAAAATTGTTTCATAGATAAGGACTAGGACTCAAGTAGGGAGGTAGCCACTTCTTTCTCTATCTATATCTGGGAGACCTGTTCTTCCATGGCGTCTATTGTGCTCATCTCTTGAGTCACCATTATGGCATCCAGATTGAGATAACATTTCTGAAGTATTTGCAGGCGTGGGAGTAGACCTAGTTGTAGTTCCTATAAATCTTGAGTCCGGTTACTGATTTCCAACTCTATTTTGGCAAACTGGATATGAAATCGGTGAACGGTTTGCCCATAAGCTATAAAAGAGTCATATGGTGGCTTGAAGGTTCTCATGTATAACTGCAAGTTAGATTGTAGCTTTTGCTTCTGTACAAGCACATCATCATAGAAGAGACGGGGTTGGCAAATCTTACTCAGTAGTAGATTCCCCTCATCCAGAGCATCCCTTATATCTTTTTGATCTTTTTGCAGATCAGACCAGAGCTCATTTAGCTTCTTCACCAGGCAATGTTGAGAGCCTTTTGATGCTCTTTCTTGGCATTTGCCTCTACTACCTCTTCTAGGCTCTGCACGTGATCATCCACTATGGTACATAGGAGCTTCAATTATGCTAGTGATGAATCAGTATTGGGGAGGTTTGTGCCGGGTAACAAACCGGTAAGAGTGTCCACCACAGCTTGGATCACATCTTTCTCCTTCTTCCTCCTTATCACTTCAAAGCATTCTTGAGCAACCTTAATGCTCTGTAGTAGCTCCATTTCATTTGCAGACTGGAGGTCAATAGGACTGGTAAGGTCAGTCGGTTTGTCTTGACTACTGGTTACCTTTGGAGTCTCCATCTGAGTGCTTTTTGCCGCTTCTTCTTTCTCTTCTTCCTTCTTTTTCTTCTCTGCTTCTTTTTGCCACTCCTCTTCCTTTTCCTCCTTTGCTTTCTTCTTCTCTACTTCCTTTCTCTTCTCTTCTTCCTTATCCTCCTCTATTTTCTTCTTCTCCGCTTCCTTTCTCTTCTCCTCTTCCTTATCCTCCTCTGCTTTCTTCTTCTCTACTTCCTTTCTCTTCTCCTCTTCTTTATCCTCTTCTTCTTTCTTCTTCTTCGCATCTTCTTGTTTATTTTTCTCTTCTTCCTCTTTTCTCTTTTCCTCCTCTTTCCTTTTCTTCTCATCCTCTTTTCTCTTTTCCTCCTCTTTCCTTTTCTCCTCATCTTCTTCCTTTTTATTCTCCTCTGCTTGCTTCTTTGCTTCCTCCTTTTTGTCCTCTGCTTCCTTTTTCTTTTCTACCTGTTATGCCTACTTATCCTGTCCTGTTGCTTCTGATGGTGTACCCTGAGAAACATCCTCTATATCCAAAGCATCAACATCAATAGTGTTTATAGGTTCAGTAACTGGATTTCCTTCATTATCAAACACTTCATCCAGTTTTGTTATTGCAGGTTCTTGCTCAGCCTTCTTGTTGGCTTGAAGAACTTTGTGCGTATGTACAGTAGTTGTCATATGCAGATGAGTGTCCTTTTCGATATCAACAATTCTCCCTTCTAATAACCAGAGTCTTCTCCTTCTAGTGAAGAAGAGTCCTCTATTTTGATTGATGACTTCAAATAGCTCAGAATTGGACAGGTCAGGAAAGTGTTGGGCAAAAACTTTCTCCCTTATTTCCTGTTCCTTCTCTATGGAAATGTGTCATTTATTGTCTAAAGACTTATACAAAGAATCTGGTGTCTCAGATCAAATTTCTGAAGGCGACCGGTCATTAGCACACAAATACTTAATAATTTCCTACTCAACTTCTTCCTTTTCTTCATCATTGAAATCATCAAAATGATCTAATAAATCATTGAATAACTTTCTCCTAATGTTTTTAATAGTTCTTTGACAATATGTCAAAGGTTTGTAGGAAGAAATGTCAATATTTACTGGTGCCGATGATGTCGGTTCATTCTTTGTCTTTTTCCTTGTTTGTCTTGTCTTCTTGGGTTTTTCTTCAGACACAGTTTCTTCTGAGTCCGGTGAATTATTCTATCTTCCTCTTCCTCTCGAAGACTTTGACAGGTGCCGCTTCCGGTTTCTTCTTTGCAAGTGACTGGTTGGTCACTTTGGGACTTGATGGAGTAACTGGTGTCGATGCTAAAAGCACTGCCTTCCCTTTCTTTGCTGAGGGTTCTTTAACTGGTGTCACCCTTTCCAGATAGGTGTCGGTTCTCTTTGCCTTCGGATCAAGAGGCGAGGCAAGTAGGGTAGATGCATACTCATCCAACATATCATACATCACCTCATAGCCCATAGGCTCCACTTCTTCCTATCTGGGCTCAACAACCTCCATTATGCATTCATCCACTTTGACGATAAAGTAGATGTCCTCTTCATATTTCTTGACAATGTCACTGGATATCCTCATCCTTAGGCTCATCTTGCTTCTGAACTCATCAAAGTACTTGTTTAGAAATTCAAGGTAATCGGTTCCAACTGCTTGCAGGCTCTCTTTGATCTGCTTGGTAACCGGTTGGTTGGAAGACCACTAAATATCTCCAACTCCTGGGAAATAACCTTGGAAGTAGAAGAATAACCCTACTAGTAGTTGTCCAAACTTAAGTTTCAATGCATTATCATGTTTGATTGATTTGAGATTTAACAGAAGTTTTCTTTGCATATAGGTGCACAGATCAAATGATGCATCTTGCTTGATCATCCTGTAAGTGGCATTTACCGCTGCAACAGATACAGAGTTAATTCTGCTCGCATGAAACGTCCGGTATCCTATCACCATAAATGCATATTTCACCAGGTCATCCTTGATGGAATTGACAGTCATTCCTCGTGAGTCGCTCACTGAACCGGTGAGCTTGGTCATTTCGGTCTTGATGACCTTCCTCAGGCCTAGCACTTCACCGACGTTGCAAAAACTGGTGACGGCATGAATAGCTTGCGGTGTGATATCATGTGTTCTCTCAAGATACATCTTGTCACCATGAACTCTACTCAGAATGATTCGAATGTGGTCATCTGTGAAATCCTCTAGGAAGTAAACTGCATTGTGAAGCTTCTTCTTCTCCAAGTTGCTATACTCTAGTTTGATCTTTTTATCCTTCCCACAGAATAGACCTAGCTGAGAATGGATTGCGAGAGACCCTAGGTATTCAATTTTACAATCTATATAATTAGAAATGCCTTCTTCCACTATTACACCAGTAGGTACTTGTGTTGAATGAAGTTCATAGAATCAACAGGTGCACTAGAGCTAGCATGTGATGCGAAAGCCATGATAAAATAGAAAACTCGAGAAATACCTTTCAAAAATCGAGAATTTAGGGCTTGCTAATTCCACTTCATTAGTTGCTGAATCACCGCTTTGAGTTCTTCTCTTGACCATTTGATATTTGCTTCTGAATCTTCTTGAGGATTTCAAAATTTCTTTGAATTGCAACACAAATCACTTTTTCTTTGCTCTGCACTTGAAAAACTTCTTCACTCGAAAAAATGATAGTGAGAAATGATTTGAAAATTCCTTTTAAACATATTCCTCACCTACCATAATAAATGCTCCACCATTAGGGCGTAAACCCTAATTTTCCTGTTATCATTTCTGGTCTTTTGCCAAATGATAGGTATCACATACCAGTTAAGGTCTTTTACTGGTATAAACTGGGGGTTCAAAACATTTCACTGTTTGCTCCCCCTAAGCTTTTCTAATGCTTAGTTTTCCAGTTCTATGATTTCCACACTAGGTGCAGAAATTGGTTCTTCTTGCAACATTGTTGGTTTCTTCTTCCAGGTTTTGTTCATATCCTCTTGAATGGTTTCAACATCAATTTTTCCTTCCAGAGTGACCGGTATATCATATACTCTTTCTACTTCTGCAGAATCTTGTTGAATGACCTGGTTTGTTGCAATGATAGCAAACCATTCCAGGTGCTTTCCAAGGTCCATTATTCATATTTCCATTCTTCCTTTTGCATGTTGCAGCTGTGTGACCATGACCATGGAAAATCCAACAGTTTTCTCTCCATCTGGTTGCCGCTTGATAGCCATCGCTACCTGACTGATGATTATAGGTATTAAACTGGTTGGGGTTCCGGTTCACAAAAGATTCCGGACCAACTCCTTGAGTCCTCTGAGGATATCTTCCAATGTTGTTCATAACAGACCTACATTCAGATGCTCTATGCCCAAACTTGTTGCATGCATAACAATTACCATTGAACTTGTTGGATCTAGGTACATTGTTTATAAAGTAAGGAAAATTATTATAGGCTTTGCTCCTACATACATTGGCAGTATGTCCTTCTTTAAGATAGTTAAAGCAAACAGGTTTGAATTTTTGCTTACCTTTACCTTTGAATGTTAGTTGCTTCTTTGATGCTTCAGCATTTGCACCTGAGGTCTCACCTTCCTCATGACCAAAGAAACCAAGTCCATTGGTATTCTTAACCGGTTTAGCTAATTCAAGCTTTTGCTCTAGCTTGACAGTACTCTTGTTGAACTTAGCAAGTATTTCCTTTGACTCAGAGAGTTCTTTGGAAATAGCAGCATTTATCTCCATCAAGTTTGCATTCTCAGAGATGGCTATGTTCAGTTCACCTTGTACTTCTTCTTTTTCCATTCTACTCTCATGAAGGTGAGCAGTAAGTGCACTAATCTCTTGCTTCAACTTGGAGATCTCATGATCTTTGTCCTTGACCAGACTTTCAGGCTTCCTCCGGTTCTCAAGCTCTTGACACATTCAGATAGTCAGTCCTTCCAACTCCTTTCTCAGGTTGGAATTGGATTCATTCAACTTTTCTACTTTTGGATTAGGGCTTCCATGTCCGCTTCATCAGAAGAACTATTTTCAAATAGCTACATCTGTTTTTCAGCATGTTCCCTCCTTTTTGCTTGAGAGGCCTTATATTTTACCATAAGTTCATCATAGGCTTGCTCAGACTGAGTGAGTCGGTGAGTAAGTTCCCTCACTTTGTATTCCCCATATCTCTTTCCAAGTGATTAGACTTATAGAAATATTGGCTTTGATACCAATTGATGAATACTAAGAGGGGGGGGTGAATTAGTATACCGAAAAACATTGTATTTAAACACTTAAACAACCTAGTAATAAACCAGTAAAATAGTTTAATAAACAAACCGGTTAATACACATGCAAACCAAATAGCAAATAAGACATTCACCCATAGGAGCAATAACACCATAACACAATATATTTGACGTGGAAACCCAAATGGGAAAAACCACGGTGAGATGAAACTCACAAGTAACTATCTGCAGAATAGGAACCAAACTGGTTAAGGTCATACAATGTTCTTTACCAGAACAGATCCTATTAGGAATCTCAATCTCTGTTAGGAGATAAGTCCAATTAAAGACTACCTTGCTAGAGGATTTTAGATCCACAGATGTGAACCACCTTGTTAGAGGAATTTACAAAGGCTTCTCTGAGCCTACCCGGTTAAGGGCTTCAATCTTGTCAAAGATGTGAGTAATCAACAAGTGAATGATCTAGAAAATGGCACAGGTTTTCTTGATTAGATTCACTATGGCTCATAGTTAATGCATTCCAGCATTACTTCAGTCTTCAGTAACTCTCACTCTGTTACAGCTCACAAACTTTATCTTCTCAGTTAAGATCGTACTTACAAAAACTCATCAACCAACTTAAAACCCTAGCAACTCCTTAAAACCCTAGACATGATGTCCTTATCAAGGAATCTGATTTCATGTCGGTCTAATAGGATTACATTACAATTTCCTATGTTCAATTCATCTAGACATATTCTGTAACACAACACAAAAAGCACTATTAAAGTGTCAACACTGTCAAACAATCGGTGGATGGTAACTCATCACAGAGTATTATTGGTTCATACAAAATACCGGTTGCCAGTTTGACAAAAATGAAGACTGAGAAATATGTGTTCTACCACTTTGATCCTTCGTACCGCTTGAGATCCTTGAACCGCTTGGGGTCAACATACCACTTCAGACCGGTAAACACATTCTGCAAAACACCAATAGTCTAAAGACTATAATGCATCATACCGGTTGGGAACAATTGTCGGTTGAGCATAACTCATACATATAAAAGTGATCTCAATGTAAGTGTGTGTCCATCAATGACAATCACAACATAATCATAAAAAATGCCAACAAAATAGGTTTCTTGGAAATATTTATGGCACTAGTATTGTCACATAAGATCTTTACAAGTTTTGTAAACTTCACCTTGAAACCTTCTAAAATGTGCCTCATCCAGATAGCTTGGGTATAATTCATATAAGCTACAACATACCCAGCTTCAGTAGTAGATTGAGATATACAACTCTACTTCTTGCTGCTCCATGAAACAAGTCTTCCTCCAAGAAAGAATGCTCGACCGATTGTGCTTTTCCTATCATCAACATTACCTACCCAGTCTGCATCTGTGTACACCTTCAAGTCAAAGTTTCCTTCATATGGATACCATAATCCATAGCCAATAGTACCTTTCAAATATCTAAAAATCCTCTTGGTTGCTATCAAATGTGTTTCCTTTGGATTCTTCTAAAATCTAGTAACTAGACCAACTGCATGAGCTATATCCGGTCTGCTATGAACAACATAGTGCAATTTTCCAATCATTGACCTGTACTCCTTCTCATCAACAAATGTGGCTTCATCTTCCTTAGACAACTTACAACCTATAACGATTGGTGTCCCAACTGGTTTATAGTCACTCATACCAAACATCTTTAATACCTCTTTCACATACTTAGACTGTGTGATGAAAATACCACTCTTCATTTACTGTATTTGCAAGCTTATGAATTTTTTTATCTCTCCCACTAGAGACATTTCAAACTCACTTTTCATTTCATTTGCAAATTAATTGCTCATGTCATCATTACCTCCAAATATGATATCATCTACAAACACTTCACTAACCAGTATCTTATCTCCTTCAAATTTGAGATATATATTGCTATCTTCATTGGTTCTCTGAAAACCTATCTTCATCAGGTGTGAATGAAGTCTTTCATACCATGCTCTTGGTGCTTGCTTTAATCCATATAGTACTTTGTGAAACTTACATACCATGTCTTTCTCATCAGTCAGAGAAAAACCATCTAGCTGCTCAATGTATACTTCTTACAGTATTCCATTCAAAAATGTTGACTTCACATCCATCTGATATACTTTGAATCCCTTATGTGCTACAAATGAAAGTAAAGTTCTGACACCTTCCAGTCTAGCCACTGGTACAAAAGTCTAACCATAATCTTCTCCTTCTTCTTGTGCATAACCTTTGTAAACCAATCTAGCTTTGTTGCAAACTACAGTACCATCTTCATTCAGCTTGTTCCTAAATACCCACTTAGTACCCATCACATTTTTATTCACTAGTCAGGGTACTAGGGTCCATGTATTGTTCTTCTCAATTTGATCAAGCTCCTCCTGCATAACTTTAACCCAATGATCATCTCCAAATGCTTTCTTAGCAGTTCTAGGCTCAATAGTGGAGATCATGCAAGAATTCTCTCTGATTCTACTTCTGGTTAGCACTCCAACATCCTTATCTCCAATAATATGTTCAGGATTATGATTGAGTCTCACATACCCTGGAATAACATGATCATTATCTTTAGGTTCATCTTGTTCATTATCATCATCTTCTTCTAAATCTACCTATTCTAGTTGAATTGGTACAACAACATTCTCTTTACCGGTTTCAAGTTTCACAGGTTCTGGTTCCAAAAATAAGATGCAAGGATCTTCATCCTTTTTCTCCACACTGGTTTCCCCTGAGACTTTAGGATACTCATCCACTCGAACATCAACACTCTCAATGATTCTCTGTGTCTGTTTGTTATAACATTTGTAGGCCTTACTCTTGGTGGAATAACCAAGAAATATGCCTTCATCACTTTTAGCCTCAAACTTGCTAACATAGTCACCTCTCTTAATAAAACATTTGCTACCAAATATCTTGAAATAACTAACATTAGGTGATCTACCATACCAGTATTCATAAAAATTCTTATCCTTACCTCTCTTTACCAAAATCCGGTTCATAGTGTAGACAGTTGTGCTGACAACTTCTCTCCAGAAATTTTTCACTACACCTCCTTGTATCAACATCATCCTAGCTGCTTCAACAAATGACTGATTGTTCCTCTCTGCAATACCATTATGATGTGGTCTCCTTGGTACAGAAATTTGTCATTTGATACCATTTTCTTCACAATATCTAGTGAATTCCTCATAAGTAAATTCATTGCCTTGATCAGTCCTCAAACATTTTATCTTCTCACCACTCTCCTTTTCAGCTAAGGCCCTGAATGCCTTGAACTTACTAAATTCTTATGGTTTATCCTTCAAGAATGTGACCCACATCATTCTTGAGCAATCATCAGTGAAGATCATAAAGTATCTGTCACCTTGAATACTTTTTGTCCTTATTGGTCCACAGAGGTCTGTATGAACCAAATCTAACAGATGTTCCACTGAAAAAGATTGCTCTTGAAATTTGAGGATGCCATCTTTCCCAACTGACATTCCTTACATAGATCATTAACCGGTTTGTCCAACTGAGGCAAACCTCTCACTGTCTTGGACTTACTCACTTTAACAATGTTATCAAAATTTATATGACAAAATCTCCTATGCCAAAGCCAACTATCATCTACTTTAGCAATTAAACAGTTGCTGACTTCAGGATTCAGGTGAAACAAGTTACATTTAAAATACTTGCCGGTTGCAATTAGTTCACCTTTTCTCCCATAGATTTTGCACATACCATTCTTAAACTCCAATGGATATCCTCTGTCATTGAGTTGAGCAACACTCAAAATATTGTGCTTTATACCTTCAACCCAGTAGACATCATCTGCACTGCTCTTTCCATTAAGAGAAATAGTTCCCTTACCTTTAACCATGCAGGGTGAGTCATTACCAAATATTACAACTCCACTATCAAATTCCTTCAAAGAAAAAAAATTTCTCCTATCACCAGTCATATGATGTGAACAACCACTATTAATGATCCAATCATCAGAATTATCCATGCAAGAAACTAAATCTTTCTGATCAGATATTTCTTCTTTAATGGCTACAAACACAATGTCTTCATTAGCATCACCACCAAATTCCTTATCAGTGATACCACCATCAACTGCAATAAGACAATCTCTTTTTCTTTTTCCCTTGTACTTCTTGAACTTGTCTCGCTTGTGCTCATTATCACCATTAAGACAGTTAGCTTCAATGTGTCCAATCTTGTTGCATGCAAAATATTTCAAAGGTAATTTACCTCTATATTTACCGATTCCTCTGGGCAACCGCTTGGCCAACAATGCTTCAAGCTCAACCAAACTATCTTCATCATCAACTTCTCTATTGGATCTAGATTCATAATTGTGACTGACATCTGTACTTTTCCTCATAGATGGGTTAGAAACTGAAGCTCTAAATGTAGACTCAGATTTCTGAACACTACCATCATAACCATTTAATTCAAAAACAGTAAGCTTACCAATGCTAGATTCTAGGGTTACCTCAGTTTTGTCAATAGACTTTAGCTCTTGAATGGCTGCAACTCAGATAGTGTAGACCGATAGCAAGGTTCTCAATACCTTACTAACCACTGTGGTATCTTCCACTTTACCACCAGCACTCTTTATCTCACCAAATATATTTTTTATCCTTTGACCATACTATTGGATATTATCACCTTCAGCCATGCACATATCATCAAACTTTCCTCTTAGACTCTCTTCCTTGACAATCTTCACATATTCATCACAGCTATAAATCTCTTCAAGTTTCTTCCATACCTCATATGCAGTCTTTAGACCATGGACATCTACATATTCTGCATCAGACAAAGAACTGATAATAGCCTCCAGTGCTTGATTGTTTTCTTGTTGCTCTTTCTTCTGATCATTAGTCATAATCCCACTAGGTGCAACATATTGAGTACCAACATGTTCCCAGTATTGATTTCCTAGACTTGATATAAATTTTCATTCTATCACTCCATATTCTATAGTTCTCTCTATTAAACTTCGGACCTTCCTTCTTCATCATGTTTTGCAAGATCTTTACCTCAATTTGTTAGGCTTAGACCTTAGAGGACCTGAGATGCTCCAATACCAATTGATGGCATGATGAAAGAACAAGGATCCGGTCAACTACTGAGAGTGGGGGGGGTGAATGAGTAGATAGAAAAACTGACATTATCTTTCACCAATCTCAAATTAAACTTAGAACTATCAATGCAATATCATTGTCAAGATTAAATTGTTAAGTTAAATTGGTTGTCTATTACAATAGATTAACAATAAACAACTTGAAACTCATAAACAACCAAATACTTTTCTTGACATAAGTAAAACTTCATTTCATATTGTTTTCAGTTATCATGACTTATCAAAGTGGATTAAGTAGTTAAGCAAATCAACCATAATAAACATAACCACAAAAACATTCATCACTTGACACAATATTTTTGACATGGAAACCCAAATGGGAAGTGATATGAGACTCACAAGATAACTATCTGAACTCTTTTGAATTTCGCCTTGTTAGGAGCCAAGCCTGTTAAAGCTTTACCAAAAGTCTTGTTAAGAACAAATCCTGTTAGGGACCACCTGGTTAAGGGATTGACTATAATGCCTTGTTAGAAGCAATACCCTATGAGGAGTAACCTCAGTGGAGGATTTGAAATCCAAGCTAATGGACCACCTGGTTAGAGGATTTTAATAACACCAAGCTTGTTAGGGCTTACCCGGTTAGGGGATTTAACTATTGTAATTGTTAGAAAACAATAGGAGTTTGTTGATCTGTTTGAATAGCACTACACTTGCTTGTTCAAATCCTTTTCATGCTCCTATCTGCCTTTACTCACACTGTAGATACATCATCAGGTTCGGCAACCACACACTCAACTAAAACTTTGCCAACTTTGAAACAAAACAACTCATCAACCTTATAAACAAATCAACTAGGTCGGTAACACAACAAAAACCCGATTCTCTCATAGAGATTACAAACAAGTCAGTTCAAGTATGACCATTGGATTACATAAAAATATCTACACATCATTCAAGAAAGCCTCAATCACTCCTTGATCACTGCTTCATCGAACTCAGTAACTCATCACGCGCTTTGCATTACATACAATATACTTTCTCATTCACTAGACAAAAACTGTTACCTCAACGCACCAAAAACACTTTGAAATTATCTTCATACAATATGCATATGTGTCATAATCATTACCACTCATCATCAAATCATAAACCAATATAACCAATTCACCAAACTTAATCAGTTAGGGTTTATCAAATCAACAGGTACGGTTTACTGGTTCAACTCTCCAATACTTAGCAATACCAGTTCATTCTACAAATTAACCTATCGGTTACAGTTGCTTTCACTAGCTCTTCCTACCGGTTACAAAACATCATTACAACAATATCGTTACCGGTTAATTGACATAAATGACAACATAACATATCATTAATGCAATCTTCATGTAGATGTCAATAGGGAAAACCCTTTGGGAAGAAAAACCCCACACTCCAAAAGCCGCCCAATATATTATTCACTAATCAACAACAAATTACAATATACTTGCAGAGAAATCTCTTCACAGGATTACCGCTAATTAGAGATTCAGAGGTAACTCAATAGCCATAAGACTCTTAAACACAACCTCTATCTCACACACCTCATATATATGACATACAATACAAGAAACCGTTAAACGGTATTACAAAACCATGGGCTAAAACCACCCAATAAAGTTGAGCCGACCTTATCTCCTATTTAGATGCCTTATGACCTATCAAAACACTCATCAACATGTGTCCCTCCCTTTTACAACTCATTTATGTGTCCAATGCATTTTATACTTCCTATTTCAGGATTACAAACTTTCAGAGGCCATAACTTATGAACCTCGTGTCCAATTGATGAACCATTTGAAGTGCCAGATAGCTCATGAAGTTCTCTATCACCTTATAAACCACTACATTGTTTGCAACCACTTTTTTCTGTATTTGGAATCATCTAAAGTCCTCAAAATTAAATTTAAACCTTTCATCATACCCCTCCAAAATGGAAACTTTCATATCTTCAAAACTAGTTGTGATCTTGTGACAAAACTTTACCAGAATGCTTATCTAGCCAACAAGAAGCATTGGGGAGAATTTTGCACCATTTCATGCTTTAATGAAAATTTACTATAAATAGTAACCTCATGTAAATGCAAGGTTGAGACACCATTTTTCCCTCATGTAAATGCAAGGTTGAGACACCATTTTTCCCAACATTCTCCCACTTTTCGAACACTTTGTAAGAGAAAAGGGAGTATCAACACAATAAATTAATTGCCAGGGGCCATGAGGCCCATAACCTCTAAGCACCATCTGAACTTCTATGTGCTCATAGCCTTAGTTAAAGATTATGAAACATTCATTAAATTTTCTACCTTAACCAGCTTCACCCTACCATCTTCAACCATATCTATGACAAAATGATACTGAACATGAATGTGCTTGGTCCGAGCATGAATTGTCAGGTTTTTAGCTAGGAAGTTCACACTTTGACTGTCACAATAAATTGTTATTGTACCGTGTTTTATTCCAATATCTGAGTATAGTCTCTTAAGACAAATGGCTTCTTTACAAGCATGATTATCTACCATATACTCTATTTCTATAGTTGACAAATTGACCACAACCTATCACTTACTCATCAAACTAATTGCACCACCAAATAAAGTAAATACATAAGCATATGTGGATTTTCTGCTATCAATATCACCTACCTAGTCTGATTCCACATAACCATGAATATCAAGGGAAATCACATCTCCAACTAAATTACCATGATAACAAAAAGAATACTCTGAGGTACCCTTAAAATATTTGAAGACTCTTTTGACTGCATCCCAATGAACTCTACCAGGATTAAACATATATATCTAGAAAGAACTCCCACTACTTGGGCAATGTCCAGTCTAGTACAGACCATAGCATGCACCAAACTTCCAACTACACTCTGGTAAGGCACTCTTCTCATGTATTCCATATTTTATGGGGATATAGGACAATTGGAAACAGATAATTTCATTCCAACTATAAAAGGAACACACAATGGTCTACAATCCTACATGTTGAACCACTATAAAACTGAATTCACATACTTACTATGACCTAGTGATAGCTTTGTGTTCAGTCTATCTCTTTTAATTTCCATCCCAAGAATGTGTTTTGCTAGACCAAGGTCTTTCATTTCAAATTTAGCAGCAAGATAAGACTTTAGTTTTGAAATCATACCTTTCCCTTTACCAATGAATAACATATCATCAACATATGACACAATGCATAGTAAATGATCACCATCAAATTTATAATAAACACAATGATCTAATTTAGAATGTTCAAATCCCAAACTCAACATATATGAATCAAATTTATGGTACCACATCCTAGGACTATGTTTGAGGCCATACAGAGATTTCTTTAATTTATAGACCAAATTACTTTTACCTTTTACTACATAGTACTTTGGTTGTGTCATATAAATATCCTCCTCCAAATCACCATGAAGGAAAGTAGTTTTCACATCCATTTCCTCAATCTCTAAATCATAAGAAACAACAATAGAAAGCAAAAAATTCTAATGGATGTCATTTTTGCAACAGGAGAAAATATCTCACCATAATCAACACCCTCAACTTGAGAGTATCCTTTTGCAACCAACCTTGCTTTATACTTCTCAATGCTTCCATCTGAACCAATATTTTTCTTGAACACCCATTTGCAACCAATAGGCTTTCATCCTTCAGGCAATGGAACAAGATCCCATGTACCCATGTATCATTATTTTTCAAAGCTGTCATTTCTTCTTCCATAGAAATCTTCCAGGATTCTGCATCATTCATACCTAATGCCTCTTCTACAGATCTAGGCTCATCCATATTAGTAATCAAAGAAAAAATACATCTCCAATCATTAGGTGAATACCTTTTAGGTGGTTGTCTATGTCTTGTAGATCTTCAAATAAGCTGAGTTAAGATTTAGAGCTAGATGAGCTCTCCTCAACTTCTTGCCTATCAAGGGGTCTCAATTCAACTCTCTTAGGCATAGAAGGGAATTGAATCACATTTTTCTGCTTAGTTTGTCTTGGTTGAAATGTAACAAAAATAGACTTAATTTCTCTAAAAATAACACTTCTACTATGAATTACCTTCTGTGCAACAAGGTCCCAAAGTTTGTATCATTTCACACCAAAACTGTAACCGATGAAGATACATTTCACAGACTTGTTCTCCAACTTTGTTCGCTTCTCCTTTGGCACATGTACATATGCCTCGCAACCAAAAACTCTAAGATGTCTTAATGAAGGCTTGTGACCTGACCATGCTTCCATAGGCATTTTATCAACAAGAGCTGATGTAGGAGACCTATTAATCAAGTAGCAAGTAGTGGCAACAACTTCAACCCAAAAAATTTGTTCTAAACCAGCACCACTCAGCATACTCCTAGCCTTCTCCATCAGTGTCTTGTTCATTCTTTCTACAACTCCATTTTTCTATGGAGAATACAGAGTTGTCTTCTGTCTATTAATACCACAGTCTTTACATACTTTACATAATATATCCAAATAATTAGAGAAAAATTCACCGCCATTATCAATCCTCAAACATTTAATTTTCTTTCCAGTCTACAACTCAACCATTGCTTTAAATTCTTTAAAACTACTGAAAACTTCAAATTTAATCTTTGGAAAGTATACCCATGTCCTTCTACTAAAATCATCAATAAATGAAACATAATATGTGGATTTTCCAATCGAAGGAACATCTACATGACCAAACACATAAAAAATGAATAAGATAAAAAACACCACAAGATTTATGAGAACTCGAGTAAAATTGAATGCGGTTTTGTTTTCCATAAATGCAATGCTCACAAAAATCAAAGTCAAGATTACAATCATTCAAACCTTCAACAAGGTTTTTTATTTTTCAAGGTCCTTAAACCCTTTTCTCCAATGTGGCCAAGTCTCTAGTGCCATAACATAGTCTTCTCTATAGGTAATTTTGCTTCAAAAGAAAGAGCATTTTTAGGTACCCAAAAGCCATGTCCATCCACTGAAGGTGAAACCCTCAAGTCTTCCAATGAAGTATCCACATATTTTTTTACAGAACTGCTATTACACTAAAAAATGTATGCCTCTAGCTTATAAAAAGTGTCAAACCTAACACCTCTAACAATCACCATAGAACCCTTAATCATCTTACATCCTGCATTAGAAAAGACTACCTACACACCCACATCTATTAGTTTCCTCACAGATAGTAAATTTCATTTTAATCCAAGGATATGCAACACACCACTAATATTTTTTATTCTACCATCAGGAAACCTGATCCTAACTTTACCTCGACCAATAATGTCTAAATGTGAATCATCACCCAAGTACACATTGCCTCCATTAAATTCTTCATATTCAAAAAACCAATCTTTATTGGAAGTCATATGAAAAGATGTACCTAAGTCAATTAAACATGCATCATTACCTGCATGAGTAGCCAAAGTTGCAATGAATGCATCACCATATTCCTTCTCGACCTCAAAATCATAATCAAACTTCTTCTTTTTCTTCTTCTTTTCTTCTTTGCAGCCTTTACGGATGTGACCTAGTTTACCATATTTCCAGCTTATGACTTTGGACTTTCCAGGAGATTTGGATCTCTCTTTGGATTTGGACTTATTGCACTTCTCTTTCTTCTTGCCTTTTTCCTTAGGTCTTCCACGAATAGTTAGGGCTTCCTTCAAACTAATGGATACCTTCGAATCTCTTCACCAAGTAGGGCACTCACCACATTTTTAGACTTCAAAATAACATAAGTACTACCAATAGCCATAACAAGAAAATCCTACGAATCAGGCAAAGAACAAAGCAAGATCTGGCATTTCTCCTCTTTGTCCATCTTAACACCAACATATACTAATTGAACCACCAACATATTAAATGCTTCTAGGTGGTTTGCAATTCATTCACCCTCTTCCATCTTCAAGGAATACAATTTCTTCCTCAAGAAAATCGGATTCAATATTAAGGATTTCACTTGATACATTTCACCAAGCTTAGTCCATAACTTCTTTGTCATGTTATTTTCATGGACATTGATTAAAACAGAGTCTTCCATGCACAATTTGATTAGGCCCTTGGCTTTTTTATCCATGACATCATACTGAGCAGTTGCAGTAGGATCTGCAGGTCTTGAGACATTTGCATCAACAACATCCCACAGATCTTGATCTATTAACAAATCTTCCATCTTCAACTTCCACATCTCAAAATTGCTTCCATTAAATGTATCCACCTCTATTTTCCTCGGGGAACTTGCCATCTAAAAATTCCTACAACAAGATCAAAAAGTGTCTTCTACAAAATCTTCCACTCAAATCTGGATTAGTTTAAAAACCCCAACAACCCACAACTGAAACCAAAGGTGATCAAGCTCTGATACCACTTGTAAGGAAGTTAAGTAGTGTAAAAACTTCCTACACTAACCTTGAGAGGAGGGTAATGCAACAAATTTTACAAATCATTACAAAAGTTATAGAAACCTAACAAAAATAGACACAATAGCATGCATACCACAACATAGTGATTTACATGGAGAAAACCCTTTCAGGAGAAAAACCCCACACTCCAAAAGTGGCCCAATATATTATTCAGCAATCAACAACAAATTACAATATACTTGTAGAGTAATCTATTCATAGGACTACCACTAATTAGAGATTTAGAGGTAACTCAATAGCCATAAGACTCTTACACACAACCTCTATCTCACACACCTCATATATAGGAGATACAATACAAGAAATCATTAAACGATATTACAAAACCATGGGCTAAACCATAAAATAAAATTTAGCTGACCTGATCTCCTATTTAGATGCCCTATGACATGTCAAAACACTCACCAACATGTGTCACTCCCTTTTACACCTCATTTATGTGTCTGATGCATTTTATATTTCCTATTTCAGGAGTACAAACTTTCAGAGGCCATAACTTGTGAACCGTGTGTCCGATTGACAAACCGTTTGAAGTGTCAGAAAGATCATGAAGTTCTATATCACCTTGTAAACATCTATGTTGTTTAAACCCACTTTTCAATTCATTTTAGATCCTCTAAATTCCTTAAAATTAAATTTAAATCTTTTATTACACCCCTCCAAAACTAAAAACTTTCATATCTTCAAAACTAGTTATGATCTTGAGACGAAATTTTACCTAAATGCTTATCTAGCCAACCAGAAGTTTTGAGGAGAATTTTGCACCATTTCATGCTCAAATGAAAACTTACTATAAATAGTAACCTCATGTAAATGCAAGGTTGAGACGCCATTTTTCCCAACAGGTCTATGATATTCAACACTAAAGAATCATGTTGATACTTATACAAGATAAGCTTTTATAGTGCTACTTCTCTCGAATAGGATAAATTCAAAGAAGGGTCATTGGCTTGTATAATAACTAGGCTAGAACCAAGATTCTTTGTTTGAGTTGATGACCCTCTACTCCTATCAAGCAAAAATGCATTCAAGTCACTCAAATCTGCAATGTTAGGCATAGAACCTCTTTGCTCTAGAAGATCATCTAAGAATAAGGAAAAGGCCTTGTTAATATGATCCATAACAAGTTGATCATACTTCCTCTCCGAGAATGAGTCTTTAAATTGCATAAAAAACTCCTTATTCTTTTCCAAATGTGATTTAACTAGAATCAAAGAATTACTAATATTATCAGCTACTGGCATAGAGATCTGAAAAGAGATAGACCTAGGTGGGTTTACATTTTGCCACCATTGAGTAACTATGTGAGACACTGAGACCATAAAATTGCTCTTTGGAAAGGGTTGTTATTTCTCAAAATCTCTGAAAAACAAATTAAATTGATGTTCGCCCTCTCTTTCAGTTGTCACAAATTGGCTATTATTCAAAATCATTAATTCATCCTCTCCCTCTTTCTCATGAGGAGAACCACAACCTTTTTGAGAATCCCCATCTAGATGAATAAATAGTGAACAGCGCATTGGATCAGTAGAATGATCATCACATACCTTGACTACTAGACAACCAAAACCTTGGCACTAAGAGTTAAAATGCCCCAAGAATTTTGAATGACACAAAATTGTTTGGGATTCCTCAATAATAATAGCTTGATCCCAAGTACCAAATTTAGAAATGACTAATAGGATCTTAGGGAAGGGTTTAGAAAGATCTAGCAGTAATCACACCCTAATTGGGAGATGGGTAATTTCAAAGGGTACAAGATCATGCCTGATAAAAATGCCTAACTGATTTGCAAATAGCTCGATCAAATCCAGATCCCTATACTCTAGAGGTAAAGAAGGAAATTATACCCAAAAAGGAGCGAACTTACAAATTACAGAATCAGACTTAAAGTTTGGAATCCATGGTACCATAAAGAGCCCAACTCCCTTACAAAACCATCCCTTAAATCTATGAACCATATCTCTATCCTTTTTCGATTCAAATATGGTAATAAAGAACTCAGAAGCATTATCAATAAAAAAATATTTCCTTTGCCCCCTTCCAGGATTTCTTTGCCCATGAAGAAAATTTAGAGGGAAGAGGAGAAGTGTTCCAGAACTTACCAATAAGTTCTATATCCCTAAGATATGATATTTGAGGCAAGAGAAGGTGGTCTAACATAGTAACCCTATAAATTCTTCCATCTTGACATCTACCAACATTAGTGGAAACATCTTTACTTTGAATGGGACTCGTAGATACCAACCTCTTCGTCCTCCATACTTTAAGGGTTTGGGATGGAGCTCGGTTCATGACCTCCTCACTTGTGACTTTTGATTAGATATTATGAGGAGACCTATGATGCTTTTAAAAAAAATTGGATTGAAGGGTGCTCTTCTAGGAGGGAAGTGTTGATCTCCAATTTGGATCGAAATGTTGTTTGGCTCTATGAGAAACCTTGGATTTTGCAAAGGAATAGTGTTCGGCTAGGATATAAAAGATGAAAGATGCTCAGGTTTAACTCCTTCATTCTGAGTGCTATTAGATTTCAAATCTACCTCAGAGTTCTTAAAAAAATTATTCCAAAAACGTTTTTTATCTTCTGGTTTTCGAATATTTTCTAACTGGGTTTCATCACAAATATCTCATATCCCCTGCTTCTCTTTGCTAAGTCATTTTTGGTGGTTGAGTCTACTGCCAATTTGGATGATGATACCTCTTGTTAAATATGCCTCCTCGATGAAAATAATGATTGTTTGATTGTTGTATGCTCGATTGGCCAACTCCCTGACCATCCTTGTACCAAACTCCAATCCCTTGTGGAACCCTGTTCCATCCTCTAACTTTGCACTAGTACAAATTTTCAAATTTTATTCCTACCCATATCCATCCGCCACTTGTGGTCCCCATTCTTGTGTAATAATTTAATAAAATACCTATTAATAATTGTAAAGCGGAAAATCGCGGTCGAACCCTAGTTGGTCTCCCCTCTTCTAACTCCAAGGAGAGAGAAGGGAGGTTCGCTAGGATTCGATGGGTTTTCACTTAGGGGGAAGACTTTACATTCAAAAGAGGGGTTGAAACTCATAAGATTCAATCCCACACGATGTAAGATTGGATGCTAAATGAATTTCAAGGGTTAGGAAAGCAAGGCTACCCTCTTTTGTAAAGAATGTTGATTAAGGAAATTAAGCTAAGGATGCATAGAAAGTCATAAAGATTTGCTTATAAACTGAGTTCGGGTTATAGGATGAAGCTGCGGACCTGAAATTAGCAGTAAAATGTCGATACGGCGCTGTCCTGCAAATTTGAGCAAAAGTTGTCGGGACGATGGCGCCCGGCGCCACGGTCCTCCGAAAAATCCGCGAAACGAAGGGGGATCTGTTCGTCTCTGCACAAGGATTCCAGATCTTCAATTTCAGCCGCGTACCTGCAACCTACACACAGAAAAGTGAAGACGATTGGGGGGTTAGGGATTAGGGGTTTGCCTTTAGGTCAAACCCCGGTTTTGGAATTAACCAAGAAATGAGCAAGAGCTGTAAATGTAAATGACTGTAAAACAAGTACTAATACCTTGTTCTAAGGATGTTTGTATCCTTATGTGTGAAGGTTTAGATGTTGTATGTTGTATGTTGTATGTGATCTCCTCTTCAATGGTTGAATCCTTGTATTGAATGCAACACTTAGCCTTGAATGGAGACTTGGAATGATCAATTGCTTGAATGCTTGAATGCTTGAATGCTTGAGTATAATTTCCACGCTTTGTACACATCTCCTCTTCATCTCCCAAATGAGAGAGAAAATGTAGCTTATATACTTGTCATTTAGGGCTGATAGACTGATTTTCCCGACCTTAGGCCGACCAGGGAAGTATATTTCCAAATTGCAATCAAAAAGACCCAATATCACTTAGGAAACCGGGCCCAAAATAGGACCCAGGGACCAGGGCGCTGGGCGCCATGGTCCTGGAGGACCAGGGCGCTGGGCGCCCTGGTCCTGAGGGACCAAGGCGCTGGGCGCTCTGGTCCCACCTCCCGGGACATCAGGGTGCAAGGAGGTTCAGGCCAGGGTGCTTGAAAAATGCAGTTTTTAGTGTCGTGAGCAAGTTTTGGGGTCTCCATTCAGGTTGCGTGTTGCGTCGCCATCGTGAAGACCGAAATGCAGTCGAAATTGCAAGTGTCACAATTTTAGGATGCTACATTTAGCCCCCACTTTAGCGGGAGTATGTATGCTCATACTTCCGGTAAAGTACAAGGAAACAACGTTGAAAGACTTTCACCATGTCAAGGAGGCAAGATACACCAAGCCCCCAGTGGACTAAGGATCTTACAACTTCGATTGACAAAGTAAAAGGGAAGATCATGAGGAAGAACCATGACTGTCAGTAGTAAGGTTCCCTCGCTATGAGTCATGCAAAAGAAATACCAAAAATCTTCAAGACAAAGCTAAGTTTGCCAAGAAATTTTCAAGTATCTTTGAAAGGATAGACAGGGTGTATGCCCCCCTACGTTAAAGCGATCGCACACGCCTCAATGGGGGTGATTGTTTTAACATAGTGATACACATAAGAAATGAGAAAGGGAAAAGGAGCCCATTATCGCAAGGATTTAGCCCCCAAGTGTGAGATAAGCCCAAGGATAATAGACACAAAACACAAAGCACGAGGTGACTTTGCTTTCCTTGGGGTCAGTATGCTGTATGATAAATCATGTATATATATCATATGTATGTATGCATAATTGTTCTTCATTCCCCAATCAAGGAAGGTCACCTAGAAGAAGGGAACACATGTGTCTTTTGAGTCAACATGAGAGAGATCGAGAGATCTCAATGCTTTGCATCGTCCTCAAGTAGACAACACTAAGGACGACAAAATAGAAGAATGAGAATAACATATAGAAGAAGTAACAAAAGAGAGGGGGAGAGAGTCTGCTATGCTAATGTAACTAGTCTAGCATGTCATCTACCCCCCGATCTTGCTGATCAATGTTTCGGGAAGGCAGGGAACACGCTAGAGGAGGAACATCCAACACAGCAGATGGAGCTATCACAAGATCCAAACAAGGGCTATGTTCATGTTCCAAGCCACATTGTTCTTGTCTAGGAGCTAGGATAAGTGCTTTAGAAAATTCATTAGATAAATGGTTATCAACATCAACAAGTTCATATTCACTATCAGAAGCAAGAGGAGTAATATTTTCATCTATATCATCATCAAGATTTATAAAAATAGGATCTTTAACTCGCACAGGATCAAGACCATCATGCATCTTATGTTTAGGAGATTTAGGCTCAATATCCGGCTGAGGAGAAAATGGAATAATGCTTGTTGAAGGTGTTTTTGGAGATTGTAAAGTTTGAGAAGCAGCTGCTTGAGCCCTAAGACGACGCTTTCGTCGACGTTCCCGTGCAGAACGATTACGTCTAGTCTTAGTAGGAAGTGTAGAAGATAGAGGAGGAGGAATGTTCTCATCCCTATCACTTGGGTGTTTAGGTTGTGGTCTCTTAGGTTGGATAATAGGAGAAGAAGAAGGTCTCTTCTCTCTATAGAAGGCAGGAGGAGGAACTGCTCCATATAAAGGAGGAGTTTTTAGTTTAGGAAGAAGACCAAGTCCATCATGACGAGGAGGTATAGGTCTATTTTTAGAAGATTTATTAGGCATAGACATAGTCGCATCCATAGGGACGGGTTGGGAATCTTCTTGGGGAAAGACATTAGTTTTGTCTTTCAAAGGAAAAATTTCCTTCTCAAGAATGATAGGAATGTCAAGTTTAGGTGCTCTAGGTTCACTTAGAGATAGGATCATATCTGTTTTCCACTTTTGATAAGATTTGAAAAGATGATCACTTCGCGGAGGAAGAGATTGGAATTGTTTAGGCCAAAAGTAATCAATAGGAACACTAGAGGTTCTTTCAGCTGGTTTAAAGAGACTATGATTGACAGTAACAACTTCACCATTATGGGGAAATTTCAAACACTTATGAATAGGAGAAGCAATAGCTTTCATGGAAGATAGCCAAGGATAGCCAAGCTTCACACGAAATTGTTCGGAAGAAGGAATAATAGAAAAGTTCACATCAAGGGATTTGTTATGGACCTCAATAGGCAATGTAATAGAACCAATTGCAGGAGAAGAAAATGCATCAAATAGTTTCACAATCACATCTGTTTTGTCATAGATCACTTGATTCAATTGCAAAGTAAAAAGAAATTCTTCAGTAATAACATTAACCATGCACGAAGGATCAATAAGCACTCCACGGCAAGGCATATTCTTGACTTTTGCAACTATGTATAAAGGACCATCAGGTGCCCTAATGGTTTCGCTAGAATCAAATGTGATGGAGGGTTCTTTAGGGTTTTCTTGCTGCTCTACAAAGTTAATCACATTCGGAGTCATAGACACAAGACCATCAGATGAGAAAGAGGAATCATTAGCCTCAATCACATTAGAAGTATGAGAAGTATGAGAAGGTAATGGATCAGTAAAAATCTGAAGATTTTGGTTAGGAGGAGCTACAGATGTGTTGCCTTTATCATTCACTCCAGAAACAGAAATAGTATTATTATCAATCAAATCTTGAATTTTACCCTTTAGAGAAAAACATTTTTCAGTATCATGCCCAGGCTGACGATGAAAGTGACAAAAAGCTTTGTGATCAAAATAAGGTGAAGTAATCTTTGCAGGATCAATTTGTCTTATAGGAGGAAGGGTAAGCACATTTTGTCCCAATAACTTATTCATAATATCATGCAATGATTCATTCAAAGGAGTATACTTTCTTTCTTTCTTGAAAAATTTAGAAATAGGAGGCACACCTGATGCTGCATTCACATTGTTGTTGATGATGTTTTCATTGAATTTGATGGAATCTCTGTTCGGTTTAAACTTCCCAAATGGTTGTTGACTGCTATCACCCTTATCACTCGGAGCCATAGGATGTGATTGTTCCATTTGACTCACAGTCAGTTGATAATTGTGAAGAGTGGCGCACAACTGTTGGAAAGAAGTAAACTCAGAAAACAGAAGTTTGTCTCGAATATCTTTTTGCAAATTAGAAATAAAGATTCTTTGAATATCATTATCAGGCACTGGAAAAGAAATTTGAGCATACAAATGCTTATATCTACCAATGAAATCAGTCACTTTTTCTTTAACACCTTGTTTACAATTCATTAAATCAATCAAAGTAACTTTAGGACTTATATTGTTTTGAAATTGTTGAATGAAAGCATTTGCAAGTTGTTCAAAAGAAGTAATAGAATAAGAAGGCAACGAGCAATACCATTGTAGGGCTTTGTCTCTTAATGTTCTGGTGAATAGTTTTGCAAGCAACCTTTGGTCATAAGCAAAATCAGTACAAATTGTTTGAAAAGTCTTAACATGTGTTAGAGGATCTCCTTTACCATTATAAAGTTCCAAATGCGGGATTTCAACATGCTTAGGAGGAATAGCTCGAACAATGTCAAGAGAAAGTGGGCTCGCAACATCAAATGTGGGCACACTAAACTTAGATTGATTCATAGAGGCAATTTGTTGCTGTAAAGAAGAGACAGTTTGTGCTAGATTATTAATGGTAGCTTCAGTCGAAGAGTTCATATTAGGTGTGTTAGATTGAGATGGAGGTGTGATGTTATTGAAAGATGGTAAAGAGTAAGGTGGTGGGACCCTATGATAGTCAACCATAGGGGATGATTGGATAGGAGGAACACTACAAGGAGGAATGGAATGGTTAAATGAATTGCCCCCTTGTGTCATGTTCATTTGTGAAGATGTAATAGGAACACTTATTGAAGGAATGAATGAAGAAGTCGGATTAAATGAAGGAATAGGGTTAATTGAAGAAGGAGGATTGCCCCCATGACTGGTAATCACAGGAGGAATGTCTTGTATAGAGGTAGCCATGATGTTCGATGTAAAGGTAGGTAAACTAGCAATAGAAGTGGTCAAAGGAATAGAATGATTGACTTGTGTAGGAGGTTGTGTATAACCTAAAGATTCAGCACAACTCTTCATAGGCATCACATTCGAATCCACAATGTGTGCGATACCACGTAAAACATCAATTCCATTCTTATCACTTTGAAGCATACGTTTTAGACCCTCAATTAAAGGAAGAGCTTGACTATCGGGATACTCATGAGACATCCATTGGTGAAAATCGTCAAATTGGTTATCCAATTTGGAAAGTTGTTCAACAGAAACTTCATGGGGAGCTTCTTCATCATTAGGAGGATTAGAGGAATTACCCATGTCCTTGTTAAAAAGACTACTCAAATTAGGTTCCATCTCCTCAGTAGTTAAACCTCGGAAAGACTTAATTCTACAGCTTCGTCTAACGGGAATAGTGTAAGTAGGGCTTATTGTTGTAAAACTCATGCACTAGAGAGAGAGAGAAGATTTTGATTTTAGAGGTAGCAATTTTCAGTAAAACCAGCCAATCTTCCAGATTTAAGCTATTAAATGCAATCACAACAGTCTCCCGAAATTTCAGAAAAAATGTTCGGGACCGTGGCGCTCGGAGTGCAACACGGTCCTTGCAACTTTTTTCGAAATTTGCAGGGATGAAAGGTATGATGATTTTAGAGCTAATCTGAAAAAATTGAGGGATTTTACGATCTGTAGATAGGCCAAATTAAAGTTGCAAATTCAAAATTGAACCCTATCAAGATTGTCGAAAAATGCAAAATTTGAATTTTGAAAAAGAGAGGGAGACTGAAATTTTGAATTTTATGATTTTAGAGGGAATGTCAAGAGCAATGCAAATTTTAAAATTTGAAAATTGACTCAATTTCACGCAAAATTCAATTTTGAAAGCGGAAATCAAAGTTGTTGTAATTAGGCACTTAATTTCAAAAGTCACAAAATGCGAATATTTGAATAAAGCACTGAAATTTCGAATGAATGCAAATACAATTTTCAGATCTAAGACAGTAAGAACACAATTTTGACACAAAATTTCAGTTTCGATAATTTTTGAATGATTAGGAGCCTTAGACCAAGCAATCACAAGACCAACTTTGACTGTAATTTTGAAAGTGTTATAATTGACAAAATCAGCCAAAATTCTGGATTTTAGCAGGAAAATACAGCAAGATCTCGCTCCCGAAATTTTGGAAAAAATGTCGGGGACGATGGCGCTCGGAGTGCAACACGGTCCTCGCAACTTTTTTCCAAATTTTCAGGGATGAAAGATATTGTGATTTTATTGCGGAATCCAAAGTTACAGCTGATTTGGAGATGTTTTGATCGGTCAAATTGTCGGACAAAGGTTGAATCAAGAGGGTTACAAAAATTAGGGTTTTGACTTTTAACCACTTAATCTTCAGAATTAAAGCACAAATATGAATTGATAATTTGTAATAGAAGGACAAATCTGAAACAAGCATTAACATTTAGACATTTCGCAAGTTTAATTACTAAAAAGAAATTTTAGAGTTTTAATGCAATCACCTCTAAAACTTTGCAAAAGATCAAACATGGAAATGTAATCAATTTTTTTCAGATCTAAGCATGAAAAATCAGAAAGGATGTTCACGTCGGGTTCACCAAAATGTAAAGCGGAAAATCGCGGTCGAACCCTAGTTGGTCTCCCCTCTTCTAACTCCAAGGAGAGAGAAGGGAGGTTCGCTAGGATTCGATGGGTTTTCACTTAGGGGGAAGACTTTACATTCAAAAGAGGGGTTGAAACTCATAAGATTCAATCCCACACGATGTAAGATTGGATGCTAAATGAATTTCAAGGGTTAGGAAAGCAAGGCTACCCTCTTTTGTAAAGAATGTTGATTAAGGAAATTAAGCTAAGGATGCATAGAAAGTCATAAAGATTCGCTTATAAATTGAGTTCGGGTTATAGGATGAAGCTGCGGACCTGGGATTAGCAGTAAAATGTCGATACGGCGTTGTCCTGCAAATTTGAGCAAAAGTTGTCGGGACGATGGCGCCCGGCGCCACAGTCCTCCGAAAAATCCGCGAAACGAAGGGGGATCTGTTCGTCTCTGCACAAGGATTCCAGATCTTCAATTTCAGCCGCGTACCTGCAACCTACACACAGAAAAGCGAAGACAATTGGGGGGTTAGGGATTAGGGGTTTGCCTTTAGGTCAAACCCCGGTTTTGGAATTAACCAAGAAATGAGCAAGAGCTGTAAATGTAAATGACTGTAAAACAAGTACTAATACCTTGTTCTAAGGATGTTTGTATCCTTATGTGCGAAGGTTTAGATGTTGTATGTTGTATGTTGTATGTGATCTCCTCTTCAATGGTTGAATCCTTGTATTGAATGCAACACTTAGCCTTGAATGGAGACTTGGAATGATCAATTGCTTGAATGCTTGAATGCTTGAATGCTTGAGTATAATTTCCACGCTTTGTACACATCTCCTCTTCATCTCCCAAATGAGAGAGAAAATGTAGCTTATATACTTGTCATTTAGGGCTGATAGACTGATTTTCCCGACCTTAGGCCGACCAGGGAAGTATATTTCCAAATTGCAATCAAAAAGACCCAATATCACTTAGGAAATTGGGCCCAAAATAGGACCCAGGGACCAGGGCGTTGGGCGCCCTGGTCCTGAGGGACCAGGGCACTGGGCGCTTTGGTCCCACCTCCCGGGACATCAGGGTGCAAGGAGGTTCAGGCCAGGGTGCTTGAAAAATGCAGTTTTCAATGTCGTGAGCAAGTTTTGGGGTCTCCATTCAGGTTGCGTGTTGCGTCGCCATCGTGAAGACCGAAATGCAGTCGAAATTGCAAGTGTCGCAATTTTAGGACGCTACAATAATTATAAAATTATATAATATAAACAATAAAGTAAAAATAGGTATTTTATAATGACTAAATAAAAAAATATTTAAGCGGATGTATGGAGAATGCCTTTAGGTGATTGAGATAGCAAATAATGATTTATTGTGTTGTTTTATAAACTCTACTGCTAGTCTTTGTGGTCCATAGTTTTGATTCAATGAAGTATGACTGTTCTGGTGAATAGTCTATCAGTCAGGTCTTTGGTCCAAATTGTGGCAGATATGTGTCAGATGATCACATGGTTGTAGTATGGTACTTATGAATATATATTCTCATCATATTTCAGATTTATTATGTTCATGTGTTTTACAGTTGACGATATTCAGGTCCGAGTTCTAGTTGGTTTAGTGATAGAGTAACAATGTGCATGATGTGTTGCATTCCTCTACCTTTAGTTGGTTAGAGTGATGTGATTCGTTGTTTTGGGTTCATGGATGTTTTGTGTAGATATTTTGGTCATCTGCAAGTATGTTTGGTTGTCCATATTGAAGATTGAATCAGTTGTGTTGGTGCAAATTAACAGGTTTATTATTTAAGGCCAACTTATGGTATTTTGGTCCATGCGGTAGTGTGCAGTTGTATAAGATCTATTTTGGAAGTGTCTAGAAGGTGTGTCGACATGATGTGATCCCTCACACATTTCATTTATCTTCTACATTGTCTTGGAGATTGGTTTTTGTTTTGACCATTTTGCATGTACACTCTACACTTGTTTTGGCCAACCTAGTTGATAATATAGTGGTTGTGGATGGTATATAAAGGATGGAATGACTAAGTAGATAAAATAATGAATTGTGTATATTGTGTGAAGTGAATGTGAAGTATTACAAATGTTCGTATGTATAGCATAGTAGTGATGAAGATAGATTGAGATGTTTTTTGAATAGTGAATTGTGATTAGCATTTTGGTGAATGCAGTTCTTTGCAATTCAACCTTTTTGATGTTTGTTTATTAGAACTTATGTATCTTTCCCTAAAGAATTAATTTTCAATTTTTGCAAGCCCTTATTGTATCTTGCTCTAAGGTTGTGCGCCTTAGTTTTTCAAGTGCACTCAAGGGCAGTGAGCTCATTGGCCTTTGACCTTACCATTGTAATCAGTTTATAAAATAACAATATAATGATATGATAATATTATAATAATAATATATCTTAACAAAATTTTTGTTTTGGTCAAGAGTTTAAATAGAAATATAATAATATAATAATAATATTTGGTACTAAAATATTTTTTGCTTTTGTAAATAATTTAATGGAAATATAAAAAATAATAATAATATTTAAAACATAACAACATAATCATATCTTATAATAATTTAATATTAATTATAATATGATAATTTTTTAAGTGTAATAATGAATAAATATGATATCTTTGGAATACTTTATCTAGGTATGTTAGTATAAATATTTGTTGTGTAACATGAAACAGTTTAAGAATTTATTTAAATTTTTATTTTATTTTATTTAAATAGTGTGAATCAAATCCCTATACAATAGTCCAAGGGATTGAGCTTAACTGGTTAAAACACTGGGTTCTCACTGTGGAGACCCAAGTTCAACTCCCAATAGGGACATCTGAAGTGGAATTCTAAGTTGTGACTCTTGGCCTTCCATAGGATGAGAAAGGTCTTGGGGTCGATCTAATCAAACATAATAACAATAATAATTCAAAGATATGTAATGGGGATGGGGCCCCCTACTGTGTCCCCATTGGTTCATAGCTCCAGTCAAAAGCTATTCAGGCTTCGGCCAATTACCGATCAAAAAACAAATAAAAATCCCTATACAATAGTTAACCGATTTACAAGATTATCAATATATATATATATAATCACATTTGATTGGTGAAAAAAAATGATTAATTAAACATGAAATATTTAAAGTTATTATTATAAGGCGATGTCTTCCTTATGACTATTTTTTTTTTTCGCATGATCAATTTGTATATACATATGCACTTATTAAATAATTGATGACATTAATGTTAACAAATGTAGTATTTCTACACAATAATTTATTTATTAGTCTATTAAAAATTAGATCGATGAGATATGTGGAGTCGGATCATTAAAATCTCATCAATCTTTGATATTTATTAAAATATTCTCCTTCAGTTTTCCTTTCGATAAAAAATCACAAGTGCATGTTTGATAAAATTAAATATTGTGGCTTGATTTGGTTGAACATTGTAGTTCTTGCAGTGTATAATTATAATTATATATAGTAATTTTACCCTAACTATTGCAATAATACAAACCACAAGTTTGGAGACTTCAATTACTCTTCAATAGTTATAATTTTAGTATATACTAATAGTATATATGTTTTAGTTCTATTGAAATTATAAAAGGCATTAAATAAATAAATTTGATGTTATATTGAATAATTTTTTTTCAATTGTGCATAAATAATATAACTATAATTTATGAATTTGTGTTTTGAATATTCATGAATATCGAATTCTTTCTTTCTATGATGTAACAAAATGATGCATAAGATTGTTGGATTAAAAGAGAAACCTTTTAATTTCTAAAATAGTCTTAGACCATAAACGAATTTAAAATTTACGAACTTAGGTAAAAGAAAAACACTAGATCAGTCAAATATATTTTATTAGATTTCAAATGGTTAATTTTTATAGTGAATGTGTCTCTAATACACAATTATGACCTAGAATAAATGAAGATGCATAAATGATTAAATTACTAATTTTTATTATTGTTTCCAATGTCACGTTACAAATATTATTGAAGATTGATAGGAATTTAGAACAAATCCTTTTCACTAAAGATTATCCATAGATATGTATAGTGTCAATTGTGAGTAACTCATCACCAATTACCCATCAAATTTTTTCTAATAATATTATTTTGCATGTGAAGCTGATCTAGATGAAGCTAATTTTACAACAGGTACCCTTGATACACAATTTTTTTTCTTTTGGTCAAATCATTGATTATCAAAAGTGTAACACTTTTTCTTTTGCATCTGAACACCTACTCAAAGGTTGATAGTAAATCATCCTTGAGTAAATATAACAAAAATCTTAGGAAAGTATTTAGGCATACCTTTATTCAAAAGTGCTAAGGAAAAACTTGTGGGAGGATACTATCGGTGTCTATTGAACAAATTTGAATCCTAGAAAGGATGATGAATCACACTTACTAGAAAAAAGTTAATTCAATAAAAGTACTAATCTCAATGATTTTTATTTATATGATATCCCATTTATTATAATTAACTTCTAAGGGAACTGAAAAAATGGATTGGATAATTAGGTACTTACTTAGGATGATTTAAATGAGATAAGTCACATTCATCTTCTCAAGCGGGGCATGGTACAAATTCGCAATGTTGATATAAGAATGTAAGAGGATACTAAAAGGTGACATGTTGAAAACTAGATTGGTACAAAAGGTCATTTTCATTGTCCCTAAAGCTTTAAAGTGAATAGATAAAAGGCCATCAATTGTTTAATAATCACTTTGCTTTAGAGTGTAGGCATTGGATCTATAGTTCACTACATTGATCAAGTGTTCTTCCTTGTGATCTCCTAACTATTTTTAATGGATTGCCTTGACTAAATGCGAATTTAATTTAGGATGGGATATGGGAGATGTTTCCCTCAATGCTAGTTTGGCACATATGGAAGGAGAGGAATTGATTAGTTTTTAATGAGCAACAACTTTTAGTTGAAGAACCAAAGAAAAAAGTTTGAAGTATGAATTTGGAAACAAATTTGTACTATGGTTGGACTTGAAGCTTTCTCAAGCTCATGTTCTTACAAATTAGGACAATGCAATAATGAAGGTTTGGTCGATTCTCAAAATTCCCTGTAATTTTACTTCAACCAAAGCTTCATATAACTCCGAAGAGTATAGAAGAAACACCAAATAGATTCACTCCAATTGAATAATTGAAACTCAAATTTGATGACACATCTAGATATAACTCAAATTTAATTGGGATGAGTACATAATTAAGGACATTGCAAACAAGCTCATTTGAGCCCTCACAAAGAAGCTTATTCTCTACTCCAATGCTGAAGTAGAGTTAGAGTCATTATTGGAGGAACTCAAACTTTATATCTCTAGAAAAAATTCTTAGCAATTAGTATTGGAGGTGACTCTCTTATTTGTATTAATGTAGTGTAGAATAAGAAGATCATGAACTAATTAAATTGGATCAAATTTGTCTTGCAAGAGAAAACATTTAGTTTGTACCTTTATTCAAAGGTCTTATAAGGACAAATTTGTGAGAGGATACTATTGGTGCCTATTTGGCCAAATTTGATTATTAGAAAGGGTTACAACTCACTTACTAGAAAAATTTTAATTAAAAAAGTATTCATCTCAATTATTTGTATTTATACGATGTCTTATTTATTATAATTAACTTCTAAGATCACTCAAAAAATGGATTAGATGATGGAGTAATTACTTTAAGATGGATCAAATGAGGTCAAGCACATTCATCTTCTCAAGTGGGGCATGGTACAAATTTGCAAGGATGATATTTAAGCATATAAGAGGATACTAATGAGGTCAAGTACATTCATCTTGTCCCTTCTGCTGTAAAGTGGATAGATAAAAAATCCATCAATTGTTTAATTGTCAGTTTGCTTTGGGCTACTATATTGGATCTATAATTCACTAGGTTGGTCAAGTGCTCTTCCTTGTGATCAAACTATTTATAATGGACCGCCTTGACTACATGTGATTTTAATTTAGGATGGTATATATGAGATGTGTCCCTCGATTCTAGTTTCTCATATATGGAAGGAGAGGAATTCATGAATTCTTAATGAGCAACAACTTTTAGTTGAAGAGTCAAAGAAAAAAAGTTAAAGTGTGAATTTTCAAACAAATTTCTACTAAGGTTGAACACAATCTTTCTCAAGTTGATGTTATTTCAAAAGTTAAAGTGTGAATTTTCAAACAAATTTCTCCTAAGGTTGAACAGAATCTTTCTCAAGTTGATGTTATTTCAAATTAAGACTATTCAATAATAAAAGTTTAGCCAATTCTCAAAATTCCTTATATTTTTGCTTCAATCAAAGCTTCATATAATTCCAAAGAGTGTAGAAGAAACACTAAGTAGATTCATCCCAATTGAATAAATGAAACTCAAATATAATTGAGATGAGTGCATAATTAAGAAAACTATATTCATTATATCCAAAAAAAAAATAAAAAATTCTTGAGCATCGATATTGAAAGTGACTCTCTTATTTGTATTAATGTGGCGTAGAACAAGTAGATCATGAAGTGCAAAATGAGAATAAGGTTGGATCAAAATAGTCTTGTTGTAGATAGCTTAGATGAGTTAATGATCCAACATGGGTATAAGGAGGCAAACATGGTGCCATGCGATCGATCAAGGGAATAAGACCATCGTGTTAAATCATAAAGAAGAGTGGAAGCATATCATTTTGAAGTCATCATTCCAAATATCTTATGCATGGCTTGCTACGTTGTTCGGTGTGCATGGATTTTAAGGCTTACTTTGAAGGGATTTCTGCCATTCCTTTCTACAAGATGGTAACATTCATTATCAACTGAACATCTAGCTTGATGTGTTTGGGAGAAAAATGAGGTTATCAACTGCATTCTACAACCTTCAATCTGATTTTAAAGGCACAAAAAATAGACTGTGGGGGTTTGATTTGATTCTTTGACCCCACAACGATTTGAAATTACTCAAAAATGCATATTTATTTTAAACATGGACTGGTAAATTACAATTTGGAGAGTTTCGAGAAAAGAAAGATGAAAGAATTGGATTGTTTCGTTCCTATTGAATTTGCAGTAACGGGGTGATTAATGAGTCGAATCTACGGATGGGAGGGGCGCCATTATGCCGCCTATAGTGGGGAGGGTGGCTGGTCTAACTACAATCTCCATCCAATCTCTACATTATGGTGTTGGCATGTTACGTATACATAATTTGGACTTATTTTTACTTTTATAATGGTTAATCAGATGTGAAGCAATTCAATAATATTATTTTTTTTGAAGCTTTGAAAATATTTTATTATCTTTTTTTTCTTTTTCTTTTAATAGAAAGGAGCTCTTTTCTAGATATTAACTTGTAAATCGTGTGTATGTATATGTATATGTATATATATATATATCATTATTTTAATATGAAAGTAATTAAATTTATTATGCATTATCAATTGAGTTGCTAATTTTTTTTTAACAAAGTAGTAATTATGCTTATTTATATGTATGCACAAATGTGTGTGTGTGTGTGAGAGAGAGAGATTGTTGATCTCATTATCTTTTTATAAAAATAAATATTATATTTTTTAATATATATGTAGACTATCTAGTTATACAAACAATTAGGAATAAATATACACAAAATAGAAACTCACAATAAAATGACACGAGATATATCATGGGAAAAACCTTAAAGAGAAAATAATCTAGCCCCCAAAAGATTCTTCGTCATATTATAAAATGCCAAATCTAAATTTTCGTGTATTAATGAATGGTTGCTAGTTTGTTTGCCTTCTTTTAAATAAATCTAGAAGGATATAAGGATGAAAAATGTCATAATAAAAGAAATGCAAGTGACTAATGAATTATTATTTTGGAAAAAAAAAATGTCGTGTTACAACAAACTAGATATTATCTTAATTGTGAGAAAGGTAGTAAATGTATAATAGATTTTATCTTTAATGAATAGGTAGATTTATTTGTAGATTATAGAGGTTGATAAGAACATAAAATAAAGGATTCTAAATTATGAATCAAGTTGAAATTAAGTATTCTAGTTCAATTTTAAACATGGATATGATGCAAATAATAGGAGATAATTAAAAGATGTTTGATTAACATTAAGTTAAAATGATGTTATGATTCATTATTTACTAGTATCCAAATGTGGAAGCTTCTAGTGGATGGTTATTGTGTAGTGAATTTTGGACCTTACTTATGTCATGATGTTTTTTTATTGTGTTTTTCTAATATTTTTAACAATACGAAGAATCTTAAATATAGAAAATTATTGTAGACTATAATTTTTAATAACTATTATATGCTAAATTTTTTATAAAATAAATAGAAATTTTTTTATCATGTCAAAGCTAAATTAAGGAAACTTAGAAATGCATCTTAGAATTTCTTGCAATTCATTCTCTAATGTGATTATTGTAAAGGTTATAATTGGAATATGAAAAGGAAAATAAACTTATCTGTCTTTATGGAAGTATGAAAACTAGGTTGGGATATACAAAACAATCACTTCATTGTATATATTTTAAATAAAATATTAAAATATTGTGTTGACAATTAAAACTAAACATAATAAAAAATAAAGATTGAATCAAAGTGTAATGTGTAAGATTAAATTAGGATTCTCTTAATGTGAAATAAATGATTGGATAAACTATTTTTCAAATATGATTAAAATAGGTTAGCAATTACAATATGAAAATAAAATGAGAAGAACTACATTCCAAAATAATTAATTAGAAGTATGAACCTAATAGGGTTTAATGAGACCTTTCATGCAATAAAATATGAAATTGAGATATGAATTATGGCATTTGAATATTCATGAATTTTGTTATTGTACATCTTGAGTATGTGAAACAAGATATCTTTCTTAAGGAGGGAATTGTGGAGATTGCATACGATCCATGTTTGGGTACCCTCCTATAAACTTGTGTATGTATGAGTAATTATATTTGGGTTTAGTTGGAACATGCAGTTATTTTTTGTTGCATAACTATGGTTTCCTTTTGAAAGGACCCTCCATGCTCATGTCTTTGAATTATTTATTGTTTCTTTAGATTTTTGGGTTGTGTAGGACATGTGGTTGTTTGACATGATCCTATACTCTATAATATTCATGTAATTTTAGACCACCATTCCTATCATCCATTTAGGTGGATTTATTGAATTTGCAAAGTGGTTGTGATGTGTGAACTCTTATTGGATTGTTTGATAATTACTTATTTTTCTTGTATTCATAAAGCCCACAATATTGAATTATAATTCTTTGGGCTATTTAGTCATTTTGAATTTGAGATGGTATTATTACCTCAAGTGCTTGTTTAATGTGACTGGGTTACTTTATTTTTATGACTATCATTTCTTTATGATTTTTATTGGTATATTTAACTTATTATTTTATTTTATTAAAAAAATTCTTAGCTTGAGGGTTTCTTATTTTTGCAACTATTGGAGTGTGTGGAATAATGTGACATGTAAAATTTCCTTATCCAGGAGGGGTACCCACTTTAGGTTGTATAAGGGATTAAATGGAGTGGGGAATTATTATTATTATTATGAGTTAAGGGGATACAAATGTAATTGTTATGAAATAGTCATGACCCAGTATCCCTTTATGTTTGTGTATGATCTCTTTGTACTTCTCTCTTAGAGACTAAGCTTCATACAAAAATAAGAGAAAAGTATTAATAAATGTATGGAGGGGTCCTCAAGGAGGGTCCTTTTATCATATTTATATGATATTATAGCTCTATGCTATATGGGATAATGATTCTATAGTTCTTTGATTCAAAAAAATTGTGGCATCGCTTATATGAGTTTTTGGATATCAATTGAATAGAAGAGTATATAGTTATATGATTCCTTAGGTCACTTTATATCTATACTTATACATCGTTATCATCCTTTTTTATATATGCTTACTCAATTCTTTTGTGGTGTCATAATTGTAAAACCTTTTTTATGAGCATCATAACCTGATTGGTGTGGAGTCATCCTTGTGATGTATGTAGTTTGAGACATATGGGTATGGGGTGAATTAATTTTTGAACCAAGTGTGGAAGGATTAATACATAAAAAATAAAAGCTTAAAATCATTATAATTAATGGTTATAATTAAGCATTATGTCATGATGCTTTAGTAGTTTGGATAGTTCCTTATTGGTGCATGGATTCAAATTTGGTAATAATCACATAATGATTGATTTTTGGAAACATTATTAATGTTGGATGAATAATATTATAAATTGATAGGAATGGAGCCTTGACATCTATTGGTATACCTTTATATGCATTTTTATATGTAGCATTTATATCAATAATGAACATTGAATAAGGGGGCTTGTATTATTTCCTTATAAATTTGATGCATGTGGTGTTCTTATAGGGTACGATTGGTATTATTAACATTATTGTTACACTCTTCATGGAGAAATATGTTGTCTGTGATTCTTGTTATTATATGATTACTTTTTTTTACTACTAAAATTTAGGAAACTTTTTGGTCTTATTACATTTAAGGGTTGATATAATGTTGGGTTTTTTGAGCTTCCTAAATTTAGGGACTTCTGGAAGGAATTCTAATCTAAGGGGAGAGAATGTACTCCTAGAGGTATTGTAGACCTGTCTATACTCATAGAGGTATTTTAAACTTGTCTACAGTAGTTCTCGGGTTTGGTTTTTAAGTTTCATTTGCTTTCCTAAGATTTGTAGCCTACACCCTTTCATTTTGAATTCTTATCTTCTTTTCAAAGATATTTTGTTTGCATAGCGAAAGGTGCCACTTGGAAGTCCAATAGAGTTTAGGAGATTTTACAAAGTTCAAATTTTTCTTAACGGCATGTGCAACCACCACTTCTCGCCTTCGCACATTTTCAATTTAAGGAGCTCATTTTTTCAAAGGCTTTATTGGAAGGTGCCGCATGGTGATGCTACAAGATTTTGAGAAGGCAAAAGGAAAAGGTTTTCTGAAAAGCCTTAAAGTGCCACATGTTCAAGACAAGCGAGGTATGAGAGAGACCAATAGTTTTTTCGAATGTTGACACTTGGCAACCAAGCGAAGGTTTGGAAGAATTTTGAACCTAGGCAAGAGAATATCTATGCCATTGGTTAATGGTAGTTGTGAGAAGAAGCCTAATAATGACATGTGTTAAAGGAAAAGGTTTTCCTACAAAGTGAAGTCCCATGTGTCCAGTTTTGTTGCAAATAAAAAGTGATGCACATCATAGGTGGCATTTATAGTCAAGCACATGAGTAGCAAATAATGATGCTTAAATCGTTAGCAAAGATAGTTGCAAAAACCACCATGACGATGGCTACATGTAGAAATTATGCAGGGCCTTTCTATTTTAATGGATTATTGTTGTTAAAGATTTTTTGGTTCTATTTAAGCTCACGAGCATTCTGTATTAAGGGTTCATCATCTTTTTTATAATAATTCTCTGAGACCACTATTTTCTTAAACTTTAATTTTAATTCATGAATGAATGAAGGAAAACATATCAGATTGTGCCCAATTTGCCTCTCTTGTGTGTTTGATCTCTTTTAATGAATGAGTTAAGATTATATGTCACAAGTGAGTATAATAATTAATTTGTATTTCTAACTCTTATGCTATCAATCTGACTATATAGGTTATAAAATCATGTGTTGTCACACTCCTTTGGTTGCCTATAGCATTTTTGATTTGATGTTGTTGTAGACGTCCAAAATTAATTAAATTAAAGATTTAATTAATTTTATCCTTTCTACATAATTAATTGATTTAATTATGTTAATATTATTCTTCTCATAATTAATTAAATATAATTTAATCATTCCTGTCACTTTAGTCCAATGATTGATTTATTAAATAAATTGATTATCCCCTATTCTTCTAAAGTCGTCAAAATTAATTAACTCTTCCAAACCCCCCTTTTAGTTAATTAATGACAAATAATTAAGTTAGTCATGTGATTCCTACAAATCACTTCCTCTAATTCTTCATTAGCCTAATTAATTCTTCTAGAATCCCTCATAATCATGCTTAACATTATTCTTCATTTTTTAATTCCTCCACTCATTCTCTCTCCTCTTGTCAAATCCTCCTACAAATCCCACTTGTCTTCTAATCTCTCATTATCCCACCTAATAATCTCCCCTAATCATTTGCTAGTGGCTAATCCGCATGATTAGCCATCAAATCAAACAATAGCCATAAATGGCTAAGTCCACTTGTCCCCTCCTCACCTTCCAACCTTAAATGCACCTAATAGGGTCATTTCAAGAAATTCAAAATTTCACATTCTCCCATGTCTCTCATCTTCCCAAGGAATTTTAAATTTCTTTTCTCATTTCCTTTCCCCATGCACTTCATTATTTGAGAATTTTTAATTCTCTTGTTCATCCACCAAGGAATTTTTAATTCCTTCTTGTCTTCCCAATGTACTTGGGATATCTTCCCTATGTACATTGTGGAGTGTGGAGACAAGAAATGCCTTTGTGGAAAATCTCTTGATCTCCACACCTTGTCCTCTCATGTCCTCTCAATCCATGTTCTCCCTCTCTTTCAATCTCCACCCTTGATCCATCTTCAATCTTGATCGTCCATTCATCCCCCTTCAAGTCTATAAATTGGGGTCTCCTCCCCTCCATTTCACATCTCCAATTTGTGCAATCTCATGCTTTTAATATAGCTTTAGAAATCCATCAAGACCATCACCATTATAGTCAAATATCCACTTAGAATCCATGGCATCCATCACTCCATCCCTTTTATCTTTGTTGTGAAATCTTGGAGAGCAATCCACAATCCTTCCATAGGACCAATCCAATCAAGTGAGGAAGGGGCGCATTCTTCATTTCACCAAAGGTCCAATCTGTGGAACAAGAGATTGTCTTCACGAAGGTATAATGGTCTTTTCTATGTGTTTTATGTTTATTTTGATTTAATCTAATCACTAACCCTCTTGTGGATTTTTCCCTTGGTTTAGTTGTATCATGTCAATTAGATAAGCTAAAAGTTTAGGTTAGTGTTATTCTAAAATAGCTAATAAATGTGTATTTATGCTAATTCTGAATAAATGCTTCTCACAAAAATATTTGAATATTTTGTTTTGTGTGTGCATGACCTTATGCATTTTGTTCTCTTTCTAACAGTGAAGAGATAGTGGTGTTAAGTTCTTATAATTTGGAGATGGCATATTTCTTATCTTCTATTTAAGATTTCAAGTGTTACAAAGTTATAGTGTATTGCCTTAGATTTAGATTTTATTTTCTTGTATTCTTCTATCCCTTTTCTCTCTTAGAATATTTGAAGAGTCGGCTTCTAAAATCATGTAGGTCATTTAGTGAAGCACATCTTGTCCCCATTCACTAAACTTCCCATAAGACTGTTTATTTGTAAGTGTAAACTTTAAGATCAATAGGTCCCTTAATAGGAATCACTTAAATTAAATAATAAATTAGTACAAATCATAACTATACCCAGATGCAATAAAACTCAAGCTACCTTGAGGCTATTGATATTTTGTGCTACATAGATTTTTAGTTGTTCTTTTTCTCTTTTTTGGAATTATAGCATGTGTAATTGTTTGCTTTTAGTCTTTGGACTATCTATTCCCCACTATAGTATGGTTTTTATCTGGTGGGGCTTCGACAATGTATGTATTGTAGTCATTGTATAAAGGGTTTAGACAATTTAAAAACCCTTCTTTAACTCTTAATCAAAAAAATTGGTAGTAACAAAAATATTGTCAAAGAAAGATGGTTTTCAATAAAATAATTTAAAATATCAAATTAGATTTATTAAATTGTGGTATATTGTGAAGTCTAAAATAAAGTAAATAAATCAATGTGTATAACACACATGAAGATTGTAAATGTTATATAAAACTAATAGCATTTAAAAATTCCTATTGTTAAATAAAAACTATTTATGATTAACTTACTTACATATGTGCCACATATGTACATGTGTTTTCATGAATTAGAATATTATTGTATACAAATGAATAGATTGAATCATAAAATAAAAAATACTAATTAATTAATATATTGATAAATGCACCAAATATATATATATATATATATATATATATATATATATATATATATATATATATATATATATATATATATATATATATATATATATATATATATATATATATATAATGTTTTTCTTAAATATGTTATACTTTTAAAATGAGTGTAATGTAAATAATATTGTTATAGGATTATTCTTGTAAATTATAATATATATGAAAGGACTTGTAAAATTATTTTCTAATATAATAATGAAAGCTTAATATATGAAGGTAATGTCAATGATTAAAATTAATTACTATAAGAAATAGACATGAATACCATCCGCTTTTACACCTTTATTTTATATCACTTTATGTTGATATTGTAAATGCATAATTATATTTTTAACTTGATTCATTTCGCCCATAAATCTCATCAACCAATCACCACTATACATCACCTTAGCTCATAATAATTAACATCATTTATCCATGTGAGATTATGTCATGTGGTGCAATCTACTCCTTGGACTAGCCCCACATAGCCTTACCTAGTCTTCCTAATTCAAAATTCAAATCTCCTAGCCAAGGTCAACTCTTTACAAGATAGTCATTATCATGTCAACCCAAACACTAAGAATATCATGTGAGTGATAATGAACTACAAGCAACAAATTCATAGATGATGTAGATGCAAATGAGAAGGATGGAGATGACAATGGAGGTGATGAACATTATGTAGATGGGGAGCTCGAGGAAAAGTGGAATGATTTATTAGATGAAGAGGAAGAAGAGAGGCTAGTTGATAGTTTGTTAGAGGCCCAGTAGATATTTATTGATTTTATGATTTATTTTATTATTGAGATGTTATATATTAGAGAGGTAAAGTAATGACATAATGTAATGTGAAATTGCAAGGGTGTACAATTTTCAAGACTACAATCCTAAATTTTAATTTGAAGATCATTCAATCTCAATTTTGATTGCTCTATAATTGTATTCTTTCTCGATTTACATTTTCTTGATTTACACAACTGGTCATAAACCTCAATTATAATAAAGACAAGTCAATAGTCCCATCTCCATCTTTAACAAATCTTCATTGTGCCAACCCCATTTGAGCTACAAGTACATAAGACATGAAAAAATAGGTCACATCAATAGGTTCACAATACATTCCCGTCCTCAAGTAGAAATTTAGAAACAATTTAGTCATATTTCATTGATCTTTATTCTATATCTATATCCTAAATTTTGATATGTTATCACATAATAGCACTTGATCTACAACAAAATCTCAAAATTGACATCATACTAAAGTCATACAAACACTTCTTTTCCTTCTCTTGATCATTGATCATTCAACATTAACTCCTCAACTCTTGTTTTCTAAATTTAATTTAACTTATTATGAACTAATTTGTATTAGACCTAAATCATGAATTATAATAAAATCTTACAAAAATTAACTCAAAGCATTATAATTATAAAATTATTAAATGAAGATCACAACAAATGAATTACTACAATATATCATTCAGCCAATTTTGCTAAGAATAAATTTAAAAACAATTAACCATAAATATATAATATTACATTAAAGTCACCTATCAACAATATGCTCTCATACCTTGGATAAGCACTTAATCTCTATATACCTATTTTCACAAAACCCATCATCTTTGTTTAATAATTTTTTCAAATAGTTCTACTGTCCATTATCTTATGTTTTCCCAATTGGGTAATAATTTTGCATCAATCTTTGGAAAGTATTCTGACTGTAACTTGATTCATATGCCTTTCTTAATTTGAATTCAGTCCACCATATACCCTTTCAAATTTCACCTTATCGCATATATCTCAGCATCGATTTCCTTTTTCACAGTTTTTTATTAATACCATTACTATAGTAATGGCGTTAAAAGGTAAGATTTGTTTGTTCTCTTTCCAGATTGAAGACGTTACTCTTTCTTTTAGCTCTGTGGTTATAATCCAGAACTAATATGCTTTTCGCCTACGGATTGATTGAAGCAGTGTTTCTCCATCTTTGGTAGGAAATGAAGTGGTGTGCAATGTAATGACCACTCACCATATGAGAGAGATGATGATAAAAAATATTTCTTCTGTTGTGAAAATGGTGTTTGTGGTGCTTGCAGAATAAGTTGATCATGTTTAATTAACAAAGTGTTGAGAGTATGAGAAGGGCAATGAGTATAGGAAACATGGGCCTTTTTACTTTTTCAGATCAATCCTCTCGTCTGCCCTTCCATACATATGATATATTCATACAGTTGTGACTGGAGTGCACTACATTACTTGTGTGTACAAATACATAAAGTAGGTGTCACCTGCAATATCTCTGACTTGGTTGAGAATTGCAGTACCAGCACTCGGGTTCTACGTAAAGTGGTCTGTCGAATGAAGGCAGTAGCGACTGTTATTACTAGATCGGACAAGCACTGCAAAAACCAATCAATAAGATGGACAGGCATGACAGTTGGCCTTGGGTGCATCAAACCCCACTTTTCGCACATAAAACATATTATACGCTCACTTCTGAGTCCTGACATACACCCAACTACTAATGTTTGCTTTGATTTACACCTTAAACAGACACTAAGTACTACGATCGAATGCATTGCGCCTTCACTTCATATGTTGGTTTCCACCATTAGCCATTAGAATTCGAAATCCTGTTCAGAGTGTGCAAAAGCCTTGTAAAGGATGTTATAAGGAATGAATTATGGGACAATAAGTGTGCTGTCCACTTTGTTCTTTCAGCTAATCCATAATTAGTGAATACTACCCTCCGTAGAGGATTCTTTTGATCCATTACTTAAAGATCACCTGCCCGCAGAAAACAAGGCTTTACAGTTGTTCAGTCTGGAATACACAAGTTGCAGATATGCCGCATTAAGAAAAGCCCAAACTTTTGAAATTTCTGATGAACTTTAGATCTCAAATTTCAGAAAGTTCAGTAAAATAATGCTTGGATAACAGCTACCATTCAGACCCGTTACTGTTACATTCAGAAATCTACCTAATTTGATTCCTTTTAGTTTTAACTATGTATATTTTCAGCAGATCAGTTTTTATGGTGTATATTTTTCAGTTGACATGTTGGATCAAATTCAGTGCCATCAGAAAGAGGACCTTCTCTTTTTAACAATAGATCACTGATTCTTCTTATCCAAAAGGACCATTGAAAATAGATACAGTTAAAATCAAAAGCAATCATAAAGTTCTTTATGAACTGTAAATAAACTCAGGCCAACAATTTTGTTTGTGTCCAAAACCAATCTCATAACATTATTTCAGCAACCATTCAATTCCCACATGATTTCAACAAGTAAAATTCTGTCTGTTAATTATATGGGCAATCCTCTTTTCACAGAACTAAACACAAGTTCAATATACAGTTACTGAAATCAAATACAGTCAGTCCCTAATGCATTGATGGGCGGGTTAAACATGTACCAAGTATAAATTCTAATTAAGAATCAGATGTATGGCAATCACTGTATTTTTTGGGCAGAATGAGAGACAGTCCCGAACTCAGAATCCATTCTTATTCAGCAAAAAACAAGCATCTAGCTAGCTAGTTATAGTCAACAAAAAGAATTATACCACTTTGCACACCAGCACCGCACTATATTTCAACACCTTCCCCATACAAATATCTGTTGTACCTGTAACCCTATTTCGTCGTCTTCTTCTTCTTCTTCTTTTTAGTTTACAACCAATAAATAAAAAATCTGGAATCCTAATCAGTAGCGAAAAATCGTCAGGAGAAAAGACAGCAGCAGCTTGACACAAATAATAACTAGGGGCACCTCGAACTTATATGACTCGATCCTGAGCTCCTCGCTCGCAGATGCATATTGTTAAAAAGAAATCCCATATTGAACTGTTGTTGCATTTGAGTGAGTCAGTGAGTCGGGGATGAACAAATCCCATATGTTAGAGAGCCATGACCAATTTTCATTCAAACTCTATAGACCAAATTTGCGCACTTATGAGAAAAAAAGAAAAGGGAAAAAAGATCAAGAAAAGACTATTGAGAGTTATTATCTTGGCGCTCTTCTCGGGCTCCGGATCCGATGGAGTGATGGTCTGAACTGCTGTTACTGATCGCCCGGTCATTGAAAGAATTCAGAGCAGCAAGCATTCCCAAATGACCACTTTCACCCGATCCATTCCCTCCTCCTCCCCCACCTCCTAATCCGAGCCCAGTAGGTGGCAACTGCTGCGACCCACCAGACCCGCCAGACCCACCTTGCATGAGCATCGACCCGAACGGAATGTGTCCAAGCCCAGCACCAGCCCCCGCACCCCCACCCGCACCCGAATTCAGATTTATAGGCCTGGGCATAAAGTGAAGTCCTCCAGTAGACATAGAAGTTCTGTACATTGTCCCACCTGATGAACCCGGGAATGTCCAGATAGGATCTGATGGCCCGTGTCCCATGACACCCGCCGTCGGCGGTAGCATCCAGAATGCACCGGGCATGTTTTGTGCAGTATTTGACAACCCAGTTGCAGGAGTAACTGCCCACATAGCCCCCGCTGCGGATTGTTGCTGCAAGCTCTTCAACTGCAGCTCTTCTCTCAGCCTTTTTCTCGAGTTCCCACAATCCGGGTCGAAATGATGCTGCTGTGGTTGTTGTTGTTGTTGTTGCTGCTGCTGTTGGTCCGGGTCGTTTATCAAATTCTCCAGCACGCCCGTTTGATCCGTGTGGTGCCCAATTCCTAACAGACTCATACCCTGAGACCTCGTATGATCCTCAACCGCCGATCTCTCCCACTCCGTCCGTGATCGAATCTGGTCCAACCGCGACGCCACGCTCGCGTTCAGATTCAACGACCCGGCATGGAAATTATACGGCGGTTTCAATGGCGCCGACATGCTTGCATTGGAGCTCCGCATCGAGACATTCAAGGTGTGGAAATTGGCCGGGATTGTGCCAGTTCCCGTCGCTGCAATCACCGCCGGTTCTGCCTGCTGGAGCAGCCATTCTATCGTCTCCCCGTCTGATTTGTGCCCCAGTTCTCTCGTCAGCTGAAAAACCCTCGCCGCACAAGTCGCCGGCATCCGAATTCGCCGCCCCCGGCCGTCCACCTTTGTGTGGCGATCCTTGGTCGACGCCCGCTTCGCCGGCGGTTTCTTCGCCGGGTCGACATTCACAACCGCGCTGGACTCCACGGTGGTCCGGGGCACAATTGCGGTCTCCAGATTGTTGTTATTGCTGCTGTGATTATTGTTGGTGTTACTACTATTATCATTACATAGCTTGGCAGACATGGCCAATGAAGCATCCACCTGTGAAGGACCCAAAGCCATGGGCTGTGTGAAATACCCTCCTTCCTGATCACGATCCTGAACAGTACTGTAACCCACCATCCCTCCTCCCACTCGTTCCTTGTATGACAGAAGCTGCAAAGGTTGCATTCCGGGCTCCAAATTCAACTTGCCTCGGCCCCCATTGTCTCCAGATTCCATACTAGGATGACGATCCCAATTCCTGCAGATTCCCGACACACGACATTCAGCCTACTCCTCAGATGACGATCCCTTAATGCTGCATCAATTGTCCCACAAATATGACCCAACCCCAACCCCAATCCCAATTCAAATCAAATTCCCCTTCGACGAATCTGAATCACCCTCGTCCCCCTTCCTTAGCCATGCCCACGAAGAACGACTCCACTCTACCCTTGTTCCTGCAACTGCCTGCCTGCCTTGATCAAAAACCCTAATCTTTCTTACTGATAAGAAAAGAGGGATGAGTGCCCAGTAAGTCTCCTCTCCTGCTACGGAAACCAACATAATCTTATAGGACACATGGATAATAATAATGTTTAGACCAAAGGCGGGATGGGGATGATCACGGTCATCTGAAAAGCTCCTTCTCCCTCTCTCCTTTCTCCTTTCTCCTTTCTCCTTCTCCCGCCTGTGTAACAGTGAAAAGAAGAAGATGGGTGTAACACTGTTGGCCTTACGCCGTGTACTACTGGCTGTGTGTCAGAGTCTCCACGTGCGGGCTCTTTATCAAGGATTACGATTCCAGAACTCATTCTCTATGTCCTCCAGATGGGATTGGCAACCCTCTCTTTGCCACATTCAATTCTATCAAGTGGGTCTCTCTTACATTATGAGTGCGCCCAGCCCGGGCCCGGCTCCCCGCCAAAATGATTGCTTCCCTTGCTTTTTTTCCCTCTACCAAGTGCCTGCCTGCCTGCCCGCCTGCCCGCCTGCCGGGCCAGGACCAGCTCGCACCTGCACAGTTTTCTTCTGGCAAGCATTAACTTACAATAATACAACAATTGCCCACTACGTATTTTGCCCATCTTCAGTCACTTTTAAAGTATATTAGCTCATTTTTTTTTTTACTTGATCATTTAAATTCTTTATTGTCAACTTGATCATGTACACATTTTTTATTGTTATTATTTCGAATCAAATTTTCTGATCTATAGATTGTGTAGACTCTTTATTGTAAATGTTTTAGATTGAATTACATGATCTGTCATCAAGATACGAGAGAAAATAAAAGAAAGAAGTGATGGTAGATTTTTTATTACCAATATTTTGGATTGAACTCTTTAATCCATCATCAAGACATGAGAGCAAGAGAAGAGAGAAGTGATGGATCATGGAGTTTGATCCCATAAAAAATCTACACGATCAACTCCAAAATAATACAAACTAATCAGTATGGATTGTGAAAATTTCACAACTTTTATTAGCATTTTTTATTTGATGGTGTAGATGCTTTATTATCAATGTTTCAGATCAAATTCCATGATCCATTGATCGTTTAGATTCCTTATGGTCAACCTTTTAGATCAAATTCCATGATCCATTGATTGTGTACAGATTCTTTATTGTCAATGTTTTCGATCAAACTCCATATTCCATCATTGGAATATGAGACCAAAGAGAAGTGATGGTAGGTTTTTAATTACCAATGTTGCATTTCGGATCAAATTCTATGATCTATCATCAGGACATGAAAGCAAGAGAAGGGAGAAGTGATGGATCATAGAATTTAATCCAAAACGTTAACAATAAAAAATCTACATGATTGAATCCAAAAAAATCCAAACTAATCAATATAAACTATAAAAAGACTATAAAAATTTCATATTTTTACTAGTATATTGGTATATATATATATATTAATCATTCTACTGCTAAATTAACCACCACCCTACTCTGATAAAACTTGGCAGCTGTAAACAAAATGTTTTAATCTTTACTCCCTTTGCTGGGTTTCAAAGGAATCAATCGTCAGTGAACTTTTATCATTATTTTGTACACCTAATTTTTGTCATTCCATTGGACTGTCGCTTTACGCACAATAGTTGCTGGAGGCCCAAGCATCGCAGTGATAGAGAATGAAAACTTTTGATTAAATACTAGTATTTCTAAAGAATATGATTTGAAGAGCATGAAACATGCCAGAATATATTCTCAAGGCGAAATTTGTTTAAGTCATATATCTCATCATGCTCTGCCGGTGCTCAATTTAATTTAATGGCGGGATTAGATTTGATTGTCATGCGTGATGTTTCTGCAAAGAAAGCTGAGTTTGGTAGGAAAAAATTTGTTTAATTGACAGTAGTAATAATAATAATAATAACAAATATCCTTAGGATGACCTTGACTTCCTTTATCAAGGAACTATGATGAAAGTTTTCCACACTTCTCAAGGAACGCCTTAAAAGTAATCTTCAAAACATTCTCGCAATGTGAATAAGAAAATATTATAAGCTTAGTAGGTGGTCGTGTGGAGGGACCTCTCAAACGTTTCTATGAAATATACTGATCTCACTTGTCCTTACTATAATAATTTTGGATTGTACATGCCTTACAAAACCTATCCAAACACTTTAAAAAGGACGCGTCTATTCTGGCTCCAAAACGATAGTATGGATTGACTAACATGTGTGTTAGTTGTGCGTTTTACACTGTCGATTTTGCAATTAACGGCTGCGATTGACTAACCTGTCGCTAACATGTTGTACGAAAGGTCCGTTTTGGAGCCAGAATAGACGCAGCCCTTCAAAAATGGCCTCAATATTCTTCTTAATTAATGGCCTTGTATCTTTGTTTATATATTAAATCTAATTTACTTTTATGAATAAATTAGTATAGATATATTAAATATATTTACTTTTATAAATGTGGAAGACATCAATTTGTAGTTATTTTATTTATTTAGAGTTGTTTTATTTTACTTTGGAATTGTTTTATTTATTACATATATGGAGACATAAATTTTATGTGCTACTTTTTGATAACATTGTGAACATTATTTAAAAATATAAATATTTGGGGATGTAAATGTTGGTCAAATTTAAGGTAAAAGGTAAGAGTTTTTGTTAGCATGCCCATTCCATTACACTTCACTCTTGCTATGTAGAATGTCTCTCGACATTCTTAAATTAATGTAATAATTTAAATTAAATATTTTAAGATTGCAAGTTAGAATTGGTTGTGATATCGAATAATGTTATGATATTTTAACAATAAAATAAAGGTATTTAGTTATTGGTTTGATGTTAATTTGAATAAAACAATATGTATTTTTAGTTGATTTCTATCTACATCAAAAACTTAGTGCTTGTAAGACAATTATATGTAAATCAAGAAAAATATTGTCTTAACTATTTGATATATTGCTATGAATGTGGGATTGTCTTGAATGAATTGTGGGAGTGTTTGAGCAACTAAAAATGTGGTCTTCTTCCCTGGATCTAGACTATAAATGTGGATATGGACTTCAGAAAATTTCAAGTATATATCCTATTTAGCTTTTTTTTGTAATGATATAGATATCTTGTGCTCTTGTGTATCAATTTAACATGAATGCATTTTATGTTGTTGTATGTCCTTGTGAGTGTATTTTGCCCCGAGATACAAATTACACATCCATGTATAAAGATTTTTTTCATAATGTCTTCACACATATTTGTAAGCATTGACCAAAATCAACTTTACACAAGTTTGTGCAAGAGATCTACTTGTGTAATCCTTTCATGCCATGTGAATTCATGACCACGTGCCATTTTAGGAGTACACATGTGTAACATTTGACAACAACTTCATCAACACCTTACTCGCACCTTACTCATACTTCGTCAACTACTTTTCATGATTATGCCAACATGGTACCATATAGATTCAATATCTATGACAAAATTAGCACATAGAAATTGCACCATAGAACATTTAAATGTCAACTAATTGTATAAATACAACTAAAATATCTCAAATTGCATATCCTATAATTTTGACACTACAAATTATATTTATTTTAGCATCATTATCATTGATTATTTCAAGAATAATTGTATCCCATCATGTGGCCTTTTCCATAATTTAAATGTCAAATTAAATGTTATTTGGTGTACTTGTGTTTCATATGGCATTTATTTGATTCTTTAATGCTCTTTTGTAATTTGAGTTTTGATAATTTTAAGATGAAAATGTGACCACATAAACATCATTATGGATGTGCTTCATCTTCAAATTTTATAGTTGTACAAACACTAATTTTTATTTTTTTTGATAGGTAATTGGCCGAAGCCTGAATAGCTTTTGACTGGAGCTATGAACTAGTGTAGGGGGCCCCATCCTCATTACATATCTTTGAATTATTATTATTATTATTATTATTATTATTATTATGTTTGATTAGATTGACCCCAAGACCTTCCCCATCCTATGGAAGGCCAAGAGTCACAACTTAGAATTCCACTTTAGATGTCCCTATTGGGAATTGAACTTGGGTCTCGACAATGAGAACCCAGTGTTTTAACCAGTTAAGCTCAGCCCCTTGGATGTTGTACAAACACTAATTGATGACCAAAATAATCATCATTTAGATTCCTTTTGGATATAACAATTATTGACCTATCTTCTTGCAAGTTTCCCATACTTATCTCATGATTCCCTTGTTCAAAATAACATCTTGTAAGATTGACAATTTTAAATTTTTTGTTTCTAATACTTGACGAGTTTTTGGTTTTCTATATACCACATTCTCATTATTAAATCAAGGAACATTGAGAGGGGGGTTGAATCAGTGTTCCACAATATTTAACTTTATTAAACTAATCAATTAACCACGTAGAACATATGAAGAAAGGAAAGATGCATAACCATAAAGCAAATATTCACAACACCACAACACCAATATTTTTTACGTGGAAACCCAGTTAAGGGAAAAACCACGGTGGGATTGAGACCCACAATATTAATATACTATGTTAGAAGTATATAAATATTACAATGGGGAATGCACATGCATTTAGGCACACTGCCTAGAGCTCACTGCTCAAGATACAATATGAGTTGCAACCCCGGAAGGCTCACTGCCTTACAAATCTACTACAATAAATATCTAAAGTGGTTGAAATAATAAATAGCATCTTCAAATTCTTGGAAATGGTTCTATTTGAGCTCATATATCAAACTGCACACTCTAAAACACAATCTTCTATGATTTGTTGTTCTGTTGCAACCCGGAGCACCAATCTTCCACTTGCGCATACTTGATTACCAACACTCACCGCATAACTACTAATCTCATAAATGACAATATCAATTTCTCTTATATACTCGCAACATCAAATTAGATCTTCTACATGTTGGCTCTATTGGCAACAACAATGTAGGAAAATTGAGAGGGGGGTGAATCAGTTTTCACCAAACTTAAACAAATTAACCACAACTTAAGATCTAATCAAGAATAGAAACAACAAAGATAAACACCAGATCAACAATACACATAACACACAAATTTTGACGTGGAAAACCGGGTTAAGGGAAAAACCACGGTGGGAACCTACCCACAATATGATGATACTCTACAGTAGTATGTGAAAATATTATAATGGGGAATGCACATGCATTCAGGCGCACTACCTAGAGCTCACTGCTCAAAAACAACAAAGGGCTACAACCCTGGGAAGGCTCGATACCTTACAAAGATCAGACAACAATTCGAATTACATGAACTGAAAGAATAACATCTCCAAATGCTTGACCACATTTTCAGTTAATCACACTATATGCTCTGCAACACTTCTCTACTCTTCTTCACACTTCTGAAAGATCAATTTGCTTATCCGTACATACAACACTCTCAAAGAATGCAGACACACATTTGACATGATTATTACACTTATTTTAAATCAACCTTAATTTCAAGGTCGACTCAGCTCATAAGACCTAATTACAAAATTCACTAGTAGAAATATGACAAATAAATGACTACGTGACCAAAAATTTTAGTCACGACAAGTAAAAATGACCAAATTCTAGTGATTTTTTACAACAAAGATATACATGACTAAATAAATGACTAATTTGGTCATCGGGTGAGATCACACAAATAAAAATGACTAAATAAATGACTAATTTGATAGATGATAGAGAAATGACTAAATAAATGACTAAATAAATGACTAGATAATTGTCTAGCTCTTCTCTTAAAGAAATTAGGTACTTGTGGAAATGATATAAAAAATTGATCCTAATATTTTTGTTTGTAAATTATTTATTATTTAAATATCATTTTTATTTATAAATAATAAATTATTTTATTAGCAGATGTATTATATTATATTTTTTTATTTCTATAAAAAATATAATAAGAATAAAACTATAGCAATTTCACTTGGATTTAAAACAATTTTTTAAGACAAAATAAATATTTTACCTTAAATATTTAAATTATTCTTTATATTATCTTAAATTAAAAATTAAAAATATTCTAATTGTATATATATATGTATATACATATATATATACACATACATATACACATATATACATATATACATATACATATATATACATACATATACATATATATGTATATATATGTATATGTATGTATATGTATATACATATATATACATATATATATATATATATATATATATACATATACATATATATACATATATATGTATATATATGTATATATATGTATATATGTATATATGCATCTTACTGTTTATCAAAATTGCATTATATTTTTTATTGTAGATTACCCATTTTTTATTGTCACCCACTTTCCATCTGTCTAGATTAAAAATAGCCTATATAGATTTCAAGGTCATAATTGAAATTTTAAAAGGTTTTGAATTCTTTAAAGAATAAATAAAAAAATTACCTCCAAAGCCTAAGACCATAATGTCAAGCAAATGATGTCAATAGAGGCTAATTTGTTTGCAAAAAAAAATGACTCCCACCAAGGAAAAAATTAGCGGGAAATCAGAATTTCGATCGACAGGAGTAAGAGGAGCTATGGAAACAATACCAATGGCTAGAATGTTGTAATCAAAACTTTGTTGTGAAAAAAATAGCAAAGCAAAAAGTGGTCTTTATCTACACTCTGTAGACTGCGCACGATAGAAGAAGACCAAAAGGAAGACATTGACAAGCACAGGTACTGTACATTTCTGTGTTTTTGAATTATAAAACTTCGAATAAAATTTTGGTATCTTTCGCTTGTATGCAATATGAAATTTTTGTATCAGATAAACTACCCACCTAGAGAGGAGATTGATCATTAGAACGCCCTCCTATATCAGTTGGGTTCCCTCAAATTCAATCTATGTAGTAGGGAGTCAAGGTCTTGGGGGAGAGGAATCAAGGAAGGATCTTTGAATCTACCCACCCCTATCCATAGTCGATAGTAGAGCAACAACAAACCCCAAAAACAATACCACCATAAAAATAATAGTAATTGCTCATTTATGTTTTCTCTTTATCTAACCATGACATAAAATAGCTATATGTCCATGAATGCTCTTGTTATTGACAAGAAGAACCATTATATCTACAATTTATGAAGGCTCTATTTCTATGTGTTAGACTATCCTTTGGGCCATGATCTTGGTATGTATGACTCTTTATGTAAATATCAAACTCTTACTTAATTATAGAAACTTCAGTGTACTGCTCTCTTTGGGTTTGACAATGCTGCTCTTTAAGGTTGAGAATCCCTTGTGACTTTGCACTATTATTTTGTGCCTTGATTGCAAATATTTGTCCTTTGTTATTGTCATTTTGGCTTCATGACTATAATATTACTAAGAGTCTTTTGCCCTAATGACTATTGCAATCCTTGTTCTTATGACATTGTTTCTCAATCTTGCTCTAGATTGTTCTAGTCTACCCTTCAAACAAAGAGACCTTACTAAAACATTCATGTAAAAAATCAATAGACAGTCTCTGTTATTTATAACTGTTCAATAACAGTGATTGACTACTTTTATCTTGTAAACCATTTAGACTTGTAAATCAATATACCATTACTACCATGATTATATTGCTCGTCCCTCTTGAGCAATCAACTTAACTGCCCCTATATGCACTGCAATAGATATATCTTTTTGTAGCGTCCTAAAATTGCGACACTTGCAATTTCGACTGCATTTGGGTCTTCACGATGGCGATGCAACACTGAACCTGAATGGAGACCCCGAAACTTGTTCATGACATCAAAAACTGCATTTTTTAGCACCCTGGCCTGATCCTCCTTGCACCCTGCTGCCCCTGGAGGTGGGACCATGGCACCCAGCGCCTTGGTCCTTTAGGACTAGGGCGCCCAGCGCCCTGGTCCCCCAGGACCATGGCGCCCAGCGCCCTGGTCCCTGGCCCTATTTTGGGCCCAGTCTCTTATGGGGCTTCGGGTCTTTAAGTTTGCAAATTGGAAAATAATGTTTCTTGGTTGGCCTAAGGTCGAGAAAATCAGTCTATCAGCCCTAATTGACAAGTATATAAACTACTTTTCCTCTCCTAGAAAGGGAGAGAAAGAAGAGGACATATGTGAGCAAGGCGCAAAAGCGTTATTCAAACATTCAAGCATTCAAGCATTCCTTCAAGCAATTGAGCATTCTAAGTCTCCATTCAAGGCTAAGTGTTGCATTCAAGACAAGGATTCAACCATTGAAGAGGAGATCACTTACAACACATTACATACAACATACATTACACCTTCGCATGTAAGAATACAAACATTCTTACAACAAGGTATCAGTACTTGTTTACATTACAAACATTTACATTTACAGCATTCTCATTTCTTGGTTAATTCCAAAACCGGGGTTTGACCTAAAGGCAAACCCCTCATCCCTAACCCCCCAATCGTCCTCTCTTTTCTATGTGTAGGTTGCAGGTACGCGGCTGTAATTGAAGATCTGGAATCCTTGTGCAGAGACGAACAGATCCACCTTCGTTTCGCAGATTTTTCGGAGGACCGTGTGCACGCCGGGCGCCATCGTCCCGTCAACTTTCGCTCAAATTTGCAGAACAGCACCGTCTCGACATTTTACTACTAATTCCAGGTCCGCAGCTTCATCCTGTATCCCCATCTCTGTTTATAAGCGAATCTTTCCTATTTTACATGCATTCTTAGTTCAATCATCCTATCTAAATTCTTTACAAAAGAGGGTATCCTTGATGTCACAACCCTTGAAACTCATTTAGAATCCAATCTTGCATTGCGTGGGATTGGATCTTGTGGGTTTCAACCCCTCTTTTGAATGTAAAGTCTCTCCTAAGTGAAAACCATCAACCCTAGTGACTCTCCCTTCTCTCTCCTTGGAGTTGGGGAGGGGAGAACAACTAGGGTTCGATTTTTCCGCTTTACATTTTGGTGAACCCGACGTGAACATCCTCATTCTGATTAGTCATGGTTAGATCTGAAAAATTTGCTTCCTTAATTACATTTCCATGTTTGATCTTTTGCAAATTTTAGAGGTTGATTGCATAAAAACCCTATAATTTTCTTTTTAGTAATTAAACTTGTGAAATGTTTATTTGTTAATGCTTGTTTTAGATCTACCCTTCTATTGCAAATTGTCAATTCATATTTGTGCTTTAATTCTGAAAATTAAGTGGTTAAATGTCAAAACCCTAATTTTTAAAACCCTCTTGATTCAACCTTTGACTGATAATTTGACTGATCAAAACGCTTCCAAATCGGCTGTAACTTTGGATTCCGCAATAAAATCACAATATCTTTCATCCCTAAAAATTTGGAAAAAAGTTACGAGGACCATGTGCACCCCGAGCGCCATCGTCCCCGACATTTTTTCCGAAATTTCAGGAGCTAGATCTTACTGTATTTTTCTGCTAAAATCCAGAATTTTGGCTGATTTTATCAAATTTAACACTTTCAAAATTAAAATCAAAGTTGGTCTAGCGATTGCTTGGATTGAGGCTTCTAATCATTCAAAAATTGTTGAAATTGAAATTTGTGTCAAAATTGTGTTTCTTATAGTCCTAAATCTGAAAAGTGTGTTAGCATTCATCTGAAATTTCAGTGCTTTATTCAAATTTTTGCAATTTGTGACTTTTGAAATTAAGTGTCTAATTGCGATAACTCTGATTTCCGCTTCCAAATCTGAATTTTGCATGAAACTGAGTCAACTTTTAAATTTCAAAACTGGCATTGCTTTTGGTATTCCCTCTAAAATCATAAAATTCCAAATTTCAGTTTCCCCCTCTTTTTCAAAATTCAAATTTTACATTTTTCAACAATCTTGGTAGGGTTCAATTTTGAGATTGCAACTTTAATTTGGCCTATCTACAGATCGTAAAATCACTCAATTTTTTCAGATTAGCTTTAAAATCATCATAACTTTCATCCCTGAAAATTTTGAAAAAAGTTGCGAGGACCGTGTGCACTCCGTTCGCCACGGTCCCTGACATTTTTTCCAAAATTTTGGGAGATTGTCCTGATTGCATTTAACAGCTTAAATCTAGGAGATTGGCTGATTTTATTGAAATTTGCTACCTCTAAAATTCAAAATCTTCTCTCTCTCTTTAGTGCATGAGTTTTATGACAATAAGCCCTACTTACACTATTCCCGTTAGACGAAGCCTTAGAATTAAGTCTTTCCAAGGTTTAATTATTGAGGACATGGAACCTAATTTGAATGGCCTTTTTAATGAGGACATGGGTAATTCCTCCAATCCTCTTAATGATGAAGAAGCTCTCCATGAGGTTTCTGTAGAACAACTTTCAAAATTGGATAACCAATTTGATGATTTTCGACAATGGATGTCTCAAGAATACCTTGATAGTGAAGCTCTTTCCTTAATTGAGGGTCTAAAACGTATGGTTCAAAGTGATAAGAATGGAATTGATATTTTGCATGGCATTGCACACATTGTGGATTCGAATGTGATGCCTATGAAGAGTTGTGCCGAAACTTTAGGTTATACACAACCTCCTACTCAAGTTAATCATTCTATTCCTTTGACAACTCCTATTGCTAGTATACCTACTTTTACATCAAACATAATGACTACTTCAATACAAGACATTCCTCCTATGATCACCAGTCATGGGGGCAATCCTTCTTCTTCAATCAACCCTCTTCCTTCATTCAATCCAAATTCTTCATTCATTCCTTCAATGAGTGTTCCTATTATATCACCACAAATGAACATGATGCAAGGGGGCAGTTCGTTTAATCATTCTATTCCTCCTTGTAGTGTTCCTCCTTTCCAATCATCTCCTATGACTAACTATCATAGTGTCCCACCACCTTACTCTCTACCTTCTTTCAATAATATAACACCTCCATCACAATCTAACACGTCTAATATGAACTCTTCGACTGAAGCGACCATTAACAATCTTGCACAAACTGTCTCTTCTTTACAGCAACAAATTGCCTCTATGAATCAATCTAAGTTTAGTGTGCCCACATTTGCTGTGGCGAGCCCACTTTCTCTTGACATTGTTCGAGCTATCCCCCCTAAACATGTTGAAATTCCACATTTGGAGCTTTATAATGGTAAGGGTGATCCTCTAACACATGTTAAGACATTTCAAACAATATGTATCGATTTTGCTTATGACCAAAGGTTTCTTGCAAAACTGTTTACTAGAACATTAAGAGATAAAGCCCTACAATGGTATTGCTCGTTGCCTTCTTATTCTATTTCTTCTTTCGAACAACTTGCAAATGCTTTCATTCAACAATTTCAAAACAATATAAGTCCTAAAGTTACTTTGATTGATTTAATGCATTGTAAACAAGGTGTTAAAGAAAAAGTGACTGATTTCATTGGTAGATATAAGCATTTGTATGCTCAAATTTCTTTTCCAGTACCTAACAATGATATTCAAAGAATCTTTATTTCTAATTTACAAAAAGATATTAGAGAAAAACTTCTGTTTTCTGAGTTTACTTCTTTCCAACAGTTGTGTGCAACTCTTCACAATTATCAACTGACTGTGAGTCAAATGGAACAAGCAAATCCTATGGCTCTGAATGATAAGGGTGATAGTAGTCAACAACCATTTGGGAAGTTTAAACCGAACAGAGAGTCAATTAAACTCAATGAAAACATCATCAACAACAATGTGAATGCGGCATCAGGTGTGCCTCCTATTTCTAAGTTTTTCAAGAAAGAAAGAAAGTTTACTCCTTTGAATGAATCATTGCATAGTATTATGAATAAGTTATTGGAACAAAATGTTCTTACTCTTCCTCCTATAAAGCAAATAGATCCTACAAAGATTAATTCACCCTATTTTGATAACAAATCTTTTTGTCAATTTCATCGTCAACCTGGGCATGATACTGAAAAATGTTTTGCTTTAAAGGGTAAAATTCAAGATTTGATTGATAATAATACTATCTCTGTTTCTGGTGTGAATGATAAAGGCAACACATCTATAGCTCCTCCTAACCAAAATCTTCAGATTTTTACTGATCCATTGCCTTCTCATACCTCTAATGCGATTGATACTACTGATTCCTCTATCTCACCTGATGATCTCGTGTCTATGACTCCGAATGTGATTAACTTTGTAGAGCAGCAGAAAATCCCTAAAGAACCTTCCATCACATTTGATTCCAGTGAATTTATCAGGGCACCTAATGGTCCTTTATATATAGTTGCAAAAGTCAAGAATACACCTTGCCGTGGAGTGCTTATTGATCCTTCTTGTATGATTAATGTCATTACTGAATAATTTCTTTTTACTTTGCAATTGAATCAAGTGATCTATGACGAAACAAATGTGGTTGTGAAATTATTTGATGCATTTTCTTCTCCTGCAATTGGTTCTATTACATTACCTATTGAGGTCCATAGCTCCCTTGATGTGGACTTTGCTATTATTCCATCATCCGAACAATTTCGTGTGAAGCTAGGCTATCCTTGGCTATCTTCCATGAAAGCTATTGCTTCTCCTATTCACAAGTGCTTGAAATTTCCCCATAATGGTGAAGTTGTTACTGTCAATCATAGTCTCTTTAAACCAGCTGAAAGAACCTCTAGCATTCCTATTGATTACTTTTGGCCTAAACAATTCCAATCTCTTCCACCGCGAAGTGATCATCTTTTCAAATCTTATCAAAAGTGGAAAAAAGATATGATCCTATCTCTAAGTGAACCTAGAACACCCAAACTTGATATTCCTATCATTCTTGAGAAGGAAGTTCTTCCTTTGAAAGATAAAACCAATGTCTTTCCCCAAGAAGATTCCCAACCCATCCCTATGGATGTAACTATGCCTATATCTAATAAACTTCCTAAAAGTAGACCTATACCTCCTAAACCAAATATTCCTCCTTTGTATGGAGCAATTCCTCCTCCTTCCTCTTATGGAGAGAAGAGACCTTCCTCTTCTCCTATTATTCAACCTAAGAGACCACAACCTAAACACCCAAGTGATAAGGATGAGAACATTCCTCCTCCTCAATCTCCTAATCTTCCTACTAAGACTAGATGAAATCGTTCTGCACGTGAACGCCGACGAAAGCGTCATCTTAGAGCTCAGGCAGCTGCTTCTCAAACTTTGCAATCCCCAAAAACACCTTCAGCCAGTATTATTCCATTTTCTCCTCAGCCGACGATTGAGCCAAAATCTCCTAAACATAAGATGCATGATGGTCTTGATCCGGTGCGAGTTAAAGATCCTATTTTTATAAATCTTGATGATGATATAGATGAAAATGTTATTCATGATGAAAATGTTACTTTTGTTCATTCTGATAGTGAATATGAATATGTTGATGTTGATAACCATTTATCTAACGAATTTTCTAAAGCACTTATCCTAGCTCCTAGACAAGAACAACGTGGCTCGGAACATGAACATAGCCCTTGTTTGGATCTTGTGATAGCTCCATCTGCTGTGTTGGATGTTCCTCCTCTAGCGTGTTTCCTACCTTCCTGAAATATTGATCAGCAAGATCGGGGGGTAGATGACGTGCTAGACTAGTTTCATTAGCACAGCAGATGCTCTCCTCCTCTCTTGATCTTTTGTTACTTCTTCTATGTGTTATTCTCATTCTTCTATTTGTTGTCCTTAGTGTTGGCTACTTGAGGACGATGCAAAGCATTAAGATCTCTTGGTCTCTCTCATGTTGACTCAAAAGACACATGTGTTCCCTTCTTCTAGGTGACCTTCCTTGATTGGGGAATGAAGAACAATTATGCATACATACATATGATATACATGAATTATCATACAACATACTGACCCCGAGGAAAGCGAAGTCACCTCGTGCTTTGTGTTTTGTGCCTATTATCCTTGGGCTTATCTCACACTTGGGGGCTAAATCCTTGTGATAACGTGCTCCTTTCCTTTCTCAGTTCTTATATGTATCACTACCTTAAAGAAATCACCCCCGGTAAGGTGTGTGCGATCGCTTTAATGTAGGGGGGCATACATCCCATCTATATCTTTTCAAGATACTTGAAAATTTCTTGACAAATTTAGCTTTGCCTTGAAAATTTTTGATATCTTTCTTGCATGACTCATAGTGAGGGAACCTTACTACTAACAGTCATGGTTCTCCCTCATGATCTTCCCTTTTACTTTGTCAATCGAAGTCATAAGATCCTTAGTCCACTGGGGGCTTGGTGTATCTTTCCTCCTTGACGTGGTGAAAGTTTTTCAATGTTGTTTCCTTGTACTTTACTGGAAGTATGAGCGTACGCTTATACTCCCACTAAAGTGGGGGCTAAATGTAGCATCCTAAAATTGTGACACTTGCAATTTCGACTGCATTTGGGTCTTCACGATGGCGATGCAACACTGAACCTGAATGGAGACCCCGAAACTTGTTCATGACATCAAAAACTGCATTTTTCAGCACCCTGGCCTGATCCTCCTTGCACCCTACTGCCCCTGGAGGTGGGACCATGGCGCCCAGTGCCCTGGTCCTTCAGGACTAGGGCGCCCAGCGCCCTGGTCCCCCAGGACCATGGTGCCCAGTGCCCTGGTCCCTGGCCCTATTTTGGGCCCGGTCTCTTATGGGGCTTCGGGTCTTTAAGTTTGCAAATTGGAAAATAATTTTTCCTGGTCGGCCTAAGGTCGGGAAAATCAGTCTATCAGCCCTAATTGACAAGTATATAAACTACTTTTCCTCTCCTAGAAAGGGAGAGAAAGAGGAGGACATATGTGAGCAAGGCGCGAAAGCGTTATTCAAGCATTCAAGCATTCAAGCATTCCTTCAAGCAATTGAGCATTCTAAGTCTCCATTCAAGGCTAAGTGTTGCATTCAAGACAAGGATTCAACCATTGAAGAGGAGATCACTTACAACACATTACATACAACATACATTACACCTTTGCATGTAAGAATACAAACATTCTTACAACAAGGTATCAATACTTGTTTACATTACAAACATTTACATTTACAGCATTCTCATTTCTTGGTTAATTCCAAAACCGGGGTTTGACCTAAAGGCAAACCCCTCATCCCTAACCCCCCAATTTTCGTCTCTTTTCTATGTGTAGGTTGCAGGTACGCGGCTGTAATTGAAGATCTGGAATCCTTCTGCAGAGACAAACAGATCCACCTTCGTTTCGCGGATTTTTCGGAGGACCGTGTGCACACCGGGCGCCATCGTCCCGTCAACTTTCGCTCAAATTTGCAGAACAGCACCATCTCAACATTTTACTACTAATTCCATGTTTATAAGCTAATCTTTCCTATTTTACATGCATTCTTAGTTCAATCATCCTATCTACATTCTTTACAAAAGAGGGTATCCTTGATGTCACAACCCTTGAAACTCATTTAGAATCCAATCTTGCATTGCGTGGGATTGGATCTTGTGGGTTTCAACCCCTCTTTTTAATGTAAAGTCTCTCCTAAGTGAAAACCATCAACCCTAGTGACTCTCCCTTCTCTCTCCTTGGAGTTGGGGAGGGGAGAACAACTAGGGTTCGATTTTTCCGCTTTACACTTTTATGCCTTTAGCTATTTTTCTCTTTAGTTGTGATGTCCATTGTAGATGCTTTAGGTCTGAACCTTCATTACTTGATCATTGACTCTTCTCTTCAATGTTTTGAGTGTCTTTGATCATACCTAAGTGTGCATTGCTCTATGACCTCTATTCTATAAAGATAATGATCTCCTTCTTTTTGCTAACTAAGTGTTCTTCTCTTTGATATCTTGACTATTGTTGCTCTGTCTCGTGGGGCTGAGTGCTTATTTTAAATCATTAAATAAATCTCCCTTATGACCATTCTATGGCTTCTCTTATTGTCTTAATGGTTGTAACTCTGTCCTAATACTATCCTAACCTTGTCTACACCTTGAGTAGACTTGATCATGACCTCATATATCTCTTTTGTCACTACTGGGTCTGTCGTGGAAGGACCATAATGGCAGTCATAATAGGACTACATGTGACCCTTGTACATTTTAATGGTCTTTAGAAGCTCATTGATGGTGGCTTTGTGTTTCTTGGAATCTCTATTGCTCCTTTGGGTAGATGACTGTTATGGCTGTATTTGCCTTTCCCTTTTGAGCTTTAATTGCTCTGTGTCTCAATATTTTTTTATGACTTCCTCTTGGGTTGTTCATGTCATGCTTTGACAAAGACTATCATTAAAGTCATTGTGATCTTTGAGCCTTAAGCTCTATCGCATTGATGTTTGGCTATCATTTTGAATTTATGTTTACCAACAAGATCTTGGATCAATCCTCTCATATATTTTCCTTGACTTTCAACAATAAGGATTATCATTTAATGCCCCTAGATGCTACCTATTGATGACTATCAAAAATGATTTTGATTGCTTCTTTGTGCTTAGACTTTGTTTCTCTATAATATTATTTTTGAGGGAGGAAACTCTTCAAACCTTCATAACTGTTCTTTATCTTTTCTCCTATTTTTTATAGCTTCTTGTAGTTGTGGTCATTGATCATGTTGTCGCCCCATGTAATAATGAATTGATTGCCTTGATTCTTATGTGAAGCATGACTACATTTTTTGTATGTTTCCATGTGACTATGATATGTCTCGTTTATATTTTGTAGCTTTCCATCATGTCTATCATAGCAAGTCTATTTATGATCTCTGCCACTGATTTTGTGTCATTTAAGACTTAAGCTCTCCATATTTTAAAATTGTAATATTTGTAGATAAAGCTAATTTATGGAATCTCTACATTTTTTTACAAGTTTAGATAAATTAATCAAGTTTGATAGAAACTGTGTTAAGAATTAAAGTAATAGTTAAGGGATGGAATTCTTTTAATGTGCATAAAATAGTCATCGAGAATCTTCCCATTCCCAAAAATGTACAATCTATCGATAAGTTCTCTCTTGAGTGTCAAAAAAAAATTATTATATATATTCAATATCCAAGTATACTTTCCAATCTCTACCACTTCTTTCACCTGACAATTGTAGTAGTAGTTCCCAAGTGTAATGGTCTTCTCATCTCCAATGCAGATGCATAGTTTTCAAATTTTGTCACATTTCCTTTTATAATTTGGCTAATGCTTTTTGGTGGAATATTTGGATACTGAAAACCTTTTGGGAAAGAAAGACAATTGTGAACAAAGAGCCCATAAAAACTACCCATGTATGAAAAATGTCATGCGGACACCCAAGGGATGTGATTTAACAAGAGTAATTACATGAAACAAAAGTACAAAAATATTGTGAATGGATCAAATCACGTACCATCCCCAAGGAGGAGGAAACGTTGAAGTCATTTCCTCATTGTTGTCAGACACTCTACAAGAAGGAACTCTAGTTTCACATGAAGGAACTGACATTCTTGCAGTAATGAAATCATGATTCAAATCTTGTCCACCTATGGGATTATACCTTCCCTGCACCACATCTTTGGCTACAATTTCTAAGAATGATGGAAAGACTTGAAAACATCATCTTGTTTATATTTTTTTGATAAGCCTTTCCCGAAGCTTAGGATTAGAAGCAACTATAAGAAGCTCCTTCTTTACGCCAATAAACACGTCATCCATTTCTATATATTTTGTGTCCTTGAAATGATAAGTCCATAGCTTACATAAAGCATCGTTATAACCATCCCAGTTGATTTTTCAGGTCCCCTCAAAATTTTTACAGTACACTCCACAGCTAATTTGCAACACAATTCCTGCATAAATTTTTCACTATTAGGATCTCTGCATATTTGCCTGTTAAGATCCTTGAGTGACTGTAGAGTTTTTAAGGTTTTCTCATAAATGATGCCCTTCAAAAGGTTTGAGGAAGTACTCTTCAGCAACATCATTTTCTTGAGCTTAAAATTTTTATTTGAAATAGGAAGAGCTCTGATGAGTCCAAAAATAATCCAATCCTCATTGCAATGCCTGATAACGTACTCTAAAATCCACTCTGCACTTTTCCAATTTCAGAAGGAGCGGCCATCAAACATTTGGAAGCGCCCTGTAAAGTGCATAACTTTCGTCTGCTTTCCATTAGTCATCCACAAAAGACAAATATGGAGTTATAACATGACCAAACTCCATGATGTCCCATTATTTGTGCCTGCACAATTGACTCATTGTGAACACATCTTCATTTCAATTCCCACAAAATTATAATTTCAAAAATTTTGTTCAGAACCGATCCAAGAGTCGGTTCTAAATCAAAACAACATATGATCACTAGTAAGTTCAAAATCAAAAGCAGTGTTCCATATGATATCTTTCTTAGTGAAATGGGGGCTGCCCCTATTGAGGCACTTGCTATGGTTCGTCTCATAAGCTATCTAAAAAGTACCGAACAAATGGAAGAAGGTAGATGGCCTAAAGTGGTCCTTAATGATATATTATGCAAAAGGAAAAGGATGTGGATGAGTAAATGGAATATCCATCTCAATATGTGTCCCATGAATAACAAAGACATCAAGGTCTTCATTATGGATAAATTCTACAAGAGGAATTGGAAAAGTGGGCTTGGAAGGAAGATAATATATTATATCAATGAGTTTAATCCCACATGCAATCAACTTTAAAAAATGTACATCGGGGCCAACATTTCATGTAGGGTTAAAATCCTTATCGCCCAACTGAGAACCAACTATCATCAACTGCGTTGTGAGACTAGACATTGGAAGAGGCCAAAAGAGGCTTGGGAAGAGAGAGTTTGCACTTTTTGCCATTCTGGGAATGTGGAAACTAAACAACATTTTATTTTAGAATGTGAGGCTTACAGGGACAACAGGGACAAATTTATTAATATCTTATCTGATTGCTCAAGTGGTATAGCTTATTCAGCGAGGAGAACATTGAGAAGTTGGGTGTGCTTATTGTCAACTTGCACAAGAAAAGAAATGAGTTACTAAAGTCAATTTAATTTGGCAGGTTGTCCCATAGGCTATGTTTTATCCTCGTGGACGTTAAAAATTATCTTATATTATCTTATCTTTATCATATCAGAAAGGAGGGTGAACCAAAAGAAAATATAATTAAATTGACTTTATAAAGAAATTTTTATTTTGTTAGTTTATGATAAATATTCTTTGAGAAGTTTAGGATAAATATTCTTTTAATAGGGTATGTCATTCGTAGATGAGTTAGTTTTCAAATCCACAAATCTTTACTTATCCTACTTTAATAGCGCCTTTTTGTTGTGACAAAGATATTTTAAGTATAGTAACTAGCACTTGCACCAAATAAAGTGCAATGGTTACATCGATAGTAAGATATATAAAATGCAATTTCAATTTTGTATAAATTTATGTATTAAACAAAACTTTCATGATTATGTTGTATTTGAATTTCTTTGCATCAGAGTATAAATCATTAATGTGTCATCATTGAATATCACTAGTTACTTGAATGTGCCTTGAATGTGTCATCTTTGGATTATTTTTTACATTTATTATTCTCATGTACAGATATTGAAGCACTTGCATGGGCGATAAAGCTTGTTTGGATAGGACTTGGAGACTTTTGAAAAGGCGGGCAAGGGAATCAGAGTTTGTTGCAACGAATTTGAAGCAGTGAGGCCCTCTATAGCAAATTCAGAGGTAATTTGAAACCTTCATTGCTAAAAGTAAGCTGATAGGAAACACACACATATTCCATTCTTAGTAGGTAAACTTCAAATGAATGTAAGATAGATCTCAAAACAATGACTTATTGTATCCTCTTCTTTCTATTACGGTCTTTATTAAAAGTGACTACTTTCAACAATGTTTTGGCATCTCCATTTTTAAATTTATTTATTTTTATTGGAATTAGAAACTAAATTAATACAAGAATGCAAAATATTACAGATGGATCAGCGTCGAAGGTTGACTACGAAGCAATATCATGCACATGATGAAAGAGTAGCTAATGATACGAGCTTGGACTAATATCCATGTCCATGTAATGATTGTCTTGGTCGAAAGGTGAAAAAAAGAAATGTGATTTATTGAAATATGATAAGTTATGGGCATAGTGGTTTAAGCCCTTGGGATTATAATTATTATGAAGACATGATAGAATTGCAGACTATGAGAGATGAAGAGGCAGAAAACATATACGAAGTGGCAACAAACATAGATGAAGTGGCACCAAACATAGATGAAGAGGTAGCAATGTTTGATGAAGGGTTTGAAGTTGATAGAATGTTGAATGAGGGTCTAAGAGATGATTGGGCCAAGTCAATGGAGGATTCTTTAAAGCCTATTTATGCTAATTGTAAGTTAAGTCATTTGACAACAATCCTTCAAATTCTTAACTTGCAAGGGGTGCTTGGTTGGACAAATGGGAGTGTAGATCAGTTATTGGCATTATTAATTTTATTGTTACCAACTGACTCCACATTGCCAACAAAATGAAGTCAATGTAAAAATAAAATTAGTAAGCTTGGCTTGAGGTATGAAAACATCCACACATGTGTGAATGGTTATGTATTATTTTGCAAAAATATTGCAAGTGATAGTGAATGTTTGAAATGTCATGAAACGAGGTATAGACAAGGGTTGAAACCAGTTGTGGTTCCTAGAAAAGTTCTTCGCCACTTTCCGATAATCCCACAATTACTCTAAATGTATAGGTGCAGAGACATTGCTGAACTTATTTAGTGGCATGCCCAAAATAAGAGCACTGATGGAAAATAATGACATGTGCCTAATTCAAGGACGTGGATGGAATTTGATAATAGATGACCTGATTTTTTTCAATATCCTCGTAATATAAGATTGGGTTTGGCTCTAGATGGGGTGAACCCATTCTCAGATCAAAGTACTAAATGGTCAACTTGGCCAGTGTTTCTAATAAATTATAACTTGCCTCCATGGTTCGCAACTAAACCATTTTTCTTAATGTCATCATTGATTATACCAAGAAAGAAAAGTGTGAATTCAAAAACAATAAAATGCTTATCTAGAGCCATTGTATGATGAGCTAATGGAATTGTGGAAAGGAACTGAAGTAATTCAATCTTTAAGGGATGGTCATTCAATCAAATTCACTTTAAGAGCTTCCTTATTGTTTACGATTCATGATCTTCCTATGAATGGTACATTATCTGGTCTATGTGTTCATGGATGTCATGGATGTCTTGCTTGCAACTTTAAGGATTTTGTGAGGCACTAAAGAAGTTTGCGTAGGTTTATTTATTGTGGACATCATGCTTACCTTAAAATGGATCATCCATATCATTAGCAAAAAACACATTTCAACAGTCAAGAAGAGAATCATGAAGCTCCATTTCTAATAACAAGTGATTACATTATTGAGTATGGATAGAAAAGAATGTCATTTATTTAAAATGATGGGATTGCAGGTTGTAGAAATGATCCATGCGATAAAAGCGATATAAAACGGTTGTACATATTATATAAGTTGCCATACTTTAACGATATATCCATTAGGCATATTGCTGACTTTATGCATACCAAGAAAAATATAGCCTATGCTATTATAGAAACTCTTTTTGATGCCTTAGATACTATTTCATCACGTGAAGACTTTCAATAAATAAAAATTCATCGAAATATTTGGGTTAAAAAATATGATAGTAAAAAATATACAAAACTTGGTGCTCCTTACGTCTGGGCAAAGGAGAAACGTGCACAATTCTTACAATTGATGTCTCATACTCGCTTTCCCACTGGATATGTAAGTAGTAGCATTAGAAGGCAAACTGACATTAATAGCTTAAGAGGCCTCAAGACCCATGACTATCATGTCATAAGTGAGAATATCTTACCTATTGTGGTAAATATATCAAGTTTGGCAAAGGGGCCAAGATTGGCAATTATAAGATTGGGCCTAATATTAAAGAGAATGAGCTTACATGTATTAGATCCTTCAAACTTTGATAGTTTGAGGGAGGAGGTTGTTGAAGTCCTTTGTCTATTGGAACAAGAATTTCCACCAGCAATCTTTAACATTTCTATGCATCTTTTAATACATCTAGAATATGAACTAGAGCATTGTGGCCCAATAAGAACGAGATGGATGTATCCTATAGAATGATATATGAAGTTTTTGAAAAAAATTGTCCATACTAGGGCAAAACCAGAAGGCGGCATGTCTAAGGGATATTCAATGCAAGAGGCCATGGGATTTTGCAAAAAATATATGAAGGATTTTAAAAATGTCAATCGACGTGTATGAGATGATGACAAAGATGATAGAGTTGCAGGTGAAGTATTAGAAGGAAATGGATGTCGCTTCAAGATATCATATCAAGAAAGAAGTGCAATACATGCCTTTATTATTCAAAACACATCTTCGTTCGATAAGTGGCTCAGGTAAAATAGAAATTACACAATAATTTATTTACTCAATTGTATTTACACATTTATATTATTAATCTTACTATTTGTACGTCATTATTTTATGTAGAAAATATGAAGAAGAGAATCAAACTTGGATGCAACATCTGTTGGCATTTGCATGAAGATTGCATTAATGATATGTTATGTTGTCATTGATGTCAATTGAACTGGTAATGGTATTTATGATATTACTGATATTGTTGTTATTATTATTATTGTCTTGTAACCAGTAGGTAGAGATTTGAGGAAGATGTTGTAACCGGTATATAAGTATGTGAGTTGAACTGGTAACTAGTGTATAAGGTTAAACCCTTTCTATGCAATGTAACCAGTAAACCCTACTAGTTGTTTTTGTTAAACCCTAACTAATTAAGTTTGCTGAAATAGTTATGTTGGTTTATTATCTGATGATGAGCGGTAATGATGGCAACACGTGTGGTCATTGTATGAAGATAAGCTCAAATTGTTTTTGCACGTTTGTTTGATTATCTAGGGAATGAGCAAAGTGGGTTGCATCTAATTCAAAGCACGTGATGAGTTACAAGTCCAATGAAGCGGTGACCATGGAGCAGTTGGAATTTTCTTGAACAATGTGTATAGATTGCTATTTAAATCCAACGGTCACACTTGAACCGATTTGTTTGTAATCTCTATGAGTGAATTAGGTTTTTGTTGTGTTACCGACCTAATTGATTTGTATTTAAGGTCGATGAAGTTGTTTTGTTTAGTGTTGGCAAGGCGTTGACAAAAATTAGTTGAGTGTGTGGTTGCCTCACCGGAGAATGGATCTGCAGTTTGAGTAAAGACAGAAGCTTTAAAGGATCTGATCAAGCAAATGTAGTGCTATTCAGACAAATCAATAAAAACCTGTTGTCTTCTAACAATTACAATAGAATTGAAATCCCTTAACCGAGTAAGCTCTAACAAGCTTGGTTACTTCTTAAATCCTCTAACAAGGTGGTCCATTATCTTGGATTCTCAAATCCTCTATCGAGGTTACTCCTAACACGGTATTTTCTTTTTATCAAGGTATTTGTAAATACCTTAACCAGGTGATTCCTAACAGGATCAGTTCTTAACAGGACTTATTGTAAAAGCTTTAACAGGCTTGGCTCCTAATAGGGCAAACTTTAGAAGAGTTAAGATAGCTATCTTGTGAGTCTCATCTCACCGTGGTTTTTACCTATTTGGGTTTTCCACGTATAAACATTTGTGTCATGTGGTGAATGTTTTTGTGGTTATGATCTTATTTGTTGATTTGATTAACTTCTAATAAGGCATGATAACTGGAAGCATTGAGAGATGGAGTGTGTTGATATATGATTAAGCATTTGGATGTTTACAAGATTAAATTGGTTTACTGTTAAGTTGCTTTAACATTTAACTGGTTGACGTTGAGTATTCTTATGAGTATTGATCTTGACAGTGATATTTTATTGATAAGTTTACTTTATGAGTTTGAGTTTGAGATTGGGAAGTTTGTATCAATTTTTCAATTTACTGATTCACTCCCCCTCTCATTAATCTACCAAATACTTATTCTTTCATCATACCATCAATTAGTATCAGAGTGTCTCAGGTCCTCTATAATCTAAATCCTAACAACTTGAGGAAAAGATCTTGTAGATCATGATGAAGAAGGAAGGTCCGAAGTTCAACAAAGATAACTATAGGATATGGAGTGAATGAATGAAGATTTACATTAGGATTCTGGGAAGTCAGTATTGGGATCATGTAGAAACTCAGTATGTTACACGTACTGGAACTCTGACTGATGATAAGAAGAAAGAACAACAAGAAAATCATCAAGAATTGGAGGCTATTATCAATTCCCTATCTGATGTTGAATATGTAGATGTTCATGGTCTTGAAACTGCATATGAAGCATGGAAAAAACTTGAAGAGATTTATAGTAGTGATGAACATGTTAATATTGCTAAAGAGGAGAGCCTAAGAGGAAAGTTTGATGACATGAGAATGTCCAAAGGTGAGAATATCCAACAGTATGGTCAAAGGATAAATGAGATAGTTGGTAAAATAAAGAGTGCAGGAGGGAAAGTGGGAGATGCCACAGTGATTAGTAAGGTACTGAGAACCCTGCTATCGGTCTATGCTATCCGAGTTGAAGTTATTCAGAAGCTGAAGTCCATTGACAAAACTAAGGTAAATCTTGACTCTATCATTGGAAAACTTATTGTTTTTGAATTAAACGGCTATGATGGTAGTGTACAGAAATCAGAATCTACATTGAGAGCTTCTGTCTCTAACCCATCTCTAAGAAAAAGTAGAGATACTTGTCATGGCTATGAATCTAGATCCAACAGAGATGTTGATGATGAAGACAGCTTAGTAGAACTTGAAGCATTGTTGGCAAAATAACTGCATAGAGGCACTAGGAAATACAAAGGTAAACTACCTTTAAAATGTTTTGCATGCAACAAGATTGGTCATATAGCAGCTAATTGTCCCAATGGTGAAAATGAACACAAGAGAGACAAATTCAAGAAGTATAAGGGTAAAGGCAAGAGAGATTGTCTTATTTCTATTGATAGTGGTATCACTGATGAAGAATATGATGATGATGCTAGTGAAGATATTGTGTTTGTAGCTATTAAGGAAGAGATATCAGATTAGAAGGCATTCGTGTCCAGGATGGATAACTCTGATGATTGGATCATTGATAGTGGTTGTTCACATCATATGACCGATGATCAGAGCAAATTTCTTTCCTTAAAGGAATTTGATGGTGGTATTGTCAAATTTGGCAATGACTCACCCTGTATGGTTAAAGGTAAGGGAGTTATTTCTCTTAATGGGAAGAGCAGTGCTAATGATGTCTATTGGGTTGAAGATCTAAAGAACAATATTATGAGTGTTACACAACTTAATGACAGAGTATACCCACTGGAGTTTAAGAATGATGTGTGCAAAATCTTTGACAAAAAAGGTAAATTGATTGCAACCGGGAAACAAACTAGAGGTAATCTGTTTCATCTTAATCCTAAAGTTAGCAACTATTTGATTGCAAAGATAGATGATAGCTAGATTTGGCATAGGATATTTTGTCATATATACTTTGATAACATTGTTAAAGTGAGCAAGTCCAAGATAGTAAGAGGTCTTCCTCAGCTAGACAAACTGGTTAATGCTCTTTGCAAAGAATGTCAGTTAGGAAAGATGACTTCTTCAAATTTCAAGAGCAAGTCCTTCTCTTAGCAGAGTACTTGTTAGATTTGGTTCATACAGATCTATGTGGACCAATATGAACAAGAAGCATTCAAGGTGATAGATATTTCATGATCTTCACTGATGATTGTTCAAGGATGATGTGGGTCACATTCTTAAAGGATAAGAATGAAGCTTTTGGTAAGTTCAAGGATTTCAGGGCCTTAGCTGAGAAAGAGAGTGGCAAAAAGATAAAATGTTTGAGAACAAATCGAGGTGATGAATTTACTTCTGAGGAGCTCACTAAGTACTGTGATGAGAATGGTATCAAATGGCAGCTTTCTGCACCAAGGACACCACAACAGAATGGTATCACAGAGAGGAACAATCGGTCAGTGGTTGAAGCTACTAGGACAATGTTGATACAAGGAGGGGTAGCAAATACATTTTGGAGAGAAGTTGTAAGTGCAACTGTCTACACAATGAAACAAGTTTTGGTGAAAAGAGGTAAGGACAAGACCCCTTATGAATATTGGTATGGAAGATCACCTGATGTTAGCTATTTTAAGGTATTTGGTAGCAAGTGTTTTATTAAGAGAGGTGATTACATTAGCAAGTTTGAAGCTAAGGGTGATGAAGGCATATTTCTTGGCTATTCCACCAAGAGTAAGGCCTACAAATGCTTCAACAACCAGACACAAAGAATTGTTGAGAGTGTTGATGTTTGAGTAGATAAATGTCCTAAAGTCTCAAAAGGAACCAGTTTAGAGAAAAAGGATGAAGATCCTTGCATTTTTCTTTTGGAACTTGAAACTGTTAAATTAGAAACCGGTAAAGCAAATTTTGATGCACTTGTTCAACCGGAACAAATAAATTCAGAAGAAGATGATAATGAAGAAGCTAAAACTGAAGAGGATGATCATGTTATTCCTAGGCATGTGAGACTGAATCACAATCCTAAGCAAATTATTGGGGATAAGAATGCTGGAGTACTAACTAGAAGGATAATAAGAGAGAACTCTTGCATGATCTCCACCATTGAACCTAGAAGTGCTAAGGAGGCATTTGGTGATGATTATTGGGTTAAAGCTATGGAGAAGGAATTGGATCAAATTGAGAAGAACAACACTTGGACCTTGATACCCTGACCGGTAAACAAGAATGTTATAGGTACTAAATGGGTATTTAGAAACACGTTAAATGAAGATGGTGTTGTAGTTCGCAAAAAGGGAAGATTAGTCTACAAGGGTTATGTGCAAGAAGAAGGAGAAGATTATGGCAAAAAATTTCCACCAGTAGCAAGACTGGAAGGTGTCAGAACTTTACTTGCATTTGCAGCCCATAAGAAGTTAAAAGTATACCAGATGGATGTTAAGTCTACATTTTTGAATGGGATATTGGAAGAAGAGGTATACATAGAGCAACCAGATGGTTATGCTTTGATAGATGAGAAAGACATGGTATTAAGATTGCATAAAGATTTGTATGGATTAAAGCAGGCACCGAGAGCATGGTATGAACAAATTCATACACATCTGATGAAGATAGGCTTTGCAAGAACTAGTGACGATAGTAATATTTATCTCAATTCAGAAGGAGATGAAATACTAGTCAATGAACTATTTGTTGATGATATTATTTTTCGAGGTAATGATGTCATGAGCAACAATTTTGCAGATGAAATGAAAAATGAGTTTGAAATGTCTTTAGTAGGGGAAATAAAAAATTTCATAGGCTTGCAGATACAGTAGATGAAGAATGGTATTTTCATTACACAATTTAAGTATGTGAAAGAGGTTTTGAAGACTTTTGGCATGAGTGAGTGTAAACCAGTTGGAACACCAATGGTTACAAGTTGTAAGTTGTCCAAGGAAGATGAATCTAAGTCTATTGATGAAAAGGAATACAGGTCAATGATTGGAAAATTACACTATGTTGTTCACAGCAGACCGGATATTGCCCATGCGGTTGGCATAGTTGCTAGATTTTAGAAGAATCCAAAGGAGGCACACCTGATAGCAACCAAGAGAACCTTTAGATACCTGAAAGGTACCTTTGACTATGAATTATGGTATCCATATGGAGGAAACTTTGATTTAAAGGTGTACACAGATGCTGATTGGGCAAGAAATGTTGATGACCGGAAAAGCACTACCGGTGGAGCATTCTTTCTAGGAGGAAGGCTTGTTTCATGGAGTAGTAAGAAGCAGAGTTGTACTTCATAATCTACTACCGAAGTTGAGTATGTTGCAGCTTATATGAATAGCACACAGGCTATTTGAATCATGTTTTGCACGCACGAACCAAGCACATTGAATTGAAGTATCACTTTTTAAGGGAAAAAGTTCAAAGTAAAGATGTTATCTTAGAGCATGTTTCTACCAAGGAGCAGATTGTAGATATCTTTACTAAACCTCTGCCTAAGACCACATTTGAGTGTCTGAGAAGTCAACTAGGGGTTATAACCCTTCATGAAGTTAGTTGAGCATGATGTTGATTGCATCAGTCCTTGAATTACTTGCAAAATCTTAGAAGGATTGATGAAGAAGTGGATGTATTCCATAGGGGGAGCATCAAGTTGTAGTATGTTGTTGATGCACAGTGAAATTTTGATATTACATGTTTTACTTTCAATTTGGCATTGCTGTCAAAGGGAGAGAAGAATTGTGATTGGCAACTAGCGACAGGCTGAAGATAGACAAAGCATGGTGAATACTTGGTAATATAAACCAAGATTCTTATTCACCATAAACAGCAACAATCAGAGGCATTGATATTTGTATTTTCATCAATGCCAAAGGGGGAGATTGTTGGCATTTGCATGAAGATTGCATTAATGATATGTTATGTTGTCATTGATGTCAATTGAACTGATAATGGTATTTATGATATTACTGATATTGTTGTTATTATTGATATTGTCTTGTAACCGGTAGGAAGAGCTTTGAGGAAGATGCTGTAAACCGGTATATAAGTATGTGAGTTGAAACAGTAACCGGTGTATAAGGTTAAACCCTTTCTATGCAATGTAACCGGTAAACCCTACCAGTTGTTTTTGTTAAACCCTAACTGATTAAGTTTGCTGAAATGGTTATGTTGGTTTATTATCTGATGATGAGCGGTAATTATGGTGACACATGTGGTCATTGTATGAAGATAAGTTCAGATTATTTTGGCATGTTTGTTTGATTATATAGGGAATGAGAAAAGTGGATTTCATATAATGCAAAGCGCATGATGAGTTACAAGTCCGATGAAGCACTGATCATGGAGCGGTTGGAATTTTCTTGAAGAATGTGTATAGATTGCTATGTAAATCCAAGAGTCACACTTGAACCGATTCATTTGTAATCTCTATGAGAGAATTAGGTTTTTGTTGTGTTACCGACCTAATTGATTTGTATTTAAGGTCGATGAAGTTTTTTTGTTTAGTGTTGGCAAGTTGTTGGAAGAAATCAGTTGAGTGTATGGTTGCCTAACCGAAGAATAGATGTGCAGTTTGAGTAAAGGCAGATTGAAGCTTAAAAGGATATGATCAAGCAAATGTAGTGCTATTCAGACAAATCAAGAAAAAGTTGTTGTCTTCTAACAATTACAATAGAATTGAAATCCCCTAACCGGGTAAGCTCTAACAAGCTTGGTTACTTCTTAAATCCTCTAATAAGGTGGTCCATTAGCTTGGATTCTCAAATCCTCTACCGAGGTTACTCCTAACAGAGTATTTTGTTTTTATCAAGGCATTTGTAAATACCTTAATCGGGCGATTCCTAACATGATCAGTTCTTAACAGGACTTATTGTAAAAGCTTTAAAAGGCTTGTCTCCTAATAGGGAGAAGTTCAGAAGAGTTCAGATAGCTATCTTGTGAGTCTCATCTCATCATGGTTTTTACCTATTTGGGTTTTCCACGTATAAACATTTGTATCATGTGGTGAATGTTTTTATGGTTATGATCTTATTTGTTGATTTGATTAACTTCTGATAAGGCATGATAACTGGAAGCATTGAGAGATGGAGTGTGTTGATATATGATTAAGCATTTGGATGTTTACAAGATTAAAGTTGTTTACTGTTAAGTTGCTTTAATAGTTAACCGGTTGATGTTGAGTATTCTTATGAGTATTGATCTTGACAGTGATATTTTATTGATAAGTTTACTTTATGAGTTTGAGTTTGAGATTGGGAAGTTTGTATCAGTTTTTTAGTTTATTGATTCAACCCCCCTCTCAGTAATCTACCAGATACTTATTCTTTCATCATACCATCAACATCGACCTCAAAAGAACAAACATCATGATTTGAGTGGAGGTGATTCTTTTCCAAAATTTGAAGAATGGATTGCCAATGTAATCAACGATGCAAAAGAAGGAGGTCATGATATAACAACAGAGGAAAGTGAAATTTCACAATCTCCACATTTATGGGCTATGCATTTTAGTCGAATGTGGGCCTATGGTAGTCACTTAAGAGTGGAAGAAAAAGACTAAGGAAAGATTAATTGTGATTGTGTTGTTAGTGCTGAATTTCTTCATGGAAATGAGAAGAAATTTTATGTTGGATTCATCCAAGATATTATTCAAGTGTATTTCAGTGAAAATGGTCCTATATTATTAAAATGTAAGTGGATTTGACCATCCGTGGTATAATTTGATGAGTATGGTTTTGTGCGTGCAAATACAGGACAATTTTTATCAGAGATAGATGAGTTGTATGTTTCCCCTCTTCAAATTAACAAGTCATTTCTAATTGATGATTTAAGAATCCCGGGATGGTCTTATGTCATTCAAACAAAGTCTCACTCAAAATGAAAATTCATGGAAGTTGTCGATGTAATGCCTGATGGGCAATATGCTAATTTACAAGAAACATTCGAAGAAGTGGATGAAGACAATGAGGGACTGTTTGAAGAAGAAATTTTGATTAGAAATGAAGAAATTGGGAGAGAGAATGTATTACATTTCTCAAATGAGGACGAGGAAGAAAATCAAGTAGATACAGACATTAGTGATCAAGATTCTGATCTCGCTGGCAATGCAGATGATTATTGATGAGCCCCATTTTATGACTTTTTATTTAAGACTTTTATGTTGTTTTAAGACTGTTTTATGTTGTAAGGACACAAACCTTCTAACTAATACTTGTTTGAAAGTTTTAATGTTAAACAAAGTTGCTATATGAATATGTTATCTTTAATCTTTCTTACCATGCTACACTATGACTATCAGTTGTGTCTTATAATAGTAATGACTACAAGACAATCATTTGATGAAATGTCTTTGTAGATAGCCATTATCTTAGACTGTATTTTACTCTATCTTTGTATCATGGACTGCTTTGCATCTATTGGGACTACTATATAATAAAAATTGTTTAGCTCTATGACTATCATGGTATGGTTTGTTACTGCCTTATACCTGCTCTAGACGTAATCCTTCGTATAAATGTTGGGGAGGACGAACATTGAGATGGAATAGGCCTGCTAATAATTCACTATTCTATGTATCAACTATGATTCACTGAGATATGCTTTGTGAATTGAAAAAGTCCATTGTTGCTTTGTATTATCGCTGTCACATTATTCAATGAAGATATTTGATAATAATAACTCCCCTTTGGCTTTGTTCTCATGAAGTTATTGAAGTCTTTATAAGCATGATGATTGTATTTTGTGATAATGATATGCTTTGGTTTTACAATAAATTGGTCTTTATGATAGTTAATTCTCACTATAAAAACTTATTTGCAGACTATTATTGTTTGTGGTGTGTGAGTGACTATCTAAATGAAGCTTTTTTTTTCTGGTAATTAGATCTCTTCGGTTTGATGAGCTAATTATAGATTATTATTTATTTGGACACCAGAAAATGAGGAAAAATAATTTAAGGCACAAATTAGATGATACTGATCATATTTTTGAAGTTCCAATCATAGATCATGAGTTCTCTCATGAAGAAACTGTAGCCAAAAATAATATTTTTTATCGCATCTAGGTTTGACAAACATACAAGTTATAAATCCACTAAGTAGTATATTATTTGTTTAATATTGTTTAATGAAATTTTATAGGCAAGATATTTATGTACATAAAACTTGATATGATATATTTTTTTGTTTTTCAGCCAAGAAAAACAGTGCAGAGAAAAAGCAGAGAAAAAACAAAAAGAAAGTAAAGATACAATGCGACCAACTTGTAGAAGCCAACATTTTTGTGACTCAATAAATGTACTTGGTAAAAACTATAGTTGTGGTGATATGAAATCTAACAAAGAACATGGTGATGTGCAACCTGATATACCACATAGTGATCTCTTAACACAAAGTCTAAGAGAAATTACTAAAAAACAAGAGAGCAAAGGAACAATGAATTTGTAGATGATTTATTAAAGTTTAAAGGACGTGTTTGAATAAAATCTATAGAGACCACTACTAACCTATCTACTCATGCTACACATAATATGGCAGAGGAACATGAAGTTCCAGTGGCTCGGAGTGAAGCTATTGCATCTACAACTTTTGATGGAAGTATTGGATCAGCTAGAAATATTGGTAGTGGTTTAACAGAAGATGTGGCCGCTTTTGTTAAAAGAGAGAGATTGAGTCAAGATTAATATAGATCTATAGGGAAGAATGCAAAAGAAAGAAAATTATAAGGGAAGAAGGCATTCTTGGTTGAGGTGTCATGAGATGGTGAACCCATTGGGTAAAATGCTGCAAGGTGGGCCACTGAGTTGGGTGTAAGATGTAGGGCCCATTTGGATATTTATAGATCAAATTTTGCAGACCAATATCCACAAATTGTGGAAAATGTTATTCAAAAAATGAAAAATTCCTTTGACACTATTGGTGGACAAATCTCAAGAAAATATTATAAAAACAAGATGAGACTTTTGATGAACAATTTTAGATACAATTGCAGAAAAACAATCATGGAGGGAAAAGAGAGGTTTGACTGCTCCACTCTATCTCCAAAATAGTGGGAGGCATTGAAAGAAAGCATGCACTTTGAAGAATATTTGACAATGAGTCACAAAGGCAAGAGAGCAAGAGATAATGTGAGCACTGAATATATGTCATTTGGCCGAGGCGGGTTGCAAGCCAAAATGGACAAATTAGGAGTAAGTGTATGGATTTTTGGTTCAATCTACCTTGTGTTATTTAATTATTTTTTTTTGGACTGACTATATTTTAAAATTGACTTTGCATTTTAGGTGGAAAACAATAATAGAGAAGCAAGTAGTATGAAGTGCAAATCTAGTTCATCCATAGAGATTTCACATTCATCTATTGAACGCCCACTAAGAGCCTCACAAAATCATGTCAAATCAAATGAAGGGTTACAAGATATAATGAGTTGCTTACACAGACTCACTGAGAAAGTTTCACATTTGGTTGCCTTTGTTAAGCCTATAATTTTTGCATGGAATGACGATGATTCCATAGATTCAGATTAGGTAAGAGTCTATCCCTCAATATTTTGATTCTCACCTATATCATCTATATATTGTATTTTGAATATGTATGCAAATGTATTTTGATCATATATAGAACATATAGAACAGTGAATCTATGAAATTTTGCCTTTTGTTGACTATTTTTTAAATGAATTACTCCTCATATGGATAATTTTTTAAACTACATGCAGAGAAATTTTATCAAAGAAACAAAAAACCAAAATACCTTGATGCCAATAGAGTTGTCGATATTGATAGTGATGATGATTAATTCAAGCAGTATGTGAATCATATTCATAGTAGTAGTTGTGCTGAACTTGAGGTCAGTGCTATGAAACCTTTACTTTTCTTTTGTCTTTTAGTACTTGTTTTTTCTTTTGTGCCAACATATTTCTGATGATCGAATTAAATATTTAATCAAATTAAAGATAACATTCACTAGCATTCCACACCAAGAAATTTAAGCAACCTTATCTATTGTAGATATTATCACAAGAAATTGATACCCACGACAATATGTTCTACAAATTGCACAAAAGAAAGAAGAGTATATTGTATCGCATTAACAAAGTCTTGATAAATTCTTGCAAAGATCTAAAACTATCTGACGATGACTAGTATTACAAAACCTGCTCATATATATGAGAATCACAAGTCTTTTGAAATGAAAAGGTGCACCTCTTTTGAACTAAATAGCTATCATTTGTTAATATTAAACATAAATAAATTAAGTATGCCAATATGATTGATATAATCATCATCCTGGTAACACTAGAAGTCTGAGGTCCATTTCTTCATTGTGCTCTCCATGGTATAGGATCTCTCTATCATCTGGATTACATATGGAGCTAGATCCCCATCCTCATCAACTCATCCTCTTGGTCTTCTCATGAAACCTATCAATTCAAGTTGCCATTCTCTTAGCGAAATTAGTTCTTTATCAGAGAACATGGCTGGCAATTGGATCGATTGTTCATTCGCTAGGAATTAGATGGAATTTTTCAACTTGTCCTTGAATTCATTGTGTGCCTTTAGCAGGGTATTTGCTTCATTCTTATCCTTTGGAGTCATAGAGTCATGAGTGGTCATGATCTCCTGGATCTGTTTGTGCAACCTCATATTCTATGTGTATTATTTGATGGTAACAGTGTGCATCTTCTAGAAGTCTTCAGAATACTTTAGCATAACCTTAAAACAAGAATCAACTATGTCATTAACAAGCTTGATAATGTGATCCTATGCAACTTTGAGCAATCTATTCCCCTTCTCTCTCTTATACATCCAATATGCCACGTCTTGGATTGGTTGAACTATATATTTATCAGTTTCATAAGTACCAAGTCCAACCTCTATAATCCTTGGGGCTGATTCCAATTGTAATGCCTTATCTTGCCAATATTGTTTCTCTTCCTGCACTTTCTCATAAAGACCTTTGACAGTTTGGTTTTCCCTAACCAAGAAATCAACTTGTTCTTTGTTTATCTTCACAACATAGAGGTTTAACTAGGCAATTATCCTAGTGTCTATTTTTCCAACTTGATGGATCATGAGGTGGCCAGATGCTTCATCTGTGCCTACCAGCAGGGGTCTCTTGTCTCTTGGATATAGATCCCATAGCAACAAGGGCTTCTTCTCTAGATCATATACCCTGAACCAATAAAGATCCTATCAACCTCCTCTGGTAACAATTACTTGTCATTGTGTATCTGTCTCCTGAAGTTGTCAAACATAATAGCAACTTTCATTTCCCACCCAGGGTAAATTATCACACCAGCGTCCTTGAGGAGTTGTCTTCCTCTTTCAGGGGCCATTTCTCTTTTCTCGTAATTGATTTCCTCCTACAACATTCATAGAGTGTCTTCCTTTGTCATTTTTCCCATCTGGTGCCTGATCATCGTATCTTTGTATTGATATAAGAAGGTTTCAAACTCAGGAGTGTTAACAAAATTTTGATCTGAAATAAATTCCTCATGCTCGAGGATTTTTACATCATGAATTTCCATCTCGTAGGGATGTCTTGTTGCTAGATCCATGTGATGATCAAGTACAAACCTTGGGGGTGGCACATCTTCTTCTATGTTAACAAATTTAGCAGTGGATTTAGGGGATAAGCAGGAAATGGGAGTTGTCTCCCTAGGATCTTTAATCCTTTCTCTAAAGACATACAATGACACATTATCTAGAATCTCCAATTCATGAGACATTAGTTTGTTTGCTTTGGCCACGAGGTCGTCAATGCCTTCCAGGATTTCTTCGTTGATATTGCCCCTCTTTAATTTCCATTCATATGTTTTAGTTACCTTATCATTCATCGACCTCTTCTTGATTGCTTCCTCCCTTTCCACATTCCTGATGAAGTCATCAATCATTAATGGCACATGTTCTATGGATTTCAATCTCTGTGACATTCTAGCCCCTCGCATATATCCTTCTGGATCAAAGTTGGGCTTGGGATCTCCTTTCACAAGGTGGAAATAATCTAACTTATTTTGTAGTAAACCATAACTTTTTGAACTCTTAACGAGAAAATCAGAAAAGGACAACAAGCTAGGCACAATTGACTACTTCCCATGATCTGTAAGATTTTTAGCACTAGATATAGACAATTGCCTAAGGAATTCCAAATAAGCAATTATGTCCAGGACAATCATAGGCAATAAGTAAGGCTCTCCCTCGAATGCATACACCCTAATCTGTGTGTAATCCAAGAAACAATATCAATCCCCCCAGTTATGGGTAATGTGGCTTTCTTCATCAAAATATTTAGGTCAAAGTAATTTCTTAACCTGAGGGGAAAGTGAAAAATCACATGGATGTCCAAGCAATTTGTATAACGGTTTCACAAAATGTTCTTCAAAGTGCATGTATTGGTTGTTAATGTATCTTTGGTCCTAGGATAATAACCATAATTGCATTGGCTTGTGGATTTCTGCTCTATCATACTCCCTAATGGACAGACCTTGAGTCCATAGCCCTATATCTTGACCAAAGTATAGAAACATATGCATAAGGTGAGAGTAGTACATGAAATTCACATTAACCCTATCTCCCTTTGATTTTTCTAACCCATGGTTGATGGCATGAGCTAAGTAAGAAGCATAATCAAAGGTCCTTGGGTCCTTTGATTGGATGTCGACACAAATCACCATAGCAGCAATGTCCATTAATGAGGAGGCTTCCACACCCAACACTTGTGCAATACAATAATAGGTGAACTTAAAGTAGGGAGAAAACAAGTTAACATCAAATGGGGCTTTGTCAATATCTGCAAACAAAGTCACAGCTCCTTCGGTTTTTGATCTGTGTGGTGGGAGTCTTCATCGTTTATATATTCTCTCTATGTTTAAATACTCATCCACCAACTTTTTGGTGTCAACTTCATCCTCATGCCCCCATTCCAGACCGAAAACTTGCTCAATGTACTCTTTAGTAATCAGCAATAGGCGGTTCCCTTTATAACCACAAATGGTTTGAGTTTGTGGGTCATACCTATCTACCAATGTTGTTATCAGCTCTACATTCACAAAGACTTTGGGAACAACAAGTCTTCCTAGATTCAGCTTCCAAATATTGCACACTTGTTCTACTGCAAACCTTCTAGCATAGTTGAAAATGAACAATTCATGCCCTCGAACCTCTGTCCAAATGTCCCCTAAGTTTTCAAATTTATCTTCCAATCCCTCATCATAGTTCTTAATCTTTCTAGACTAGTGACTTGAGAGAGGGAATTGGTCTATTAGGTCTTGGTCTAAGGGTTGACCTTCCTTTTTCTGTCATTTTGGCTTTTCTTCTTTGGTTTCAGGAGGGTGAGGATCTTTGTTCTTCTTTGTTCTAGCTTTCCTAGACGACGAAGCTTCCATCTTTATGTTCAATTCAAAATAAGATAAGAAATTATGAGAAGCCCTTACAATTTTTACTTTATTCTATGAAGAATTATGTGACCCCTGCTGCACCAGTTCCTTCTTTCCTTGACGAATTTATCTGCCTAAACAATTCTGGTATCTGAGTAGTTTGATTACTTATGGTACTGAAACAGTCATTAAGAAATAAGTTTTGAATTTATGATGATGTGACTTGTTTGGATTTGTGTAATATTTCCCGGTAGATTGATTGTGCTAATTTTTTGCTGATTTCTGCCTTTCGATACATGAGCGTGCCACATTTCCCTAAGGAAACTCTTATTTTGATGAAACATACCCCTTCAATGATTTTATTTTCATGTTCTTTGATGCCCTAGTTTCATCGATGCCCATCTACAATATAGACCCAACACTATTTATTTTGTTTCGATGAAACTTTGTCTTCATTCAAGTGTTTTCACCTTTTATCGAAATGCATTTTCTATCGACAACCATATTTTGATGATTTATCCATTGAATTTATTGATATTGGATTTTTGATGAAAGGTCCCATTTCGCCATGCACTCTAATGCTTTACTCGATAGCTTGGTTTCATCAAAACCCCTTTTACTTCGATGAGATCTCATTCCATTTCATCAATTTGTGACTCCGGCCAGAGGGCCCCACTTCATATCCACTTCGATGAGTCTCATGCTTCGGCTGATGCTTTTGGGATTTCACCAACATGTCCTTTTCATCGATGAGACCATCTCTATGAGATCGTGCCCGTTTTCATCGAACCAGATACTTTGATGGAACTCGATCTTTCAATAGATACTTTGAGGGTCAAGCTGATGTGCTTGTATCGCTTTCTTTTCATTTCAATGGAACATGCTGCTTTGATAAGTTGTTTATCCCATTCATCAAAAACCTTGTTTTATCGACGAGTTCCTTTCGCTGAAAATTGGAATGATTCCATCGCAATACATATTTCGATGAAACTTGGCCTTCGTCGAGAGTTCATTTGATTCTTCCGACATCATCCTTCCATCAAAAAAAATTTCTTCGGCAAGACCGTTGTTCTTTTCATCGATGTTGGGTTTTTGATGAAACTTTAGTGTCACTAGGTACCTTTTTTATTTCCTCGACATCACTCTTTCACCGAAAGGCTTTTCTAGTTACATTTTAATGTCTCTCGAGTTACCCTAATGAGGGTTTTGATAGCCTTTCACTAAAATGTGAATATCTCAGCCAATACTTAATGGAATTAGGTGATTTGAAAGTCAAAATGAAGTGGATTCATGCCTCCATCCAACCCAATATGTTTCAGAACCTAGTACTAAGTCTATGACATGAAATAATGTCTATAATTAGACTGTTATGCATAATAATATAAAAAAATGTGTGCAAAAAACTACTTTTACTGACATTGCAGCATTTCTTATAATTGTATGACTATTACAGTGAATTCATAACTTTGGTCTGTTAGATGTCTTTTTTTTTCAGCTGTAGAATCTTTGCAATTTTTTTGAATTTTTCTTTTTAGTTATTTTAACACATGTACTATTAAATTAATGATTGTTTTATTATGCAAATAAGGATAATCATTACATATGTATTAATATAACGTGTTATTTTTTCTTTTTGTAGAAACGTACTGATAAATTTAATGAAGGTGATAAAGTTAGGTTGTTGGATCCATTTGATAGTGTTGTTGTTGGCATTGGGAGGATTCACTCCCTATCTATTCTAAATGGAGTAAACTTAAAAGGAACAGGCGACGCAAATGTGTACATTTTAACGGTCACAAGTAACATACTTATGAAGACAAAATAGATGGAGTTGTCCATCTGAAAGAGAAAGAGGGAACCTTTGCAAGGTGGCCATTAAAATATTTGCAGAAACTGATATAGTTGAATATGTTTTTCGTGTTTCTTATTTTTTTATGGAGTACTTTGAATATTTTGAAAGAGTTGGAAACTCTTAGACAACTTTGATAGTTTTTATTATATTTACATATATACCCTTAGACAAATTTGACATCTTATAACTTTATTTATATATACATATTTGCATTATATTTTTTATTGCAGATTACCTTGTTTGTCATGATGTTCAATCAATCTTTTAATTCTAACATGCAGCTTGTTCATATATGTAATATTTTTATTTTCTTTTATGATCTAGTTTGAGTGTAATGTTATATTATTTTTGCATTATAAAATGATTAAATATACTACCAATAAATAAAAAATGATTAAATATACTACCAATGGATGTAAATATATGACTAAAATAATGACTATGATGACTAAATAAATGACCATTTAACAACAATCAATGATTAAATTAATGACTCAATATATAACTAAATTAATGACTAAATAAATCACTAATATGACTAAATTAATGACCAGAGAACAATAATCAATGACCAAATTAATGATTATATATGACTTAATTAGTGACTAAATATATGACTAAATTAGTGACTATCATGAGTAAATAAATGACCAGATAACAACAATTAATGACTAAATTAATGATTAAATATATGACTAAATTAGTGACTAAATATATGACTAAATTAGTGACTATCATGACTAAATAAATGACCAAAGAACAACAATCAATGACTATATATATGACTAAATTAGTGACTAAATATATGACTAAATAAATGACCAAATCAATGACCACATCAATGACCAAATTGATCAATCAAAACAATCAGTGGTCATGTGACCAAATTGATTTATGACTGGCAATAAACTACCAATGGTCACATGATCAAATTTAGTCATTTATCTATAATTTTTGGTAGTTTTTTAAGTCATATATTGCGGTTTTTTAACTAGTGATTACATCATACGATACATAAATCAATATGCAAACCAATACAATGTCAGCAAGGACATAGAATGGACCTAAATCAAAACCTTGAACATGCAACACCACCGAATATATTGCCAAGATCATCCGTAACATCCAAGAATCATCGGGTCGGCCAGAAGGTTGTATAAAATGAAGAATACCATTGGGCCAGTAAAACCTTCAATAGTGCACACAACGATCAATGTGAACTAGCAACATGGATAGAACACGTTCAAAAAATATCAGCAAGCAATGTGAATTCCTTTGCAACAACTCAGATTACTAGAATCATCATCATCTCCCTTCTGAAGCTTAAGAACACCAACATAACTTACTGACAGACTAAAAGATACACTTGTGAAGATTCAAATCATGAACCACTCAAATGGAGGGCACACATGAATGTCCCAAACATTCTCTAAAGTCCTCTCAACATAATGAATCAATTTTGGAGCAATACAAACTAGAAATCACTTTACAATATAGAACCAACATAAAAACCAATCATCACACCAGACCTCATAACTTGACTAAATCACCTTCTAGAGCACAGAAACTTATGTTGAATCAACTGAAGATACTAATCTTTGAATCCTTGAATCCGCATCAGTATATTTGTAATATACCAATCAAACCAACTCTCTACAACACCGAAGCACAAGAACATAGGAATATGTTGGCATCAATGACAACAACACATTCCAACAACTCTAATATCCAACAGACCCAAAACCACACATACAAATGAAAGGTGTAATACCAAGTCAGCTCAATCCAAAATCCAATGAACATGTGGACCAAAACAATGTCGGCTAAGACACAATCTAAACCCAAATCAACTCCTCGAACATGAAACACCTCCAATAATTACGCCTCAAATATACACACATACCACAATCATCATGAATATCGCATAACATGAAGAATGCCACCCGATCAAGAAAAGCATCATTAACATGCTCAACGATCAACGTGGACCACCAAAACAAATAGAACATAATCTAGAAACATCCACAAGCAATGAGAATCACCACAACATCACCACTTACTATAATCTTCATCATCATTATACCAAACCTCAAGAACACCAACTCAACTAACGGTCAAACTGAAAGATTCACTTGCATACTTCCATATCATAAACCATCTGATTTGAGGACATGTCTGAATGTCCCAAACACTCTGCCAAATCTACAAACCAAGATATTGCAATTCTGAAGCAATATGGAGCATAATCTAGAAGACTGAATAACATGAACAACTGAATGTCAACCATAATATCCAATCAAATAACTTGATCAAAATATCATGCAAACCATTGAAACTTCTATTGAATCAACTAGAGATAATCATCTCAAAACCTATTAAATGACAACAACTCATCTGTAACACACTGACCAAACCAACTCATTTAATCTAACTGCAACAATGGAATAAATAAAAGGATATGTTGACATCAATGACAAAACATCATTCCAACAAAATTATCAACAATATCCAATAATCTGCCCCTTTGGTATTGATGATAACCTATCAATGTGAAAAATAATCAATGCAAATAAATAAATCAATAACCCATAACTCTCAACAATCTCCCCCTAAGATCAACACATAATATAGCAATTTTCACATGCTTCTCTCTCCCTTTGACATCAATGCAAAAGACATATGAAAATCATGATTCTCTCCCCCTTAGATCACACATATAACTCAACAATATCCAACATCTCTCTCTCTCTCTCTCTCTCTCTCTCTCTCTCTCTCTCTCCCTTGACAAACTCAGAAATCTGAATATCTGAACAATCTCTCTCTCTCTCTCTCTCTCTCTCTCTCTCTCTCTCTCTCCCTTGAAAAACTCAGAAATCTAAATATCTGAACAATAACACTGACTATTACTCCTTTAACATCAGTGAAAAGAAAGACTATGAATAAAATGAATCCATAAATTTACACAAACTTGAATACATCTAGAAAAGAACCTAGATTGTTATCCCAGCTACTTCAGACACTCCAAAATAGATCTGCTAACTATTTTACAAATTGCATAGCCTGCTTCTCTATATCCTCATATATGATAAACATGTAATGAAAATAATTTCACCTTAAGATAGTGTACCTCATGTGCCTAACAAATCTCTATCATTAGAAATCATACTCATCAACCTATGAAATCCATTTGTAGCCATCTCCTTTCCTGATCTGAACCTCTACAGTCTACACAAGAGACTCAAAATGAGCACTTACCAAACTGATAAGATTTTTCAACTCAATGATTCTTGTTGGTCCTCCAAGAATTCTCTCACTACCTCTACAGTGCCACTTACATTTTAAATATCTATCATAGCTTCAATCTCCTTTGATTCACCATCTATTCTACATCTACCTCAAACCCCATAGGAATTCCATCTCTAGATTGATCTAGAGGATCTGAGTATCCTCAACAACATCCACTGTCTCCGACTCATCACCACCATAAACAAAAGAAACATTCTCAATAATATGAGCTACCTCAATCTTTACTGCCTCAACTAGATGTTTTTTCTACCTGGCTTCCTTGTCATCTTTTGCAGTTGGTATATTTCATTTACCTGCCTCCTGTACGACCTTAGAAGAAATCCAATATTCTGTGCATAGTGCTCTACTTCCTTCCATATCTTTCAAGCAATTTATGGCTCCTTAATCTATCTATGTAGATGAAGATCTTACTAAGAAATATCAAATTCATAATCTCTCCAGATAAATGCTTCATATGTCGGATTAGGGTTCCTTCACCGAATCACCTTCATAATCTTGATTGCTTTGAAATCTCTTCACAAAACTTGATCAAATGTATCTCTTCGGAAACCAAAGGTGAGAAAAGTACCTTTATTTTTCCCCCACACTTAACTTTCTTACACATTGATACATTTTTTCCTAAACCTTTTGGAAACCTTGAATTGCACAAAAATCTTCTGCGGACCCTCAAATATGCTCCAATACTTCCATAAATCCTTTAGATGGATAGACATTATCAAATTCAAATTTTGCAACCTATCAAAATCAAGCATATATCTCAAACAAGGAGTTTATAGGATTTTCATGATTGCTTCCTCCAAGACCGAATGCCTTAGCTTAGTTATTGGATGTAGTTCTATCATTGAAATCAAGCGCAAACCCACTCCCTATATCATTATCACTCTTCTTAACCCATATCTTCTTCATTTGATCTCTGATCTCTTTGACTTTCACTTTTCCCTTCTCATTTGTCCTCACATTCTTGTTCTTGTATTCCAGACCTCTTCCATTCACATTTTTGCTTCTGCAGTATTTAGCAATGTGATCAGATTTGTTGCAAGCATAAAAAACAACATTTCTTTGCATAGGCTTGAAGTTCATCTGATTTTCTCTTGATATACACTGATTAGCAACATGTCCAAATCTACCACATGCATAACATCTATCATTCCTTCTATTTTGAAAATTGTTCATCACACTTATGCATTCAATTTCCTTGTGATCATATTTATTGCATTTGAAACATTAACCAGAGAAGGATGGACTATTATGATTCACTCTATTTTTTCATTGACTAGCCATATGTCAAAACTTATTGCAAAAAAAATAATTACCATTGATCTTATGAGCATTAGGTTACCTTACCGGATGCCTTCTTGAATTATTCTTCTATTGTGATGATTTGGTATTACCTTGACTAGATCTGGAGCTTTCACCTTTCTCAAATACAAGACCTCTTGTGTCATTAGCATTCAGCTGGCTTTCAAGCATCTCATCAAGTCCAGCTGAGCTGATCATGAACTTCTCCTTATAATCATTCACAGTAGCAAGTTCATCCCTAAGAATAATAATGTGTCTTTCAAGCTCTTATTTATTGTTCTTGGATTGTAGCATTTCAAGCTTCAACTAATCATACTCACAATTAAGTCTACAACATTCATCAGATTTATCATCCTGGAAGGATTGAGTAAAGTAATCTTGATTCTTATTTCTAGCTTCAATCTCCTTTGTCAACTTCATCACTAAAGATTCCATCTCATAGCTTAGGACAATATTGTCTTCAACAAGCTTCTCACATTCTTTTCTCTTCTCCTTCAGGGCTTCATCATCCATGCTTTCACTTTCTTTCTTCTTTACCTAATCAAAAAGTTCCTTTCTCTTTTCCTTGGACTTGTTCAGTTAATTCTTCAGAGACTGAATGAAATTCCTAGCATCCTTCAGATTCCCTTTCAATTCCCTCACTTGAGTTGTAGACTGATCAAGATCATTGAGTGCAAAAATAAGCTGATGTTTCAAAATACCAGACTCCATTAACATACCTTCCCAGACCTCCCTCCAGCTATTAGACTCCTTTAGAGGAACTAGGCTATGATACCAAATGTTGGAATCAAGGAACTCTGAGAAGGGGGGGGGGGGGGGGGGTGAATCAATGTTCTACATTTTTTAACTTTATTAAACTGATCAATTAACCACATAACACATATGAAGGAAGGAAAGATGCATAACCATAAATAAAATATACACAACACCACAACACCAAGATTTTTTATGTGGAAACCCGTTTAAGGGAAAAACCATAGTGAGATTAAGACCCACAATATTAATATACTCTATTAGAAGTATAGAAATATTATAATGGGGAATGCACATGTATTCAGGCACACTGCCTAGAACTCACTGCTCAAGATACAATAAGGGTTGCAACCTCAGAAGTCTCACTGCCTTACAAATACATGCACAATGGGTTCCTCCACTTTAGTGCACTCTAATCCACTCCATGATCCCATCATTCCATGTCCACCTAATAATGGACTCACATCTTCTTCCAAAGCAAAGAGTATCCTACGGGTCAAAATATTTATAAAGGCAAATGGTAGATCTTCACAAGCAAGAACTGATAGATACTTGATCAGTCCCAAAGACACTGAGAGGGGGGGGGTGGGTGAATTAGTGTCTAACTGGTAAACAAAATATTTAAAATTGTTTGTGTTAGGTCCCAGAGACAATTGAGAGGGGGGGGTGAATTAGTTGTCAATTGAATTTAAACTAAAATTAATTTAACCAAAACTCAATGCTTAATACCGGTAAACCAAACTCAATTCCAGTAGACAGTTTATTAGTTAATTGTAGTACTGGTAAATATTAATGCATGAAATAGAAGGACAAAAACATCAACAACACATAACACCAATGTTTGTACGTGGAAACCCTATAAGGGGAAAAATCACGGTGGGAAACCTTACCCACAATCAGATGATACTACTCTAGATAGTATGTGTATACAATAGGGGGTCTGCACATGCGGAAAGGCCAAGTGCCTAGAGCTCACTGCTCAAACACAAATAGAAGTCACACTGACTGCAATTGGATGGTTAAATCCAATAATGATGTACTGATCAAAATAGCATCTTCATATGCTGGATTCAGTATCGGTTCAGTTTTGATATGTCTTCACAAATCCTTCCTTCAACTTTCAAATGATATCTGCATGTATAGCTCTTCTTATTCTCGCATATACCTTATTACAATTCTTTTCGCATTCCCATTCATCCTTTCTACTTCGATCAAATAAGATCTTACATATATACTGAAGCCTAGGACCAAAATGTATAAGTCGGATTTACAAAAGATATTACAATAAAAAACAATTTACAAGTAAAACAATAACCGATGCAATATCTGATTCAACATGTCAGCTTAATGCATTTACAACAATAATAAATCATCTCCAAAGTGTGTCATGCTGATCTGGAATAGATAAGCCTGTCGGTGCTCATCCTGGACCTATTTGTCGGTAACAACAAATATGCAAACTCGAATATACCAATGAACAAATCTTCAAGACAAAGTGTCCAAATGATGTCTTTGACATAACTAAGTATTTTCCATGTCGTTCCAAGTGTCGATGAACAATATATCCTATCGGTGAACCAGATACCGGTGACTGTGCATAAGTCACTTGCTTGTTGGTGAACATTGCCAATTCTCCAAGTGTCGGTAGGTTGACTAGAGTTGATAAGTGTTGACATCAATGACAAAACCATATCAACATATCCAAAATACCAACAATCTCCCCCTTTGGCATTGATGGCAACACAAGATGGAAAAACCATCGAAGTGCCAAAATAGAAATGCCAAATACCAAAAACCAACAATCTCCCAAAAGAGATCATATCCAAAAATCAAAAGTCAGGTACAAAGAGTAATCAATCTCTCCCAAAATAACAATCTCTCCCCAAGGGATAAAGTCTCTCCCCCTAGGAGTAGCATGTGTTTTTCCTTATCAATCTCTCCCCCTTTGACATCAAATGCCAAAGCAATACAAAAACCAGGTTCAAATACAAAATACCAACTTATTCTGTATACCAACTACTCCCCCTGAGAAGTAGCTCTCCTCATCAAAGCCAGAGTAAAATATTTCTCTGTTAGTTCTGTCAGTTGATGATAAACATCAACTATCTAAGTCTCTACCAGTGGGGGTATGACCCCAAGATGATCTCTGAGATATTCAAAAGTCTCCTTACGCAAAGGCTTAGTGAAAATATCTGCAATCTGCTCTTTAGTATTCACATAAACCAGTTTTACTTCTTTTGCTTCAACATTCTCTTACAGAAAATTCAGTTTGATAGAGACATGTTTAGTTTTATAATGTAGTACAAGATTCTTAGATATATCAATTGTTGTGATAGAGACATGTTTAGTTTTAGAATGTAGTACCGGATTCTTAGATATATCAATTGTTGTTGTGTTACACAATAGATAGTTATAGGTTCTTTGCATTTTACCTTTATATCCTTCAACATTTGCTTAAGCCATAATACACATGTACAGTTAGTTGTTGCTGCAACATATTCTGATTTTGTTGTTGATAAAGATGTGCAACTTTGTTTTTTACTCAACCAAGAAATTAATCTTCTTCCAAGAAAAATGCTCCGCCGGTGGTGCTTTTTCTGTCATCTACATCTCCTGCCCAATTTGCATCTGTGTATGCACATAATTCAAAGTTTCAATCTCTAGGATACCATAAGCCAAGATTTGTAGTGCCTTGTAGGTACCGGAAAATCCTTTTTACTGTTGATTCATGATTTACTTTAGGATTACTCTGAAATCTTGAAACAATACATACTGCATTCATAATATCAAGTCTTGTTTGTGTCAAATATAGTAGTCCTCCTATCATAGACTTGTGCCTAGTTGGATTAACAGGTGTTGATTCATCCCTTAGTGATAATTTGTTATTTGTAGTCATAGGTGTGCTTACCGGTTTAGAGTTTTCCATCCCAAATTTCTTTAGTAACTCCTTCAAGTACTTAGATTGACTCAAGAATATACCTTTATCAGTCTGTGAAATTTGCAATCCTAAAAAGAATTTTATCTTTCCAATCATAGACATTTCAAATTCTTACTGCATTTCAATAGAAAAGTCTTTACATAATCCATCTTCTCCTCCAAAGATTATATCATCAACAAAAATTTCTATAACCAAAATATCATCATTAGTCACTTTATAGTATAAGTTGTTGTCAGCATTACCTTTAGAAAAACCAATCTTCAAAAGATATTTATCCAATCTAGCATACCAAGCTCTTGGAGCTTGCTTCAACCCATACAAAGCTCTCCTTAACCTACAAACCATATCTTTGTTATTTATCAAAGAAAATCCATCAGGTTGCTCAATGTAAACTTCTTCTTCAAGATATCCATTCAGAAATGCACATTTAATATCCATTTGATATACTTTGTAGTTATTGTGTGCTGCAAAAGCCAAGAATAATCTGACTATCTCAATTCTAGCTACCAGTGCAAAGGTTTCATTGTAATAAATTCCTTCTTTCTGTAAATATCCCTTACACACTAGTCTTGCTTTATTTTTTATTACCTTACCATCTTCATTAAGTTTGTTTCTGAATACCCATTTTGTTCCAATTACATTTTTGTCTTTAGGCCGAGGAACTAATGTCCATGTCCTATTCGTTTCAATTTGTTCTAATTCTTCTTCCATAGCTTTAATCTAGTGTTTATCTTCACATGCCTCATTAATTGATGCTAGTTTAATTTGAGAAATAAGACATACCTCTTCATTTGCCAGTCTTCCTCTTGTCATAACTCCTTGATACTTGCTCCCAATTATCTGATCTTCAAAGTGGTTCAATATTACATACTAGGGTGTCTTTGTTTGCCGATGTTCTTCAGTTATAGTGGAATTTTCAAATGATACCGGTGTAACTGGATCTCCATTCTGTACCAGTATGTTAAATGGAGGTTCATTTGTCAGTATCTCTATTGCCGGTTCAGAGTCTATATACCTTGAAGTTCCTCTAAATTGTTCATCAATTTTCACATTTGTACTCTCAACAATTTTCTGCAATCTCTTGTTAAAACATCTATATGCTTTTCTCTTAGATGAATAACCAAGAAATATTCCTTCATCACTTCTAGGATCAAATTTTCCAATATACTCATCTCTTCTAATATAGCATACTTCCAAATATTCTAAAATATTTAAGAGTAGGAGTAATACCAAACCATAGTTCATGAGGGGTCTTACCAGTTTCACCTTTGATGTGAACTTTGTTGAATGTATAGACTGTTGTACTTTCTGCCTCTCTCCAATATACATGTGGTAGATTTGCTTCTGATAACATACTTCTAGCTGCATCCAAGATAGTTCTATTTTTCCTTTCTACAACTCTATTCTGCTGGGGTGTCCAGGGTGCTGATAAATGTCTTCTGATTCCATTTACTTCACAGAATGTATTAAACTCCTTAGATGTGAATTCACCTCCTTGATCTGATCTCAGACATTTGATTTTCTTACCAGTTTCATTTTCTACCATTGCTTTGAATAGCTTGAATTTCCCAAGTGCTTTTGATTTTTCTCTGAGAAAAGTAACCAACACATTCTAGAATAGTCATCAATGATTAGCATGAAATATCTATCACCTTGTAAGATTTTAGTTCTAGCTGGACCACATAAATCAGTATGAATTAAGTCAAGAGCATTATTGGATTTTTCTGGTATACTCTTAAAAGATGCTCTAACTTGTTTTCCAAATTGACATTCCTTACATACTGGGTTGTGAGGTTTAACAACCTTAGGTAAATCTCTAACTGCCTTAGTAGTATTGATTTTCACAATGCAATCAAAATTTACATGACAGAGTCTCTTATGCCATAGCCAACTTTCATCAATATGTGCAATCAAGCATGTCTTTTTACTGTTATTCAAATGAAAGATATTACCTCTAGTTTGATTTCCAATTGCAATTTCCAAAGCAGTTATGTTCATAAATTTGCATTTCTCATTCTTAAATTATAACTGAAATCCTTTTTCAACTAATTGACCAACACTCAAAAGATTATGATGAATACTAAAAGCGGGGGGTGAATTAGTATACCAAAAAATACTAAACTCAAGCACTTAAACAATTTAGCAGTAAATCGGTATAACAGTTTTACTAACAAACTAGTTAACACAAATGCAAACCAAACAACAAATAAGGCTTTCACCCAAAGAAGCACAATCACCATAACACAAGAGATTTTGACGTGGAAACCCAAATGGGAAAAACCATGGTAAGATGAAACTCACAAGAACTATCTGCAGAATAGTAACCAGACCAGTTAAGGTCATACAATGTTCTTTACCAGAAGAAATCCTATTAGGAATCTCAATCTCTGTTAGGAGATAAGTCTGATTAAAGACTACCTTGTGCAAGGATTTCAGATCCACAGTTGTGAACCATCTTGTTAGAGGATTTACAAAGGCTTTTCTGGGCCTACCCAATTAAGGGTTTCAGACTTGTCGAAGATGTGAGTAATCAACAAGTGAGTGATCTAGCAAATAGCACAGTCTGCTTGGTTAGATCCATGATAGCTCATTATTAATGCATTTCAGCATTACTTCAGTCTTCAGTATATCCACACTCTGTTACTTCACACAGACTTGACCTCTTTCTGTGATCGCACATACAAAACCTCATCAACCACCTAAAACCTTAACAACTCTAACAACTTCTAAAACCCTAGACATGATGTCCTTATAAAGGAATCCGATTTCATGTTGGTCCAATAGGATTACATTGCAAGTTCCTACGTTCAGTGCATTTGGACACATTTGGTAACATGGCATAAAATCATCGCCCAAGTGTCGATGGATGATAACTCATCACAAAAATAATATCGGTTGGTAACTCATCAAAGAGTAATACCGGTTCATACATTTACCTATTACCGGTTCACATATTTTACCAATTACCGGTTCACACATTTTACCAATTACCGGTTTGTCAAAAATGAAGACTGGGAAAAATGATAACAACCTCTTTGTTCCATTGTACCGCTTTGGGATCCTCTAACCACTTGAGGTCTTCATACCACTTGGGTCTTCATACCGCTTGAGATCGGTAAACACTTTCTGCAAAACATCGATAGTCTAAAGACTATAATACATGATACCGGTTTGGAACAAATACCGGTTGAGCATAACTCATACATACAAAAAGTGATCTCAAAACAAGTGTGTGTCCATCAATGACAATCACAACATCATCATAAAAAATGCCAACAAATTATGCTTTAAACCTTCAACATAGTAAACATTGTCAATATTGTGCTTACCATCAAGAGATATAGTACCTTTTCCTTTGATTAAACAAGCTTTATCATCTCCAAATATTACTAAACCTCCTTTATATTCCTGAAAAGTCAAGAATTTACTTTTATCACTAGTCATATGATGTGAACATCCTAAATCAATGATCCATTCATCCTTAACTTCAACTTTAGCTGCCAGGGCCTACTCTACTGGTTGAACAGTAGGTGCCGGTTGATCTTTTGTTATAGCAACAAAGACCCATCCATTTTTTGTTGGATCCTCATCAGAATCATCAGTAACTCCTTCATCAACAAGATAACAAGATATTAAATCTGTATCTCTGATATTCAGGGTTAGGTTTGTATGTTCTTCTAGCTTCTTCTTTCAATCTTGCATGTCTATCAGGGCATCTTGAAGCCATATGACCAATCTTATTATAGTTAAAACATTTAAAGGGTGCTTTACCATCATACTTGCTTCCAACTGGACCTTTAGGCATTTTCCTTGCAAATAGTGCTTCAAATTCTTCGAGTTCTTCATTTTTCTCCTACTTTCTTCAAGTTCTCTTGCATAAAATGCTTTCTAATCAGACTTGTCAAATGATGATGATGTAGATGATGTTGATGCTTTAAAAGATAAATATGTCTTTATAGTAGCAACATGACCAAATTCCTCAATTTCAAAAGCTAAAAGTTTTCTAATCAATGTATCTCTAGTTACTGATGTATTAGGCATTGTTCTCAACTCATTTATAGTAGTAACTTTCATTTTGTATGCCAGTGGCAATCCTCTTAAAACTTTTGAAACAATTTCATCTTCACTTAAGGTTCCTCCACAACATTTAATACCCAAAACAATTTCATTTACTCTTTCTGTAAAAGCAGAAATCCTTTCATCTTCGTCCATTTTCAGATTTTCATACCTAACCCAGAAGCTCTCAAGTTTTGCAATTTTGACTGTGGAATCTCCTTCATTCAATGTTTCTAAATGGTCCCAAATAGATTTAGCAGTAGATCTATCTGATAATCCCATGATTTGCTGATCTGATAATGCACTCAAAAGTGCTTCTCTTGCTTTGCAATCATTTTCTTTATCTTTAGCCAAGTTAGGTGGATTAGGTTGAGCTTGAGTAGGAGCAGTATAACCATTCTTTGTAACTTCCCAGGTGTCCTTTCCAATGCAATTCAGATGTGTCTCCATCCTGATCTTCCATATGCCATAGTTGGCTCCATCAAGTTTAGGATTGTCCTTCCTGAAATAGTTAGAAGACATTGGATCTCCTCAAGTTGTTAAACTTCTGCAAAAAGAGGACTAGGCTCTGATACCAATTATTAGGTCTTGGAGACAACTGAGAGGGGGGTTGAATCAGCTGTCAAGTGAATTTAAACCAAAATTAATTTAACCAAAACTCAATGCTTAATATGGGTAAACCAAACTTAATGCTGGTAGACAGTTTATCAGTTAATTGCAGTACCGGTAAAGATTAATGCATGAAACAGAAGGACAACAACATCCAGAACACATAACACCAATGTTTGTATGTGGAAACCCTGTAAGGGGAAAAACCACGGTGGGAAACCTTACCCACAATCAGATGATACTACTCCAGATAGTATGTGTATACAATAGGGGGTCTACACATGCAGAAAGGCCAAGCGCTTAGAGCTGACTGCTTAAACACAAATAGGAGTCACACTGACTACAAATGGATGGTTAAATCCAATAATGATGTACTGCTCAAAATAACATCTTCATATGCTGGATTCAATATCGGTTCAATTCAGATATGTCTTAACAAATCCTTCCTTCAACCTTCAAATGATGTTTGCGCGTATAGCTCTGTTTATTCTCACATATACCTTATTACAATTCTTTTCGCATTCCCATTCATCCTTCTACTTCTATCAAATAAGATCTTACATATATATCGAAGCCTAGGACCAAAATGTATAGGTCGGCTTTACAAAAGATATTACAATAAAAAACAATTTACAAGTAAAACAATAATCGATGCAATATCCGATTCAACATGTCGGTTTAATGCATTTACAACAATAATAAATCATCTCCAAAGCATGTCATGCTGATCTGGAATAGATAAGCCTGCTGGTGCTTATCCTAGACCTATTTCCCGGTAACAACAAATATGAAAACTCGAATATACCAATGAACAAATATTCAAGACAAAGTGTCGAAACGATGTCTTCGACATAACTAAGTATTTTCCATGTCATTCCAAGTTTCGGTGAACAATATATCCTACTGGTGAACCAGATACTGACGATTGTGCATAAGTCACTTGCTTGCCAATGAACATTGCCAATTCTCCAAGTGTCAGTAGGCTGACCAGAGTTGATAAGTGTTGACATCAATGATAAAACCATATCAACATATCCAAAATACCAATAGTTTGCAACTTTATATCCGAAATTAATATACCGGTAAGCAAATAATAGTGTAGTAAAGAGAAACAAAATAATAAGCATCAATGCACACCATAACACATATAATTTTGGCGAGGAAACCCGGTAGGGGAAAAACCTCAGTGGGATTTGTGACCCAAAATATTTACTCACTGGCCAATATGAATAAATATTACTTATACAATAGGGGCCTGCACATGCAGGAAGGGCAACAACCAAGAGCTTACCGCTCAATCACAAAAAGGAGTCCCATTGACTACAACTGGATGGTTAAATCTAATGACAATGTATTGCTCAAAATAACATCTGCAATGTTGGATTCAGTACCAATTTAAGCTCTCTTAGATACCTCTGCCACAAAACTTGCTTCGCTCTGCTCTGCTCTTATTTGCTCATAAAAATAATTACATCATAATGCATATATAGTTATTTGCTCTCATATACCACTTACATTCATTACATAATTATATTTCAAAATGACCTACAAGATCTCATACATATATGAGTCTTTATAATATATCATGTCGGCTATACAAATAATATTACAATACAAAATAATATTATTTCCCATAACTTTCTCCATGTTCAAATCCAAGTCCAACTGTTTCTCCATCAGGTTTCTAACTTTTTAGCATATCATCAAGATTATCTAGACTCTTCTTGTATTTGTCTTTGTATTCATTTGCAGTGACCAACTCACCTTCCAAAGTGCTAACTTGTCTCATAAGTTCCTCTTTGTCATGCTGCATGTGAATCAAATCTATTTTGAGCATACCATTTTCATAACTAAGCCTAGAGATTCATCTAATCTTTCATTAAGTCTTCTAGCCAAATCTTCTTCATTCCTCTTTCTATCTTCAATATCCTTGCATAATCTCATGGTTAAATCTTGCACCTCATTCTTCATGTTACTGTTCTCTTGTCTCAATTTCTCTGCAATATCTCTAAGAGTTTCCTTTTCTTCATCATCTTGATTTTACAATTGCACATGTAATTGTTTTCTCTTATTCTTTACTATAACTAGGTTATCTTGAAGTGCTTTGATAAATTCTCGAGCAGTTCTAAGTTCATCTTCCAGTTTGATATTCTTCAATTTTTTTACATCAAAATCTTCAAGATCTCCTTCCAATTGTTGTCTCAAACTTTCCATCGATACTGGTTTCAAAATCTTCCTCAAGCTATTAGGCTTCTGCAAATAGAGGACTAGGCTCTGATACCAATTGTTAGATACTTGATCAGTCCCAAAGACACTGAGAGGGCAGGTGGGGGGGGGGGTGAATTAGTGTCTAACTGGTAAACAAAAGATTTAAACTTGTTTGCAACTTTATAACCCAAATTAATATACCAGTAAGCAAATAATAGTGCAGTAAAGAGAAACAAAAGAATAAGCATCAATGCACACCATAACACATATTTTTGGCGAGGAAACCCGGTAGGGGGAAAACCTCGATGGGATTTGTGACCCACAATATTTACTCACTGGCCAATATGAATAAATATTACTTATACAATAGGGGCCTGCACATGCAGGAAGGCCAACAGCCTAGAGCTTACTGCTCAATAAAAAAAAGGAGTCCCACTGACTACAATTGGATGGTTAAATCCAATAAAAATGTACTGCTCAAAATAGTATCTGCAATGCTGGATTCAGTACTGGTTTAAGATCTGTTAGATACCTTTGCCATAAACATTGCTTCTCTCTACTCTACTCTTATTTGCTCATAAAAATAATTACATCATAATGCATATACAGTTATTTGCTCTCATATACTACTTACATTCATTACCTAATTATATTTAAAAATGACCTACAAGATCTCATACATATATGAGTCTTTACAATACATCATGTCGGCTATACAAATAATATTACAATACAAAACAATATTATTTCCTTGTCGGCTTAGAGTGCCGGTGTGATCTATTTTTGGTGTAGACTGGATACCGATGTGAATAAACTTGTAGTGTATGCCGGTGCCAGTAGATGATGTTTGTTGTCGGTGTAACCTGTGAACCATGTTACTAGTTGGTTGCCATCAATGACAACATCGACTATTCTCATTTGAATGTATAATGCCAACAAGAACCCATCTATATCAAAGGAAATATTAATGGTCATGGCCTCAGTGACATTCCTCAAGATGTTGGTATCCCTGCCAAACCCAAATCCAAACATACACCTTCCCCTTCATCCCTTCATCCATTTTAGGTCTGTATATCCCTTCATCCCCTATGCATGATCAACAAAGTCACACATCTTTGAGCACCTTCCATCCATCCAAAATACCTTCATATCACTCCTTTCCATCCACACATTCTTTTCCTTCTCTAAGAAATTTGGATGCCAAGCATAAAATTCATAAGTCCAGCAATCCACATGTATTCAAGGATCAAAATGTCCCATCTAATTGACATTTCAAAACAAAGAAAAATATGATCCAAAAAGAAAAATAAATTTCCAAAAGGCCACAAAGGCCTATTTCTCCAAAAGAAAAGTCAAAATTTATATGGGTTCTTAAATCCTGTGTGCAAGCAATACGTTCCAAGGAACCACAAAAGATTGAAAAATAAAAAAACCATGTGGATTCCTAAGTGGATCCTTGAAGAACAACAGTCTAAAGAAGCATCTAAATTGGCATCCAAAATTGCTATTCCTCCATCACCTCCTTCATCCATTTTGGGTCCTTATGTCCCAAAATCTACATCCTCTCCTCCATCCAAATCCCAATATCCAAAATCCACTTTACCTCCATCAGTCCACCACTCAAGGTGTATACCAATTCTGATCTTTCCAACGTTTACATCCACTCAAGAACAATTATTTCAATACCCTATCCGTTATCCAATACATATTTTCCATCCTTTCGTCCCTCTGATCCAATCTTTTGCATAAATCTTTACCTTAGTCCCATATCATTTCCCTATCATGATCCTACTAACATATTTGATCATACCTTCATATTCATGATCTATTTTTCAAGGCTAATATACAAACAACAAGATGCTTGAGTCCTTCGTCCATCCCCTATCATGTGTTTGTTTTCTTCCAAAAAGTCAAAAACTTAAAAAAAAAAAAAGCAAAAAAAATGAAAAAAAATGAAAAAGAAAAAGAAAATAAAAATGAAAAAATAGAAAAAAAAGTAAAGAAATAATTCATCCAGTAGTGAAAACCTTGCAAATAGGTGCCTTGGCCAAGTAACATGATGAAAACCTAGCAAATAGGTGTCATGCGTAATACATGAACTTGCATACTATACTTGGGGGCAGGTTCCATTTATTTTATCTTATAATATCCTATTGCCCTTCATCCTTCATTATCCTATCATACCCATCTCATACTCTCCATTATCCTATCATCCCTCATATCCTTATTCCATTTTCCACCTTTGATCTTGACAAAGCTAAAGATCTTCATGAGCATCCTGAACCCTGTTTGTAGATTTCAGTCTATCATATCTTTTGGTCTTTATCCATTGGCTTATTACAACCTTTCATTCATATTCCTTGGCTTATTGCAACCTTTTTTCACTATCCCTTAGCCTATCACAACCTTTAGTCCATGTCCCTTATCCATTCTTGGTCTTTCTTATCCTATATGTATCCTATCACCATCCATACACTATTTTTCTTCCTTGATCTTGATTCGACATAAGGACGTAAAATGCAAAAAATGGTTTCAAAAATCTCTTGACATGTCCCTCTTCCATTGCTTTACATTTTCATATCTAGTCCCTTATTCCATTGCATGATAGCCCTTGGCAATTACATTCATTATGTCTGAGCCATAATAAATGGCCTCTATCTTCTCTCTATCCACCAATATTTTAGCAAGCTTATTTATCCATTCATCATATTCCTTGCCTTGCTAGACATTGGGGGATAAATAATCAAACATGATCCTAAAAAAATCACTAAAAAGCAAATAATATCCTAAAAAAAAAAAATTTAAAATAATAGACAAAATATTCATAAAATGTCCTAAAAAAAGCAAAAAAAAAAATCAAAAAGTTCAAAAAACCCTAAAAATTGGAAAACATAAAAAATTCAAAAACAATAACTTTTGTTTCATTTCACCAATAAACTATCCTTTTTGTACATAGATAGACATCAGAGTGGACAAAAAGCAAAAAATACGGACAACATTGCACTTAAATGAGTCACGTATTAACAGAAGAACTGTTCAACCAACTAAACTTTTAGACCGATCCAATTATCGTATCAACCACTGTTAGTATCAACATTATCATGGGTCTTATACAGAGTGTATTATACTCGAAACTAGACTATATCCTATCTTAGATGGGGTACTACATTTCCTAAAACTAGACAACATGATCGCCCTTTTACCACAACATTATCACTTTTGACAATGAAGATCAAAATGTTTGTTTGACTTGTTTGAATTTGTGAGCCTTATCTTTCTTTGATTTTATCTTAGATCATGTTCCTATGTCACTTGAGGATGTCACTGAGTGATTTAGAGTGGTCAAGATGGCTCATGATCATTTTTGTTTTTATTTCTATTTGTGAAGTATTTTGTATCATTCTGGGGCACACATGTCTTGGGTGTCTGTGATAAGTACGTTTATTTTGTGAATGTTGCACATACCTCAACCCTTGACACACATAATATCTTAGGATGTCTTACCTCCTTTCCTTGTCTACCAAGTGTTTGTTTTATGCAAATATATTGCATTATCACCCTAGCCCTCATTGCCATGGTGTGTCGCATCCGTTTTACAATATCAAAATAAAGGTTCTCACCTACTCTTTGTGCATTGGTGAAAGCAAGTTTTCTTCATCACTAATTCTTCTTCATCTAATTTCCTCTTACTAAGATTTCTTCCATCGGTCATTATCATCCTCTTGGTCTAATCTTGGCATTATTGTCAATTGATTGGCCTATTTTCTATATTTTTCGGCCAATTCCTTGAGGGGGCATACATATATCATATAGTCATCTGAGGCATATTTCTTTATTGTTCTTTGAAATAATGCTCATAATTGCATTGTCTCAGTATTATCTAACAGAGCATTAGTGAATATGTCTGCAATCTGATCCTTAGTAGGTACATACACCAATCAAGCTTTCTTTTCTAGAAATTTCTCCCTTAAGAAGTGATGCTAGATGGAAATGTTCTTGGTCCTTAAGTGCACCACTAGATTCTTTGAAATGTTTATGGCATTGGTATTATTACAAATGAATAGAAATAGGTTCATCATAAATTACCTTAACATCTTTCAATTTCTACTTCATCCATATCACCCTATTGCAACAAGGTTTTGCAACAATATATTCTACTTATGTGGTGGATAGGGAAACTAAATCTAGCTTCTTACTAAACCAGAAGACCAATCTGCAAGAAAAACACTTGTCACATGAAATAGATCAATCAAAGATTGTATTCTCTATAACAACCAGATAATTCTACATTATAAATGATGAATAAAACCCTAGGTGAAAACCCTAATGTTAAATTTAGAACTAAAGAAATGTAAAGTAGGAGCTAAATTTAACTCAATTACATCTAGAACTAAAGCTAGAAAATAAAAAAGATAATATAAAACACCTAAGTTTAGTTGTAATGATGAAAATTAGGATTAGGATTAGATTAAGATAATAAAACTAGTTAATTACCTAATTAACCATTACATTAGGGAGGAGAGGAATCTAATAGATATAGCCTTGCAAGACCAAGATTTTGATCATATTCTAGATTTCTTTTAATGGGTCTTTCTCCTCCTTAAATTGAATTGAATTAGATTGTTAAAGATAAGGGTGAAATAAGTGATTATAAAAGCAATCCATCAAAAACAATGAGCTACAGATGTCACACAGAGCTAGTAACATGGATCTAGGAAAAATAATATATTTTGGATCTATTCCTTGAAGTTCGGCCTATTTTTTCAAGACCAGGCAGTATCAATTCACCATGGTCCTCCAAATTTTCCACTATCAAAACTTGAATTTGTTTGTCTCTATGAATTTTGTCGATCCTCCTAAACACAACTCTATACCTATTTCCTACACATAGAAAGAAGGGGGAAATTTTTGGCAATAGGGGTTTTCCGAAGTCAAACTCTAGTTTAGGAATTAATATTTAATGAAATAATGGAAATAGTGAAATAAATGCTTAATAGATATGCCTCAGATCTACAATTGTTAATGATAATGATTTTCTCTTTGAATAGAATCACAATTTGTTATATGTAATGGCATGACAAATACAAAACCCTAATCACACACATACTTGTACAAGATTGATGTAATTTTTTTGCCCAATGGTTGAATGATGAATATGCAGCATTGAAGATCTTTGAAAATTATTGATGATAAAGGCTTCACATATGCACAAATATTAGGGGTGGAGTCTTTGATTGCTTAGATGAAAATAGGTTGATAAAATGTCTTTATATAGAGGTTTCTAGGTAAATCATCAATTAGGCCAACCTCCAATAGTCATGTATAGCCATGGGGATGAATTACCATTGGGGAAATACAACACCCACCCTATTTCAAATTTGGGCCCCACTGAGAGGGACCATAGTGTTCTAGGGCACCATGGTCTAGTCAAATACATACCATGCCCTAGTCCCACTGCAAAGGGGAACAAAATAAGGTGTTAGGGAGGTGGGTACCACTTTATGGGACCTACAATAGGATGTACATGACATCAAAGTTGGGTAATTAGCACAAATTGGAACTAGAGAGGGATGTGTACAAAACACGCTAAAGTGGAAGCACAAACATGAGGTGTAAATTGGACCGATTATAATTTATGATGTTAGAATAGCTTAAGTGAAAAAGATAATAAATAGTTAGATAATTGTCCTATGATTACTCCAACACCCCTCCTTAATATTAAATTTAGGATAATCTAAAGAGCTAATATGAATGCAAAATGAATGCATGAATGAGTCTCAACAACAAAGGGCTAATTAGGTACTCATGTACTAACCAATTCAAATCACACAAATAGTGGGACCAAACTATTGAACATGCCACAAGACTAAGAGGGGGGTGAATCAATTTGAAACTCACAAATACTTAGTTTTTGATCTTCAAACTTTAAATCACAATCATACAATCATAGAAGTAATAAACCATGAAAGATAAAAGCACAACAAGTACATGAACACCAAATTTACGTGGAAAACCCAAGTAAGGAAAAACCATAGTGAGTATGAAAATTATTTATTACAATGTTTTTTCCAGAATCCACTGCTCCTAAGAGGATTTGTAGAACTAAAGTACACAACCTTAGGGAAAGATATAAATGATTTACAAAATTGAAACACACTATCTCAAGGCAAGATATATAAAATTGCAAAGAGACTCACTATCTTCTAGCAAAGAAAGGAATAGCTGAATTGAAAATAGTAAGATCTCCTAATCATGAAATTATCATTGATCCACTATGTCAAGCAACCAATATCATGGAAAACATATCTAACTTCAAATAGTATCTCATAATACTAGCACATATGAAAATATCATCATCAAAACTCTTCACAACTAACTTTCACACATCTTTAATATTAAATCTACTTGAAAATGATTCACAACTGCTACATGTAAATTCACACACATCACATACCTTCACATACATCCACACTCCTTTATATTAAAGATTGATAATTAATAAAATTAACTAGGTTGGCCATAAACAAAGTAAATAATATTACATTAATTTGGTAACACAAACCAGAAAAATTGATTCTATCCACTCAAAGAGATAGAGAGGGTCAAAATAGATTGCAACATATTATTTCTAAATGATTCCAATAAACCACACATGCTAACACATTATCCAAGGTTGACATCAAATGACACATGTAGATAAACATTAAAACACATTAACCAATTGGCCCAAAACTATCCTCTAAAGAAAATTACACAATATGGACCTACACACACCATGGTGAGACCCAAAACACTAATCAAGCTCATTATCCATAGAAAACCTAGACCAAAAGAATATTATCCAAGTAGTATACATCACTACAATCAACTCAAAATCAAAGAAACTGGTTTTCATTGAACTCAAAATATCATAACTACACTTGCCAATCAAACCATCTCCTAAAACTTGAGCTGGAATACTACATAGACCACATAATCATGTCCTCCAAATCACAATATTTGAATCCACATATCTAGAAACCACCAAGTACTCTTTGGACCAATTCTGAAAAACAAACTTACTATCAGAAATAGAAATAACTAACTCTACTATGTAAGCAATAGAGGACCTACAAACCTGATAGTGAAATATACATAGAACATAAATATTATATACAAAGCCACAACACATTATATTCATATATTGAAGGAATGCAAGACATTATTCCATTGGGACATTAAATACTCATTCCTTCATATTGAAACTTCTATTACACCAACCTTCTAGAAACACCTCAACATCTTCACTAGACCACTCAATGAAACTAGAAGACTCACATCCTAACCATTTGCAAAACATAGTGAAATCAATGACAACACAAAACAAGAACTTAAGTTCACAAAAAAAAATCCTCTCCAAAATAGAAAATAAAATAATAAGATGATGCATGGAGGACTCAATGATACCCCACAAGAACTGCATACATCATGTATATATAATCAAACATCCTTGCATAGGAAGGAGAGAGAGAGATTACATAACATCCCTGTAATATATAATTTCCTATAGAAATAATGACTATTTGAAGACAAAACATACTCAAATGTCTTCAATTAATATTTCTAACCTTAGGAAGAAGATAAACCAAGTAGAAATGCAAAAATGGTTCCCATTCTAAATTGGAATAGGTAGGAAGTAGAATCCAAATATATGATGATGTCTTTGAAAATTGCTCATGCATCACCAAGATCTTGGAAGATGATGCCGCGAGCCTATCAAGTGCATAACCAATAACAATAGAAGGTAAAACACAAGGAATCACTAGAAATTGATCTTGAATAAGCTCCAAAGAAAAATAAGATGTGGTAATAGGTGTGACACAACTATCATCAAATAAGAGAGATAAAACCTCAAATGTGTATCCCAAATCTGAAATGTGAGACTCCAAAAATAATGAAGTAATGTCTATCAAATATGAATCCCAATTAGTAAGAAAAATAACTAAATTATCCTTCTTAATAGAAATAAAAGTCTCAATCAATGAAGATAGAACTATCTCTGTAACTACAGGATTAACTTGAGATTTTAATGCACTCTCAAGCAAGAGTTGAAAATAATTATGTGAGAAATTAGGACACATTTTATGCCCATGATAATTGCCCCCATTAAAAAAAACACCTAAAACCATTATACATGATTCACTCTTCAAAATAATCTCCAAGGAAGATACAAAAATAGAAACCTTCAACACAAAGAGAGGCTTGATTTGCATGTAGTGCGAAAGGAAAATATTGAGATATTTGAGTACCTAATGAAAATTATGTAAAAAAAAGAACTTATTTGAATAGGGGAATTAGAGATCTTCTTGACTATATTTGGTATAAAAAAAATGAGTCTAGATGTGTAAGATATGGCCCTAGAAGTGCAAAACTAAAGGTTGACTTTGGAGGCTTGGTACAAAATTGGTGTAGAATCTAATTAAACCACCTATATAATTAGATTGGTGCTAAACTAGCTTTCCAACAATATATGGTTTGCTTGAATTTAACTTCGTATGACAAAGTTATGGACAAAAAACCATTTACATGTCAATTAGGGCTTGGAAGGCTTGAAGAGTTCCTAAAAATAGAAAATTTAAAAAATTTAGCAACATCTGAAAATATAAAGTTTCCAAAATTAGTAAATTTCCAAAATAGAAGCTTTCCAAATATAGAAGGTTTCCAAAAATAGAAATTTTATTAAAATAGAAAGTTTCCAAAATCAAAAAGATTCTGGAAACAAAAACTTTCTAAATTTTTTTGCAAAGGATTCTCCAATCTTTGATTTTGACAAATTGATAGGTGGTTTTAGGGTTCTTTGACCTCCTGAGTGTGATGGTCACCTCTATTCTGCTCCAACTTGCCCATATTTTTTAGCAACCCCCAAATTTTGCCTAATTTTTTGTGTCCTCAAACAAATTGACCTGTTTTTCCAATTGCTCAAATTTTAATGAAATGGCAATTGATCTTATGGTTTTTTTATGTTGCAGATGTGATGACAACATCCATTTGAGTAAAAAATGCACAAAAAATTCACTTTAGGTTGGATAACTCAAGAATGTGTACAAGAACTTGACAGAAAAGCTCTAATACCATATAGAAGTTGATGACCAACCATAGGAGCTAAGATTCATCTACAAGAAAAACACCTGTCACACAAAAGAGATCAAGTGAATCTTATATGCTCTATAACAACCAGAGAATTCTATATTATTTCACAAAGAATATTGGAGATACAATATTGGAGGTACAATTACAATGAATGAATCCTTATAAAGAGTGAATTCAATCCTAGGTGTAAACCCTAATGCTACAATTAGGAGAACTAAAGAAATGCAAAGTAGGAGCTAAATTAGCTTAGCTACATGAGCTAGAAAAGAAAACTCTAGATAATAAAAAGCACCTAAGTTTAGCTTAAATGAAAAGGAAATTAAAGGTGATGAGAACAAGGTAGACAACTAAGAGCGGGTGGGAATCAATTGTCACCAAAACTTGCAGCAACTTACATTAATCTTAGATTTGAAAATTAACTGTGAAAGCATAAATCAACAACACAACATGAACACACATAACACCAAGATTTTTTACGTGGAAAACCCAGTCAAGGGAAAAACCACAATGGAAACCTACCAATATGATGATACCTTTTTAGAAGTATATGAAATATTAAAATATGGAATGCACTTGCATTGAGGCACACTGCCTAGAGCTTACTGCTTAAAAACAACAAAGAAAAACAATCATGGGAAGGCTTACTTCCTTACAAATAGATTCAGATTACATTTGGAAAATCATGAACTGAAGAAATAATATCTTCTAATTCCTCGTTATAGTTTTGGTTAAGCACATAAACAATTTATCTTCACACACTTCTTCTTTGCTTCCGAATGGTTAATACATTATTCGCACACTCCACACACATCTCATAATGATTATTACATTTATTTATACATGACATCAACCTTGGGTCAATATCATCCAGGTCGGCTCAACACATATCACCTAATTATAAAAATATAACCATGCACGCTACAATATCACATGCGGACCAAAACAATGTTGGCTAAGACATAGCATGGACGTAAATCACCACCTTGAATATGAAACACCTCTAAGAATTAAGTCTTAAACATCCACAACATGATACAAATATCATGTCAGCCAACAATATAAAGAACACCACTGGACCCAGGAGAATCATCAATAATGCGCTCACTGATCAATGTAGACTACTAACACAAATAACACATGATCTAGAAACATCCACAAGCATCATGAATTACCACAATGACATCTGCACCAACTCAAATTACTAGAATCATGATTATCATCATATCAGACCTCAAGAAAATTAATTGAACTGACTATCAACCTAAAAGATTCACTTACGAAGCTCCAAACCATGAACCACTTGAATTGAAGACACACATCATTGTCCGAAGCATAATTCCAAATCCGCAGGTCAAGATATTACAATGAGGAGCAATGGAGATCAAATTACTGAACATTGGCAATACTAAACAACTAGAAAAAACTAGCCACAACACAGATACTCATAACTCACTCAAATCTTCATGCGGACCCCTAAACTTTGCACTGAATCAACTAGAGATAATTATCTATAAACCCTTTAATCCGCAAATACTAATCATCAATATACAAAACAAACTGACTAATTGAACACTACTGCAACACTACACCAAACAGAGAAATATGTTGACATCAATGACAACACATCTCTCATAAATCACTAAAGCACATTTTTTCAACAAACATCCAACAATTTCCCCATTTGGCATTGATGGAAACATATGATGTGAAAAAAATCAATGCCAAAGAAATCAATAACTCTCTCAAATAACTCTCTCCCACTATATAAATATTCTCTCCCCCTAAAATCATTACACAGTTTTACACATGAATCTCTCCCCCTTTGACATCAATGTCAAAAACACATATTTACAAACACAAAATCTCACAAATCTAAACATTTGACTACTCCCTCTGAGTAGCAACCACCTCATCAATCCAAATCACCAGATATGACTATGAAATGCACCAGACTGATGCATACCAATGCATCTTTATTTTGATCAAGAGGGGAATCACCCCTAACTTCCCTCTGAGATACTCAAAATTATCCTTATTTAAAGGCTTCATGAAAATATCTACAATCTTTTCCTTTGTAGACACATATTCTGACCTAATTTATTTCTCACTTACCTTCTCTCTTAGAAAATGAAACTTGATAGTGTTAGTGATTTTTCTTTCTACCTCCAGTGCTAAGGAGATACACAACACTAGACTATGGGATTGGTAATATAGGACATGAAAGCAACACTATCTATAGACTGAAGATAAGAAAACATAACTAAACAAGGCTACACAAGACTTCTACTCTTTGAGCTCCACTAGACCCAAGAGGGTGATCCTATTGTAGGTCTAATAATGATAAAATTATATAAATTAAACAACAAACCTATTTAAACAAGGTGGATAGTTCTCAGATGCATGATAATGGGTGCTTCACATTTCACCATTACTTGAGCATACTCCCAATTTCTCTTAAAAGTGTTGAGAACAAAGAATAAACTAACCCTACTCCTAAAACATAAAGGAAAAACAAAAATGAAAAGGTTTTGATAAGATATGGAACCAACTGAACTAGAAGTTGCAAAGTAATGACCAGTGCCAAAGAAAGAGCAGCAAAGTCATGTGAAAGGCTACATATGTTGTTGCATCCAAGCATGCTTTGAAGACCTACTAAATGCTATTAACTTGTAATAACAAGATCACTGAAATAGTATCACATAATCATTCTTAATAATCCATTTGAAACACAAAAATCCCATTGCATTTCATGAAAGCATTTACTCTACCTCTTAGATAGACAACAATCACAAAAAATACAACTCAAAACAGAAAGTGTGCTTGAAGATTGAAAATAATCCCTGATTATTTTAGTCAAAGAAATTTACATTAAAAAATGGAGACAATCACCTAATACAATAAAACCATGAAACATATTTCAAAGCATAAGACTTCAGAACTAGAACTAACTTTCATATATCTGGCCTAACTAAGAACACTTAACAATCGTTTACAATGCCTCTGTCTATGTTAGCAAAAAATTGGGGTTGGAACCCTTCAAAATGAGGAGAAAATTGAATAAATAGACAAGAGGGAAAACCTAAATGAAACCCTAGAATGCATCACAAAATGACACATGTCTCATCTCCTTTGTCTTCAAATTAAAATATGCATCTTCCTCCTCCCAAAATGGGTCTTCAAACTGCACTCTGAATCTGGAAGTGACTTCAAAATCTGAAAAAAAACTTACAGCAATCGCTTATCACATTCACCTTTTATCTTTGCTACGAAAATTTTCCCTATTTGGGGTTTGATTGTCTATGCCCTCTGATTTGCACTTCCAAGTTACCAAAGAAATCTAGATAGATTTGAAAAAATCTCGGTAGTTACATGTCATTTTCAACTCTGCCCCTTTGACCAAAAAAATCCTCTAATGGTTCACTATCTATTTTTGTAAACAACCCACCTTCCTATTTAATTTAAATATAGAAAATTACCCCATTGGATAGCTGACATCTTTGTCAATAGCACACCCTTTTAGGTTCAAGCCCAAAATTGGCAAGAAACTCCTCCTTTCTTTAGTTGCCTTGTCACAATCTAAAATCACCCCCTTGGTTGGAAGTGATATGTCATGCTATTTTTTATGCATTTGCCTTTTGAAAAAGCACATTTTCAAACTTAGTAAATATGCCCCCTTGTATAGAGATTTAAAGTTTGGGTGAAAAATAGTCATTAATACCCATATTTATAGCTCCCCTTTCACCCCTTTTGTGCAAAATAACATCATTACCTATCAATGAAAATTTTCACCCACACCTAATATACCCTACTTCTCTGCAAAAGACTTGACCTAACTAGGATTCTTTGTTCTAGAGTGGTTATTTTCACCTATTACCACATTCGTTCTCTAAATGTTCAATGCTTTCAATGTTGAACTAAACTACCAGCAATTGGATAACTTTCCACAACAATCATATCTAGCCCTTTATGTTATTCCTGCACATACTTCATTTTATATGTACAGTAAAAAGAATTTGCATATAAAATCTTAACTTGCTCTAGCAATTATTGCATAATACATTGGGAATTTGATGTCAACCGACACTGCTAGAACATGCACTCTGGTCACTCCAAGCCTAAGAACTCATCATTGACCGTGATGTGAATATTAATCACTTAACAAGAGATTAAAACATATTGTCTTTGCACTACAGTAAAATGACAATTGATGAATTATTCAAACAACTAGCAGAGTTATTTCTAATCCCCTTTTCAAATCCAGTGCACTCAGTGCAAATGTAATGGCAATTATTTGTTGCAAGGTGTGTGCCCTTGGTCTCCTTGTGTTGTGCAGCATAACGCTCGCTTTTGTCACATGGCTTAACTGCCTCTTGTGGATTCTATAAGTCTAGTGGTTGTATTGGGCATTAACAAGTCAATCTTTTAATGCAATGGTAACCACACTTGTAACAAGTGGTATCAGAGATAGATCCTCCAGTAGAAGCTTAGCCACTTGAGGACATCTGGGATGTAAGATCAAGGTGTTATCTTTAAGAAGGACAATTTGATATTTGATGGAAGTAACTACGCTATATGGAAGAATTGGATGGAAGTGCATTTGAAATTTCTTGGTGAAGATTATTGGAAGGTTACAAAGAATGTCTATGTTGTTCCTGAAAATAGACCATCTACTGAAAATAATATTAGAGCAAAGGAAGCATTGGTTAGTGCCCTGATTGTTTTTAACATGACAAATGTAATGGGACTTCAAACCGCACATGAGATCAGGGTAAAGCTTGAGGTGTTGTATTAAGGTGATAAACAAGTGAAGGTTGCTATGTTGCAGAGTTTGAAAGGAAAGTATGATACATTGAAGATGGGAGATGATGAGAACATACACTCTTTTATGGCTAAGGTGAATGATCTTGTCCTAGGTATCACATGTGCCAATGGAACTATTGAGGAAGATGAAATTGCTGCTAAGGTACGGAAATATTTTCCTCTTTCCTATAAACATAAGGTTGCTACTATTGGTGAGATCTGGAGTGTGACTACTATGACAAGAGATATGTTGGTTGGAAAGCTTTCTGCATTTGAGCTAAGAGAATTTGGAGAATCACATGGAAAGTTTGAGACTGCATTTAGAGAATCTGCATCTATATCCGGTAAGCAGAAATATGATCCTGATGAATGTAGGATATCTAGATATGAAAGAAGAGGAGAGAGATGGAAGAGCAAGAAAGGGAGATGAATGAACTTGAAGCACGGATTTCCCGAAGATTGCCTAAAGGTGTCGGTGAGTATGATGGAAAGTTTCCTTTAAAATGTTTCTCTTGTAACAAGATAGGACATTTTGCTTCTAGATGCCCAGATAGAATGGATAAGTATGACATACATGATAAGTTTGATAAGAATGATAGGAATGATAGATATGACAAGCATGAGAAGTATGACAAGCCTTACAAGCCTAACCAGAAGTATAGGAATTAGAAGAACTATTATTATGCTGTTGATGAAGGTTTTACTGATGAAGAATCTGAAGGAGATGAAGTTGTATTCCTTGTCATTAAGAAAGATGGACCTATACCTATTGATTCCACTAGTTGTACTATTAAGGAGAAAGCTTTAGCTGCTAAAGTTGAAGAGAAAGATGAATGTGTGATTGACAGTGGTTGTTCACATCATATGACCGATGATAAAATAAAATTTGTGAGTATGGAAAGATATTATGGTAGAATAGTTCAATTTGGAGATGACAAAGCCTGTGTGATCCATGGAAGAGGTTCTATTTCTTTTAATGGTAAGCATAACACTGATGATGTCTTGTATGTTGAAGGTTTGAAGCATAATCTTTTGAGTGTTGGACAGATGGTTGATAAAGGTTATGATTTACAATTCAAGGATGATAAATGCAAGATCTTAAATGCCTCTGGTATAAAGATTGCATCTAGAACTAAGACTGAAGGTAACATTTTTCATTTCAATGCTGGTGAGAAAAGTTGTTTGATTGTTCAAATTGATGAGAGTTGGTTATGGCATAGGAGAATGTGTCATGTTAATTTTAATTCAATGATTAAGATCATTTCTACATATGATGTTAGAGATCTGCCTAATATTGTTAAACCTGTTAATTTGGTATGTAAGGAATGTTAGTTGGGTAAGCAAACAATAATTTCTTTCAAGAGAAAATAGTATACATCTGATGGATTGCTAGATCTTGTGCATACTGACCTATGTGGACCTACAAATGTTAGAAGTGTGCAGGGTGATAGATATTTTATGCTGCTAATTGACGATTATTCTAGGATGATGTGGGTTGTCTTTTTGAAGGAGAAATCAGAAGCATTTGATAAATTCAAGATATTCAAAGCTAAGGTTGAGACTGAGTCTAGATTGAAGGTGAAGTGTCTAAGATCTGATAGAGGTAAATAATTTTTTTTGGGTGACTTCTATTCATTCTGTGAGAAGCGTGAGATTAGAAGACAATTATTTGCTCCTAGAACCCCTTAGCAGAATGGAATTATTGAGAGGAAGAACAAAACTATTTTGGATGTTGCAAGGACTATGTTGATTGAAGGAAATGTTCTGAAGATCTACTAGAGAGAAGTTATTAGTATTGCTATTTACACATTCAACAGAGTTAACATCAAAGGAGATACTGTTAAGACCCCTTATGAGCTTTGGTTTGGTCATGTTCCTACTGTGAGATATTTCAGAGTGTTTGGTAGCAAATGTTATATCAAAAGAGATGAGAATATAGGAAAGTTTGATTCTAGAAGTGATGAAGGAATATTCTTGGGATATTCAACAAAGAGAAATGGCTACCGATGCTACAATAAGAGATTGAGAAAGATAGTAAAAAGTGAAAATATGAAGGTGGATAAGAACCTTGGGAAATAGATTAGAGCATGTGGTTATGATAACAAACATCATATTGTTTTAGCCCCTATTCAGCCTGAAGAGCCTAAGCAGAATGATCAGGTAGAGATTGTGAATCTGGATGTTGCTGGTGAAGGAGTGTAGGAACCTGAGAATCAGACAATCAAAAGACTCTGAGGTATGTAAGATCAAATCATTCTAAAAATTAGATTATTGGTGATAATAATAAAGGTGTGATGACTAGAAGAAGGATAGTTGTTGAAGAAGTATGCTTGATTTCCAAAGTTGAATCTAAAGATGTTGTTGAGGCCTATAAAGATGAAAGTTGGATGAGATCTATGGAAGAAGAACTAGATTAGATTGAAAATAATAACACTTGGGAACTTGTGCCTAGACCTAAGGATAAGAATTTTATTGGTACTAAATGGGTATTCAAAAATAAATTGAATGAAGCTAATGAAGTTGTCAAAAATAAAGCTAGACTGGTCTGTAAAGGATACTCACAACAAGAAGGGATTGATTATGAGGATAATTTTTCTCCAGTTTCCAGACTTGAAGTTGTTAGACTGTTGCTTGCTTATGCTTCTTATAAAGATTTCAAGGTATATCAGATGGATGCTGAATCTGCCTTTTTGAATGGTGATCTTGAGGAAGAAGTTTACATTGAGAAACTTGATGGATTTTCATTATCAGATAATGGAGACATGGTATGTAAACTGAAGAAAGCTCTTTATGGTTTAAAACAAGCTCCTAGAGCCTGGTATGTACTAGATAAATATTTGTTGAAATTGGGATTTAGTGAAGGTGTTGCTGACAACAATCCATACTTTAAGATAGAAAATAATAACATCCTAATTGTTGAAGTCTTTGTTGATGATATAATATTTAGTGGTGATGATACTCGAGCATGAAGTTTATCAGTTATATGCAAAAAGAATTTGAGATATCTATGATTGGTGAGATGAAATTTTTCTTAGGTTTGCAGATTGCATAGACTGGAAAAAGTATATTCATATCTAAAATTAAGTGTGTGAAGGAATTGTTGAAGAAGTTTGGATTAGATGACTCCAAACCGGCTGGAACTCCTATGGTGATTGTAAATTGTCTAGGAATGATGAATCTCCTAAAGCTAATCAAAGTTTGTACAGATCTATGGTTGGTGGACTGCTATATCTTACTTAGGCTAGGGTGGACATTATGCATGCTATGTTCATGGCTGCTAGATATCAAGCTAATCCAAAAGAGAGTCATGTCACTGCTATGAAGAGGATATTCAGATACTTGAAGGGAACTGTGGACTATGGATTATGGTATATGAGGAATGATTATTGCATGCTATGTGCCTACACTGATACTGATTGGACTGGTGATGTTTATGACCGGAAGAGCACTACCGTTCAAGCATTCCTTTTGGGTAAGAAGTTGGTTTCATGGGCTAGCAAGAAACAAGATTCAGTGTCCTTATCTACTACTGAAGTTGAGTACATTGATGCTGCTAGTAATTGCACTCAGGTAGTTTGGATGAAGAAAATGTTGAAGGATATTAGAATTATTTATGATGAGCCCACTGTTATATACTGTGATAATTACAGTGCTATCAACATGTCAAAGAATACAGTGCAACATTCAAAGACTAAGCATGTGCCAATCAAATATCATTACTTGAGAGAGCAAGTTAGTGAAAATAAGGTGAAGATGGAGTATGTATCTACAAAGGAACAAATTTGTAATATTTTCACTAAACCTTTTCCTGTAGATACATTTGTCTACTTGAGAGACAAGTTAGGGGTATCTACCCCTCCTGATGAGAACTAGATGCATCGAGTTGCATCAATCCGTTGGATTTCAGAGCCTTATCTTTTTATCCAGATTGGTGAGTTGGTGTTGCTCCTCTGGTGGAGTAGTTTGTTGATATGGTTATGTATTTCTAGGAGAGAGAGAGAGTTTGGTTTTTTGTTTTGTGAGTAGTGAATTTTTTAGTGGCTAATATTCACCAATTGGCTATTTTTTGAAATTTGGGAATCAAAATTTGGCTAATAAGCTCAACATTTAAGGTGACTCGAATCACCACATTTCTACAAATTTTTATTTTAGTGTCATTTAAATCACTAGAGAATTTATTCTATTAATTTTTTTAACTCAAAGATTCGCCACAATATTCGATACATGATTGAATCAGATTCGCTAACATTTTATAATTTATTGTAGAAATCTAAATTAATTCACCAATAATATATCATAATATTTAGTTACTTTAGGGTTATATCAAGAATCTTTAGTTGCCAGCATTGATTTAAAATATAATCTTGTAACCTTCATTGTATTCATGAGGTAAATTGTACCTACAAGTTGTAATGCTTGTGGGAGTTGAAATTTCATTTGAATTGTTGACCTCAATGAAAATCAATGGTCTAAAAGCAATTTTTGGCCCAATGAGTGTTAACTATTGTTGGTAGATTTTATCTCACAAAATACAAAGAGGGCTACTAGATTATTTTAAAATAATGCTAGAAACTAAATAAAGTAGAGTCTACCCCTTAAACACATTAATGATCTCCACTCTAGGCCTCTACTTTTCTATAAAAAGCTATATATTTAAATGAAAGAATTTAGAATAGTAATTAATGCTTACTCTTATTATTTTTCAATATTCGCCAATATTTTCTACCAAGAAAATTTGAGATAAAAAATTTTGCCAATAAAATTAACATTTTTCATTAAAAAAAGGAAAGATTCGCTAATAAAAATTATTATTTTCTTTTAAAAAATTTAAATATTCACCAAGATTTTATACAATTTTTTGAGAGGGCGTTTCTTAAAGTTTTCACTGTTTGTGAGCTTTGGCATTGTTGTCAAAGGGAGAGAGAGATCATGTGAAAAAGTGCTTTATCTGTCTTGATCTTAGGGGGAGTTTGTTGGAGATATCTTCTTTCTTTGCATTGACTATTTTTCACATTCATATGTTGCCATCAATGCCAAAGGGGGAGATTGTTGGCTATTGTTGGTCATTATTGATGCTAGTATATGTTGTTGTCATTGATGTAAACATATTCCTATGATTTTCTCTGGTGATTGCAGATTGGGAAGATCTTATGATCCAGTTTGTAGTGTTGGTTAGCTGATTACTACTTTGTAGAGTCTAATATATCCTTCGGTATATTCCGGTGTGATTAGATCTTGTGCTAAGATTTTGGGATATTGTTTGGGATGGTCTTGTGTATCTTCATTTCAGATGGTTCATGATTTGGTGCTCTGCAAGTTATCTTTCTTCGTGATAGTTTTTGATTGGTTGTGTTCTTGAGCTTTTAGACATTGACCGATGAAGATTTGAAAAGTGGCGTTGGTGCAATTATTCCAGATGATTATGATGTTCTTGTTAGTTTTTATTAATCATATCTTATTTGTTTTGGTGATCCGCATTGATCTTTGTTAGATTTTTTGGTTGTTTCTATCAACCGATGATGATTTTCATGTTATGTGGTTTTCTTGGTGGTGTAGCGTGTTGCAGTTGATCTTGGCATGATTTTTGGTGGAGTTGTGCATTTGGGAATTTGGTTTAGGACCATGTTATGCTATGTAAACCATTATATTGGTCAGTTGTTCAATCTTTGTATCATGTGATGTAATTTTGTAATTGAGGGTTGAGGGTCTAGCCGACCTTGTTGTCAAGGTTGATGGATTGTATATATAGGTGATATAGTCATGTAATTTAGGTGTTGATGTTGTGTCTACATTATCAAAAAGAGATTTGTGTGCGAACAAGTGATTTATCCTTTGGTGTTGAGTTTGAGGTGAGATTGGTGTTGCAGGGAAGACATCTGTGCTTAATCGAAACTATAATTAGGCATTTGGAGATACTATTCTTTTAGTTCACTTCTTCCAGATTGTAGTATGAATCTTATTGTAAGTTAGTGAGACTTCCTTGAGGGTTGTAGCCTTCTAAGCCATTATATTTGAGCAGTGAGCTCTAGGCAGTGTTCCTGAATGCATGTGCATTCCCCATTATAACATTTTCACATACTACCATAGAGTATCGTCAAACCGTGGGTAGATTGCCACCATGGTTTTTCCCTTAACTGAGTTTTCAATGTCAAAATCTTGGTGTTGTGTGTTGTGCTTATCTGTCTTATTGCTGCAGTTTATCAGATCTATTTTTAATGGTTGAATTTGTGTATCTAGTGAAGAGTGATTCACCCCCCCACTTAGTGTTCCTTCTTGGTTGCTACTAACAAATGGTATCAGAGATTGGTCACAGGTTCAAACCCCTTACTTTCTCTAGGGGGGATTGTTGTTGTTGGCCATTTAGAGGAATTGATTATGTGTTGCATTGATATTTTTTCATTGATGTCAACACTAGCTATTTTGGATACTTTATCGGCACCCTTTTGGTCCTGATAGGTTGAGTAGTTTTTGGTTGGTTTGGATCCGACATGATCCAGTATGATCCGATATGGTTTGGTTATGGAATTGGCATATTCATGATACTCATGTTCATATTTAGTTAGTTTGTTTTGGTCTGATGATTGGATGCTATCTTGTTTACTTGGAAGCTTAGCTTGTGGTACCGACAAGGGTTTCACTAGCAAAGATTTTGATGAAGATCTTTCATGATATGCATAAGTGGTGTTGGTACAGCTTCTGGTGGAGTTTCAGGATGCTGTTGGTGATCATGTTCAAGACTTGGTTGATTGAGATCATTTCTTTAGCATGTATGGACCTAAATTGGGTCCCGGTTGGTCTAGGTTATGGACCGACTTAATGTAACGTGTGGATTGGACCACTCGATGTGTTTTTTGGATGTCTTATGGGTTGAATAATATTTGTTTGGTCTAAGGTTGACATGTTTTGCAATTATGTAATTGGTTTATTGTCTGGTGGCCGACTTGATTGTTTATGGTCGAGGGTTTGTATATATATGTTGTAAGATCTCATTGTAGGTCATATATGGGAATGGAATATGGATATATGATGTGTGAATACTGTAATATCATTTAGGTAGAGGATTTGGTTGATCATTGGGGATCAAATTGGGTTTATGTAAGAGGTTTTAGTCCTAAGGTATTGAGCTTAACTGGAACTGTACTCAGGCATAGGAGATGCTATCTTTGTAGTTCATTCCTTCTTTTAGATTGTAGTCTGGATTTCTATGTAGTTAATAAGACTCCTTTTGCGATGAGCAGTGCGCTCTAGGATATTGGCCTTCTTGCAAGTGCAGGCCCCTCAATTGTAATTCACATACTTACTACAAAAGTATTATCTGACTGTGGGTAGGCTTCCTGCTGTGTTTTTTCCCTTGACCAGGTTTTCAATGTATAAATCTTGGTGTTGTGTGGATGGTATTTATTTTGTAATTATTGTTTATGCTTAATTGGTTTAACTGCTATTCTGGTATTTGGTTTAAGCATTCCACTATTAAAGTTTTAATTTCTAAATGCTATGGTAATCTATGACAATTGATTCACCTCCCCCCCTCTCAGTTGTCTTCCGATTATTTGAACTGTCTAACAATTGGTATCAGAGCTTTGGTCCTCTCTGCAGAAATATTAACCGCTTGAGGAAGATCCTATGGAGACTAACAGTTCAAGTTCATCCAGTTCATCAGGAGCTATCTTTCAGAGAGGTATTCCTAGGCTTGATGGAACACATTACACAATATGGAAGATTCAGATGGAGACTCATCTGAGATGTCTTGGCAAGGAGATTTGGGAGATCACACAAAATGGTGTCACACCTCATAATCCAGCATTTGGAAATCCTCCTTTGGAAAACTTGCATAAGGAGCTTGAGAATGATTGTAGAGCAAGAGAATCCCTCTTGTGTGCACTTTCTGATCAACAAATAATGGGATTAACTGACAAATCATCTGGAAAGGCTATATGGGATAAGTTGGAGACTCTTAATGAAGGTGACGCTACAGTGAAGATTGCTAAACTTGATGGTTACCAAGTGAGATATGAAAATATAAAGATGGAAGAAGATGAAATGATTACTGCATTCATGGAAAGGGTAAATGAGAATTCAATATTGCGGTGGAACTCTGAGTGAAGATGAAATTGTTTCTAAAGTTATGAGAGCCCTACCACCGACTTATAAGATGAAGGATACTACAATTAATGAGTTCACAACAATGGCTAATACATCTATCAACAAAGATACTTTGGTTTGGAAATTATCTTCTTTTGAGCTTGAAGAATTTGGACCTTCTGGAGCTGTGAAGTCTGAACCAGCTTTTCATGCATTTGCATCATCAACTGGTAAGCAAGATTGGAAAGCTTTGTATGCAAAAGAATTGGATGATATGAAAAGAGAAGATAAATAATTTGAGAAACTTTTTCTAGAAGAGTACCTAAAGGACCAACTAAAGGAAGTATGAAGCAAAAGCACCTTTTAAATGTTTTGCATGTAATAAGATTGGTCATTTTGCATCTAGATGTCCTGAAAGGAATTCAATATTTTAAGAAAGAGTTAGAAGATAATTTAAGCCTAACCCTGGATATCATAACAAGTATAAGTACAGGAAAAAAAAAGACAAATCATGCTACATAGCGGATGAGAAAGGCATTACTGATTCTAATGATGAACCGAGAGAAGATTTTGCTAGTGGTTCCAGCAATGGAAAGGAATGGGTGTTCCTGACTATCAAGGAAGATGTTCCAATACTGGAAGAGAATGTACCTAAAGAGAAGACACTTGCTACTAAAATTGAAGACAAGGATGAAAGGGTAATTGATAGTGGTTGTTCACATCATATGACTAGAGATAAAGGGAAGTTTCTATCTTTACAAGAATTTGATAGCGTTCTGGTTAGATTTTGAGATGACAAAGCATGTATGATCAAAGGAAAATGAACTATATCATTAGATGGTAAGAACAATACTGGTAATGTTTATTATATTGAAGGTTTAAGGAATAATCTTTTGAGTGTAGGACAATTGGTGGATAAGGGATTTCAATTACAGTTCAAGGATGGAAAATTCAAAATCATTAATAGATCTGGTTTGGAGATTGCAACCGGTACACAAACAAAAGGTAATATATTTCATTTGAATTCTGGTGAGAAGACATGTTTGATTACACAAATTGATGAGAGTTGGCTATGGCATAAAACATTGTGTCATGTGAATTATGATTGCATTGTGAAGATCAGTTCAACTAAGGTAGTTAGAGATATACCTAAGATTGTGAAGCCCTATAATATGGTATGTAAAGAATGTTAACTGGGTAAATAGGTCAAAAGCTCTTTTAGGAGTATACAAGATAAATCTAATGATGTTCTTGATCTTATTCATACTGATTTGTGTGGCCCTTCTAGAGTTAAACGTTTTCAAGGTGATAGATATTTCATGCTAATCATTGATGATTATTCTAGAATGATGTGGGTTAGTTTTCTAAGGGAAAAATCTAAGGCATTTGAAAAGTTTAAAATCTTTAAGGCTAAAGTAGAAATTGAGATAGGATTGAAGATTAAATGTTTGAGGTCAGATCATGGTGGAGAATTCACATCCGGTGAGTTTAATAACTTTTGTGAGAAGCATGGTATAAGGAGACAATTTTCTTCTCCCTAGACACCTCAGCAGAATGGAGTTGTGGAAAGGAAGAACAAAACTATCTTGGATGCTGTTAGAACAATGATGATGGAAGCTAATCTACCTCATATCTACTAGAGAGAAGCAGTGAGCACAATGGTTTATACATTCAATAAAGTACATATAAAAGGAGAAACCGGTAATACACCTTATGAATTATGGTTTGACAATACACCTATAGTTAAGTATTTCAGGATATTTGGTAGTAAATGTTATATTAGGAGAGATGATATCATTAGAAAATTTGATCCTAGATGTGATGAAGACATATTTCTTGGTTATTCTAATGAAAGAAAGGCATATAGATGTTATAACAAGGGATTACAGAGAATTGTGGAGAGTGCTAATGTCAAGGTGGATGAGCTAAATAAAGGTCAAATTAGAGTTTATGAGAATGAACCGACAGTGGAAATGATTATATCTAAACCGATAGCACCTTTATCATAATAGAGTGTTGAACCAGTTACTCCGACAGTATGAAAAAATTCTACAGTAACTAAAGAACAAGGAAGAGGAACAAAGAGTCAGAGGACTCTTAGGTATGTGAGATTGAATCATTTAGAAGATTAGATCATTGGGGATAAGAACAACGGAGTAATGACAAGAAGAAGACTAACAACTAATGAGGTATGTTTAATTTCTCAAGCTGAACTGCTATCAATAATTGAGGCATGTAAAGATGAATATTGTTTGAAAGCTATGGAAGAAGAATTATATTAGATTGAGAAGAATAACACGTGGACTTTAGTTCCCCAGCCTAAAATTAAGAATGTTATTGGAACTAAATGAGTTTTTAGGAATAAATTGAATGAGGATGGTCAAGTTGTAAGGAATAAGGCTAGACTAGTTTGTAAAGGATATTCTCAGAAGGAAGGAATTGATTATGGTGAGACTTTTGCACCTGTAGCTAGGATTGAAGCTATAAGATTATTTCTTGCCTATGCTGCCCATAAGAACTACAAGGTTTATGAGATGGATGTTAAGTGTGCATTTTTGAATGGGGATCTTGATGAGCAAGTTTATATTGAGCAAATTGATGTTTTTTCACTATCAGATGATACAAACATGGTTTGCAAGTTAAGGAAAGCTTTATATGGATTAAAACAAGCACCTAGAACTTGGTATGCAAGGTTGGATAAATATCTTTTAAAGCTTGGTTTTACTAAGGGTAATGCTGATAGTAATTTATATTATAAGGTCACTGATGATGATATATTGATATTTAAAGTATTTGTTGATGACAATTTTTTGAGGTGAAGATAAGTTATGCATCAAATTTTCTAAGAACATGGAGAAAGAATTTGAAATGTCTATGATTAGGGAAATGAAATTTTTCTTAGGTTTGCAGATTACTCAGACTGATAATCTGTCAAACTAATATGCTAGGGAATTGTTGAAGAAATTTGGTATGGGAGATTCTAAACTGGTAAGTACTCCAATGATTACAAGTGAGAAATTGACAAGAAAAGATGTTTTTGCATCGGTAAATCCTACGAGATACAAATCTATGATTGGAGGGCTACTTTATTTGACTCAGACTAGGCCTGACATAATGAATGTTGTTTGTATTGCATCTAGATTTTAGAGTGATCCTAGAGAAAATCATGAGTGTGGTGAAAAGGATTTTTAGATACTTACAAGGTACATCAGAATATGGTTTGTGGTACCCTAAGGATGATGACTTTACTTTATGTGCATATACAGATGCTGATTGGGCTAGAGATGTTGATGAACGGAAAAGTACTTCCGGTGGAGCTTTCTTTCTTGGAAAGAAGTTGGTTTCATGGATCAACAAGAAACAATGATGTACTTCTTTATCTACTGTTGAAGCTGAATATGTTGCTGCTGCTACAAACTGTACATAAGTTTTATGGATGAAGCAAATGTTGAAGGATATCAAAGTGCATTGCACTAGACTGATAGTTATTCACTGTGATAACTTTACTGCTATTGACATATCAAAGAATCCGATATTTCACTCTACGACAAAGCACATATCTATCAAGTATAACTTTTTGAAGGAGAAGGTAGAAGAAAATGAAGTCAAATTGGTTTATGTGAACACTAAAGATTAGATTACCAATATTTTCACTAAACCTTTGCCTAAAGAACCATTCAAATACCTAAGAGACAGGTTAGGGGTTTTTGCCCCTCTGGTAGAAAACTGATTGATGCTTTTTTGCATCAGTCCAGAATGTATTATTAGAGATATTTTTCATTTCGGCACTGATGTGGGTATGCTACTACTCAGGGGGAGTAGTTAGCTTTGTGATTAAGTGGTTTATGTTTTTAATTTTATATTTTTGTCATATTTCTAGCATTGATGTCAAAGGGGGAGAGATATTGATGTGAAAAAGATAAAAATGAGTTGTATACATTAGAGGGAGCGATATATGTGTAGTTCAGAGCTTTACAGAGATATCATTCACAAGGGGAGTTTGGTCTTTGTTTCAAAACTTCATTGCTATATCTTTATGTGGGAGATTGTTGGTTGTCTTCCATTTGGGGAGACTTATTTGACATTTATTGGTACTTAGATGTTTTTCACATCTATTGTTGCCATCAATGCTAAGGGGGAGATTGTTGGCCATTTGGAGGAATTGATTATGTGCTGCATTGATGTTTTGTCATTGATGTCAACACTAGCTATTTTGGATGCTTTACCGACACCCTTTTGGTCCCGCTAGGTTGAGTAATTTTTGGTTGGTTTGGATCCGACATGATCCGGTATATGCTCCGATATGGTTTGGTTATGTAATTGGCTTATTCATAATACTCGTGCTCATATTTAGTCGGTTGGTTTTGGTCTGATGATTGGATACTATCCTATTTGCTTAGAAGCTTAGCTTGTGGTATCGATGAGGGTTTCACCGACAAAGCTTTTGATGAAGATATTTGATGATATGCATAAGTGGTGTTGGTGTAGCTTCTGGTGGAGTTTCAGGATGTTGTTGGTGATCATGTTCAAGACTTGGTTGATTGATATCATTGCTTTAGCATGTATTGACCTAAATTGGGTCCTGATTGATCTAGGTTATGGACCAACTTAATGTAACATGTGGATTGGACCTCTCGATGTGTTTCTGGGATGTCTTATGGGTTTAATATTGTTTGTTTGGTCTAAGGTCGACATGTTTTGTAATTATGTAATTGGTTTATTGTCTTGTGGTTGACCTGGTTGTTTATGGTTGAGGGTTTGTATATATATTGTAAGATCTCATTGTAGATCATATATGGGAATGGGATATGGATATGTGATGTGAGAATAATGTAATATCATTCAGGCAGAGGATTTGGTCAATCATTAGAGATCAAATTGGGTTTATGTAAGAGGTTTTAGTCCTCTGGTATTGAGCTTAACCAGAACTATACTCAAGCATAGGAGATGCTATCTTTACAGTTCATTCCTTCTTCTAGATTGTAGTATGGATTTCTATGTAGTCAGTGAGACTCCTTTTGTGATGAGGAGTGCGCTCTAGGCTGTTGGCCTTCCTGTAAGTGCAGGGCCCTCAATTATAATTCACATACTTACTGCAGAAGTATTATCTGACTATGGGTAGGCTTCCCACCATGGTTTTTCCCTTTACCGGGTTTTCCACGTATAAATCTTGGTTTCATGTGGATGGTATTTATTTTGTGATTATTGTTTATACTTAATTGGTTTAACTATTATTCTGGTATTTGGTTTAAGTATTCCACTATTAATTTTTTGGGTTCTAGTATGAAAGTTTTAATTGCTAAATGTTCTAGTAATCTATGACAACTGATTCACCCCCCCTCTTAGTTGTCTTCTGGTTATTTTAACTATCTAACAGTTACAAGGTGTGCGCCCTTGGTCTTCTTATTCTATGGAGCGCAATGCTTGGGTTTGTGAAATGGATTAACCACCTCCTATGGATTCTATAATTCTAGTGGTTGTATCAGGCATTAACATGTTGATCTTTTGGTGCAACAACAACTGCACTTGTAACATGCTTCATTTTGGTCCATAGGAATCACACGCACCTTAAGTAACATATCCTTGGGGATACATTCACTTCAATGGCTACTTTCACTAGTTGCATTCTATGTATTTGATTCAATGTAAACACTATATCATTTTTACACCTTTTATCCTCCTGTAGCAATGAGTTACCCTTAGGTCATGGTTATTTGATTCCTTTAATCAATCTGCAGAGACACTTTCCAAATCAATCATGTTTAACGATGCCACACCTATCTCCTCACACAATGCAATCATTGTGGTCTCCTAGGTGTCAATGCCTTCTCTTTTTACTCACTCACCATGGCTGGAGTCACAAAATTTAGTTACACAAATTTTAGTTTGAGATATTCAGCTATACACCCCACAGGCATCACTGAATAGCAGAAAGAATTCAATCTCCAATGTGAAAACATGACAAAATAAATAGAAACCACTGGGCCCCCTTTATAGAACCTTCATAATGTTACTGGAAAGATGAACACTAGATTTCTTTGTTTGCATTCTCCATCTTGCCTTTGTTCATGGCAGATCACCTCAAGAATGTCAGAATGAAAATATTTTGGACTGCCACTTTGCACTTCGCTAGGATGGAGCTACAATCACCTCACCACACAAACCATAAGCCCTCTCAAAACAAGATTCACATAATCATCTTGATTGAATCATGTACCGTAGGCCTCACCTCATGCTGCTTCTTGACGAAAGGAGTATCTTCAAATAAAGAAATGACAATATGACAAGGAAAGAATTACTCCCCATGACACCTTCTCTAAATGTAAGCAATAGAAAATCCAGGCATGAATCATTGTTCTGTGAATCTCGCCCTTCCTAATCAGCCAATCTAGGTAACCCTACAAGCAAGATCGCATTCATGTTTGGTTCCACAATGATTTCTGAAATCCTAATCCTTTCATGAGTTACTTAGTGCATTTACATTGTGGCCTCTCACCTTACTTTTTACATGTTGAAGGAGTTCCTACCAGCCTGCGCTATCTTTTGACATCCCATTTTGGCTTGCGAGGTGGCAGGACTCCTATCCTCCCCCCGCACTTCCTTTTCCATAGTGCTTCTAGTATGCCCCTTTTCAGAATGCGGGATGGTAGGGGAATGGACTTCCCCACCAACACGCACCTCCTTCAATTCCCTTATGAAGACACCGCGGGGTAAAGGAAGGAACTGGCTCTCATCTTTCCCCACATCCTACGAGCTTTCCTAGGGTGTCTTGACTGGTTTGTGATAGAAAAGATCTTGGTATTAGGAAATCTATTCTTTCTTGATTGCTTAGCTATTTCATGAGATCCACCAAAATTTGAAGACTTAAGCATTTTAGAATAGTTTAATTAAACTTTCACCCATGGTCCCTTCCTTTATCAAATCACAATATGGTCCAAATCAAGCTGATTTCAATTAGTGCCTTTTAAATTGAATATACTCTAATTGGTCTTCATAGAAGGTTACCATACTATTATTTTAACCAAAGGTAATTCAAATAATAATAATTTTTTATTAAGCAATTAACTTGCTCAACTGAGTCACAACTTCGGTCGGGTCCCAAAGTGAGCCCGACTACAAAACAATTTTGTTTTCATACAATTGACCCACTGAGAATGCACTAGAAAACTAATTGAACGTGTCTCGAATGTGAATAATTAAGTGATCAACAATTATATTTGATGTTTTGTAACTTTGAACTTTGGTTAAAAACACCTAAGTAGCCCTTGGAATTAACTTTAAAAACTGATCCAAATACATGATCAAACCCTGGGAGTTGGCACATTGATAGACTATAATATTGAGAATCCAAGGCATTGGACAGATCGTCATTATGACATCCGAGGAAAAAGTTATTAATCTGCAATGTTGCCTACTTAGGAAATCGGGAAGGTACTACTTCTAAACCCTAAAAAAGTATTTGAAATGAGCTTTGAAAACATAGCAAATGACGAGCTGGGGGGCTACAAACCTGGGAAGTGGTAGACAATTTTACAGAGAATCGTGAGGTATAACCACTTTAAAGTGCAGGTCAATTGGGTGTGAAATAAAAATTCACAAAGAGGGCTCCTAACTGTTGTTTGATACAGTCCAATTTGCAAAATTGAACTTTTTGCAAATAGAATTAACTTGGGAAACTTGTCAAACAAATTCATGGGGCTTCAAAAAATAGCATAGAATCATGGACAACTCTTCTTTTGGTTTCACAGTCAATTGGCACAAAGATACAACTACTCAAAGTGGGTTCCTCAAAAGGGTTGAACTGCTGCAAAAAACCACCCTAACTTTTGGATGTCGAAAGGAGTCTTTACACACTCATCAAATCTGGTCCAAGGAAGTTGCAAACATGTATATAGCATCTCTGATAGGTGCTTAATTGTTGGAAATTGACACTCATCCGGTGACTTCACGTGATTTCTGATGGTTGATTACTTGTTTAGGGTTGTCATTGATGACAACTCTTCGTGGTGATTCAATCTAGTGATTGTGATTCATCGTATCTAGTAGTTGGTGTTAACCAGTAGATAGATAACCGGTGAAATAGGGTATAACAAGGTATTTTAGTAATTCTTTGATCTAGAATTATCTCTGGTGATTACGGTGTTTTTAGTGATTGTTTTTGTGATCTCGGTGTTTGGAAAGACCTTTAGGAAGCGTGTGGTTATAATGTTTTGGTCTGGTGCTATGTGTTATTCAAGATTGATGTTGACTTTAAGCTACATGTTACATCTCCTGAAACTGACATGAAGAAGATAATTTTTGTGGTAAGACCAGATATATAAGATCGCTGTGGCAGTTGATTTTTGGTAAGTTATGCATATGGTGATCAGTTTTCATGCGATTGAGCGTGGTTTCACGTGCACATTTTGGTTTCAGATCAACTGGTAGCTGAATGAGACCGGAATAGGGTAATCAGCAGAACAGAGACAGTCAGTGATTTTGATCTTAACTGGAACTCATTTTTGCATATACAGATGCTATTTAAGAGTTTATATCATTGTACTTTCCTATTGTAATCAACTGTAAATCAGTGAGACTTTCCTGAAGGTTGTAGCCTTTAGGGCAAATGTCATTGAGCAATGAGCTCTAGGCAGTGAGCCTAAATGCAAGTGCATCCCCCATCTATGCAATATTTATGTACTCCTGGCCATACCATATGAATATTGTGGGTTCTAGCCCCACCATGGTTTTTCCCTTTTTGGATTTCCACGTAAAAATTCTGGTGTTATGGATTTGTGCTTTCATTTTTGCTTGTTTATGTTCATATCTCTTATGCATTGTTAACTAGTGGATAAAGGATAAGTTTGTGGTTATAATTTCTAACAGATCACTGATTCACCCCCCCTCTTAGTGATATCTGATTCTAACAGTTGGTATCAGAGCCTAGTTCCTCTGAGGAAGCTTAACCACTTGAGGAAGATCTAGGAGATTGATTCAATGGACTTTTCATGCCCAAACGTTTGGGCAAAAACGGAACAACAATTTTTTATTTTTTTTAAACAACACACATTCATTAAATGATCTACATTTAAAAAGGAATGAATAAGTTTTGTCTTAACTAAGGGTTAACTCTAGGTTAAATAGAGTCATTTACTAAAGTCGATTTAATTAACTAAATCAATATGGCGACAATAATTAGAGAAGACTAATTATTCCCTAAGAGGGTCATCTCAACTTAATTAATTAATCTAATTAAACTAATTAATTTCTTCTAATTAAAATCGAGAGATATTAATTATCTCAATAGTATTTTAAATACTCAAGGCTAAATAAAATAATGATAATGATATTATCTCATAATAAAATTAATTAATTGAACATACACAATTTCACTTTTAAATATAACCAATAAAGTTAACTAATTCAATTATGATATTTGTCAAATAAATATATTTTATATTAAAGTCGATTTTAAATCCCCTAAGACATTTAAATTTCAACTATTAAATAATCGGCCAATAATAACCTCATAGGCTAGAATTTTACATAAAACAATTAATAAATTTCATTAATAAAATCCCCCAAAGGAATTTTAATCTAACATCCATATTTAATTAAATATGAAATATAACTATATAAAATTCCTCATTAATAACCCTAGTTAATAAAATTAGATCAATTATGCGATTAATATAGCTATATAAAAATTAATCCCCAATTTTAATTAAACCTTGATAAATAAGACTATTTTAAAATTAATTTCACCCTAGTCAATATTAGGAGTTATTAAATCCCACATATTGACTATAGCTAAATGGGGGGAAATTCTTTTTTTTTTCAAAATTTAAAAACAAATTCCCCCTCATTTCATTTTAATATTATTTAATTATGAACCCTGAATAGGGTTGATCTATTCCTATACTAACCTATTCATTTTATATTTTCTAAATGCTAACCCTAACCCGAATATGAGCTAGGGTTGCATATCTTAATCTTTTTTTTAGTTTAAATGCTAACCCTAACCCAAAAATGGGTTAGGGTTGCATATTTTAACATATCTTATTCTCTCTTTGTTCTTTCTTTCTTTCCTTTGGTGTATGTGTTTGCAGGTTTAATGGAGGCGACCGAGCAATGGCATCCCGCAAAGGCTGAAGGCCATGGTCAAAGGGGAGGGCGTAATGCAAGGAGGGCCGCACAGATTAAGGGAGGCAGCGACGACAAAAGGGCATGGCAGCGATGGCAAGCCTAAGTCATAGAGGCGGCCGCCACTACATTGGCCACCCGCAGTGGCGGCTGAGGCCACCACTAGGGGTCGCCACTCGCAGTGGCACCACGAGCGTCCCTATGGGTCTTGGCCCGTAGTGGCGGCCGAGGGCACCCCTGCGGGTCACGGCCCGCAGTGGCGCCGCATGCACCCCTGTTGGTCACGGTCCACAAAGGGGCCCGAGTCACCAATGACAAGGAACTAGTAGCTTCGGCTTCGATGCATTGGGGTTTGAATTTTTTTATTTTTTTAAGTTTATTTTTTATTTCTTAATATATATATATATATTTATTTATTTATTTATTTATTTGTGTATATATATATATTCATATATATATGTATATGATTAAGTATATATATATATATATATATATATATATATATAAATATAAATATATATATTTTATTAGGAGATCAAATAGATTTAATGAGTAAAACAAGAAATATAAAATTTTCCACACTTTAAGTTTTCAGAATATATATATATATATATATATAGGTATATGTGTATTAAAATAAAAAGGCCAATCTTAATCTGTATATATATACTTGCATCTTTTTTTTAAAACCAGAATAAAATAAATCTATTTTCTTCCAATAGCACATAGAAACCCACTTCTTTTTTTAAATCAAAATAACTAGATTTAAATTACCATTTTATGTGCATTTCAAAAATTATAGCTTTACCATAAATGATTTATTTTACAACTGCAAATTAACCTTTCTAATTTATTGATTTTCTACTTAACATGCATTTACAAAATATATAAAAAAAAAGTAGCAGAAATAAATTTATTGACAGTTGCAACTAATATTTTCTAAAATCATTTAATCGATAGACAACATGATGTGATGCAATGCTAACATACACTCTTAAATATTTATCTATCTTATTTGGTAATCTGAACAATAGGTAGATGTAAAAATTTCTTTTCTTTTTCTAATAACTACACTTCAACATTTTGTTTATTTCCTTTCTTTTACAATAGCTATTAGGAAGAAATAAAATTTCTTTTCAAGAAGAAAATACCAATAAACAACAGCTCAATATCTATAGAAATATAACTTCAAATTTTATTCTTTCTTTGCAAGATCAAAATCTAATAAAAAGAATACATCTTGTTTCATGATAAAACATAGTCTAATAAATATATTTTATTTTCTGCAACTTACATACAATAAGAAATTCATTTCCTTTCTTTTTCCTTGCAACTAAAATACAATCAGCAATAGCATCATCTCCAAGCTTTTGCTTCCAAATCTTTTCCAAAGCAACCTGCAATAAAAGCTCGAGGTTGTGATCATGGAGGCTCACCTCCCAACCTAGGCTTAATAGAAACCACCCCCGAGCTAGGAGAATCAGGGCTAGAGGGGAAACACACATACAAACACATACATGCAGAAACTCATAACAACAAAAACACTCCCAACCCAAGGTTTAAACAATGTCACTTATGTGACTTTTCAAGTGGGGTGAAGGTGGACTAAGTACCCTTGAGGAGAATTCTTCAAATAGTGAACATAATGCCATAACAAGGCTGCAAATATAACACATCCACAAGTTCCAAACTTCTCCCTATAATTCCTTATGACCTCTAAGGCATACAAGCCAACAACTCCCCTTATGACCCCCATTGCATAAACATAATACTATACAACAAGGGTCACAAAATCCCTTGAGAATCACTCTCTTCCAAAGAGAGCCTCTCACTCAAAGGTTGTCAAACAACCTTTCACCCCAAGGCCACTCTACCTTCCCAGGCGCGATTTTGGCCTTGAAAACTCCCAAAACAAGAAACATAAAAACACAACTAGAAAACACATAAGGAAGAATTCTACTCCTTCCTACACATAAGAAAAACAACGACAACAATGGAAAACAAAAACAACCACAATCTTTTCAAAAGAAAACAACATCATACAATAGATAGGAGTTCAACCAACCTTAATCTACCAAAAAGGGTATGAGAATTTGGAGGAGAGCTTCCCAAATCCACAACTTTTTCTCCTTCAAAACCTAGCCAAAATCTTCCCAATACTTGCAAAAATTCTAAAGTCTCCAAAATGGAGAGTGGGTGATAAAACTTCTCCCTCCCAAACTATTCCCTATGAAGCCACTCCTCACTCTTTCCAACCCACTTGGGAAGGGTGAAGGATGCTCATTGGTTGGTCTTCCCAAAACCTTACACACTCCCTAACCAAGACACCTCAAAAAGGGGAAATGGAATGGGGAAGAGAAATGACACTCATGAGGAGGGTTACCTAACCAAGGAAGGCTCTTCTAAAGATGAAATTCGGTCAACTTGGGAAACTCAATTTTTGGGGAGGTTAAACAAGCCCTAGGGAGTGGACACATGGCTAAATTTGGCCTTCATCCATAGGTACATCATATGGCGCACTAAAAATGCCCCTAACTTGATCCCAGGAGTTAGTTTAACCCCCTATAAGTTCACCCAAAGTTTACCTACGGGTCAACCCTGAGTTGACCCTTCTAATGGCTCCCTATCCAAGGTTTACTTGGGACCATTTTAGGATAATTGAAAATAGATGCATTGGTAAAATAAATTTCCTTAAAAAGAGACATGACATTGCCAACTCATCTTACAACACATGTGTCAAGTGACACTACAAAAATAATTACACATCTAAAACACACATGGCAAATGTCCTTTTTTTTTTGGAATTTATAAATTAAACACACATCCAAGTATAACATTTACAAATTAAAAACACATTTACAAACAAGGGGTTGTCTCTCCAAATAGACAACCCTTGGCTTCACAATCACACATAGGCCTAGGCTTGATTCTCTGAATAATTTCCATGGTCACATGGAATAATTTTCCTGCACATCTCACTTGCACATTAGTAATTCCAAAAATCACATATAATATTATCAAAAGGAATACAATTTAGTCGTCGCATAAAATTAAAATCAAGTATCCAATTATCTGATAACATGCACATACAATAGTCTACTAAATGGTATCATCATCATAAACATGGAATTAAATCATTTATAGAGCATGCATCCATAATTTTAAATATCAAAAGGAAGTACTACAAATTCTGAGATAGTTGACATACGTCATATCGAGATTATCAAATCAGTGGATCATATAGGATCTAAATCCATAACACATCAAAATGTGCACCGCAAGGTAAAATGATTCCATAACCTGGTTTAATTATTTTTCCCACTAATCTATCTATCTAACATAGCCCATCCTATTGAATTATAACATTTATTAATACGGTCAACCATGGTCAACTAAGTTAACCAGAGCTTGATCGGGGAGGGGCTCTACATCCTTCCCCCCTAGAGTTTGACTTGCTCCTGGAAGTCGCATGACTAGGATACAAAATATAACATTACCCACAATTTCACTAAATTACTCTAAATCTTATCTTACCTACTAGAAAGATGCAATACTAAAATCATGCTTCTTTCGTAATAGCTTATTTCCTCCATAAGGTACTTATCTAGAACTTTTATTACATTTCCCTTCAACCTTAGGTAGGTGTTTACAAATTCTATCTTACACATTCCTTACTTACTTTACATTAAGGCACTATCCAATTCATATCAATACCACACATCAACTCCCATGATCTAGGTTACACATATTAGTTGACTTATTAAATTTCTAGGAGTCATACTTTGTTAAGGATTTGTTTAAAACATGTTTATCCCACTGCAATTCTCATTCATTACATGATACTAAAGAAAATTGACATCATAACTTACTATTGTGGATCTTGACCTGGAGGAGGAGACCATCCAGACTGGAAGTGGTGATTATACCCTGGTGGGTGGGACTGCGAAGAGAACTAGGGCCAGTATCAAGAAAGTTGTGGCTGCTGCTGCTAAGGATCCACCCAACTTCAAAGACAACATCAAAGAGCTGCAAGAAATTAGCAACACCCTGGTTAAAGCCCTGGAAAAAATCTGATTCCTGGAAGGCCTGTTGGCTTTTTGGGGCTTTTGTGGGTTTTCTTCGGTTTTCCGCTGGTTTTCTCTTTTTGGTTCTGTTCCTCTCTATTTCTCGTGGCTTTGTTGTTTAAGTCTTTCTTGTAAAGGGTTTCAGGGCCCCTTCAAAACCTGCTTTTTCATTAATCAAAAACTTACTTTATTCATAATGAATCTTCTTATTTACTTCAAGGTGCCTCATAAGGGTGTTAATTACATATTTGTTAAACCACCCTAGGTGCATGATTTCCTTCCACATCATAAGGAAAAAAGGTATATCCAAGTTTAAGTTCTTCCAATCTACCCATAAATATGGTAGTTTTCTACCTCAAGGCTTACAATGATTAGACTTCTAGGCACCAAGGTTGAAGTTACATAGGTTACAATAATCACAACCCAAATAGTGAGATATATAACAATCCAATTCTAAGGGAGTAATGAAAAATAATTATACTTAATTTGGATATCATCCACGCAGTCAACTCCATACACATGCCAACTTAGCAGGTCTGCAATTATCAACACTTTCACAATTTATTAGGTCTAGACCACACTTTTGTTATTAATTTTCTTGCTTAGATTACTCGCAAGGAATTTTTGTTTAAGAGGATATTCCTTCCTTTATCCCAATTTGATATAATACTCTTTATTTGTTCCTTGTGCCTAATTTCACTCCTTGCAGTATTCTCCCTTGACACACTATCAGTGGTTCAATGAACATGATAGACATTAGTCAAAACACATTACTAGGGCTAGCTATATGAACATTCAAAATGACCACTTGACACTTTAAAAGATCAAAGTAAAAGTTACACTTGACAAATCCAATCAAAAGAATAAAATGCCGGCAATTGAAAAAGTTTTAAAATTAGCAACACGGCAAGTGCCATAGCTCCAATGAAAAGAAACATAAATTTAGTGGTCCTTCCATCATAAAAAAAAATTATAAAAGAAAGTACTAGCTCGAAGGTCACAATATACTATTGAAAGAAAGTCGAAAACACTGTTGAATCAAAACTCAAAACAAGGTGACCATTTTAGCCACACTATAGGGAGTAACCGCAACACATCACCCAAGATCACATGTCTTGAGTGCATTAGGGAGTGATTATTAGACTCTTAAGTTTTTTAGATTGTTTATTTTCAATTATTATTACGAAATATCTTATAATTCCGCTATCCATTTAGGGTTATTAATATCCATTATTATATTCTAATAGGCAATTGCACTAACTCTATCATTCTTCACCAATTCCTCTTGTGTTTCCATTAAATACCTTATTATGTTAAATCTTGGTTCAATGATACGTGGTAACTCATGCTTCGACACTTTTATCTCTCTTACTAGTGGGGTTGATAGTTGGGTACAAAATTGATGCTTGTATACTTAGAACCACTTAAGATTCATATAATGAAATCATATGATTTCACTAGGGACATCATCTGTTCTCTTAGCACCTTTTTCTAGCTCTTGTATTTTCATTTCTAATCATCCATCTGTTCCCATCAAGTAGGAGCATGTTGCCAAAGTACCAACACTTATGGTTAAGAACAATTAGGGGTGGAATAATTATCAAGTAAAATCAATAACGCTTGACAACTAATTCCTACTCTACACATACTATGAACATTCTCAAATGATGCAGAGAATCGACTTATCCTCTCCTACTCCACTTATGCAACTATGAAAACAAGGGGGGTGTGCACTCGAGAAGTGACCAACATAGAAACCAACACCCACCTTTTAATTTAAATTTTAAAAGAAATTATCTCTTTCCATATTACCTATTTTATATTTACTTGCTAGCCGATTATGGCATATCACAACTTTTGATTATCTTCAATCCAAATTAACCGCCTTATCATCATAATATCAAGTTACCCAATTATAGCATAACATAAAGGTGTCCAATTATTATCAATGTCTTAAAACTCCCATAATTTCCAATTTCTCCCTTAGCTAACCACATAATTTGGATCCTTGTCATCGTTCTCATTAAACATTTTACACTGCCAACTAATTCTCATTATAACCTTGGTATTATAATATTGTTTATGTTATCCTTCCATAAGCCTTATCCAATTGCATGTTGTCCCATCCATACTTAATGTTTCGCATACTTCCACACTTGAGTGCCATAATTTTCACAAACCTACTTTGGGTGCCACGTAGTTAAAGTGTGTTCCATAATGTCTTGTGTCTGGCTACTAGTCATGATTGGGTTTCACTTTTCTCCTTAACATCTGAACAGATATAAGTTAATCACTCCTTGATTATTAGATCATGATTATTATACACTCTTTGTACTTTAATAGGGATTTTTCATGGTTCCCAAATCATCTCTACCCTTTTCACCATTTACTTAGTCCTCTCAAAATTATCTTCCAATAAAGGAACTAGTTGTGACTATACTTTGCTTGTTTCCCCAATTATCTAACTTATGGAAGAACTTAGAGTTTATTGCAATTACATGTTTTAACCCAAGAGATTCATGTCTCCTTTCTTCTTATCTCAATTCATCTATAGTATTACTAGGGTTCACTTATCAAGGAGATTGGCATTCACCATTTCAGTCCTTATCTTCAAGGTTATCCAACACTAGCTTCTTGCATTGACACGAGAATTCTCTAACAATGTTCTTAATAAGCAACCTAGCATGACAACACGCTTAAGGTACCTAATCATTAGGTTAGTTTAATGTTTCTTCCTAAGATTGTAAGAGTACATCTTAACTTTTCTTCATTGGTGCCTCTAATGGCGGTCCTGGTTCTCGAACCACCGTAATTTCGCATAGCTTAAAAAGTTAACTTGAGCCGTCTCTATCTCAATTATCTTGTTTACTGTGCCTTCATCTCATGTCTATCTAGCTTGCTTGACTTTCCACATCACGAACACATTCCCGACGAATGGTATTGTCTTAGTTACCATCAGAGGTATTCTATCAAAGAATTAACTCCTCATACTTGATTTGATTAGGGCAACTATTGCAATTAGGTTCCAATCGAATGGAAACCTCCTATGTACTAATGATCTAAATTTCGTTATTAAACATCAAAAATGTTTTCACACACACACACACACACACACACACACACATATATATTGAAATTTTCTTAGCCTTTGGGGTCTCATTATGCCATAACCATTATGACTAATAAGTTTCAAATTCTAGGGCTTTTGGTGACCCTTGGAACCCCTTGAATTGATATATGTTGATCCTTTGTTTTTTTTTTTAAAATTCACTTATGTTTCACTTTGTTAGTTTGCAAGTTTCCACCTAGGTGTTATACTTTGAAGTCATAGTTCGCTTCAACTAAGTTATGAATGTAGCCCATGTTCACTAGTGTATGAACCTAGGGCTTTGATACCAAAATGTCATGCCCAAACTTTTGGGCAAAAATGAAACAACAATTTTATTTTTTTAAAACAACATACATTCATTAAATGATCTACATTTAAAAATAAATGAATAAGTTTTGTCTTAACTAAGAGTTAACTCTAGGTTAAATAGAGTCGTTTACTAAAGTCGATTTAATTAACTAAATAAATATGGCGACAATAATTAGAGAAGACTAATTATTCCCTAAGAGGGTCATCTCAACTTAATTAATTAATGTAATTAAACAAATTAATTTCCTCTAATTAAAATCGAGAGATATTATCTCAATAGTATTTAAAATACTCAAGGCTAAATAAAATAATGATAATGTTATCTCATAATAAAATTAATTAATTGAACGTATGCAATTTCACTTTTAAATATAACCAATAAAGTTAACTAATTCAATTATGATATTTGCCAAATAAATATATTTTATATTAAAGTCGATTTTAAATCGCCTAAGACATTTAAATTTCAACTATTAAATAATCGGCCAATAATGACCTTATAGGCGAGAATTTTACATAAAACAATTAATAAATTTCATTAATAAAATCCCCCAAAGGAATTTTAATCTAACATCCATATTTAATTAAATATGAAATATAACTATATAAAATTCCTCATTAATAACCCTACTTAATAAAATTAGATCAATTATGCGATTAATATAGCTATATAAAACTTAATCCCCAATTTTAATTAAACCTTGATAAATAAGACTATTTTAAAATTAATTTCACCCTAGTCAATAGCAGGAGTTATTAAATCCCACATATTGACTATAGCTAAATGGGGGGAAATTCTTTTTATTTCAAAATTTAAAAACGAATTCCCCCTCATTTCATTTTCATATTATTTAATTATGAACCTTGATTAGGGTTGATCTATTCCTATACTAACCTATTCATTTTATATTTTCTAAATGCTAACCCTAACCCGAATATGGGCTAGGGTTGCATATCTTAATCTTTTTTTAAAATTTTAAATGCTAACCCTAACCCGAAAATGGGTTAGGGTTGCATATTTTAACATATCTTATTCTCTCTTTGTTCTTTCTTTTTTTCCTTTGGTGTATGTGTGTGCAGGTTTAATGGAGGTGGCCGAGCAATGGCATCCCGCAAAGGTTGAAGGCCATGGTCCAAGGGGAGGGTGTAATGCAAGGAGGTCCGCATAGATTAAGGGAGGTGGCGGCAGCAAAAGGGCATGGCGGCGGCGGCAACCCTAACTCACGGGTAGCGGCAGCCGTGGCGGTGGCCACCTGTAGTGGCGGTCGAGGCCACCACTGGGGGTCGCCATCTGCAGTGATGCCGCAGGCATCCCTACGGGTCTCGGCCTGTAGTGGTGCTGCGGGATCCTTGTGGGGCTTGGTTCACAGTGGCAGTCGAGGTTGCCCCTGCGGGTAGAAACCTGCAATGGCGCTGCGGGCGCCCCTGTGGGTCTCGGCCCACAGAGGGGCCCGAGCGGCCAACGACAGGGAACCGGTAGCTTCGGCTTAGATGCATTAGGGTTTGAAATTTTTTTTAATTATTATTTTTTTTTTAAGTTTTTTTTTTTTCTTAAATATATGTATTTGTATATATATATATGTATGTATATGATTAAGTATAAGTATATATATATATATATATATATATATATATATATATATATATATATATATTATTAGGAGATCTATTGGTGTAAATAATTATTCATCTTGGATATTATTACACCTTAGTTAAGTTTACTTAGGAAATGCATTACATAGTAGTTTGGGTATGAGACACTTGGGTGTTTGTGCCACATTAGGATAGTGTGTGTAGGAGAATTTCCACCTTTTATGGTGTGATCTTGTTGTTACACTCCACATTCAGTGGGTGATCCACCTCATGTGGAATATTATATTGTTTCTCCTACCTACCCTTGTTTCTTATTGAGCCACATGTCATGTTTGTGTGCTCACATATCCATATAGCCTTGCCTATATAAGAAGGCTCATATTCATTGTATAAATAACATCGGTTGATGATCCAGTTGATCAGTATTTCCATCTTGATAGAATACAGTTTATTTCTATCATCTATTTTGTTTTCTCTATTTGTTCTTTCCATTTCCTCTAGATCTTGGCAAAATCTCACATGGTATCAGAGCCATTAGAGTGTCATTGGTTTGCTAATTGAGAAAAATTTGATGCTATTTGGGGTTTGCATTTTGGATCTTTCTATTAAAGGTTTTTATTGAAGCTTGATGGGTCAAAATTGAGGTTACCATTGGATTGAGGAGGTCCAAGAAAGTTAGTTTTGCCTTTTGTTTCATCCAAATTGGACTTCGGAGACCAAATCTAGAGGCATTTGAAGTTTGACGCTACAACGGAAATTTTCCAGAAATTATAATTTTGTAGGCAATTTTCAAATAGCGATATCTCATTCATATGAACTCATTTTTCCAAGCAATTTTTTTTATTTTGGGGTAGAATTTCATGATTTGTATAGTGGTGTAGGAGTTTTCCAATTTTCAAATACAAGTTTTTCAGAAATCATGAAATCCCGGTTTTTACAACTTTGGAGGCTTCATTTGGGTTCATATGGACTCCTTTTCAGGTGCCGTTTTTTTTGAAAGTGCATATTTTTTCATCTACTTTCATAATCTGCCATTTGTTTGTAGTGATTTTAAGTAGAAATTGTACTTTCAGTATTTGACCATTTTTTGCTTATTTGGTACTTGCATTTTGCTTGGATATTAGTTTAGATCACTAGCAGTATTTGTTGAAATCTCTTAGATCTCATTTTGAGAAGTTGTAAATTGAAATCAGAAGTCCACTTTGCCTTGTTTTGCAAGTGGCCCATCATATACGCACTAAGTATAAAGTGCCAAAATCACCATTTTGGGGGGATTTCTTGATTGAGTATTTTGGGGGGGTGTCTTGTGTGATTGTGCCTCTCTCTATCTTGTGTTTTTTCATTTTGGTGCTATGGGTTCTCCTAAATTTCCACTTTTAACTCCTCATAATTATGCATCATGGAAAATTAAGGCATGGAGTAAAATAATAGAAAAATGACTCATTCATTATGTAAATGAAACTATTACAGCACCACCTAATCCTAAGGCTGATCCTAATGCTCAAATTGAATGACTTACTAAGAATGCTATGGCACTTGGAACTCTTAGAAAGTATGTATCAGATGACCTCATTTTTCACATTGACAAGTGTACTACAATTAAAGTGGCTTGGGATATTTTTTAGAAATTGTATGGTCAAGTTGATGAGATTAAGGGCTACAAGCTTGATAGTGAACTCACAACTTTGGATCCCAAGGATTTTGATACAATCCAAGATTATGTCACAAAAGCAACTGAGCTAAGAGCAAAGCTAAAGGATTGTGGAATTGACAAAAAGGATGCTCAATTGGTTTATAACTTGTTGGACAAGCTTCCTTTAGAGTATGCAGCCTTTGTATCTAGCTTTCACACCCATAGGTTAGCTCAAGGTTCCTCATACACTTCTCCCTCATTTGATTCATTCATGGAGATGTTGATACTTGGGCAATCTAAGTTGACCATGATGGGGATTCTCAAATCTTCAAAGTCACAAGCTTTGGTGGCTAACAAAGGGAATCAAAGTAATCAAGGAAAAGGCAAGAATCAAAAGAAACCTAAGTCTAAACCACAACAAGATGGAGCACAATCTTCCTCTCCACAACAAGGTGATTCACCATTCTCACCTAAGAGGAAATCATATAAGGACAATCTTTTTTGTGGATATTGCAAGAAGTCAGGACATGATGAGCATCATTGTTATAAGAAGGATATTGATGAGTTGAAGAATCTTCTTGAGAAGAATAGAATCAACCTACCTTCTAGAATGTCTACATCGGCTTCTTCTTCCAAGGATAAAGGAAATGATCACTCTTTTGGGATAGATAAAGGAAATGGACAAGATCTTTGTGCTACTACAAGTCATGATTCAGGGAGATGGCTTCTAGATTTAGGGGCTTCTCATCATATGGCATCTTCACAATCTATGTTTTCTACATTTGAACCTTGCCACATGTCGCAGATTTTGGTGGGCAATCATACATACATGGATGTGATTGGGAAAGGATCTATTGCCATTGGGGATAACTCCTTCAATGATGTGTTGTGTGTACCCCACTTGACAAATAATATTCTTTCCATTTATCAAATCACACATGGGGCAACTAGGAAAACTGTGGAGTTCACACCTAATTCAGTTATCATTAGAGACTTGAAGAGTGGAGCTATCATTGCGACTGGGGTGGTTGATCATGCATCTCAGTTGTACTCTTTTTCAGATTTTGGTCCTATTGATAAGGTTGATGCTTCCTATGTTGATGATTCTGATTTTGAGGAGAACTTTGGGCATTTGAACTTGGGGATTCTCACATGTGACCCCATTCTTGAGCCTTGCATTTCATCTCCTTCTATTGATATCACACCACCTATTGCACCTGATGATGCAGCTAGTGCAACAATTTTGCCTTCTTATGATTCAGTGCAGTAGGATATTTCATGTTTTCCAGCTTCAGTTGATTGGGATGCCTACTTGAAAGACATTGCAGGTTTGTTTGTGGACTCCTACATTGCAGATTTGGGAGACACCATTCATGACATTCATATTCTCTTTGATGAAGATGATCCTTCTTTGATTGTTGTGAGGGATAACTCTGACCCTCTTGTGCATTCTCTACATGATCAATCTTTAGAGGTTGACATGATTGTGGATACTTTTGTACAACACTTGGAGGAGGCCTCTTTATCTTTTGAGGAGACATATGAGTCTTTGGATATTGTTCTACATTCATCTCCACTAGATCTTAGAGTTCCTTTTTCAGCAGTGTGGCACAATTTACCACCTTTGGAGGGGGTACCTTTCAGCATTGACATGGGGACACTTGAGCAGTTTTCAGAGATTCCTTTCATCATGAGTATTTTTGCTTCATCTTCCCTTCATGGTTGGGGAGACTTCATGGATACACCTTTGGTTTTGTTTCTTCCTAAGGGGAGGAATGTTTTTCGACATTCATGGAGCAGTTTCTTCATTCATCTTTGAGCTTCTATCATTGGTGTAGATTCCAGATTGAGGGGGGGCTTCCTAGTCTCTCTTCTTCTTCTCTCATATGGTGGGGACTTTTTCCTCACATGGGGTTTTGTCCTTCACATACTTCTATGAGATTTCTTTGTATCTAGTTTTCATCTCTCTTTTGGGGGAGGGTTTTTTCCCATTGGGTTTTTCTCTCTTTCCCCGCTTTGTGAGAGATTTCCTTGCATTGGTTTTCATGCATTTTGCATTTGTACATGGGTATCCAACATGGCCTCGTAGCCGGGACCCATCTTACATTGCTTAGTTGCATTGTAGACTTAAGTGCATTCCCCTAAGTTGCACTTAAGGGGGGGTGTTGGTGTAAATAATTATTCATCTTGGATATTATTACACCTTACTTAAGTTTACTTAGGAAATGCATTACATAGTAGTTTGGGTATGAGACACTTGGGTGTTTGTGCCACATTGGGATAGTGTGTGTAGGAGAATTTCCACCTTTTATGGTGTGATCTTGTTGTTACACTCCACATTCAGCGGGTGATCCACCTCATGTGGAATATTATATTGTTTCTCCTACCTACCCACACCTATTTCCTACCTACCCTTGTTTCTTATTGAGCCACATGTCATGTTTGTGTGCTCACATATCCATATAACCTTGCCTATATAAGAAGGCTCATATTCATTGTATAAATAACATCGGTTGATGATCCAGTTGATCAGTATTTTCATCTTGATAGAATACAGTTTATTTCTATCATCTATTTTGTTTTCTCTATTTGTGCTTTCCATTTCCTCTAGATCTTGGCAAAATCTCACAAGATCAAGCAGATTTAATGAGTAGAACCAAAAATATAAAATTTTCCACACTTTAAGTTTTTCAAAATATATATATATATCTATGTGTGTGTGTGTGTGTATTTTTTTAGAAAGGCATTAATCTTAATCTGTATATATACACTTGCATTTGTTTTTTTTTAACCAGTATAAAATAAATCTTTTTTCTTTCAATAGCACATAGAAACCCTTTTTTTTTTTGAAATCGAAATAACTAGATTTAAATTACCATTATATGCTCATTTCAAGAATTATAGCTTTAGCATAAATGATTTATTTTACAACTGCAAATTAACCTTTCTAATTTATTGATTTTCTGCTTCTTTTTTTTTATTTTTTAGATCAAGCACTTTTTGCTTATTGATTTTCTACTTAACATGCATTTACAGAATATATAAAAAAAAAGTAGAAGAAATAAATTTATTGACAGCTACAACTAATATTTTCTAAAATCATCTAATCCATAGACTAAATGATGTGATGCAATGCTAACATACACACTTAAATATTTATCTATATTATTTGGTATTCTGAACAATAGGTAGATGTAAAAAATTCTTTTCTTTTTCTAATAACTACACTTCAACATTTTATTTATTTTCATTCTTTTACAATAGCTATTAGGAAGAAATTAAATTTCTTTTCAAAAAGAAAATACCAATAAAGAACACTTCAATATCTATAGAAATATAACTTCAAATTTTATTCTTTCTTTGCAAGATCAAAATCTAATAAAAAGAATACATATTGTTTCGTGTTAAAACTTAGTCTAATAAATATATTTTATTTTTTGCAACTTACATACAATAAGATATTCATTTCCTTTCTTTTTCCTTGCAACTAAAATACAATAATAAAATCTTTTTTTTTTTTCTGCAACTAAAATACAATTAGCAATAGGATCATCTCCAAGCTTTCCCTTCCAAATCTTTTCTAGAGCAACTTGCAATAAAAGCTTGAGGTTGTGACCATGGAGGCTCACCTCCTAACCTAGGCTTACTAGAAGCCACCCCCTAGCTAATAGAATCATGGCTAGACAGGAAACACACATACAAACACATACATGTAGAAACTCATAACAACAAAAACACTCCCAACCCAAGGTTTAAACAATGTCACTTATGTGACTTTTCAAGTGGGGTGAAGGTGGACTAAGTACCCTTGAGGAGAGTTCTGCAAATAGTGAACATAATGCCATAACAAGGTTGCAAATATAACACATCCACAAGTTCCAAATTTGTCCCTATAATTCCTTATGACCCCCAAGGCATACAAGCCAACAACTCCCTTTATGACCCCCATTGCCTAAATATAATACTATGCAACAAGGGTCACAAAATCCCTTGAGAATCACTCTCTTCCAAAGAGAGCCTCTCACTCAAAGGCTGTCAAACAACCCTTCACCCCAAGGCCACTCTACCCTCCCAAGGGTGAGTTTGGCCTTGAAAACTCCCAAAACAAGAAACATAAAAACACAACTAGAAAACACACAAGGAAGAATTCTACTCCTTCCTACACATAAGAAAAAAAAACAACAACAATGGAAAACAAAAACAAACCACAATCTTTTCAAAAGAAAACAACATCATACAATAGATAGGAGTTCAACCAACCTTAATCTGCCAAAAAGGGTAAGAGAATTTGGAGGAGAGCTGCCCAAATCCACAACTTTTTCTCCTTCAAAACTTAGCCAAAATCTTCCCAATAGTTGCAAAAATTCTAAAAATTATAAGTCTCCAAAATGGAGAGTGGGTGATCAAACTTCTCCCTCCCAAACTATTCCCTATGAAGCCACTCCTCACTCTTTCCAACCCACATGGGAAGGGTGAAGGATGATAATTGGTTGGTCTTCCAAAACCTTACATGCTCCCTAACCAAGGCACCTCAAAAAGGGGAAATGGAATGGGGAAGATAAATGACACTCATGAGGAGGGTTATCTAACCAAGGAAGACTCTTCTAAAGATAAAATTTGGCTAACTTGGGAAACTCAATTTTTTGGGAGGTTAAACAAGCCCTAGGGAGTGGACACATGGCTAAATTTCACCTTTATCCAAAGGTACATCATATGACCCACTAAAAATATCCCTAATTTGACCCCAGGAGTTAGTTTAACCCCCTAGAAGGCCACCCAAAGTTTACCTACGGGTCAACCCTGAGTTGACCCTTCTAATGGCTCTCTATCCAAGGTTTACTTGGGACCATTTTAGGATAATTGAAAATATATGCATTGGTAAAATAAATTTCCTCAAAAAGGGACATGACATTGCCAACTCATCTTACAACACATGTGTCAAGTGACACTACAAAAAGAATTACACATCACTAAAACACACATGGAAAATGTCCCTTTTTTTTTTGAAATTTATAATTTAAACAATTTCCAAATTAAACACACATCCAAGCATAACATTTACAAATTAAAAACACATTTACAAATGAGGGGTTGTCTCTCCAAATAGACAACCCTTGGCTTCACAATTGCACATAGGCCTAGGCTTTATTCTCCGAACAATTTACATGGTCACGTGGAATAATTTTCCTGCACATCTGACTTGCACATTAATAATTCCAAAAATCACATATAATATTATCAAAAGGAATACAATTCAATCATCACATAAAATTAAAATAAAGTATCCAATTATCTGATAACATCCACATACAATAGTCTACTAAATGGCATCATCATCATAAACATGGAATTAAATCATTTATACAGCATGCATCCATAATATCAAGAATCAAAAGGAAGTACTGCAAATTTTGAGATAGCTGACATACGTCATATCAAGATTATCAAATCAGTGGATCATATAGGATCTAAATCCATAACACATCAAAATGTGCACCGCAAGGTAAAATGATTCCATAACCTGGTTTAATTATTTTTCCCACTAATCTATCTGTATAACATAGCCCATCCTAATGAATTATAACATTTATTAATATGGTCAACCATGGTCAACTAAGTTAACCAGAGCTTGATGGGGGGGGGCTCTACAAGATTTTGGTTTCTAGAGAAAACTCAATGTCGCACTTGAGGATCTTGATGCTGCTAGAAGTGAGGTTTGTACCTTGAAGAAGAATCTTAATGCAGTTGTTGAATTCATTAGTGATCTTAAGAATCAAGCAAGCATCTGCAAAGAAAAGAATAAGGAATTAATGGACAAGATGAAGGAGAAAGAAGATCAGATCATGGAATACTAGGACAAAGCTGATGAAGTTGATAAGCTTGAGAGAGAAAATGTTGCTTTAAAGAATGAGATGCAATTCATTGTTTTTGAGACTAACTAAGGAGATTTAGGACCAGAAGAAGAATGAAGAGAATCTAACACAATCATTGAAGGAAAGAGTTGATGAACTGTTTAGGCTTACCTATGAGAATGATCATTTAAAGCTTGAGTTGACACAATCAAGGAATAATGGTCAAGATCTTGAAAGATAGGTTGTTACCTTAAGGGATGGACTTTCTACTACCAATGGATACAAAGACAAGTTCAAAGCTAGTTCAACAAGACTTGATGAGATGCTAGAAATTCAGAGACATGGGAAGGATATGCAAGGTCTAGGATATGAGAAAGGTGAATCCTCTGGATTTGGACAAGGTAATATTGAACCTGGTCAGAAGAAGAGCAAGAATCCTCTGGTAAGACAACCTAATGCTCATAAATTTAATGGTATATGTTTTACTTGCAATAAATTTGGCCATATGGAAAGTCAGTGCAGAAGTAGGATGAATAATGGAATGATAAACAATAACACTATGATGAACAATATGAATAATTTTTTTACCTTTATCGGTCAGTGTTTTATATGCAATAATTTTGGACACAAGCCAAATGTGTGTAGAGCAATAATCAATAACTTTCAGAACAAAAAATGCTATGCTCATGGAATGTTTGTACACATTTATAAACAATGCAGGATGATACAAAATCAAATGAACTTCATATCTATGAAGAATAATGTTGTTTGTCGAGCTTGCAACAAAACCGGTCACATTGCAAAGTACTATAGAAGCAAGAACAGTGCTCTGGTAGACAAGAATAAATCAGATGAGAAGGGTAAAGGGAAAGTAGAAGAGATCATAGAGAAGCATGAGAAGATGTGGGTGAGAAAGGATGAACCCAAAGCTAATAGTGGATCTGTACCTGAATTTGGTGCAGGATCTTCATCTAGTAACTAGGTCTTTATGCCTTAGGGGGAGCTTTTCATGAAAATTCTAATAAATCCCTCTTCGGTGGTGTAAAATCGATTCCAAAAGGTTGTAGAAGGAGTAAATCATATGTGGAGATGATATAAAAAAAAAATCGAAAGATCTTATGCTCCGGTATGAAATTTTGTGAAGATTACGACAACAGGTTGCTGCATTTATTGTAGTGGAAAATTAGGTTTTCGAAGGATTAAAGTGATAACTCAATGATGAACAGATAGTACCAAATCGGTACTAAGAGGGGGGGGTGAATTAGTACAGACAAAAACACATTCCTAAAACCGGTTTGTCAGCAGACACTATGCTTTGGCGGACAAATAGTAACATCGGTCTTAAATGGAGTACAACCGGCAAAACCCAAAATAACTGAGACAAGCATAAACCGGTTGACACTTATCTTTTCATACAATCTAATACTTCATTTCCATTTCCCCCTAGTGCAAGAACAGGTAATCTATCATCAAAATATATAAACAGCTAGATCAACATGATTTACCTTTAGACACAAATCACTTAAACCATCACATGAATAACACCACACATGACACACAGATTTTTCACATGGAAACCCAGCTGGGAAAAACCACGGTGGGGATGAGTACCCACAAGCTATTTTTAAACTCTTTAGAAGTCCGCTTTGTTAGGAGCCTTGTCCGGTTAAAGACTGATACAATAGGTTCTGTTAGGGATCACCCGGTTAAGGGATGGCTAGAATACCCGGTTAAGGGTTATACCCTATTAAAGGTTACCTTGTTAGAGGATTTTAAGAACTCAATGGTTTTGAGTCACCCTGTCAAAGGATTTACAGTAAGCCGGTTAAAGCTACCCTGTTAAGGGATTTCCCAACTATTGAAGTGGTTAGAGATCAACATGTATTACAATGATCTGGTAACAATACTCAATGCCAATGCAGATCTACTTTAGCTCCTCTTCACCTTCTGCACTTACAATCTACAGGTATCACTTCTCTCCTCTGGTCTGGCAAGAATCACGTATCTCTTCACTTGGATACACACACACAACTTTTTCCAACAACCTCAAAAAGAAACACAACATCGACCTTATAGGAAACAGATAGGTCAGTAGCATAAACCCTAAACCCTAAACTTGTTAGGTTAAGCAATTCAAATAGTTCAATCCTGACCTTTGAGCATATTGCATTAAATGCAATAGTCTTGAACCGATCTCAAGACATTCTCCATTGTTTGTTTTCCACCACTTTCATGGCGGCTGATAACCCATCACGCATTTTTACCGTTTACAGACTTCACATATTCCCGAGGTAGATAGGAACAATCTCCTTCATGCACACAAGGCTGAAGTGGCAACATGATCTATTCTTCATTATAATGCTAACTCATCATACAAAGTCATCGGTTGAGTCACACAGGCTTGAAGCACTTCAACCGGAAACCTTGAAGTTGAGACTACCAACCGGTAGTTATACAAAGCTTCCATGTACCGGTTCCCATATCAACATGTCGGTTCACCTTGAACAAACACACCGCTTCACTTTGGCACATATACCGGTTCACAATGTTATACCGGTTCTCACTTCTTCAGCATATTGACATCAATGACAACATACAATGTCATCATGTCCTCATACCGGTTCACATAATGCCAACAATCTCCCCCTTTGGCATTGATGGAAATATACAAAGATATCTCTCTGCTTCACATCTTGTACTTCAATTTCTGTAGATATCTTCTTTGCTTCACTTCTTCTCCCCCTTTGACAACAATGCCAAAGTGGAGGCACAAGCTTCCCTGTTCCATTATGCTGCTCCCCCAGAGGAGTAGCATCCTTCAACACATCAATCCGGAAAAAAATTTGACTATGCAATACCTGATTGATGTGGAGTATATACCTTTAGTTCACCTCTTGAAGGGGCAGCACCTCTAATTCACCTCTTAAGTACATAAATGTAGCCTTTGGGAGAGGCTTGGTGAATATGTCTGCTAACTACTCCTTACTAGAAACATATTCCAGTGCAATCTCTTTGTTCTAAACCTTTTCCCTCAAGAAATGATACTTAAGCTCAAAGTGCTTGGTTCTAGAATGTAAAACCGGATTCTTGGAGATGTTAATTGCACTAGTATTGTCACAAAATATACTTACCTGTTCAGATATAGGAACTTTGAAGCCATTTAATACATGCTTCATCCAAATTATTTGAGTGCAGTTCATGAAAGCTGCAACATACTCTTCTTCCGCTGTAGACTGAGAGATACAACTCTGCTTCTTACTCATCCATGAGACCAGTCTACCACCGAGAAAGAATGCACCATCAGTTGTACTCTTCCAATTGTCCACATTACCTACCCAATCAAAATCTATGAATACTTTCAAGTTGAAATCCTTTCTATATAGATAACACAATCCATAATCAATAGTTCCCTTCAGATACCTAATAATCTGAATCACTGCAACCAAGTGGGATTCTCTTGGACTTTTCTATAACCTTGCAGTAATGCCAACTGCATGTGCAATATCTGGTCTGCAATGCACTACATAATGCAACTTACCAATCATTGATCGGTATTCCTTCTCATTAACCAGTGCTGAGTCATCCTCTTTGGATAGTTTATAACCGGTCACCATTGGTGTACCAACCAGTTTTCTATCTTCCATGCCAAAGGTCTTCAACACCTCTTTGACATACTTGGACTGAGTGATAAAAATTCCATCTTTCATCTACTGAATCTGCAGTCCAATGAAGAACTTAATCTCCCCTATGAGTGACATCTCAAACTCTGTCTTCATCTCATCTACAAATTCATGACTCATCTTGTCATCTCCACCAAAGATAATGTCATCAACAAATACCTCACAGATCAGGATCTAATCTCCTTCAGATTTCAAGTAGATATTTCTATCTTTGCTTGTTCTCTCAAATCCAATCTTCACAAGATGGGAGTGTAGGCATTCATACCATGCTCTAGGTTCCTGCTTTAGACCATATAAGGCTTTATGTAGCCTACACACCATGTCACTATCTTCAGATAGGGAAAACCCATCTGGTTGCTCTATATACACCTCATCTTCAAGTATACCATTTAGGAATGCAAATTTTACATCTAGTTTATATACTTTGAATCCCTTAAAAGCTACATATGTAAGAAGCATACGAACTCCTTCCAATCTGGCTATAGGAGAAAAAGTTTCTCCATAGTCTTCTCCTTCTTCTTGGGCATATCCTTTACACACCAGTTTGGCTTTTTTTGTAATCACTGTGCCATCCTCATTCATCTTATTTCTGAAACCCATTTGGTATCGATGACATTTTTATGCTCCGATCTGGGTACCAAAGACCATGTACCATTTCTCTCTATCTGGTCAAGTTCCTCTTCCATTACCTTGATCCAGTCTTCATCTTTATGTCCTCTTTGACTGATTTAGGTTCAAATTTAGAGATCATACATGAGTTTTCTCTGACCTTTCTTCTTGTAAGGATTCCTGCATCCTTATCTCCTATGATCTTCTTAGGATCATGATTCAGCTTGACATACCGAGGAATGGTCTTAGTAGATTCCTCTTGCTTTTCTTCTTCATCCTCATCTCCATCAGTATCATCATCTACATCTACCGGTGTAGGAACATTGTTACTGGTACCTGGTTGACTGGCAACTAGTTCCTAGAAGGTTACAACCGGTTCATTTACCGCTTTCTCACTACTAGTTTCCTCAGTTTTCTTAGAGGTTTCATCAACTCTCACATTGGTGCTTTCCATAATTCTTTGAGTCCTATTATTGAAACACTTGAGAGCTTTTCTCTTGGTGGAATATCCTAGGAATATTCCCTCATCACATTTCACATCAAATTTGCTCTGGTGTTCGCTCCTCTTGATGTAACATTTCCTACCAAACACTCTAAAGTAGCTAAACACAAATGTCTTACCGGTCCAATACTCATAAGGAGTTTTATCCTTACCTTTCTTGATGAGTACCTGGTTCATTGTGTAGACTACAGTGCTCACCGCTTCTCTCCAAAAGGTGTGAGCAACCTTTCCTTGAATCAACATTGTTCTTGCTACTTCAACCACAGTTTGGTTATTCCTCTCTGCTAGGTCATTCTGCTGTGGAGTCCAGGGGGCAGACAATTGCCTCTTGATGTCATGTTCTTCACAGTACTTGTTGAATTCACCGGAAGTGAATTCCCCTCCTTGATCAGTTCTAAGGCACTTGATCCTTTTACCACTTTCCTTTTCCACTAATGCTCTAAAAGCTTTCAACTTTCCAAAAGCTTCAGATTTATCCTTCAAGAATGTGACCCACATCATTCTTGAGCACTCATCAGTGAGAATCATGAAATACCTATCACCCTGTGCACTCCTAGTTTTCATAGGACCACACAAATCAGTATGCACAAGATCAAGTAAATTGTCAGCAATGAAAGGTTTACCTTTAAAGGTTGAGGAAGACATTTTCCCCAGTTGACAGTCTCTGCACAAGGTATTTTCTAGTTTGCTCAGCACCGGCAATCCTCTAATTGCCTTGATCTTGCTGGCCTTCACAATGTTATCAAAGTTTACATGGTAGAGTCTCCTATGCCATATCCAGTTGTCATCGAACTTGGCCATAAGACATGTACTGATATTTTCATTTAGCTGAAATAGGTTACCTTTGGTTTGCATGTTGGTGGCCACCAATTCACCATTCTTTCCTTTGATTCTGCACACTCCACTCTTGAATTCCAGAGTGAGACCACTATCATTCAGCTGGGCAACACTTAGAAGGTTATGTCTGAGACCATCAACCCAACATTGTCGGCACTACTCTTTCCATTCAGAGAGATGGACCCTTTGCCTTTGACCATACATGATGCATCATTACCAAAGCAAACCACATCACCATCATACTCTTCCAAGGATAGAAACTTGTTCCAGTCACCAATCATATGGTGAGAACAACCACTCTCAATAATCCACTCATTGGAATTATCAAAGCGAGAGACAAGAGCCTTCTTGTCTGACACATCTTCCTTGACAACAACAAACACAATATCTTCATTTTCTTCATCTGTGACACCTTCATCAACTGCCACAAAATAGTTTCTCTGATTTCGTCTGAATTTCTTGAACCTTTCCGGTTTGTCCTTGTTGTCACCATTAGGACAATTTATAGCAATATGTCCTATCCAGTTACAAGAAAAGCATTTCAAAGGGAGCTTACCTCTGTATTTACCAGTTCCTTTAGGAAGTTTCCTGGCAAGAAGAGCTTCAAATTCCATCAGAATCTCCTCATAATCCATTTCTCTGCTCTGTCTTGGTTCATCACTAGTGCTTGCTTCTTTTCCTTTTCTGGATGGTACAACAGAAGCTTTGAAAGTTGGTTCAATCTTTTGAACACTACCATCAAAACTATTTAGCTCATAGGCTGTCAACTTTGCAATGATGGAGTCTAGGGATACCTTAGTCTTGTCTATTGATCTCAACTCCTGAATAGCAGCAACCCTTATTGCATAGACCGGTAATAAGGATCTCAGAACTTTTCTTACCACAGTGGAATCTTCCATTTTACCACCTGCACTCTTGATATCTCCAACAACAGTTTTGATTCTTATTCCATACTGTTGAATGGTCTCACCTTCAACCATCCGTATGTCTTCAAACTTCCCTCTAAGGATTTCTTCCTTAGCTTGTTTTACATGCTCATCACCGTCATAGATATTTTCAAGAGTATCCCATACTTCTTTGGGATTAACTTTATCCTGGACATCAATAAACTCAATGTGCGATAAACTACTAATTAGGGCTTCCATGACTTGCCCATTCTCCTACATCTCTCTCTTTTGGTCATCGGTGAGAGTACCAGTAGGGGCAACATAAGAATTCTCATCATAGCTTCAGTATTGAGCACCCATTCTTTTGATGTATATCTTCATTTTGTCTTTCCATATATTGAAATTATCTCTGTTGAACTTTGGACCTTCCCTCTTCATCATTAGACTAGGATCTTTTCCTCAAGTAGTTAAGCTTATAACATAGAGGACTTGGAGGATGCTCTGATACCAATTGATAACTCAATGATGAATGGATAGTACCAAACCGGTACTGAGAGGGGGGGGGGGGTGAATCAGTACAGACAAAAACACATTCCTAAAACTGGTTTGTTAGCAGACACTGTGCTTTGACAGACAAATAGTAACATTGGTCTTAAACGGAGTACAACCAGCAAAACCCAGAATAACTGAGACTAGCATAAACCAGTTGACACTTATCTTTTCATGCAATCTAACACTTCATTTCTATTTCCCCCTAGTGCATGAATAGGTAATCTATCATCAAAATATATAAACAGCTAAATCAACATGATTTACCTTCAAACAAAAATCACTTAAACCATCACATGAATAACACCACACATGACACACAGATTTTTCATGTGGAAACCCAACTGGGAAAAACCACTGTGGGGATGAATACCCACAAGCTGTTTTTGAACTCTTTAGAAGTCCGCTTTGTTAGGAGCCTTGTCCAGTTAAAAACTGATATAATAGGTTCTGTTAGGAACCGATCCTGTTAGGGATCACCCGGTTAAGGGATGGCTAGAATACCTGGTTAAGGGTTGAACCTTGTTAAAGGTTACCTTGTTAGAGGATTTCAAGAACTCAATGGTTTTGAGTCACCCTGTCAAAGGATTTATAGTAAGCCGATTAAAGCTACCCTGTTAAGGGATTTCCCAACTATTGAAGTGGTTAGAGATCAATAGGTATTACAATAATCTGGTAACAACACTCAATGCCAATGCAGATCCGCTTTAGCTCCTCTTCACCTTCTGCACTTACACTATGTAGGTATCACTTCTCTCCTCTGGTCTGGCAAGAATCATGTATCTCTTCACTTGGATACACACACACAACTTTTGCCAACAACCTCAGAAAGAAACACAACATTGACCTTATAGGAAACAGATAGGTTGATAGCATAAACCCTAAACCCTAAACCTATTAGGTTAAGCAATTCAAATGGTTCAATCTTGATTGTTGAGCATATTGCATTAAATGCAACAGTCTTGAACCAATATCAAGACGTTCTCCATCGTTCATTTTTCACCGCTTTCATGGTGGCCAATAACCCATCACGCATTTTCACCGTTTACAGACTTTGCATATTCACGAGGTAGATAGGAACAATCTCCTTCATGCAAGATCCTTCACACGCACAAGGCTGATGTGGCAACATGATTTGTTCTTTGTTACAATGCTAACTCATCACACAAAGTCACCGATTGAGTCACATAGGCTTGAAGCACTTCAACCAGAAACCCTGAAGTTGAGACTACTAACTGGTAGTCATACAAAGCTTCCATGTACCGATTCCCATATCAACATGTCGGTTCACCTTGAACAAACACAATGCTTCACTTTGGCACATATACCGGTTCACAATGTTATACCGGTTCTCACTTCTTCAATATATTGACATCAATGACAACATACAATGTCATCATGTCCTTATACCGGTTCACATAATGCCAACAAAAAGTTCATTTGAAGTCTTCATTTGGTACAATGCGATCAAGCGAGTAAGAGTAGAGAGAGAAAGAAACTTAATGATATTAACAGTGATTTCAGTGACTTACTAAGTGATTTATTGCACCCGGTTGTGAAGCGGATTACTTATATGTTCAGTTTTTTGGTTTTTGCAAACCCTACAATTCAAATGGCTTCATTTTCTGGCATTGTGATACCTTTGGTAGTTGAGATCAAGGATAGGGATCATCCTATTTTCCAAAAACATCCATTCAATTCAGTCGAGGATGACCTAGTAGGTGCATTTTCATCTATGCCCTACGATGTGCTGCACAATGAGGACATCAGGGCTTACATTCACTATGACCTTTGTTAGATACTTGATTAGCCCCAAAGATACTGAGAGGGGGGGAAGGAATCAGTGTCTAACCGGTGTATGAAATATTTAAACTTGTTTGCAACTTTACAACCCAAATTAGTGTAGCGGTGAACAAGCAATAAAGCAATAAAGAGAAATAAGAGAGACAACATCAATGCACACCATAACATATGATATTTTGGCAAGGAGACTTGGTAGGGGAAAAACCTTGGTGGAATTTGTGACCCACAATATTTACTCACTGACCAATATGAATAAATATTACTGATACAATAGGGGCTTGCATATGCAGGAAGGCCAACAACCTAGAGATCACTGCTCAATCACAAAAAGGAGTCACACTAACTATAAAATTGGATGATTAAATCCAATGACAATGTAGTGCTCAAAATAGCATCTACAATGCTTGATTCAGTACCAGTTTAAGCTTTGTCAAATACCTCTGCCACAAACCTTTCTTCACTCTGCTCTGCTCTTATTCACTCATCAAAATTATTACATCAAAATGCATATACAGATATTCGCTCTCATAATCCACTTGCATTAATTACCTATGCATACCTATCACACTTTTTACATACCTATGTCACTTACAAAATGACCTATAAGATCTCATACATATATGAGTCTTTACAATACATCATGTCAGCTATACAATATAATTTCCATGTCGGCTGGGGTGCTGGTAAGTTCTTCTGTTGGTGTAGACTGGGTGTCGGTGTGAATAATCTTGTTGTGCATGTTGGTGCTGGTAGATGATGTTAGTTGCCAGTGTATGTTGTGAACCATATTACTAGTTGGTTGCCATTAATGACAACATCAACAATTCTCATCTGAGTGTAGAATGCCAACAATCTCCCCTTTGGCATTGATGGCAACACTCATGAGAAAAAATCCAAAAACTGATATCCAAACACTGATCCAAAAATAGGAGTGCTCCCCTTGATAAAATGATCTCATTTGTACATTTTTATCCATACTACTACTCCCCCTTTGACATCAATGACAAAGGATGTCAAAAAGAATCAAAGATTCAAAATTCTACCTCATAGACTATATCCGGTTATGTACAATTTGAAATATATCTGCCAAAATTAGATTAAGATTGCATGAATTTGGTGCTACCAGAGATAATAGTTTCAAGATACTGGATCATACCGGTTAGATAATGCATCTGTTGCTCTGGTGATCTTTCTCCTTGAATTGTTTCTTTAGACAGCTCAATCCGCTAAGTTATAAGGTTGTCCAATCTAGGACGAAGTTTGTTTTTCATCTCACGTGCCTTCATTCTTATCTTTGCTTTTTTATTTTCTAGTTTTTCGATCTTTTCCTCAAAAACTGCCATTTCTTGATCAAAAACTGATGTAAGTTCTGTAGAACCTATCATATTGTCTGCTTTATCATCAATCTCTTTTTGTATTTTCTTTATCTCTTCCTCAATGTCTTCTATCAAGTTGTGAGGCTTGCATGCTTCCTTATACAATTCTTTATATTCTAGAATGGTGGAATTAAGTATCGATAATAAGGAATCAATGTGCTCAGTACAATCCTTGATAGTTTTATTAAAGAATTCATTTTTCTCCTTATTCACCCTTTCCTTTATAGTCTCCTCATTAATCTTATCTACAGTTAGCATACTTGAAGCAATGAATTTGGACAATGTGTCCAATTTACCTAAAGATCCATCAATATGCTCCATCTTGCAAGCTGGTGCAATCATCTTCAATATAGGTAATGTATCATCAATGGCCTTAAATGGTAAGACATTTCAATTTGTGATCCTCTTAATTGAATCCAAAAGTACATTAGTCACATTTGTAGGCTTGAAATTCATGGTGTAAGTGCTAGGCTTGGCTATAACTTTCTTTTCTTCAGATACTTGTCCAATTGCCTTAACCACTTCTTCCTTAATGATCTCTTCTTTATTCACTATTTCTACTTTTTGCTCATTCTGTGTTTCAATTTTTCTTTCAATTTTATTGTCATCCTTATTCTTTGTCTTGCTGATTGCAGGTTCAACTATGCTTTGTTCAGGTTCTTTCTTTGCTGGTTTCTCTACCTTCTGTTGATTGTCAACATTTGTAGGTTTTATTTGTGTTTTTACCTCTGCTTCTACTGGTTTCTCAATGTTAGGCTGAGTAGCATCTGGGATGGTATCAAGTTTCTCAACTTGTGCTGGTATCTCAATATTCTAAGAGTCAATAGTGTTGATCGATGACTCAGAGATTTCAATATTTGCAGCATCAGTTTGTTTTACCTTTGCAGTCTCTTTATCCATGACAATGTTGAAGTCTTGTGTGTCCACATTCATGGTAAAAAGAACTTCAGATTCTAGATTGGTGTCATCTCTTGTTATTTCCTTTGCCTTCTCTTCCTATTGACTATCAGTTTGTACTGGTGCCTCTACAGTTATTGGTGGGGTGTCCTATATCGGTGGAGAAAGATTATCCTTGACCATTATATTAGGTACCCTACCAATTTTACCTTTACCCTTATCCTTTTGATTTACCTTTGTAAAAGACATCCATTTTCCATCTATCCTTTTCTTCTTTCTTTTCTCTTTCCACAAAGAATATGTCCCACTTGTTTGTTGTTTCATCTACAATTTCCTTAACTCAACCTTCCATAAGGCTAACCTACTAGTGACCACTTACAAAAACTGACAGGTTGGCTTTTGCAATCAATTCATCAATCTCCTGCCGGGAATTGATAGGGTGAACCGCCAACAATGCTTCAAATTTTAATTTCTTATCCAATTTCATAACTAACATCCTTTTAGCTTCTAACCTCAAATATAAATCATTGGGCAGATTATCTACAACCTCAATGAGAACTTTCTTGTAGATATCAAGATGTAATCTAATGCTTTCCTCTATAGTGTTTTTATCTGCATCCTTGAAATAATGATAGAGTTTATTTACATTGCTAAGGTTACCTTCTTCTGTGATTTCATTTATCAGTTCCTTCGGTGTAAGAGTGTCTGGTGCCTTAGGTTTTGATTTCTTCTTAGGATTTACCTTCTTCTTGGGACCACTGGGCTCTCTTACAACCTATTTCTTCTTTCTTTGTGTCCTTGACTTCTTTGGAGATGGGGTAGGTGCCAGTGAAGGTTTTCTTTTCTTCCTTTCAACTCTTTTAAATTCAGCTGCTTAATCACTTTCTGTCTCAGAAGAAGTAACAACAGGGGAAACATGAGCTACCAATGTCTGCTCTACCGACTTTTTACTTCAGCAACAATACCACCAAGACTCATCAACCCTTCTGTAACTTGTTTTACCATTTTAGAAGCATCTTTCATGAATTTGTCTCTTTTATTTCTTTCCTTCATCATGGCTACATCACTTTCAATTGTTTCAGCACTACCAAATATTTTCTCTGATGGTTCCGGTGGAGCATGTAGGAATATTTTTGCATATGATTCCAAGATGTTAGAGTCCACCTCATATCCCATTTCAGTAATTCATATTGTTCTGGGTCTGACTGCTTCCATCCAGATTTCATCTCCCTTTACTACAAAGCATATTTGTTTATCATATTTTTCTACGATACTTTGGGAAATTCTTTCTCTCTGTTTCATTCTGGTTTGGAAATTTTTGAAGTAATCTTTGACCAACTCATCACTGTTAGCTCCCATACAGGCGATTGCCTCCTTTATCTATTTTCCAACAGAAATATCATAGGTAAAATCCTTATGACCTATGTCGGGGATCTCCTTAGAAAAGTAAAGCATTAAACATACCAACAGATTTCCAAATTTGAATGTTCCTTTCTTGTCACCTTTTATCTTATCCAAATTTTCTAGCAATTCATCCTCCAACCATTCACAAATATCAATCTTTACATTGTTTACAATCATCTCATGTGCACTGTAAATGCATGAACTTGACACAAAATTCAATCTATTTGTGTGACCAACTTTATATCCAATTATCATGCTAGCAAATTTAACATTTTTATCCTTTATGTCATTAACCCTAAGTGACCAGTTGTCATATGTAGCTCTGGTTAAGCTCATAACTTCCTTGTTAGGGATTTTCTTCTTCTTGTCAGGTCTAGAACTAATGAAGGATAAACCAATAACAACTTCGATAGCTTCCTTGGCAATCTTGAATACCAAGTCCAACCACATAAATTCTCCATGAACTCTGCTAAGGACATAGTAGACAAATTCATCTAAAAGTTCTGGCATATGGAGGATGTCTATGAAACCTAAATCCTCAAGTACCTTATGTTCTGGTTTCTCTATCCCATCCTTTTTAGTAATTTCATTCATGTACATGTTCATCAAATCTTCAAATTCTAAACTTTCTATGTTGTAATGTATGTATGCCCTAGGGTCTTCATTGAACACGACTCCCTTTGAGATTTTGGAAAATGCACCAATAGAATCATCCTATTTTGCTATCTTGGGAATGATCTTGAAAACTGGTCTAGGTTGCTTAGTGTTTTCCACAATGGGTTAGCTACGAATTCATGAGCAAAAGATGAAGATGCCATTGCGAAAGATAAATACCTCTTAACTGTGAAATCCTTGAATGCCTTGAAAAATATCTTTTCTACTTCACCTTTAGAATGCCTTTTCTCAATTTCACTCTCTTCTAATGCTTGGATGGTTGGTGAGTTGAAATGAAAGGTTACAATTCCTTTATAACCAAAATTTTGACTTACAATTGCAATAAATGCTCGCCAGTGAAGTGAAAAACTCCACATATTTGCCAGCAAAAAAGAAAGGTAACTTCTTACCATCAACTGAGGGTAAATGCATGGTTTTCAATTTTTTGCCTTACCCCTAAGGATTATTCCTTAGTTGGATGAAGAATCTCTTGTCGGTGCAGGACTACCCTGTTCTACCGATGCAGTGACAGATTCATCACCTTTCTAATCTCTCTTCCTAATCCATTGTTTTAAAAATTCTTGCTTGATTTTAGTCACCTTCTCTTTGCCTTTTTTATTAGATCCTTTATTGTTCACCGGTGAATTCTTTCTTCTACAAAATTTTGCAATATGCCCAATCTTGTTACATGCATAACAAGTTACATTGTTTGTCTAAATAGCCTTTCCATAACCTTGATCGGTTTGAGTTCTGCATTGATTAGATAAATGTCCAAATCTACCACAAACATAGCATTTCACATTCATTCTGCAATTGTCTGAGTTATGACCATTTTTATTGCATTTGGAACATTGACCAGTGGGTAAGTATGTATTCTGATTATTCCTAAATCTGCACTAATTTGCTCTATGACCAAATTTGTTGCAATTAAAACATTTGCCATTAAATTTATAAGCATTAGGTTTCCTTACCAGTTTACTATGATCATGATTGTTTGCAATCCCTGAGCTTTCTCCATGTTCAAATTCAAGTCCAATTGTTTCACGATCAGGTTTTTGACTTTTCAGCATATCATCAAGATTATCTAAACTTTTCTTGAATTTGTCTTTGTATTCATTTGCAGTGATCAACTCACTTTCTAGAGTGCTAACTTGTCTCAAAAGTTCATCTTTGTCATGTTTCATGTGAATCAAATCACTTTTAAGCATATATTTTTCATAACTAAGCCTTTGAGATTCATCTGATCTTTCATTTAGTCTTCTGGCCAAATCTTCCTCATTCCTCTTTCTATCTTCAATATCTTTGCATAGTCTCATGGTTAAATATTGCATCTCATTGTTCATGTTACTATTCTCTTGTCTCAATTTGTTTGCAATATCTCTAAGAGTTTTTTTTTTCATCATCTTGATTTTGCAATTGCACATGTGATTATTTTCTCTTATTCTTTGCTATAACCATGTTATCTTGAAGTGCTTTGATAAATTACCAAGCACTTCTAAGTTCATCTTCCAGTTTGATATTCTTCAATTTTTCTGCATCAAAATCTTCAAGAGCTCTTTCCAACTGTTGCCTCAAGCTTTCCAATTATACCGGTTTCAGAATCTTCCTCAAGCTGTTAGGCTTTTGCAAATAGAGGACTAGGCTTTGATACCAATTGTTAGATACTTGATCGGTCCCAAAGACATTAAGAGGGGGGGGGGGGTGAATCAGTGTCATATTGTAAATGCATTGAGCCAACATGATGCATCACATATTGCTTCATTTGTAATTGATTTTATTGTAATATTCTTAGTGAGCAGACCTACACATTTGGTCTTAGGTTTTGGTATATATGTAAGATCTCATTTGTGAGATTATGTGGAATGAAAAGATGACATGAGGTATTATAAGGTTGTGATATTCAGTATATGAGAATATAAGCAAAGCTACTCACACATACATCATTTGAAGAAGATAATCAGAGCTTAACTAGTATTGAATCCAACAAAAGAAGATTCTATTTTGAGAAGTACATTATCATTGAATTTAATCATCCAATTGTAGTCAGTGTGACTTTCATTTTGTGATTGAGCAGTGAGCTCTAGGCAGTTGGCCTTTCTGCATGTGCAGACCCCATTTGTACACACATACTATCTGCAGTAGTATCATCTGATTGTGGGTAAGGTTTCCCACCGTGGTTTTTCCCCTTACAGGGTTTCCACATACAAATATTTGTGTTATGTGTTGTGGATGTTATTTCTCTTTCTGTTTCATGCATTAAACTTCACCGATACTGTTATTAATTGTTAAACTGTCAACCAACATTAAGTTTGGTTTACTGGTATTATGTATCAAGTTTGATTAAGTTATATTTGGGTTGAAATTAATAGACAACTAATTCACCCCACCTCTCAGTTGCCTCTGGGTTCTAACAATTGGTATCAGAGCTAAGTCCTCTTTTTGTAGAAGTTTAACAACTTGAGGAGATTCTATGACAACTAACTATTTCAGGCAGGACAGTCCAAAACTTAACTATGGTATATGGAAGATCAGGATGGAGACACATCTAAATTGCATTGGAAGAGACATATGGGATGTTACAAAGAATGGCTATGTTGGTCCTACACAGAGTCAACCTAATCCACCAAACTTGGCTAAAGATCAGGAGAATGATTGTAAAGCAAGAAAAGCACTTTTGAGCGCATTGTCAGATTAGCAAATTGCAAAAATGGAATGCTTCCTGGTCAGGTATGAAAATCTGAAAAGGGAAGAAGATCAAAGAATTTCTGCTTTTATGGAAAGAGTTAATGAAATTGTTTTGGGTATAAAATGTTGTGGAGGATCCTTAAGTGAATATGAGATTGTTCCTAAAGTTTTAAGAGCATTTCCACCAACATACAAAATGAAAGTAACTACTATTAATGAATTGAGAACAATGCCTAATACATCAATATCTAGAGATACTCTGGTTGGAAAACTTTCATCTTTTGAACTTGAGGAATTTGGTCCTATTGCTACAATTAAGACAGATTTAGCCTTCAAAGCATCATCATCATCTGCAGCATCATCATTATCATCTGAGAAATATGATTGGAAAGCACTTTATGCAAAAGAACTTGAAGACATCAGAAAGGAAAATGAAGAGCTGGAAGAACTTGAAGCACTATTCAGAAGGAAAATGCCTAAAGGTCCAGTTGGAAGTAAGTATGAAGGTAAAACACCATTTAAATGTTTTAACTGCAATAAAATTGGTCATATGGTATCTAGGTGTCCTGATAGACATACAAGATTGAGAGAAGAAGCTAAAAGAACATATAAGCCTAACCCTGAATATCAAAGATACAGATTTAACAAGAATACAGACAAATCATGTTACTATGTTGATGAAGGAGTTACTGATGATTTTGATGAGGAACTGACAGACAATGGATGGGATATTGTTGCAATAACAGAAGATCAACTGACACCTACTGTACAACCGATAGAGCAGGCCTTGGTAGCTAAAATTGAAGAAAAGGATGAATGGATCATTGATTCGGAATGTTCACATCATATGACTGGTGATAAAAGTAAATTCTTAACCTTTCAAGAATATAATGGAGTTCTAGTAAGATTTGGGGATGATAAAGCTTGTTTGATCAGAGGAAAAGGGACTATATCTTTTGATGGTAAGCACAATACTGACAATGTTTATTATGTTGAAGATTTGAAGCATAATGTTTTGAGTGTTGGTCAATTACTTGAAAAGGGATTTCAGTTACAATTCAAGAATGATAAATGCAAAATCTTGAACAGAACTGGTTTGGAAATTGCAACCAGTAATCAGACTAAAGGTAATATCTTTCACTTGAATAACAATGAGAAGACATGATTGATTGTACATATTGATGAAAGTTGGTTATGGCATAAGAGACTTTGTCATGTAAATTTTGATTGCATTGTAAATATCAGTACAACTAAGGCAGTAAGGGATTTACCTAAGATTGTAAAACCTCACAATCCGATATGTAAGGAATGTCAATTTGAAAAGCAAGTTAGAATAACTTTTAAGGGTATTCTAGAGAAATCCAAAAATGTTCTTGATTTAATTCATACTTATTTATGTGGTCCGACAAGATCTAGAAGTCTACAAGGAGATAGATATTTTATGCTAATCATTGATGATTATTCTAGAATGTGTTGGGTTACTTTTCTCAGGGAGAAATGATAAGCTTTTGGGAATTTCAAACTATTCAAGGCAATGGTAGATAATGAAACCGTAAGAAAATAAAATGTTTAAGATCAGATCAAGGAGGTGAATTCACATCTAAGGAATTTAATACATTCTGTAAAGTGAATGGAATCATAAGACAACTATCAGCACCACAGACAACCCAACAGAATGGAGTTGTGGAAAGGAAGAATAGAACTATTCTAGATGCAGCTAGAAGCATGATATCAAAAGCAAACCTACCTCATGTATATTGGAGAGAAGCAGTGAATACAACAGTTTACACATTCAATAAAGTTCACATCAAAGGTGAAACTGGTAAGACCCCTCATGAGCTATGGTTTGGTAATACTCCTACTCTTAAATATTTCAGAATATTTGGAAGAAAATGTTACATTAGGAGAGATGAGTATGTTTTGTAAATTTGATCCTAGAAGTGATGAAGGAATATTTCTTGGTTATTCATCTAAGAACAAGGCATATAGCTGTTTTAATAAAAGATTGCTTAAAATCATTGAGAGTGCAAATGTGAAGATAGATGAATAGTTCAGAGGTAATTCAAGATCTATAGATTTTGAACCGGCAATTGAGATGATCATAAATGAACCTACATTGAGTGCACTAGTATAGAATGTAGATCCAGTCATACTGGCATCATCCGAGAATTCCACAGTGACTAAAGAACAACATCAAGTGAATACACCCAAGTATGTAAGATTGAATCACTCTGAAAGTTATATAATTGGGAATAAGTATCAAGGTGTGATGACAAGAGGAAGACTGGCAAATAAAGAGGCATGCTTAATTTCTCAAATTGAACCAACATCTATTTTTAAAGCATGTGAAGATAAACATTGGATTAAAGCTATGGAAGATAAATTGGAACAAATTGAAAAGACTAACACATGGACATTGGTTCCCCGGCCTAAAAACAAAAATGTAATTGGAACTAAATGGGTATTCAGAAATAAACTTAATGAAGATGGTAAGGTAATCAGAAACAAAGCAAGATTAGTGTGTAAAGGATTTTCCGGTATCTACAAGGCACATCAAATCTTGGTTTATGGTATCCTAAAGATGAAAATTTTGATTTATGTGCATACACCGATGCAAATTGGGTAGGAGATGTAGATGATAGAAAGAACACCACTGGCAGAGCATTCTTTCTTGGTAGCAGATTGATTTCAGGTTGAGCAAGAAACAGAGTTGTACATCATTATCAACAGCAGAATCGTAATATGTTGCAGCAACAACTAAGTGTAATCAGGTATTATGGATTAAACAAATGTTGAAGGACATAAAGGTAAAATGCAAAGAGCCTATAATCATTTATTGTGATAAATCAGCAACAACTGATATATCAAAGAATCCAGTATTTCACTCTAAAACTAAACATGTTTCTATCAAATACAATTTTCTGAAAGAAAATTTTGAAGCAAAGGAAGTGAAATTGGTTTATGTGAATACTAAAGAGAAAATTGTAGATATCTTTACAAAGCCTTTCCTAAAGAAGCCTTTGAATATCTCAAAGAGTAGCTTGGGGTAATACCCTCACTAGTAGAGACTTAGACAGTTGGAGATTGGCTCAGACCGACAAAAATTAACAGAGAAACCTTTTTCCGGCTTTGATGAAGGAGAGCTACTTCTAATGGGGAGTAGTTGGTATTTGTAATTAGTTCTATGAACTGGTTGTATCTGGTTTTTCTATTGCTTTGGCATTTGATGTCAAAGGGGGAGAGATATTTATGGAAAAACTTTGTATTTAGGAATCATTATCCTAGGGGGAGAGATATTCTGTATTTTGATTTCTGGTAATTGATCTCTTCGGGAGATTGTTGGTTTTTGGTTTTTGGCATTCTGACTTTGGCACTTAGATGTTTTTCCATCTTGTGTTGCCATCAATGCCAAAGGGGGAGATTGTTGGTATTATGGATGTGTTGCATTGGTTTTGTCATTAATGTCAACACTTATTAGTACTTATCCTTCTCAAGATCTTTGGTTATGTTCACCGACAAGTTCAGTGACTAATGCACATTCACTGGTATTTGGCTCACTGGTAGGTTATATTTTTCACCGGCATTAAGGATGACTTGTTATCATGTGGAGATTACTTGGTTATGTTGAAGACATGGTTTGGACACTTGGTTTTGGTGATTTGGTTATTGCTCTAATCGAGTTGGCATATTTGGTGTTACCGACATGCGTTATCTATTCCAGATCAACACAACATGTTATGGAGATGATTTATTGATTGGTTTTTATTGTAAATCCATTGAGCCGACATGATGCATCACATATTGATTCATTTGTAATTAATTTTATTGTAATATTCTTAGTGAGTCGACCTACACATTTGGTCTTAGGTTTTTCTATATATGTAAGATCTCATTTGTGAGATTATGTGGAACAGAAAGATGACATAAGGTATTATAAGGTTGTGATATCTGGTATATGCGAATATAAGCAGAGCTACTTATGCAAACATCATTTGAAGATTCAAGGAAGGTTTGAAGAAGATAATCAGAGCTTAACTAGTACTGAATCCAGCATAAGAAGATTCTATTTTGAGTAGTACATTATCATTGGATTTAATCATCCAATTGTAGTCAGTGTGACTCTCATTTTGTGCTTGAGTAGTGAGCTCTAGGCAGTTGGCCTTTCTGCATGTGTGAACCCCATTTGTAAACACATACTATCTACAGTAGTATCATCTAATTGTGGGTAAGGTTTCCCACCATGGTTTTTCCCCTTACAGGGTTTCCAAGTACAAATATCTGTGTTATGTGTTGTGGATGTTATTTCTCTTTCTGTTTCATATATTAAACTTCATCGATACTGTTATTAATTGTTAAACTGTCAACTGGCATTAAGTTTGGTTTACCGGTATTATGCATCAAGTTTGATTAAGTTATATTTGGGTTGAAATTAATAGACAATTGATTCAACCCCCCCCTCTCAGGTGCCTCCAGGTCCTAACAATTTAGAGAGTGTGGACTCTAAGTATGAAGACTTGAAAGAAAATGTTAAGGTAGCGAATGAATGTGTAAAGAATGATGTAGAGCCCTCCTTTTATCCTGCCAAACACCTCCAAATGTATGACACTGACCCCTCAAACCAAGAATGGGATCCTATCAAGACAAGGCTCTACAACATTAGGTAGAACTTCTCACAATCTCCAAGACCCATGCCTACACAATAGGGGTATCTTGCTACAACACACTCCATGATACCTACAAGGGTTACATTTCAATTTCATATCAGTTTTAGGTCATACAAGACTCATCAAAGTCAGCCAAAGTACCGGTTGCAAGGTTTCATGCCCATTCCTTAAAAAAATCACCTAATTAGGCCTAGTGGCTTGTAGCTCTATTTAGCAAGAAAAGTGAACTTAAGTCCAGATTCTCTCAAGCACCTTGGAAAAAAAGTTATGGATTCAGACACCCTTTTGAAAGTTACACAAATCCCCAAAAGGAAGGATCAGGGTTTGCAAAATAAGGGTCTTTTCCGGTAGGATGTTGACTGTCTTGTAGGGCTAATTATGCCTCTTTTGTGAAGAAACTATGCTCAAATGAGTGAACCAATTAACTAAAACCCCTTAGGCATGTGGGGGACCATAAATCATGAGGGATTTTAGGCTTACATGCCTGGAATAATTGCCATTTGCACACAAAGGTGATCTATCTGTTCAAGGTCTAGGTAGCCACATAGATATGTCTACTTAAGATCGCCCCAAACACACTTCTTCCTTGCTTTCCCTGAAAAAACCTCTTGGAATACTAGAATAAAATGACCATACTTTCCTTCCATCAAATCCCATGAGTCTCAGACTGGTGAAGTGCAAGATATGGCAATGGAAGAATGAAAACTCAAGGTAAACCCTAGTTTTTCGAGTACCTACAACAAAACTTGAATATCAAGAGAAACACACAAAATCGAGACTTAAAATCAAAACCAAAACAAATTTAACTCTCCCATTAAACCTATTCACATCATTGGGAATAGGTACCAATCCATATAGAACCATACCACGGACAAAAACTTCAAAAATGCAAGAAAAACTCAGAATTTTATTAGTTTGTTGGTCTCAAACTCTCCTCCGTACAACCACTCCTTGAGAATTGGATCCACAAGGTTCAAATAATTCTCTACAACTTGTCTCAACTGAAAACTAAGAGGTTAGAGCTGTTGGAGGAGTTTGAAATATCGAAAATGCAAAAAGTGCATAAAAATTGCTCATGACAACTTTTGACAACTTTTGCAAAAGTTGTCAAAATGTCATCTTTTGCCTCCTAAGCCTTGGGTCAAGTTAAAACCCTCCTAAAACATTTTAAAACACATGAAATCAACACATTTGATCCCCTATTGTCCAAAAGTCCTAATTGGCTCATAGAAATGCCAAAATAGGAGTTTGGCTCACAAGATGGAGTTTGTTATTACAAACACACAATGCATGACTGAAAACCTATACAAAACATCCTAAAGACATATTTCATGCCTTAGCCTCCCTTCTAAGAGTCTAACTTATCATCATGAAGGGTTTGATGGGGTGCTCCTGCACCAAAGAAGTTGAGAGATTAGATCCATAAGTTCAAAGAAAGGCATCGATAACTTAATAAGGAACCAAAGAAAGAAAATGAAACTATTATGAATTTGAAGTTGTAGGTTGAAGAGAAGAAAAGGGTGGAAAAAATATTGAAGGGTATAATCAATCTAAAGACTGAACAAAATGGGAAGTTGTAAGAAGAGCTATTAAAGATAAAGGCTAAAGAAAAAGTGAAAGTGGTACATTATTGGACGGATTGCTATCTATGTAGAAATATCACAAGGACAAGGTAGGATTAGGATTTCAGGGGAATGCTCGATTAACAAAAGTAAAAGAAAAGAAAAGAAGGAAGATTTGAAGAAATTTAAAGATTCAAACAAAGTTGAGAATCTAATGCTCAAAGGTACTCATCATTCAATGGCTATTGTTTTCAATGCAATTATTTTGGACATAAAGTTGCATATTACAGATGCAATATAAATAATAATATTCAATGCTTTCCATGTTTGATTCTTTACTTCACAAAGTCATTACCCTTGAAATAATTGAATGGAAATTGAATATTTTTTATTGGAAAACAAAGATCTGGTATGCGAGAGAATATTTCATAGATTGTTAGAAGAAGTTCCTCTTTGGTTTGATTATCAGTTCTATCAGTTCTCCTAAGGGAGTTTCCTTTCGAAGTAAATGTTCAAAAAGGAAAAGTGTTGTGCTTCCTCTGAAATTGATGAAGAAGACAAAGAGTGAAGTTTAACATGAGAGTATCTCTCTAGTTGATCCAAAATAATCTATTGGGATTAAGGATAAGCATGTTGATGTTGAAGGGAAAGATCAAAAAGATGACCCATGCAGTGTTGATAACATTTTGAGTTTGCTAAAGGAAGATCTTGGATTGAAAAAGGTTGGTGAATTATGGCTTGAGCAAACTTCTTATGATCAAGATCAAATTGACAAAATTTTAGTTGAATATATGGTCTAGAATAGTATTTTTCTAGATAGTATTGTAGAGATTTAGCTAGATGATCTATCTGAAGTGCTTAAGGATCAAATGAAGCAACCTCTTAAGGCATCTATTATTGAATAAGATATTCAGGATGACATGGAAAAGAAATGTTTATATGCTCAAAATAGGTTATCTAAAGACATGAGAAATATGAGAGTATGTGTGGAAGAAGCAAGGAAAGCATATAAATACTACCTCTAGTGGCCTACAATTTTTTAGAAATTTAAAGAAAAAAATGATTCTAATGAATATTATTTTTGTTCCTTGGGTAACACATTTGAAATTTTTAGTGATCTTGATGCTGCATAGAGAAGAAAGATAAATTCCTTGCAAACAAATCATATATTTTTAAAGATAGAAAGAAGATGTGGTAGTTTTATTAAAAGTGAAAGAAATTGTTGAAGCTTGGTCAGAAAATCTTTCCAATATTCTTATTGAAGCTGAGAAGTGTGAGTGAAAATATCTATTCTCGACTCGTTATCAGAAGCAGTCAATATAATTATGTATAATGATACATTGAGCTTGAGTATTCATTTAGATATGAACTCATGGAAGACCTTACTTCCAAAATTGAAGGAGAAGTATAAAAGAATCTTATAGAAGCCTAAGTGAAGCATTATCTCTTTTACAATGTAGATTTTGTTTTTGGTAACCCATTTTTGCTATTACCTTTTGTCCTTGATGTCAAAGGGGGATAATTTTGAAGAATTTTGGAGAATTTTTTAGAATATTGAAGAAATAAGGAATCTCTATCCAAGGGGGAGTTTTGGGGAGTTTTTGGAGTTTTTTTTTGACAAATCTCATGAAGTGTTTTGCCATCAATGACAAAGAGGGATATTGTTGGAATTTCTTGTTTATCTTCTCATTGATATCAAATCTAATGCTCCAAATTAATCCGGATGTGTTGCAAAATAGTGAAAGATAGGTATGCATGTTGTAGATGGAACATTATTGTTTCTATAACTGTTGTTGTTGATGTTATAGTTTTTTTTTATTGCTTCAGAATTATGTATTGACAATATGAGAATATGTGTATCTGGATGTGATAGTTTTGGTGTTGGTTGTGGAATTTGATTTTGTGCTCCAAAAACTATTCTTTGGATGTTGTTCTCTAGTTGCATGTTCAAATATGAAGTGATGAGTATATTATAGTGCTTCGGTTCCCTACGATTCTTTTGATTTTAGGGGATATTTGTTTGATGGTTTCCTAGTCAATGTCTCAAATCTCGCATTGCTAACTTAGATCGTGATTATTGTAGTACCCCAGTCTTAGCTATGGTCTATCTTGGTCTGATTTCTTTCCCCAGTTGATTCACTTTGTGATCCAATGATTACAGTATTCAGTTGGTGTGTTTTGTAACTTCAAGGATATGGTCATTTTAGGCTTGGCTGACAATAAAGGTTGATATTGATGATTTGTTCTAGTGAATGCAACATGTATCTTGAGCAAAGGATAAAGTGGTAAGCGATAGTGCAAGAAAGTTGATTCAGTGTGAGTCAATTGGTAATCAGATAGTAAATCTTTTTGTAAAGGCACTTAATCAGATCTGCTACAACCAGTCGATGTATTGTCAGAACTTTAACTAGAACTGATTCTATGCATGTGTAGATGCAGTTTCCTTAGTTCACTTCTGTTTGGAAATAAGACTTTCTAGTAGTAAGCCATTGTATTAGAGCAGTGAGGTCTTTGGGCAATTAACCCTCTGGAAATGAGTCTATTTTGTAATCCCATATAGCTAGTTATATTATCTTGAGAGTTAACCCTCTCCATCATTTTTCCCTTTTTGGGTTTTCAACGTATAAAAATCCAGTGTCTCTTATGTGGTTGTGTTATGTTGTGGACTTATTTTCTATTTTCCATATCATGAATAATTAAGATTAAGTTAATTTTCATCTCATCAAAATATTATTTCTTTCAGTTTTAGAAAACTCAAGAATACTGATTCACCCCTCCTCTCAATATTCTAGTTTGTTCAACATGACTATGGTGCTATGTGTGGGATAAGAAATGTGCAAATAGTGACTATAAAACTTTTCATGATGAATTTCTTATTTCAATGCTACATCCTTTGAACCACCAAGTTAATAGGTTGTCACCTCAAATAATGGAATTGATAGGTCAAGTATGAATTGATGAAATCTAATGAAGATCAAAAGAATTGTATTCTGGTTCAAAACATGAAGAATTTTAGGAGACTTCCTACTGCTCAAACTAGATATTCATTATCTTTTAATGGTAGCTATTTTTCATGCGAAAGTTTGGAAATAGAGCTAGTGAAATCAGAAGTTTAATAAGATCTTAGTCATTTAATGGTTAATACTACTCTTGTAATAAATTAGGACACAAAGTAAATGAGTGCAGAAGTAGTATTGTATGGAATGGATATGTGAATGCAAACTATGAAAGAATGTTCAACTATTCAATGGATATTTTTATGCATACAAAATTTTTGGGCACAAGGCTATTAAGTGTAGGTCTAATGTTAGAAGAAGTATAAATGGTCCACAACTAGGTCTAACATGTTATAACTTCAATAAACCAAGACACATTGCTAGGTTATGTAGAGGAAAGAATGGGAAGAATATTGATATGGTAAAAAAGATTGATATCAATGAAGAAAAGGAGAATATAAAGATGACATGGGTGAATAAATTAGATGAAAAGTTGGAAGAAAATACTAAGGATGAGCCTCCACCTACTAGTGGTGCATATTTCTCTTTCAATAACTAGAAAATATGCATTGTGTGAGGGGGGGAACTGATTGAAGATCTTATGGACCCCCTTGTAGTTTAGATGCTGATTTTTTTTAAGCATAGTAGAGGTTTTGAAGTTATTTCCAAAGGTTTCTAGATGTTTATGGTTATTTTCAATGGTATTTGTGGATTCTAATGAAATAGAGTATCAACTTTTTGAGTTATAATGGTAAAATGCATTTATGCCTATGAAACCCTAAGTAGGTGCATGCAACAAATAAATTAGCATTTTGATTTCATTTTGATCACTTGTGATCCTATGAATTTGAATATCTCTTTAGTGTGAATGATTTTTGTCACATGACAAGTGATTCAAAAGGTTTTTAGCTACCCTTCATTTTTCAATTCATTTTGTGAAAGTGTGAAATGGCTACTCCAATCATTGTTCATCTTGGATTATATCCATGACCTATTTTCAAACCCTATACATTTGTGTAAATGGTGAAAAATGATACTATTTCACAACTTACCAGTTTGGTGAATGACATAAGAGTTATGATCGTAGAAGACATTGTTAAACTAGGAGTTTGTTATTGTAGTGTCATAAATTATACACCTTTCAGTAAGGTGTCCAATTCCATTTTTAGTTATCACTAATTTTATTATGATTCATTATGCTATGCATCATAGGAATTCAATATGTATTTAATTAATTAATTAAAATTTGCATTCTTTATTAATTCAATTCACATCACACTATATAAATTACACCCTTGATTGTAGGTGTGCCCTTTTATTATTTTATTCTAATACAATCATTAATCCCACCCAAATTAAAAATTCCAAAACACATTTCACATATCGATTCATATGGTTTGAGCCAATGAATTAGAATTAGCATTAGAACATTGTTATCTTGCATCCCTAAAAATTTGGGATAAAGTGTTTGAGACTAGGATGATCATAACGCCCTTGATTCTGCACTTTTTCCCCAAATTTTGGGATGATAATTTGGAGGTCCTAATCAATTCAAATCCCACTCCATGTGTATAAATAAAAAATATACATCAATTTTCCATAAAATTCAAATCTAAGATTTCATATATGAGGCAATTCACCTCCTCATTTGTCATAGCTTTTTGGGCATCTTTGGAGAGAAAGAATTATGCAATTGAAGGTACCCTAATGAATGAAAAGTGTTTATTTATAGGAGTCTCAAATATGCAAGTCAATTAATTATTCATAAATATTCATTCAACCATGGAATATTCAAGAGACACTGGAGGATGATAGGGATTCACTGCCTGATGATTGGCTTGTACCTCTTTTTAAGGGATTTGGTATGATTTCATGTTGTTCATATGTTTCTACCATTGAGATCAAATTTGCATCATATTTAGTTTTAGATTTACACTATTTCTTTCCATATAGATTCTAATTATGTGATTTAAAGCATTTTCAATTTAATCATTATCATTTAGGGTTTTTACTTTAACACATTTGAGTAGGAATCTGGTTTTCATATTAGATACTTTAGAACATAAAAATCTTAGATACACTTATGATTCACAAGAAAACACTTTATTTCAATTTCAATATTGACTATTTGTGGAGGTGGAAATCAACAAAATATGGGGTTGGCAAAGGAAAACCCCTATATAGCTACCACCCTACCATTTTCCATCTTGTAGGTACAACTATAGGTATTTAATAGAGCTAGGAATCCCAAAACAACATCAAGGGACTATTTTAGACTTTCTCTTAGAATCTAAATTTGATTAGCTAGAGTGGTTGGGGTGCCCCTTTGCCAACTAGGGCACTGGGGGCACCACTATCCTCAAAAAATTTCACCAACTTTCATAGGTAGTGATTGGTTTAGATTGTAGATTATCAAACAATGGTTCATAATCAGAAGACTAAGGTGTCTTGAGCATCCTAGACCTATGAATTTAGATTCAAATTGTAATTATAGGTGCACATTAAGGTTTCCCATCCATTTTTGTGTTTACCAATCGATTAGAATGGAATAAGTGCTCATTTACTTTATACTTTAGTCATAGTTTCACATTACCTCAACCTATTTACATAGTTCATTCACTTTCTAAAGAAGAAAAGGAATAGAAACCCTTTAGGTGTCATTTGACTCTCTTTTACAAAAGTTAGTAAAATATGATTAGTCCTCTAGGTGAATTTATATTCCAATGTTGGTGTGAAAGCGAATCATGGTTTTATGTTCTACCCAATTCTATTTTCATACTTTACATTTTGGTGAACCAAACTATTCTTACATTTCCATAACTTCTAATTCTAAGTTTTAGATCTGATTTTGACATGTCATTAGATGCATTCATTCATTACTTATGACTTGCATTGTTTGCATTACTTAGTTTATTCACTTGCACATTTTAGCTAATCACATCATTACTTTATTAAACATATGTATGGTTTATACATCATTTTTTGTTTGTAGAAATTTTCTACTTCATTATATTATACATCATAAATAAATAAAAAGGACATTTATAAATATTTTCATGTTTCAAAAAAAATTCTTTTGGGTGCTACCCCGAACCCCATTCCATGCTGTCAATTTTAAGATAAAATGTCGGCCTTTGATTTAAATGTCTTTGCAATTTATTTTTATTAATATTATTAAAATGACTAATATTGATGTGTTTGATGTTGTTTTAGCCTCTCTTATATCACCTTACACTTATCCCAACATTTCTCTCCTCAATGAGGGAATTTTTATGCAAGAATATTCTCTTAACACTTCTTTCAATGATATCTCTCCTTGGGATGAATCATTTGGGAATGATGTTGATTGTTCTCCTAATGTATATATCCCCCGTGAGAGTTCCTTGGTGAAACAAGATTCTATTTTTCTACAAGAGGATGACATGATTGATAATATTCTTAATGAAGCTTTACCTTCTTTTGATGAATATTTAATGCGTGATGTTTGTGTCTCTCATAAATATTGTCTTACTCATAAGAATACCTTAGAGAAAGAAGATGATTACACTAGAAAGGATGAAGAATTTCCAGCTAGTGCTTTTCCCTATCCATGATGATATTTTTGTGCAAGAAGAGATTATCAATACTTCTTTCAATAGTCTCCCTCTTAGGAATAACGTTGATCTTTCTCGTAAAATGTACCTCCCTTGTAAGGATACTTTGGAACAAGAGAATGGTCTTAGGATACAATGGTTTAATACCACTAACAATCTCCTCTATGACAATTTCCTTCCCCTTCAATTGACAAGTCAAATTTACAAGTATCCTATTCACCAAGAAGAGTTTAGGGTTGATAATCCTCTTTATGAAGCACTTGATAATTTCAAATTTACTAAACATCCCTCAAATATTCCTAAACCATATTTCATCAATATGATACATGTGAATGGTTATAAAACCCCTCAACCTTTTAATAATATGGTTATTGTGGTTAAAGATGGTTATAATCATTATTACTTTTCACTCCTAATAAACTAGTCATTACTGTAAAAGGAGTTTTTTCTACTAAAATCCCTTATGAATATGCCAAACAAATCACCCAAGAAAGTTACAATGAATTTTATCACACATATAACACAAGAAACAATAGAGAACCTAATCCTCTATTGGTTTTCCCAACCCCTCTTCCTATTCTCAACCAATGTTTCCTCTAGCACCTCATCTTCCTCAACATCTAGGAAAGGAATATGATCTTATTGAACAACTTCAAGCTACTCTTTCTAGGACATCTATTTGGGAGTTGATTCAAACTTCACCCACCTATCATGAAATGTTGCGAGACACTTTAAAGAAAATATATGTCCCACCTACTATGGCACCTACTAATAACACAACTTCTTTGATAGATTTTATGAATGTAACTAAGGCTAATATTGTATTTTCTCAAGATGAGTTGCCTTTTGAAGACATTATAAATCAGTATGATCCTCTTATGATTGTTGTCCTTATTAATGGTAATTCTATAAGATGTACTTGAGAGGATAATGGATATATCCTTGATATTTATAGAATTCATTTGTTGCATAATATTAACATGGATACTTCTCTTATTCAACTTGATTCTATTCCTATTTGTGGATTTGACAATGTTGCTAGAGCTTCGTTAGGTACTATCACCCTACCTATTAAGGTAGGTATTGTTATTTTACTTATGTATATCCATGTCATGCCTTATAAAGAAATAGTTAGAACCTTGTTCTAGGAGGGCCTTAGATTTATTATATGCAAGTTGTTTCTTAAACTCTTCATCACCAAGTAAAATTTATTTATGAATATGAGATGTATACTTTGCATGCTAACACAAATTTACAAGTTTTCATGCAAAGTTCATATAATTCTAAATATCATTTACATTATTCTACTCCTTCTCCACTTCAATTTGAAACACCATCTCCTCCTAAAGATACTTGTTCAATTGAAGAGGTACTCTTACAAAATGATTGGAGGTCCTTATATTTTACACATTCCTTTATAGGAGAATATAAAGTCCCCCCAATAGAGCCTAAGACTAAAAAGGAAGATGACATGGTGGAGCCCAAAATAGAGTCATCTTTGTATAAACAAATTAGTAACAATTGTGTGGCTACTTCTAATTCAAATAACTCTTCAAAACCTTCTTCTAGTTCATGTACGTATTGCATTGAGACATATGAGACCCCACCATCTCTTTCCAATATGGGATCCCTTGATGATTTGGGTTTCCACATTTTACCTAAAAGTAAATACAATGGTAATGGACATGGAGCAAGTGAACAAGGGATTATAGTTCCTTTACAAAATCACATACATGAATCATCATTTGGACTTGGATATAACCCTTGAAATTGATGGTATGATGAATCAATAAGGATCTAGATAACTACTGAGAGTGGGGGGGGGGGGGTGTGAATCAATAGATAGAAAACTGACATAACCTTTTTACAAAACAAAAATAACCTCTCAAGACAAACTTAGAACTAACAAATTGCAATATCACTGTCAAGTAAACTGGTTAACTATCATAACAGAATAACTAGTAAAACAACTTTGAAACTCACAAAACCTTTTAACCAAAACATCCAAATACTTTACTGACAAAAATAAAATCTCATTTCAGATTGTTGCCGATCATCATATCATAACTAAGTGGATTTAGTTGTTGAGCAAATCAATCATATCAAACATAACCACAAAAACATTCACCACTTGACACAATGATTTTGACGTGGAAACCCAAATGAGAAAACCATGGTGGGGATGAATACCGACAAGTATTCTGAACTCTTCTGAAGTTCACCCTATTAGGAGCCAAGCCTATTAAATCTTTACAATAAGTCATTTTAAGAATGTTGGCAAATGCACACTCCAATGAGAAATTGTAGGTGATTGAAGGTTTTGTCATTGATGGCAATCTTGAAATAATATGATACCGACAAGACAATATACCGACACTAGCAGCAACAGACTCTATACTTACACACAAGACACCAACAAACAAAGGAAGGATACCGATACCCTGGCCAACAGGAATTTTGTTTATAATGTATTTTGTAATTAATTGTAAAATCATTGTAAGCTGACATGGCAAGTTGTAATATGACTCATATATGTATGAGATCATTGTAAGACATTTTGTAAGAAAAAGATAGGTGAAATAAGGCAAACCTAATATGCAAATTATAGGTTAAGGGTTTATGTATGAAGCAGAGCTAAAACCAGTACTAGATCTGGTATAGCAGATGCTAATTTGAAGCAGTACAAGACATTGGATTTGTATAATCCATTTTGTAAGTCAGTGTGACTTCTTATTTTGTATTTGAGTAGTGAGCTCTAGGCACTTGGCCTTCCTGCATGTGCAAGCCTCTATTGTAAGAGTAATATTCACTTATTGGTCAGTAAGAAAATATTGTGGGTCACAAATCCCACCGAGGTTTTTCCCATGCCGGGTTTCCTCATTAAACTACTGCATTATGGTGTGCTTTTCATGTGGTTGTTGTTATCTTTGTTTGCTGCATTATTTCTGGTTTACTGGTATACTGTATTGATATATTTTACATGTTTTAAATCAAGTAAATTCTATAACCGGTTAGATACTAATTCACCCCCCCTCTCAGTATCTTTGGGAATCCTAACAATTGGTATCAGAGCCTGGTCCTCTATTTTCAAAAGCCTAACAGCTTGAGGAAGATCTTGCAACTGGTAAAGATGGATAACTTGAAGAAACAATTGGAAACAACTCTTTCAGACTATGATATAGAAAAATTGAAGAATATCAAACTTGAAGATGATCTAAAAGCTGCCCAGGATATAATTCAAGCACTTCAAGAAAATTACACTATAGCAAGGAATAAAAGAAGAGAGCTTTGTGAGAAGATGTAGAAAGAGGGAGATGAAAAGGAAACTCTTAATGATCTGGTAAACAAACTAAGACAAGAGATTTTGCAAAGAAATTGAAGATAGGAAGAAAAATAAAGAAGATCTGACTAGAAGACTGAATGATGCTGCAAATGAAAATGCAAGACTTAGTTGTGAAAATGATATGTTGAAGACAGATCTGATGCACACACAAAATGACTCAAATGAACTTATGAGACAGAAAGAAATCTTGGAAAGAGAACTGGCTACTACAAATCAACACAAGGAGAAATTCAAGAAAAGCTCAGAAGAACTTGGTGGCATGCTGAAGAATCAGAAACCAAATGGTGACACTAATGGCCTTGGCTTTGAAGTTGGTGAAAGCTCCAGTACTAAAAACACACATGATCATAGCAAACTGGTAAGACAACCAATTGCTTATAAATTTAATGGCAAATGCTTTAACTGTAACAAGTATGGTCATAGAGCAAATCAATGTAGATCTAGAAATTATCAGAACACCAATACACTCACCGGTCAGTGTTCTAAATGCAACAAAGTTGGTCATAATTTAGAGAATTGCAGAATGAATGTAAGATGTTATGTTTGTGGAAGATTTGGATACTTATCTAATCAATGCAAAACACACACCAGAATAGGATATGGGAAAGAAATTTAGAAAAACAATGTGACTTGTTATGCCTGTAACAAGATTGGACACATTGCTAAATTTTGTAGAAGCAAGTCCTCATCGACAAATAACAAAGGTCCTAGTTTCAAAGGTAAAGAAAAGGTTGAAGAGGTAAAGCAAGAATTCTCAAAACAATGGATCAGAAAATCAGAACTGAATGTTGATGGGAATACTCCTCCACCGACAGAACAGAGTAACACTCCACCGATAGGAGACTCTTCATCTAATTAAAGGAAATTCCTTTTGATGGTTTAGTAACTGAATGTAAAACATGCTATTATTCCCTCTATTGATGGTGAGAAGTTGAGATTACTTCTTTACCGGCAGATAAGTTAAGTTGTGACTTAATCGACAAGCATTAAATTTGGTAGGTGAAGAAAATAACATTATAAAACAAGAGTTTTGGCTCCATTTTCATTCTACCGAGCATTCAAATCTTCGAGAGTGCCGCAAAAATCCTGAGCAAAGGCATTCCAAGCAAAGAAGCAAAGCAATCTATCAAATCTTTCATCCCCAAGGCAGATTAAGGTATTTATAGCCATGGCATCCTCATCTAATCCTGAATTTATTGCAAACCCTATTGTTGTTGAAGTTATTAAACACCCTAGACCCGTATTCCAGCTAGTTCCTGAAATTGCAAAGAAAGATGATAGTTTAGGTGCATTTTCTCAAATACCTAAAGGGGTAGTATATGCTAAAGACCCTAGAATGTATATACACTATCATATTGATGAACTAGGTGATGAGGAAATTAAGAATATGTATGAATCTGTGATTTGTGATGAATCGGGAAATGTCAAACTTGAACACAAGATAATAGAAACCCTAGGTTTTATAGAAATCCTTAGTATCCCAGATTTTCCCAGGGATATTGTAAGAATTGTGCTAAGTAGGGTTCATGGTGAATTCTTTTGGTTGGACTCTATTCACAAGATTACTAAAGAAGCAGTAAAGGTTGTGACAGGGTTACCCTCCATCGGCAACAAACCTGACAAAACTAAGAAGGTCTCAAATGACATTGTGATAAACCTAACCAATGCAACATTCGACAAAAGGTCTCTAAGGGTAAATGATGTAATGGATATCAATGTCAAATTTATGAGTATGATCTTAGGTTACAAGACCACACATGCAAATAGGTTAAACTCAGTTTCTAGCCTATGCATTAAAAGTGCCTATGATATGGTAAATGATAATGCAAGGATAGACATATGTGAAAGGCTTAAAGATGAACTGGTTGATAATTTGGGAAAGATAAAGAAGGACAAGAAAGGAACATTTAGATTTGGAAACCTACTTGTTTGTCCAATGCTATATATAACCAAACAAGTACCCGATATTGGCACCAAAGATTTTAGATATGATATACCTGTAGGAAAACAACTATTAGTATTACTAAACAACATGGGAGAGAACAGGAAAAATAACTTAAATGAGTATTTTCAGGCTTTGAAAGCTCGAATGAAAACAAGAGTAAGGTTATCACAAGCTATTGTAGATAAGTACCAAAAGGAAATTTGTTTTGTAATAAAGAAAGATGAAATTTGGATGGAGGCATTTGTTCCTAGAACCATCTGGGTCACTGAAATGGGGTATGAGACTGACGATAACATAATAGAAACCTATGCAAAAGCCCTCTTAGAAGCTCCTAACGAACCTGAAGAAGAAGTATTTGGCAATGCTGAAACTATAGAAAGTCAAATTCAATCAAAGAAAAGAGTTAAAAAGGTTGAGGCAACCGTTAGAAAAGGAACCTGGTAGGCAAAAGCTATTAAAGAAGATGTGCTAAAGAAAACTGGTATAATTGAAGGTGAATTAGAAGCAATCCAATCGGAAACACACCTTTCACGAATAGGAACTTCCTCAGAAAGTGACATGCCTGCAGTATTCAAGAGAGTTGAGAGGAAGAGAAAACCTTCACTGGCACCTTCTCCTACACCAAAAAGATAAAAGAAATGGGCAGTAAGGCCCCCAACAAAGAAATTAACTCCAAATAAAAAGAAGTTGACTCCTAAGAAGAAGTCAAAACAATCTATAGCTCCTATTAATAAATTACTGGATGAAATTATTGAGGATGGCAAGTTGAAGAATATTAGCAAACTGTATAACACACTATCCGCTAATGACAAGGAGAAAGTACAGAACAATGTAATATTACACTTAGATATTTTTAAGAAATTTTTGATGCAAGTTGTTGATGAAATACCGACAGATCTATACAACAGACTAGAAGCTAGAAGAGTAGCTATTATTGAGCTTGACAAGAAAATAAAGATTGAAAAATTACTTGTTGTACATCCTGTTAACTCACCTGATGAGATAGATCAATTGATCTCTAAGGCTAACCGGTCAGTATTTTCAATTTCTCACTGACATGTAGCACTAATGGCAGAGAGAGTGAATCAGATAACAAAGGAAACATTAGATGCATGGGATATATTCCTGGTAGAAAAAGAAAAACAAGAAGAGTATCAAAAACCTAAAACCTTCAAGGTATACCAAAAGGATAGGGACAAAGGAAAAGGCAAGGTTGGTGGACCTCCCAATATAAAGATAACATACAACTTACCCCCACTGCCTCTAGATACTCCACCGGTAGACAATACTGAAAATCAACAGGCAACAGAGAGTATGAAGACAACACATGAGGACACAAATCCTGATTCTGAGGTGTTGTAAAGAATGAATATCGACACACATGAAGTCAACATTGTGGTTGATAAGGAAACAAGTGAGAAAAGAGATGTGGCAACTGAGCCATTGGTAGAAGACACAATAGTTGAGACAAATGTTGAAGATACAGTTGGAGACATAGAAATTGGGAATGAGCAACAAACTGAACAACCAATGGATACAAGAAAAACTGATAGCACTGGTATTGAGCAACCGCTGAAAATATTTCAGGGGCAAGCACAGAGAAACTAGTAGAAAATATAGAGTCACAAGTAGAGAAACCGGAAGTGGATACCATTGAAAAATCATCAGAGGCACCATCAGAGAAACCATCAATAGAGAGCACAAAGAAACAGGAAGAACAATAGGCTCATTCACAAGTACATTCAGAGATAGTACCACTGGCTACAACTGAAAAACCTAAACCTTTGGTAGCTGAAATGGAGACACAAATTGATCCTCCAGTAAAAGAGGAAAGCAATGCTATTATCACCACTGACGGATTACAAATTGTGAAGTCAATTGGATAGACATCCATAATCTCCATGTTTGAATTCAGACCAACAAATGTGACAAAGGTACTGCTAGATTCAATTAAGAAAATAACAGATTGTAATGTACTAGCATATGAGGCTATTGATAACACCATACCAATTTTGAAGATGATAGCTCCAAAGTGTAACATAGATAACAAAGATTCTTTGAACCAATTAGACACATTGTCTAAGTATATAACCGGTAATCTAATAACATTAGACAAAATAAATGAGGATACATTTAAGGAGAGATTGATAAAGGAAAAAGAAAAAGTCTTTGAGGATATAGTTAAGAAGAACAAGGGAGAGATAGACACTCTTTTACTGGAACTCAATGAAATCATTTTTTACTTCAAGAAACTATACAAGGATACATGCAAAACGGATGTATTAACAGAAGATCTTGACAAAGAAATCAGAAAGACACATGATAAGATTAATAATATTGCTGACAATCTGATTGGGAAATCAGATTCATTTTTGGAATTAGAAAAGAAAATTGCAAAGCAAGAAGAGAAAATCAGGAAACTAGAAAATGAAAAACAAAGAATAAAGGACAAAGCAAAGGACTTAAAATTTTGACTTAGTCCAAGATTAGAGTATCTTATTTCTTTAAGAAAAGAAATGTCTGAGGCTTTGGTTCCCGGACTAAAGACACCAGAAGAGCAAATGCACATATTCACCTGTACAGTGCAGAGAACCCATGAGGCTATAAAAGATAGTAAAACATTTAACAACGACATCATTTCAATTTTGACAGATATTTTTCAGAGCTTAACCCATGTGTTACAAGAAACTAGGTAGGACTCCACTGACAACGAATGACAACCTTTGTCATTGATGTCAAAGGGGGAGTAGAGGCTATGAGAAAAATGATCAGCAAATGGCTCATCAACTCAGGGGGACCTCATATTTTTTTGGTAGGACAATTCTAGCAAACTCATTTTTTGGATGACACTTTTTGGATTTTTCTCTTAACTGTTGCCATCAATGCCAAAGGGGGAGATTGCTGGAAAATGCACACTCCAATGAGAAATTTTAGGTGATTGAAGGTTTTGTCATTGATGGTAATCTTGCAATCATATGATACCGACAAGACAATATACCGGCACTGACAACAACAGACTCTATACTGGCACACAGGACACCGACAGACAAAGGAAGGATACTGGCACCCTGGCCGACATGAATTTTGTTTATAATGTATTTTGTAATTAATTGTAAAATCATTGTAAGCTGACATGGCAAGTTGTAATATGACTCATATATGTATGAGATCATTGTAAGACATTTTGTAAGAAAAAGATAGGCGAAATAAGGCAGACCTAATATGTGAATTATAGGTTAAGGGTTTATGTATGAAGCAGAGCTAAAACCGGTATTGGATCTAGCATAGAAGATGCTAATTTGAAGTAGTACAAGACATTGGATTTGTATAATACATTTTGTAAGTCAGCGTGACTTCTTATTTTGTATTTGAGTAGTGAGCTCTAGGCACTTGACCTTCCTGCATGTGCAGGCCCCTATTGTAAGAGTAATATTCACTTATTGGACAGTAAGCGAATATTGTGGGTCACAAATCCCACCAAGGTTTCCTCATTAAACTACTATGTTATAGTGTGCTTTTCATGTGGTTGTTGTTATCTTTGTTTGCTGCATTATTTCTAGTTTACCGGTATACTGTATTGATATGTTTTACATGTTTTAAATCAAGTATATTCTGTGTGTGTGAAAAGTGGGATAAGGAGCTGTATCTGCAATACACAACACTTCAATTTAGTCATTATATGCATGGTTAGTCAGATATAAGAATTAATAAGAAAACCATGACAAATCGACCAATTGCCTTCTAAAAGATGCAAGTATAAGATTGCTCTCAGATTTTTATAAGCAATACCAGTGACTAGACTACACCAAGACGAAGGATTTAATCTATATGATATTTAAACTATATGGATGCAAGATGGATGAATAATTCAAGCAATAATCAATTCAAGCAATAATGGATGCAAGCAATAATGGATGCAAGTAATCTAAAAAAAAAAGCACAATATATCAATGACTCCAGAGCAAAATCAGCATGATAACAATCTCCAAGCGTGTTCTCAAAAATCTCTGGGGTGAATTGGAATGAGAGCAGGAGACTGAATTTATAGAGAATCACAAGAGAAAAAGCTCAATTTAGGATTAATTGAAAATAATTGAGAAATCAGGTTGAGTTAACCTTGAGATAGATTCCAATTATAATTTAATTGAATTGCATTCAAATTAGAAGTCCAAGTTGCATTGGAAAATAATAATAAATTAACTCCAAGCATATCAGATAAAAATAGATAATTCCATGCACATATTTGATTTATTCAAGAAAAAGGTCTTTTTAATGCAACTGAACTTCTTTTTCGGAAGAGCTTCGAGTTCCAATTTAAGAGAATAATTAATAATTCAATTAATTGCTTTTCTGATTTCAAGTTCTAAATTTAGAAAAAGAAATAATATCTCAAGTTTGATTTCTCTCAATTCAATTATTTTTGTTTTATTTTCAATTCAACTCTTTGTTTTGTAATAAATTCTTCTTTTTGTAGTAAATTAATTCTTTTCACATGATTGAATGACAAATTATTAATTAATTAAATATGCAAAGATATTTAATAAATTAAAATAGGATAATTGATCAAAATGATATTCTTGGAAATGATTCAATTAATTAAATAAATATTTAATTAATATTGAGTAATTGATTTGCCATGTGATTTTTGATAATTGAAGAATTAATAATGTGCTCAAGATTGATTTAATTGCCTTGGTTAGGACATTGGTGATGTTGTCGAGATTAGGGGCCCATGGTTTAGATGACCAATTTTAGGGTATTACATTTTCCCCTCTTTGAATTAATGTGCGAGCAGCACGTTGGTTCAAAGAATGTGTGATGTTTAGGAGATACCAGTTCTGAACTTGATTGATCACGAACTAGATGAAAAGCAAGGTGTTAGCTTGATTCGAAGCGACAAAGCTGAATAAATTCTGATTAAAGTGATACCGATCCCGAACTTGATTGAACTGAGGAACGATAGAAAACAAAGATACCGAACTTGAACTTGATTGATCAAGAAGCGGATCTTATTGATCTAGAACTTGATTGAACTTAGATACAGTGAGTGATGATAAAAATCGATCTTGAACTTGATTGATCAAGACATGATGAGTGAAGAATAAACCGTCCAGCTTGATCAAGAAACGAATATTGAACACCTACTTAGATTTAGTGTGATCAAAGAAACTCTTTAAACTTTTGATTAAGTTTAAACAAATAATCAGTTTGATTTGAAGTGATGAAACTGATTAATGCTAAGAGATTAATTCAAATGAAGGACAAATATCAGCTTGATGTGAAGCGATGAAACTGATATGCCCCTAGCGATTGATTATATTTAGATGATCGAGAGATCTCAACTTGATGTGAAGTGATGAAGCTGAGATGCCTCTTAGTGATAAGGATTGATTTTCTTTAATTGAAAAGATTTTGCTCGACTTTTGATGAAGATTTAAAAAATTTCTCGACTTGTGAGATGTGAGGTCATAAGGTCGTGAATATGCCCCCTCGGGAGCAAAATCGAAATGAAAGCAAGGGTAGTTGATTTTAGGCAATTTTGAGCAATGATTAGTTATTTGAGCGCGAAGTGATTTTGAAGAATTTTGAAGATTAAATTGATCGCAAAGTTGATTCGTAAATTTGAAATTGATATTCGGCGTTGATTGTTGAGAAATTGAGCGCAAACAAAGAAAGGCCAAGAATTTGATGAACAAAGCGATAAGTGGTCCAAATTGTGAAATTGACTAGCAAGATGATCTCGAATTTCGATTTCGATCTCGAAAATGGAATCAGAGTAGGCACATTAGCTAAGGGTAAAATTTTTGTGTCCATCGGAGCAAGTTGAAAAATTAGATTTTTGGCTATATATGGGACGAAAGTGTCATTTTCAATTCATTTTAACCCTCCAAGTTTGAAAATTCAAAAAGCCTTCTGAGAAGAAAAATGGTGGCCCCTACTCGTCAGCATCGATTCGAGCACCAGAGAAGACATAATCGACCCCGAAACTACGAGCCAATAGTAAGTGATCGATCTTAAGCCTGTTTATGTTTCCAATTTTGAATTTTTTTATGCATTTTTCATGGGTTTTGGGTCGAGTGTCACGTTTCATCGTGCGAGATAGGATCCTGTCTCGTACGAGAAATTGGCAATTTTTCTTTTATCATTTAAAGCCATTAGATTTGTCGTACTGGATCCACCCTTGTGTCGTACAACAGGTTGGTTAGGAGACCATTTTGTCATGTGGAGTCCAATAAAGTGTCATTTGAGACTGTTTTCTCGTATGAGATCCATTCCTGACTCGTACGAGATTCTGCTTAACTGTGTTTTGTTGTTCAAAAAATAGTGACCATTTTTGAAAGTGTAAACATGAAATTTTGGTTTTGTATTTGACTTAGTTGGATTTGCGTGATGTTTAACTTCTCTTGTAGGCTTATTTGGACTATTTTCTAATGCTTTATTATTGGATTGTTGCAGGTGTGCTTACCTCCTGTGCTCTTTAGATGCATATATCCTCCTACTATGGCTTTGGTTCGTGATTTGTCTGAGGTCGAGCAGGCTCATATTGATATGTGTGGCTTTACTCACCTGATGAGGTTACCTAATATCTGTGTGAACCATGGGATGCTGACAACATTGATAGAGTGATTTTATTCAAAGCATAATACCTTTCATTTTCCAGTTGGGGAGTTGACTATCACTCCTGAGGATGTGTACAGGATCCTTCGTATCCCTTTTGTTGGGGATAAGGTGGATTATGATATTGCATTGTTACCTGGACTATAGGCTCTTAAGAACGTATTTAGGGATCCTAACATCTTGACTCATTCTATGAGTTGGGATATATTGATGGGCAGGTACAGTGAGGAGTATCCGTTGGCATGTGTCCTAGTAGGTTTCTTTGGTTGCTTCTTGATGCCAAATAGAGGGCAACAGGGTTTTTAGAGCAAATGGGGTCGTATGCTAGAGAGGTTGATAGAGACCCCTCAGAGACTTGGCTGGGGCTCTTTCTTATTAGCCCACATGTTTTGGGAGATGCATGAGATTGTTTATAGAGATGGGTGGAGCATGGCTGCAGGGGTTTATTGGCAATATTGCATTATAACAAACAATGAAAGATTGTTGGCATTTCATAAGGATATTGAGAAGGTTGTTGATGATTATGGATATAACTAATTAAAGATGTTTACTGTCTTGATATTATTATTTTGTCATTGATGTCAAGAAATTAATTTTTTAATTCAGTATGATGTTGCCATATCTTGAGAAGTATGATATGAAGATTATAAAGATGTCGGTAAAAGACACAGGAAAGAATATGATGAATAAGGTATTCAATGGGCAACTAGTACCGAGTCAGACAATGATGAGATCATGATGTTTTAGATTGTTTTAACATCATACATATGTTATAAAATGTAAAGGTTAATACTATACTATGTTATCAAGCAAAGAACCTAGTCGGTAAACCCTAAGGTTATCACTATCGATTAATGAAGGTGGAATGTCTGTCGAGTGAAGTTTAGTATTCACCGAGTTGCTACCGAGTTGTAACCGAGCTATAACAAAATGCATTAAATGTTTACATGCATTATTTAATGAAGGAAGTTGATGAGTTGGAACTGATCAATGATTGGTGAGCCGTGGAAGAAGTTTGTTAATGAATCTAAGGCAATGAAAAGTCAGCATGAAGATCTACAGCTCAGATTGAACTACAATACCCTGGCACAAGTTCCAAGAAATGTATGCAAGTTCCAAGGTAGGTTAAAACATTTTCAGATTGAAAGATGCATTGAACTTGGACAAGATCGAAGATCTGATGGCTATGATTGATCATGAAAAATGTGATCAAGGAGATTAAGCGGTTACCTTATTGTTTATAAATAGGAAACTGTTGATAAACAATGTATGCGGGTAAGTGTATGCATAGGGATGCTACATAGTGATTACCGAGCATAGAAGCTTGAAGACCTGTTTGAATAACAGAGTATAGAAGCCCAACAGATAGACAAGATTAGTTCTATGTCTAGATTGCATTGAACAAATAGGAATCTTCTTTAGCATTTTAGATGTGAAGTTGCAGATAGATTTTTATTACTGTTATTTTGTGAAAGTGACAGAAAATCTCTTAACCGAGTGGACTTAACAATCTTATTTGTAAAACCCTCTAGCAAGGTGACATTCTTATTAAGTGTTTGAAATCCTTTAACAAGGTCACTTCTAACAAGGTGAAGATCCTAACAGATCTGAGGGAAATCCCTTAGTCGGGTCACATCTAGCAATGTGTTTGTAATCTTTAATAGGATTTGCTTTTAACCGAGCATACTCTAGAAGAGTATATTTCTTAGTGGATCCAAAATCCCATAGTGGTTTTTCCCTATTTGGGTTTCCATGTTAAATCTGGTGTTATGAGGTTTATGATGTTTATATGCTTTTGAGTTTGCATGTTTGACAGTTTTGGTTATATTACTGATATATATGTTACCGAGGTTAATCTAATGTTTTTATGGATAATTAAGTTTGTATGATTCACACCCCCCCCCTCTCATCTTGTTGGCTATTGGATCTGCACTTATATTAAGTATCAGAACTATCAATTGGTATCAGAGCTTTGGACTCTGGAAGGAAAAGTTTAAAGGCACTTGAGTTAAAGATCCAAAGATGTATAAGAGGGATGCACCAAAGCTGAACAAGTCAAGTTTCTCTACATGGCAGAAAAGGATGAAGCTACATCTATCAGGAGTTGGAGAATATGTTGTATACTATCTGGAGAATGATTTTGTTACACTGAGCACCTATCAATTGATAATGGAAGAGATAAAGGCAAAGCAAGAACATATTCAACAATGATTGAAATAACATCTACATTGACCGACTCAGAGTTTAATGACGTAGAAGGCTGCAATGATGCAAAGGCAATGTGGGACAAGCTCATATTAGTATATGGAGGAGATGAACATGTTCAAAGAGAAAAAGTAGATAGTCTAAGAGGAAAACTTGAATCTATGAGGATGAATGAAGGTGAGAACATAACTCAGTATAGTACAAGACTAAAGGAGATTGTCAATCAAATCAAAGGAGCAGGTGGAACTATTGAAGAAAAGGATATAACAAGTAAGTTGTTGAGAACCCTTCTACTAGCTTATGCAATCCGAGTCTCTACAATCAATGAATTGAGGTCTGTACCTAATATGCCAGTTTCTTTAGATGCTACTATTGGTAAGCTACATGCATTTGAGTTAAGTAATTTTGATAACAGTGGATCTTCGGTAAATAAAGTTGAATCTGCATTTAGTTCTTTTCATCTTGATGAATCTAATGATTACAATGAAAGAAAGTATAAGTACTCTGAAGGAGATCACAGTGGAGCAAGTGAAAGATTTTGTAAGAACATGGAGGTAGTACACAAACTGTATGAGGAGATCAGAAAGCAAGAAGAGTTTGAAGCACTACTAGCCAAAAGGTTACCGAGAGGCAAAGGTAAGTATAAAGGAAAACTACCTTTGAAATGTTTCAATTGTGACAAGATAGGACATATGGCTTCTAACTGTCCTGACAAAGATTTTACTGAAAAGAGATATTACCGAGATGACAGACAGAAAGATAATCATTACAGAGGACACCGAGACTTCAGAAGAAGAGATAGAAAGACATGCTTAATAGCTGATGAGGAATCCAATGTTGATAAATCAGATGAGACAAATATAGAGGAAGTAGTTTATGTGGCTATCAAAGATGGATCAGATGAAGAAAGGTATGAAGAAAAAACCCTAATATCTCACATAAACACTAATGATTCTTGGATTATAGATAGTGGATGCTCACATCATATGATAGGTGATAAACACAAGTTTGTTATATTAGAAGATTATGATGGAGGCTATGTTAGATTTGATAATGATGCACCATGTCCGGTAAAAGGTAAAGGATCAATAACACTTCTTGATAATGCAAGATGCAATGATGTTTATTGGGTTGAAGGTTTGAAATAGAATTTCAGAAAGGAATTGTCAAAGTTCATGACAAGAATGGAAAGTTAGCTACTACTGGGACACAAACAAAAGGTAACACATTTCACCTTGACTCAACTCGTAACAAGTGTTTGTATGAAAAGATAGATGATACCTGGTTATGGCATAAAAGGTTTTGTCATATCAATTTTGATAATCTAATCAAAACAAGCAAGAAGCACCGAGTAAGAGGTCTACCGAGTCTTGAAAAACCTGAGAATGCTATGTGTCAAGGATGCTAGATGGGTAAGATGACAAGATCAAGCTTTACAAGTAAGTCTTACACTTCTAAGTGAATTTTAGATCTAGTGCATACTAATCTTTGTGGTCCTATGAAAGTTCAAAGTTATTATGGTGATAAATATTTCATATTATTTGTGGATGACTATTCAAGGATGATGTTAGTAATGTTTTTAAAAGAAAAATTAGAAGCTTTTCAAATGTTTAAATGGTACAAGGCAAGAGTTGAAAATGAAACAGGAAGACAACTGAAATGTCTTAGATCAGATAGAGGAGGAGAGTTCACATCTAATGAGTTCAACTTATTTTGCAATGATCATGGTATCAAAAGACAAGTCTCTGCACCGCGAACTCCACAATAGAATGGAATAGCTGAGAGAAGAAACAGATCTATTGTGGATTGTGCTAGAACACTGATGATTGAAAAGAAGGTGCCACAAAAATTTTGGAGAGAAGCAATAAGCACAACAGTTTACACCTTGAACCGAGTCCAATTGAAGAAAGGTACTTTGAAGACACCATATGAAATCTGGTATGATAAGAAACCTAATATAAGTTATTTTAAAATCTTTGGAAGTAGATGCTATGTTCACAAAGATGATAGAAATGGCAAGTTTGATTAGAAAAGTGAAGAAGGAACATTTCTAGGTTATTCTTCTAGAAGCAAAGCATTTAAATGTCTGATCAAATCATCTAACAAAATAGTAGAAAGTGCAAATGTGAAAATTGATGAATTTGCAGAAAGAAATAATGAAGGAAATTCCAAGGAACCAGAGGACTATGATGAATTTGTCTATGTTCAATTGAGAAGTCTTACTGAGAAGACTATTGAAGAAAATGAAGACAATATCCAGTTACCAAGTGATGAAGAAGATCATACAGAGCCTACCGAGCCTGTATTAGCTAAGTATGTTATAAGACACCATGCACCAAGTCAGATTATAGGAGATAAGGATGATCTAGTGATGACAAGGAACAAACTGAGACAGAACACATGTTTGATATCTGAATTTGAACCGAGAATAGTGAAAGAGGCATTTAACAACGAAGATTGGATAAATCCTATGACATAAGAGATTGATCAAACCAAGAAGAATGACACATGGACACTAATCCCAAGACCGAAGGAAAAAAATTTAATTGGTACAAATTGGATTTTCAGAAACAAGCTAAATGAAAAATGAGAAGTCATTCGAAACAAAGAAAGACTAGTTTGCAAAGGTTATGCTCAAGAAGAAGGAATTGATTATGGCGAAACTTTTGCACCTATTGCTAGACTAGAAGGAGTAAGAACTTTGTTGGCCTATGCTGCTTTCAAAAATTTCAAGGTATATCAAATGGATGTCAAATATGCATTTCTGAATGGAATATTAGAAGAAGAAGTTTTTATTGAACAGCCTAAAGGATTTGTTGAAGACAATAATAAAGATTAGGTATGTAAATTGAACAAAGCTTTATATGGTTTGAAACAAGCGCCTAGAGCATGGTATGAAATATTTCACTCTTATTTGATTAAGATTGGTTTTATAAGGACAAGTGATAACAACAACATGTACATGAAGAATAATGAAAATGGAATACTGATCTCAGCCATATTTGTTGATGATATTATATTTTGTGGAAATGACTCTTTATGCAAGAACCTTGTAAATGAAATAAGCAAAGAATTTGAGATGTCATTAATCAGTGAGATATAGTATTTTATAGGTTTACAAATACTGCAAATGAAAAATGAGATTTTCATTACTCAATCCAAGTACATGAAGGAAATCTTGAAGAAATTTGGAATGGAGGATTCAAAACCAGTAAGTACTCCTATGACTACCAACTGTAAATTATCAAAGAATGATGAATCTGCATCTGTTGATGAGACACTTTACCAATCCATGATTGGAAAGCTACAATATGTTGTTCACAACAGACTAGATATAGCACATGCCGTAGGTATAGTTGCAAGATTATCTGTAGATCCTAAGGAAACATACATGATAACAATCAAAAGAATTTTTAGATACTTGAAAAGCACTGAAGATTATGGCTTATTATATCAGAAAGGAAATGATTTTGATTTAAAATTTTATACTGATGCTGATTGGGCAGGCAACATTGATGATAGAAAAGGCACAAGTGGAGGAGCTTTCTTTTTAGGTGAAAGACTAGTGAATTGGCTTAGCAAGAAACAAGGATGTGTTTCATAGTCAATAGCAGAAGCTGAATACGTTGCTACAACATTGAATTGTACCAACATTACATGGATCAAACAACTATTGGAAGGTATAAATGAGAAAGTTACCGAGCCAGTAACTATATTCTGTGACATTACTAGTGCCATTAATATTTCAAAAAATCCTGTTATGCACTCTAAGACAAAGCACATTTCTATCAAATATCATTATCTTAGAGAAGAAGCTCAAGAGAAGAAAGTGGTGTTGGAGTATGTTAGTACAAAGGAACAAATAGCAGATATCTTCACCAAGCCACTACCAAGGGACACTTTTGAATATCTCAGAAGTAAGTTAGGGGTCCTACCCCTATCTTCTACTCACTGACCGAGTTTGGTGAAAGCATCAATCCGATGACTCTATTGAATATCTTTTAAGAGTTGATGTTGCATTACACACTTTAGGATGTTTTCTAAAGGTGTATAGGAATTATTATAGGAAATCTTACAGGGAACATGAATTGAAGACAAATGCTCTGACCGAGACTCAGTTGATACACAACAGCAGGAAATCACTTCCTACAGAAAGTAGTTATGTTTTAGTTCTTTACTTTTGGCATTGTTTTCAAAGGGGGAGAAGAGCTACAAAGGGGGAGAAGACTGGAAGAAAGAAGACCTATCAGGGGAGAAGACTAGAAGAAAAGAAAACTGAGCAGACTACAGATTGGAAAGAAGACTGAAAAGAGGAGAAGTCTAATGTATGCGGGTGAGCATTTCAGCATTTCAGAATCACAGCTATACAAATCTTTTAAAGGTCAAATCAATTGGTTTTTCCATCAATGCCAAAGGGGGAGATTGTTGGCAATATTGCATTATAACAGACAATGAAAGATTGTTGGTATTTCATAAGGATATTGCGAAGGTTGTTAATGATTATAGATATAACTGATTAAAGATGTTTACTGTCTTGATATTATTATTTTGTCACTGATGTCAAGAAATTGATTTTCTAATTTAGTATGATGTTGCCATATCTTGAGAAGTATGATATGAAGATTATAAAGATGTCAGTAAAAGACATAGGAAAGAATATGATGAATAAGGTATTCAATGGGCAACTAGTATCGAGTTAGACAATGATGAGATCATGATGTTTTAGATTATTTTAACATCATACATATGTTGTAAAATGTAAAGGTTAATACTATACTATGTTATCAAGCAAAGAACCTAGTCCATAAACCCTAAGGAACCTAGTCGGTAAACCCTAAGGTTATCGCTATCGGTTAATGAAGGTGGAATGTCTACTGAGTGAAGTTTAGTATTCACCGAGTTGCTACTGAGTTGTAACCGAGCTATAACAGAATGCATTAAATGTTTACATGCATTATTTAATGAAGGAAGCTGTTGAGCTGGAACTGATCAATGATTGGTGAGCCATGGAAGAAGCTTGTTAACAAATCTAAGGCAATGAAAAGTCAGCATGAAGATCTACAGCTCAGATTGAACCGCAATACCCTGGCACAAGTTCCAAGAAATGTATGCAAGTTCCAAGGTAGGGTAAAACATTTTCAGATCGAAAGATGCATTGAACCTGGACAAGATCGAAGATCTGATGGCTATGATTGATCATGGGAAATGTGATCAAGGAGATTAAGCGGTTACCTTATTGTTTATAAATAGGAAACTGTTGATAAACAATGTATGCGTGCAAGTGTATGCACAAGGATGCTACATAGTGATTACCGAGCACAGAAGCTTGAAGACCTGTTTGAATAACAGAGTATAGAAGCCCAACAGATAGACAAGATTAGTTCTATGTCTAGATTGCATTGAACAAATAGGAATCTGCTTTAGCATTTTAGATGTGAAGTTGCAGATAGATTTTTATTATTGTTATTTTGTGAAAGTGACAGAAAATCTCTTAATCGAGTGGACTTAATAGTCTTATTTGTAAGACCCTCTAGCAAGGTGACATTCTGATTGAGTGTTTGAAATCCTTTAACAAGGTGAAGATCCTAACAGATCTGAAGGAAATCCCTTAACCAGGTCACATCTAGCAATGTGTTTGTAATCTTTAACAGGATTTGCTTTTAACTGAGCATACTCTAGAAGAGTATATTTCTTAGTGGGTCCAAAATCCCATAATGGTTTTTCCTTATTTGGGTTTCCACGTTAAATCTGGTGTTATGAGGTTTATGATGTTTATATGCTTTTGAGTTTGCATGTTTGATAGTTTTGGTTATATTACTGATATATATGCTACTGAGGTTGAATCTGATGTTTTTATGGATGATTAAGTTTGTATGATTCACCCCTCCCCCTCTCATCTTGTTGGCTATTGGATCTGTACTTATATTAAGTATTAGAACTATCAGGGTTTTACATTTTACAGGTGTGGGCTTGGGAGCACCTTCCCATTTGTTGGCTGATAGTCGATGATAGTAGAGAGCTCAAGCAACCTATTATCTATAGGTATACCAGATATATTACGCAGCCCCATCTGGGCAAGATAGACTTCTGGCGACAATAGCTCGATGATCTGATAGCTATCATATGGAGACCGTATAGGGGGTTGGAGTCATGGGATGACTGGCAGGCGGTTCGAAGAGATCTTTTTGTTACACGCCCACTGATTGGGAGGTCGTAGACTATTGTGGAGCGATTCATTGTTTCACGAGTGATGAGGCAGTACGGTAGGCCATAGGGGATCTCTCAGGAGTATATGACATATGCTTGAAACACTGATGAGGAGAGGTAGGGATGGTCGCCTAGGCTATCCTATGCTTTAGCGATGCAGGAGCTGACAGGTTTACACCGTCTGAGGTGGGATTACCTGGATGATATAGAAGATGCGGGGGTATTACCCCAGTACAGGGATTACTTTCAGCAGCATCCTTTCCCTTGGTTTACGGATCCTGGAGAGCATGCTCCTCATATTGAGGATGTGGAGGATGATGCCCCTGCACCAACACAAGGACAGGCATAGAGACAGGGCCAGAGACAGGCACAGAGACTAGATGCTCCATGACGGACTGGTGGTAATCCTGGTGCTAGCAGCAGCGGAGTGTGAGTTGATGCTGGACAATAGAGGGGTGAGGGTGGATCCCTTGGGAGAGTAGGTGTGAGTTTGGGTGGCAGAGAGGAGGAGCGAGCAGCTCTGAGATAGGTACGATAGTGACGAGATGAGTAGGGTGGAGCCACAAGTGGAGATGGCAGTGGAGAGCCTGCGAGAGAGAAGGGGGTCAACACGGGACGGTCGATGAGAGCATGCCTTGCAGAGCTGCAGTCACAGTTGACAGTGACTCAGACTCAACTGGCGGAGAGAGACCGGCAGCTGGTTGATTTTAGGGCCGAGCGTGATTGCCAGATCACAGCATTGAGAGTTGAGTGAAGAGCAGAGATAGAGTCTCTTCGACAGGAGGTGCTTCTCCAGAGCAATAGGGCTGCATATTATGTAGCAGTGTATAGTGCTGCAGTTCTTGTTGCACAACAGGTGCAACCCTATTATAGTATACGGCTAGATCAGAGGGAGCACGAGCACCTCAACAGGATCCTAGGCATCAAGCTCCTCCTCCTCCATCAAGCGATGAGGGAGAGGGTGCTAGCTAGATGATTCTTTTTGTAGCTTGGATATTTTTTTGTAGACACACCCATTTTTTTGTAGTTGATACGATTCTTGCTCCGATGGGAGTTTGTATATGTCATTGGACATCATCTTGTACCCTCATACTTGACATTATATATATACGAGATCTGATTTGACTTCATCATACTCGTGTTGATCGACTATGAGATGTTTCTATATGCTTTATTCTATATGTATGCATTTATTTTAGCATGAATGTATGTAATGCAAATGAATATGGATGTTTATGTTTTGGTTTCTTTTTTATATGCAAATAAATGAATGAATGAAAATGAGTAATGAGTAATGAGTAATGCAATTTTTTTTTTCATTTTTTTCTATGCAATAAGATCAGTATAAATGAATAATAATGAAATGAATGAATGAATCTATATGAAATGTCATGTATGTAGCTAAACATCTCAAAACACAAGTACTCAATAGAAGAAATAATGATAAAAAGACCACTTAGCGTAAGAAATGATGATGCTCTCAGCTCTCATTCATAAGATAAGGAGATTATTACTATACCGAAATCACTCTAGATTCACAAAAATGCAGAATGAAATGCAAAATGATGTGCAAAATGCAACCTAAACCTAGTCACTGGATTTAAAATACTTAAGATTCATCACTGAGCATAACGAACACAACAGGAAGGTTAGAGTTCCTTTCTTTTTCAATGTGCAATATTAATTATCTTGTCTGCAATGACCCTTTTTTCATTCATATCCTTGGACAGATTTCGCAGGGACCCGAATTGCATCATAAAGAAATTCCCTCAAAACAGACAAAGAAATGATATGGACCTGCCTGTAGCATTCAAATAAGCGGAGTCGAGGTATGTGAGGTGATTTCACCTTGATGTGAAGGCTCTTATCATAGGCACCCAACTAATTTAAATGTTTCCAGATCATCAGGATCATTCCTACAAGAAGAAAACAAGAAAACATTATGCCCCCAATCCTTGTACCTCTTAGTCAATATAGACTTCCTCGATTTACTCAAGGGGATAATAATCGAAAATCAATATAAAAGACAACATACAAAGAAAATTGTCATTCATAGCTCAAACTGTTTAGTAATTGTTTTCCGTTATGTTGTTTTTCTTGTGAACTTAGTGATAAAAACTCTATAGTAGTTAGGAGACAGGTAACTGACTCGGAGTGGACGACTAGGTTTCACTGATGGACTAATGACTTGGTTGACAATGCTTAGGATATGCAATGTTGTCTGTCGAGTAACCTAAGACTAGGACGTTGATCAGTTTCAAGTCATGAGGGTTCCAATGAACCAGGATGTCACAAAAGTGACTGAAAATATGTACAAGCAAAAGAAATAGATACTTGAAAGCGAGAAATGCCAATGTTGCGTTGATAGATGGAGCACTTGAGTACAAGAGGTGCCTGTTTGCTAGGTTTTCACCAGCTTGGCAAAGATTCATTTTTTTTTTACCAAGGTGTTTGTTTACCAGGTTTTCACCAGGGCAATTTTTCTCTTTTTACTTTTTTTTTGTTCTTTTCTATTTTTATCTTTTTTTTTTTTTTTTTGGATTTCTTTAGGACTTTTTTCAATTTTAGGATTTTTTCAGGACTTTTTCCAACTATACAAGTTTGTTGGAGCAAAGAGTGCTAAGCAAAGAATTTCTTCAAGTGGATGGTGTTAATCGGTTCACAGAGCTGTTCTCCTTCCAAGTTTGAGAGTTGATAGGCACCAGAGTCGAATATTGCAGTAACAATGTAGGGACCCAGCCAGTTGGGTTCAAACTTCCCTTTGTTGTCGCAAAATTGTTGATTTTTTGGATTTTCTCTCAGTACTAGGTCTCCAACCTAAAATTCTCTTTGTCAAACTTTCTTGTTATACCCTCTGGACATTCTCTTCTGATACACTCTGAGATGATCAAACGCCACTTGCCGATGCTCATCCAACAATTCAAGTTCTTGCAATCTAGATATTCTTCGATCTTCATCAGTAACGAGGTCTTGCAATGAAACTCTTAGAGATGGTATTTCTACTTCGATAGGTAATACTGCTTCGGACCCGTACACCAAAGAAAAAGGTGTAGCCCCAGTAGGTGTTCTGATACTTGTTCTGTAAGCCCATAATGCAGGATTGATCTGCAAATGCCAATCCTTCCCTGATTTGTTCATTGTTCTATGCAAGATAGTTAATAGGTTCTTATTAGATGCCTCAGCCTATCCATTGCCTTGAGGGTAATATAATGATGACTAGTGTTGTTTGATTTTGAATTTCTTGCAAAGTTCATCCAAATCTTTATTCTTGAATTGTCCTCCATTATCAGTCACGACGGATGAAGGTATTCCATACCTGCAAATTATATAGTTTAGGATGAATAAGGTGACTTGTTTACCAATTGCTTTGGTGAGTGGAACTGCCTCTACCCACTTGGTGAAATACTCAATGGCAGTTATGATGAATTTATGTTCGTTGGATGAAGCAGGATATATCTGACCAATGAGATCAAAGGCCCATTGCTGAAAAGGCCAGTGTGTTATAAATGGTATGAGGTCCCTTACCGGGGCATGTATGAGATTTCCATGAAGCTAACATTTTTCACAAGTCTTAGCAAATTTAATGGCATCTTTTTCCATATCTGGCCAGTAGTAGCTAGCCTGTAATAGTTTCTGAGCTAAAGTAAAACCATTCGAATGAGATTCACAAATACCTTTATGGACTTTTGATAATGCACGTTTAAATTCTTCAGTTTCTAGACATCTAAGCAATGTACCATCCAAACCTCATCTAAATAAATCATTACCTATGATAACATACCGCAAATAATTTTGAGTTAGGTTTCTTTTCTCATTTTGAGTAAGATTTTCAGGAATAACTTGGTCACGCAGATAGGAGTAGATGTGGCTATATCTGGATGAGTCATGTCCAATAATAGAACAGACTATTTGGGTTTCAGGGGAATCATAAGCTGGGTAACATAACTTTTCCACCAGGAATTCAAAGTGAGCATTGAACTCTTGTAACTTAGGTATGGATTCCAGAGTGGCCATAGCATCTGCTACTCTGTTAGCAGACCTTGGGATCTGCTGGAATGACACAAAAGCAAAGTACTTCTTGAGATCATCCACCATTCTCTTGTAAGGCATCAACTTCTCATCTCGAGTATGATATGTATCATTGATTTGATTGACTACCAGATGAGAATCTCCATAAATATGTAATTCAACAACCTTCCATTCAATGGCTAGCTTTATCCCATTTACCAAGGCTTCATATTCTACAATATTGTTTATGCAGGGAAATAAAATCTTGTAAGATTTTGGGATGGAGTACTTCTGAGAAGTAATGAATAATATGCCAGCACCTGAACCATTTTGAGTAAAGGACCCATCAAAGAACATTTTCCAGGGTTGTTGTGTAAGGTGCATTATTGATTCGTCTGGAAACTCTATGTGTAGTGGTTGAGAGTCTTCAATCGGAGCTTCAGTAAGTTGATTAGAAATTACCTGTCCCTTTATGGCTTTGCATTCCACATATTCAATGTCAAATTCTATAAGGATCATAACCCATTTCGCCAATCTTCCTGTGAGTGTTGCCTTGCTAAGAAGATACTTGAGTGGATCAATTTTAGCCACTAACTTGACTGAGTGTGCTAGCATGTAGTGTCTTAGTTTTTGTGATGCAAAGACCAATGCTAAGCATGCTTTTTCTATTATAGTATAATTCATTTCATAAGACACTAATGTCCTGCTGATGTAATAGATAGCTCGTTCCTTTTTGTTGTAATTCTGTTGTGCCAAAAGTGCCCCCAGTGATGAATCTGTTGCTGATATATATAAGATTAGTGGTTTACCTTGAATAGGTGGCATTAAGATCGGTGGATTTGACAGGTACTCTTTGATTTGCTGAAGATGTTGCTCACATTCTTGATCCCAATTATATAATATGCCTTTCCTTAGTACCTTCGTGAAAGGTTGAGCCTTGTCTTCTAGCTGAGAAATGAACCTTCTAATAGACTGGAGACATCCTTGTAGACTTCTCATTTGACTGATATTCTTTGGAGGCAACATTTCTATTATGGCTTGAACTTTCTTAGGATCAACTTTGATTCCTTTTTTTGAAATAATGTATCCAAGTAGCTTACCATATGTCACTCCAAATGCACACTTCTTTGGATTTAACCGGAGTTTGAAATTTTCCATTCTGTCGAGGATAGGACCTAACTCTTGAATATGTGTTGATCTTTTCATTGTTTTCACTAAAGTATCATCAGCGTAGTCTTCCATATTCTTGTGCATCATATCATGAAAAATTGTAGTGATTGCTCTTTGATAGGTTGCTCCTGCATTCTTTAGCCCAAATGGCATGATGTTCCAACAAAAGGCTCCCCATGCATAGGTGAAAGCCATCTTTTCTTGATCTCCAAGAGCGATTTTAATCTGATTGTAGCCAGAAAATCCGTCCATTAGCGAGTACATCTCATATCCAGCTGTCATGTCGACTATCATATCAATATTCGGTAATGGAAAGTTGTCTTTTGGACAAGCTTTGTTGAGATCTCTAAAGTCTATGCAAACTTTGATAGATTTATCTGCCTTCGACACAGTACTATGTTGGAAATCCATTCAGCATAATCTATTGCCCTGATAAATCCAGCTTTAAGCAACTTCTCTAATTCAGCTTTGACTAATCGTGCCACATGTGGGTGCATCTTACGGAGTTTTTGCTTGACTGGTTTTACTCCTAGTGTGATTGAGAAATGGTACATAATGAGATCAGGATCCAAGCCTGTCATATCAGAGTATGTCCATGCAAAGTTTATTTTTTTTTTCTGAGAATAGCTGAGTGAAATCCTTCAATTCCTCTTCTGATAGTGATTGAGCTAAGTGAATGATTTGTGGTGTCTCTTGACTCCCAATATTCACTGGCTGAGTTGGCTCGATCAATATGGAAGATCGCTCCTGGAAATGACTGGGCAGTATACCAAGTATCTCATCTTCAGGTGCCTCAAAGAGGTTTTCAGCTTTAGGTATGTCCTTTATTTTCTCTTTTTTATATTCTAACACCGCCACAATGTGGTTTTCGCCGTCAGATCTTTTATTTTTACCTTTTCTATTTTTGCGACTAAGATACTTGATATCTGCTTTAGTCATATTTTCACTTTGTTCACTAGTGGAAGAGTCCATAGGTTTGACTGCCTTGAGATAATAGGCTAATGTATAATCATTGGCAAAACTAGGTACATCCATTGGCTGGTTTTGTAACGTGTAGTCAATCAATTCAAGGTGTACTAAGGATAAATTTGGGGTAGGTTCAAGAGTGTTCACAGTATTGTTATCATAGTTGCAAATCGAGAAGTCGAGTTCTAGAAGTATACCTTGCGCCAGTGTCTCGAGACTAGGAAAAGTCAGATCATGATTATTGGAGTTCATGTTAATATTTAATCGATCTAATCCAATAGGCATACTTGTAACATCATTTACTACACCAGACTAGACGTCATATTGTGGTTTAACAACAATAAAACTAGTAGGCAACTTTTCATTATTTGTATCTGATGATTCCGATTTTGAAGCTGAGTGGATATCATCATGAATAGGATTGTCATCAGAGTCATCAGGTGAAGTTTCCAAACCTCTTTCAGATGAATTAGTAAGCATATGTATGGTAGCAATGCCAACATCTTTAATGCTGCAAGTTCCTTCATGTTGTGGTTCATGTGTTATTTGTACCTGACACACCTATTGACATGATCCCATTGTTTATGTAACTTGTTGTTGCCTACTCCATTCAGCTTCTTCTAGACTAATGACTGGTTCATTTTGTGTAGCTTCTAGCTCTTCTTGTGTAGTGTTGTACTTGATTTGTTCTAGTTTAGCATGGGGGTACATGGATGAAAAGTTCTCTGGTATTGTTCCTTTTTTCAATGCTTGTTCATAGTTGGCTTGTCTCTTTCATCTGATCTCCTGTATTTCTTTGTGTAGTTTCATATGTAGCAGCTCTTGAGCATCATCTATGACACCACTAGATTCTTCTGGAGTTTCTGTAGTGGATGTGTCTTAATGGTAGTCAGGACCCCATTCATACTCATTTGAATCAGTCTTTGAATCATCTACTTGTTGCCTGCCAGTATATGTGACTGGAACTTTTAATGGTGCGAACAATTTTTTGATTCTTACAACTTCATCTCTTATATCCTCAGGGACCTCAACTTCTTGTATTATCCTAGCTGATACCATCAAAGCCTGAGCACTGACTATTTCTTCTTTCTTGACTGTTGATTCCTCTTTCTCTTCTCTACACTCTACTTTTGTTTGTTTAGTGTCTGTTTCATGTAATGTTAAAGGCGATATCTTTTTCGAGCACTTAGACTTAGAAACATGTTTTTGGTCTGATGTCTTTTTCGAATTATATCCCAGTCCAGCCTTATCATTTGTGGATTTGGTTTGTAGCTGAATTGGTTCAGTAATACCTTCCTTTTGTTTGCCCAGAGGACCCGTACCAGAATACCCCATGCATTGAATCATTTTGTAACCAGGACCATACTAAGTAGGAGAAATCTCACAGTGTCATACCTCTTCATTTTGACTATCTTCCTTAAAGAGCCAGTTAAGCACATCATCCTCTTCTATTTCATTGGCCAAGGAGGTAGAAGACTGTACAAAAAGACCATCATATATGATAGTTGAATTTTGTGTTCTCATGTTCTCTGATGGTTTGCCCAATTGTTTTGGTGATGGAAGAAGAGAAACTAATGATAGTACCAATTCTATCTTTTAGCTATCCATGCCGGTATTTGTAATCTTCAATCTCTTTTCTAAGTCTTTCATCAATGTTTCCGAATCTTCATTTGGAGAGGCTGCCCTATTATGAGGCACAAAAGTATCTGCACCTTTTGTCAATGCATTACAGATGACATTTGTATCAGCGGGAATACTGACTTCAGCTCCATTATAAGGAAACTTTAAGCATTAGTGATACGTTGATGGTACTACCTTCATTTCATGAATCCATGGCCTACCTAGTAAAATATTGTATGACAATGGAATATCAAGAACCTGGAAAAGGACTTCTCTCTCTACTGGTCCCACTCTGATTGGTAATGATACCAGACCTTTGGAGGTCCTTTCTTCTTCATCATAGGCTTTAATTGTTATTTTCTTGCTTGGATCAATAACTTTTTTAGAGATTCCTAGTTGTGTGAGTAGATGGTAAGTACAGATCTTCAACCCCGTGCCTCCATCTATCAAAACACATTTGACTCTATGTTTGTGGATCATGGCCTCAATATGCAATGGCTAGTTATGTGGATGATTTAATGAATTGTCATCTTCTTCAAAGAAGGTCAAATAGTGAGGTGAAGTCAGATGACCCACCATAGACTGAAACCAATCAATGTCTAAATCTTTTGGAATGTTGGTAGTGAGCAATGCTTTGTCTAGGATTTCCTTGTGAGTCGATCAGAGTTGTAGCAATTCAAAAATTGAAATTTGAGCATTTGTCCTTTTTAACTGTTCAACTACACTGTATCCAGAGGATGATGATGAAGTTAACCTTTTAAATTTTTCCAAGGTTGATTCCTTTTGTTTATTTGGTAAGGTTGTTTGGTTTGATGTTTCTTGAGCTGGATTAGAAGAACTAGCTCCTTGGAGAGTGACTTTCTTTTGAGATCGGGTCCTCTTGCATATCATGATTCATTTGGTTTATCTTAAACAATAATCACATTGCAATATTCCAAGTGTGAAGGCTCAATCATGTTGATAATGTTGTCCTGGCTGGCATAGGTATAATTTACCTTAGCACCTCCTTTGGTCTTTGATGAATCACCTTGTTCGTAAACAGGTAAAGGATCTTTGAATGCTTTGTGATTAGCATTGGTTGGATGATTTTCGACAATGATTTTACCAGCGTTTATAAGATCTTGAATCTCATGTTTTAGTTTCATGCAATTGTTTATGTTATGACCCTTGTTTCGATGAAAATCACAGTATTCAGCTTCTCTCCACCATCTTGGTTTGACTTTTGGATCATATGGTCTGGAGTTATCTGGTAGCGTTATCACATTGTTTGCCAATAGAGTCTTGAAAGAGGATTCATATGATTCTTTGAGAGGAGTGAAATCATGCTTAGGTTTAGAGAGCCAAGGTTTCTCTTTGAACCATTCTTTTTTCTTAGGAGTATTCTCTACTGCAATCTCAGTAGCTTTGAGTGCTTGTGTACCACTAGCCAAGTTGAATATTGTGGGTTGTGAGGTGGTTTTAACAGTATCTACTACTCCATCATTAACAACATTCTTGTTGTTGTCCTTGCCAAATTTCCAATACTTGTTCTTCTCTTTAGAACTAGATCCTGGTTGTGTTTCCTTCCAAGGTGAAATATCCCCTTTTTTGATGAGCACATCTTCCATTCGAATAGCATTGTCTACCATCCTATTAAATGATCGGTGTACTTGCATTTGGATACTATATTTCAATTCTGCGAAAAAGTTATTGACAAATATATCCATTTTCTCAGAGTCTGGGATAGGTTTTGGGTACCTAGAGAACATCCTTCTCCAACGCTGGAGGAAAGTGAGAAAAGGTTCTCCCGTCTTCTGTTTAGTATTGCAAAGATCGATCGTAGTCACAGGATGTCGAATGTTGTATGAGCATTGTTGCAAGAATAGTTGGAATAGTTCTTCAAATGATTTTATTCCTTGAGGTAGACTTGAGAACCATTCCATGGCTTGTCCTACCAGACTCCTCGGGAAAAGACACATGAGATAGGTGTGATCATGCATGAATTCCATACAGGCAGCACAAAAATCTCTAACATGATCTTGGGGATCTGAGATACTGTCATATTTATCAAATTTTGGGATTTCAACTCGTGAAGGAAATTGAGGCATGTATAGACTCTTGTCAAATGGAAATGGGAATATTGTCTCCAGGGAATATTGCTTCAGGGATTTATCCTTATTCTTCAGTTCCGTGATCTCAGTTTTCAAAGCTAGTAGTTGTTTGTGTACTACGAGGATAGGTGAATCTTCCTTTTTGGTGACAATTGTCTAAACATCATATCCAATAGGAAGTTTGGCACCTTGTCTTGCTAATTCTAAGATATAGTCTTCCTTCTCTCTAGCTAGGATAGCATTCATCACTTTTCTAAAGTCTTTGTCCTTTTGCAAGTCAAGAATTTCTTTTTCAGAAGGTTCAACATCTTGATCAGCATCACTGGAGGAGGAATCATCACTTCCATGAACATTACTATTGTCCTTGTTTTTATTGTCATATACTGTCTCATATATAGGAGAAGGTTGTGGTTCATCAAAAGTTGGTATTCCTGATGACGAAGGTATGTCAGTGAGTGGGTCTTCCTGATAAAATGGATTATGCTGGTATGTGAAGACCGGTTCCTTACTTTTGGCTTCTTTCTTACTGGAACTCCTGGTTTGTATAGGCATCTTTACGGATTAGTATGATCCAAAGCTTGTTTTTGGATGCAGAGGTCAAGATCAATTTCAGTGCTAATTTGTTCGGTTAAAGTATTGTTTGAGAGAAACAACTGAGATTTAGTCTAGTTTTAGGAAAGATTTATCTCGTATAAGACATTTGCTTGGGTTGATTCTAAAATAGCAACTAAGATTCAGTCTGATTCAGGAACGATATATCCTATGTAAGATGTTATGTAAGTGACTTGAGTTTGATAGGTGGTTTGATATGAACTAGCTGAAGGGTGATTGACCAAATCGTGCAACAACAAAAAAAATGGTAGAGGTACACTATTTTGATCTATTTTATGCTCAAGAAAATGATAACTAGTATTATGTTCACTGTAGACTATGTTTTTGGCAATTTTGACTATTCTGTCTGACAAAACCAGAGACTCGTACGACTGGGTCTTCTGAACCGGACGACAATTTAGCAGTTATAGGATGACAAAAGTTTTTGTTTTGTACGAGTTGCTGCCTTATACCATACAACTGATGGGCATGTGCAAGACGACAAAAGACTGAGGTCAATTCTGTCTCGTACAAGATAGGACATAGTGTAGGAGGATAAATGATGTAGACTCATATGACTGAGAATCTGCTATGGAACGATAAATCAGTAAACTTGTATGACACAGGACTGGTGCAGCACGATAAAGTAGCAGACTCGTATGACCTTTCTCAGGGTAGAGACTAAAAATTCTGTGTTTTCTAACTGCTGAGTATGACAACTGAGTATGACAAGTTCTGAGATGGACTGATTTTTGACCAGGCCAGTCTAGTTTCCAACACGGACAGAGTTTCGACTTAAGATGGACTAGTTTCTGACACAGACAGAGTTTCGACTTAAGATGGACTAGTTTTTGACACAGACAGAGTTTCGACTTAAGATGGATTAGTTTTTGACATGGACCGATTTTTGACTTAAGCTGGAGTAGTTTCTGACATGGACAGAGTTTTGACTCATTGAGTTATTTTTGGTCTTCACTGATTTTTGGTATTTCAGTTTTTGTTTCAAGGATGAAAACACAGAAAACAAGTAGTATGTATAGTGACTCCAATCATAGCATGCAAACCCAAAGGAATTTGGTGAGGAAAGAAAACCTTTGCTTGTAGACTCAGGTACACACCCAATAGCTAATCAGAATACGACCGCTGAGTCTCACGCAATGGAGTCTCAATGCCGTATTATTCGAATCCAAACGCTAATGGGGGTATGAAATGACAAGTATCTTGGGAGAGTTACTATCTCTCTTGCACAAAGATTATCTCCCTTTTGAAGGTGAACCAGATAGCTTCTAATTTTAATTGGATTTAGTAAGGGGTCCATTCAGCGCGTCGAGGTATAAACTCAATTAAGAGGTCTCCCAACCTTGAAAACCAAGGTTTAATATACCCGAAGGTACAAAGGAGATCTTTTCCTGAGCACTGCCATTGACTTGATTTTCATCAAATCATGTTTATTTTATAGTGAGTTGGAGTACTTGGCATCTAGCCATTCCCACTTAGGTCATTCCCCTCTCACCAGCCCTAAAGGCTATAGAGTTATTAGCTCCTCGGGAGGGTAGGCCTGCTAAAGATGTTGCAATCAATCTTAAGCACTTCAAGGGTCTGGATTTCTGATTGTCTAAAAGAAGACAAGAGCATACTCTCCTACCTCTCAGATTTTTCTAAAACACGAAAGACAGATTTTGTTCATTAACTAGATATCAAGTTAGGTGCCTAAAAATGAATTTAAAGAATACACAATGTTTAGTTGATTCTCCTCAGGCAACCTGCAAAGACAACGAATCAGTAGTCATATTGTCTTTGTGCGACAAGCATATTCTTCGACAAGTGTCCTGCAAAAACTAGTTAGGCTGTGAAAAATTCTGAGACAGACGGATAAACAATTAGGGTCAGTTGTTAGAATAATAAAAAAAAATGATAAAATCATGAAATTTACCTTTTTACCAGAAAATACGGAATCGTACGAAAGACTCTCAACTCATACAAGACAGGATTTAGTATCGCACGAAATAGGATTGCTAATGATGTTTGCTCGTACGACAGAGGATCTCTACTCATACGACAAAAAATCTACTCATACGATAAAATATTGCCTTTCGTACGCTACCTAAAGTTTGTCGTTTCAGCTTGTAAAAATTGTCGTACGAGGTGACACAGAGGCTGTATGGCAAAAAATCCAAAAAGTTGAAAAACCTGAAAAATAACAAATAAAAAAAATCAATCTTGGAGGCCGAAAAATGTAGTCTCGGGCCCCACGGTGGGCGCCATAAATGTGTGTGTGAAAAGTGGGATAAGGAGTTGTATCTGCAATACACAACACTTCAATTTAGTCATTATCTGCATGGTTAGTTAGATATAAGCATTAATAAGAAAACCATGACAAACTGACCAATTGCCTTCTAAAAGATGTGAGTATAAGATTGCTCTCAGATTTTTATAAGCAATACCAGTGACTAGACTACACCAAGATGAAGGATTTAATCTATATGATATTTAAGCTATATGGATGCAAGATGGATGAATAATTCAAGCAATAATGGATGCAAGTAATCTAAAAAAAAAAGCACAATATATCAATGACTCTAGAGCAAAATCAACATGATAACAATCTCCAAGCGTGTTCTCAAAAATATTTGGGGTGAATTGGAATGAGAGCAGGAGACTGAAATTATAGAGAATCACAAGAGAAAAAGCTCAATTTAGGATTAATTGAAAATAATTGAGAAATCAGGTTGAGTTAACCTTGAGATAGATTCCAATTATAATTTAATTGAAATGCTTTCAAATTAGAAGTCCAAGTTGCATTGGAAAATAATAATAAATTAATTCCATACATATCAGATAAAAATAGATAATTTCATGCACATATTTGATTTATTCAAGAAAAAGGTCTTTTTAATGCAACTGAACTTCTTTTTCGGAAGAGCTTCGAGTTCCAATTTAAGAGAATAATTAATAATTCAATTAGTTGCTTTTCTGATTTCAAGTTCTAAATTTAGAAAAAGAAATAATATCTCAAGTTTGATTTCTCTCAATTCAATTATTTTTGTTTTATTTTCAATTCAACTCTTTGTTTTGTAATAAATTCTTCTTTTTGTAGTAAATTAATTCTTTTTGCATGATTGAATGACAAATTATTAATTAATTAAATATGCAAAGACATTTAATAAATTAAAATAGGATAATTGATCAAAATGATATTCTTGGAAATGATTCAATTAATTAAATAAATATTTAATTAATATTGAGTAATTGATGTGCCATGTGATTTTTGATAATTGAAGAATTAATAATGTGCTCAAGATTGATTTAATTGCCTTGGTTAGGACCTTGGTGATGTTGTTGAGATTAGGGGCCCATGGTTTAGATGACCAATTTTAGGGTATTACAAATTCTATAACCAGTTAGATACTGATTCATCCCCCCCCCCCTCAGTATCTTTGGGAATCCTAACAAAGAACATATTCTGTTAGGGACCACCCGGTTAAGGGATTGACTACAATGCCCTATTAGAAGCAATACCCTTTTAGGATTAACCTCGGTAGAGGATTTGAAATCCAAGCTAATGGACCACCTAGTTAGAGGATTTAGATAACACTAAGCTTGTTAGAGCTTACCCGGTTAAGGGATTTGACTATTGTAATTGTTAGAGAATAACAAGGGTTTGCTAATCTATTTGAATAGAACTACACTTGCTTTTTTAGATCCTTTTCATCCTCCTATCTACCTTTACACATACTGCAAATACATATCTTGGTTCGGCAACCAATCACTCTTACATTACACCAAAATTGTCAACACTACAACAAAACAACTCATTGACCTTATAAACAAAACAATAGGTCGGTAACACATCACAAACCTAAGATATCATAGAGATTACAAATGAATCGGAATAAGTATGACCGTTGGATTACATAGAAATTACTTGCACATAATTCAAGACAACCTCGACCACTCCTTGATCACCGCTTCATCAAACACTGTAACTCATCATGCGATTTCCATTCCATGCAATGTGCTTGATCATTCCCATGACAAAATCCGTTATCTCTACATGCCAGAAACCATTTGAAACTCTTCTCATACAACATGCATACATGTCATAATCATTATCGCTCATCATTTGATCATTATCGCTCACTTGCCGATTACAATTCCCTTCACTAGCTCTTCCTACTAGTTACAAAACAACATTATTACAATATCATTACCGGTTATAATTGACAATAAAAAGTTCATCAATGTAATTCTTCATGCAAATGCCAACAATCTCCTCCTTTGGCATTGATGGCAATACAAGTATCAATACCCTTGATTGCTATGATTGTGAATAGGAATCCTGGTTTACATTTTGACATGTATTCTCCTTCAACTATCTTCATGTCTTCAGCTGGTAACTGGCTATAGATCTTCTCTCTGTCAATCATACAATTCTTCTCCCCAATCATATAGTTCTTCTCCCCCTTTGACAACAATGTCATACTTCACTATTTTGCAACATCAGCCTGCAACTTGATGCTCCCCCTGTGGAATAACTCCACTCTACACCTATCTTTCTTCAAGATTCTTCAATTAGCTCTGAGACTGATGTATTTCAGATCATTCTCAATTGACCTCATGTAGGGGCACAACACCTAGATAACCTCTAAGATACTCAAAAGTAGTCTTAGGAAGAGGTTTAGTAAAGATATCTGATAGCTTCTCCTTTGTAGATACATGCTCCAATAACAAATCTTTACTTTGCACTTTTTCTCTCAAGAAATGATATTTGAGCTCAATATGCTTGGTTCTAGTATGCAAAACCGGGTTCTTTGAAATATTTATTGCATTGTTGTTGTCACATAAAATCTTTACAGGATCTGTAATCTTCAACTTAAATCCTTCCAAAATGTGTTTCATCTAGATAGCCTAAGTACAATTCATATACACTACAACATACTCAACTTCAGCAATGGATTGTGATGTACAACTCTGCTTCTTGCTGCTCCATGAATCAAGTCTTCCTCCAAGAAATAATGCAACATCGGTTGTGCTCTTCCTATCATCAATATTACCTACCTTGTCTGCATCTATATAAACCTTGAAATCAAAGTTACCTGCATATGGATACCATAATCCATAGTCAATAGTACCTTTCAAATATATGAATATCCTCTTCATTTCTATCAAGTGTGTCTCCTTTGGATTCTTCTGAAATATGGAAAATAGACCAACTGCATGAGTAATATCCGTTCTATTATGAACATCATAATGCAATTTCCCTATCATTGACTTGTACTCCTTTTCATCAATAGATGTGACTTCATTTTCCTTAGATAATTTACAACCTGTAACCATTGGTGTCCCAACTGGTTTATAGTCACTCATTCCAAATGCCTTCAATACCTCTTTCACATACTTAGACTATGTGATAAAATGCCACTCTTCATCTACTAAATTTGCAAACCTATGAAGAATTTTATCTCCTAATATAGACGTTTCAAATTCACTTTTCATCTCATTTGAAAAGTCATCACTCATGTCATCATTGCCTCCAAATATGATATCATCCACAAACACTCCACTAACCAATATCTTATCACCTTCAGATTTGAGATATATATTGTTATCTTCACTAGCTCTCTAAAAACCTATCTTCATTTGGTGTGAATGTAGTCTTCCATACGATGCTCTCGGTGCTTGCTTTAAACCATATAGTTCCTTATGTAGTTTATACACCATATCCTTTGCATTAGTCAAAGTATAACCATCTGGCTGCTCAATGTATACTTCTTCTTCGAGTATTTCATTTAGAAATGTTCACTTCACATCCATCTGATATACTTTGAATCCCTTATATGCTGCAAATGCAAGTAGATTCCTAACACCTTCCAATATAGCAACTGGTGCAAAAGTCTTACCATAGTCTTCTCCTTCTTCTTATGCATAACCTTTGCATACCAATCTAGCTTTGTGTTGGACTACTTCTCCATCTTCGTTTAGTTTTTTTCTAAATACCCATTTAGTACGTATCACATTTTTATTCACCAGTCTGGGTAATTAGGGTCCATGTGTTGTTATTCTCAATTTGGTCAAGCTCCTCCTCAATAGCTTTAATCCAATGATCATCTCCAAATGCTTCCATAGTAGTTCTACACTAAATAGTGGAGATCATGCAAGAATTTTCTCTGATTCTTCTTCTGTTTAATACTCCAGCATCTTTATCTCCAATAATCTGGTCAGGATTATGATTGAGTCTCACATACCTTGGAATGACATGATCATTATCTTCAATTTCTTCTTCTTCATTATCATCATCTTCTTCTGAATTTACCTATTCAGGTTGAACTAGTACAACAATATTCACTTCATTAGCTTCTGGCTTCATCGGTTTTGGTTCCAAAATCATAAAACAAGGATCTTCATCCTTCTTCTCGTTACTAGTTTTTCCTAAGACTTTAGGATACTCATCCACTCGAACATCAACACTTTCAATGATTCTCTGTGTCCGATTGTTGTAACATTTGTAGGCCTTACTCTTTGTGGAGTAACCAAGAAATATGCCTTCATCACTTTTAGCCTCAAACTTACTAACGTAGTCACCTCTCTTGATAAACCATTTACTGCCAAAAATCATAAAATAACTAACATTACGTGATCTACCATACTAGTATTCATAAGGATTTTTATCCTTACCCCTCTTTACCAATATCCAGTTCATAGTGTAGATAGTTGTGCTGACAGCTTCTCTCTAGAAAGTTTTTGCTACTCCTCCTTGTATAAGCATCATTCTATTAGCTTCAACAACTGATTAGTTGTTCCTCTCTACAATACCATTATATTGTGTTGACCTCAGTGCAAAAAGTTTCCTCTTTATTCCATTGTCTTCACAAATATCTAGTGAATTCCTTTGAAGTAAACTCACCACCTTGATTAGTCCTCACACACTTTATCTTCTTGCCACTTTCCTTTTTAGCTAAGGCCCTGAATGCCTTGAACTTACTAAAGGCTTTTGCTTTATCCTTCAAGAATATTTCCCACATCATTCTTGAGCAATAATCAATGAAGATCATAAAATATATGTCACCTTGAATACTTTTAGTCCTTATTGGTCCACAGAGATCTGTATGAACCAAATTTAACAGATGTTCTGTTGAATAAGATTTTCTCTTAAAAGTTGAGGATGTCATCTTTCCTAACTGACATTCCTTACATAGAGCATTCACTAGTTTGTCCAACTGAGGCAAACCTCTCACCGACTTGGACTTACTAACCTTAACAATTTTTTCCAAATTTATATGACAAATCTCCAATGCCAAAGCCAACTATCATCTATTTTAGCAATTAAACAGTTGTTGACTTTAGGATTCATGTGAAACAGGTTACCTTTTGTCAACTTGCCGGTTACAATTAGTTCACCTTTTCTCCCATAGATTTTGCACATTCCACCTTTGAATTCCAATGGATAACCTTTGTCATTGAGTTGAGCTACACTTAAAATATTATGCTTTAATCCTTCAACCTAGTAGACATCATCTACACTGCTCTTTCCATTGAGAGAAATAGTTCCCTTTCCTTTTACCATATAGGATTAGTCATTTCCAAATCTCACAACTCCTCCATCAAATTCCTTAAAAGTAAGAAATTTTCTCCGGTCATCAATCATGTGGTGTGAACAACCACTATCTATGATCTAATCATCAAAACTATCCATGCAAGAAACTAATACTTTCTGATTAGATGTATCCTCTTTAATGGATACAAATACAATGTCTTCATTGGAATCTCCCTCAGATTCCTCATCAGTGATACCACCATCATCTACAATGAGACAATCTCTTTTGCCTTTTGCTTATGTTCATTGTAACCATTAGGACAATTAGTTGCAATGTGTCCAATCTTGTTACATGTAAAACATTTCAAAGGTAATTTACCTCTGTACTTACTAGTACCTCTGGGTAACCACTTGGCCAAAAATGCTTCAAGATCAATCAAATTGTCTTCATTATCAACTTCTTTGTTGGATCTAGATTCATAGCTATGACTGACATCTCTACTTTTCCTCATAGGAGGGTTAGAAATTGGAGCTCTAAATGCAGATTCAGATTTCTGAACACTACCATCATAAGAATTTAATTAAAATGCAGTAATTCTACCAATGATGGAGTCAAGGGTTACCTTAGTTTTATCAATAGACTTAAGCTCTTGAATGGCTACAACTCGGATAGCATAGACCGGTAGAAGGGATCTCAACACCTTACTAACCACTATGGAATCTTCCACTTTGCTACCAACACTCTTGATCTCACCAACTATCTCTTTGATCCTCTGATCATGCTTTTGTATATTCTCACCTTTAGCCATCCGCATGTCATCAAATTTTCCTCTCGAACTCTCTTCTTTGGCAATCTTTGGAAGGAGAAAAATGGTTCATCTGCTCAGGGGGAGCACACAGTTTTGAGCATATAGTTTTGGTAAGACATTTTTGGCAGACTATTTTTGGATATCATTTTTGAACAGTTTTTGATTTTTCTCATGAGTGTTGCCATCAATGCCAAAGGGGGAGATTGTTGGCAAATGCACACTCCAATGAGAAATTGTAGGTGATTGAAGGTTTTGTCATTGATAGCAACCTTGCAATCATATGATACCAGCACACTGAACACCGATAATGATAAACTCTACACTGGCACACAGAACACCGACAGTGAAAGGATGGATACCAGAACTCTTAATACACAGGCTAGAAACTGAGTTTAACCTATTTGCATGTGTAGCCTTGTAACCTAAGATCATTAAGAGTTTCTTTATCATCATTCTCATTCTGCATATTTTCACAAAGATCTCTTCTCTTATTTCTTGCAATGGTAAGATTTTCTTGAAGCGCTTGAATAATATCTTGAGCAACCTTTAGATCATCTTCAAGTTTGATATTCTTCAACTTTTCTGCATCATAGTCTAAAAGAGCCGTTTCCAATTATTTCTTCAAGTTTTCCATCTCTACCAGTGTCAAGATCTTCCTCAAGCTGTTAGGCTTCTGAAAATAGAGGACCAAGCTCTGATACCAATTGTTAGGATTCCCAAAGATACTAAGAAGGGGGGTGAATCAGTATCTAACCGGTTTATGAATTTACTTGATTTAAAACATGTAAAGCATATCAAACCTGTGTACCGGTAAACCAAAAATAATGCAGTAAAAAAGAATAACAACAACCACATGAAAAGCACACCATAACACAGTAGTTTAACGAGCAAACCCGGTGTGGGAAAAACCTCAGTGGGATTTGTGACCCACAATATTCACTTACTGGCCAATATTACTGTTTTACAAGAGGGGCCTGCACATGCAGGAAGGCCAAGTGCCTAGAGCTCACTGCTCAATTATAAAGGAAGTCACAATTATATGGTAAGATTTTCTTGAAGCGCTTGAAGGTTTTGTCATTGATGGCAACCTTGCAATCATATGATACTGGCACACTGAACACCGATAATGACAAACTCTACACCGACAGTGAAAGGATGGATACCAGAACTCTTAATACACAGGCTAGAAACTGAGTTTAACCTATTTGCATGTGTAGCCTTGTAACCTAAGATCATTAAGAGTTTCTTTATCATCATTCTCATTCTGCATATTTTCACAAAGTTCTCTTCTCTTATTTCTTGCAATGGTAAGATTTTCTTGAAGCGCTTGAATAATATCCCGAGCAACCTTTAGATCATCTTCAAGTTTCATATTCTTCAACTTTTCTACATCATAGTCTAAAAGAGTCGTTTCCAATTATTTCTTCAAGTTTTCCATCTCTACCAGTGTCAAGATCTTCCTCAAGTTATTAGGCTTCTAAAAATAGAGGACCAAGCTCTAATACCAATTGTTAGGATTCCCAAAGATACTAAGAAGGGGGGTGAATCAGTATCTAACCGGTTTATGAATTTACTTGATTTAAAACATGTAAAGCATATCAATACTGTGTACCGGTAAACCAAAAAGAATAACAACAACCACATGAAAAGCACACCATAACACAGTAGTTTAACGAGGAAACCCGGTGTGGGAAAAACCTCGGTGGGATTTGTGACCCACAATATTCACTTACTGGCCAATATTACTGTTTTACAAGAGGGCCCTTCACATGCAGGAAGGCCAAGTACCTAGAGCTCACTGCTCAATTATAAATGAAGTCACACTGACTTACTAAACTGGATTATACAAATCCAATGTCTTGTACTACTTCAAATTAGCATCTGCTATGCCAGATCCAACACCGGTTTTAGCTCTACCTCATACATAAACCTTTAACCTATAATTCGCATATTAGGTCTGCATAATTTTGCCTATCACTCTCTTACTAAATGTTCTACAATGATCTCATACATATATGATTCATTTTACAACTCACCATGTCGGCTTACAATGATTTTACAATTAGTTACTGTTGGGCCCATATAAAATTTTCATTCCATATGCATCCCTATATGAAGTAATGCTTGTCTAATTCATCAGTCAAGAACTTGCTTAAATTTTTGTTTATGTCATTCGCTCCTTATTAGGTTCCACTACCTTGAACTTGTACCTTGAACTTGAACTTGAACCTTTTTGGTTCAAGGTTCAAATTTCAACGAGCGTTATTTCGAATATTTTTCTTCTCATGCAAATTTAAGCTTTGCTAGTTCTTGTTGGCATTTTGTATTCTTTGAACTTTGAACTTGAACTTTTTTGGTTCAAGGTTCAAGGCTCAAGATTTGTCATGTTAATAACATTTTGTGATGGTTCCGCAAGGTTCTAAGTTTTATGTATAGGTTCCTTGAAAGACATGCAACTTGCCAGGTGGTGATGGCGCAGACTTTGAGAATATGAAAGACGGTCGCCGATGGAAGGGATTTTCTTTCTCTAATAATTTGAAATCTGTCATTTATGGCAAGTATGTGTGAGGATCTGCTGTGTCAAAGGAGAAGTGACTTAACGGTTAAGGCATACCTTGGTGCAATCATTTCAAAGTAAGGTCACATGAGCAAGGAGTAATGAAGGCAGCTTTAGTCATGATGGGTAAGATTTTCACGTCTTTAAAACTAAGTAGTTGTATCATCAGGATTATTATTTTCTGGAGAAGATTTTGAGAAGGAGTTTCCAGAGTGGGAAAAATAGGCTGCGATAGGGGTTTATAGAGGGCAGAGGAAGGTATGTTAAACAATTTTCTAAATTGCTACAGTTTGTTTTAAAAGATCTGGGTGTTCTTTAGCTGCTTGTTTTTGTTTTCGCTTTCCTTCTTCGCTTGGGATTGATTCGGGAAAATCGCAAACCAAAACATGAGGCCTGTTTTACCCAAATTGATGAGCTCATCTCCCCTCGTAAGTTCTTTACCGGAGTTGGGTGATACAACACTGGTTCAGCTAGATTTAGATGTCTTTCTAGAGAGAGTAAAGAAATCAACCGCAGACGCCATGATGAGAGATGTGGCTCAGAGCGGATTATTAGAAGCTGCTACCTTTCCCACAGCTGCTCCCTACCCTAAGTTAGTCTTAGAATATATGAATCATTACGACAAGGGAAATAGGTGCATAAGGAAAAATGATGGTGAAGTCTTGTTGTCTATTGATAGACAGACGATAATGGCAGCCATGGGTATTCCACACTGGGAACCCTATGAAGACTGGACCATTGGTAAATCTTATTTGATTTTCTCTGAGAAGAAGCAATATTATAGAATTGTGATTGCACGAAATTGGCTCATAAGGTTCCAAAAGGGAGGTCTGAGTAATTATCTTGGAATGCCTAATTTTTATATGTCATCTTACCTATTATATATGCTTGCCAGTGTGAGAGAATGGTTGGGGTTGTCTCATGCAAAATGGGTTCAAGGCATGAGGATTTATGAGTGTCATCCTAATCTAATTTTCAAAGGGCATGTTGATGATTATCTCCATTGGAATGATGTTTTCACTGGGAGGCTAACCTTTGAATTACAGGGTAATTTGTATAGAAGAATGTCTCCAGAGGCAGTTGAGCTTGTTAACATATATGGTAGTTTCTTTATACAGTTTAGCCATTTCACTTATTTAAGAGTCGGAGGATTTAAGGGTGAACCCTTTAGACTTCCTAGGAAAAGCACAGGTAAGGATTAAAGAAGAGAAACTTGACCTCGGGATTGAGCTTTCTATTGCCGGCCGAGTTACCAGATCAAGATCCAAGAAGGGTTTCAAGCTGCCAGTTTCTCACCTCATTCTGGATTTGGACCCAGAGGAAACATCGAGCAAGATGACATCCCCTGTTTCTAAAGTGGACAAGGTTTCAATTGACATAGATGCTATCTTTCAGGACTCAAGAGCACTCAAAATCCAATCCAATATAGACCATACCATGCCACCACCCTCAGCAGGGTTTCCACTCATGCCTTCAAAAGAACTGACCCTAGCACCAAAATGGCTAAGTGATTCAATCACCAGGAAAAGGAATGTAGTTTTGATTTCAGTTTTGATGGAAGACGTCGTGAGCAAATGTTTGGGAAGGTCCACAAAGCCAAAAAAGTTAAAAATAGAGGTAATTATTGACTTTGATGAAAACACGAAGCACTAGACCATAGACATTGCTAGACCCGAGCCTAACAAAGATGCTGCTACGGCTTTAGAAGTAGACTATGCTGTTGAATGAATAGATTTGGGCATCAGAACTAGAGCCATGGATGTGAAGCACTTGGAGACTTCCACCAAGCAAATTATCTCCCATACCTGGAAAGATGAGAGGGACAAGGCTGAGTTGAAACAAAGTTTGATGCAAATAGCCCAGTATATCCATGCTTTGCAGAACACCCCCTTATCGTTGTCTCAACATTCAGGTCCTCTTAGTCTGAAATCACCTAACAATCATAAATTCTTGGATGAAGTTCAGCGAAATAGGATGATTGCTGAGGTTTTCTCAAAGTGGCTCACCTCGATCATGCATCAGGAAACTAATTACATAACAGACTTGGTCTAGATTTTTAAGGATGCCAATGAGGTCACCAAAGCCTTGGATTCCAACTTGCTCTCATGGTGGAAGGAAAAATCTAAGTGGGCAGTGATTTCAAAGCAGATGCGGGATATTCAGCGTTATGGTCTAATGAACTTTCTTGCTGAAAATGAAGTATCAGGACTAAATGAAGATGTAATGTTCATTTGCAAGGAGAGTATTGAGTGGTGCAACCAAATAATTGAGCAGGGTTATAACGAGTCAGCCAGTCTATGTGGTGAGTTAACAGCCTTGAGGGCGACCATGCAAAAGGACTCACATTGAGTGGATGTTCAATTACTTAAAGAGGACAGTGAAACTATGGAAGACACTAGGAAGATGATTAACCAATTTGGTAGCCACATCAGACAGATCAAGATGGAGAAATCCTTGTCTGTGGAAGACTTTACAAAGATCTCTAAAGTGGAATCAATGCTCACTGTTTTCCTCGATCATCTGGATTCACACAGAGATAAAGTGCAAATGGTAAAGAGCAAAAAGGAGCTCTGGAAGAAAAGAGTTATTCATATCAGTTTGCCGCACGTAACTATAATCTAGGAGTTTTCAAAAGTGCACCAAGAGTAGAGTGCGACCAAGGCGGTGATGGTGTCTGTCCAAGACACCAACCTGAGTGATCATACCGGAATTGAGCAAACTGCATGACTAGCATTGCTAGCAGTTGTTTGCCATCATGTCTAGTTATTTTCTTTAAATTTCGGTTATACAGTTAGGGTTGCTTTCTATTAACTCTGGCGAGTTAACTTTACTTGGGTTAAATAGAACTATTGGGTCTAGTGACCTATAAATATCTTATGTAATGACTTTAAAAGGGTTCACTAAGTTTTTGGAAGAAAGACTATCTTTAAGATTAGCTAAGAACATTTTGTGTATGAAGAAAGTAGATGATTATCAGTGAATGTGATATCTTATTAACAACTATTTTCAGTTTCAAATTTGTGTGTTTGATTTTGAAGTCTGATTTCTGTGTAAATCTATTTTGATGAAGGGGTTGTTATACTTTCTATATGTGCAGAAAACTATTGGCTAAGTTTATCTTTATAAGTTTTTATTTCCATTTTGTTTTAGTGTTCATATGAAGTCTGTCAGATTTATATAGAAAATTATATATAGATCAGTTCTTGCATTTATTTTGTATTGACTGGTGTATGCGATTGCCTTTAAGTTCTTTATGGTGAAAAGCATTCTATTGATGGTATGTAATTTGGAGCCAAATGAATATTCACTAGAGGGAGCTGTACCTAAATTCAGAGGTTAATCAATTAGATGGTTTTCCAATTGTTTGGTAAAAATTTGTTGGTTTTCCTATGCTTCATAGTGCTTTGAATTAAATAGATAAGGAAAGACAAATCTATTTACCAATAGATTTTTGGCGACTCTACTGGCGAACGAAGAAGAAAAACTGATTATAAAACTAGATCGTCATTATAAGTGTACTCTGTTTTCCATAAATGGTATTGCCTCTAGAAGGGTTTTTGCCTTTCTTGCAACTAAATCTAAATTGGGTACAAAAGGAACAAAGTAACATTACCTCAGAGCTGGATACTCTAGCTTGGAGGCATAGAAGAAGTCAAGCAGAATATGATAGAATCAACGCTCTTCTTAGCGAGATAGAAAGACAATCGGATCAGCCTGTGTTAGTCAGTGAACGGATAGTAGTCCCTAGGGTTTTCTTTTTCCATGTCCCTAATAATCAATTCTAGATTCCCATATGTTTGTTGCCTTGATTGTTCCACACTGGACTCTAGGCCATATACTACATCCCAAAGGAGGGGGGGTTTCTGATCCTATTTTTGAAGAATTGCAGAATCTGAATTTCCAATCCACCTTTTCGCCCCAACAAAGGGAAATGAGTAGACCCTCATCTCCTTTGCCATCATCACCTATGTCTCTAGTTTGTCAAGCTTCTGAAAATAGAGGACCAAGCTTTGATACCAATTGTTAGGATTCCCAAAGATACTAAGAGGGTGGGTGAATCAGTATCTAACCAGTTTATGAATTTACTTGATTTAAAACATATAAAGCATATCAATACTGTGTACCGATAAACCAAAAATAATGTAGTAAACAAGAATAACAACAACATGAAAAGCACACCATAACACAGTAGTTTAATGAGGTATGCAATTCTATCGATGGTATGTAATTTGGAGCTGAATGAATATTCACTAGAGGGAGCTGTACCTAAATTTAGAGGTTAATCAATTAGACGATTTTCCAATTGTTTGGTAAAAATTTGTTTGCTTTCCTATGCTTCACAGTGCTTTGAATTAAATAGACAAGGAAAGACAAATCTGTTTACCAACAGATTTTTGGCGACTTTGCTGGGGAATGGATAAGAATAACTGATTATAAAACTAGATCGTTATTATAAGTGTACTCTATTTTCCATAAATGGTATTGCCTCTAGAAGGGTTTATGCCTTTCTTGCAACCAAATCTAAATTGGGTACAAGAGGAACAAAGTAACATTACCTCAGAGCTGGATACTCTAGCTTGGAGGCATAGAAGAAGTTGAGCAGAATATGATAGAATCAGTGCTCTTCTTAACGAGATAATAAGACAATCGGATCAGCCTGTGTTAGTCAGTGAACGGATAGTAGTCCCTAGGGTTTTCTTTATCCACGTCCTTGATAATCAATTCCAGATTCCTAGATGTTTGTTGCCCTGATTGTTCCACACTGGACTCCAAGCCATATACTAGATCCCAGAGGAGGGGGGGTTTCTGATCCTATTTTTGAAGAATTGCAGAATCTGAATTTCCAATCCACCTTTTCGGCCCAACGAAGGGCAAGCAGTAGACCTTCATCTCCTTTGTCATCACCACCTGCGTCTCTAGTTTTTTAGGCTTATGAAAATAGAGGACCAAGCTCTGATACCAACTGTTAGGATTCCCAAATATTTTTGGCGACTCTGCTAGGGAACGAAGAAGAACAATTGCCAGCATGTCTAGTTATTTTCTTTAAATTTTGGTTATATAGTTAGGGTTGCTTTAAATTAAATATGGTGAATTAATTTTACTTGGGTTAAAAAGAACTATTGGGTCTGCTGACCTATAAATATCTTATGTAATGACTTTAAAAGGGTTCACTAAGTTTTTGAAAGAAAGAATATCTTTAAGATTAGCTAAGAACATTTTGTGTATGAAGAAAGTAGATGATCATCAGTGAATGTGATATCTTATTAATAGTTGTTTACAGTTTCAACTCTATGTGTTTTATTTTGAAGTTTGATTTCTGTGTAAATTTATTTCGATGAAGGGGATGTTATACTTTCTATATGTGCAGAAAACTATTGGCTAAGTTCATCTTTATAAGTTTTTATTTCCATTTTGTTTTAGTGTTCATATGAAGTCTGTCGGCTTTATATAGAAAATTATATATAGATCAGTGCTTGCATTCATTTTGTATTGACTAGTGTATGCAATTTCCTTTAAGTGCTTTCTGGTGAAAAGCATTCTATTGATGGTATGTAATTTGGAGCTGAATTAATATTCACTCGAGAGAGCTGTACCTAAATTCAGAGGTTAATCAATTAGATGATTTTCCAACTGTTTGGTAAAAATTTGTTTTCTTTCCTATGCTTCATAGTGCTTTGAATTAAATAGATAAGGAAAGACAAATCTGTTTACCAACAAATTTTTGGCGACTCTACTGGGGAACGAAGAAGAATAACTGATTATAAAACTAGATCGTCATTATAAGTGTACTCTGTTTTCCATAAATGGTATTGCCTCTAGAAGGGTGTTTTCCTTTCTTGCAACCAAATCGAAATTGGGTACAAGAGGAACAAAGTAACATTACCTCAAAGTTGAATACTCTAGCCTGGAGGCATAGAAGAAGTTGAGCAGAATATGATAGAATCAATGCTCTTCTTAGAGAGATAGAAAGACAATCGGATCAGCCTATGTTAGTCAGTGAACGGGTAGTAGTCCCTAGGGTTTTCTTTATCCACATCCCTAATAATCAATTCCATATTCCTAGACGTTTGTTGCCCTGATTGTTCCACACTAGACTCCAGGACGTATACTAGATCCCAAAGGAGAGGGGGGGTTTCTGATCCTATTTTTGAAGAATTGTAGAATCTGAATTTCCAATCCACCTTTTCGCCCCAATGAAGGGAAAGGAGCAAACCTTCATCTCCTTTGTCGTCATCACCTGCGTCTCTAGTTTGTCAAGCATTGGTCTTGCATGGTGTTGCCATAGCCATTTCATTCAACCCTACTCCCCTTAATATTATACTTCTAATGGCAGCTAATAACCCTTGGGGAGCAGTTGTAGGCCCATTGAACCTAGGCTTGAACCTTAACCCCTTGCCAAAGGCTGCTAGGGATCATTTGCCTAAATTTAGTGGAGATGGGACGGTCACTATAGATGAGCATTTGAATGCTTTCAGTGTAGCCTATGGAGTGATAGCAATTCAACATGAAGATGTCACTGTCAGGTTGTTTATCTAGACATTGACAGGATTAGTGGCTAATTGGTTTTATCATTTGCTGAACAGTGTGATAACGACCTGGCACGATTTGAAGACAAGGTTCGAAGCTAGATTCAAGGTAGCTGAAGATGAACACTCCCTTCTAGCTCAGCTATCCCAGTTGAAAAAGGAACTACCTGAATCCATGAGGGACTTCGTAGCAAGATTTGATAAGATTCTTCACAAGATTCTAGTTAACCAAAAACCTTCAGATGATAATCTCAAATGTTTTTTTATTAATTCAATGCCCTCAGAAATAAGTTTCTTGATTCATAGGCAAAGGGTTGCTGACTTGAACGCCACTAAAACTCTCGCAGTTGAATTAGAGGATGATTTGACCACTGTAGGCAAATGGAAAATAGAGGTACAAATATCCAATGCTCAACCCACTACTTCCTTGGATCCTATTATTCAACGATTAATGAATGATGTAATTGCCCTAAAGAGGTAGACTCCTAAAGCAAGTACTTCCTATTCCCAACCATATCAAGATATTCCTAGGAGATATCCAAATCAACAGGGAGGAGGTGGAGGAAGACAATTACAATTGCCCCCTATTCAGTAAAGACTTGCTATTGAAGCACCACCACTTAAGAAAAATTCTTGTGTGTTTCATTTAACTGATGAACATGATGGATTTTCATGCCCAGAGATGGTTCATTTTTCTCAAATGGTCAGTAAAGGAGAAACAATCTTAGAAGTGGATGAAGAAGGATCCCAAGGTATGCCTAGCGACTCTGAAATTCATTATATGGAATATGTCTCCGACTCATAGAGGGGAGGAAACATGTTGGTATCTTTGGAAGATTCCTCATACGCAATTCTTACAAGAACTAAATAGAATTTGAAATCTCAAGATGCTACAACACCTGTACATAGTTCTGAGAAAGGAAAGAAATCTTAACCCATCATGGAGGTATGTCAAAAGTGGGTCCAGGTGTCGCTCCTTCATGTTCTGATTCTTTTACTAACCCTTTTGATATCATTGAGTTTTGCAAAACATCTTGTGTTCAAATTTCTTCAAATTTCTCCGGCTGAGTATTTGAAGTTAAACCCGAGATAACTAGATAGATTGGTCGAATTTGTTAAAGGGGATGATGCTCATGACTTAGCAAGTGAAACCCAAACACCCATGAGTACTGATTCACCGGCACATACTAATGTCAGTCCAGCCCAAATAACTCCTGAGAACTCATCAAGTTTTGTCCCTCTGCAAGATGATCTTTTTGAACCTAACCTTGAAAATAAACCCGAACCTTTCTATGTAATCATATATATTAACGGGCATAAGTTGAGTAATTGCATAATTGACTCAGGAGCATCCAATAATATCATGCCTTCAGCTGTTGCAAAAGCTTTAGGTTTAACCCTAACAAAGACCTTTGGCAAATGTTACTCCATGGACTCCAAGTAGGTTCCTTTATTAGGGCAAATTAAAGATGCTCAGGTTGCCTTGGTAGCACATCCTACCAAGAGAATCAAGTTGACGATCCTAGTGGCCGACATTCCTGCTAGCTATGGTATGTTGTTGAGTCGCACTTTTTGTAAGGACATGGGAGGGGAAATTAAGATGGACTAGTCTCAAGCGATGATCACAGTTGGAAAACAGAGAGTCCTTTTACACCTTGAAACAAAGGCTAAGTACACAGTCTTTCCTTTTGATGATCTGAAATCTCAAATTTTGTATCAAGATTGTGGCTTTGGTAATTACATGATAACAACTGACCCTCAGGATGAGAGTATGTTATTAGATGCAGGGAAGTCAAATGAACTTTGGTCTATGGAATTTGATGGGAGTTGCTCAGCTTCTGGGTCAGGGGCTAGGGTCATTTTGATACCTCCCCATGGAAAGGTCATTCCTTATTCATTTAAGTTGGAATTTCAAAACACAAACAATACGGCCGAATATGAGGCCTTGCTGTTAGGTTTGGGTAAAGCAAAGAGGTTGCAAATCAAAATGTTGAAGGTGAGAGGTGATGCAGAGCTTATTGTTAAACAGGTGAGGGGATTATTTGTAGTAAAAAATGAGAGATTGAGACACTATAGGAATCATGTTTGGGATGAGATTGAAGCTTTTGATGATTTTTCAATTGAAGCTTTTCCTAGGGAATTTAATTCAAAGGCAGATTCTTTGGCGGTATCTGTAGCCTTGCTGGTTCCACACCTAGATTTCACAACCGACACTTATAGGGTTGACCTAGTTTATAGACCTAGTGTGCCAGATAATTCTGAATCCTGGTAGGTGTTTGAAAATGATAAACAGATTCAGAACTTTTTGCAATATGCTGATATTCTTACATCCTTGTTTTATGAAGGGTCGAAGGTGAATTGTAAAGAGTTTTCTCCTGATATGCAAGAGGAAGTACATGATGGGATGTTGCAGTTAAAAGGAAATAAAATTCCAAAGGGTTTAGTATCGCTTGAACGTCTTTTTGATAGGAAAGATGGATATGTTAAGCAAAGAGATAAGGAAGCTCCTATGATTCAAAGCTCTGGGGAGTATGAGCAAATTAACATTGGTACCAATGAGGATCCTAAATTTGTTAATTTGGGAAAATGTTGTTCTGAAGTGGAAAGAAAGAGGTTTATTGATTTGCTAATTGAGTTTAGAGATGTTTTTGCTTGGAGTTATGATGATTTGAAGAACTTTAGAGATGGTAAGTTTCAACTTCAAATTCCTTTGAAACTAGGTGTTAATCCTTTCTGACAGAAGTTAAGAAACTTTAATCCAAAGGTAGCAGAAGCAATTTTTCATGAGGTTGATAAAATGTTGAAGGCTCGAATTATTTATCCTTTACACCATTCTACCTGGATTGCAAACATAGTTCCTGTTCGAAAAAAGAATGGCGAGATACGAATCTGTGTTGATTTTAGAAACTTAAACCAAGCAAGTCTAAAAGATAATTATCCTCTACCCACAATGGATCATATTTTACAAACTATTTCTAAGTCAGAGATGATGTCTATGTTGGATGGTTTCTCTGGGTATAATCAGATTAGTGTCACAGAGCAGGATCAACATAAAATAGCCTTTATAACTCCCTGGGGCACCTTTTCTTATAACAAGATGCCTTTTGGTTTGATTAACGTAGGAGCAACTTTTCAAAGAGCGATGGATCTTTCCTTTGGACACTTGAGAGACAAGATTATTGTGGTGTATTTAGATGATTTAACTGTATTCTCTAGAAAAAGGAAGCATCATGTGCGGGACTTGAGAAAAGTTCTAATGAGATGTAGGGAGCATGGAGTATCCCTAAATCCCAAAAAGTTCATCTTTGGTGTCACGGAAGGAAAACTTCTGGGACACATTGTTTCACAAGAAGGAGTAAAAGTTGATCCACAAAGAGTAAAGGCGATACAACAACTTAGTCTTCCCTCAAATAGAAATGGAGTGAGGTCTTTCTTTGGACAGGTGAACTTCTTAAGACGTTTTATTCCTGATTTTGCTGAAACTACCAAGTATATCGTGAATATGATGAGTGAGAAGGAATATTTTAAGTGGAACGAAGCTAGGAGAAAACCTTTCAAAGAGATTAAGAAGGTGATTGCACATGCGCCTACCTTGGTAAATCCGGATTTTAATAAAGACTTTATTATTTATTGCTATGCATCAGAACATACTATGTCTGGGATCTTGGTACGAAAAGGTGAACATAATGAGGAAGTGCCAATTTATTTTATGAGTATTCCCTTGAAGAAGCATGAGTTGAAGTACTCACAGATAGAGAAGCAGACTTATGTGGTGGTAAAAACCGTGAAGTAGTTCAGGTATTATATACTTCACTTGCAAGCGATTGTTTTGTTCCCAATTCTGGAGTAAAAGCTATTTTAACTCAACAAGATGTTGGCATCAACAATAGAGCATCTTGGGTCTCCAAGATACAAGAATTCAATTTAGATATCAAGCCCACTAAACTGGTCAGAGGACAAGGCCTTTGTAGATTGATGGTAGAAAATGAGTCCAAAGAGGACAACAGTTTACCTTTAACCCTATTCGTTGATCATCAAGATTCTTGGTTCACTAATGTGGCATATTATCTTACGTATGGGGACTGTCCCGGTCATCTTTCTCCTAGGGAAAAAAGGAATTTAAGGTTGAAAGCTGCAAAGTATGTTATCTCAAATAACATATTGTATAAAAAGGGGTTAGATGGCATTTTCCTCCGATGTGTAGATAAACCGCAGCAAGAAGCTCTATTGAAAACTTTTCTTAATGAAGCATGCGGGGGCCACTTTTCCTCTACGGTTACTGCATACAAAATCCTGATAAATTGTTACTATTGGCCAGGGATGTTCCAGGATGCATACGCTTGGGTGGCGAAGTGTGAGAAATGTAAGTTGTTCACAGGTAAACCCCAGTTGGCCGCCTTGCCTTTGAGGCCTGTGGTAATTGAAGAACCTTTTAAGAAGTGGGGACTAGATTTTATTGGTCCTTTGAATCCCATTTCTAGTGCGGGGTACACTCACATATTAACGGCGATAGATTATTTTACTAAGTGGATGGAAGCTATCCCTATAAAGAAAACTACCTCAGAAATTGTGTGTACATTCCTTAAGGAGAATATCCTTGTTAGGTTTGGAGTTCCCCAGAAAATAGTCACAGATAATGCATCAAAATTTTCTTCATCAGAGTTGAGCTTATTTTGCTATGATCACCGAATTGTTTTGGCACACGCTTCTGATTATTATCTGCAGGGTAACGGTCAGGCAGAATCAAGTAATAAGAACTTGATCAATATCATGAGAAAGTTAGTCAGTGAAAATTTTAGGGATTGGCATAGGAAGCTACATGAAGCACTTGTTAGGGTTTCAAGCAGATCCGAAGCAAATATGAACTAACAATTATATGCAGATTTAAATACAAAAGATAAAGAAATAAAACAGGACACAGATAACACAAAGATTTAACGTGGTTCACCTAGAATGGGTTACGTCCACCATACGCAGTCGTCCAATCTTTCTTATTATCCAGCAAAAATAGTACATCAACCTTACAATGCCTTAAGCATCCCAACCACTTATAACATGCATTTTTAGGGCAACAAACAAAGTCGGCCTTTTTAGGGTTTTATTACAATGTCGGTTTTCATCAACGAAAAATGGCAAAAAAAAATTTCTCGGGGGTTCCCGCCCTCGAACCCTCGCTTTTCTTGGGGGCTGCCGCCCCCGAACCCCTACCCGGCCCTGAACCCCGGTGAGGATACATGTTGAGTGTATAGTACTTGTAGCATAGGAATCTAGAAATCATCAAAGCAAATCGATATACTAATCTAGCTCAATCACAAAAGCATATTGCAATGATCAATCCTAATTACACTCAATAGAGACATGAAAGCAAAACATTCAATACTAAAAACTAAGCAAACCAGATGCAGATTTGAATGTCTCCTTCATGTGGCTCCATTGTCCTTCTTTCTTCTCCAAATAGCCTTTATTTGTGGATCTCACATTCAAGTGCATAAACCTAATGTGAAAGCAAGATTGACATTGGCACAAGAATACTCAAAGCGTGATTGATTTGACAAAGTGATTATTAGATAATATAATTATTCGATTGAGATTGAAGAAATTCATCCAATTTATAGACAAATTGGAGAAATGATCAAATTAGCATGATTCAATTCAAATGGAAATTGTAAATCAAAAATGTCAATTATGACAAATTTATGACAAATTATGCACTTTCTATGCAAAATTGATTGATTGTCAATTATGACAAATTATGACAAATTTCTATGTCAAAATTGATTGATTGTCAATTATGACAAATTATGACAAATTGAAATGTCATTCCCATGAAATTAGGAGAAAAATAGGAGAAAATTGAATTAGAAATTAGAAAATTAGAAAATTAGAAAAAGAGGAAAATTAGGAATTAAGAAATTAGGTGAATTAATTAATAATTTGTCATTTATTAATTAATTCACAAAAAGAGGAATGATTAGCCAATTAAATGAACATTTAATTGCGATGAGAAGACTTAGGATAAATAAATAATTTATTAATCCTAAAGGGAGAAATGACAAACAAGGTTAAATGATTAAATCACGAAACCCTAGAAGATGAATTAGAAAATGCAAGGATGACAATTAGGTCTTGACAAAGGATAATTTATATCGATTCGATTTGATCATGATTCTGACTTGATAAATGATTTGATTGATAAACAATTGAAATTGGTTGACAAATTGACCAATATTGATAAAGAGACCAAATTGATATGCGCCAATTGACATGATTGAAGAGGACAAGGATCGATAACAAATCGATCACAAAATTGACGAGATTGACAAGAGGACAAGGATTGATGACAAATCATGACTGAAAATTGCTATCGACAAGACCTAATTCGAAAGTGAGAAAAATGAGGAATGCAGAAGGACTCGATGCTCGCAAATGATAAAGACCAAGTGCTCAACATAGAAGAAATGTTAATGCGATGCAAAAACCCTAAAATAAGGCAATGCGCAAATGTTAAAGTACGATTCCGCAAGCGTTGACCATTTTTAGGTGTCTACATTTTGCCCCTCTTTGAGACAATGCGATTTTTAGCGTGTTTCAAAGAACAATAATGAAAATGCCCCAGACAATGACAATGACATATGCATGCCCCCTCGAGGAATTGGCCGGAAACATCTAGAAAAGAGGCCAATTGATCGATAAGAATGATAGAACATGATAGGATCAAACGAACTGCCAAGACTGACAGAAGAAATGTTAGTAAGAAGAAATGAGACAGAAAACAGTTAGAGACGAAGAAAAACTTGCTTTCACTAATGCACTTTGTAGGTGAGAACCTTTATTTAATGTAGCAAAATGGATGCATAGCATCATGGCATTGAAGGCCAGAGTTGAAATGCAACCCTTTTTGCAAAAGACAGACACATCATAGACAAACAAAAATCACAACAATAAAGAAAAGGACCATGAACCATCCCAGTCACTCTAAATCACTCAGTGACATCATCGAGCAACATAGGAACATGACCGAAGCCAAAGATAAATCAGTAAAAAGATAAGATGCACAAATTCCAACAAATCAAACAAACATCTTGATCTTCATTGTCAAAAGTTGAAAGTGCTGATAGGACGATCATGCTGTCTGGTTTCAGGACATGCGGTACCCCGTCTAAGACAGGACACAGTTTGGTTTTGAGTATACCACACCTTGTATAAGACCCATGATATTAAAGACAAGGACAAATGATTTTGAGGTAGATGTTCGATTGAGAAGACAATTGTGATCAGTTTGAATGTCTGGTTTGATTGAAAAGTTCATCTGTTTAAGTGTGATTTTATTAAAGCACAGTGTGATTGCATGTCGTTGGAGGGATGCTCAGTGAGCTATCTATGCACAGAGGGGCTATTTATTGCAAAATGCGTGTTTTTGGATTTTAACGTTTTGAAAAAAACTTTGTTCATTTTTCAGGACTTTATTTGACTTTTTAGGGATTTTTTTTTTTCAGGACATTATTTGATTTTTAGGGATTTTTTTCAGGACATTTTTCAATTTTTTTGGATTATTTCAGGACATTTTTCAATTTTTTTTGGATTATTTCAGGACATTTTTCAATTTTTTATGATTTTTTCAGGACATTTTTCAATTTTTATGATTTTTTCAGGACATTTTTCAATTTTTATGATTTTTTTAGGACATTTTTCAATTTTTATGATTTTTTCAGGACATTTTTCAATTTTTATGATTTTGCCCCCAGTGTCTAGCAAGGCAAGGAATATGATAGGTGAATAAATAGGCTTTTTGAAATGTTGGTGGATAGAGGGAAGACAAAGGCCTTTTATTATGGAGACAATACGGATGCAATTTTAAAGGGCTATTGTGTGATGGGACAAGAGACTGGATATGGCAATGTAAAGCAATGACATGGCATGAGGGACATGTCAAGAGGTTTTTGAAACTATGTTTAAATTTTGCATCCTTATGTCAGATCAAGATCAAGGAATGAAAAAGAGTGTATGGATAGTGATAAGATATGGATAGGATAAACAAGACCAAGAATGGATAAGGGACATGGACTGAAGGTCGGGATAGGATATGGGATAGTGGTAGAAAGTTGCAATAAGACAGGGAATATGGATGAAAGGTTGTAATAAGCAAATGGATAAATGACCAAAAGCTGCAAACAAGATGCATGATGCTCATGATGATCCTCATCCTTGTCAAGATCAAAGGTGGAAAGAGGAAATTGGACATGAGGGACGATAGGATATGAAGGGTAATGACATGGTATGATCGGATAATGAAGGGCAATAGGATATGGAGGAAACGTGCCCCCAAGTGTGGTGTACAAAAAGTTCATAAATTACGCATGATGCCTGTTTGCCAGGTTTTCATCACGGTACTTGCCCAAGGCGCTTGTTTGCTAGGTTTTCACCAATGGACGAATTATTTCTGCTTTACTTTTATTTCTTTTATTTTCTTTTTTTTTTTGTATTTTTTTGCTTTTTGATTTTTTTTTGACTTTTTTAATAGAAGATGGACACATGATAGGGGATGGAAGAAGGACTCAAGCATCTTTTTTTGGATAGTAACCTTGAAATAAATGGACCATGACCTTTGAAAGTATGCTCAAAGACGTTGGTAGGATAAGGACATGGAAAATGAGGCGAAACTAAGGCAAGGATTTATGCAAAGGATTGGACCAGAGGGATGGAAGGATGGAAAATATGCATTGGATAATGGATGGGGTATTGGAAGAATTGGGCTTCAGTGGATGGAAATGAAGGCAAGATCGACATTGGCACACACCTTGATGGGTAGTGGATTGATGGAGGAAAAATGGATCTCAAATTGTGAGATTTGGATGGAGGAATAGCTTGGGATTTTGGGACATAAGGGCCCAAAATGGATGAAGAAGGTGATGGAGGAACAAATTTGAGAGGGTTGGATGGAGGAATAGCAACTTTGGATGCCAAGTTGGATGTTTCTTTTGGCTTTTGTGCTTCAAAGAGCTTCTTAGGGATCCACATGGTTTTTGATTTTTCATGCTTTTGTGGTTCCTTGGAATGCATTGCTAACACAAGGGATTTAGGAACCCATATATATTTTGACTTTGCTTTATTTTGCTCAGTGGGCCTTTGTGCCCTTTTGGATTTTTCCTTATAGATCATATTGTTCTTTTTTTTGACATGTCGATTATATTGGACATGTTGATCCTTGAATACATGTGGATTGCTAGACTTATGACTTTTATGCTTGGTATCCAAATTGCTTGGAGGGGGTAAAGAATGCATGGATGGATAGGAATGAAATGGGGTTCTCTTGGATTGATGAAATTTACTCAAGGATGTGTGCCTTTGCTGACCTTGCATAGAGGACAAAGGGATATAAGGACCTAAGATGGATGGAAGGTATGATGGGGAAGGTGTATGTTTTGATTTTGAAGGGATGATACCAACATCTTGAGGAATTTCACTGAGGCCATGACCCTTAATATTTTCTTTAACATGAAGGGATTCTTTCTTATGAAGGTCTACTCCTTTGCCTTTATGAATATTTTGACTTGTAGGATACTCTTTTCTTTGCAAAGAAGATGCGAGTCCATTATGAGGTGGATGCGATATGAGAGAAATAATGAGATCTTGAAGTGGATCGGATTGCACCAAAGTGGAAGAACCCATTATGCATGTCAAGGGTTCATGAACATCTTGCACTGACACGTTAGAATCATGAGGGGGATTAGGATCACTAGGGGAATCGGGATCATGAGGGGATCTAGGATTGTGTGGTGGACATGGTTCAATGACTGGTTCTTCAAGAGATGGAATGGGAGAAATAATGGGATCATCAAAAGAAATGCGATCTTGGAGTGTATATGGAGCATTAAGACAAGCAGATGGAGGAACAAGTGGATCTTGTGGAGGATCTGAAGGAATGATAGGGTCTTGTGTTGGAAATGAATTTGGAAGGATACTTTGATCTTGACAAGGAGGAAAATCATTGGATTCCTCTTTAAAGGTGCTTTGCTCTTGAATTTTAATGGGATCATTGGAAAGGATGGAAGGGATATCTTGATCTTTCTTAGGAAGTGGAATGTCAATGGGATTTGAAAGGACATTGTGTTCTTGGATAGAATGGATAGAATGGACAGGGATATCTTGAGCTTGCTTGGGAAAGGGAGTGTCAATAGGACTTTGGATAGGATGGACAAGAATAGGGGAATCATCGTGAGTGTCTGGGAACATGGGATCCTGGTCAACAATTGGATGGGATGATAAGGTTTCAGGATCTTGATCTTGATTTTCTTTAGGACATGTTTCTTCATGCTCTAAATTATCCTCTTGACATGGGGTTGGACTTTGGATATGCATGGAGGATTCTGACAAGGGCTCAGTGTTTTGGGATGAAGGAAATGCACTTTGAACATTTGTGATGGATTCTAGCAAGGAATCAATGCTTAAACATGAGGAAGAGGGACTTTGAATGGGGTCCTCTAAAATAGGTAATGGCAATAAAGTGCATGGTGGCATTGGGTCTTGTATTTCTGAAACACGACAAGGATGTGCATCATGAATTGGATTATCTTGGCAATCAATTATGGATAGCTCTTGGATAATTGCATCCTTGGGTGTATTGTTTGATGAGGACAATATGGAAGGTTCCTACGAAACTTCTAAATGTGTAGGGATAGATTCTACTGGAGAGTCAATTTGCTTGCGAGGGGATGAGGCATTACTAGACATAAGTGTATTATTTTGATCTTCCTCAAAGAACTCACTTGGTAATTTCCTTAAGAGCATTGCAATAAAGCCACCTTTCTTTCGGGGTTTTGACATAGTTGTATCTAGAATTTGAACTTGTTTTTGGTTTGATGTCATGTTTTGATATTGGATTTGGTTCAATTGTTCTGACATGTTTGAAATTTGGGTTGGTGTGTGCTGCAACCTTTGTTTTTGAATGTTTGGTTGTGGTTGTTGACATTGATATGTTGATTGAACTTGTTGATATTCCACCATTGGTTGAACTATTTGTTGACATTCTATAGTTGGTTGGAGATATTGTTGAAATTGGACCATTGATTGTATTGGTTGTATATGTTGAACAATTGGTTGAACCATTGGTTGTATTGGTTGAAAATCTGATTGATAGTAAACACCTTCTTGTTCTTGTTGTGGAGGCACATAATGTTGAAATTGATGTTGTCTTTTTTCTTGAAATTGTTTCATCATCTCTATTTGTGAGAGGAGAGCTGGTATCTCTGATCGTTCAAGAAGAGATCTTACATCAATTGGCTCAATCTCTGGATTTCGACCTGGAAATTTTTGAAACATTTTGGACATTTGTGATCTATTCTTCTCAATGTTTTTCACTCTTTGTTCCAAAATCTCATTTTCTTGAGCTAGCTTCTCCTCTAGTTTTTGTATTTGGAGATTTGTTTCATCATAAACAGTTTGATCAATGTTGCTTTGTTGTTGGGTTGGATATAATTGTGATTGCCTTGGATTAAAATTAGATTGCATTGTCGGTTGATACGTCAAACTTTGTTGTATCATTGGTGCTTGGAACCTTGTTTCAATAGACATGTCACTATTCAATGCAATATTTTTGGAAATTTTCAAGGATAATGTATGATATGCAACTAAATGCAAACTAAATAGATGAAAATGCAATCTATGGAAAGAGTGCAATCTATGTTTTTGGTTGTTTTTCAAGATTTTGACAAACTTTTTGGAATGCAAATCTAAAAGAGACCCTTAGGAAATTGAAATGATGTCTAGACCTCAAAGGACAAAAGGACCAAGTGACAAAATGACAAAATGACAATGTCTCCCCTATATGCTTGGATACTAAGCTAGGTTTGACCAAATGACATTGATGACAAAAAGACAAAAGTTTGACAAGGTCTAGACTTCCTAACAATAACTTACGGTTTATCAAAGATTTGCATTACTCAAGTATGACAAGACCTAGTTTTGACACTATATGCAAAGGGACAATTACTATGCAAATGACCCTAATATGATATGATAATGACCTAATCTTAATGAAGGGACCTAGGGTATGCAAATGCAAATGTATGACAATGGTATTACTCTAATGCAAGAGGACACATGCAAATGGATGACCCTTATTGATATGCAAAGGAGTATGACCTAGGTGAAACCTAACCTTGGTAGTTGACAATGACTTTGCAAAATGGACACCTAGGATGAACCTAGATCTAAGTGACATGAATGTTGAGACAAGATTTTGGAAAATGTTTGACAACCATGTTTGAAGGTGTTTTGAACTTTGTTGAATGAAATGTTCTTGTGTTTAACCTTGTTTTGAATCAACTTGTCTTGTTTTTGAAATGAGACACAACTCAACTTTTGATAAGCAAAGAAGACAAGATACTTCAAATTAGACTCAAGACAATCATGCTCATTCACACATTTCTTATGGTAGGCAAGGAAATTAGGTACTTGAGAGGTAGACTCATTATGAGATTCAAGGAGAATACATAGATGCTTGACCCCACGGGCTCCCCTCCACGACACTCACTTCTCAGGGCAGCCAAGCATCAGTCCCCATGGAAATCTCCCCATGGTGAACTTAGTATCTCTTCCAAGTATCCGAACTTGTCCTTCTCAAGCAACTAGAAGGATTTTTGGCCTCTAAATACAAGGTGTTTAGTAAGGATTTCTGTTAAGCGTTACTCCTTGATGTCACGCAAGCGTGATTGAGACATTAAGCCCATCAAGATACCAAACAAATGTAGTCATGCAAGAACAATTTAGACCGTGAAGTCCTACTTAGATGTTGATATGAGAAAGAGTTCAAGGGTCATCACTTCCCAAGTAAATGCAATTCCCACGTAACCCTTCCTTCAAAGCTTTCGCCTATCAGGTATTTATTTATAGTGAGTTAGAATGCCAAGGTATTCTAGCCGTACTCACTTTGGGTCATTCCCTTCTCATGATTATCACTTGCTTGCAAAAGAAAATGGTCGGGAAGGCAAGCCCTCTAAAGGTGACACACAATCAAAAACATGAGCATGGTATTGAAGATCTGGATTTCTGATCACCCTAAGAAGGATGAGAGCATACTCTCCTACTCCAATGTCAAACTCAACAATCAAAGCAAACATACATTCATTCCATCCTATTTAGAAATCACTAGGTGCCTAAATATTAATTGCAAACACAAAGTTTAGTTGTAGTCCAAGGCAACCTGCAAAACCCAAGTCAGAAGTTTGATGTGTTTAGTCTTTGACTATCGATCCTGCACAAAACATGTTAGTAGTTTCATTTGTTGTCTTTGTCATGCGTATGCCAAGGTGCTGCACAGAGAATCAGTACCAAAAAACCAAAAAGCAGAAATAGAATGCAAAACAAAACAATTATCAAGTAAAAACACTGCTTTTTTACCTCTGTTTCTAGACTTTACACAGGCACATAATGCATGACACAGGCGTAGGATTGCTAACACAGGTGCAGGATTGATTACACAAGCGTAGGATACCTTACACAAGCGCAGTTTTTTTCTTTTACACAAGCGCAGAATGCATTGACACAGGTGCAAAACTCATAAAGATGCACCTGTGTACCTTGCACAGGTGCAGAAGTTCCCAAAAAGCCCTGCATTACCCTGCTTCTTGGGTTTTTAACCTGCAAATCAACTCAAAACCACTCAAAAGCATGATTAGGGGGTTAGTTCACATCGGGTTCACCAATTAATGTAGCATAGGAATCTGGAAATCATCAAAGCAAATCGATATACTAATCTAGCTCAATCACAAAAGCATATTGCAATGATCAATCCTAATTACACTCAATAGAGACATGAAAGCAAAACATTCAATACTAAAAACTAAGCAAACCAGATGCAGATTCGAATGTCTCCTTCATGTGGCTCCATTGTCCTTATTTCTTCTCCAAATAGCCTTTATTTGTGGATCTCACATTCAAGTGCATACACCTAATGTGAAAGCAAGATTGACATTGGCACAAGAATACTCAAAGCGTGATTGATTTGACAAAGTGATTATTAGATAATATAATTATTCGATTGAGATTGAAGAAATTCATCCAATTTATAGACAAATTGGAGAAATGATCAAATTAGCATGATTCAATTCAAATGGAAATTGTAAATCAAAAATGTCAATTATGACAAATTTATGACAAATTATGCACTTTCTATGCAAAATTGATTGATTGTCAATTATGACAAATTATGACAAATTTCTATGTCAAAATTGATTGATTGTCAATTATGACAAATTATGACAAATTGAAATGTCATTCCCATGAAATTAGGAGAAAAATAGGAGAAAATTGAATTAGAAATTAGAAAATTAGAAAATTAGAAAAAGAGGAAAATTAGGAATTAAGAAATTAGGTGAATTAATTAATAATTTGTCATTTATTAATTAATTCACAAAAAGAGGAATAATTAGCCAATTAAATGAACATTTAGTTGCGATGAGAAGACTTAGGATAAATAAATAATTTATTAATCCTAAAGGGAGAAATGACAAACAAGGTTAAATGATTAAATCACGAAGCCCTAGAAGATGAATTAGAAAATGCAAGGATGACAATTAGGTCTTGACAAAGGATAATTTATATCGATTTGATTTGATCATGATTCTGACTTGATTAATGATTTGATTGATAAACAATTGAAATTGGTTGACAAATTGACCAATATTGATAAAGAGACCAAGTTGATATGCGCCAATTGACATGATTGAAGAGGACAAAGATCGATGACAAATCGATCACAAAATTGACAAGATTGACAAGAGGACAAGGATTGATGACGAATCATGACTGAAAATTGCTATCGACAAGACCTAATTCGAAAGCGAGAAAAATGAGGAATGCAGAAGAAGGACTCGATGCTCACAAATGATAAAGACCAAGTGCTCAACATAGAAGAAATGTTAATGCAATGCAAAAACCCTAAAATAAGGCAATGCGCAAATGTTAAAGTACGATTCCGTAAGCGTTGACCATTTTTAGGTGTCTACAATACTTTGCTGATCAGTCACCACATTTCAACAATCTCCCACTTGGAGACTGATCAGGCTCCACACCAAACAATCTCCCACTTGGAGACTGATACTACACAAAACCATTGTACATGTAGCTTCCGTTGGATAAAACACTAGGACTCGACTGGTATAAATTCCATAATTATCAATCAAGAAGACCAACAGAAACTGATGAAGAAATTAGCTTCTCCTATGGAACTGCCTTTATAAACATATCGGCAGGATTCTCACTTGTGTGAATCTTCTCAAGCCATAACTGACCCTCCTCCAAAACAGTCCAGATGAAGTGGTACCTGAGCTGAATGTGCTTTGTCCTTGAATGAAAAGTAGAGTTCTTCGCAAGATGAATGGCACTCTGGCTCTCAGTATACAATGGGCTATCCTCTTGTGTCTAACCCAATTCCTCAAAAAAAAATTGCAACCAAATCATCTCCTTGCTGGCTTCTGTAGCAGCAACATACTCAGCTTCAGTGGTTGAAAGTGCAACAACCTTTTGCAGCCTAGAAATCCAACTGACTACAGTTCCCCCTATAGTAAAAACATACCCTATAGTACTCCATGAATCAATATCACCCGCCAGATCAGAGTCAACAAATCCATTCAGAGCAGCATTAGATCCTTTGAAACATAATGCCTTCGTAGTAGTTCCTTTTAAATACCGAAGAATCCATTTCACTACATTCCAATGTTCTATACCCAGATTACTCATAAATCTGCTCACAACTCCCATTGCATGTGCAATATCTGGCCTTGTGCATACCATTGCATACATCAGACTGCCAACAGCTGATAAATATGAGATGTTAGACATTTTATTAACCTCTTCCTGTGCCTTTGGGCACATCTCCTTAGTCAATTTGAAATGACTAGCCAAAGGTGTACTAACTGCTTTTGCATCCTGCATGTTAAATCTTTTCAACCCCTTCTTTATATAATCACTTTGGGAAAAATTCAAGGCTCTATTTTTCCTATCCCATGTAATCGTCATACCGAGAATTTGCTTAGCTGCACCCAAATCCTTCATAGCAAATGACCTAGCTGATTTCTATTTAAGATCATTTATATGTTGCATGTTAGACCCAGCAACAAGCATGTCATCAACATAAAGCAACAAGATAATATAACTGCCATTATCAAATCTCTTAAAATATACACAATGATCAGAATGACATCTATGATAACCGTGTTCAGCCATGAAACTATCAAATTTTAAATACCATTGTCGAGGTTCTTGCTTTAGGCCATACAGACTTTTCTTCAACATGCACACCAAGTTCTCCTTACCTTTGACCTCATATCCCTATGGTTGCAACATGTAAATTTCCTCCTCCAAATCTCCATGGAGAAAAGCTATTTTGACATCTAATTGTTCAAGATGTAAATCATCTGCAGCCACAAGACTAAGTACAGTTCTAATTGAAGTCATCTTTACAACTGGAGAAAATATTTCATCATAATCTATACCCTTTTTCTGTGCAAAACCTTTTACCACAAGTCTGGTCTTATATCTTTTCTGACCTCCTTCCTCCTCCTTTAGCCGATAAACCCATTTGTTAGGCAAGGCTCTTTTTTCTGCAGGTAAAGGGACTAAGTCCCAAGTCTTATTTTTCATCAAGAAGTCCATCTCCTCTTTCATGCCTAGCTCCCACTGTTGTTTGGCATCTACCTGCATTGCTTCTTCATATTCTTTTGGTTCACCAAAATCCGTTAATAAAATAGAATAGAAAGAAGGAGAAAATCTTTTAGGGGGTCTACTTGTCCTCGTAGAACGTCTAACACTTGCAGGAGTTTGTGGGACAATTTGTTGTTGCTGAGCATCAGGTACCTGTGGCATTTCATTTTCAGGAATCTCATCCAACACCACATATTCTTGTTTGTCATGTTCATGCTTCTTTTCCTGCATCTATTCTTTATACATGATCTTCTCATTGAATATAACATATCTACTTCTAATTATTTTCTTATTTTTAAAATCTCATAACTAATAGCCATATTCATCTATCCCATATCCAATGAAGATACATTTTTGAGATTTAGCATCAAGCTTGGTTCTATTTTCTTTATCAATATTGACAAAAGCTTCACAACCAAAAGTTTTTAGAAAAGAATAATTTACCTTTTTACCAGTCCATGCCTCCTCTGGAATACCACCATCCAAAGGGGTTGAAGGTTCGCTATTTATCAAATAGACAGTAGTATGTACAACATCTTCCCAAAAATGTAAGGGCAATCCAACATGCAATCTCATGCTCCTTGCACGTTCCATGATAGTCCTATTCATTCTCTCTGACACACCATTTTCCTATGGAGTTCCTGGAACTATCTTCTACTTTAGAATCCCATTTAAGGAGCAATAATCTTCAAATGATTTGCTGCAATACTCACCTCCATTATCCGATCTGAGACACTTCAACTTTTTTCCTGTCTCATTCTCAACCAAAGCTTTCCATTTCTTAAAAGTTTCAAAAACATTTGATTTTTGTTTTAGGAAATATACCCATGTTTTTTTGGTTGAGTCATCAATAAAAATAACATAATAACAAGAGCCACCAAGAGATGATATCTGAGCTGGTCCCCATACATCTAAATGTACAAGTTCTAACTTCTCACTCTTCTTCTCTTTCCCAACCTTGAGAAATCTGGCTCTTTTCTGTTTACCATAAACACAGTTTTCGCAGAACTCTAAATCAATCTTCTTTAGTCCTGGCAATAGATTTTTGGAGTGAAGGGTTTTCATCCCTTTCTCACTCATGTGCCAAAGCCTATGGTGCCACATTATCAAATTTGTTCTTGCAACATTTATTGTTCTTGTTTCTGCAGTAACTTTATCTGTAGCAGCTAGGGTAGAGTAAGTGTTACCTGTACACAGATATAATGTGCCTACCTTTGCACCTTTAGCTATTACTAATGATCCTTTAGGGGCCTTCCACATACTATCTAAGAGAGTAACTATGCAACCTTCACTACCTAGTTGCCCTGCAGAAATTAAATTTCTTCTTAAATTAGGAACATGTCTTACCTCTTGCAGAAACCAGTCATTTCCATTTTGCAACTTGATCTTTATCTTTCCTTTTCCAACAATTTGACAGGGCTCATCATCACCCAAATATACCTATCCAAAATCACCTTGAACATAATCTAGAAAATATTTTCTATGGGGTGTAGCATGAAATGAAGCCCCAGAATCTATTACCCAGGAATCATTAACATTATCCAAACATAAGATTAAAGCATCTTGTAAACTATTACTTGCAATATTAGCTTCCTTACTATCATTTTCATTTTTGTCTCCTTTGTTTTTCTGAGACCAATAGTCTTTCTTTAGATGACCAGGCTTTCCGCAGTACCAGCAATCTTTCTTTCCTCTAGATTGAGAGAGTCCTTTCTTTGACTTCCCTCGTGACTTCTCATTCCCAGAGCCTTTTCCTCTTTCCTTTGATCTTCCTCTGTTCTCCACATTCAAAACACTACCCGATGATGTTGGAGTCTCACCTATGTTTTTCCTTCTCATTTCCTCGCTTAGGATAACACCAACAATATCATCAAATACCAAAGTATTTTTACCAGAGACAGAGTTACTTACAACCATAACCAAGCTATTCCAGCTTTCTAGCAAAGAACATAAAATCAAGAGAGCCCTAACCTCTTCTACAAAAGTAATTTTTACGGAAGACAATTGACTGGTAATTGTATTAAATTCATATAAGTGCTCCGCTACAGATCCTCCCTCACTCATTTTCAAATTAAATAGATGCTTCATAAGAAATACCTTATTCGAAGCTGAGGGTTTCTCATACAACTTAGCCAATGTCGCCATCAAATCTACAGTCGTTTTTGCTTCTGTTATATTGAATGCTACAGACGGTGCAAGGCACAATCGAATGGATCCCAGTGTCTTTCTATCTAAAATGTCCCACTCTTCATCTGACATTGTGGTCTCTTTCTTTGCCTTTCCTTCCAATGGCCACCACAAATCCTTTTGATACAGGTAATCCTCCATCTGCATTTTCCATAACTGATAATTCTGGCTGTTAAACTTTTTGACCTTGAATTTGGAATCCTCCATTGCTCCCACTCAAATCTGAAAGTCCTGCCAATTTATAGAAAACCTCGCTCTGATACCAATTGTTAGGGTTTCAAGCAGATCCGAAGCAAATATGAACTAACAATTATATGCAGATTTAAATACAAAAGATAAAGAAATAAAACAGGACACAGATAACACAGAGATTTAATGTGGTTCACCCAGAATGGGTTACGTCCACCATACACAGCCATCCAATCTTTCTTATTATCCAACAAAAACAATACATCAACCTTACAATGCCTTAAGCATCCCAGCCGCTTATAACATGCATTTTTAGGGCAACAAATAAAGTCGGCCTTTTTAGGGTTTTATTACAATGTCGGTTTTCATCAATGAAAAAAGGCAAAAAAAAATTTCTCAGGGGCTCTTGCCCCAGAACCCCCACTTTTCTCGGGGGCTGTCGCCCCCGAACCCCTGCCCAGCCCTGGACCCCAGCGAGGATACATGCTGAGTGTATAGTACTTTGTTGATCAGTCACCACATTTCAACAATCTCCCACTTGGAGACTGATCAGGCTACACACTGAACAACACTATGGGTAGATCAAGCTTCACCAAAACGAGCCATAGGAATGTCACCATTTGAACTGGTTTATGGTATTAGCGCACAAATCTCTCTTCCTTTAGAATTAGTGGCTTCAAAATTGCAGACGGTAATTGAAGATGCATTTTTCTAGAGCTCACTTGAAAAACAGATTATGTATTTAACCAAAATTGAAGAGGAAAGAGTGAAGCTAGTTGACATGATCACAAAACATTAGATGAGGGTTAAAAATATTTTTGATCAGAAAGCAAGGCCCAGGAAGTTCATGAAAGGGGACCTAGTGTTATTGTGGGATAAAAGGAGAGAATCGAAAGGTGCTCATGGTAAATTTGAGTCACTAAGGAAGGGACCTTATGTGATTCATGAGGTAAAGGGGCCCAACTCTTTTAAACTTTCTTATCAGGATGGTTTTGAACTTCCCCTGTCTTATAATGGGCAAGATTTAAAGTTGTATCAATTGTAAACAGGTGTCCCCTATTAGTTTGTACATATATTTGTCGTGCTAGTTTAGGTGTGTCTGTTTTTGTTGCAAGTTGGTCCTTAATCAATTATGTTGTGAAACCAGAGATCCTGTGATTCATTGCTTGGTACCTTACACATCCCAGTCCCCATGCAGAGCCACTGTTGGGCCCATATTAAATTTTCATTCCATATGCGTCCCTATATGAAGTAATGCTTCTCTAATTCATCGGTCAAGAACTTGCTTAAATTTTTTCTTATATCATTTGCTCCTTGTTAGGTTCCACTACCTTGAACTTGTACCTTGAACTTGAACTTGAACCTTTTTGGTTCAAGGTTCAAAGTTCAACAAGCGTTATTTTGAATATTTTTCTTCCTACGCAAATTTAAGCTTTGCTAGTTCTTGTCAGCATTTTGCATTCTTTCAACTTTGTGTAGACGTATAAAAATAACCATATTCCTAAATGAATATTTTATGTTCATTTCTCTATTTAATCCAATTTAATTAAATTATCCACATTCCTCTATTTAATTAAGAAAATTACTCAATTAAATTCACTATACCCATTTAATGAATAAATCGTTTTATTCAATTAAATCCCCCCTATCCACTTTTAATTAAATTCAAATTTAATTAAATAGTTATCCTAAATTAAATAAATATAATTTATTTAATTGCAACCAAATTGAATGAAATTCATTAAATTCAATTAAATCATATTATCCCTCCATCCACTTGCATTTTCCTACATTTCCCACTTGCTTCCTAAACCCCTTCCTAATTTCTTCTAGACTCTTCTAATCGTTTCTAATTAGACTAAACCATCTTCTAAACTTTGTCACATCCCTAAGCAAGGGGAGGTCACTTCTCAAACCCTTAAAGTCTTTGATAACCATTAAAGGCTTCAAATCTTCAACCACTTAATATCCCCAAAGTCTCCCAAACCATTAATGGTTAATTCAACCCTCTTACATGGTTAAAGACTTTTTGCCTAACTTAACCTTCATCCAACCCAAGGGTCTCATCAAGTCTTTAATGCTTTGACCATGATTATCTCTTAATCATTTGCACAAGAGTTTATCCTTGGATTAACTCTTAATCCAATGGGTAATCTAAACTTAGGCTTGACCCTTACCCTCTAGATAACCATAAGGTCTTCTCAGGCATTTAATGCCTCCAACCCCTTCTCTCAACCCAACCCTATGTTGACACTTGTCACCATTTCATTGGTGCAAATTGCAAACATGGATCCCCAACTTTCAAACTTAGCCCTTGATTAACTCTTTCAATCTTGACCATCAATTGCCCTATTTTTACTATAAATAGAGCTCTCATTCCTCCATTTTTTAGGGAGATCAATCCAAGTTTGTAGTATCACACTTATGCTCAAATACATTCAAGATTTCATATATCATTTTTATGTTCATCATTTTAGCCTCTCTTTAACTAGGAATTAGTCTAAATATGCATGTTTAGAATACTTTCTTTATCATTTAGCTCAATCATAGACTAATATATCATGTTAGGATAGTATTTATACTAACCTTGTCATCTTATAATATAGTTTATTGCATTTCTAGAATCATGCATAGCCTAGGATGCATCTCATATTAAAACCAACAAAAGCATCCCTCGTTCTTGCATTTGCTATCCCTAAACCATTTTGCTCAGTGATCTAAGAGAAAAAACATTGGTTTGAGGGACTGTGTAAGATAGAGAACCATGGGACCAACCTTGGGAAGCTGAGTGATACTTCATTACTCCATAGCTTGCACTAAGAAGTCTTGTGTGTGTGTGAGCAAGGCTCCATAGAGCTCCGTTTTTCACATATTGAGTTCTATCGACCTGCTTTTCCTGCATACATTTCTGGCACCCACCGTGGGGCATTACCTCATATATCTAATCGGTTTTAAAATATAACCACTTTTGTAGGCACGCGGAAAAAATGAATTAGCGCGTTAAGTCAACTATTTAGCGCATCTGGTTAACAGCCTAGCACATTCGGTTCACTGTTCAGTGCGTGGAGTCCATCATCTAGCATGTGAAGTCCATATATTAGCACATGACTCCCACTAATCTTTTCCTGTAGGTCACGGTGTAGGAGAAAAACAGAGTAGCGCTTTCGATGCACAGAGTAGCGCATCCCGAAAACAGTGTAGCACATTGAAACCTTATTTTAGCGCATCGCAGTTATATTGTAGCGCATACAGTTTGTTCTGTAGCGCATCACAGATAGAAAAGAAAAGAACTAAATTGTAACCGAAAGTTAAAAATTAGACTTGTGGAAGTCCACCAAATCATCTAATGTTTTTTTGTCTAGTTTTCTTGCAGGATTCTAACAACTTTGTTGCAGAAAGGAGCTTAATCTTAGAATATTTAGATAGTTAGGATTTTCACTAACTTAGTTAAGTTAGTTTAAATTTTTGAATGTCTTTTATTCTTAAAATTGAACTCACTTATTTATTTTGGGCCATAAAAAGAACCACTATCAGAAATTTTCTTGCTTTTATAGGAGAAAAACTTTATTTGGGCTCTAAAAAGAACAAACACAAAATTTTCTTTTTCGCAAAAAAAATAGAGCTTAAAAAGAACCTCACCATCCTTTGGTGCATAAAAGGATCCACTTTTATTTTGCAAAGGAAAGAACCTCACCTCAAAATTTTTGTTACAATTAAAGAGGGAAGTGATTCCCCTTTTATTTATCAATGTTTATTTGTTGACCAAATCGAACCTTTTGCTTTGTTGACGCGGTTATTTCCTTAGATTAAATAATCATTGCTATGAGGAAGTAAAATTAACACCATGCTTTTTCTTGGAGCAACATCTCCCAGTAGAGGTTAGAAAATCACTGAATTGAAGGTTTAAAAAGAATTTGTGATTGCCTTGAATCGAAAGAGGAAGGTATATTCTCTCCCCTTAACTGGGTGATCCAAAAAACCAGACCTCTCTTAAAAAGCTTTCTTTCCTTCAAAACATTTTACATCCTTTAGCAGGCCTACCTTCCTGAGGAGTTGGAATCAACTCTTAAAGCCGTTTATGGTCGGTGTGAAGGGAACGACCTAAGTGGGGAATGACTTTGACATCAAGAATTCCAACGTGGAAAGTGATGAAAGTCCTTTTTAACGGTTGCGCGCAGTGATTAGCCTTCCCCCAGTATCCTCGAGATACGTAAAGCCTTTGTTCTAAAGGTTGGGAAGCCTCCTGAGGGAGTTTATCACTGACGGCTGAACAGGAAGCCTGATTATGAACCATAGAAATAGAAGCTTTGAACCGAGTCAGTAACCAGACATTTATAACATCATAGTGCAAGGGTGGGGAAAAATCTGCTCCCAAGATTACTCACCATATATCTCCCAAGATAACTACTCAACTGTGAAGCGATTCATTTTGAGTTAATTTCTGGCAAAAGGCAAAAAAATGGGCACCCTCTAGGGGGTGACATGGCTGTTTGAGCTGACGGAGTATCGAGACTAGTGGGCTATGATGTTATTTATGACCTTTGAATAAAGAGTCTTTCTGAAGTGTATTATTCGTATCCAAACCTGTTAAAACATTGGGGATTTGAACACATCCTCGCAGAACATACACTTTTTGTTAGATTAGGCAAAATGGTTGTACTTTTTGTGTCGTGCTTGCATTTACTACTTCAGAAAATCATCCATCAAACCTGAAAAATTCACAACAAAAATCCAAAATTTACAAAAAACCAACCAAAGAAAAAAAATAAAAATCAGGGCAGTTTAACGCATAAGAGCAACTTCTTAGCACGTGAGGTACTTTTGTTAGCACATCCAACCATCAATTTAGAGCGTCGGTTCCATCCAGTAGCGTTTTATCTCAAAATCAATCCAGTGTTAAAACATTTAGCGCATCAGAGAAACAGCCTAGCACGTGGAAGCATCAGCTTAGCGCGTGGAAACCAAACATTAGCGCATCAGGTTCAAAAGTTAGCGCGTTACAGGCCCAGGCTAGCGCATGACTTTTTAAACATATAGAAAACAATTTTTGAATAGTCAAAACTTTAGCGCATGTCTGGGGGCAGCCTAGCATGTGTGGTCATTATTTTAGCATGTGGAGTAATTTCGGTAGCGCATTTAATCTCTGTTTTAGTGTGTGATCAAAAACATATAGGTAGGGGGCAAAACAGTGTGAAATTTTAAAAATTTTGAAAACATTTTCAGAAGCCTTTTTCCATCAACATCATTTTTCATCAAAGCAGAGTGGCAAAAACAAACCGTTAACAACTATTTCTTGAGCTAAATTTGTGTCAAAATAAACGTTGTAAAAATCTTAAACTGATCACACGATAAAACATATCTATCTTATCATAATCCGGAAACCTCATCATCAGTATCAACAGAATCCTTTACCATCTTATGGATTTCATCTCAAAAACACTTGTTTAAAAATTTCAAGTTGTCAAATCAAGTCTCCATATCAGGAGGCTTTTATCCATATCATTTGACACGCTTTGTCATGAAGGGACATCTAAACCTTCACTTTAATAGAGTAAGATTTGAAATTTTCTAAACAAGATCAACTAAATCCAAACAAATCAAAGGAAACCATTGATCACTCATGCATGACTAATCCCCATATTCTGAGAAGAAAAAACTTTTATCGTAACATCACGTTGAAGAAACAACAACCTAGTTTTTCCAAGTTCATCAAGAGAAATAAGTTTTTATACATGAATCGTCAACTCTTCAAATCTCATTGGGTATTCCTTCATCACGTCAAACGTTATATCCAAAACAAATCCAACGAATTTGATAAAGAGCCCTTAAAAACAAGAGCCTACTGTCAAAAGTTTGCTTTTAATCAAATCATAAACCGCGGAGGAAAAATCAATCCGACATTCTTGCCCGATGAGTGTATCACTTATAACACATCTCGACCAGAACCACCCACCCCCAAGCAACACATCAAAGAGGATTTTGTCCCCTTCATCACTAAAAGTTTTTACTAAAATGCCTATTACTCGCTCTCAAAGAAACCAACAAAGTGAGACACATGCAGAGTCTAGTATGAATCGAAGGTTGTCAAATCCTTTTGAAGTTTCACACTTGGAAGAGACTGAAATTTCCAAAGCGTTTTTTCAGGAATGTCAGGAAAACCCTTCATTCCAAAAGCTTGTAGAAAGGCTTATGGAAAATGACAAAGAAAAGTATATGCTCATGCTTACAAGTAAAGGCGTTAAACTTTCCGAAGATTTAGACTCAAACATTTTTAAAACCGGATCTTGACAATATGCATATCAAGAAAAACAAAGAGAAGAAGAACCTCGTAACTTTGAACAACACATACCTAAGCAACACATTCCAGAACAACACACATACCCGAGCTAGAAACTCCAGAGCAAAATGTACCATTAACACACCTTTTTAGCTGAGAACCAATACAAGGGAAGAACTCTTCCCTCGACAAGACAATATACCTTTGGCTGCTCTTACTCAACAAATGCAAATGTTACAATGACAAATACATGACATGCAACAAGGGACAACAGTGCGGTACTCTTTAAACAAAATTTGTCTTTCTCCATTTGACAGAAGATTGAACATGGTGCCTTTTCCTCCAAACTCAGATGTGCCTAAATTTGACAAATACGATGGAAAAAGTGATCCCCGAGATCATGTTCAAGAATTTTTTACAATGAGTCTTGAATTTTCTCATGATGACACCTATTTGATGAGGTTATTCCCAAGAAGCCTGGGAGGGCAAACAATGGAATGGTTATCCAAAATTACACCACCTGTTAGATCATTTGATGAATTGGTTAACAAATTCATAACTCAATACTCCTATAACATCCAACATGCCATAACCATGCTAGATGTCTGCAACACCAAACAAAAGAACAACGAAACATTCATGATGTTCCTTCAACACTGGCGACGTATAGTATCCAGATATCCTCGAGATATTCCTGAAAAGGAAAAAATGGAAATCTTCATTGACAATTTGAATGGTGAAATGAGTTACAGACTAAAACTTCAATGAATACCATCTTTCACTAAATTGATTGAAAATGGCATCCAAGTAGAGGAAGCATGTGTCAAAGAGGGAACACTCAAATTCTACAAGGAAGGAACAAACTCATCAAACTACAATAACCAGGACAACACCAACCTAGACAAATCTTGATTTTGGACTCGAAACAAAAATGAAGGCAACAATGAGTCATATGATCCCAAATCAAAGCAACCAGTGCTTGCATTATCCGGAAATCCTCAAAATACGAAAAATCCTAAAAATGCTAATCCAAATGCTAACACATATGCACCAAACACCAATCAAGGACAACTCAACACAAACAACACCAATGATACTCAAAGCAAAAACATGAATCCAAGACCTAACAACAATTCACACAACAACACAAACAATTTCCAAAAGCGTATCTTCACACCACTGGGGCAATCACTAGAATCAACATTCAGAGAACTTTTGGCAAACAAGATTCTTTCTTTGCCTCCAATCAGCAACTATGAACCCCAAATCAAACCACCTTGGTGGAATGATTCACTCTATTGTGATTTCCATCGTAACAAGGGTCATTAGATGAACGATTGTATGAGATTGAAACACATGGTACAAGATATGATTGATCGAGGTGACTTAACAATAGATGGTCTTAAAACAAATGGTGATCACGGAGCCTTTAAAAATCCTCTCCCAAATTACACCAAAGATGGAGCTTCAACCTTGAATGATACATGCAGAGCTCATATCAACCATATCTACAACAACACCATAAATCACATATCAGCTGAAGATCATCAAGTAAATGTCATCACCATCCGAGATCGGCGTGATCATGAATCTGTCAATGTAACAACCCAAACTCAGAAATATGTCTTAAAAGGACATACGTCACCTGCAACTACTACACCAAAAATCCAATATGACTTGGTTAGCCAACTACGCAAAACTCCAGCTCAGATATCTATACTAGAATTGCTGAAACTATCACCAAAGCACAAAGACATATTGGAACAAGTACTATTGGAAACCAATGTACCTCAAAATCTAGATACAGACAGATTTCAAGCCATGGTCGCCCATATGACTAGACCTCATAACCTCACCTTCTCAGAGCATGACAATACTTCCTTGAGCCATCCACATAACACTCCTCTCCATATCAAAGTCATTGTTTGCAAACACCGAGTAAAACAAGTCTTAATAGATGGAGGAGCCGGACTTAATATATGTACTTTAAAGCTTATTTGTGCATTAGGTTTTTCAGAAGAGTCTATTGATCCTTGTAAGAAGATTACCATAAAGACATATGATGATGAGGAAAGGTCCTCTAAAGGAACTGTGATGTTACCCATTCAAGTAGGACCAGTGCAAAAGGATACTATGTGTCAGGTCTTAGACATAGATCTCACCTACAATATTTTGTTAGGGCGACCCTGGATACATGAAATGCAAGCAGTGCCTTCTACGTATCACCAGTGTGTCAAATTTCCTTATGACGGACAAGAAATCTCCATATCTGCTGATCACAATCCATTTCAGCATTGCAATGCAATGGGGGTAGCCCAAGATAGTTTGGTTCCTCATAATAGAGAAAAACAACGATCTTTAACATCAAATCTACAAACAATAAAGTCCAACTCCTTATTTGGAGACTTCAAGCAGAAAATGCAAATCAAAGACCAAGGCATGGGAGAATACTCTTTGGAGCCCCTATGTTTGGCCAAATTTTCAACATCACCTAGATCTCATGGGTTACCTACTACATCAACACATCTGGTCACTCAACCCATCACCAAATTTGATGGTACCTTCATCCAATTGGGCACTCTAGCACATGAATCAGAAGACAAGGATATTCTTCGCTGGTTATACAAAGATGAGAAAGAAGATAATAGAGTAGTTGCTCTGGACATTGTTCTACCTACACACCTGTATGGAAAAGGATACTTAATCATGTAGCAAGTGGGATATGATGGTAAAGGACCTATTGTGAAATGCAGAGAAGGAGTCACTGAACCCATAGATCTTCCTTCACAACCCAGTGGAAACAAAGCAGGATTAGGTTGTGAGCTCACTTTCCTATTAAAAAGGCCACCCCGCCTAACTACAAAACCTCAATGGAAAGTAAAGAAGAAGTACAAAGAAGAATCCTGGTAGGAAGCACTCTTTGAATCAGCAGAAACAATCCGCAAGGCACGGGAATGTCAAGATCAAAAGTTACATCAGGAAAAGCTTCTAAACCACAAAAGGGCCATATCTACAGTAGTAGCTCATATTCAAACACCAATATCTCAAGAACCAATAAAATCATCTCTGGATACCTTTATTTCTCCCCAAGGAAGCATAGTCTATGAACAAATACAAAAAGTAGAAGCAGGATCTGACACAGAATCAACAAAAACTATTAAAATGGTATCCATCATCAAAGATTTGTTTTCACCATACAACATACCAGTTTACAACACTGATAGAATCTGGGATGAAGCCTTTGAGACTGATTCCAATGAATATTAATGGGGTACCTGCTCCAATGCTACTACAGATATCCCTAATGATACTGATTCCATATTCCTTTCTCAAGAAGAACATAACGCAGAAGATAGACCTCTTGAATTTGGACCACAAAATATCTATGATGCCAAGGAAAGCAAATAGAAACATTATGAACAAGTCTATATGGAAGATAATACCATCAAAGACCTCGACGAAATCCTGGACTTCTTTAAAACCAAGAACAATCATGATGAAAACTTTGTCCTAACACTTACAGTAGCAGAACTTGATCCACCTAATGATTCCTTACCGCTTGTCTTTCCTGACCTCATCGACTGGGATGAACCTGAAATCCATGATATACCAATTTTCCCAGATGATGAAACTATTATCCATTACCTATGTACTGTAAATCCGGAAACAGGCTCTACCAGTGAACAAAGTAATGATGTCTGCAAACCAGGGAGTGCCAAGTCTCTCAGTCACAAAAATGAACCAAGTAAAAGATTTGATGCTGAAAACCAGTCAATGGCAACTCTAGATCGCAAAAAAGTAAAAATAAAGGACGCATCTAAGGGTGAAAACCTTTTTAAGGCACCTAACAATGAGAGACTTGACACTCTTCCTGAGCACTTTCATGAGTGATCACCCATATTGATTGAGCCCACTCAATCAATCAACATTGGTACCACAGAGGCAGTCAAAAACATACACCTTGCAGAATCTTTGACAGAAGAAGAAAGATCAGCATTCCTCATTTTCATTAAAGAACAACAAATTAATTTTACTTGGTCATATGTCGATATGCCCAGAGTGGATTCACACTTAATCATGCATCACTTGTCCATCTCTTCAGGAGTTAAACTAGTCAAACAAAAGCTACGAAAAATGAATCCACAGGTGGCACTCATGGTCAAAACTGAACTAAAGAAACTATTAGATGTCGAATTCATCCGACCCATTGACTATGCAGAATGGATTTCCAACATCGTTCCAGTATCAAAACCAGATGGTAGTATCAGAATATGCATTGACTTTAGAGACATCAACAAAGCTTGTCCAAAAGATGACTTTCATCTGCCCAGTATCGACATAATTGTAGATCTCACAGCAGGCCATGCAATGCTCTCACTAATGGACGGTTTCTCAAGCTATAATCAAATCAAAATAGCTCCAGAAGATCAAGATAAAACTGCATTCACTTGTCCTTGGGGAACGTACTATTGGAATGTTATGCCTTTTGGCTTAAAGAATGCAGGGGCCACTTATCAAAGAGAAATGACAACAATATTCCATGACATGATGCATACCTTCATGGAAGACTATGTTGATGATTTACTAGCTAAATCCTTCACTAGAGTAGAACATCTCAGCATCCTGACAAAGATCTTTGATCAATTGGAGAAATTCCAAGTCAGACTCAACCCTAAGAAGTGTGTCTTCGGGGTTACATTAGGCAAGTTACTAGGCTACATAGTCTCAGCTAAAGGTATCAAAGTAGATCTAGCAAAGGTACAAGCGATTATGGAAATGCCACCACCAAAGAATATCAGTCAACTCAGATCTCTCCAAGGATGACTTCAATCAATCAGGTGATTCATCACTCAGCTAGCAGATAAAAGTCTACCATTTAACCATTTACTACACAAAAATGTACCATTCAGATGGGAGACCAAGTGCGCAAAATCCTTTTACCAAATCAAACAGTACCTGATGAATCCACCAGTTCTAGTACCACTAGTCATAGGAAAGCCACTTATCCTATATATCTCAACAATAGATATATCGCTAGGGGCACTATTGGCACAAGAAGATCAACAAGAAAAGGAACGGGCCATATATTATATCAGTAGGACATTGAATGGCTATGAAGTCAACTATACATTCATTGAAAAGGCTTGCCTAACAGTGGTCTTCACATCTCAGAAGTTCTGACATTATATGCTAGCACACAGCATTAAGCTAGTCGCAAAAATTGATCCTCTCAAATATCTGCTCAGCAAGGCAGCTCTTACAGGTCGATTGGCTAAATGGGTCATGATTCTCAGTGAATTGCACATTCAATACACAGAAAGATGAGCCATCAAAGGACAAGAAATTGCAGATCAGCTAGCTGAAGCACTGCTACCAGGAAAACAAACCATGGAGATTGAATTTCTAGACAGGGACATTCTTGCTCTTTCTACCAAACAATGGACCCTATACTTTGACGGATCCTACACACAACATGGTTCAGGTGCTAGTATTCTATTCATCACTCCTGAAGGACACACTATACCAAGATCATATAGGCTTATGTTTCCATGCACAAATAATGTGGCTGAATATGAGGCATTGGTTATAGGTATCAAGATGGCCGTAAAATGGAAAATCACAGAGTTAAAGGTCTATGGAGACTCACAACTAGTCGTCCATCAAATCAACAACAACTATCAGACAAAAGATGACAAGCTACTACCCTACAAGCAAATGGTAGATGACTTCAAACAGTATTTTGTGCACATCACCTTCGAGCAAATACCAAGGTTGAACAACAAAGCAGCTGATGCAATGGCTACAATCACTTCATTACTACAAATTCCAGAGCAATCGAGTCATTACAAGTTCCTGGTAGAGCAACTGTTCTCCCCCGCCTATGATCACTCTGAATCCCATGTTATCTATGCCTTGACTGGTTCAGATTCTTCGTTATATGGACCTATATACGACTACCTCAAGCACAATATCTTACCAATTGACCAATCCCGTAACCAAAAATGTAACTTTATCCAACAAGCTGCCCGTTATACCCTTACCGCTGATACTTTGTATCATCGAGGTCTAGATGGTACTCTTCTTCGTTGCCTTGATCGTAATGATTCTGATTCCGCTTTACACGAGCTTCACGAAGGTATTTGTGGCACACATTCAAGTGGTACTACTCTTGCTAAAAAACTTCTAAGAATGGGATACTACTGGCCTACAATGGAGAAAAATTCATACCACTTCGCTAAGAAATGTCCTAAATGCCAGATCCATGGTAATCTGATACATGCACCAGCACAGGAACTGTAGCCATTTACAACATCCTGGCTCTTTTGTCAGTGGGGACTAGACTTAGTTGGCAAAATTCATCCTTCATCTTCAAATGGACACAAGTTCATTATAACAGCAACAGAATACTTTACCAAATGGATAGAAGCAGTTCCCATGACCACAGTGACTGGGAAACAAATTGCCTCTTTTATCCTCAATTATCTAATTTGCAGATATGGTATTCCAAGTTCAATCATCATAGATAATGGATGGCCTTTCAAAAACCAAGATGTACAAGAACTATGTGAAAAATTCAAAATCCAACATCGGTTCTCTACACCATACTACCCATAGGGAAATGGTCAAGCGAGAAGAATCTAACAAGACAATACTGAAAATCCTCAAGAAAATAGTAAATGATGCCGACAAAGATTGGCACGTCCAACTCAATCCGGCACTTTGGGCATACAGAACTAGCATCCGCACACCTACAGGAGCAACACCATACTCATTGGTATATGGATCAGAAGCCATTTTACCCCTGGAAGTAGAAATCCCATCTCTTAGAGTCTCTTTGAAAGGTTTAATCCCAGATGAAGAGTATCGAGTTAACCGACTACAATAACTCGAACTATTAGATGAAAGACATCAACATGCTTACACTCATCTCAAAGCATATCAACAACGCATGTGCAGGAGCTACAATCACAAGGTCATCCCCCGCAACTTCAAAGTTGGTGACCTAGTCCTCAAAGAAAATCCAAGAAATTAGCAAGATTGAGAAAAGAAAGGGAAGTTTGAACCTAACTGGTTGGGTCCCTATGTCATCATATCAGTCTATGGATCAGGTGCCTATCAGCTCACAACTTCAGAAGGAGATGTGCTTGATGAACCAACTAACAACATCCATCTGAAGAAGTACTACACTTAAGTAGCCTAGTGCACGGAAAAAGCCAAAACAAGCAAAAAAAAAAAAATCCAGAAAAAGCAAAAACACAAAGTACAATAAAAACAAATGGTGAAAACCTGGTAAATAGGTGCTCTTGTGAAAGAACGGCTCCTCTATCTATCTCCATACCATTTTATCTGTACAAACACTATCAGCCTTCGCCCGACACTTAGCACATATCCATTAAGGACATACTTAGCGTAGTCACTATCCTGGGTTATCCATATATATACTCTTACCACATTCCACCATGGCTTGGAAATCATTGTACATAATCACATCAAGAGGCACACTCAGCTAGGGGCATTAAAATCGTCAAAATTTGCGAACATTCAAGACATCAGAACTATTTGCAAAAACACAGAAGCATGGCATCCACCAATCAAAACTACGCTTCATCGCAAAGAAAAACAAAAAAAATCACAGAAATACCAAGGATGGATGATTTTCTGAAGTACTGAATGTTGCATTATTGCATAAAAATCTTGACTATTTTTGCATTTTGAACTTTTTAAATTATTGGATTCTCTTCCTTTTCTCACTAAAAGCTTCAAAGCTAGAGATCATGGGGAACTTCCAATATTTTCTTAGTCTTCTGTCTGGGAGGCAATCATTTGTACTGTGTGAATACTTACCTCGAGACGTGATACATTGAATATCACTGAAGGTCTGATTCCACTTCATACATACAAATGATTTAATCATGTCTGTTTATACGCAATACGCACTCAGGTCATCCTGATTCAATTATACCTTGATGCTTGTGCTATCTTGCAAAATCAAATATCATGTAAATTTTACTCAGGTCATTATGGTTCAATTATACCATTGTGCTTGTATAAATTTTCAACATATCCTAAACAAATCAATGCTCAATGATGATACCTACAAAGAAAGCAAACAACATGTGGTTATACAGGGATGGCAAATACAGAAGGAGGATGCTACAAAAAACATAGTTGCATATCATTTTAAAATAGCTGCATATCATTTTACAATTAATTGCATATCATTTTAACATAGTTGCATATCATTTTACAATTAGTTGCATATTACATCTCACAAGATACATTTCACAGCATATAAAAACATACATCTCATTTTCAAGATATATATCACAAAGCATACATCCTGCATCATACATTATATCATATATTTGAGCATTGCATCATCATCATATAAATGAAAAGAACACATAAACACATCCATCCATATAAACACACCACATGATCAAAGATAATGATGCCATATATATATATATCTCCAAAAAATGATCAAAATGTACAAAATATATCATCACTGTGTCTAGTACAAAGAATACAATGATAAAAAATACAACAGAGACCACGCCTCTCAAGTATGGCTATCCCCTGACGGAGATAGTCTGGCTCCAGATGTCCCCACCCCTGGATCTCTAGGGGGGTCCTGTCTCGATGGCCCTGTCACACCTCGGCTCTCAGACCATGACCCAGTATCTTGAGATCGACTGGATCTTGACTGTGTGAAGCTCTGTACTCAACGATCCCTGGGTACCGCAGCCTCATAATGCCGCCGGTAATACTCTGCCTCCTGAGCTCTCAATGATAGCTCTCTCAGGGTGTCTCTCATCGGACCACCCGCCGCTGCTCTCTGCACACTGGCTGCAAGCTCCTCTGCTCGACCCCTCCACTCTCTCTCTATGTCCCACTCAGTGGTCAACTGCACAAGCTATCGCTGATATGTCAAAACCTGTGCCTACAGCTACTGTACAGACACCTGCAGGGTCCAAATCTGAGAATCCTCAACATGAGTAGGAACCCGAACCCGTAGCGGTACCTATGTAGGGGCATCCCCTCTCACTCTGCCTGTCCTTGATGCTGGAGGTGGGAGCACATCCATCCTCCTCCTCTGCGCTGGTCACCTCGCCTCATCAATACCCCCCACTGTAGCTAGCACCTCCCCCACTCTCCCCTCTCCACCGGCTCCAATAGCTAAAACGCCTCTCCCCCTGTCTATCACTGCCTATCTAACTGCTCTCTCCACATCTCTATCTCCTCTCCTCCCTTTATCTCCCCACCTCCCTCTAACTCCTCTCCCTCATCGACCTCCTCCATGCTCTCCATCATCCTCATCATCTCCCTCTCCCTCCTCATCATCATTATCGAATGACGACCACATCTCCTCGGGATCAGATATCCTGGCCACCACCCACAAAGCAAACAATCTTGCAAACTCATCGGTCATGCCCGCATCCAAAATCTCTGGGGCATAATCCCATATCTGACCCGCCAAACTAACAAACTCCTCCATCGCCACCGTGCTATCAATAGTCGGGCCCCAATCGGCTACATCCTGCCTCCGCCATGCATATAAGCAAGCTCCTTGAGGTATACCCTGCTGTCGACCAAACTATCTCAAAACTCTGGTCACCACAAACCTCTCAATGACAAATGGGGTCCACCCAATCAGGTATCTCACCATGAACAAATAGGGCATCTCCAGCTCGTCCTCCGCCCACACCTCACACCCTGTATATGGTCGCCATGTGATCGTATCGATGTCATCCAAAACTCTCCTCCAGTGCTCTAGTTTGTCGAACTTTTGCTAGACAACTAGACCCCTGTATCCATAAGCATATGCGCCTCCAACAAGCCTATCTCTGTCTGCTAATGGCCTCACAGCTGGAATGTGCTCCCAGCACCATACCTGTAAGAGCGTCACGCCAGCTGATAAACTACCGTAACTGAGGTATACCACCTCATGCAAATCCCTATACAGATGGGCTAGCATAGCCAATCCCCATGCAAATATGCGGCCTTGTGTGACCATCTCCTCTAAAACCAGCCCCCATCCCACAGAGAATCCCTTTGACCTACGATCAGGACAAAGGAATCCACCGATAAACCCTACCAGTACTGATGGAAGTGGTGCGTAATCTAGGTCTAAAAACTCTTGCCATGGGATCTCGTATCCACAGACTATCTCATCGTGAAAAATACGGCGAAGTGCCTCTGTACCACCCTCCTCTGACTGCTCATATGGTAGTAGTGCACCTACTACCGGTATGCGCAGGATCCTGTAACAATCCTTTGGTGTGACTGTCATCTCACCTGTGGCAAAATGAAAGGTGTTCGTGTCGCTGTGCCACCTCTCTGCAAGTGCTGTAAGTAGCCCCCGGTTCACAGTCAACCGAGGCATATCCAATAGGGACATCAACCCACATCTCTTAATGATATCAAGGTCACCCTGAGTCAACCGCGATATCAATGTCCATGGCCTCGGAAATCGCTCCCGCGACTGAACCATGCCTAATCGCTCCTGTCAACAAGCAAAACAAATCCAATATCAGTTTCTACATCAAAACAAAGATATCAAAATCAAACTCACATCAACAACATGAAACAATTTGCTCATCTACATCAAAGTTCAAAATCCTATCATTTCATATCAACTTGTAAAACAACTCAAGTTATCAAAAACCATATCAAAACTTGTAACACAACTCAAGTCTCCAAAATCACATAAAATTGTAAAACAACTCAAGTTTCCCACCCATATCAGCTTGAAACAAGAGTGCAAAAACATATCATCTTTTGATCAACACAACACATTGATATCTACGCATAACTTGACATATCGCAAATCAAAATAAGTTATATCGACACTCATATTGGATGAATCAATAAAACCCAAGACAACAAAACACAACAATTTCACAAATCAACTCATCTCGCAAAAAAATTTTCGCATGCGCTAAAACAGATTCTCACTACACTAAAATCCACCCACGCGCTAGGCTGTTTTTTCTATGCACTAATCTATTTACTCTATGCACTAGACCGACTCTACGTGCTAATCTTTTGCCCCCATGCGCCACCCAACCTGCCCTATGTGCTAAAACCTATTTATGCGCTAACCTATACCTCACTGACGCTACCTGTTTGACCCTATGCGCTAGGTCTACCCTATGCGCTAAAACCCCTTACCCATGCGAACCCCTGCGACCCCCATGCGCTAGGTCTACCCTACATGCTACCCTACTGACCTGACACACTACCCTACATTCGACATGCGCTATTTTAACTCCTTGCGCTACCTTAGACTTTATATGCGCTATCCTATTTTGTTTCGGACGCAGCCCTAAAAATCAGCTTCATGCGCTACTTTGCGACTTTGACGTGCTAAAACGCTAAAACTGAATTTCAAAAATCAATAAATGACCAAAAATGACCAAATCAAAAATCAAAAAAGGGTCAAAAGTGTTGACTTACTGGTGGTCCATATGCGGCAGGTCTCCAGTACCTCCGACCGCGCTCAAAATGGTGCCTGGAATACGGAATAGGCATTTTGACTTCAGACCAAATTCTCTTTCTCCAAAGTCAACAATGCACAAATGAATCAAATTAAAACACTTTTCCCCTTTTATAGGAGGAAAATGAAATTAGGGTTAGGAACCAGGCATGTAATGTGGTCGCGGTCTCCCTTATACCCTAAAATCTGTAAATTATCGGGAGATGAATCAATTCACACATTTCACATAGACAAAATCATACACACCTAACACAAATTGCCAAATCAAATCAAAATTTTCAAAATATTGATTCATCTCCTGAGGGGGCATCATGCATCAAATCAAATCTAGGGCATGACTTGCAAATCATAAGAGCGACACAAAAATTGTAATTGATCATAAATCATGATAACACATCATTTTCTTTGAAATAACATGTGCACACACGTCACTTCAAAGAGGGGCAAAATGTAGACATATAAAAATGACCATATTCCTAAATGAATATTTTATGTTCATTTCTCTATTTAATTAAATCCAATTTAATTAAATTATCCACATTCCTCTATTTAATTAAGAAAATTACTCAATTAAATTCACTATACCCATTTAATGAATAAATCATTTTATTCAATTAAATCCCCCCTATCCACTTTTAATTAAATTCAAATTTAATTAAATAGTTATCCTAAATTAAATAAATCTAATTTATTTAATTGCAACCAAATTGAATGAAATTCATTAAATTCAATTAAATCCTATTATCCCTCCATCCACTTGCATTTTCCTACATTTCCCACTTGCTTCCTAAACCCCTTCCTAATTTCTTCTAGACTCTTCTAATCATTTCTAATTAGCCTAACCCATCTTCTAAACTTTGTCACATCCCTAAGCAAGGGGAGGTCACTTCCCAAACCCTTAAAGTCTTTGATAACCATTAAAGACTTCAAATCTTCAACCACTTAATATCCCCAAAGTCTCCCAAACCATTAATGGTTAATTCAACCCTCTTACATGGTTAGAGACATTTTGCCTAACTTAACCTTCATCCAACCCAAGGGTCTCATCAAGCCTTTAATGCTTTGACCATGATTATCTCTTAATCATTTGCACAAGAGTTTATCCTTGGATTAACTCTTAATCCAATGGGTAATCTTAACTTGGGCTTGACCCTTACCCTCTAGATAACCATAAGGTCTTCTTAGGCATTTAATGCCTCCAACCCCTTCTCTCAACCCAACCCTATGTTGACACTTGTCACCATTTCATTGGTGCAAATTGCAAACATGGATCCCCAACTTTCAAACTTAGCCCTTGATTAACTCTTTCAATCTTGACCATCCATTGCCCTATTTTTGCTATAAATAGAGCTCTTATTCCTCCATTTTTTAGGGAGATCAATCCAAGTTTGTAGTATCATACTTATGCTCAAATACATTCAAGCTTTCATATATCATTTTTATGCTCATCATTTTAGCCTCTCTTTAACTAAGAATTAGTCTAAATATGCATGTTTAGAATACTTTCTTTATCATTTAGCTCAATCATAGACTAATATATCATGTTAGGATGGTATTTATACTAACCTTGTCATCTTATAATATAGTTTATTGCATTTCTAGAATCATACATATCTTAGGATGCATCTCATATTAAAAGCAACAAAAGCATTCCTCGTTCTTGCATTTGCCATCCCTAAACCATTTTGCTCAGTGATCTAAGAGCAAAAACATTGGTTTGAGGGACCGTGTAAGATAGAGAACCATGGGACCAACCTTGGGAAGCTGAGTGATACTTCATTACTCCATAGATTGCACCAAGAAGTCTTGTGTGTGTGTGTGAGCAAGGCTCCATAGAGCTCCATTTTTCACATATTGAGTTCTATTGACCTGCTTTTCCCGCATACACTTTGAACTTGAACCTTTTTGGTTCAAGGTTCAAGGTTCAAGATTTGTCATGTTAATAACATTTTGTGATGGTTCCGCAAGGCTCTGAGTTTTATGTATAGGTTCCTTGAAAGACATGCGACTTGCCATGTGGTGACGGCGCAGACTTTGAGAACATGAAAGACAGCCACCAACGGAAGGGATTTTCTTTCTCTAATAATTTGAAATCTGTATTTTATGGCAAGTATGTGTGAGGATCTGTTGTGTCAGAGGGGAAGTGACTTAACGATTAAGGTGCACCTTGGTGCAATCATTTCAAAGTAAGGTCACACAAACAAGGAGTAATGAAGGTAGCTTTAGTCATGATGGGTAAGAATTTCACGTCTTTAAAACTGAGTAGTAGTATCATCGAGATTATTATTTTCTAGAGAAGATTTCGAGAAGGAGTTTTCAGAGTGGGAAAAATAGGCTACGATAGGGGTTTATAGAGGGCAGAGGAAGGTATGTTAAACAATTTTCTAAATTGTTGCAGTTTTTTTTAAAAGATTTGTGTGTTCTTTAGCTGCTTGTTTTTGTTTTCGCTTTCCTTCTTCGCCTAGGATTGATTCAGGAAAACCACAAACCAAAACATAAGGCTTGTTTTACCCAAATTGATGAGCTTGTCTCCCCTCATAAGTTCTTTATCGGAGTTGGGTGATACAACACTGGTTCAGCTAGATTTAGATGTCTTTCTGGAGAGAGTAAAGAATTCAACCGTAGACCCCATGATGAGAGATGTGGCTCAGAGCAGATTATTAGAAGCCGCTGCCTTTCCCACAGCTGCTCCCTACCCTGAGTTAGTCTTAGAATGTATGAATCATTACGACAAGGGTAATAGGTGCATAAAGAAAAATGATGGTGAAGTCTTGTTGTCTATTGATAGACAGACAGTAATGGCAGCCATGGGTATTCCACACCGGGAACCCTATGAAGACTGTTCCGTTGGTAAATCTTATGGGATTTTCTCTGAGAAGAAGCAATATTATAGAACTGTGATTGCACGAAATTGGCTCATAAGGTTCCAAAAGGGAGGCCTGAGTAATTATCTTGGAATGCCTAATTTTTATATGTCATCTTACCTGTTATATATGCTTGCCTATGTGAGAGAATGGTCGGGGTTGTCTCATGTAAAATGGGTTTAAGGTATGAGGATTTATGAGTATCATCCTAATCTGACTTTGAAAGGGCATGTTGATGATTATCTCTGTTGGAATGATGTTTTCACTGGGAGGCTAACCTTTGAATTATAGGGTAATTTGCATAGAAGAATGTCTCCATAGGCAATTGAGCTTGTTAATATATATGGTTGTTTCTTTATACAGTTCAACCATTTCACTTATTTAAGAGTCAGAGGATTTAAGGGTGAACCCTTTAGATTTCCCAGGAAAAGCACGGGCAAGGATTAAAGAAGAGAAACTTGACCTTAGGATTGAGATTTCTATTGTCAGTCGAGTTACCAAATCAAGATCTAAGAAGGGTTTCAAGCCACCAATTTCTCACCTCATTCTGGATTTGGACCCAGAAGAAACACCGAGCAAGATGACATCCCCTGTTTCCGAAGTAGACAAGGTTTCAATTGACATAGATGCTATCTTTTAGGACTCAAGAGCACTCAAAATCTAATCCCATATAGACCATACCATGCCACCACCCTCAACAGTGTTTCCACTCATGTCTTCAAAAAAACTGACCCTACCACCAAAATGGCTAAGCGATTCAATCACCATGAAAAGGAATGTAGTTCCAATTTCAGTATCGATGGAAGACGCCATGAGAAAATGTTTGGGAAGGTCCACAAAGCCCAAAAAGTTAAAAACAAAGGCAATGATTGACTTTGATGAAAACATGAAGTATTGGACCATAGACATTGCTAGACCCGAGCCTAACAAAGATGCTGCTATGGCTTCAGAAGTAGACTATGTTGTTGAACGAATAGATTTAGGCATCAGAACCAGAGCCTTGGATGTGAAGCACTTGGAGACTTCCACCAAGCGAATTATCTCCCGTACCTAGAAATATGAGAGGGACAAGGCTGAGTTGAAACAAAGTTTAACGCAAATGGCCCAGTATATCCATGCTTTGCAGAACACCTCCTTGTCATTGTCTCAACATTCAGGTCCTTTTAGTGCGAAATCACCTAACAATCAGAAATTATTGGATGAAGTTCAGCGAAATAGGATGATTGTTGAGGTTTTCTTAGAGTGGCTCACCTCGATCATGCATCAGACAACTAATTACATAACAGACTTGGTCCATATTTTTAAGGATGCCAATGAGGTCACCAAAGCCTTGGATTCCAACTTGGTCTCGTGGCGGAAGGAAAAATCTAAGTGGGCAAAGCAGATGCGGGATATTCAGCGTTATGGTCCAATGAAATTTCTTGCTGAAAATGAAGTATTAGGACTAAATGAAGATGTAATGTTCATTTGCAAGGAGAGTATTGAGTGGTGCAACCAAATAATTGAGCAGGGTTATAACGAGTCAATGAGTCTATGTGGTGAGTTAACAGCCTTGAGGGCGACCATGCAGAAGGACTTACATTGAGTGGATGTTCAATTACTTAAAGAGGACAGTGAAACTATGGAAGACACTAGGAAGATGATTAACCAGTTCGGTAGCCACATCAGACAGATCAAGATGGAGAAATCCTTGTCCGTGGAAGACTTTACGAAGATCTCTAAAGTGGAATCGATGCTCACTATTTTCCTCGATCATCTGGATTCACACAGAGATAAAGTGCAAATGGTAAAGAGGAAAAAGGAGCTCTAGAAGCAAAGAGTTAATCATATCAGTTTCTCACACGTAACTATAATCCAGGAGTTTTTAAAAGTGCACCGAGAGTGGAGTGCGGCCAAGGTGGTGATGGTGTCTATCCAAGACACCAACCTGAGTGATCATACTAGAACTGAGCAATCTGCATGACTAGCACTGCTGGCAATTGTTTGCCAGCGTGTCTAGTTATTTTCTTTAAATTTTGGTTATACAGTTAGGGTTGCTTTCTATTAACTCTATTGAGTTAATTTTTACTTGGGTTAAAAAGAACTATTGGGTCTGCTGACCTATAAATATCTTATGTAATGACTTTAAAAGGGTTCACTAAGTTTTTGGAAGAAAAACTATCTTTAAGATTAGCTAAGAACATTTTGTGTATGAAGAAAGTAGATGATCATCAGTGAATGTGATATCTTATTAACAACTGTTTTCAGTTTCAAATCTGTGTGTTTGATTTTGAAGTCTGATTTCTGTATAAATCTATTTCGATGAAGGGGTTGTTATACTTTCTATATGTGCAGAAAACTATTGGCTAAGTTCATCTTTATAAGTTTTTATTTCTATTTTGTTTTATTGTTCATATGAAGTCTGTCAGCTTTATATAGAAAATTATATATAGATCAGTGCTTGCATTCATTTTGTATTGACTGGTGTATGCAATTGCCTTTAAGTGCTTTTAGGCAAAAAACATTCTATTGATGGTATGTAATTTGGAGCTGAATGAATATTCACTAGAGGGAGTTGTACGTAGATTTAGAGGTTAATCAATTAGATGATTTTCCAACTGTTTGGTAAAAATTTGTTTGCTTTCCTATGCTTCACAGTGCTTTGAATTAAATAGATAAGGAAAGACAAATCTATTTACCAAAAGTTACAAAATATATTATCAACAAAATTCATGTTGGCCAGAGTGCTGGTATCCATCCTTTCATCACTGGTGTTCTATGTGCTGGTGTAGAGTTTGTCATTGTCGGTGTTCTATGTGCTAGTATCATATGATTGCAAGGTTGCCTACAATTACGAAACCTTCAATCACCTACAATTTCTCATTGGAGTGTGCATTTGCCAACAATCTTCACATGCTCATCACCATTATAGATTTCTTCAAGTTTTTTCCATACCTCATATGCAATCTCTAGACCATGGACATCAACATACTCTGAATCAAACAAAGAACTGATAATGGCCTCCAATGCTTGATTATTTTCTTGTTGCTCTTTCTTCTAATCATCAGTCATAGTCCCACTAGGTGCAACATGTTGAGTACCAACATGTTCCCAGTATTGACTTCCTAGACTCTTGATATAAATTTTCATTCTATCACTCCATATTATATAGTTTTCCCTATTAAACTTCAGACCTTCTTTATTCATCATGTTCTCCAAGATCTTTACCTCAAGTTGTTAGGCTTAGACCTTAGAGGACCTGAAATGCTCTGATACCAACTGATAGTATGATGAATCAATAAGGATTCGGATAACTACTGAGAGGGGGGGTGAATCAATAGATAGAAAAGTGACATAAACTTCTAACCAAACAAAAAAAAACTTCTCGAGACAAACTCAAAACTGACAAATTGCAATATCACTGCCAAGTAAACTGGTTAACTGTCATAATAGAATAATAGTAAAACAACTCTGAAACTCACAAAACCTTTTAACCAAAACATCCAAATGCTTTACTGACAAAAGTAAAAGATCATTTCAGATTGTTGTCGGTCATCATATCATAACTAAGTGGATTTAGTTGTTAAGCAAATTAATCATATCAAACATAACCACAAAAACATTCACCACTTGACACAATTATTTTGATGTGGAAACCCAAATGGGAAAAACCATGGTGGGGATGAATACCCACAAGTATTCTGAACTCTTTTGAAGTTCACCCTATTAGGAGCCAAGCCTGTTAAAGCTTTACAATAAGTCATGTTAAGAACAATCCTTGTTAGGGACCACCTGGTTAAGGGATTGACTATAATGCCCTACTAGAAGCAATACCCTGTTAGGAGTAACCTCGGTAGAGGATTTGAAATCCAAGCTAATGGACCACATGGTTAGAGGATTTAGATAACACTAATCTTGTCAGAGCTTACCTGGTTAAGGGATTTGACTATTTTAATTGTTAGAGAACAACAAGGGTTTACTAATATGTTTGAATAGCACTAAAGTTTCTTGTTCAGATCCTTTTCATGCTCCTATCTTCCTTTACACATACTGCAGATACATCTCCTAGTTTAGCAACCAATCACTCTTACATTCAACCAAAATCACCAACACTACAACAAAACAACTCATCAACCTTATAAACAAAACAATAGGTCGGTAACACATCACAAACCTAAGATCTCGTAGAGATTACAAACAAATCGGTTCAAGTATGACCATTGGATTACATAGAAATTACTTGCACATCATTCAAGACAACCTCTACCACTCCTTGATCACCACTTCATCGAACACTATAACTCATCATATGGTTTCCATTACATGCAATGTGCTTTCTCATTCCCAAGACAAAAACCGTTATCTCTACATTTCAAAAACCATTTGAAACTCTTCTCATATGACATGCATATGTGTCATAATCATTATCGCTCATCATTTGAGCATAAACCAATACAACCAATTCACCAAACTTCATCGGTTAGGGTTTATCATATCAACATGTAGGGTTTACCAGTTGATCTTACTTCTTCTCTAGTAATGTTGGTTTTCTTCACAAGCTCACTTGTCAGTTACAATTCCCCTCACTAGCTCTTCCTACCAGTTACAAAACAACATTATTACAACATCATTACTAGTTATAATTTACATCGATGACAACAAAAAGTTCATCAATGCAATTCTTCATGAAAATTCCAACACAAATCCCACCAAAGAATCCCATAGACCATCTCTCAATTTAAATGTTATATTTACCTCTCACTCTCTTCCTCTAGCTAATCCTCATCTCAATACTGACTTCATCTGAATTAAATCATCTACATTTCTTAACACTAATCCCACTCATAAGGAAATTATGATGATTTAAAATCCCCTTTATGAAGCTTTACAAGAGGTTGATAGGATTGACAATCCCATTTATGAGGATTTACCTATTCGTTAAAATACCCTCCCCTATAGAAATGAGGCCTTAATAAATTATAGCAGTCCCTCTCCTAAAGTTTCTCTTATAAGTGAGGAAGTCCATGTGCAAGAAGAGGATACCATTATCATTTCCTTCAATGAGCTTCCTCTTGGAGATGTGACATTGAAGAATAGTGATTCTCCTCCCAAACATAACCTCCCCCATGAGAATACTTTTGTGTAAGAGGAACATGACTTGGAGGCCTATTTTTCTAGAAACTACTTTGTTAATCAGGAAATTTCAATGCAATATCATGATACTTTTTTTCTTAAAGGAATGAATATTATTAATAAACATGTGTATCCCCTAATAAATATCAATTCTTATTATTCCATTCATTTTATAATTACTTGCATACTCACCCATACATTCTATTTGACAAAATTTGGCTCCCCTCTTGCTTGTTGGTCTATTTTCATGTTTTCTCTTTTTTTCTTGTTTATTTTCTTATTTTGTTTGCATTCTTTCAAACTCCCATAGTCCAGGTTACTTAAGATCTCCTTCAAAACCCTAGACCATGGGCTTCCTCCTTTCCTATCTATTTTCTTTGGAGTTTTGAACTATAGAATCCAGAAGTCTTGAGTATGTCAAGACCTCAAGACCCTAGAATCCCGAACTTTGGTCTTTGGTGCACTTCCGAGTTTTGGACTCCACAACCTTTTGAAGCCACTTTTAGTGCACTCATTTTAAAGGATATTTAAATGAATAAAGAGTTAATTTTCATGATTCACCATACATTCAAAGGATTTTTTCATCTCATATTTTCTTTCTATGATCTATGACAACTATCTTGTGAAGTGGATTCGAGTTGTTTTTCTCTATGTATTTTGAGGGTTTGAAGTGTTGTTTTATTTCTTTTTTATATGTTTGAGGTAGGGTTTGTTCTCCTCCCTCATTTTTCTTGGTTTCTAGCCCATTTTCTTGATTTTTCTTTGTTTCTTGTTGTAATGGTGTAATTTGGAATTAGGGTCAATTAAGATAATAAAATCACTAATAATCCAAATTAACCAAAACAAGGTGGAAAGAAGGGGTGAACCTAATAGATCTAGCTTCAATAAAAATAAGGAAAAGGCTAATTAGATGTTGGCAAATTGGAGGAATTGATTATGTGCTGCATTGATGTTTTCTCATTGATTGCAACGCTGACTGTTTTGGTTGTATATCAGTTTCTGTTAGGTTCCCGTAGAGTGGTTGGATTATGATATTGATCTGATATGCTTTGGTTTGGATCTGTCATTCATGCTATTTAGATGCGTATCACAATCAGTTGGTTAAGGATATGATGACTCAGGAGCTATCATTTGTTCTAGTAATCCTTTTTGTCACTAGTAAGGGTTTTACTGATAGGGCTTCATTGAAGATCTTTTGATGCACTTGATAAGTGGTGTTGGTGCGGCTTCTACCTGGCTTTCGGGTTGTTGTTGATTATCTTGTCTGTGTTCCTATTGATCGGTAGTGTTGCATTTAGGACTGAACCTAATGCTATCTTATTCTGCTAGGTTATGGATCGGTTTATGTAATGTGTTGGTGGATGATCTCGATACATTACCGGTTGGATTATGTTGTTTCGGTCTTAGGATGACTTGGTTGATCATTGGATTGTGGTTTTATATTATATTTTAGGTGGCTGACCTAATTGTTTAGGTCCTAGGTTGGTATAAATATGATTTAAGATCTAATTGTAGATCATGGTTATGGTGATGGGTTTATGGGTTATGTGACTATCTGTGTGCGAATAAGGTTGTAATCATATGCAGAGGTTTTGTTCGATCATAGGTAATCAAATTGGGTTGGTGAAAGAGGTTTAAGACCTCTCGTACTGAGCTTAATCAGAACTGTACTCAGGCATACGAGATGTTATTCTTGCAGTTCACTCTTCTTTCCGGATTGTGGTCTCGATTTATTTTGTTGTTAGTGAGGCTCCTTTTATGATGAGCAATGTGCTCTAGGTTGTTGGCCTTCTTGCATGTGCAGGCCCCTCTTTTTGTAATCGCATATTTATTGCAGAAGAATTATCTGATTGTGGGTAGGCTTCCCACCGTGGTTTTTCCCTTTAACGGGTTTTTCATGTACAAATCTTGGTGTATCTTTTGTGGATGGTTGGTAAATGTTTAATATCTTATATTTGTACTTAACTATTATATCTTCTATTTCGGTATTTGGTTTATGTATTGTGGTAATAAGGTTTTAATGCTTAAAGTTCTATAAACCATTGACAACTGATTCACCCCCCTCTCTCAGTTGTCCACTAGTTATCTGAGCTATCTAACAACTCGTATCAGAGATTTGTCCTCTCTATAGAAGATTAACAGCTTGAGGAAGATCCTATGGCATCTAATAATTCAAGTTCATCAAGCTCATCTGCAGCTATTTTCTAGAGAGAAATTCCTAGGCTTGATGGAACAAATTAAAGAGTATGGAAGATTCAGATGGAGACTCATCTGAGATGTCTTGGCAAGGAGATTTGGGAGATCACTGAGAAAAGATATACACCTCGTAATCTGGCATCTAGAAATCCTCCTCCAGCAGGCTTGGATAAGGACATTGAAAATGATTGTAGAGATAGAGAAACACTTTTATGTGTACCTTCTGATCAACAAGTCATGGGACTAACCGACAAATAAACTGCAAAGGCTATATGGGATAAATTGGAGACTCTGAATGAAGATGACCCTATTGTTAAAATTTCTAAACTTGATGGTTACCAAGTGAGATATGAGAACTTGAATATAGAAGAAGATGAAAGGATTACTATTTTTATGGAGAGAGTTAATGAAATTTTCATGGGAATTCAGTGTTGTGGTGGATCTCTAAGTGAAGATGAAATAGTTTCTAAAGTATTGAGAGCTTTGCCACCAGCTTATAAGATAAAGACTACTGTAATTAATGAGCTGAGAACAATGGAAAATACCTCTTTTAATAGGGATACTTTGGTTGGGAAGTTATCTGCTTTTGAGCTTGAGGAATTTGGTCCTTCTGGAGTTGCAAAATTTGAATCTTCTTTTTCATGCATCTACATCATCTACCGGCAAGAGTGATTGGAAACCCTTATATGCTAAGGAACTGGAGGAAATGAAGAAAGAAGATGAAAATTTTGAGAAACTTGAAGCCCTATTTGCTAGAAGAGTACCTAAAGGTCTAGTGGGAAGTAAGTATGAAGGAAAATCCCCTTTTAAATGTTTTGCATGTAACAAGATAGGTCATTTTGCATCTAGATGTCCTGAAAGGAATTCAAGATTTGAGGAAAGAGCTAGAAGATATTTTAGGCCTAACCATAATTATCATAACAAGCATAAGTACAAAAGGAACAAAGACAAATCATGCTACTATGTGGATGAGGAAGGTGTGACTGATTTTAATGACGAATTGACACAAGATTAAGCTAGTGGATTTGACAATGGAAATGAATGGGTATTATTGGCTATCAAGGAAGATGATCCAATACCTGAAGAAAAGGCCATTACTTCTAAAGCTAAAGACAAGGATGAATGGGTGATAAATAGTGGATGTTCACATCATATGATTGGAGATAAAAGGAAGTTTCTATCTTTACAAGAATTTGATGGTGGTCTGGTTAAATTTGGAGATGACAAAGTATGCTTGATCAAGGGAAGAGGAACTATATCACTGGATGGAAAGAATAATACTAATAATGTTTATTGTGTTGAAGGTTTAAGGAATAATATTTTGAGTGTAGGACAGTTGGTGAATAAGGGATTTCAGTTATAGTTCAAGAATGGAAAATGCAAGATTATCAACAGATTTGGATTGGAGATTGCAACCTATACTTAGACTAAAGGCAACATCTTTCATTTGAACTCCGGTGACAATAGATGTTTTATTGCACAAATTGATGAGATTTGGCTATGGTATAAGAGGTTGTGTCATGTGAATTTTGATTGCATTGTAAATATCAGTTCTACTAAGGTAGTTAGAGATATACCTAAGTTTGTGAAGCCCTATAATCCAGTAAGGAATTTCCAATGGGAAAATAAGTTATAACTTCTTTTAAGAGTATACAAGACAAATCGAATGATGTTCTTAATCTTATTCATACTTATTTGTGTTGTCCTGCTAGAATCAAAAGTTTTTGGGGTGATAAATATTTTATGCTAATCATTGATGACTATTCTAGAGTGATGTGGGTTACTTTTCTAAGAGAGAAATATGAAGCATTTGAAAAGTTTAAAATCTTTAAAGCTAAAATTGAGACATAGATATGATTAATGATTAAATTATTAAGGCCTGATCAAGGTGGAGAATTCACGTCCAGTGAGTTTAACAATTATTGTGAAAATAATGAGATAAGGATACAATTATCTGCACCCTGGACACCTCATCAAAATGGAGTTGTGGAAAGGAAGAACAAAACTATCTTGGATGCTGCTAGAACTATGATGATAGAAGCTAATCTAGCTCATATCTACTGGAGAGAAGTTGTGAGCACAACGGTATACACATTCAACAAAGTTCATATCAAAGGAGACACTAGGTAAGACACCTTATGAGCTATGGTTTGGTCATACACCTACAGTTAAGTTTTTTAGAATCTTTGGTAGTAAATGTTATATCAAAAGAGATAATTCCATTGGAAAGTTTGATCCTACATGTGATGAAGGGATATTTATTGGTTATTCTAATGAAATCAAAGCATATAGATGTTATAACAAAAGATTGTAGAGAATTGTGGAGAGCACTAATGTCAAGGTGGATGAGCAGAACAAAAGTCAAATCAGAACTTATGAGAGAGAACCGACAGTGGAAATAATCATAACTAAACCAATAGCACCTACACTAGAACATAATGTTGAACCAGTTACTCTGACAGTATCAACAAATTAAATAGTAACTGAAGATCAGAGAAGAGGATCAAAAAGTCAAAAGACTCCTAAGTATGTAAGGTTAAATCATTCAAAAGATAAGATCATTGCAGACAAGAATAAAGGAGTAATGACAAGAAGAAGGTTGGCAGCTGATGAGGTATGTTTAATTTCTCAAATTGAATCAGCATTAGTAATTGAAGCATGTAAAGATGAATGGTGGATGAAATCTATGGAAGAGGAATTCAATCAGATATAAAAGAATAACACATGGACTTTAGTTCCCCAACCAAAAAATAAGAATGTTCTTGGAACTAAATGGGTTTTTAGGAATAAATTGAATGAAGATGGACAAGTTATGAGGAATAAGGATAGACTGATTTGTAAAGGATATTCTCAAAATGAAGGAATTAATTATGATGAGACTTTTGCTCCAGTAGCTAGGATTGAAGCTGTGATATTATTTCTTGCTTATGTTTCCCATAAGAACTACAAGGTTTATTAGATGGATGTTAAGTGTGCATTTCTGAATGGAGATCTTGAAGAGGAAGTTTATATTGAGTATCCTGATGGATTTTTACTTTCAAATGACAAAAACATGGTTTGCAGGATAAGGAAAGCTTTATATGGATTGAAACAAACCCCTAGAGATTGGTATGCAAGATTGGATAAATATCTTTTGAAGCTTGGTTTCACTAGAGGTAATGCTAATAGTAATTTATATTATAATATTATTGATGATGACATATTAACTGTTGAAGTCTTTGTTGATCATATCATTTTTGGAGGTGAGGATACATTATGTATGGAATTCTCTGATAATATGAAGAATGAATTTGAGCTGTCTATGATTGGGGAGATGAAATTTTTCTTAGGTTTGTAGATTACTCAGACTGATAAAGGTATTTTTATCTGTCAAAATAAGTATGCTAGGGAGTTGTTGAAGAAATTTGGTATGGAAAATTCTAAGCCAGTTGGTACTCCTATGGTTACAAGTGAGAAATTGACTAAGATAGATCCATCAACAACAGTAAATCCTACAAGGTAAAAGTCTATGATTGGAGGTTTGTTATATCAGACTCAGACTAGACTGGATATAATGAATGCAGTTTGTATTGTATCAAGATATTAGAGTGATCCTAGAGAGAATCATGAGAGTTCAGTGAAAAGGATTTTCAGGTATTTGTAAGGAACAACTAAATATGGTTTGTGGTATCCTAAAGATGATGGTTTTACACTATGTGCATATACAGATGCAGATTGGGCTGTAGATGTTGATAACCAGAAGAGTACATCTGGTGGAGCTTTCTTTCTTGGAAATCATTTTGTTTCATGGATCAACAAGAAATAGTCATGTACATCTTTATCTACTATTGAAGATAAGTATGTTGTTGCTGCTACTAACTGTACACAAGTTATATGGATGAAGCAAAAGTTGAAGGATATAAGGGTGGATTATAATGAACCAGTAGTTATTCACTATGATAGCTCTGCTGCTATTGACATATCAAAGAATCTAGTATTTCATTCTACGACAAAGAACACATCTATCAAGTATAACTTCTTGAAGGAGAAGGTGGAAGAAAATGAAGTGAGAATGTTTAATGTAAACACTAAAGAGCAGATTGCAGATATCGTCACTAAACCTTTTCCTAAGGAATCATTTGAGTACTTCAGAGATATATTGGGGGTTTCTACCCCTCGAGTAGAGACCTGAGTGATGTTGATTGGTATCAGTCTGGTATGCATTTACAAAGCTACTATTCATTTTGGATTGATGTGTTGGTGCTACTACTCAGGGGGACTAGTCAGTTGTGTGGTTTAGTGGATTTATGATTTTTCTTTGATGTTTATGTCATATTTTTGGCATTGATGTCGAAGGGGGAGAGATATATGTGAAAAATAGAGCTTAACATAATATCAATCAAAGGGGAGAGATCAAAGCTTAACAGGGATATCATTCACATGGGGAGTTTTTTAACTTCATTGTAATATCACTTTATGGGAGATTGTTGAATGTCTTCCTTTGGGGGAGACTTGTTTGGCATTTCTTGGCACTTGGATTTTTTTCACATCTAGTGTTGCCATCAATGCCAAAGGGGGAGATTGTTGGCAAATTGGAGGAATTGGTTATGTGTTGCATTGATATTTTGTCATTGATTGAAACACTAGCTGTTTTGGTTGTTTACCAGTTTTCGGTAGGTTCTGATATAGCGGTTGGATTATGATATTGATCTGGTATGCTCTAGTATGCTTTGGTTTGTGGAATTGGTTTGGATTTGTCATTCTTTCTAGTCATATGCATATCATGATCAGTTGGTTTGGGATTTGATGACTCAGGAGCTATCATTTGTTCTAGTAAGCCTTTTGATCACCGGTAAGGGTTTTACTGACAGAGCTTTGTTGAAGATATTTTGATGCATTTGATAAGTGGTGTTGGTGCGGCTTCTAGATGGATTTTGGGATGTTGTTGGTTATATTGTTTGGGTTCACATTGATTGGTGGTATTGCATTTAGGACTGGACCTAATGCAATCTTATTCTGCTAGGTTATGGACTGGTTTATGTAACATATTGGTGGATGATCCCCATGCATTACCGGTTGGATTTATTGATTGGACTATGTTGTTTTGCTCTTAGGTTGACTTGGTTGATCATTGGATTGCGGGTTTATATTATGAATTTATTGTATTATCTTTTAGGTGGCTGAACTAATTGTTTAGGTCTCAGGTTGGTATAAATATGATGTAAGATCTCTTTGTAGATCATGGTTATAGTGATGGATTTGTGGGTTATGCAACTATCTGTTTGTGAATAAGGTTGTAATCATATGCAGAGGTTTTGATTGATCATGTGATTGAATTGGGTTGGTGAAAAAGGTTTAAGACCTCCAGTACTAAGCTTAACCGTAACTATACTCAGGCATAGGAGATGTTATTCTTATAGTTCACTCTTCTTTCTAGATTATAGTGTGGATTTACTTTGTAGTTAGTGAGGCTCCTTTTGTGATGAGAAGTCCCCTCTAGGATGTTGGCCTTCCTACATGTGCAAGCCCCTATTTTTGTAATCACATACCTACTGCAGAAGTATTATCTAACTATGGGTAGGCTTCCCATCGTGTTTTTTCCTTTTACTAGGTTTCCACGTACAAATATTGGTGTTATCTTTTGTGGATGGTTGGTAATTGTTCTATGGCTTATATTTGTGCTTAACTATTATATCTTCTATTCAGCTATTTGGTTTATGTAGTCTGGTAATAAGGTTTTAATGCTTAAAGTTTTATAATTTGTTAACAATTGATTCACCCCACCCCCCCACTCTTAGTTGTCCACCGGTTATCTGAGTTGTTTGACATTAGATTCACCTAGATTAGGGTTTTCCTCTTTCCTAAGTTGAAATTGATTGATAATTGTAAATTATGGCAAAACAATAAATAATTGAAGTAAATTGTTGCAAATAGACTGCTATATATATCCCATGAAACCACAAACTGAGATCCCAGCAAAAGAAGATCTTTAGAACCTATTCCCAGAGGTTCGACTTAATTTTTCAAGACCAGGTTGCATAGATCCATCTCGGTTCTCTAAATTTTATTTTGTCACAAAAAATGAACCGACTTGATGAACAATATTTATCATCAACCTTGTGCAATGTGGAAACAAATTCCTAAGTGTGGGACTTGTAGAATTGAGGTTGAGTCTTCAGAGAAGTTTGGCTTTCTTTCTAATCCGAGTGCATGTGTTGGACTAACCCAACACTAAAATATATATTCTACTAGTTTGACAGGGAAAAGGGAGAAAGAGGGATGCTTGAAAGACAAAAAAAGGTTCACACCTAGATTGAAATATTGATCTTCCCACCTGTAAGTTCATAAGACATTAACAAAACCTATCCAAGGCATACACAAGATTCTATCTAAATCAGTTATTTGAGAAAATATGAAGGTTGGGGTTCTTATGAGATACAAGGGGAGCTGATAATTAGCTCACAAATTGCATTCAAAGATGCATTACACAATCAGCCACAACTAAGAAAACTAAAAGAGATGCATACATAAAGAAAGGTGATAATTCACATAGACAAAAGAACTGAATCTAGGTAAAAGATAAACTTTATTAATGTAAGACAAATAAATTTTTATAGTTGCTGAAAAATAAGAATTCTGCAAGAGAAAAGAAGAGAAGATCTTAAGGAAATATACAAGAATTGCCTTTATAGTTGAGGCATAACTCAAAATTGAATAACAGCTGAAACCCTAACCCTCCTATGGTTAGGTTAAAAAATATCCGAGAGGAGGAGAAGATCATATCGACAAGCTAATCTGATTGAGCAAGGACAACTTTGCAAGTGGTCATCATCCTGAAAGAGGCAAAAAGGGGTTGTAGGAGAAGACATATCTATGATAGATGTATCATGGCAGCATAGCAGAGGCAAGAAAGTCTCCAAAATATATTAAATGGACATGGTGTTGCCCAAAATGGGCTTGCAGAAGTCCAATCTGGTGGTTGAATGCAGAAAGGAATCAATTTGGGGCACCAACTGAGTCCAAAAATTATCTCACCTAATGGGTCGACAACCACCTCCTATAGAGGAATTGAATTCCAATGGCCATCGAGAAAATTGAATTTCAATCATCGATTGAGAGATATTGTGCATAGATGGATGCAACAGATCTTGCTACATACGCATCCAAAAGAGACCAACAAAGGATTAAAACATTATCGTTGATAAACTACTTTATGAAAATCCAACAACTGAGGATACAGTATGCATTAGACTGTACCCACCAAGTTAGAGTTTGACAAGACATAGCCTTTTGGCCAAACATTAGAAAACTTACCCTGCTACATAAACCTTGGCCGCAAAGGCCATTTTGTTGAGACAAGAGAATTCGACATGACCCAAAAGTGCATCCCATTGGTTGGAAAGTTGGACCAAAAAGGCCTTTGCCACCCAGGGCCCACCACATTTGTTGCCACCATCATCAAGACAAACTACTTGGCAAGACCCAAAAAGCATCCTGCGGCATTGTGGAATTATCCTAGCAGAGAATCTTTGTTTAATCATGCAATTGCACATCTAATCCATGTCATTGATCCCATAAAAGTGACTGTCATTAATCTCATTTAGAAGCTAATACTATGAGACCAATATCCTTGTTACATGGTTCGACTGCCTATGTGTTCATGTTGTTGTTGGTTCATGTGTATGTCATTGTCCATTGTGGGTCCTACATGCCACATCCTTAGTGGCATTGTGGAATTATCTTTGTCATGCATATTGAAGCAATCACATGGCTCCTATAACTGTTGATCTAGATAAAGTTGGATGGTTAATATGGAGCCTTCAAGTCATAAAGGAGCACAAGGAAAGGTTGGGTCCACCATCACATATCACGTTGTTGTGCAAAAATGGTAGGTTGAAATAAGAAAAAATATAGGAATTATTTTGGTTTGATGTGATAACATGATACAGTCATTGCCAGCCAGTAGTAGGTGAAAAAGGGAACCACCTGCCAATGACCCTATCGACCTTGAGCTGGTAAGCTTAAGTGAAAGTGACTACCCCAACCAGTCAACTCAAAAATAGAACAAGGATCCCAAAAAGGATGAAAAGGTCCTTCTGGAGATTATCAACAAGGAATGCGCATAACACAAAAGTTATGCAAGAAATATTTTCTCAGATTGGATCTTAAGTTGATAGAAAAAGGTCAACATTTTCCACCGTCAAAAGTTGAACATAATGGAAGAAGAGCACAAGTGTCTTTTTGGGTCAACATGGAAGAGACCATAAAGAGATCTCAACACTTTGTATTGTCCCTAAGTAGACAACACAAGGCACAACATATAAAAGAAAGGAGATACATATAGAAGAATGTCATCATGGATTTGGCCTCTTTATTACCTTGTACCAACAAAGTAATAAGGGCCATCCAAAGAAAACCTAACATAACACAGAAAATATATCAAGCAACACATCATGAGGGAATTACATTATAAAAATGAAAACACACAAAAGAGAATCCACAACACAAATGAAGCTAGTCAAGTAGATCATCTGCTTCCCAACCTTATTGAACATCATTTAGGGATGGTGGACAAGATGCAAGAGGAGCCACTTTGAGCATAATAGATGGAGCTATTGAATGTTCCAAACATAGACCATGCTCTAATGATTAGTCACATTGTTTGTCACTAGAAGATAAGGTTAATGCTTTTGAAAGTGTGAAAATTAACTCATGATTAATCTCAACAAGTTCATATATGTCATCAAAATAATTATAATGAATATTGTTAGCATGAATATATTGGAAATATGCTAGATTTTTTTAATTTTTTTCATTGGTGTCCACATTGTATCCTAGTTGGATCTTTCCCAGTAAGTCTTAGTGATCTTCTTGGTTTTGGCTGGGATTCTGATCCAGTATGATCAGATCTCTAGAATCAGTTTTGGGTGCCTATTTTGGATGGTTATATGCTTTCTTTACTCTATTGGTTCATGATTTGGTGATCCAACTTTTATTGCTTTTGGTATTTACCAGTATCGGTTATCTTCTGGCTTTCCCGGTTATCTTTTGGCTTTATTGACTAGCTTCTAGCTTTCCCAGTTAGCTTTACCAGTAAGCAATATTTGGTGGTTTAGTCAGTGGATTTGGGTCTGGCTTATGGAATCAGTTTCTATCATGTTGAAGGTATTTCTTGATTGTATCCTAAGTATTTGGTGACTTTGCATTGGATGGCGTGTTGTTATGATGGTCCTATTTGGATCCGGTTAAAATTTCTGTTATCTCATTGAGGGTTTCTACCAATTAGTGAAGTGTGTTGGATTTTGATCTTAGCAAAATTTTCGGTAAATATAATTGTTTGGATACTTGAATTAGGTCAATGCTATGTAATGTAAATCATAATATTAGCTTGGTGGTATTGTGTGATGTAATTTTTGTAATTGTGGGTTTATGAGTTTAGGGTTTAGCCGAACTTGTCAATAACGTTAATGATTTGTATTTATAGGTGACTTATTCATGTAATTGTAACAAAGATGGGTATGGATGTATAGTGGTTATGTCTGCATTATCAAAGAGAGTATTATCTGCGAATAAAGTCATATCATTCCAATAAAGGTTGGAAACATTTTGTATTGTAGAGTAGACATCAATGCTTAACCAGAACTGTATCAATCATTAACAAATGCTACTTTCACAGTTCATTTCATTTTGGATTGTAGTCTCATATTTAGGTAAGTCAGTGAGACTTCCCTTTGTGATGAGCAATGCACTCTAGGATGTTGGCCTTTCTGCAAGTGCAGACCCCATTTTATTTATACACAATAGTACTGCAAAGTATTCATTTTATTGTGGGTAGGGTTTCCCACCGTGGTTTTTCCCTTTCCGGGTCTTTCATGTCAAAATATTGGTGTTATGTGTGTTGTACTTTCATGTTACATCTTTCATTGTGTTTTTCTCTTGTATAAGGTTTACAATTGAATTAATTGTTGTACTTGTGAGTAAGCTGGTTCACCCCCCCCCCTCTTAGTTTACTCCTGGTATCAGAGCATTCCAACAATTGGTATTAGAGCAAGGTCTTCTCTACAGAAGCTTAATTGCTTGAAGAGATCTGATGGCATTAGCATCAAGTTCTACATTCAATCCCTACCGGAAAGAGAGTCCCAGATTTGATGGTACTAATTTCAAAATATGGAAGGAGAGAATGAATATTTATCTCAAATGTCTTGGAGCTAAAGTTTGGGAGATAGTGGAGAAAGGGTATATACCTCATGATCCTAATTCTGGAACACCGACACCTACTAATGAACATAAGAGAGCTTAAAATGATGTTAGAGAAAAAGAATCTTTGTTGAGCACCCTATCTGATGAAAAGTTATTGAATGTCATAGAATTGGATAATGCTAAGTAGATCTGGTTGAAGCTTGAAACTCTTTATGAAGGTTACCAGGTGGTAAATATTGCTAAACTTGAAGGTTTCCAGGTAAGGTATGAAACTTTAAAGATGGAAGGGGATGAGAAGATAAGTTCTTTTATGGATAGAGTCAATGAGATTGTCATGGGTATCAAATGTTATAGAGGATCAATCAGTGAGGATGAGAGTGTCAAAAGTTCAGAGAGTTATACCTTTGTCTTACAAGATGAAGGATACTGCTATCAATTAACTCTGGACAATGTCAAGTACCCTTGTGACCAGAGATACATTACTTGGGAAATTGATGACTTTTAAACTTGAAGAACTTGGAGATCAAAGTGCTGCTAAAATTGAGACTGCATTTAAAGCATCTATCTCTGATAAGAAGAAGATAGATTGGAAAGAGATGTATTCTAAGGATATGGAGGAAATTGAGAGAGAAGAAAGAGAACTTGAAGAGATGGAAGCCCTGATTGCTAGAAGAATCCCTAAAGGACCAGCTGGAAGTAAGTATGAAGGAAAAGTCCCCTTTAAATGTTTTTCATGCAATAAGATTGGTCATTTTGCTTCTAGATGCCCTAAAAGAGCTGCTAGGAATCATGAAAGATTTGTGAGGAATTATAAGCCTAATCTTGAATATCAGAGCAGACCTAGGTTTAGAAGGAATAAGGATAAATCATGTTATTATGTTGGTGATGATGATTTTGGTATTACTAATGATGATGATGATGATGATGATGATGATGATGATGATGATGATGATGATGATGATGATGATGATGATGATGATGATGATGATGATGATGATGATGATAAACCTATGAGTGGAACCGATAATGGAGCTTCATCTGACAAAGATTGGGTCTTTATTTCTATCAAGGATGATTCTCCAGAATTTGTAATTGAAACAACTGATGATGATGATGATGATGATGATGATGATGATGATGATGATGATGATGATGTTGATGATGATGATGATAAACCTATGAGTGGAACCGACAATGGAGCTTCATTCGACAAAGATTGGGTCTTTATTTCTATCAAGGATGATTCTCCAGAATTTGTAATTGAAACAACTCATACTGCAGAAAAAGATGAGGATGATGATGATGATGATGATGATGATGATGATAAACCTATGAGTGGAACCGATAATGGAGCTTCATCCGACAAAGATTGGGTCTTTATTTCTATCAAGGATGATTCTCCAGAATTTGTAATTGAAACAACTCATACTATAGAAAAATATTTAGCTTCAAAAATTGAAGAGAAATATGAATGAGTCATAGACAGTGGATGCTCACATCACATGACTGGTAACAAGAGAAAGTTTTTAACATTGCAAGAATTTGGTGGTCGATTAGTCATATTTGGAGACAATAGGGCATGTAGGATCAAAGGCAAAGGAATAATATCATTGGATGATAAGACTAATATTGATTATGTTTATTATGTTGAAGGATTAAGGCATAATATTTAAGTGTAGGTCAGATGGTAGATAGAGGATTTCATTTGCAATTCAAGGATGGAAAATGTAAGATTATCAATAGATTTAGACTAGAAATTGCTTTCAGAACTCTAAAACAAAGGTAATATCTTTCATTTGAACTATGGTGAGAACGCTTGACTGATTGGTCAGATTGATGAGAGTTGGTTATGGCATAAGAGGATGTGTCATGTAAAATTTGATTGCATAGTGAAGATCAGTTCAATACCGACTATCAGAGATTTGCCCAAGATTGTTAAACCTCATAATCCGATATGTAGAGAATGTCAAATGGGTAAGCAAGTTAGAATTTCTTTCAAAAATATGCATGATAAATCTAATGCAATTCTTGATCTTATTCATACTGATTTGTATGGACCGGTAGGGACTAATATATTTCAAGGTGATAGATATTTTATGTTACTTATTGATGACTATTCTAGAATTATGTGGGTAGCATTTTTTAAGGAAAATTCTGAAGCTCTTGAGAAATTCAAAATCTTTAAAGCTATGGTTGAGATTGAGATGAGATTGAAGATAAAATGCTTAAGATCAGATCATGGCGATGAGTTCAACAAATTTTTCAAGAAGAATGGTATTAGGAGACAACTTTCTGCACCTAGGACTCCACATCAGAATGGATTAGTGGAAAGGAAGAACAAAACAATATTGTATGCATCAAGGACAATAATGACAAAAGCTAGATTACCTGATATCTATTGCAGAGAATTTATCAATATTGTGGTATACACTTTCAATAGAGTACGTATTAAAGGTGATATTGGTAAGACTCCTTATGAATTATGGCTTGGTCATACTCCTACTGTCAGATATTTCAGAATTTTTGGAAGAAAATGTTACATTAGAAGAGATGATGCACTAGGAAAGTTTGGTCCTAGAAGTGATGAAGGAATATTTTTGGGTTATTCTACTAAGAGAAAAGCATATAGATGTTATAACAAAAGATTGAATAGGATAATGGAGAGTATAAATGTCAAGGTGGATGAGAATGGCAGTAATCAAATTAAATCATGTGATTATGGACTGGAAGATGAATTTATCAGACCAAATCCGGTAATGCAAGAATCAGTTTAGAATAGTGAACCGGTGACACCAATAGCATCAAAAAATTCAATAGTGATAGATGAATAGTAGAATGAGTCAGCAAATCAGAAAAATTAAAGACTCCTAGGTATGTAAAGCTAAATCATTCTGAAGATCAAATCATTGGAGATAAAAGTAAATGTGTGATGACTAGGACAAGGTTAGCTACTGAAGAGGAATGTTCAATTTCTCAAATTGAACTAAAATCATTTATTGAAGAAAGTAAGGATGAAAATTGGATAAAAGCAATGGAAGAGGAATTAGATCAGATTGAAAAGAATAAGACATGGGAACTAGTACCTAGACCTAAAGACAAGAACATTATTGGAACTAAATGGGTTTTTAGGAATAAATTGAATGAGGAAGGTCAAGTTGTGAGGAAAAAGGATAGACTAGTTTGCAAAGGTTATTCACAGGAAGAAGGAGTTGATTATGGAGAGACCTATGCCCCGGTTGCTAGAATTGAAGTGGTAAGACTTTTTCTTGCTTATGTTGCACACAAGAACTATAAAGTATATTAGATGGATGTTAAATGTGCATTTATTAATGAAGATATTGAAGAAGAAGTTTAAATTGATCATCCCAATGGATTTCTTTATCAGAAGACAAGGACATGGTTTGCAGATTGAAGAAAGCTTTATGTTGACTAAAACAGGCTCCTAGAACATGGTATGCTAGATTGGATAGATATCTTTCAAAGCTTGGTTTTAGTAAAGGTAATGCTGATAGTAACTTATACTACAAAATTAAACATGATGATATATTGATTATTGATTTTTTTGTGGATGATATCATTTTCGGAGGAGAAGAAGGTCTATGCATGAAATTTGCTAATGATATGAAGAATGAAATTGAAATGCCTATGATTGGTGAGATGAATGTTTTCTTAGGTTTGAAGATTACCTAGACTCATAAAGTTATTTTCATTTGTCAAACTAAGTATGTGAAAGAGTTACTTAAGAAATTTGGACTTGAGAATTCTAAACCTATCAGTACTCCTATGATAACTGGTTGCAAATTATCAAAGGATGATGAATCCCCTAAAGTGAATCCGAGTAGATACAAATCAATGATTGGTGGTTTTTTGTACCTAACTCAGACTAGACCTGATATAATGAATGTTGTTTGTATTTCTTCTAAATTTTAGTCATATCCTAGAGAAACTCGTGATATTGCTATCAAAAGGATATTCAAATATTTGGTAGGTACAACAAACTATGGGTTATGGTATCTAAAGAATGACGACTTCACATTATGTGCATATATAGATTTGATTAGGCAAGAGATGTAGATGACCAAAAGAGAACTATTGATGATGCATTCTTTCTTGGGAAGAAGTTGGTTTCATGGCTAAGTAAGAAATAATCATGCACTTCATTGTCTATTGCTAAAGTAGAATATGTAGCAGCGGCTACCAACTGTACTCAGATTTTATGGATGAAAAAAATGTTAAAGGATATAAGGGTAAGTTATGATAAACCTATTGTTATTCACTGTGATAATACTACTTCTATTGATATGTCAAAGAATTCAATATTTCATTCCAAATCTAAGCACATTTCTATAAGGTATAATTTCTTGAAGGAAAAGGTTGAAGAAAAGGAAGTCGGATTGGTTTATGTGCCTACTAAGGAACAAATTGCAAATATTCAAACAAAACCATTGCCTAAAGACACTTTTGAATATCTCAGAGATCAATTAGGGGTTACCAACCCTCCGAAAGAGACTTAGAGATGCCGACATGCAGAAATTCGGTAATCTTATCAGACATACTTTTCTGATCCAGGTTGATGAAGATGATGCTACTACTCAGGGGGAGTAGTTAGCTATTTGGTTCAGTATTTTTGGTTTTTTATCCATCCTTTATCATTGATGTCAAAGTGGGAGAAGGTATTCATGTGAAAAACAATCATTGGGAGAAGGTGTTAATCTTAGGGGGAGTTATTTTAGATCAGTCTTTTCCTGATTGTTGGCATTCCTTGGCACTTGGATGTTTTTCACATTCAGTGTTTCCATCAATGCCAAAGGGGGAGATTGTTGGTAATATTTTGGATTTGGTTAAGTGTTGTCATTGATGTCAATACTATATCCAAATTGGAGACTATCTCGATTTGTCTTGGTGATCTTCTTGGTTTTGGTTGCGATTCTAATCCAGTATGATCAAATCTTTGGAATCGGTTCTGGATGCTTATTCTGGATAGTTATATGATTTCTTTACTCATTTGGTTCATGATTTGGTGATTTGGTTGTTATCTCTTTTGGTATTTACCGATACCAGTTAGCTTCTGGCTTTCCCGGTTATATTCTGGCTTTACTGGCTAGCTTCTAGCTTTCTTGGTTATCTTTACTAGTAAGCAATATTTGGTGATTTGGTCAGTGGATTTTGGTCTAGCTTATGCAATTGGTTTCTATCATGCTGAAGGTTTTTCTTGATCATGTCCTAAATATTTGGTGACTTTCAATTGGATGGTGTGTTGTTATGATGGTCCTATTTGGATCCGGTTAAACTTTCTATTATTTCATTGAGGGTTTCTACAGGTTGGTGAAGCGTGTTGGATCTGATCTTAGGGGAATTTGTAGTGGATATAATTGTTTGGATACTTGAATTATGTCCATGCTATGTAATGTAAATCATAATATTGGTTTGGTGGTATCATGTAATGTAATTTTTGTAATTATGGGTTTATGGGTTTAGGGTTTAGCCGACCTTGTCAATAAGGTTGGCGATCTGTATTTATAGATGACTTATTTATGTAATTGTAACAAGGATGGGTATAGATGGATAGTGGTTATGTTTGCATTATCAAAAAGAGGATTATGTGTGAATAGAGTCATATCATTCAAGTGAAGGTTGGAAAGGTTTCGTATTGTAGAGCAGACATCAGTGCTTAACCAGAATTGTATCAAGCATTAGCATATGCTACTTTCACAGTTCATTTCTTTTCGGATTGTAGTCTAATGTTTATGTAAGTCAATGAGTCTTCCCTTTGTGATGAGTAGTACGCTCTAGGCTGTTGGCCTTTCTGCAAGTGCAGACCCCATTGTAATTATACACAATACTACTGCAGAGTATTTATTTGATTGTGGGTAGGGTTTCCTACTGTGGTTTTTCCCTTTCCAATTTTTACATGTCAAAATATTGGTGTTATGTGTGTTGTACTTTCTGTTATATCTTTTATTATGTTGTGATCCGGTATAAGGTTTAAAATTGAATTAGTTTTTGTACTTGTGAGTAAAATGATTCACCCCCCTCCCCTCTCAATTTACTCTCACTATCAGAGCATTCCAACATAATAACCTCATCATTTATATCATCATCTATATTAAAAAAATAGGATATCTAGCATAAAAATAACTTGAACCATCATTTTTCTTAAGTATTTTTAATTTTGTTTATTTGTTTTGAACTTCCTCTCTAGGGTTAGGCAAAGGTTAGATAAATGGGATCAAGTTGACATTTGGTGTCTTGGAGGAGGTAATGGTTTGGGAAGCAAGCTCATGAGCCTTGGCATGACATCTTCATCAAAATTCTACCACACAATGGCTCCTTTTACTTTTAGCCAAGCATTGCAAAGGTAGATAATCAATGGACATAGACTTCTTTTCTTCCCTTAAAGGGGGAGGAATGGAAGAAACCCAAATAGGTTGAAATATAGATGATGCCAAGAAATTTCCTTTTAATATGTAGAAGGTATAACTAAGGTATGTATAGGAGGATTAGGTGAGGGACGAATACTAGGTCCACTATGTGGAGGAGGAATAGCCATAGGTATAGGATCTCTAAGGCTTACTCAAGGACATGATCATCTCATTTTTCTACTTTTGGTAAGATAAGAAAAGGATGTCACTTTGAGGCTTAAGAGGTTTAGGTTGTTTAGGCTAAAGTAATCTAAGGGTAAAATTTCCATGCTTCATTATGGTTGGTAAAGGCTATGATTAATTACTATGATAGTATTGTTACGAGGGAATTTCAAACAATTATTAATTGTAGAAGGGATAGCTTTCATGGAAGAGAGCCGAGGATGTCCCAAATTCACATGAAATTGATCTGATGTAGGAATAATAGAAAAAGTGACATCTAAGCACATACAAACCTCAATAGGGAGAGTAACAGAAACAATAGTAGGGCAAACGAAACCATCATACACCTTAACCATAATATTATTTATCATATGTTACTTCATATAATTGTAAGACATAAAGATGTTCTTCACTAATCACAACACTATACACATTGGATCAATGATCACCCCTCATGAGAGCTTGTATTTGATCTTCGTAGCGATATATAATGGGCCATCAGATGCAACAATAGTCTCACTACGATCAAAAGTAATGCATAGGTCTTTAGGAGGTGTTGATTTATCAACAAGATTCACAACATTGTTGGATTATACACCAAGGTCATTGGGAGAAAAGGCAAGAGACTCAAACTCAACAACATTGGTAGAGTGAGGAGGCAAAGGATTGGTGAAGATTTGGATATTTCTTTTAGGAGGAGCTACAAACTTATTTTCCTTGTCATTCACACTAGCTATGAATATAGTATTATTATCAATGAAATCTTGATTCCTCAACGTATAGTATTTCTTGATATCATCGCCAAGTTTATGGTGATATTGATAAAAATATTTGGGATCATGGTAGGGTGGCATTGGTTTAGAAGTTCCAATTGTCTTTGTGGAAGGAAGTTGCAACACATTAACATTTATCAACCTCAACATTGTACTATACAAAGACTCAAAAACAAGAGATAATTATTTTTTAAAGTATTTGGTTAAAGGTACCACACCTGATATCATTGCTTCCACTTGAGTGTTTATGTTGTCATTTATCTTGATGTAACCATTCTTGGGTTTAAACTTCACAAACAATTATTGAGCACCCTCATTCTTATCAACCAGAGCCATTGAAGACGATGATTCAACTTAACTCACTTGAAGATGATAATTATGAAGCAATGCACACAATTGCATAAAGGAAGTAAAATCAAAGAATAAAAGCATATCTCCAATGTAATTTTATAAATTCACAATAAAAATTCTTTGAACATCCTTATTAGGAACTTGATAAGAAATTTGAAAATGCAAGTGTTTATATCTACCAATAAAATCAGTTACTTTTTCTTTAACTCCTTTCTTACAATGAATCGAATCAGTCAAAGTAATTTTAGGAAAAAAGTTATTTTGAAATTGTTGAAATGAATTAATAGAATAAGGAGACAAATAATATTACCATTGCAAAGCTTTATCACTGAATTTTCTAGTAAAAAAATTAGCTATAAGCCTTTGGTCATGAGTAAAATCAATACACAAAGTTTAAAATGTTTGCATATGAGTCAAGGGGTCACCTTTTCCATTATTCAACTCCAATAGAGGGACTTCCATATGTTTATGAAGAACAAAAAGGACAATGTCACTAGATAGTGGGCTCGCTACATCAAATGTGGGAACATTGAACATGGACTAGGTAATGTAAGCCAACTGATGTTGTAGGTATGTAATAGTTTGGACTAGATTATTGATGGTTTCTTTGTTGGATGGATTGAAATTGGACATGTTGGATTGTGATGCAAGAGTAATATTGTTGAATGTAGGTGGAGGTTGATAATAAGGAGGTGGAGCATTATGGTATGTTGGTATGGGAGATGGATGTGAAACAAATTTAAAACTCATGGAAGGAGGTAAGTAAGAATATTGATTAATAAGATTTACATCTTGACTAACATGTGTAGGATTAACATTTTGTGTTGAAGTAATCATGATAGAATATGTAAATGTAGGCACATTGGGCAAGGATGTAGGAATAGGAATGGAATGGTTGACTTGACTAGTGGGTTGAGAGTAACCAAGGACTTCGGCACAACTTTTGATTGGCATTGTAATTCTCGAGAAAATACCCAAGAGAAATAAAGCTAACTAATAACAAATAGAGATACTTTTTTAAAAAAATTGTTGGATATGGTTGTTCATTGTTGCTGCTAGGATATTTTGTTTTCAATGATGTCAACATATTCCTATGGTTTATTCTGATGAGATTGGGAAGATTTTATGATCTAGTTTTGTAGTTTGGTTTTGTTGATCACTGTTTTGCAGAATCCGGTATTTCCTCTGGTATATTCTGGTGTGATAAGATCTAGTGCTGAGAATTTGGGATATTGTTTGGGATGATCTTGTGAATCTTTATTTTATATGGTTCATGATTTGGTTTTCCGCAAGTTATCTTTCTTCGTGGCATTTGCTGATTGGTTGTATTCTTGAACTTCTAGACATTGACAGATGAAGATTTGAAAAGTGGCATTGTTGCAACTGTTCCAGAAGATTCTAACGTGCTTGTTGGTGTTTCCTAGTCATTTCCTATTTGTTCTGGAGATTTGCATTGATTGTTGTGCAATATTTTGGTGATTTTTATGAACTAGGGGTGATTTTCATGTTATGCAGTACTTTTGGTGGTGTAGCGTGTTGCGGTTGATCTTGGCATGATTTCTAGTGGATGTGATCATTTGAGAATTTGAATTAGGTCCATTCTATGTAATGTAAATAATTGTATTAGTCTGATGATCGATCTTTGTATCGTGTAATGTATTTTTGTAATTGTGAGTTAAGGGTTGAGGGTTTAGCCGACCTTGTTATCAAGGTTGATGATGTGTATATATAGGTGATAGAGTCATATAGTTTTGGTGTCGATGTTATGTCTACATTATCAGAGAGAGGTTTGTGTATGAACAAGTGATTTATCATTTAGTGTTGAGTTTGAGGTGATATTGGTGTTATCAGGTAGACATATGTGCTTAACTGAAACTGTAATCAGGCATTTGGAGATGCTATTCTTCTTGTTAATTTCTTTCTGATTGTAGTCTGAATCATATTGTAATTCAATGAGACTTCCCTGAAGGTTGTAGCCTTCCGAGCAAATATCTTTTGAGTAGTGAGCTCTAGGCAGTATGCCTGAATGCATGCGCAGTTCCCATTGTAATATTTTCACATACTACTGTAGAGTATCATCTTAATGTTGGTAGGTTCCCACCATTGTTTTTCCCTTAACCAGGTTTTCCACTTCAAAAATCTTGGCATTATGTGTTGTGCTGTTAATTTGCTTATCTGTCTATTACTACAGTTTATTAGTTTTGTTTTGGATTTTAATTTTTTGTATCCAAAGAAGACTGATTCACCCCCCCCCCCTCTCAGTCTTCCTTCTTGATTATTGCTAACAAAAAAACATCATCTAATACAACACATATAATCATCTATTAATATGCATTTAACATCCATGCACATTTAAGAATGATCACATGAACTATAACACAAGCAAAAGTAAACACAATGCCACATCTATCTTTCCTAGGGTATCTCAACGTCATTACTTACACTACTAACATAAGCAATAACATCATGATCACTATCACAATTCAATGCATTCTAAATCTATTATCATTTGTTCTTTCCATGCAACATGTGTAAGATCATTTCTAATCCATCTATAATAAATGCATACATTAATAATGCAATACCATTCAACCCATTAGATTCATTTTAAGAACACCAAATCGATATGTTCCTAATCCCATTTATTCATTATTCCTAACATAATCAGTCCATTCCAAAATAAACTCAAATATATTACTAGACCTTCCTTAACATCATAGCATCCACATAGCTAAGTACACAATAATTAATCCAATACCATAATTTCCATTAGTGAAACAATCACAAGATACATTATGGTAAATCCTATGATTTCTTACAAGAGACAAACCATGTCCTAAGACATCATCTAGAATTACATATGCATTATTGAATTACATCAAAGAGCATAGCTCTCAACGATATTTTACAAATACACTAATCTCATGGTATTAACAATTACATATATCATACGATCAAATATATCCATCTACTATTAGGATTAATGACAGACCCAAAGACACTGAGAGGGGGGGTGAATTAGTGTCTAACCGGTTAGCAAAATATTTAAACTTATTAAGAACTTTGCATCCCAAAACAATGTACTAGTAAATAAGAATTAATGCAGCAAATAACAATAACAAAGATAACATAGAGAACACACTATAACACAACATATTTAACGAGGAAACCTGGTGTGGAAAAAACCTCAGTGGGATTTGTAACCCACAATATTCGCTCACTGGCCAATGAATAAATATTACTTACAATGAGGGGCCTGCACATGTAGGAAGGCCAACTTCCTAGAGCTCACTGCTCAATAAGAGTCACACTGACTACAAAAGTGGATGATGAAATCCAATACAATGTACTGCTTCAAATCAGCATCAACTATGCCAGGTTCAGTACCGGTTTAAGCTTAGTCTATAACCAAAACCTTATACAAAATTCGCCTTATGCATTTGCATATAACATCCATCCTTTTTCTTATTTTCTACATTCTCACATATATTTGACTTACAAGATCTCATACATATATGTCTTTTACAATGTACCATGTTGGCTTTACAAAATATAATTACATTAAAATACAATAAACAAAAGTTTATTCCCTGTTGGCCGGAGTGCCGGTATGCATTGTTGCCACTGCCGGTGAAGTGCCTGTCAGTGTATGTAGAAGTCTATTGCCGGTGTCGGTAACTGTCGGTGGCTTACCAGATGAATGTCAGATGGTTGCCAGATGGTTGCCATCAATGACAACATCAACTATTCTCATAAGAGTGTAGAGTGCCAACAATCTCCCCCTTTGGAATTGATGGAAACACTCATGAGAAAAATCAAAAAAACTATTCCAAAAAGTTTCCAAAAAGATGTCCCAAAAGGATGTTCTTTCAGACTTGATCCTTTATTGTTTGCCGATGAAGTCTTGCTTCTACAGAATTTTGTAATATGTCCAATTTTGTTACAAGCATAACAAGTTACATTATTCTTCTGAATAGCCTTTCCATATCCTATGTTGGTTTGTAATCTACATTGATAAGATAAGTGTCCATATCTTCCACAAACATAACATCTCACATTCATTCTACAGTTTTCTAAATTATGACCAACTTTGTTGCATTTGGAACAATGACCAGTGGGTGCATTAATGTTCTGATTGTTTCTAAATCTGCAATGATTTTCTCTATGACCATACTTGTTACAGTTAAATTATTTCCCATTAAATTTATAAGAACTAGGTTGTCTTACCGGTTTACTGTGATCATGATTGTTTGCAGTACCGAAACTTTCTCCAACTTCAAATCCAAGTCCATTAGTATCTCCATTAGGTTTTTGATTTTTCAGCATATCATCAAGTTCCTCTGAACTTTTCTTGAATTTCGCTTTATGTTTATTTGTAGTATCCAGCTCATTTTCCAGAATTCCCTTTTATCTCATAAGCTCAGTTATATCATGTTGCATGTGAATTAGATCTGTCTTCAGCATATCATTTTCATAACTGAGTCTTAGATTTTCATTTCCAGCATCATTAAGTCTCCTAGTCAAGTCTTCTTCATTCTTCTTCCTATCTTCAATGTCTTTACATAACCTTATAGTCATATCTTGCATTTCATTCTTCATGTTATAGTTCTCTATTCTCAACTTGTTCAAAAGTTCATTAAGAGTTTCCTTTTCATCATTATCCTTTTGCATCTTCTCATGAAGTTCTTTTCTTTTATTTCGAGCTATAGTAAGATTCTCTTGAAGTCCTTGAATGAATTCTTGTGCTTTCCTCAGATCATCTTCATGTTTAATATTTTTCACTTTCTCTGCATCATAATATACAAGAGCTCCTTCCAATTGTTTTCTTAAGTTCTCCATCTATACCAGTGTCAGAATCTTCCTCAAGTTGTTAGACTTTTGAAAATAAAGGACTAGGCTCTGATACCAATTGTTAGGATTAATGATAGTCCCAAAGACACTGAGAGGGGGGGGGGGGTGAATCAGTGTCTAACCGGTTAGTAGAATATTTAAACTTATTAAGAACTTTACATCCCAAAATAGTGTACCAATAAATAAGAATAACAGAGACATCATAGAGAACACACCATAACACAAGATATTTAATTTGGAAACCTGGTGTGGGAAAAACCTCGGTGGGATTTGTGACCCACAATATTCACTCACTGGCCAATGAATAAATATTACTTATAATGAGGGGCCTGCACATGCAGGAAGGCCAACTTCCTAGAGCTCACTGCTCAATAAGAGTCACACTGACTACAAAAGTGGATTATGAAATCCTATATGATGTACTTCTTCAAATCAGCATCAACTATGCCAGGTTCAATACCAGTTTAAGCTCAGTCTATAACCAAAACCTTATAGAAAATTTGCCTTATGTATTCAAATATAACATCCTTCCTTTTTCTTATTTTCTACATTCTCACATATATTTGACTTACAAGATCTCATACATATATGAGTCTTTTACAATGTACCATGTTGGCTTTACAAAAGATAATTACATTAAAATACAATAAACAAAAGTTTATTCCTTGTTGACTGGAGTTTCGGTATGCATTGTTGTTGCTGCCAGTGAAGTGTCTGCTAGTGTATGTAGAAGTCTATTGCCGGTGCCAGTAACTATCGGTGTCTTACCAGATGAATGCTAGTTGGTTTCCAAATGGTTGCCATCAATGACAACATCAACTATTCTCATAAGAGTGTAGAATGCCAACATCTACTACATTATCCATCCATAATCTGAAGATACAAGAATCCACATCCATGCATGAAGCAACCAATGATGAACATCCCAATGGAAGAAGACATCAAACCACCCTACCATGTGGAACTAAAGGAACCACTCCCTATGCTAGGAGATGACACGAGGTCCCAAGCACACTCTAGATCTAGGTTGACACCTAACAGCCAAGGAACCAAACAAGTGCAAGACCACAACAAGAAGCAACACATAATCATAAGCCAAATCACAACATAAGGCTAATCAAGAAATATCAAAACTCATAGAGGAGTACCACAATCAAGGCATAAGGAACAAGGACCGAGGACACATGTTTGAGTGGAGTGTCATCACATTCTATACTTACATAGAAGGAAAAACTCACCCTGATAGACATGTCTCTGCATGTTATCCTCACAAAGAAGAGAATATAATCTTGATAGTCATGTGGAGCCATCTCAACCTATGAGGTAGCAAGGTAATTTGTGTTGCCATCACAATAGCGTTCTCAAGATTATCCTAAAATATACTCCCTACAACTAAGTCTTGGGGCTCACATGTCCATTATTATCTTGATTAGATGAATCCTAATTACCAAACCCATCTAATTAATTGTTAATTTTATCACTTATTTAAATAACCAAAACTTTCAATGTGCCCTGGTGGTCTAGACTCTAAGCATCTGTACTAGAAACCCCCTAGTAGCCTATCTCTCATGACATCGATCATCACATGAAAACCCACTCCCTCTAACCATGTTCCAAGAAATTAAGGGAATACAACAACAATAACAAGGAGGCTCATAGGAAACATTAAATAAGAATCATCATTGCATACACAATACACATATTAAACCAATTGCCAAAATGCCAACAATACCAATGTATATACAATCAAGAGCCTCAATATGATAATGTATAACAAATAGCCAATATGGTGCATATATCCATACAAAAATGTCATACACAAAAAAATCCTCAACACCAAAGCTCATCTACTCACTGGAGAAAATCATGAACATAACCTCAACAAAAAGGCATGTCAACTTGCTAGAGCAATAAAACAAATTCTACGAGCAATAAAACAACTTTTGCGACAAGGCTAAATCAACTTGTCGAGGCACCAAATACATAAACATAATCAAGTCTAAACATAAGCCCATATTGGGAAACTCAAAAACATTTAAATAAGCCTCTATTAGAGGTCACATAACTGAGAAAATTGACTCAGAAAGACAAAACCATAAAAAACACCATTACAAAGAATAATTTTGCATTTATCAATTAGAATAGCACATTTGTAAAATAGTCTAGTGCTTATACATAAAAGTATAGCACTTTTACCAAATGAAATAATACTTTGATTAAAAAATTTAATGCATATATACATAACATTAGTGCATTCGATAGACAAAATAGCGCATTCGATAGACATTTGATAAATAAAATAACACATGATAAAAATATTAGTGCATACATCCAATTAGCATATTTTCTTAGAATCGAAGAGATGGAGGATAGCAAAATATGGCAAGTATAAAATTCACAAAGACCAAATCAAGTGCCGAAACACCATATGCAAGGATGCTATGAAGAAAGGAAACTAAGGAGATAATCAAAACTATAAATTATAGTAAATATAGGGAGATAACCAAAACCCTAGACAAGACTCCTGGTAGAGTCTAAAGAGTAAAAACACTTACAGAGAATAGTGCTAGCTCTCCCAGACTAAAAAATAGCAAATATAAATTCTAAATCTATATAATGCAGAGCGAGACTCAATGCATAGTCATGTGAAAAAATGTGTAATATCATAAGGGTTTGAGAGAGAATATTTGTATTGTATGGGAGATTATTTATAGTTGTTTTCTTTCTTTGCATTGATTGTTTTTCACATCATATGTTGCCATCAATTCCAAAGGGGGATATTGTTGGATATTGTTGAGAAGTTTTCTAGAATGTGTTGTTGTCACTGATGTCAACACATTCCTCTATGTGTTTCAGTGTTGTAGTCAGATTAAGTAAGTTGGTTTGACCAGTGTGTTGTAGATGAGTTGTTGCGGACTAAAGGGTTTTGTGTTAAGTATCTCTTGTTTATTTAGTAGAAGTTTTGATGGTCCACATGGTGATTTGTTCGAGTTATCAGGTCAAGTATTGAGGTTGATTTTTCATTTGTTCAATGTTGATCAGTGTTCTGGATTTTGTTGTGGAATTGCAATATCTTGGTTTATGGATTTGACAGAGTATTTGGGATGGTATGGTATTTCCTCAACTCAAATGGTTCATGATTTGTAGATTTGCAAGTGAATCTTTCAGTTTGATAGTCAGTTCATTTATTGCTTTTGAGGTTTGGTATAATGGTGATGTTTGTGGATGTTTCTAAAGCATGTCCTATTTGTTTTGATGGTCCATATTGATCATTGTGTGCGTTATTGATGATTTTCCTTATTTTGGTGGTGTTCTTCATGTTCTTGGTTGGTATGTTGATTGTGGAATGTTGTAAATGTTTGAGGCATAATTCTTAGAGGAGTTGCATGTTCAAGGAGTTGATTTGGGTTTAGATTATGTCTTAGCTAACATTATTTTGGTTTGCATGTGTTATTGTAGCGTGTATGGTTATATTTTGTAATTTGTGTTGTGGGTTGAGCCGACCTTTAAATATAGGTTGATGACATGTATAAATTGATGTAATATATTGTTGTGGATGTATCTATGATATCAATGAGTGAAAAATTCTTTAATCATTTGGTAGCAGATAAGAAGTGTGCAAAAGTATAGCAGAGTAGTAATTAAGCTTAACCAAAACTATAACCAGGCATGGGGAGATGATATTTATCTGCTCATGATCTTTTGAATGAAATCTGAATCTTTTTATAAGGCAATGAGTCTTCCCTAGGGTTGTATCCCTCTTTGTTATTGTAATTTGAACAGTGAGATCTAGGCAGTGTGCCTAAATGCATGTGCATTCCCCATTATAATATTTTATATACTTCTAACAAGGTATCGTCTCATTGTGGGTAGGTTCCCACCGTGGTTTTACCCTTAATCAGGTTTTCCACGTCAAAAATCTCAGTGTAATGTGTGTTATTGTTTTGGTGTTGATTTGTTCTTTCATTGTTAATTATCAGATCTAAATTGGTGTTTAAGTAAAGTTTTTGTGCAAATTGATTCACCCCCCTCTAAGTTTCTTGCCTTGTTACCAACAATAGGCACATCATAAACAACATTGATATCCTTCAACATTTGCTTCATCCATATTACCTGAGTACAATTGCTAGCAACAACAATATATCCTACCTCTATAGTAGATAAAGAAATAGCATTCTACTTCTTACTCATCCATGAAACCAATCTCTTTTCCAAGAAAAATGCACCACCACTAGTACTCTTTTGGTCATCAACATCCCCAACCCAATAAGCATTTGTAAAAGAACTCAAAGTAAAATCATCATCTATAGGGTACCACAAACTAAAATCTGATGAATAATGATGAACAACTAATACCCTAACCGGTACTGAGAGAGGGGGGTGAATCAATACACACAAAAACTTGCTACAATATTTTGACACTCTCTAAACATGGATAATTGGTTGTCTATACCACTATAATTAACCATAGCAATACTGGTTAAACAGAAATGCTTCAGAAAACTAAACCGGTTGGCCAAAAGTACATCAAACAGTAGTCAACGGATCTCAGATCTTGATAGCTACTTTACCAGTTTAGTCATGCATGAGTTGTATCAATAATACCATAATCATCTAGCAGTATATGCATATTCAACTTAATCAAAAACTACTCAATCATCATATGAAAAATCACAACCCATAACACACAGATTTTTCACGTGGAAACCCAAATGGGAAAAACCACGATGGGGATGAATACCCACAAGCTTTTTTTTGAACTCTTTTGAAGTCTACTTTGTTAGGAGCCTAGTCCGGTTAAATAATTTACCATAAGGTTTCATTAGGAACCAATTCTGTTAGAGATCACCCCGTTAAGGGATGGCTATATACCTTGTTAAAGGTTACCTCGCTAGAGGATTTAAAGAGCCCAATGAGCTTGAGTCACCTGGTTAGAAGATTTGAAACAAGCTTGTTAAAGCTACCTGGTCAAGGGATTTTCTTTTTGTTGAAATGGTTAGAAGACAACAGGTAAGACTCTGATCTGATAACAACACTACTTTTCTAAGGCTGGTTATTTTTATTAGTTTCTCTCTTCTGCAATCACACTCTGTAGACTCCTCACTCTGGTTTGGCAAGTATCAAAACATGTAGACACACACAAATTTTGCCAACACCAATAATAACAAACATCATCGACCTTATAGACAATTAGGTCGGTAGCATAAACCCTAAACATTTAGGTTTTTAGTTACAATTACAAGTGGTCCAATCCTGACCATCCAAACATATTGTATAGAGTTAAATGATCTAAAATAGATCTCAAGTCATTTTGCATCGTCTGATCTTCACCGCTTCTTGAAAATAGTAACCCATCATGCACTTTTCTCATACCTCTAAGCAAAACGCACATTCCCAAGGTAGACACTCAATGCATTCAATCTTCATGTGCAAGATCCTCAAAGAGATTCTTCACATGCACATTGGTGACATGGCATCTCGATCTCATCTTTATCTCTTAACTAAGTCATCACAGAATGTCATCAGTTGGACCACACAAGTCAGATCACCAAACCGGAAACCCTTGAGCTGAACTGAGACTACAAATCAGTAGTCAAACTGTGAACCCCAACACCAGTTCACTCCATCCCGGTTGACTATAGCCGCTTCCAGTCTTCACACCGGTTTATACCAGTTCAACTGCTTGAGTACCATATACCTATTCACTTATTGACATCAATGGCAACATACATTATGACGGCTTCATCATATGCCAACAAACGTCACCTTTGGCATCAATGGCAATACTCAGTGTATCAGTTCTCAGTATATGCACCATTCTGAATAGCATATACCAATTGACATATACAGGTTCAACTCGAATGATTACCACCACCACCTGGACTGGTCAGTGTGCACTTTTCTCAACATCTTCTCTCCAAACAATATATCTTCTCCCCCATACATCCTCAGATATCTTCTCCCCCTTTGACAACAATGCCAAAGTGGAGGCATAAGATTCCAAGCTCCACTATGCTACTCCCTTTATGGAGTAGCATCCTTCAACACATCAATCATGTATGATCTTACATAGTAGTACCTGACTGATGTGGAGCACACAACTTTTGTTTACTTCATGAAGGGGCAGAACCCCTAATTCACCTCTCAAATAGGTAAATGTAGTCTTTGGTAAGGGCTTAGTGAATATGTCTGCTAGCTACACCTTACTCGAAACATGTTCTAATACAACCTCTTTATTTTGAACCTTTTCTCTCAAGAAATCATACTTGAGCTCAATATGCTTGGTCCTAGCATGCAATACTGGATTTTTGGAAATATTGATTGCACTACTATTATCACAGAAAACACTCACTAGTTCAGATACAGTCACTTTGAAGCCATCCAGTACATGCTTCATCCAGATTGCCTAAGTGCAATTCATAAATTCTTCCACATACTCTGCTTCAGCTGTAGACTGGGAAATACAACTCTACTTCTTACTTATCCATGAGACGAGTCACCCACCAAGGAAGAACGCTTCACCGATTGTACTCTTCTGGTCGTCCACATTACCTGCCCAATCTACATCGGTAAACACTTTGAGATCAAATTTGCCATTATATGGATACCACAATCCATAATCAAGTATTCTCTTTAGATACCTAAGAATCCTCTTTGCCGCTACCAAGTGGGATTCTCTTGGACTCTTCTGAAAATGAGCCACTATGCCCACTACATGAGCAATATCTGGTCTATTGTGCACTAGATAGTGCAACTTACCAATCATTGACCAGTACTCCTTCTCATCCACCAATGTTATATCATCCTCCTTTGTCAGTTTGTAGTCGGTCACCATCGGTGTTCCAACCAGTTTTCTCTCCTCCATGCCAAAGGCCTTAAATACCTCTTTGATATACTTGGACTGGGTAATGAAGATACCCTCCTTCATCTACTGAATCTGTAGACCAATGAAGAACTTTATCTCTCCAGTTAGAGAGATTTCAAACTCTTTCTTCATTTCATCTGTGAATGCATGACTTATTTCATCATCTCCTTCAAAGATTATGTCATCTACAAATACTTCACAGATCAATACCTGAATACCTTCAGATTTCAGGTAGATGTTGTTGTCCTCACTTCTTCTCTGAAATCCTATCTTCACAAGATGAGAGTGTAACCATTCATACCATACCCTTGGTGCTTGTTTCAATCCATACAGGGCCTTGTATAATCTACACACCATGTTACTATCCTCTGACAAAGCAAACCCATCCGGTTGCTCAATATACACTTCTTCTTCTAGGATTCCATTCAAGAATGAAGACTTCACATCCATTTGGTATACCTTGAATCCCTTGATTAATTTTGCAAATGCAAGTAGCATTTGGAAACCTTCCAATCTAGAAATTGGGGAAAAGGTTTCTCCATAGTCTTCTCCTTCTTCCTGAGCATATCCTTTGCATACAAGTCTTGCCTTGTGGTGCAGGAGCACCTGAGCACCTGAATGCTCAAATCCTAGCAGGTATAACATTTTATTGCAAATTAAGCATGTGTGTTTATTTTTATGCTTCTAGTAGGTTTAATAGGTTTGTTTTGTGGTGTAATAAGGTTTGGAACTCATTTTGTGAGTTTCCAAGATTTTTTTGGTTTTTTGCTCGGTAGGCTAAAAATTGTCAATTTTGGGTCCAAATGAGCATTTTTGAATTTTTGATGTTGTAAAGCCTTGAAAGGAATTGGAGCATGTTTATTTAGTGTTTCTAAATGATGTTGAGTCATTGGTTTGAGTGCCAAGTCACCGGAAGTCAAAATGCAATTTTTGAGCAACAAAAAGTTGTCAAAAAGTTGTCAAAAGTTGTCAAAAAAGTGGTTTTTGGTGGTTTTGGTTAGTTCCAGCCTGTACCTGTCCATACAAGGGCTTCAATAAGTTGGCACATGTATAAAAACCATGTTCCAATCATTGTATGGGTTGTTCATGTTGGAAAAATAAGAGAAATACTTGTTTGTGCTTGTATTTTGTGAGTTTTTAACTAGTTTTCTGCACTTTTTAGAGTGCAGTCCGTACCATGGCTCCGTGAGTCCGTACTGAACCTATTTTTGATTGATGTGATCTCCTTTGATGTTTTAGTAGTGATCTCTGATCTTTTCTTGGGGTTTGGAACAAGTTTTGTTTGAAGTGCTCTTGAGAAAGGCATTGTTTTGTGGTTCCAATGGAAGACCATTCATGGTCCAACTAATTTCTTCAAAGTCTCTTCATCCATGGCTTTGAGGGAATTTGTTGGATCTGTATATACTGTACCATACATCCATTTTCCTTTTCTAACAATGCACAGGTGTTTGTAAACCCATGGTAAGTATGTGGAGTGAGCAATTTGGCTTGGGTATTCTTAGATTTGTTTGAATGGTACCTTGCTGTTCATAGCACTGTACTTTGAAATTTTGAAGTAGACTTAAGTTGGCAAGAGTTATTGCTGAACTTTACCATCCTTTTCTCTCTCATGACTTGGTTGGATGCAAGAAGAAAAGGTGTAAACAGACTGAAAGACAGTGTGTCACTATTTCACTGTTAAAACCTCAGTGCCAACCTCCCTCAAGGACAGCATGGAATGATGGATTCCTTTTTTTTTTTTGGTATCAGGGAATGTATTTAATAGTGTTTTCAATGTTAAGAAGATAAGATACACCATTTGATTGTAAAGGACCTAAATAAGGATCCTAGAAAAGTGTATTTCTTTGTCATAGTCTTATAAGGCAGTCATGTTTTGTGGCATCCCTTGAGTGTTCAACTTTTAAGATCTTTAAGAGGCTATATGTATTGTTTTTGCCTTGCCATTAACACCCCTTTGCAGGCTAGGGACAGATTGAAGAAATAAATTAAAACAAAGAAAGAAAGTGTAAACAATTTTAAGACTGTTAAAAGTGCAGTGATGGCAGTGTATGAACAGCAGTCATAAAAATCCCTTCTTATTTGCTTTGCAGGGTGTTCAAACTCATGTTAAGTCTTTGTTGCATCCATATTTGATACACTTTCATTGTATTGGGTTTACAAATGTTCAAAAAGTATGCAAAATCTTTAAAAACGTTGCTGTCCCAGTCATCTAGACTGTTATTTCTGTGTAAGGGCAGCAGTATGACACTTGTTTGATATAATGACAGTAGTCTAAGATGAAGTTTGATTCCTTGGGAGTGTTTTGAATATGTCATAGCAAGGTATAAAACATTTAATTGGGTCTAGTATCATGGAGAAGACTTTCAAATTGCAAACCCTCACTAAATCCCTCAAAGACCCTTGAAAAGTGCCTATTTTGTGGGGCAGTCCTCAAACAGTCCGTATAGTACTTGCCATAGCAAAAATCCTTGAGTCTTCATCATCAATAGACCACATCTCCAAGGTTTTTCCATGAAGTATAACAGATTGAGCAGGGCGAACAAATATCACTAAAAACTAGGGCTAATTCTAATAGCCTTTTTGGAGCAAATTTGACAATTTCATGAAATCGGTAAGGAAGGAGGAGTAAGTGATGGTTTCAAATCATAAAAACTGATAAGTTATGACCTGAGACACCCTACTACAAGCTCCTTAGCATTGTACTAAGTCATTTGATCAAAATGACCATTTGAACCTAGAAGTTGCCTTGAGTAAACCAACGTTCTTTGCACCCAACTTGGAAATTTTCATTCTTGAAAGGTGAAGGACAGTCATCACACTTTGCAGACCTGTTTAGATGCTCAGTCAACACATTAATATGATTTAAATCCTTAAAGGTGCAAACAAGGTTAGGTAAACCATGGTTCACCAACAGTTGCCCATTCCTGGAAGAGAGGAGATTCAGCCAGTTGGACAACCAAACTTGTTCATTTTTGGTGACACACAAGAGGATCTCATTTCAGACTTGAATGCCTTAGCATGGAAGGTAAGGAGGAGTGATGTCCACTACAATAGGGTGCAAGCAGTGTTGAATAGAGAGGAGGAGATAGGAGAAAGGTTTAGAAGAATCCCATTTGTGCCTAGGGATTGATTTGGGAAGCACATTGAGAACAAAGCCCACCAACCTCAAAAGAAGACTAACTTCTAATCTACCTCCTCATCATAGTGGTATCAGAGCCAATTCAGATTTGGGTTGAGAGATTAGCATATGTTTGGTAGTGAGTTAGTGGGAGACAACACTGACAACATGGTGACCAATGCAGAGTTAGCAAAGAGGATGGAGGATCAGGGTGAAGAAAATAGACTCCTTAGGGAAAGATTACAACAACTTGAAAGAAAGTTGAACCAAGTAGAAGTCAAGACCAAAGAAGTCAGTGAGAGAGTAGAAAGTGCTGAAGATAAGAAGGAAACCTTAGAGGAAGAAGGCCCAGAACCAGATCCAATCTTGGATAAAGAACAAGAAACCTTTTTACAAGCTTTGAAAGCTTTGACTGGAAAGGCCCTAGATGGAGTGTCCCTTTTTAGTGGTAAGATGGAACCAGAAGCACTAATGGAGTGGATAGAGGGTCTAGAGAATCACTTTGAATGTGATGGCATTACTGAAGCACAGAAAGTGAAGGTAGCCAAGTCCAGAATGAGAGGGGCAGCCTTAACTTGGTGGAAATTCATCCAAGAGGAAAGGGTGAAAGAGGGAAAGAAACCCATAACCACCTGGAAGACAATGGTAACTAAGATCAAAGACACCTACATGCCTGAAGATTATGAAATCCAGTTGCATAGGAAGAGACAAAACTTGAGACAGAAAGACCTAGATGTCAGTAGTTACACTGAATAATTCCAAAAACTAAGCCTTAGATCTAAGGTACAAGAAGATGAAAATGTCAGAGTAGCTAGGTATCTCAATGGGTTAAGATGGAATATTCAGGAAGAGTTAAGCCTATGGTGTCCCAACACATTATAGAAGTGTTATCAATTAGCATTGAAGGTAGAAGAGAGAAACAAGAAGAAACAAGAACATAATGGTAGAGGCAGTTTTGGGGGAAGATACACAGATCATAGGTCCCAGGGAGAGTCTAAGCTTATTGAGAAAATAAGGGATTCTCAGAGGAGACCCAACTATAGGGGTAGGGGATCAGGCAACCCAGGAAGGGGTAGATCTAATGGACCTGGAAGAGGTTCATACTTCTCCACAATGAAGTGTTACAACTGTCAGAAACTAGGCCATCAGGCATATAGATGCCCAGAAAAGCCAAGCTCATCTCAAGGAGGTGATAAGAGAGTCCATTTTGTGCAAGAGGAAACCACACCAAATCAAAGGTGTCTACCCAGAAGAAGGGGAAAACCTCATGATCAGGAGGACCCTCATGAAAGAGCCATCCCAGAAAGATATGTCTCAAAGGAAAGCTCTTTTTAGGATCAAATGTAAGATCCAAGGAAAGGTGTGCAAAGTTATCATTGACTCAGGATCAATGATAACTAGTCTAGTTCCTCTTCCATTGTCTTTATCCAGTCTTCATCGGTAAGTGCCTCTCTAGTGGTCTTAGGCTCAAATTCTGAAATCATGAAGGAATTTTCTTTCACCTTTCTCCTTGTGAGTATCCCTGCATCTTTGTCTCTAATGATCTGCTTCGGATCATGATGCAGTTTTACATACCTAGAAATGACCCTAGTTGGTTCCACTTGCTTTTCCTCTTCTTCTTCCACTTCATATTCTTCTTCACCTACTGCGGCTTCTATTGGTATAGGAACACTGAGGTCTTTCTAGTGTTTGCAACTTGTTTCCTTCTTAACCGGTTCCAAGAAGGCCACACCCAGTTCATCTTCTGCTTGCTTGCCACTGGTTTCCTCAGGCTCCTCAGGGGATTCATCAACCGTGACATTGCTACTCTCAACAATTTTTCGAGTCCTGTTGTTGTAGGATTTGAGATCTTTTCTTTTAGTGGAATATCCAAAAAATATTCCTTCATCACACTTAGCATCAAACTTACTCAGATGCTCACCTCTCCTGATATAGCACTTGCTCCCAAATACTTTGAAATAACTTACATTAGGAGTTCTCCCATTCCAGTACTCATAGGGGGTTTTGACTTTACCTTTCTTGATGAGTACTTGGTTCATTGTATAGACTGCATTGCTAACCACTTCTCTCTAGAATGTGTGAGCTACCTTTCCTTGTATCAACATAGTTCTGGCCACTTCCACTGTAGTCCTATTATTCCTCTCTACTATATCATTCTATTGTGGTGTCCTTGAGGCAGACAACTTCCTCTTGATGTCGTTCTCTTCACAGTACTTGTTGAATTCATCAAAAGTGAATTCACCTCCTTGATCTGTTCTAAGGAATTTTATTCTTCTGTCTCTCTCCTTCTCCACCAATGCTCTAAAGGCTTTGAACTTTCCAAATGCCTCAGACTTCTCTTTCAAGAATGTGACCCACATCATTCTTGAGCAGTCATCGATAAGAATCATGAAATATCAATCTCCCTGAATACTTCTTGTTTTCATCGGACCACACAGATCAGTGTACAATAGATCAAGTAAGTTCTTTGCTGAAAAAGACTTACCTTTGAAAGTTGAGGAAGACATCTTCCCAAGTTGACATTCTCTGCATAAAGAATTTTCCGATTTGTTCAGAAAAGGAAATCCTCTTACTGCCTTGATCTTACTAGCTTTTACAATATTATCAAAATTCATATGATAGAGTCTCCTATGCCATACCCAACTATCATCAAATTTTTCCATCAGGCACTAACTAATCTTGGTATTCAGCTAAAATAGGTTTCCTTTGGTCTGTTTAATGGTGGCAATAAGTTCACCACTCTTACCAATTATTATGCAGGCTCCACCTTTGAATTCCAGAATAAGTCCTTTGTCATTTAGCTGAGAAACACTTAAAAGGTTGTGCTTAAGGCCTTCTACCTAGTAGGCATCATCTGCAATGCTCTTTCCATTCAGTGAGATGGATCCTTTTCCTTTCACCATGCAACATGCATCATTGCCAAACTGGACAACACCTCCATCATATTCTTCCAGAGTCAGAAACTTTCTTCTGTCACCAGTCATGTGGTGAGAACACCCGCTATCAATGATCCACTCATTAGAGTTGTTAATGTGAGAGACAAGGGCTTTCTGGTCAGACACCTCTTCCTTGACGACTATGAACACTATCTCCTCACTCTCTTCATCCTCATATTATTCGTCGGTAACACCTTCATCCACTGCAACAAGACAATTTCTCCTACCTCCTCCTTTATACTTTTTAAATCTTTCGGGTTTATCCTTATTGTCATTGTTATGACAGTTAATAGCTATATGTCCTATCTTATTGCAGGAAAAACATTTTAGAGGAAGCTTACCTCTGTATTTTCCGGTACCTTTTGGAAGTCTCTTGGGAAGACAAGCTTCAAACTCTATCAGAATCTCCTCATCATCCATATCTCTGCTTGGTTTGGATTCATAACTAGTGCTAACCTCTTTTCCTTTTCTGGTTGGTGCGGAGGAAACAAACACTCTAAAGGCTGACTCTGTCTTTTGAACACTACCATCATAGCTATTCAATTCATATGCAGTCAACTTAGCAATAATAGAGTCTAAAGATACCTTGGTTTTGTTGATAGACCTTAGCTCCTGAATAGCGGCAACCCTGATTGCATAGATTGGTAACAATGATCTCAGAACTTTACTGACAATGGTGGCATCACCAATTGTTCCACTAGTGCTCTTGATATATTCAACCATAGTCTTTATCCTTATGCCATATTGTTGAATGGTCTCTCCTTCAACCATCCTCATGTCTTCAAATTTTCCTCTAAAGATTTTTTCCTTAGCCTGCTTGACATGCTCATCACCGCCATAAATGGTTTTCAGTGTGTCCCAAACATCCTTAGGACTGTCCTTATCTTGTACATCAATGAACTCAATATTGGATAGGCTACTAATAAGGGCATCCATGACTTTCCCATTTTCTTGAGTCTCTCTTCTCTGATCATCATTCAGAGTGTCAGTGGGGATTACATAGGCATTCTCAACATAGCTCCAGTGTTGAGCACCCAAACTTTTGATATAAATCTTTATTTTGTCCTTCCATACTTTGAAGTTATCCCTATTGAACTTAGGACCTTCCCTCTTCATCATTAAAGTGTGATCTTTTTCCTCAAGCGGTTAGGCTTATATCACCGAGGCCCTGGAGGTGCTCTAATACCAATTGATGAATAATGATGAACAACTAATACCCTAACCAGTACTGAGAGCGGGGGAGTGAATCAGTACACACAAAAACTTGCTACAATATTTTGACACTCTCTAAACATAGATAATCAGTTGTCTATACCACTGTACTTAACCATAGCAATATCGGTTAAACAAAAATGCTTTAGACAACTAAATTAGTTAACCAAAAGTACTTCAAACAACAGGCAACAGATCTCAGATATTGATAGCTACTTTACCAGTTTAGTCATGCATGAGTTGTATCAATAATACCACAATCATCGAGCACTGTATGTATATTCAACTTAATCAAAAACTACTCAATCATCATATGAAAAATCACAACCCATAACACACAGATTTTTCATGTGGAAACCCAAATGGGAAAAACCACGGTGGGGATGAATACCCACAAGCTTGTTTTTGAACTCTTTTGAAGTCTACTCTATTAGGAGCCTAGTTCGATTAGAGAATTTACAATAAGGTTTCATTAGGAACCGATTCTGTTAGAGATCACCCGGTTAAGGGATGGTTATATATGTTGGCATTATGTGAACCGGTATGAAGACATAATGATATTTTATGTTGTCATTGATGTCAATATGTGACATGATGTGAACCGACACATTTGACATGTGAGAAGAGAGCACCCACAGATATATGAACCAATATATATGCCAAAGTGAACCGGTATATTTGTTCAAGATGAATTGGCATGTCACGATGAACCGGCATGCAGTTATGGGAACTGACACATGGAAGCATTGTATGAATACCGGTCGGTAGGTAGTTTCCACTTCAGGATTTCCAGTTGGAGTACCTCAAGCCTATGTAACTCAATCGGTGATCTTTGTGAGATGAGTTAGCAGTATAATGGAGAACAGATCATGTTGCCACGTAAGCCCTGTGCGCGTGAAGGATCTTGCATGAAGAAGACTATCCCTATCTACCTTGGGAATGTGCGAAGTTTGTCAAACAGTGATAACGCGTGATGGGTTATCAACCGCCATGAAATTGGTGGATAATGGACGATGGAGAATGTCTTGAGATCGATTCAAGAGTGTTGCATTTAATGCAATATGATTCAACGGTTAGGATTGAACCGTTTGAATTGCTTAACCTAATAGGTTTAGGGTTTAGGGTTTTTACTACCGACCTGTTTGTTTCCTATAAGGTCGATGTTGTGTCTCTTTCTAAGGTTGTTGGCAAAAGTTGTATGTATGTATCCAAGGAAAGTGATATGTAATTCTTGCCAGACCAAAGGAGAGAAGAGATACCTACAAAGTGAATGTGCAGAAGGTGGAGATGAGCCAAAATGGATCTGCATTAGCATTGAGTGTTGTTACCAGATCATTGTAATTCCTATTGATCTTTAACCACTTCAACAGTTGTGAAATCCCTTAACAGGGTAGACTTAATAGGGTAACTTGAAGTTATTGAGTTCTGGGAAGCTATAGAGCTCTGGAGATCTTGTAGCTATTGAGTTCTTGAAATCCTCTAACAAGGTAAACCTAATCGGGTGATCCCTAACAGGATCGGTTCTTAGCAGAACCTATTGTAATGTCTTTAACCGGACAAGGCTCCTAACAGAGTGGAATTCTAAAGAGTTCAAAAAGCAGCTTGTGGGTATTAATCCCCACCTTGGTTTTTCCCAGTTGGGTTTCCGCATGAAAAATATTTGTGTCATGTGTGATGCTTTTATCTTGTGATTCTTTGTTATTACCTGTTGAGCATATGATGGTTCTATGTTTTATGCCTGTCTATAAAACATATTGAACTAACTATTGTGAAGATCTGATGATAGTTTACCTATTCATGCATGAGGTTGTAATGGTACTATAGTATTGAGCTAAGAGGAAAGCTTAGTGAGTAACCGGTTTATGATTGTTTTAGTTGTTCTGGGTCCTACCGGTTGCACTCTGTTTTAACCAGAGTCACTGCTTACCAGTCACTTGGAGTATTTGCTAACAAATTGGTTTTGGATAGTATTTTGCCTGTACTGATTCACCCCCCCTTCTCAGTACCGGTTTGGTACTATTTGTTCATCATTGAGTTATCAATTGGTATCAGAGCCCTCTAGGCCTCTATGTTGTAAGCTTAACCGCTTGAGGTAAAGATCCCAGTCAAATGATGAAGAGGGAAGGTCCAAAGTTTAATAGGGAAAATTTTGGTATATGGAAAGATAGGATGAAGATATTCATTAGAAGCATGGGTGCTCAACACTGGAGTTATGTTGAGAATGTCTATGTTGTCCCTACCGGTACTCTAACCAATGACCAAAAGAGAGAGATACAAGAAAATGGGCAAGTCATGGAAGCCCTTATTAGTAGTCTATCTAACATTGAGTTTATTGATGTTTAGGACAAGGTAAATCCCAAAGAGGTATGGGATGCTCTTGAAAATATCTATGGTGGTGATGAACATGTAAAATAGGCTAAGGAAGAAAGCCTAAGAGGGAAGTTTGAAGATATGTGGATGGTTGAAGGTGAGACAATTCAGCAGTATGGAATAAGAATCAAAATAGTTGCTGGAGAAATCAAGAGTGCAGGTGGTAAAATAGAAGATTCCACTATGGTAAGCAAAGTCCTAAGATCCCTGTTGTCAGTCTATGCAATAAGGGTTGCTGCTATTTAGGAGCTAAGATCAATAGAAAAGACTAAGGTATCCTTGGACTCCATCATAGCCAAGTTGACATCCTATGAGCTAAATAGTTTTGATGGCAGTGTTCAAAAGACTGAATCAACATTTAAAGCTTCTGCTATACCATCCAGAAAAGGAAAAGAAGCTAGCACTAGTTGTGAACCTAGACAAAGTAGAGAAATGAATGATGAGGAGATTCTAATGGCATTTGAAGTTCTCCTTGCCAGAAAGCTTCCTAAAGGAACCAGTAAATACAAAGGCAAGCTACCTTTGAAATGCTTTTCTTGTAACTGGATAGGACATATTGCTATAAATTATCCTAATGGTGATAACAAGGACAAACTAGAAAGGTTCAGGAAATTCAAAGGAGGAAACTGGAGAAATTGTTTTGTAGCAGTTGATGAAGGTGTCACAGATGAGGAATCAGAAGATGAAGAGAATGAAGACATTTTGTTTGTTTCTATAAAGGAAGATGTGGCAGACAAGAAGGCTCTTGTCTCCCGGTTTGATAATTCCAATGAGTGGATCATTGACAGTGGTTGTTCTCACCATATGACTGGTGACCGGAGCAAGTTTCTATCCTTGGAGGAGTATGATGGTGGTGTGGTTCACTTTGGCAATGATGCACCATGCATGGTCAAAGGCAGAGGGTCCATCTCTCTAAATGGAAAGAGTAGTGCTGACAATGTGTACTGGGTTGATGGTCTCAGACACAACCTTCTCAGTGTTGCCCAGCTGAATGATAGTGGCCTCACTCTGGAATTCAAGAATGGAGTTTGTAGAATCAAAGGAAAAGATGGTGAATTGGTGGCCACCGGCATGCAGACCAAAGGTAACCTATTTCATCTGAACTCAAATATAAGCACATGTCTTATGGCTAAGTTTGATGATAGCTGGATATGGCATAGGAGACTCTGCCATGTAAACTTTGATAACATTGTGAAGGCCAGTAAGATCAAGGTAGTTAGAGGGTTGTCGGTGCTAAGAAAACTGTATAATACCTTGTGTAGAGAGTGTCAATTGGGGAAAATGTCTTCCTCAACCTTTAAAGGTAAATCTTTCACTGCTGACAACTTGCTTGATCTTGTGCATACTGATTTGTGTGGTCCTATGAAAACTAGAAGTGTGCAGGGTGATAGGTACTTCATGATTCTTACTGATGACTGCTCAAGAATGATGTGGGTCACATTCTTGAAAGACAAGTCTGAAGCCTTTGTGAAATTCAAAGATTTTAGAGCATTAGTGGAGAAGGAAAGTAGTAAAAGGATCAAATGTCTCAGAACTGATCAAGGAGGGGAATTCACTTCTGGTGAATTCAACAAGTATTGTGAAGAATTTGGCATCAAGAGACAACTGTCTGCCCCCCAGACTCCACAACAGAATGGTCTAGCAGATAGGAATAATCGGATTGTGGTTGAAGCAGCTAGAACCATGTTGATTCAATGGAAGGTAGCTCACACCTTTTGGAGAGAAGTAGTGAGCACTGCAGTCTACACAATGAACCGAGTACTCATCAAGAAAGGTAAGGACACAACTCCTTATGAGTATTGGACCGGTAAGACACTTGTGGTTAGCTACTTTAGGGTATTTGGTAGCAAATGTTACATCAAGAGGAGTGAACATTAGGGCAAATTTGAAACTAAATGTGATGAGGGAATATTCCTAGGATATTCCACCAAGAGTAAAGCTCTCAAGTGCTACAACAATAGGGGTCAGAGAATTATGGAAAGTATCAATGTAAGAGTTGATGAATCCTCTCAGAAAACTATGGAAACCGGCAGTGAGCAAGCTGTAAATGAACTGGTTGCAACCTTTTGGGAACCGGTTGTTAGTCAACCAAGTACCAGTAACAGTGTTCCTGAACCGGTGAATGCTGATACTGATGAAGATGAGGATGAAGAGGAAAAGAAAGAAGAACCAGTCAAGACCATTCCTCAGTATGTCAAGCTGAATCATGATCCTAAGTAGATCATAGGAGATAAGGATGCAAGAATCCTTACAAGAAGAAAGATAAGAGAAAACTCATGTATGATCTTTATATTTGAGCCTAAATCATTCAAAGAGGCTCATAAAGATGAAGACTAGATCAAGGCAATGGAAGAGGAACTTGACCAGATAGAGAAAAATGGTACATGGTCCTTGGTACCCAGACCGGAGCATAAAAATGTCATTAGCACCAAATGGGTGTTTAGAAACAAGCTAAATGAGGATGGCACAGTGATTAGGAATAAAGCCAGATTGGTGTGCAAAGGATATGCTCAAGAAGAAGGAGAAGACTATGGAGAAACCTTTGCTCTTGTAGCCAGATTGGAAGCAGTTCGTATGCTTCTTGCATATGCAACTTTTAAAGGATTCAATGTATATCAAATGGATGTAAAATCTGCATTCCTAAATGGTGTACTTGAAGAGGATGTGTATAAAGAGCAACCAGATGGGTTTTCCCTATCTGAAGTCAGTGATATGGTGTGTAGGCTACATAAAGCCTTATATGGTCTAAAGCAGGCACCTAGAGCATGGTATGAACGTCTACATTCCCATCTTGTGATGATGGGATTTAAGAGAACAAGTGAAGATAGTAATATCTACTTGAAGTCTAAAGGAGATCAGATCCTGATCTGTGAGGTTTTTGTTGATGATATTATCTTTGGTGTAAATGACAAGATGAGTCATGAGTTTGCTGATGAGATGAAGAAAGAGTTTGAGATGTCACTCATAGGTGAGATTAAGTTCTTCATTGGACTGCAGATCTAGCAGATGAAAGATGGAATCTTTATCACTCAGTCCAAATATGTCAAAGAAGACCTTTAGCATGGAAGATAGCAAACCGGTTGGTACACCGATGGTGACTGGTTGCAAATTATCAAAAGAGGATGATTTTGCACTGGTTGATGAGAAATAATACTGATTAATGATGGGTAAGTTGCATTATGTAGTGCATAGCAGACCGGATATTGCACATGCAGTTGGCATTACTACAAGGTTCCAGAAAAGTCCAAGAGAATCCCACTTTGTTGTAGTCAAGTGGATTCTTAGATATCTGAAGGGAACAGTTGACTATGGATTATGGTACCCATACAGCAATGATTTCATTCTGAAAGTATTCACAGATGCTGATTGGGCAGGTAATGTGGATGACCAGAAAAGCACAACTAGTGGTGCATTCTTTCTTGGTGGTAGACTGGTCTCATGGATGAGTAAAAAGCAGAGTTGTATCTCTCAGTCTACATCGGAAATAGAGTATGTTGCAGCCTTCATGAACTGCACTCAGACAATCTGGATGAAGCATGTTTTAAATGGCTTCAAAATCCCTGTATTTGAATCGGTAAGTATATTCTGTGATAACACAAGTGATATCAATATTTCAAAGAATCCAGTTTTACATTCTAGAACTAAGCATTTTGAGCTTAAGTATCATTTCTTGAGGGAAAAGGTTTAGAATAAAGAGATTTCACTAGAACATGTTACTAGTAAGGAGCAGTTAGCAGACATATTCGCCAAGCCTCTCCCAAAGACTACATTTGTGCATTTAAGAGGTGAATTGGGGGTACTGCCCCTTCAGGAGGTGAACTAAAAGTATTTGTTCCACATCAGTTAGGTATTACATAGTCAAATTTTTTGTTGATTGATGTGTTGAAGGGTGCTACTCCTCAGGGGGAGTAGCATAATGGAACAAGGATGCTTGTGCCTCCACTTTGGCATTGTTGTCAAAGGAGGAGAAGATGTGAAGCGGAGAGATATCTTTGTATATTTCCATCAATGCCAAAGGGGGAGATTGTTGGCATTATGTGAGCCGATATGAAGACATAATGATATTGTATGTTGTCATTGATGTCAATATGTGACATGATGTGAACCGGCACATGTGACATGTGAGAAGAGAGAACCCGCATATATATGAACCGGTATATATGCCAAAGTGAACTGGTATATTTGTTCAAGATGAACTGGCATGTCACGATGAACTGGCATGCAATTATGGGAACCGACACATTGAAGCATTGTATGACTACCAGTTGGTAGGTAGTTTCCACTTCAGGATTTCCGGTTGGAGTACCTCAAGCCTGTGTAACTCAATCGGTGATCTTTGTGTGATGAGTTAGCAGTATAACAGAGAGCAGATCATGTTGCCACGTAAGCCCTATGCGCGTGAAGGATCTTGCATGAAGAAGACTATCCCTCTCTACCTTGGGAATGTGTGAAGTTTGTCAAACGGTGATAACGCATGATGGGTTATCAGTCGCCATGAAATCAGTGGCTAATGGATGATGGAGAATGTCTTGAGATCAATTCAAGAGTGTTGCATTTAATGTAGTATGATTCAATGGTTAGGATTGAACCGTTTGAATTGCTTAACTTAATAGGTTTAGGGTTTAGGGTTTTTACTACTGATCTATCTGTTTCCTATAAGGTCGATGTTGTGTCTCTTTCTAAGGTTGTTGGAAAAAGTTGTATGTATGTATCCAAGGAAAGTGATACGTAATTCTTGTCAGACCAAAGGAGAGAAGAGATACCTGCAAAGTGAATGTGCAGAAGGTGGAGATGAGCCAAAATGAATCTGCATTAGCATTGAGTACTATTACCAGATCATTGTAATTCCTATTGATCTTTAACCACTTCAACAGTTCTTGAAATCCTCTAACAAGGTAACCCTAACCGAGTTTAGCCTTAACCAGGTATTATAGCCATCCCTTAACTGGGTGATCCCTAACAGGATCAGTTCTTAGTAGAACCTATTGTAATGTCTTTAATCGGACAAGGCTCCTAACAGAGCCGACTTCTAAAGAGTTCAAAAAGCAGCTTGTGGGTATTCATCCCAACCGTGGTTTTTTCTAGTTGGGTTTCCACATGAAAAATATGTGTGTCATGTGTGATGCTTTGTTATTACCTGTTGAGCATATGATGGTTCTATGTTTTATGCCTATCTATAAAACATATTGAACTAACTATTGTGAAGATCTGATGATAGTTTACCTGTTCATGCATGAGGGTGTAATGGTACTATAGTATTGAGCTAAGAGGAAAGCTTAGTGAGTAACTGGTTTATGATTGTTTTAGTTGTTCTGAGTCCTACCGATTGTACTCTTTTTTAACCAGAGTCACTGCTTACCAGTCACTTGGAGTATTTGCTGACAAACCAGTTTTGGATAGTATTTTGCCTGTACTGATTCACCCCCCCTCTCAGTACCAATTTGGTACTATTTGTTCTTCATTGAGTTATCAATATACCTTGTTAAAGGTTACCTCACTAGAGGATTTAAAGAACTCAATGAGCTTGAGTCACCTAGTTAGAGGATTTGCAAAAAGCCTATTAAAGCTACCCAGTCAAGGGATTTTCTTTCTGTTGAAATAGTTAGAAGACAACAGGTAAGACTCCGATCTGATAACAACACTACTTTTCTAAGGCTAATCCTTTTCAGTTTCTCTCTTCTATGATCACACTCTACAGACTCCTCACTCTGGTTTGGCAAGTATCAAAACATGCAGACACATACACAACTTTTGCCAACACCAATAATAACACACATCATCGCCCTTATAGACAATTAGGTCGGTAGCATAAACCCTAAACCCTAAACATTTAGGTTTTCATTTACAATTACAAGCGGTCCAGTTCTGACCGTCCAAACATATTGTATAGAGTGAAATGATCTAAAATAGATCTCAAGTCATTCTACATCGTCCGATCTTCACCGCTTCTGGAAAATAGTAACCCATCACACACTTTTCTCATTCCTCTAAGAAAAACGCACATTTTCAAGGTAAACATTCAATGCATTCGATCTTCACATGCAAGATACTCAAAGAGATTCTTCACATGCACATAGCTAACATGGTACCTTGATCTCATCCTTATCTATTAACTAACTCATCACAAAATGTCATCGGTTGCACCGCACAAGTCAGATCACCAAACCGGAAACCCTCGAGTTGAACCGAGACTACAAACTGATAGTCAAACTATGAACCCCGACACCGGTTCACTCCATCCAGGTTGACTATATCCACTTCCAGTCTTTACACTGGTTTATACCGGTTCACCCGCTTGAGTACCATATACCTTTTCACTTATTGACATCAATGCGAACATACATTATTACTGCTTCATCATATGTGAACAAAATCAACTATCCCTTTCAAATATCTAAAAATTATTTTCACAACTACAACATGAGATTCCCTAGGATCAACTTGAAATCTAGCAACAAGGCATACAACATTCATAATATTCAGTCCAGTCTGAGTCAAATAAACCAATCCACCAATCATAGACCTATCTTTAGTCTAATTTTCTTTCAAAGAATCGTCATCCTTTGTCAACTTGCATCCATTCACCATAGGAGTACTGACTAGCTTTGAGTCATCCAAACCAAACTTCTTCAACAACTCTTTCATATACTTGGACTAAGATATGAAAACACCTTTATTTAACAGTAATTTGCAATCCCAAAAATAATTTCATTTCACCAATCATAGGCATTTCAAACTCATTTTGCACATCACCAGCAAACTTCTTGCACAAACTATCATTTCCACAAAAAATAATATCATCAACAAATACCTCAACAATTAAAATGTTATCATGATCAATCTTGAAATACAAACTACTATCGACAGTACCTTAATTGAATTCAAGATTCATCAAATACCTATCCAATCTGGCATACCAAGCTCTTGGGGCTTTCTTGACTCTCTACAGTGTTTTCTTCAATTTGTAAACTATATCTTTCTGATCTGTCAACTCAAATCCATCTAGTTGCTCAATATAAACTTCCTCCTCTAGCTCACCATTAAGAAAGGGTGACTTGACATCCATTTGATAAACTTTGAAGTCTAGCTTTTATCCTAACCACTTCACCTTCCTCATTCAATTTATTCTGAAAGACCCATTTAGTTCCAATAACATTCTTATTCTTAGGTTTAGGAACAAGAATCGATGTATTATTCTTCTCAAACTAGTTCAATTCTTCTTCCATTGCTTTAACCCAATTTTCATCTTTAAGTACTTCATTAACATCCTTAGGTTCAATTTTACAAATCAAACAATACTCTTCAACAATTCTTCTTCTATTCATCACACCTTTATTCTTATCAATTATGATCTGATTCTTTGAATGATTCAATCTTACATACCTAGGAGTCTTAGGGTTTTCTTTATTTCCAGACTCTTAAACTCTTACTTTTGTACTAGTACTTGTACCTTCTCCTTCATTTTCAAGATTTTCTAGAACAATGTGAATTTTATTCTAGGTTTGCACTTGCTTTCCTTTATGTGAACTAACATCCTGATCATCTAAATCATATTTATAAGATATGATTTGTCTTTGATTGCTTTCATCAACTTTCACATTAGCACTGTCAACTATATTTCTCAATTTCTTGTTATAACACCAATAGGCCCTGCTCTTACTAGAATAACCAAGAAGGATTCCTTCATCACATATAACATCAAACTTCCCTAAATCTTCATCTCTTCTGATATAGCAATTACTTCCAAATTGTTTGAAATATCTAACTATAGGAACATGACCAAACTATAACACATAAGGAGTCTTATCAATATCACCTTTGATATGCACCCGATTAAGAGTATATACAATAGTACGTACAATTTCTCTCCAATAGATATATGAAACATTTCCTTCAATCATCATGGTTTTGGTAGCTTCCTGAATTGTCATTTTCTTCCTCTCCACAACACCATTCTACTAAGGGGTTCTAGGTGTAGATAATTGTCTCTTCACTCCACGCTCTTCACAAAATGCATTGAACTCACCAAAAGTAAATTCACCACTTCTGTCATATCTCAGACACTTTAGCTTCAGTATAGTCTCATTCTCAACCATAGCTTTGAAAATATTGAACTTCTTCAATGCTTCAGATTTATCCCTTAAGAAAGTAACCCACATCATCCTTGAATAGTCATCAATCATCAACATGAAATACCTTTCTCCCTACATGCTTCTGACTCTAGAAGGACCACACAAATCAGTATGCACAAGATACAATAATCCATTAGAAGAATGTTGTTTTCTTTTGAAAGTAAATCTTGTCTACTTCCCTAATTGACATTCCTTACATACCAAAATAGTAGGATTTATAAACTTAGGAAGATCTCTTACTGCTTGATTAGAACTTATCTTAACCATGTTGTACTTTCCCTCCTCGACTTGTCTTTTGTTTCATGCATGATAGACTTTTCTAGACTCATTTATGATGTTTTGAATTAGGAGTGACTCTATTTTATATTTCAGATTTTCATGATGATGCTAGACCTATATGGACAAATGCTACTTGATGATCTATGTAGTTGATAATACTTGCTATTTATGATCATGCTATATGATTGACATATATTGATGGATCCTCTACAATTTTCTATGTTGGATGGATTATATTGCTTATGGATTTGATAACATTTTGGTTATACTAACCCTATTTCATGATTATATATGTGATGATTGGAATAATTATGTGGATGTGCATTCTATGATTGTCTTCATGATAGGGACGATGTCACATCACTCATTGCGATAATTATGTGGCATTATGATTCTCTGTCACTTGCTTGTCTATGATATATCTGTATATGTTGTATCATGGCTTTGTGGATGCAAGAATTACAGATACCAGACATCGACTCCAGTTGGCTTCATAGGTCTGAGCATGTTTGTAAATCACAATGGAAACTTGTTGTAGATGGCATGAGTTCCATTCATATACTCTAGGCTTAAGATGTCTACCTTAGGTTGTCAGTTCTCTTGGCATGGTTCGCCATGTCAGTCAGTGAGGTGTAATTCCTTGTTGATTTGTGAGTATGCATTATTTATTTATTTAATTAGTAATGTGTGATTATATAGTTTATCAATGTTTAATTTAATTGTTGGTTATTAGTGTTGTGATTATTTATTATTTATCTGAGATTTAATATTTATTTATTGTTGATTAATTGTTTATTTGGTATTTATTGCTTAATATTGCTTTTATACCTTAGTGTTGATTAATATTTATTAATGGCTTTATTTATTTAAATTATTAGCCTTGGGTTATTTGTATTATTTATTTATTTAATTTATTGGCTTTGATTACTTATTTGGCTATATTTATTTAATAGCCATTAGTTTATTTTATGTGAGCATAGTTTTATTCATACATTGGTAAATAATGTTTATAATATTCTATTTATACTTTTAAATAAGTTTTATAATATTTTCTACCTACTATTAATTGTTATTGGCTAAATTTGAATTGGGGAAACAAAATATATTATAATGTTGGGTACGTAAGATTTATTGGTTTTTGGATTATTTTCATTGGCCAGTTTGGAGGCTAGGGTTTTTCATGAATTTATTTTTATTCGGTAGCTTGAGCTTTGTGCCAGGTTGCCATTCTAGAGGATTTTTCTTCTGCAACTGATTTTGGGAGCTTGGATTCTTGCTTGGAGTTTGATTGGATTATTTATATAGGCACTTCTTTATATTTCCTTAGCATCACTTCAAATCCGAGGTTGGAGGATCTCTCTCTTTATTTTTTTATTTTCCTTTCATGTCTTCTCCGTGCCTATAGAATAGACTGTGTGCGGTGTTTGGGAAAAAAAATTATAAAGTTTTCTATAGTTTTTGAAATAATTATTCATGGAAATTTTGTATTATATAGTTTTCTCTATATTTTTATTATTCTAGGAAAATATTATTGTCGTGAGTGCATGACTTTGTGAAAATTCTTTGTCTGAGATTTCTCTAGTCTCATAGTGCTTTATCTCCTATATGTTTCTATTGTTTATGATTTGGATTTGCATTGGTAAAGATCCTTATTGTTTGATTTTCAAAGCTAGATTGTTTGGGAGTTCTCAGAGAACTCTTCCCGTCTGGCATTATCGTAAGGAAGATTTCCTCTCATAATCTCCATTGTTGTACAATATGGATTTTCTATGCTTATAGTTTATATCCCTAAAGTTTTATTGAGCCTATGATGATGTTTGTGAGTTATCAATCATAGAAAACTCCCTGTGAGTTTTTGTGTGTAGACTATGGTCAAGTGTGATGAAGTCTTGTTTTTTAATTACAATCTCTATTGTCTATAGTTTTTTCCATTTGATTTTATCCTTCATTTTGTTATGACTGGGCATCTCTTTTTAGTCCTTGTTTGAGAAATTTAGTGACTTGTATGATTTTATGTTTCTCTCACAAATATTCTGAGTCATAAGTCTATTTTTGCACTAAAAAAAATGTATGTGTGAAAACTATTAATGTATGCACAAAAGCTATTAACAAATATGTGAAAACTATTGACATATGTGAGAAAACTATTGACATATGTACAAAAGCTATTGACATATGATTTGCAGGATTTTGCATGTGTCATGACTTGTTTAGGTACTACTAACACATGTGTGAAAACTATTGACATATGAGCAAAAATTATTGACATATGTGCTACAAAAATGTGCAAATGCACTAAACTGCCTTTTTTTGTGTTTTGCTTGCAAGCGATCAATTTTTTAGATCTATCTTTATACCAGACGCTTGAATTGAGTATTTTTTTATGTTTTTCTAGCTTGAGTAGTTTCAAATTTGATGATTTTATGTGGTTTTATGCTCTAGTAAGTTGATAAGCCTTACCATTGAGAGTTTGTGCTTCTCCAACATGTTGATAAGTTGTGTTGTGAGGATTGTTTTATTGCTTTTGATCTAGCAAGTTGATGTGCCTTGTTGATGATGTTCATTTCATGATTTCAGTAGATTTGATTGCCCTTGGTTCTTGACTTTGATGCACTATTTAATATATGAAGCTCATGATTGGCTTATTTGATATTTTTTACATTTTATGCTTATGTATGTATCATGTTGCATGATGATGTTTATGAATATCATTCTTGAATGTTTCTTGGATCCTTCTGGTTATTATTTTTGTAGTTTTGGAACATGTTAGGGGGAGTGGGATTTCATGTGATGATCGGGGTCATGAGAGGTAGCCTATTAAGAGGTTCCTTGTAAGGATGCTTATAATCTATACTACCAAGATACATTGGAATTTTTTCCTTATTGTAAACAAGTTATAACAATAATAATAAATTGGATGGATTGGGTAATTAGGATTCACCTAATCAAGATAATTAATAGTTGTGAGCATCAAGACTTGATCCTAGTGAGGATGTTTTAGGATAATCTTGGGAAGGCCATTGTGATGGCAAGTCAGCCTCCTTTGGTTCTCTCATAGGTTGAGGTGGCTCCACCTATCCATCAGGATTATGCCTTGTAAGGTAGTACTTGTTATGTTAGAGGATGGCATGTCATGACACTCCACTCCTACATGTGTCCTTTTCTTTATTTTCATTTATGCCTTGTTGAATTGTGCACTGTTGTCTTCAAAATCTGACTCACTTCAACATCCTTATAATAAGATGATCAAACTCTGTTTAAGAGGGATGTTAAGGGGAAGGAAACTCTTAGGACAACATATGACAAGGTTTGATTTAACCTTCTACACTTTGGACTTATTCAGAGTCCAGGCGGCTATACCTTTGTGAACTGGATTCACACTTTCAAAAGATAAATCCACAGCAAACCAGTCCAGAAAACCAGTGGATCTATTCACCTTGAAACTAACTGAAACAAAGGAATGAAAATTTTACTCATATTCAGTATTTTGATCAACAAAATATGCAATAAACAACTTTAATCAATACCAGTGCCTTATCCAAGGTCACAGAGTCATCTAAACTCAGATAATACTCCCCATACAAAATATCTTTATGCATCCCATTGGCTTGGCTTCTGTTAATCCTTATACATGCCTAACACTTATAAGAATTTATGCATACCAAATTAAACTATGACCATCAAGATTCAAAGTTCCCTCCAAAGAATTTACTGGTAGGAGTGATCCCCGCATCTATAATTTCCCTCCTAAAGAGAAAAGCCAGTGAGCACATCTACTGAAAATAGCCTTGCTACCGCATTCAAACAAAATAACCCTAGATTATTCAGAATGAAAACAGTAAACAAATTGTAAACACATTTGAAGATGACACAAAGCTTTACTCAAAACCGATGGTCTGTATATTGATATTATCTTCAGAAAAGTATTACAAGAAGTTTCTAAATATTCCCCATTAGACTCAGAAAAGCTCAGATAAATTTCTATAGCATTTTCTTACAATTCTTTGCGATCCCTCTCTCTCTAGTCCTAGTATCCATTTATAACAACATGGATGCACAAAGCTTCGGACTTTTCGAGGAGAGTTTGTTACAATCATTTCTTTCAACACAAAGAAGTTACAAAGCTTTTCACAAAAACAGTTACAAGTTCTTTTCGACCTCTGTAACTTCTTCAATAGGCTATTCGGTTGTAACTTCTTCTATCTTTTTAGGAGCGCTCTCTAACTGTTCCGGATCATGGGTGGCATATTTTTTTTTCCACTCATCATACACATCATCGGTCGGCCATGAGAAATTAATCACTTTAGTCTTAGCCTTGGTCAACCTTTTCCAGGAGTTTCTCATTTTGTTGACTTCTGAATTGAGAAAACCATAATGTGTCTTAATTTTCTCTATCTCCTGTATCGTCACAACAAAGAAGGAAGCATCATCTAGATCAATAATTCCCTTAATTCTTGCTAATAGTTTGGCTTCTACCTCCTTAGGCCACATTTGTTTGTCCTTTAGTTGATCTGGGCTAGCAAAAACTCTTGGGAGCAACTCAAAAACTTGATCAGCATATTCCTTTTTGCACAAGTTGACTTTCCTATCAACATTATCCACCCCTGCTGCCAATTGTACTAAATCTTTAGTGATGTTAGAAATGGATCTAATGATAGGATTGGCCCTTTCTTCATCACAAGATACACACATAAACTCTAAATCCTGCTCCCTAGGCCTCCATTTGTCAAAAAATGGTGTCAATATGGCCTTGTCTCCCCTGAGCTCATTCCATATATCCAAAATTTTACCTACATTATTGTATAGCAATGAGGCATTCACGGTATCTGCAAAACTAGTGACAGTGGCCTTCACTCTATCCTCATACTTCTTTGCATACATGGCTTGGGCCTGTTTTAAATTCTCTAACTCTTGAGGAGTAATCTCAATCATTTGGGAGCTAGAAGGTGCTGGAGATGGTGTGAACTCAATAATAGGGCTGGTAGGTGGAGGTCTAGTAGGAGAAGAGGAGATCATCAGTGTTGAGGATTCACCATGATGATATTGTCCTATTAGTTTCTTCTGCAATTTAGCAATGATGCTATCTCTGTTCCTTACCTCTTCTTGAGCATTAGTGTAAGCTTTCAAAATTGTCTCCAATTTAACCTGGAGATCTGCCTTTTCCTTAGCTTCCCTTTCTACTACTGCAACACTAAGTTTTACAGTTTCTAGTACAGTGCTAGCAGCTTCCACTGCCCCAGTAGTCTGCACCCTCTTTACCATCATCCCCCCCAAGGTAACTTGACATTGAGGTGTCCTTTTTCTTCTTATTTTCATCTCTTTTCAGAGACCACATGACTAATGCAGCATTGTCTTTATTGAAAGTGACTCCCTCCATAGGTTTAGTCTCCTTTCTTACTGCTTCTAGGACTAGAGCATCTGCTATATCCCATTCAGGGAGAATAAGTACCCCAGCCTTCACCACCATGTCTCTTCCTTGCTAAGGAGTGATGGTCTTAAATTCTTCAACCATTTCTTGCTTTATTTCTTCCTCAACTGTAGCTAGGTCTTTATGAGGCTGCTCATCCTTCCTTTTCTCGCACCTTGCATTGTATTTATCAATGCTCTTCTTCTGATGTGATGAACTTGTCATCAACTAAGAAATCTTAATTGGCTCGCTTGATCTCAAGATCCCATTCTTGGCCTTTGAATTCACTAGTGGTGATATTCATTTCAGCAGCTAAGGGCTCTTCTGGCATTCCTTCCTCTACTTCATCATAGGTGTAGGCAATTTCCCCTAGACTGCCTAACTGCAATAGTTGCTCAGCTGCTACCTGTTCATCTCCTATATGGATAGGTGATTGAGATGGGGAGTACAAAGGTTCTTCAGGTTGTACCTCTTTTCCCACTCATTGTTTCTTTGGGCTACTAGGGATGTCAATAACATCGTGTATCTTCCTTTTACCTTTAGAGGCAGAGGGCTCCCCTGAAGCAGGCATAAGTACACTATAATTAGACTTCTTATGTAGCATATAATTACCTAGAGGGATCAGCCTAGCAGCTGCAGACCTATTCAAAATCAATCTTTCTTTCTCAGGGTTATTCTTGATTACAACCTCCCTCTTTTCTTTTAGTGTTTGCATCACCTCCTCAAAACTAAGAATCAAAAACTTCATCTTCTCCATGAAGGGGTGAAAGCTAGACAAAGGGTCATAGCTTATGTCGAGTTGGTGCACCAAGTCTAAGGCCTTCTTATAGGCTATCCACTTTTCCTTTCTCAGCTCTTGTTCATCTAAATCAAATTCATTCCTAATGAGGTCTTTAGGGAACTGAAATTGATGGGGTTTAGCTTTGCATACAGCCCTCTTCCTAAACATACCATTGAAGAAATCTTCGGGGTCAGCACACCGAGAGACTACAGTTGATAAATGATATGGCTGGAGGAAATCTCCAAAACATTTCCAACCTCCTTTGGTTATTACAAATTGGTGTGCCACAATAATTGTAGGGAAAATTGTCCCTTTACCTCTACCTATCAATTCTACCTCTTGCACAACACTGATCTACCTAAGTATCTCTGCAATTCCCACTTTAAGAGGGACCTGATAAGGTAACAAAAATGGAGTACCTGTGAAACCATATATTCTGAAAACTGTGGAAACAGGGTATAGGTAAATATCACCCCAATTGTGGACAATTTTTATGTCCTCTGCAAACTCTTGTGGCCTAATGAATTCCAAAAGCACCTTAGGGACTCTTGGGTTTTCCAAATAGATAAGGGTCCTAATTTTTGATGCAAAATATTTATCAAACCTTAGAAAACTGGCATCTTCTCTGTCCCATGACAGAACTGTGCTCCATAATTGCACTGGCATCTTTTCTCCATCCTTCTCTTTTACAAGGTCCATCCCACTTCCAAAATAGTCGCCACCTTTGAATAAAAACAAATGCATAAGAAGGGAGTACCACCTGAAGGGCCTATCTACTTTCCTGTTCCTGATCCCTATCAATCCATTATGGATAACATCAGTTATAAAAGAAGCATAATCAAAATTTATTGCCACAGAAGGATTCAAAATCTGAGCAACCATCAACATGTAGTGAGTAGGCATACTTGCTTCAGCATCTTCCCCTAGGATTTGGCATAGTGACCAGTATAATCCTTTAGCCCTAAGGGTAAACAAATTTAGAGAAAAGGGCTCTTCAGTATTAGGTCCCACAATAGTCAACCCGCCTATCTTCAAAAAGAATTCTTTGAGAGGCCCATTTCTTAGGTGATTTCTTTGCACATTATACACCTGAGCTAGTGATTTAAAATCAATAGGCTCTAGAAAATCAGTGTATTCACTTAACCCAAAGGCATTCTTGAATTCCTCATTGTTAATTTCAATGAGGGTCTTCCCACTGATATCCTTAACACTTCTTGAAGTTGGGTCATAGCCATGTGCAATCTGAGTTAGAAGATCTACATCAAAGAAAACCCCGAGAACCGCTAACTTTCCAACATCCAATTCCCATATACTATTCTGAGGGGTTGGAGAATTTCTCATACTAAACCCAACCTTGAATAATCCCAACCCAGACATCCCTACTTGAGGGTCTCTTAACCAACTCCCCTTATCATATAAACCCTCTCCTATTTTCAGGCGAGAAGCTCTTGACACCAATTCTTTCATTTTGGAAGCCACATTAGTTGACAACGTCAACTGTTCAAGGAAATCATCACAAATGGCCCTCTCGTGATAATTGACTTTTCCTGAGAACTCCCTTTTAGGTGCCATCTCTTTTAGAAAATTAAGCAAGCAATTCAACAATCTCCCTAAATTGTTCTATGAGAAATTAAAACCTCAGTAAAACACACACAATTAAAAATGATGGCTGAACAAGAGTATAGAGAAACCTGCTTGTACTCGAAGGAATTAACTCTGAAATTGAAGAAGTCCACTCTGCAACTGCTTCTTTACAAGTGCACTTCAGAATGATATCTCAATTCAATTGATACGAGATCATATATGGTGGCTGGGCTCTTAACTCCGACATTGATTCCACATGCTTGGTCGTTCCTTCAGAATTGAATTCATGAAAGAATTTGAAATTTTCGCTCCAACGGGTCACAATGCCCATGCATTTTCTCTTTTTGCTATTTTGCAAAACATAATTTCTTGGCAACTTTTCTTCGCGAAATAACACCGATCGTTCGATCAAATGAGAGTTGATCGGTCTTTACATTGGCTTAGTACTTCTACCCTTTTCACTGAGCCCTATTTCGTTTCGCCATTTCACGAGTGTTATCTAGTGAGCACTTTACCTTCGCGAAACTATGCCAAGCATCGGATGGGACCCGAACTGTACGACCTTTAACCTTTACCTGGATAGTTAACCTTTTCACTAACCACACCTTCACCCGACAGCTACTGGGTTTTCGCTATTTCACATTGCTTAATTTGCATTCAACTTTAGGCTGCGAAATAGCGCCAACCGTTGGATCAAACCACACTTGATTGTCCTTTAAGCGAAGACTTTTATACTGACTTGCTTACTCCGCTCCTCCTCTGGTTACTGGATACCACATGGCACCTAACCATTTGCCTCGGGAAACTTATTGAGTTTAAATTTGAGTCAGTCGCATATTATACCCCCTTTTAAAACTGTCGGTTCCACCTTGGCACCTTCAATCTCTGTGGAAGCCACGTGTTCATGTACACGTCACCATTTAGCCTGGCATCAAAATGAATCTCCTTTACTTTCGCCATTTCGTTGAGCATATCCTTTAGGCATCTTACAAGCGTGAAATAGCGCCAGCCACTAGATCAAACCATACTTGATCATCTTTTACACTTCATGTTCTCTTTGCCTTTAAGAACGAAAAACCTTTTCACCATTTCGCAGGGGTTAAAACGCGAGCACTTCACCTTCGTGAAATAACGCGGGCCATCCGATCAAATGAGAGTTGATCGATCTTTACACTCTAAATGTTTACCTGCAAATGTGGGCCCTCTAACTTAACTCTGAATACCTAGCATCTAGTCATCTTTCAAGCTGACATGTCGATCTTTGATTTGCCGAGAGAAAAATATCAAGTTCCTCTCTATTTTCACCACCTGTATCTATCAGAATACCTTTATCTTGCGGTATCTTTCTTCTCTGGGACCCACTTTCTTTAAAACTCTCAGACCTGCCTCACTAACTGTTGCATTTTCTGCCACATGCCATCATCTTACTCGCCTTCAGGACTAACCAGACCATCCGCTTGGAAATCCACATCATTTCGCGATTTCGCTGATCTTAAACCATGAACCATTTTGTCTTGCGAAATAGCACGAACCGTCTAATCAAAAGAAACCTGATCGGCCGTTACACTAACAGCCTTGGCTCCGCACTGGGTCCCGCTTCTTTATTGACTACGTGCTACCACATGGCACTTGGCCACTAGCTTAAAAAAAAAAACTTTCGCGTTCAACCCAACGTCGGCCGCGTGTCTTCCTTTTATACCGCCGGTTCCACCTTGGCGGGCCCACGACTTCTTTTAAAACCATGTGTCCATGGACACGTTACCATTTATCATGACACGTGGACAGTCCTCTCTTACTTTCACTATTTCGCAGGGTATAAAGCATAAGCATCTTACCCTTGCGAAATCACGCAGGCCATTAGATCATTTTCTAGTTGCTCGGTGCTTAACCACCCGAATAGACTCCGATTAATTCTTGACACTTGTATCTGCCAGGTCATCCCCTATCCTATGACCTGACTCTCTTCTGGGACCTGCCTCTTAACCTTTAATCCCAACTTGCTGACTGTTGTAGCTTATGCCGCGTGCCACCATTCTACTCGCCTCCTTGACCAGCTAAACCGTCCATTTGGCATGCCATGTCATTTTCGCAACTTCGCTAGTTTTAAACCACACGCAACTTCGCCTAGTGAAATAGCGAAAGCCGTAGATCCATCCGCAAGATGCACACTACTTACTGGGTCTGACAACTTTAGGAGAAATATATATAAGGCCTAAATTTTTTGCGATTAGTTCACATGACTACCTAGGCAAAAGACAATGGGATACACTTCTCACGAACCCGAGACCCATTACTTAAGTGGATAAAGTAACAAGGAATTAGAAACCAGGGGTTTTCAATACTTTGCAAAGCAAAAGGAGAATTTTGAAATTAAAACCCTAAAAGCCCTAAGACCTAACAGAGAGCTGAACCAACTGAAAGCAAGATTAATTCAAAAATTCAAAAATTCAAAAATTTAGCCAACTCATGGGAAAGGCAAACCCCTTCTTTTAAACAGTGATAACATGCACCACTGGGAGTTTCTATTGTAGTTGCCTTGTGATTGGCTAAGGTGTCAACTTAGGTGTAGAGTGTGTGTTGGGACCTTGTGTCATCTCCTAGCATGGGAGGTGGTTCCTTGGGTTCCGCATGGTTGGGTGGTTGATGCCTTCTTCCATTGGGATATTCTTTTGGATTCTTCATGCTTGGACATGGATTCTTCTTCATTTCTGTGAGATTTTGCCAAGATCAAGAGGCAATGGAAAGCACAAATAAGAGAGACAATAGAATGACAAGAACAAAACTGTATTCTCATCAATATGCAAAATGATCAACTGGATTCACCAATACAATGAATATAGGCCTGCTTATATAGGCAAGGCCATATGGATGTATGAGCACACAAATATGACATGTGGCTCAATGAGAAACAAGGGTAGGTAAGAAATACTAAGGGTAGGTAGGAGAAATAATATAATATTCCACAAGAGGTGGATGACCCACCGAATGTGGAGTGTAACAGCAAAATAAGACCACAAAAGGTGGAATTTCTCCTACAAGCACTATCCCTATGTGCACATTTCCCTAAGTGTCTCAAATCCAAACTACGAAGAGATGCATTATCCTAAGTTAACTTAAGTAAAGTGTAATAATATCCAAAATGAATATTTATTTACACCAACACCCCCCCTTAAGTGCAACTTAGGGGAATGAAGACTCAAGTCAACAATGCAACTAAGCAATGCAAGATGGGTCCTGGCTATGAGGCCATTTTAGGTACCCATGTACAAATGCAAATGCAATCTCCCATAAAGCAGGGAAAGAGAGAAAAACCCAATGGGCAAAAACCCTCCCCCAAAAGAGAGATGATGAAAGCACACAATGCTCTCAATGATGAATGAGAAGAACAAACTATGTCCCCCCCATAAGAGAGAAGAAGAGACCATGAAGCCCCCCCTCAATGTCAAATCTCCTACAAAGATGGTCCAATGATGATGACCAAAATACCTCCCCATAAGGAAGAAAGAGAGCCAATGCTGCACCAATAATGTCAAAGTGTGACAAAACCAGGTACCAAGTCGATGACAATGAATCACTCGCTGCAACAAAATGAAGATCAGGCATGGAGACAACCTACTACGAGCATCATCTAGATACTCAAAAATAGCAGAAATACTGGTACAATCCAAGTCTCATGGGAGCCATGCACAAATGTGTACAATCTAAGTCTCAACTGGAGCCATGCACCAAGTCTCACAAGATATTCCTAATCTATGTATACAAGAGGATTACATCAAATATGTCAACAATGACAAGATACAAAGAGGTGTGGCACTTTATGATAGTGCGAGTACAACATTGCTCATGCAAGAGCATACAACATGATAGTGCAAATTTGGAAACATGAAGATGATGCCACCAAGAAGCCCTGTAGAATACTGCAAAAAAGAAGCCTCCGATTGGGATGTGGCCAAGAGATATAAAGGAGCAAATCAACCCCCCCCCCTGACTGTCGGTTGGAAGCACTGCAAGACAGGTGTGAAGTGACAAGAAAAAAAGTGTTCCCAATTTGACTTATTAAATGATGTTTGTGTTTTTAAAAGATTTTAAAAATCTAAATAAAAACAATTATTATGCCATGCAAAAAAAACTTTATTAAAAAATAAAGAAAAAACAAAAAAGACGATAGTCAAATGAAATCAAAAAAACTTTAATAAAAATTTATTAAAGAAAAAAAAGTTTTATAAAAAAGTTTTTTTTTTAATTATTAAAAAAACTTATTTAAAATAAATAAGAAAAAAAAGTTTTTTTTTTTTTTTAATTATTAAAAAAACAATTTTTAAAAAAATTAAAAAAAATTATTAAAAAAAAAAAGCCTACCCGCCAGTAGCCTACGGTACACGCAAGGACTACCTGTGGGCCGCAGGTTGTCTGTGGGACCCGCAGGTTGTCTATGGTACTGCAGGACCTGTGGGGCCCCAGGTGGCCTGCAGTCACTGCAGGTACACCTGCAGGCCGCAAGTTGCCTATGGTACTTGCAGGTACACCTGTGAGCCACAGGTGGCCTGCGGGCCAATAAAGACCCCCCCCGCTTTCTAAAAAAAAAATTTCGATGTCTTCAAAAAAGGAAAAAACAAAAAAAACACCCCCCCAATATTTTATTTTAAGTATTTTATTATTTTTTTAAAAATCAAAACCAAAAAAACGCCCCCCCCTTTTTGATAAAAATTAAAATTTTTAATTTTCCGAAAATAAAAAAGGAAAAAAAATAAAAATTTTTTAGACCTGTACCTGCAAGTCCGTACAGCGGGCTGGGAGGGGAGATTTTTTCAACTTGGGGTGATGGAGGCCGATTTCAATGAATTGATAGTCGATCTTGGGGTTTTTGGGCCTTCTGAGCGCAATGGCGATGACGGATTTGACCAAAAAAGCTCCAAAATTGCAGATCGCTGCCGGGATAAGTCACCACCCTCCACCTTCAAACGACTCTAGATTTGGCCTCGGATGTTGGATTTGGACGAAATAAAAGGCGATTCTTACTTTCTCGAACCTCCTCAATCCAATGGTGACCTCAGATCTGACCCAACAAGCTCCAATAATAACCTGCAATAGAAAGCTCCAAAATGCAAACCCCAAAATTCTCTCAATTGGCAAACCAATGGCACTCTAATAGCTCTGATACCATGTGAGATTTTGTCAAGATCAAGAGGCAATGGAAAGCACAAATAAGAGAGACAATAGAATGACAAGAACAAAACTGTATTCTCATCAATATGCAAAATGATCAACTGGATTCACCAATACAATGAATATAGGCCTGCTTATATAGGCAAGGCCATATGGATGTATGAGCACACAAATATGACAAGTGGCTCAATGAGAAATAAGGGTAGGTAAGAAATACTAAGGGTAGGTAGGAGAAATAATATAATATTCCACAAGAGGTGGATGACCCACCGAATGTGGAGTGTAACAGCAAAATAAGACCACAAAAGGTGGAATTTCTCCTACAAGCACTATCCCTATGTGCACATTTCCCTAAGTGTCTCAAATCCAAACTACGAAGAGATGCATTATCCTAAGTTAACTTAAGTAAAGTGTAATAATATCCAAAATGAATATTTATTTACACCAACAATTTCAGCTTATGGGTGATTATTGTATCAAAAGAATGTAAATGGAAATCATGGTTCATTTAATATAATTACCTTGCAGTAGTTGTAGATGAAATCATATATTGGAAGAGCTATGCTCATGACGCGTTATACATGTAATTGTAATTGTATTGTAGATGTTGCCTTAGGTCTTGACACATGATTTGAAATGATAAGACATTGAGATGTATTATTATGTATTCATAATGGAATGGTATTGTTTCATATAATTAGATGTTTGTAACGAGTTTACATTGGAATGTAGTGAGATTCATGTTTCTAGTTAAGTTTAATAATGTGGAAAAGAACTTGAATAAATGGATTAGCTATTAAGTAAGGTAATGGTTGATGAACAATATCTTGTATGGTTAATGGAATTCATACTTATGGTTGTACTAGGAAGTTAAGGAAACATTTATAGTATTTAAGATGATTGATTAAGAAGGACATTGTGATTATTGTATTATGCATTTAGGAATCATGTTTAGGAAATGTGATCATGTAAGTAATATGGATTCATGTGTAGGTATGAGAATGTTAGTTAAGAAAGGAAATTATTTTTATGCATTATGTAATGGATATTCATTGTATATGTATGATGATCATGCTAGTAGAAGAAATGATCTAGGTTACATTTGGATTTGGTGCATAAAATGAACATAAGGAAAAGGGATAGGCCTTGCATTAAAAAGAGTAGCATATCATATTAGTTAATTGAATAAGTAGATTGCATACCATGAAGGATAGAAGTAAATGAGCTCAATGTTCATAGTTAATGAATAAGAAATACTAAGTGTTTTTTGGGAATGAGTTAATTGTTGTTGCCTATGTTAGTAGAGTCAGTAATGAATTTGAGATACCCTAGGGAGATAGATGTAATTTTTTTATGTCTATTCCACTTGCATAATTGGTTCAAGAGTATATGTGGAATTTTATGTTCATAATGTTTAGATGTTAATGAATGTTAATCATTTGGCATAGATGAGACTATGTGTTACATTAGTTGTAATTTTTATTTTTTAAATTATCTCCATTAGTATGTTAGTTTGCATTATTTATCTAGGGTTTTTCGGTGGGCATTACACATGCAATCAAAATTCACATGACACATCCTTCTATGCCATAACCAACTTTCATAAATCTAAGCAATCAAACAAATTTTGCCACTAGCATTTAAGTGAAAGCTACTCAATTCCAGAACCACTTAAGATTTTACACTTTCCATTCTTGAATTGTAAATCATATCCCTTGTCAACCTTCTATCCAACACTTAAAATATTATGCTTTAGGCCTTATACATATAACACTTCATTAGTATTGTGCTTACAATCAAGAGAAATGGAACCTCTACCATGGATTCTACCTGCTTTATCATCACCAAATCTAACTACACAGTCATCATACTTTTCCATACTCACAAACTTACTCTTATCACCTGTCATATGATGAGAGAAGCCACTGTCAATAACCCATTCATCTTTCTCTTTAACTTTAGTAGCCAAAGCTTTCTCTTCATGAATGCAGCTAGCAGAATTAGTAGGCACCAGATCATCTTCCTTGATATCAATAAACACCAATTCATCTCTTGAATTTCCCTAATCAGACTCATCATATTTCACTCCTTCATCAACAACATAATAACATTTCTTCTAATATTTAGGTTTTTATGGCTTAAATGGCTTCTTAAGAACTCTTTCCAGAAACCTTGAAGAAAAATATCCTATCTTATTACATGAAAATAATTTAAGAGGTAAATTTCCTTCATACTTATCGGCTCTTTAGGTTCTTTTTCTTCTTCTTCAATTTCTCTCATCTCCTTCTCATATCTGGACACCCTTGTAGAACTTTCTCCTGGATCATATTTTTGCTTCCCATAAATAGTAGCTTTCAATGTAGATTCTAACTTAGGAAGAGAATCAGCAAATTTGCTCAACTCAAAGGTAGCAAGCTTGCCAATCAGCATGTCTCTAGTCACATTAGTTACTGTCTGGATCTCCTCAATAGCGAGAACTTTATTTTTGTAAGTAGGAGGCAAGGATCTCAACACTTTAGCTATAATCTCTCATTCTTTCAACACCCCACTGGCACATCTGATATTCTGCACAAGCTCATTTACTTTCTACATAAAGGAGGTAATATTATCATCTTCACCCATTCTCAACATCTCATACTTTCCTTTTAGGCTCTACACCTTAGAAACTTTCACGTGGCTATCACCTTGATACAAAGTTTCTAGCTTCTTTCAGATCTCATGAGTAGTCTACAAATCCATAACATTAGTCATCTCATAATTAGTAAAGGCACTAAACAATGCTTCCTTATCTCTAATATTGTATTCAACTTCCTTTATCTCATCTAGAGTTGTAGGACCATTCAAAGGAACATTATACACATTCTTAGTAATCTTCATCGAACTATCCTTCTTGTAAGAATAGTTTTCCATCCTAGATCACCTCAAGCATTCAAGCTTCTTTCGGATGATCTAGGTCTAATACCAATTATTGGCAACATGGCAGAAAACTGAGAGGGGGGTGAATCGGTTTTCTCAAAAACTTTACTTAACTCAAACACAATTTCAAATTTGATAATTAATAGTGAAAGAGTAAACCAACACCACATCAATCACACACATAACACCAATATTTTTGATATGGAAAACCTAGTTAAGGGAAAAACCATGGTGGGAACCTACCCCCAATATGATGATACCCTATTAGAAGTATATGAAATATTACAATGGGGAATGCACATAAATTTAGGCACACTGCCTAGATCTCACTGCTCAAAGGCAATAACAAAAAGGGTTACAACTATGGGGAAGACTCATTTTCTTAAAAAAATATTTGGATTACATCTAGAAGATCATGAACTAATAGAATAGAATATCCTCATGCCTAGTTACAATTTTGATTAAGCACATAACACATATTCTACTCCTTCACACTTATTCACACTTCTTCACATTACTTCACTACTTTTGAAAGATCAATTCATTATTCACACACACATAGATCTATCTCTCACATGAGTATTATATTTATTTATACATATCATCAACCTATATTTCAAGGTCGACTCAACACACATCACAAATAACAACCATACACACTACAATATTACATGTGGACCAAAACAATGTCGGCTAAGACATAGCATGGACCTAAATCACCACCTTGAACATGAAACACCTCCAATAATTATGCCTCGAACATCTACAATATGCTACATTCAACATGTCGACCAAGAAGATGAAGAACACCACCGAATCAAGGAAAATCATCAATAACGTGTACAACGATCAATGCAGACCACCAACACAAATAAGGCATGATCTAGAAACATCCACAAGCATCATGAATTACCATAGAAACAACCGCAACAATACCACTTACTATAATCTCCACCATTACTATACCAAACTTCAAGAACACTAACTACAATGACTATCAAACTAAAAGATACACTTGTCGACCTCCAAATCCTGAACCATCTAAATTGAGGACACACCAGAATGTCCCAAACACTCTTCCAAATATGCAAACCAAGATATTTCAACACCGAGCAATGCAAAGCAAAATAAAGAACACTGATCAAAATTGAACAACCGAATAACAAACTACAATACTGGACCTCGTAGCTTGATCAAATTTCCATGTAGGTCGCTGAAACTATAGCCAAATCAACTAGAGATTCTTATCTCAAAACCCTTTAATCTGCAATAACTCATCTGCAACACACTGGCCAAACCAACTTACTTAATCTGACTACAACATAGGAACACAAAGAAATATGTTAACATCAATGACAACAACACATTCTAGCAAACTTCTCAACAATATGCAACAAGATAATCAAATGCTATTTTGCTATAAAAAATATCTTTATGGTATCTATTTCTTTGAAAATCCCTTATATGAGGATGAGTGTATTTTGGGTTGTGAGGATGGTAGGTTGCCTTGTGGAAGGTATCAAAGTGTTGACAAAATCTCTATTTCTGATTTCTCAGTTATTAATGACTTGCCATTTAGGTACATGATGATGAATCTAACAAAGACTAGTATAATGTGTTTGAAGTTAAGCATGATCTTCATCATGATGAGGGGTGCCATCATATTTATCATAATAATGCATAGATGTATTTACTGAAAGGGACTTATATGAGGTTTATGTGATTGTCAAGAAAATTACTCATGAGATTGAGGTGGGTAGAAGATCAAAATATGGACTATAGATGCAATCTAAGGTTTTTGTGCATGAAAGTCAATGTGAATGCTTGTATGGGTTACATAAATATGAATGTGACAAGTTTTTCTTGGATGAGCAAACTGATCATGAAATGAAATATGATGATCCTGGTTATATGGTCAGATTTGAGTGCTTCTTATTCCCATCACACTTGGTTAAAGCCCTTATTGAGTGTAATTCCCACCAAAATACCCTAGAGAAATAAACTAAACTAACAACAATAGGAGATAAAAAAAATTTAAACATTATCTAATACAATACATATAACCAAATACTCATAAGCATATACAACCATTAACATGAAATTCACATTTCCATCATGAACATGAAAGCATAACCATATGATCTCCCAAGCATAATTAAATACAAAACACCATCCTTCATTCTCTAGGGCATCTCCACATCGCCACTTACAATATTAACCTAAGCAATAGCATCATAAATACTACCATCAACCAATGCAACTAACACAATTATCTTTTATTCTCAAATGCATATTCATATGGCCAATCCCTAATTCACATAGAATGATTACATTCTCTAATGATGCAATTACCATTAACCCCTTTAAGTTTCATTTTAAAACCAAATGTTCCTAATCCTCATTCACGTTTTTTATTGAAGCATCATTTATTTTCCATTCAGAACTACCACATTACTATTCCATTTCTATTATGGTCTATCACATCATTCTCCTAACATCATAACATACATATAGCTCCAGTGCACATTAATATATCCAATTACTTAATTACCACTAATGAATCAATATCCATTATACAATAAGAATATATCAATACATAAGATTACAATATCCTTTAAATCAAGGAGAATAACTCTCATTCAGAAATACATCTATCTCAAGAAATCTAGAATACAATGCCATATAAATCATGCACATCGACCTGCTACTAAGTCCATCCATAATCTAAAGAGAATAGAATCCACATATGCACATAAAAGCCAATGAAGAACATCCCAATGGAAAAAGGCATCAAACCACCTGACCTTGTGGAACCAAAGGAACCACTCCCCATGCTAGGAAATAACAGAAGGTCCCACACACACTTTAGACCTAGGTTGACACCTAAAATTCAAAGAGACTTCAAAACTCAAGAACATCAATCAAGAATAACCAACCAATAATCCAAGTCACATCACAAGGCTATTTATAAAACATAGAAACTCCTAGATGTGTAATCAACAACCATGCCATAAGGAACAAGGACACGGGTAGGGAAAGAGTGTCATCACATGCTATCCTCACATAGAAGGGAAAAATGCCTCACCCTAATAGTCATGTCTCTACATGCTATCCTCACATAGAAGAGATAATACAAAACCCTAATAGACATGAGCTGCCATCTCAACATATGAGAGAATCAAGGGAGATAGACTTACCATCTCCATGGTCTTCCCAATCTCATCTCGAGTCTCCACTCAAGGGCTATGAGGTGGGGAAACAAAACCAATTCATTATCTTGATTAGGTGAGTCCTTATTACCCAACCCAACTAATTAATTATTATGGTTATCACTTATTTAAAAACAAGGAAAACCCCCAATGTGTTCCTGGTGGTCTAGAATTCAAGCATCCTTACAATGAACCTCTTGATACCCTATTCTCTCTTGAACCCGACCATCACATGGAAGCCCACTCTCTCTAACCATGATCCAAGACCTTTAGGGTAAACACAAAACATAACAATAGTAAGATACAAGGAGGCTCATTATCATAAAATATTCATATAACATATACAATAAGAAGATAAAACAAGAGCCTCATCATGCCAAATAAACAAAAGAAAGGTATAAATCCATCTTGTACATCTATGCATAAATAATTCCTCAACAATGAACTCATTGGGGCCACTTTGTCTATCCTCTACAATAACGAAAACATACATCTTGTTGGAGATATACTTCATATTCCTCAACAACAAGAAAACACATCTTGTTGAGTCTGAAAAAACAATATAATAGCCAATACTAAGAAAACACAACTCTGAAATAATCAAGAACGTCAACAAATGCCTCTGGTATGGAAATCAAACTTAGAAAAATCATTAGAAAAGACCAAAACACCAAAACTCAATTGATTGAGCAGATTTACACATCTGCAAAGTAGATTAGTGCTTTTGTCAACCATTTTAGCACTTCTTTTAGATTTCTCAGTGCACATGGTTGGCAGTTTAGCACTTTTGACTAGTTTATTAGCACACATGACCCGATTAACAATACTTTTGGTGCTCAGAACAAGGCATACACAAATATATTTAGCGCATACACTAGTAGTATTAGCACATACACTTAATAAATTTGTGCTTTTGTAACTCTAGCGCATACGACAAGTAATTCACTGCATACAAATAATTAGACTCAAAAATGAAAGGAAACAAGTTGTACCAACTCTATTAAACTATTAAGGCATTCCAACATACCAAAGTCACCACAATTTGAAACAAAAAAGCACATAGAAGCCAAGGAAATAAACAAACATATCTAAAATGATATTAAATTATAAAATCAATTAAAATTCACAACAAGAAATCCCTAGCAAAACTTGAGAAAGGTTTTCAATTCACAGGGGAAAATTCCTATATTCCCCCAATCTCCTAAACAACAAGTTACACCTCAAAAGTCCATAGAGAAAAAGTCATTCTTTACAAACAATACAGACAAGGATACTAGATGAATACGACACTCAGAAGATAATGTCAACAACTACCCATAGAAAAAAAAAAAAAAAAAAAAAAAAGGCATTACAAACTCATTGAAATAATATTTTTCCCCAAACCATATTATATATGTAGATATAAGTATTATATATATTAATATTCATAATCATTCCCAGCCCAACAACCAATCTTTTCAGAAGACACTGTAAAAACAATCTTTCTAGAAAATAAAAAAATTGCAAGAGTTAAAATCCACCAACCTCAAATCTAGAAGTGATGGCAAAGCAAATCTGATGAAGAGCAACCAAAATCCAAAACCAAGCTATGCAAAATCACCAAGGTTGCAAAAAGAACTCCTCAAAGCTAACCTGACAAAAGCTCAAGAGAACCAAATAAAATAGCTTTCAAAATAAACTATAGAACATGTCGACCTATTCAAGAATAATATAAAATATTATATTATTTACATACCCCCAAATCTTAGCCAATAGGAATATGAGGTAGGTAACCTTTATTTAATTATTTACCATATAAGTAACAAGAAGAATTATAATAATATAAAACTAATAATAATTAAATAATCAATCAAGGCCCAAATAAATAACTCAAAAGCTATAAAAAATTATAACCAATAAATAATAAATAATTCATTAAACAATAAATCAAATAATATTAATAAATACTAATCCTCATTAATATAGTCCCAAATAATAATTATTAAATAATCCAAACTATATGATAAGTCATTTTAACATTAATAAACTATATTAAACATTTAATAATTAATCACAACAACTCAGGGCAACCCGACATAGGGTCAAACATCCAACAAAAGACTCTAACCACTAACTCAAACCACAACACTAATTGACAAGGATGACATCTTAAGCCTAGAGTGTGTAGAGGGAAATCATGCCATCTCCAACAACTTTCCATTGGGATTAAGACATGCTTAGACCTATGGAACCAGGTGGAGTCAATGTCTAGTATCTACAAACCTGCAACCACCAATAACTACGATGCAACATATACATTAATATACCCTAAATGACCAGACAAGTGATAGAGAATCGTAACGTCATATCATGCTCATAGTGAGTGGTATGACATCGTCACTATCATGAATACAGTAATAAGATAATTGCATATTTTCATAACATCATCTCATCCAATGTAATCATCAAATGGGGTTAGCATAACCTAGATGCCATCATAATCTTATAATCAATGTAATCCATCTAAAATAACAAGTACATCAAGGCCATCAAATATAGTTCCATCATCATAATAATAAAAGGTAAATGTCATCATCCGTGTAATGCCCACCAAAATACCCTAGACAAAACAACTAATCTAACTAACAAATGGAGATTTTTTTTTTTTAAACATCTACTAATGCAACATATTAATCTACCATTATTCATATGCATTAATCATAACATGACATGAATAGTATAAACAACTTATCATAATCATATTCTTAAAAACATAATATGCAAGCAAAATAACATTACACTACTATCATTTTCTTAGGGTATCTCAATGCCATTACTTAATAACAATAACACATAAACACATTCATCTACCTTGATACTATTCACACTCATTACAACAATTACATTCATTTCCCAATTAATTACTATATTTCTTATCATGAGAATCATTAACTATCAATACAAATCCTACATATTCTTTGTTGTTCTCAAATTCTGATTCCCTCCTATTCCTCCCTGTAAGAAAATTTAATAACTCTATTTGTATATGAAGAGGACACCAAGAAAATAGAATTCCAGACTAACATATAACAAGGTTTCAACAAAACCTTCTACACTTCAAACTTATCCAAAACTCAGGTGGGTATAACTTTTGTGAATAATTTCACACTTTTAAATTGAAATCCACAGTAAACCAATACTAAAAACCTATGGACTTCATCACCTTAATAAAACTGAAACATTAAAGAAAACTTATGCTCATTTTTAGTATTTGATCCCAAGAAAGATAGAAAGAATTCCATAACTGATATCAGTGCCTTATCCACACTACAGAGTCACCTAAATCAAGCAAGAGTTTCAAAACTAAACATTCTCATACATTTCATCACTTCGACTTTCATGAACCCCATGCATGCCTGACATATATATAGGTTCTTTCCCTTTAAACTAAAACCGTTTATCAAATTCAAAGCAGCAAATAATTGATCTACTGATAGAAATGTTTCACGCATATTTAATCCCTCTCTTGAAGAGAAAAGCCAGAAATATATTTATAAGATTGCCTTACAATCCATGCTCAATCTAATAACCCTAAATTATCCAAATGAAACCAGAAAACTAATGAATGCACACCAGATGACAAAGAAGATTTAGGCCTGAAACTTTGATCTGTATATTCATATTCATTTTTGAAAATTTTACATAACTCAAGGTAATTTCTGAGAGAACCAGAAAACCCTAGATATATTTCAGCAGAGTTTCTTTACAAATTCTTGTGATGATTTTTCCAAATGTCCTGGTATCCATTTATAATAATATGGATGCAAACAAGCTTCAGAATTTCCTAGGAAAATTTTGTTACAATCATGATTCCTGATGAAAAGAAAAGAAAAATACAATCATTTCATTTCCTAACGGCCTTTTAAGTTTGTTGTTCTGCTGCAATATCTTCTAATTGTTCTAGGACTTCCTCTTCTTGCACTGCATACTTGCTTTTCCACTCTTGGAACACGTCATCACTTGGCTAGGAGAAGCTAACAATCTTCTTTTTCATCTTATTTAGCCTTTCCCATGTGATTCTCAATTGCCTAACCTCCATCTCCAGAAAACCATAATGTGACTTTACTTTCTCAATCTCCTCAATTGTCTTATTAAATAAAGACGTGTCATCTGTATTAATGACCTCATTTACCCATTGAGACAAGTTATACCCCATCTCATCTAGCCATGTCTTTTCCTCTTTCAACTGACTTGGACCAACAAAACCCCTGGGAAACAACTCATACTTATGATCAAAATATTCTTTTCTATATAAGTGGGCTTTTCTCTTCACACCTGCCCTTTCTTCTGTTAACCCGGTCATCCCTTTTACTAACTCACAAGTGGATTTGATATTGGCATCAGCCTCTGCCTCTTCATGAGATTAACACATAAGTTCTAACTCCACTTCCCTAGGCATCCACTTGTTCAAAATTGGCTCCAGAGTAGCCTTATCTTCTTTCAAATCAGTCAAAATATTCAAAATTCTTTTCATGTAAATTTATACAATAGAGGCTCCAACTAAGTCAACAAATTTCAAGATTGTGCCTCTGACCTTCTGTTTATATTTGCTTGGAAATAAGTCCTGAGCCTATTTTAACTTTTCCATCTCATCTTGTATGGTTTTAGTTTCTTGGAAACCAGAGGTCATAGGAGAAGGGGGAAACTCAATGATGGGACTGGTGGGTGGAGGTCTTGCTAGAGAAGATGCAATCATTAGAGTGGAGGACTCACCCTTCTAGTATTGCCCTACCAATTGACTTTGTAATCTAGCAATGATACTATCCATGTTGGCTATCTCTCCTTTCGCCTCATTATAAGCCCTTAGAACTGTTTCTAATCTCACCTAGATATCAACCCTCTCCTTTTCTTCCTTCTCAGCCATTGCCACACTGAATTTTGCAGTTTCTAGAACTGTGATGGCAGCTTCTACCACCCCTGTGTCATGGACTCTCTTCACTATCATACCTATGAGATTTTGCCAAGATCAAGGGCACAATGAAAAGTATAAAAATAGAGACAAATGAATGACAAGAACAAATTGTATTCTCATCAATATGAAAAATGATCAACTGGATTCACCAATACAATGAATATAGGCTTGCTTATATAGGCAAGGCCATATGGATGTTCGAGCACACAATCATGACATGTGGCTCAATGAGAAACAAGGGTAGGTAAGAAATACTAGGGGTAGGTAGGAGAAATAATATAATATTCCACAAGAGGTGGATGACCCACCGAATGTCGAGTGTAACAACAAAACAAGACCACAAAAGGTGGAATTTCTCCTACAAGCTCTATCCCTATGTGCACACTTCCCTAAGTGTCTCAAATCCAAACTATGAAGAAATGCATTATCCTAAGTTAACTTAAGTAAAGTGTAATAATATCCATAATGAATATTTATTTACACCAACACCCCCCCTTAAGTGCAACTTAGCGGAATGAAGACTCAAGTCAACAATGCAAGATGGGTCCCGGCTACTAGGCCATGATAGGTACCCATGTACACTATGTAAATGCAAGTAAAACCATGCAATGCAATCTCTCACAAACGGAGAAAAGGAGAAAAACCCAGCGGGAAAAAACTCCCCCCCAAAAGAGAGATGAAAGTACAAAACACTCTCAAAGAAGAAGGACAAAACCTCAAAGAGGAAAAAGTCCCCCCATAAGAGAGGAAGGAGAAGTCAGCTGACCCCCCCTAATGACACATCCTACACCCCCAAGAGAGCTCGCAACTGCTGGAACTTACTCTCAATGAAAGGTTTGGTGAATATGTCTGCAACCTACTCCGTTGTAGGACAATATTGCAAATCAATGACCTGCTCTTGAATCAACTCTCGGATATAGTGCATATGGATCTCAATGTGTTTGGTCTATTGATGCTAGACTGGGTTCTTCGAGATAGCAATAGCACTCTGATTATCGCAATGTAGAACTATTGGTCATGGAGTGGTGAACCCAAACTCTGTGAGAATATGCTGAAGCCAAATGGTCTTAGTCGTTGCATTAACAGTGCCTCAATACTCAACCTCAGTCGAAGAAAGAGCAATAGCATGCTGCTTCTTGCTCTACCAACAAATGGGGCCTAAACTAAGGTGAATCCCATAGTGATGTGTTCCCTGGATGTAATGAAGGATGCATTTGCTGGCTTTCCAATGAAGCTCATGTGGTTCCTGCATGAAGTGGGAAACCATGCCAACTGCAAATGAAATATCAGTGCATGTATGGGTCAAGTAGATGAGACTACCCACAAGTTGATGATACAAAGTGGCATCAATTGGTGGAGAAGAACACTGAGCCTCAAGCTTGACTCCAAAAAGAAAAGGAGTCGGTGCAGGCTTACAATCAGCCATATGCAAGTGAGCAAGTAGATCAAGAGAATACTTGGGTTGCGATAGTGTAATCGCGGAAGGTGACTGTGAAATCTCTATCTCGAGAAAGTAGTGCAAAAGACCCAAGTCAGTCATAGCAAATATGTCATGCAAAGCAGATTTGACCCTGCTAATGATGGATGCAATACTCCCTATAATGATCAAGTCATCAACATAGAGCACAAGTATCAAGTGAGCCTGTCGCAAAATGTAGACATTCGGATCAGAATGACACCTGGTGAACCCTGTGGAGAGAAGAAAGGAATCCATCTTGGCATACCAAGCCCTGGGGGCCTGCTTAAGGCCATAGAGAGATTTCCTTAGTCTGCAAACCAAGGAAGTATCCTGGATGAAACTTTGTGGCTGCTCCATATAAGTCTCCTCATCAAGGTAACCATGAAGAAAAGCACTCTTCACATCCATCTGATGTACAACACAACCATGAGCTATAGCAATAGCAAGTGTCAAGCGAATGGAGTTCATCTTGCCTACGGACGCAAAGATCTCAGTATAGTCAACACCTACTACCTGGGAGAAACCTTTCACAACAAGTCGAGTCTTGTACTTATCAACACTACCATCTACTGCAAACTTGGTCCAATAGATCCACTTACATCGAACCATCTTTCTCCCCTTAGGGAGATGGACTAAATCCCATGTGTTGTTCCTCATCAAGGAACTATACTCTTCCTCCATAGCTTGGTCCCACTCAGGAACCCCTGACGCTTCCCAAAATGTCTGTGGATTGGAAGTGGTAGCAATCAATGCATGTGGAAGATCCTGATGCTGTGATCGAGTTCTCCATGTATCTGAAGGATCCCCAATAAGAGAACCCATGGACTCAAGTGTCTTTCGAGCCCAATGAGGTCTAGGTGGAGGTGGAGTATGAGGCTCCTCAACTGCAAGTGGACCCTGTGGAGGTGTAACCCTGCAAGTCGGAGTTGAAGGAGTCTCATCATCTGAATCACTAGCATCACTATCCACAATGGAGGAAGGTGGAGGAGGTAGAGAGGCTAATCTAGGAGAGCTTTCCTCAAAGTGAACACTCCTCTCAATGAACACCTCATGTGTCTCAGGATCCATCAATCTATATGCCTTAACACCCTCAGGATATCCAACAAATATGCAAGGCCGACTCTGAGGTTCCAATGCCTTGCATTTCTATGGAGGTATGTGAGCCCGTGCTGGACACCCAAAGACTCTAAAATGTCTCACAATCAGTTTCCTAACAGCCCAAGCCTTAAAAGGAGTAATACGTTGCAAAGCTTTGTGAGGAACCTGATTCTAGATGTGTGTGGCACAACTGATAGCCTCTGCCCAAAAAGTGGGATCAAGAGAACGTGCATGTATCATACAGCTAGCCATTTATTTGAGAGTTTTATTCTTGTGTTCTGCAACTCCATTCTATTGTGGAGTGTATGCAATAGAATGCTGAAGATCAATTCCCTCAAGTGTACAAAAATCCTCAAGCCTCTTGTTCACATATTCCCTTCCATTATCTGTACGAAGAATCTTGACCACTTTCCCGGATTGCTTCTCGACATGAGTCTTGAAGTCCTGAAATCTGTCAAATACTTCACTCTTATGAATGAGAAAGTAGACCCAAGTGAAGCGGGAGTAGTCATCAATGAAGGTGAGGACATAGTGGGCCTTGCTAAATGAAGGTGCTGGAAATGGACCTGCTACATCATTGTAAACAAGTTGAAGAACTTCCAAAGCTCTCCAAGCTTTCCCCTTATCAAACTTCTCCTCGGGATGCTTGCCTATGGAACAACCTGAACATACACCCTCTGAAAAATTGATTCGAGGTAGACCTATGACCA